>NC_142717.1:9205000-10455000 GCF_055471065.1 Atractosteus spatula
TGTTTAAAGTTCATCATATAATTTATGTGATCTTGCATACAATATTATTTGCATAATTACTGTGTTGTAGTCAGTTTAACAAAAACCTTCATTAACTGCTTGCACATATTTATCTTTGGATTCTGACACACTCATTTTGCTACTGAAACACATCTAAATTGATCTGGCTTCATGTGCATTACAAATGACACTAATCAGTAAGATTCTTATAGTACACTCCAGTTATCTTTTGCAACAAAGAACTTCATGGCAACAAAGATAATTAACAAACAAAAAAACACTGTTATGGCCAGCATTTGTCGCACAGTAGGGGAGGAATATCATTGTGTATACATATAGTGACAAATGGGGGACCAGTCCACCACTGGATGAGATCTTTTCAATTACATTAATTGCAATGTCTTGTAGTGTGAGGCAGGAAACAGGAGCCTCACAAATGTTTCTTCCAAAGTGATTTGTTACAAAGTGCACTTCCAGCATGGGGCTATATACAGTACCTATCTTCTACCAAGATGAGTTAAAATAAATCCTTGCTCCAACTTTAGAGCACCTGCTCACTTAAAAATACCTCAATGGGTTTTGTACTCTACTTCTCCTTTAGCGGAAGAAGCAAAGGTCTCAATGGTTCCTATCTTGCCAATAAAAGGCACGACGCTGAACTTGTCACTACCTCCTATACCCCTAGAGGCTAGCTAATAACAAACAGCTGAGTCTCATCACACAGGAGGTTAGCTAATTAGAGTTGCCTCTGTCTTACTGGAACATGGCAGAGGAAACTACAAACATTAGAAGACAGGGTTATAGGCGGTAGAGTCTTGGTCCAAAATATAATCCTTTTATAACTTGATTGATGCAGTTTATAAAATGTGTAATACTGTACAATTATATCTAAGAAGGGAATGGTACTAGTAAATCTACAAACAGACTACTTTAGTTCTACAAATAGATTAATGTTATTTGTATGTCTTGTACTGGATTCTAGATTTCACAAAAAAGGCTGAAAATACAGCTTATGGTAATCAAGTAATTATGATACTAGGTAATATTCTCTGCACAATGGACACTTATTAACAAATAATAAATTTGGGCAGATTTCTTTTAGGAAACGTTCATAGCATGTAGTGCGTGATATAATGACTAGAAAAATTACATTGACAATAACAAGATATAAACGTCAGAAAGTAAGTATTGCATAAAATATTTTAAAACAGAACACTGAATCATATGTTTTTGCATATGTACTGTATGGTTATGATTTAACATATTTATTTTTAAGGTTTCCACTTTGTTGCCTTACAAGATCTTGTCACAGTGAACTTCAAATTGCATAAACATTTAGTTAAAAACTAAACATTCTCTATGGGACTATACGATACTCATTTTTTTACATACTCCAACTATTTTCTGTCATTGCTGCATCTACATGATGCTGTTTGATTTTGTTTTCATTTTGTTTGCATTCCAGTATTTCACATTCATGTCTGTCCCTTCACATAACATATTTCTTGCTGTTTGCTGTGTAAATCCAAAGTCAAATGTACAGTATTTAATATAAGCTTTTTGTGTTTTTATGCTTAAATACAGAACGACTGTAAACCAATTGTGTCCAATGTTTAAAGTTTAGCTAACAACCTATCTGTGTTTCTGTAGGTTCACATTAAAAATAAAGCAAGTTTGTAAAGACATTTTTTCTGTTTTTCAAAAAAGGGTGAAAATGACATGTGATTAACCCAGGGATGCTCAAAGACAGGATGTTAAACTTGATGTACTGCATACCAAAGCCATTACAAATGCATCTTCATACTGATTAATTTGCACAAAAGGTGAGTGTGAGTACTGTATGTGTTTTGTTAATGAAAACAGAACTTTGCAATATTTTTGCATATACTGTATATTGCAATATATTAAAATATTGGAGGAATATTATTTATGCAATAATTATTGCTTTTAAATGCAATGTTCTTTTTAAACACATTTTTTTTTCTTTGGCACTAACTGCCTTTACTTATTTACTTAGCTATTACATTATTTTCCTACTGTCTATAGAGTAATGGTATTAACTCTTTTGTCTTGGATAACGTCCACTACAGGCCTGAACAGTCTGGCATGCCATAGTATATGCATGGTAGGGTTGCTAAACTATAATGGATGCCATTTGTACTGTAACTCAAGTAAGTGCGGCATTTCAGGTGCATACTTGAAGGTGGTACATGAAGTACTGTAGCTCCCCTGTTTTATGTAAAGCACTTTCGGAACCTTTCAGTGAAAATAGCTACAGTATATAACCTAGTGAAATACCTTAATTCAATGAAGTTAACTTCTCTTCACTAGGGTTAATTATCCTGGCCGTGTCACTTCATCTGCAGGGCAGTGTCTCACAACACATGCAAATGGATAAGAACCTTGTGTATTTCATTTTCCATGAATTTAAAAAAGGAAAATACAAGAGGTGCACACCAGGTCAAATTTACACATTACAAATGTTTCTAAATGTGTCTCTCTGTAGGTCTTTATTTTTAAGAAAAAAAGAATAATTAAGGAACAACTGATTTTGTTTATAAATATAATTAATTGAATTTTTATTGGTAATTTAAAAAATTAAGATACAGTTTACTCATGATTATAAGTTATAAGTTATAAGTTACTCTTGTTTAATAATATACAATTATACACACAATATAAATCTATGGTCCAATATTAATTTTAATCTAATTTACAAATTGTAAAAAATATTAATTGGACATGAAGTGTGGACATGAAGTGTGGCCTAACATTGATTAAAGTTAATGGAATTAGAATCATGCAATAAAAAGAGTGAAAATCTCAACCAAGGTCTAACTCAGCAAGCAACAAATAAATCAAAGAAGTTAGTTGTGGGCAGATTTCAGAAAGACAGGGGAAAGGAGAGATGTCACCAGAACAAGGACTGAACTTGAGTGACTTGAGAATTGTTTGCTGTCACAAATGAAGTGATACACTGAGTCTGTATCAGCCGCAAAACTTTAGATTTAGACCATTCTGCAATGTATGGATATTTAAATCTTTTGCTATCTTTATTTTGACTGTTATACAGTACCTTTTATAGTGAATTGTATACTTTTTATGAATTTAGCTCTGAAATGATTAAACCTTAGCAACAGACAAAATTTCCTTGAGAGTCTAGAGACCTAGACCTAGAGAGTCTAGAGTCTAGGGCCAAGTTATTGAAAAGGATTAAAAGAATTGGTGGAATTCACCAGAGAGAGAGAGAGAGAGAGAGAGAGAGAGAGAGAGAGAGAGAGAGAGTGTAAGTTGTGCCAAGGTGTATCCCTTCTTAATAGCTCAATGAGATTTAATTAATTAAAATCAAAATTCATTATTCACTTGTCTTTATTGTGGGTTGAATACAAAAATATTAAATGCAGTATGTATTAGAATTCAATTTCATAAGAAGATGCCTTCATCTGCAGTTTATAATTGGGAGAAACAAGATGCTTACTATACCATTTTGATGGCTATGATGGATCTCTTCTTGTAACAAGCACCTTGTACACCACTTGTAGACACAACAAGCAATAGGAAACGCCATGTATTTCAAAATTCTGTCACTGAATCATATCCCCAGTCTAATAGTGCAGCGGTGCATCAAAATTCAGCACAAGTGACACAAAAGCAATTTAGTACCGTTCAGAGGTGAATCCCACATTTCCTTGGGAGCCCATAATGGATTAAAATATATGCATTATCCTGAAAGAGCATTACTCCTTGTGTCATAGAACATTAGTCATGTTGGTAAATAATGGTAAGTTGTTAAATCACTTTAAGTCTCCTCTAAAACAAATCTGTCCTCAAAGGCATATGGTTCTTAACACAGGTCCTTTCCAAACTGGCAGGATGTAGAAATACCCTCAGACCTTAATATGCAAAGGTTCCTGTGCTATTTAATCATTCTTCCAACAAAAAATAATGTAACATACTTTGAACTGATGTGTAAAACAAACTAGGGTGAACCAAACCTAATGGTCGTCCAACACCTGGTAAGCAACTGACTTTGCAGGCACTAAGCATGAAAGGTGCAAGCAATTTAAACTAGCACCTATACTGTATGTCTGGAAACTTACTCATGAACAGTTTTAATACGGGACACTTTATACCTTAATTATAAACCCCAATGACAGGATTGAAATGCAGAACTGGCAGGGGATACTCTTAATTGGTTGTCTCCAGTTCAATACAACACCTTTCCCTGAAACAAAATGCTGAGTGAAAACCTTCTAACTTGTAGCCTGTGAATGACTGTCTTTCTGTTTCATCAGAAAGCTCAACAATATACTGTATAGCCAGAGAAGCAATACCCCAGAAGATTAAGTGAAGTGGTCGTTCCCTCTTCTACCCAATTCTTTGGTCCGAACTCCATGCAGCTTTCATATCTTAACACCTTTAAAGATACACTGGGGACAACACTTTGAAAAACAGTACTTACAATACATGTACACACATCCAGACCGATGTGAAACAACTTTTGAGTGCCTTGTATTGCAGGAGACAAAATAGTTACAGTGCACAGGCCTTTGACAAGAAAGCGAATAGATGACCAAGAGATGTTAAATCCACTTACCATGTTTAAAATACAATGATCAATGATACTGATTGCTCAGAGTAAAAAATATTTTACAAACACCTGATAAAATATAAACTAAAATATACTGTATAGGCAGTCTATTCTTGAAACAAATTTCACTAAGAATCTTGTTTACAAAAATGTAAGGTGCCTTTAAGTGACATATTAGATTAACATGCATGCCATTAGTTTATCAAATGCTCTTTATAGTCAGAATTGGTTGCTAGGAATAAGGGTTGACCCTTTTACATATCATAATGCCAGCTCATACTTAAAGAACATTATATTGTCCGTTTCATATTATTAACTCTTGACTATACCAACAAACTAAAAATATTTACTAAAACAAGTCTGTCCAATGTTGCTTCTGTATCACAAAATGGTGACCCCCTCCTTTCAGACCATATGAATGATTTTAACTGTGAATTTCATTAATGAAAATTGAAACAGAAATTGTTTTTAAAATTAGGAAAAGGTAAGTACTACAGTAGCTTACATAAAGCATTCTTACTGGAAAAAAAAGAATCTACACAAGACTTAATTTTAGCTTTTTGTTCAATCTGCTTTGATCCATCAGGCTGTAGAGGCAGTATTATGCCAACAACCCAAACCTCTTTACTGCACTATAATACATAAATGAGTTTCTCTGTCGATCAGTTTCATTATCCCAATGGGAGGGACTGTATGGCATTTGGCCACCTATGTAATTTAATGGAGCTGTAAATAGAAATGTACTGAAAGAAAAATAGTTTTAACTGTGAACAACTTTTTTTGATCAAATGACAATACTCAGATCTAAGATGTATTTTTAATACATGTAACTATTTAAATACACTTCTAAAACCAACAGTTCAGTACTTTTGCTCTTTATAATCCTCATAACATTATTTACCACACTAAAAACAGTACATATACTGTACAATATGTAATGTATTTTAAGATAAGCATACAACTGCTGTATCTACAGTACCAGTAAGGAACTGTCAGAAATACAATGAAAAGTCCACTTAGGAATTTTGACATTGTTTAATGGTTAACTGTGATCTACACAGAAACAGGATATAATTTGTATAATACAGTATACAGTATAGTGTGTGTACGCACAAACCTGTAAAACAAATGTATCTCTGAACAGATTGAGTAAATCTGAATGGGTATTTAATTACATTTTCTGTTCTGGGTAGCTGTACTGTCACTTAATGTACTTACATTTTGTTATCACCTTAAATGCAGTCCTCATTAAACCAGTATGGTGTGCTATAATGTGCAGAAAATGAAAAATATAAACTATTCTTCTTGACACATGAAGCTTTTGCACATGTGAAGCCTTGAAGCCATACAGTATATCAGTATTTGAGTATTTTCTGCTAAGCATTAGCCATTAATGTGAGGGCTTTATCACCATAAGTAGAGTAAAATAATCTCTTGATGGTCCAAGCCATGACTTGTGGTTTATATACCAACTAGGGAAGAACTAGGACTGTGGACACCATTTTGTTTTAAGACCAGTATCTTCCCATACATCTCATTAGGCATTGTGATTGTAGGCCATCTAAATACTTTTAAATAACTTCATAGCAGGATTAAAAATAGGTTTAACATCCATTTTCTAACCGCTTTATCCAATACAGGGTCTTGGGGTTGCTGAAACCTATCACTGCAAACAACAAGTACAAGGTAGGATACACTCTGGACACCAGTGATGTAACTGGCAAAAAACACTGAGTTAACAAACCAAAATATTGAGGCAAATGAACCAATAAATTTGCCTAAAAAATATTTCCTCTATTTTTGCCAATTAAAATGAAATATTAAATTCAAGAGAATTCAGTCAAAGTCAATCAGTTACGGCATACACATGTGTTATGTTATGTGGGTTACTCTTTAATAATTCAAGACAGTAATGAATAAAGAAAGGCTACAGTACCTCTCAGAGGCACGTTTATGACTAGATTTATTGAAGGAAGGTACGATAACATTACAGGTATGTGATGATTGACTTATCTTTGTGCATGGAAAGGACACTAACAAGCAATTGCTGATAGACACAGTACAGTGCATGTATAATGATACTACAACACATTGTACAGTTTAAAGAATGGCTGGATCTCATGAAGAGTCAATTTTAACACAACATGAATGGTTTGCAGTCATAATCAATGCATTGACTATGTTCCTTCAATCACTTACCATAATTAATCTAAAAATGTTTCCTTACACCAATACACACTTTTAGATGAATGGATTTGGCAAGCTGTGTATTTTTCTGTTCACCTTAGGTCACAAATTCAATGGATGTATGGTATGGTCTCTATGGATGCTGGCTGATGACATTAACAATATTTGCTTGAAATCTTGCCTGAATGGCTCTGCTGGGAAAACATGATGTTATCTTACTGGAACACTGCCCATGCCATGTGTCATCTGATTATTTCAACCATTTCATGGCACTAATGTTCTACAAAACACTACCACTAGGTTTGCAAGGCCTTGTCCTCTGAATGAAGATGAACTAGTCCATTTATTGCATATTAGAAGAAAACACAGATAAACACATGTAGATTTAGGAAATGTACAGATAAACACGTTTAATTAAAACCGTTAATTACAGTTCATTTATTTTCTTACATCATCTGAATACATTAAGTATAAAGAAGAATATTGTGCACACTCGTAGTTCAAAGAATCAATTGCAGCTCATGCAATGCTTTATGAATGAATATTCTATTCAGTAGTGTGCTTTAAGTCTATTTTTCCATAAAACGTTACATTTTAGTGTTCACTTTTTTATTAGGACATAATTCCTGAATTATGCATTTCTTCTAATTGTGGTTTATTTTCTGATTTAGATGATAATCTAACCTTTATGCTAATAAAAAGCAAATATTACTTCATATTTCAGAGCATGATTAAAAAGCATCTCTTCCACCAATTCTGTGTGCAAGATGGAAAATGATACAGTATATGGGTAATTTCTGAAAAAGAGAATTCTGAGATTTGTATCAACACGTATTTATATAAAATATTTTATTAAGCACATCTTTACTGATGACAACATCATAAAACTACCATAGGAGTAATCTGAAATTGGGCCTTTGATAATGCTGATAAACACTATGCTACTTAAAATGAATCCTTAAACGACTAACACTGAAATAGACAATAAAAAAAATCTGATGCATTGTATGTTTACAATGATTCTTCAAATTAAAAAAAAGGTTTTAAATATCTTCTAAATCTGTGGTTTGTCACAGATCTATTAATATTCTAAACAACTGTTTCTTCATTAACACTTGCTAGAGTCAAACTTGCAAACATTGAACTTGATCACATTAAAACGTAAACAGAATGTGCAAAAAAAGGTATTTTAATGCACCTTGGACACTTGGACACTGCCTACGGATTTCTGTGTTGATATTTTAGTAATAGTAATAGTTGCCGAAAAAGTATATTAAACTACTGAAATGTGCTTGTTTATACAGTAGCATTTACGTGCTATCGGATTTGTTTGAATGTCCAATTCATGAGAAACATTAATGTGACAAATATAACAATAAATGACAGAAAACAATAGCTGTAATACACCAAATTATATCAGTCTGTGACGTTTATTAAAACAGCATCATACCTTTCCTAAAAATAACACTCCAATGCATTGTCGGGTTTCTTGTATTTCAAACTGTAAGCTTCGACATTATCAACGCGACCTGTCCCAATCAAAAAGCAGCGCCTCCGCTGCATGTTTAACAGGATACACTTCACTTCAATATGGTACACAGCGATCCCATTTTAATTCCAGCTATGTATATATGATGATTAAAATAATATCCTTACCTGTCACACTGCTGCAGTACGACAATTTCAGCTATCCTCTTCCCTTATTCCACTTTATCTCTCTCTTTCCTTTACCTGCAATAATCTTTATTGCACGGGTCTGCAGATGCACGGCGACAATGTTTCAGTGTTTATTGCTATAAGCAGCTCGATGTTACTGCTGCTACTGTTGCCATGGTTATTCAATCAGCCCCTCTACACTGAAACTCTCTAGCATGCATACGTTTTCCTAAGACCAAAAAAAAAATCAATTTTGCTAAGTGCTGCGCCAGTCTCGTGGTGCCGTTGATTTTCTTCCGTGTCCTTTTTCTTCACCTTGCGCTGGACCGTTCCTGTTCCCAGTGATTGTAAACCGTTAGTTCAGTTTTTAATGTTTTGGGTTTAGTCGCTTGCACAGTGCATACAGTACTACAGTCGGACTGACGTCACAGCAGCCTGGGAAACAAAACTAGACTGCAATCAAAAGCGAATGGCCGATTGACCGGTTTAGCCTACGTGGGGGGGGGGGGAGAAAGATAATGAATGATTTGATGTTTAACCTGTTTATAACCATGGCTTTAACAAACTACGCCCGTGTTTCCCCTTATGTTCTTTCAGCTCGCCGTTTCTATATGATTTGTCATATTCACTACAATATTTTAGTTGTTCAGCGTATTAAAGGCTAGTATTACCCGCTTTTCAAGAACCATAGTAAATGATTGCAGCCTTGTTTTAAGTTAAGAAGCGCTGAACTTTTCTCTATTGAGAAACGTGCACTCAAACATTAATTGAGCACAGTACATTAAAGTGGAGAATTAAACATGGTTTGAAATCTGAAACTTTTGAAGTCTGGAACGTTGAACACTAGTCTTTCATGACTAGGTACTTTATTGTAGACTCCCTCTATCCTGCTGTATGTCCAAGAATGTGCCTCCCCCTGTTTACAGTGAACTGCTCTGCACTCCAGTTTAGTAGCTGGACAATCGGCACGGAGAAGGCTGGAGATATGGGTTGAGCTCCAGTAAAAGGGGGTTTATTGCCCTTTACTATTAAAGTGGACATGTTACATTTTACATTACAGTTATTTGTCCTTTACTCTTACAGTGGGCATGATCGTCACTAGGGGAAGGAGAGACAGAGAGGGAAAGAAACCCACAGTCTCCTGTCCCATGAGGCGAGAGAGAAAGAGAAGATAGGGGTCCCCCCCTTATATAGGATGATGCAGAGGACACAGGGTAAAAGGTGAGGGTGGAGAGGTGCAGTTCATTGCTGGGGGGAGATGGGAGCAGAACGCTTTGCTCACTTTTCATTGTTAACTCTGAAAGATTCAGTGACTTTGTGAATGTTATTGAAGACCTTAATTACTTGAGTCATGTCCCTTCATACTGGTCTCTGTTAAAGACAAAAACGATTCAATTCTTTACCCTGTTTGTGTTGGACAATCCTTTCAGTCTGTTGCTGTATCTTGGTGATTATCTCTGGACTGATTCCAGAATAGCAATACTTTATACAGTATGTACATATTTTGTTATGCCCAAATGTGCATGTCTTAATCTAAATGAGGGCTTACTAATACAACTTTAAAATAACATATCGTGCTTTAACTTTCATAGTTTTCATTGCATAGAGTTTCAGGAAAAAGCCTGTGAAACCCAAAAATAAATATGGAAATTTCAAAGTTTTACCATGATAGCTGGTATGTAAATATGCAATAGGGTGACTGTTTATGGCTCAAATAAGAAGATGACAAAACGAGTGGTATTAATGAAACGTTGGCACTGAGAAAACCACTGCTTTATAAAAACAACAGTCCTGCCCATCTGAGGTTCACCAAAGAACATACAGTATACTGTAGATGATCTATAAAGCTTCTGGAACAATGTTCTCTGGATAGAACTCTTCTGCCTCTTTTAAGAAAGACTATGTTGCTAAAGGCTAAAGAACCACATCTCAGCTGTCAAGCATGGTGGTGATGATTGTTGTCTCAGGACCTGGACATCTTGCCAAATGATTCTCTCATCCATTTTCCTTACTCTTATCTTCAGGTTTGAAAAATCTAGATTAATGAAGGCTTTCTCTCTGGCAAACTGAATAAGAAAGTCATTAGCCACATGTACATTTTCAGTGTCTTTTTCTGACATCCATATTGTTTTATTGCTCTGAAAACACCTAACATTCTTTTGAAGTATTATTATAATGTGATATATAAATTAATGCCTGTAATTATTATTACCTTTTTGTCACTAACAATGTATTTCTGCTTAAATGAACTGTTAATAGTAATGAAACATTACATTGATTGATTGAAAATCTAAGATCTCACTGGCTATGCAAATGACATTGGACATGTGATGTCAAGTCACTAGACCTACTACTGTATATTTTATCTATGGGAAAAGCAAGGACAACCATTGAACAGCAACCCTGGAGAGTGCTTGACGTCATAAAGCCACTTACAAATTGTAATTGTGCAATAGGAGTGTCATTCAGCAGAAGCCTGAAACCTGGAATTACAACATCTGCAAAAACATGGAGTCATCATGGACCAAACTCACAAACAGACACAAAATGTACTACCAGGTGTGAAATTATAGAACAACTGAGTAACTTTAAAGCTAAGCAATTATGTTTTATCAAGATGTTGTATTTCCCTATGTGTCTCCGAGACAGTGTTTCAGCTATGGACTTAATTTCTAAAAGCCCTGACAACCTGAAGTTTAAAGGGAGATTTTTATCTCAGTTATGAGAGATATTATCAGCTTATCTCCTTAAATCAACAATCTGTGGTATGATTTTTCTTTCTTTGTGGACATTTCATTCATTTCACATTCATGAATCCCTGTTCTATTTTGACTTTCACAGAGAGATATCATGTCATGTAAACTCTTCTTAGATTTGTACTTATTTTTCTTTCACTTGGGGTTTTCTGCATTCTTTTAAATCAAGAAGCAATGGAGGACAATCATTAATTAAACAATAAAGAAATGTAGTGGAATTGTAGAATACTTATAAAAATCAACAGGTGTAACTAAACAGATAAGGGCTAAAACTAATAGCCAGCCCATTGAGAAATATTGCTAATAGGCCAAATAAATAAGGTGAACATGGAGATCTGGGCAACTATGAGGCTTTTGTTACTGTACATTGAAAATGGACAATTTCTCTGTATGTCTGTGAACTATTACATTGCTACAGTATGTTGAACAATTTCTAAGTTGAACAGTTTCTAAGTTTCTAAGTAATATGGTATGTTGATGTGTATTGCATACATTACTTTGCCTTGAGCAAGTCTCCCTACTTACTGTATATTTAATTTCAGTGTAATAAGCAAATTGTTTTTCAGCTCTAAAAATGAAAGTAAATAAGAATGATTAACGTTCTCCATACATCTAACAGGGTGAACATGTTTCATACCTTGACTGGTTTTGAAACTGCTTGTTCTCTGAATGTCTGCCAAGGCTTTAAAGTGCTTTAAATTTACAGTATCTTCTTGTATCTTCTTCTGTCTATCTTCTTGTGTTCTTAGAAAGTATAAGCTTCATGCACCAAAGTATCAAACATATACAGTACTGCGTAAGCAAATATTTCTGTAAAAATCCAATTTAATATTCATAGATTCACTTTTGTGAATAAGAGAAAGTGTATAAGAGAAATTCACGTTTTCGACAATTATTTTAATTATGCTACAGAATATTTTTTTATCTCAACTGATTATAGGGTTTACCGACACAAGCAGCCAGATTTAAAACTTTGTTTATTATATAACTTAGTTATTGTCTGTCTGCTGAAGAATACGGTCTGAAAAGTGAGAACAAGCTAATCCACAAAAAAACCAATAACTTTCTTCTGAATGAAGGTACTCCAATATTCATGGTGTAGTGATTTGCATGTTACATTGCACTTAATTAAACCACTTAATTATCTAGATATTTAAACCTTAGATGTGTTGAAAATTGAACACAGAGAACTTCTATTATGTATCGACAAGAACATTTTTTAAATTGTTTTACAAGTCTGTATTAAAGTGTAATCAGGTCTGACCACATTTTTTTGTTTCAGTATAAAATATAAGACATTGTTACACCCGGAGTCCAACTAATTCATAGTCACTAATTTAGAAGTACAGTAGCTACAGTACACAAGTATATTCAAAATGGTAGGTCACAAGTTTAAAAGTCAGGAGGTCTGATTTGGAAATCACATGCTCTTGTTTACCAACTTACATTTATTACATTTAGTTAAACCATGGGCACTTTATAATGTTATAAAAAAAGACCAAAATGTAACATTTTTACAGTACTGTTTGTTAAAATCTATAAGTGTCATGCAAGGCGTGACCTTACCAATTAGCTGAGAAAGCACTGCAGTCTGTAACACTGCCTCCATTGTGTCAGCAATTTAGCAACCCGCTCTCTAGAGCATTCTTTTATCAAAGTACAAGTACCTTCTTCAGCATTCCTGAAGCCCAGATCTTGTAATGATTCAACATTAGGTTGTTATGGAGATTTTCAGCAGTAGATCAATTTACAGATAAAACTACAGAAAAATGTTTATTCTCGTTTAAAAAATAAACATTATTTGGCCTTTTCCAGCAAATTGTATTTCGTTCCTTTAATGAAGAAAAATATGAGCCATGCACTGTGTATTAACAATGATTCAGATGGAATGGAAAGACTAATGAGGAAAATATCTAGAGACTTTCACTTAAAGATTTGTTATTTATGATAAAAGGGGTTTCAGAAGATGCTTCCTTTGAAGTGCTAATGAAAAGGCTAAAATAAACACTTACTCTTAATATTTTCTGTTGCATAACCTGACATATGGAGACAATAATCTTGTTTTATCATATCTAGAACCAAGACGTTGTGAATTTGAAATCGGCTAATGTACACAAAGATCTAAACCACTAAGAGTGGCGATCTCAGAAGTAGATGTCAAGTTAGAAAAAACAATTGATTTCAATCTGGCTATAAAGCACCTAGACAACTAAGCATATTTATGAACATTTGGTGCATTATGTTAAAATAATAATTCATTAATAACAATTTGTTAGATTTTACCACCTGGGTGACTGCATTAAACTCACTGCACACAGTACACACAATATATTTAGCTAAAATAAATACATTTTAACTGGAGTTATGATATATACCATAGACATATCTTTTCTAAAGAACATGTGTATTATATATATTTTTAGTCAATTGCATTTGTGTAGTGCAGTTCATCAAGCAGTTCCAAATCCCAGATTCCAGATCTTATGTACATAAAGGGATTTAGGATGAGATTTCTCCATTTAGGCATCTCAGCCATCATTTAAGTGCCCCATTTGTTTAATATCAGAAGCTGTTATTGTTTCCTGTTACCATGATTGAAATACTGACATCAGACTCAAAACATGTGGCTTTTCCATTATTTCTATTTAACAACTGTTGCAGCTCAGGGTAGGGTGTGCTCTGTTGTCTATGCTGACATTACAAGAAGCTGCAGATGTGTGATGAGTGAAATGGGAGAGGTGAGGCAGCAGGGTCTCCCTGCTGATAAGGTGTTACAGTGGCCCATAACTGTAGCAGGTAGACCATCACCCCCCCCCAGCACACACATCTCACCTCAACTATAACAGATGTTTTACAGGAAAATGTGTGGTTTTAAATTATAGGTACTGCAAACTACACAATAGCAGAGTCTTACATAAATTGATTTAGGTATATTATTTCAAATGTGATAACAAAACATGTCGAAACATTTGTTGTTATGAACAGAAGTTTTTAATGACCCCATATTAGAGACTGAGACTTCATGTGAAAAGGTTGTTTGCCTACATATTGTTTGGGAAATATTGCATTTTATCTTAATTTTTTCAGAAGTATTTTTCTTTCCCATTAAATACAATAATCTATGAAATTTCTATGTGTGGTAACATTTTATTATGGAATTTTCATTTACTATGCTTTGTTTCTTCAGTACTTTGTTAATTGCAGTGGCTGTTTATGGCTGTTAAGTGTGGAATGTTTCAGCTCTTTCCATTCCATATTCTCAATGTCAAGTTAATTTGGAGTATACTGTACTTGGAATAAAACATTCAAGAATATCTTTAATTAAAAATGAGCCTTAAAAGCTTGTTTAGAGTAACAGCTGACAGGACAAAATGTTTGGGCATAAGAAACTAAAGCTTGACATATACAGTATACACATCACTAGAACAGAGGTGTAGTTGCAAATCCAAATAATGTAAAACCCAACAAAAGCATTACTGTGCCAAATCTTAACTAGGTTGATGATTTAGCAATGGGACAGAATGTATAGGAGCATTCAGTAAAAAAAAAAGATAATTTTGTAAGACAGTATGTCAACAATTACTTCAGAACAGATATTGTCAATCACCCAGATTGAATCTAATATTAATCAGCCTTTATGCCAAAAAGAAAACTGAAATCACTGCAGATAAAGACAAAAAAATGTTACCAACTATTTGATTTTCTTCAAAGGTAGGACTGTTCTTTCAAATGTTTCCTGCTTAAAGCATCTCTGGACTCATTTTTGAAGCACTTTAGAGGTCTTACTAGTGGTTTTACGGACCTTCATTATTACAAATCCTGGACTAAATCATGGTAATTTAGGTAGGTCGCTCCAGGACAGTTCTTAATTAGGATCTGAGCAACTACTTCATAAAGTGAGCATATAGAACCTGGGACGCTTTTGTATTAATTATGCATTTTACATTATAAAAACATGTAAAACTCTTTAATTATATCATGTGTTTAGTAGTAAAAGTATGCAAATGATGGATATACATGGTTTCAGATATACAGTATTTTTCCCCAGATTTTTTTTTCAGAATCTTTGAACTGTTAAGATGCTATTTCAATGCTATATTAATATAATGACCACAGCCTTCTTTATGATAGTGACCTTTTCATAAAAAGAAAAAAGGTCAACCTAGTCAGTACCTACAATATAAGAATGAAAAAGTCCTATTTTCCCCTCTAATTAATCTAAAACTATTCTGGATATCCCTGATGTAAAACTACTCATTAGCAGAATTACATATAGCAAACAGATGTTGTTACAAAATTCTACTATGTAATACAGTAAAAGCCCTAAGGCTTCTATTTCTTTCACGAAAGGGTCATAAAAATCAGTCCCCACCTTCTTGAAAACATTTGGCCAATCAGAATTTAATGAACAAAGGTGGCCGCAAAAAAAAATGAGACTTCTCAAACATTTTCTGCATCTCCTTTGCAGGTTCTTTTAGCCTTCTATCACCATGAACACTCCTTAGAATCAGTATATTCCATGTTCATTTCACCTGATATTTTGGCTTTAGAAAGTTTTCTCTTTTCAGTTAACATCATCAGTGTACTCCTGTCCTCAGGAATTAAAAATGGAATACCATATATTTTTCTTACCAAGGTAAGTTCATTATTATTTTTAGTAGTAGTACTAGTAATAGTAGTAGTAAAATGTGTCTTTAGTGCTGTTACACACTGATGGCAAAATGAATATGTAGAATGCTGCCGAGAGATTGCAATGTACTTTAGGATCAAGTTCTCATACTGTACATTCCCCTGTGAGATTATATTTGTTAAGGAAAATTAAATGTATGGGGTTTGCATCTTCATGGAAGAGATTATTCATGGTCATTCATTCCTTATCTGTATAAACCAAATGTACTTGAAAGACCTGAGGTCATCTGCAAAACCCACAGCTGTAGTTTAAAATAAACCACTGAAATTCAATTGGGATATTAATTTATATTCAACTCATGATCCACCATTCACCCCATACAATCTCTGCCATTTAAAGTTTTTATCTGATCAATTCAAACTATATTTTTTCTATTTCATTAATTCAAATCTGTGATGAAGAAATTGCAGACAATTCTCTTAATTTAACCAAATGTTTAGGTTATACAGAGGCTTCTAACACCTGTATACCTTTCCTTTACTTTGATATGTACAGGTATTTTTTTTCTTAAATATTAGTTACAAAGAATATATTATAAATAGAGTATATATACAGTTATTGCATCTTGTATATTTTAGCAGGTACATACTACAGTGAAAGCAGAACTTCATTTGTAATCAGGATTTCTTGGCAATGTATGGTCCTGATCACCTGATAATCAATAGCTCCAGAACATGGATTTGACACCTTTATCGTTTTAATTTTCTGGCATAATCTGTCTGTGCATGAACTGAAACCAAACAGAAGGGCCTTTGAAACATTACGACATGATTGTAAAGTCTATCTGCAGGTCAGTAACCCACCAAAGTCATCTCTATCCTAACACAAACCTAGAGCAATGTTTTGCTTAGCAGGTATTCAGACTGAAACAACTGCACATCAAGAGCTTCAGGGTTGTACCAGAACTTGCATGAAGATTAAGTCAAAAATTAAAATTATTGAAAGTTTTTGGTATAAAATAGAATTATCAGTCATAATACAGTGGAAAGTATTTTTAATTTTTAGTTTTTACTCTAATACAAGATTTGAGATATGCTGACTCAGTTCTTCTTATTCTGCCCCCCAAGAAAACAAGCTCCACAGAATGGGTGGAGCCTTGTAGTGTGCAGCTCCAGATGTGTGGAGCTCATTGCCCAAATCCATTAAAGACTCTGTGACTGTCAACGTTTTCAAACATCTCTAAAAGACACATCTCTTCACTAAAGATTTTAATGTATAATATACTCTTGGTTACACTAAATCAGTGTGCTGTGCTTTTCCTGTTGCATTCTTTGTGCTTCTGTCGGGTGTTATATGTGTGCTATTGTAGAGTAGTTTCCAGTAGTTTCGTGTTCCTAAATAAGTGAATTAATATTACGCAATATATTAATGATAGCTTTATAACTTTAACATATCTATGATACCTTATAAGTGCTGTATTTGTAACAAGCATTAATTACTGACAAAAAATATGAAAAGGCACCATGTACTGTATTTGCTTACCATGAGGTGTTTAGTTTAGCACTTCATTCATAAATTATGCATTCATATATTTTAATCATAGACATACTTTCCTTAAAAACTGATGTTCAAACCTTTTTAAACAAAGAAGCAATTACTTTCACTTAGCTTGTCGGTTGACATCTGATTAGAAATCCCCTGGAAACAATTTGTGTTTTTTAACCTTTCAGGAATCTTTCACAGATAAAACTCATGAAGCTAATGGACCTATCAATAATAGCATACATTAACAAAGTAAAAATGGTATCAATAATACTATTGAATATATTGTGCTGTTTTTTGTTTTACATCAATTTACTGAGATAGTCTAATAAAATGAAGTTTGATGTTTTCATGTAATTTTAGCTATTAGTCTCAACATGGGTATACAGTAGTTTAGATATATTATCTGCCAAGCAACTGGAGCTGATTTCAAATCTATTTTTGAAAGACCTAATCTAAAGCTCAAATTTACTGTCAATCTGAATGAATATTTCTCATTTAAGCTCTAAAAAAACATTTGGCTGCTCTTGGATTATGGGATAGGCCCTAGGCCAAGATTTAGATATTCTTTTGTAATCTCCCCTTCCACACACAAGCCAGAAATCTGCCTCAGTGGTTTTAAAAACATGTACTGCCTTTAGATTTAGAGTAACATTTTGCAAGCTTCCTCTGGGATGTTAAATGATATATTTTAAAAGGATCACTTGTTGGCTTTTGCTTTTAGAACATATCACATGTTCACCACATTGCTAAGTGCTTTGTAGAGACTGCATAGCTTCACAGTTAATATTAAATTTTCATCAGCAGTTTTGTTTGGAGTCGTGACACTTATGACGCACCCAGCCATTTGATGACCTTCCAAAGTCCCTTTGCAAGATAGTTTAGAGTACACACATTTAATATAAAACTACCCGCTTACAGTATATAAGCTTATTAATTATTTTGACTGACAATTCTAATTTGTTAGAAAGAAGTTTTTGTATGGAGATCTATTAAGACAGATGACTTTCAACCAGTAGTGCTGGAACATGTCAGATGCCACAGACTTTAAGTCTAAAAATCTGGCCTATGCCCTGCAGGGATATTGCCATCTGTATACCAGAATCATACTTCATACTTGCACTCAAACTAAGTAAGCAATTTGGACTGCACCACTATAATTTTAGATACTAGAAATATGCAAAACTTAAATTAGCAGTGCATTTTTTAATTTATTGTTTTCATGGATGGTGTTGATTGACAAAACACCAGATGAAAAAATGATTCACCGTCTGAGGGATTATGTTTACGGATCATAAAATATACAGTTTTGATGGGAACACTTCATAATGGCTCAGATTAAGTTCAGTTATTTATTTTCTACAAGGTCTTTGGTTAGCACTTTACATCAGTGTTCATCATAAACCATAAATCGTCATAAATGATCATAAATCTACTTGTTTACATTTTCTAAACAAATAATCAACCAGGAAAGGTAAATCAAGTATAAGCGCAAATCAGCAACATTCCTAGCATTTGAAAATAGATTAAAAGGCATATTTCTTATTCTAGCAATAACAAAAAATACTTGCAAAGAATTTAACTGTAATGTTCATGTTCTATAATATTCAGATCTCATTATCCTATGGTTGCCACGCATCACAGTGAGAGTGAGAATGGTTTAATATTATGAATAATACATAGATTATTCACATATTAATGTTTATAGAGCTCCTTAAAAAGGTAATGTCTTAGAAGCTTATTAAACTTTGTTAATTACATTTTTATGTACTGGACATGAAGACTTCTTATACCCTCACAGTGTCTGACAATAGCCATTTGCACCTCTATAATATTGTAATAAGGATATCTTACATGACTCTTTAGACAAGGAAATTTTAAACGCTCCAAAACTTTTAAATATAAAGGAATGCATTTAATCCGTTGACGTACTTTAGAGTGCAGTCCCACATTCACATTTTTCTCTGCTACTGAATTACACTGAGACTAAGAATAGCCGTTTCAGAACTCCACAGGCGAGAAAGAAGGGGGAGGACAACTTGGATAAAGCTATTCAGTTAGGATGGTAAAGATAGTATCATTAGAATTATAACAAATATCTACAATGGTATAAAGTAAAAGAAATGAAGGAAATAACTTTCACTGGCGGCAATCAAATAAGGGGTGACAAAAAATGTTTTAATAGATTTAATTAAATATTTTAAATATAAAATTAAAAAATGACACAGAAAATGATGACAAAGGTCATATTTTATTATGAAATCAAATTGGGTATGATCTGCCTGAGTATGATCGCAATCTTGGCATCGCTTTGACCTGATCATCCCCTGGATAGTCTGCTTTCGGAGATCTGACACTCTTCCTGCAGCAGCAGATGAAGGCTGGCTAATCGCTGTTGTCTCCTGTTGATGATACTGGTGAAGGCAGGCCAATCACAGTCTCCTGTTAATGATACTGGTGAACTGGTCCTACCAGTTTCCTTGAACTTATGCTATTGTAATCCAAATCCTTCCCAGACTGAAGTGTTAAGAAACAAAGACACCGCTGGATGAAGTAATTTATCAATATACTGTTATTGCTGAAAAGACTGGTTAACCTATATCTGCACAAGAGCTTTTACAAAAGGAGACCCACATTATCACATTTCAACCATCCCATCGGTATGCAAAAGTCAACTAAGTGCTCCCTATAACATTTCCACATGCAATCTTCTATCAAGCCTGTCAAGTATAAAATCATATTCAAAAAACAAGCACTCCTCCACTCTCTCAGCTGAGACCTCAGGTGTTCTCTTGCAACAAAAGATAGTAATTTCATCTCTAATCTTCCAACATGTTACACTGAATACCATCTTTGTGGAGAACGCACATCATTTTCAAGCAGTGAGCTGCAGTCATGTTTCTGATCTGTAGGTAATTTTTCCTGGAATGTGCTGTAGCCACTGTAACCTGATTACACTGTTGAACATGACAGTCCTGAGACAGTAGGCTGACCCTTTGTTTTCCAGGTTGTGGCCTGTCCCTCATAGACCCATTTTCCAAGTGTCTCTGGACTTTCTACTGTTATGCAAAGTAGAGCATCTCATTCTCTAGGCAACTTCTCCCAGATGTGGACCATACCAAAAGCAACCAGATGATTTACATGACTACAGTTGTATATGATCAGATCCTTTACGGTTGTTCTGTTATTCAATATTCGATCTCTAAGAAATATTTTCCAAGGCTTCTTTTTCAACAACGAGTCACTTTGTCATCTTGATTTGCACAGAAGAGCATTTTTGTTCCAGCATGAATTATGCAGTCCCCTTACCGGTTTCTTATTGGCTTAATTAAACTGTGTTCCACCTGCAGTTTGAAATGTGTGTAGAAAAAAAAATCTTGATCTCCTGGTGAAACACCTTAGGCTCTCGGTACACATATTTCAATACCCAAGGGAAACAATGTAGGTTTAAGTACACTAAATATTTTGAATACAGAACACAATGTATCTAATTGCTCTACATACAAATTGATGATACATTGTAATGTGTTACTTTAGATAGATAGGATTGTATTACATTGCTTTGTACACAGAGCTAAAGCCTGATTTGTTTGTGGCTTTTGCATCCTTAGGGAGAAGACTGCTGAGTAACTTATTAGTCATTCTTTGAGCCTTCCCACCCAAACAATGTCTGCTACTGGCCTCATAAGTCTGATGATAGATGAAATTCACATTATTGAGGTGAGGGGGTGGGCAGCACATTGCTTGCATCAGCTGTATACAACACAGAGTGCATGAAGGCAGCTGAAGTACTAGAAAATGATTTTGGTGATGCTACTCAATACGGATTCTTTACCATCTCCAAACAAACTAAATCAACAAAGAGTAACATTGCCACCAGATCTCATTCTAATAGAATAACATTCAATTATTAGCAGTCATTCAATTATTACTTTTCTTTCTATTGAAAACACTTGAGTTTCAGTGGATGCATGTTTTGAACAAATTCCTGTATTATCGTTTATCAATACTGTACAATACCCACATTTTTGTTTGTTAGAATGATGTAAACCCTGATATGCTTCTTAATTCTAGACAATTCCCTATTGTCATTTACTAGACATATTATACTAATACAAGTTTGTTATCATGGTAGCAAATCATAGAACAGGAGATGGATTGCTTGTTATTGCTGAGGCTTATTGTTTAAATAGCCTAAACAGTTTTGATACATATTAGAAACTCAGCATCCAAAGTATTGTTTTGTAGGCAGTCAATTTTTAATTTGTTTTTCTTACCCCAAACTCCCCCCCAACATTTAAAAATACTTATACATATTTCTAAATTATTGAGTTTTGCTTCGGTGCTTAGTTTGATTTTTAGAATGATTAATATAAGAAGATCTACATGTCAGTCTAAAGAGCTAGACTGTGGAGATCAACTCAACTCTCAGGGAGTTTCATAAGCAGTGCACTAGCAGATCTTAAGATCTTATGAAAATTATCAGAACATACTAAGGTGCATAAATAGCATTAGAGTTTGTGACACACCTGGGTGGATGTGTACCATAGCAGCAAGATCAATAGGTTGATCCTAGGTAAACAGACACTCTTACAAAGCCAAAAGGTAAAAGTACCCTTTATCTAACAGTGTGAAGAACAACAAACAAAACTAAAAAACAAAATAAAAACATAGACAAAACCCAAAGGTTCTTTTTAAAATCCCTCTCTAAAGTAATAGGGCAGCTAAGCTGCTTACAGGCTTCCAAACAAAGTCTCTGCAACCTAAAAAAAAAATATTTTTTCAAAACTCCCAGTGCAAACAATCTGTCACTACTCAAAATACAGTCACACAATCCCTTCTCCCTTCTCCCTTCTCTGCAGAGGATGTGCTGTCACCCTAAACAGCATGTAATGACTAACTGAAAGTCTCTACTTCCTGGATTTGCCTTTAAAAATGCCTCTAAACCAATTGTTTTACACCAACTGGTCAGGTGACTGATCGTAGCAGGTTATTTCCAACAGTTTTCAGAAGAATGTTGTTCAGATGTCTGACATCTTTATCTGAACCATCTGTCCCAACACAAAATAAACAAAAGAAGAGGCATAGAATATTTGTGTTAATGTGATCAGAGTCATCTTTCCATTGTTTTAATGGAGGCTGAGTGGCTAAGAAGGACTATACAGTATGTAATGCTGTAAGATCAATCACCGACAGTACTGCACATCTGACATCCTCCTACAGTACCTTTACTCCTTACGTCAATAAAGTCTGTTGAGAAACCTACCAGAAAAAAAGTTCTTAAACTTCATGTCAGATGTTTTGCTTTATTTTCAATATTCTCCATTAATACTGTAATGGTTCTAGGGCTTGTGCCCTCGCCGTTCCCCACCCCAGCGCGTTCTTTACCGCATGGGCGCAAACCCGGGTTGAGCCATTGCTCAACAGGGGTCTTGCCGGCTGAGCTAAAGAAGACCTTCCTTATCCTAGGTGGCCAAGATCCCTGTTATGCGCAGGGTGTATTCATTACAATACCTTTAAACTCATTTACCTATAGGGTCTTAAAATACAAGGCTTGTGTTAAAATATAAATGCTTTATTTTGAACCTGCTAAAGATGAACATTACAACTGGAATTATGGGTATAACAAGTTATTTTTAGTATTAGTTTACTATGTTAATGCAGTTAAATGAATGAAACATCATTAATTTGTGAATATTACCGATACTAGTTTAGAATTGTTTTTATTAATTATTTATTAATGTCCCTCTAAGAATAATTATATTGTGTACTATTGCTGTTGCAATGCTGCAATTTTATATATTTTTTTTCTCTTTAGAAAACATCTTTGGAGTCACCGACACACTTCAGCTTATATCGCTCTCCTTTCAGTACTATGGACACCTGCTATTTGTCGTAAGTAAAACCTATATCACTAAATTCTAAAAACCTGGTAGAATTTCATGTTCCAAACTATGACATACTTCAGAATTTGTTCTGTAAATCACACGTAAGAATGTGATTTGTCAAATTATGTTAAAGATAATTTGGGACTGGTACTTGCATGCCCTTAAGCACTCAAAAGCTGCAATTTTAATCTTATTTTCACACATTACTTGGCCACATCAATAACCCGGTTACATCAATATCTTATAGATGTTCCCAATTTAGAAACAGGTGACCTACACTAAACTGGGGCTCTCCAGGACCAGGGTTAGAAATTTCTGGTCTAAAATATGACTAAATAGGCAATACTATTTGTATACCTGGTGATGTTATTGTTTGTTGTTACTGAGAAACTATTCTGGCACATGTTTTTTTTTTCTGGCACAATGAGCTTAGATATGCTTTCTTCTTTGTGAATATTGTTAGAATGGCATGTAGACATGAATAAAACATCTTGGCTTTCTCCATTTCAATATGCAGCATTACACTGACTCAGTAGGCTGCATACAGTACTTGTTATTTTGCACTAACCATTATCTCATTTTTTTAATTGGCTGGCTCAGTTAGTTGGCTCTACAACCATTCTTATTGTTATTTTCCCCAACCTTCCATATTATCCTTGCTGAGTTAATTGGCTGTGTATGAAAGGTTTTTAGTTACTCTTGAAACAGGTCTTTTAACAAGTTATACCCTGTGCTTGACATTTGAGCTTGTTTTTTTTTTTACTGAAAGTGATAGTAAAACTGAAAACCTATAGACAAAAAGTTCCAAGCCTTTCTTTTCTTACATTCAATTTTCAGGAATAGTCTCTCTAAAGAAATGGAACAAGATCAACTTAATTTATAGTAGAGCTCTTAAATTTCCCTTTTAGATAAATGTACTGTTAGGCACTGCATGCATTACAGTTAGTGGTGTCCCTGATGTTTAGTTAAATTAAAACTGAAATAAGTTGGCCCAATCATTAATTTTACTCTGTATAATTCATTACATTTTAACCTAATATTGCATGGTGTATACAAAATTGCATGGTGTATAAATAGGTTTATAAACAGAATGTGATTGATCACTTAAATGATTTTTTTAATTCCTTTTCCCTTTAAATTGACTGTTCCCTAGTTTTGATTTTCATGTAGCAATTCCACCTCAAGGACTTTATTCCTGTTCCTATTATTCATGCTCTTTTATTATTTATTTGACTACTTGAATGACCTGATACAGACATATTGTTGAAGTTGATATTCTGGTTTATTTCAAGAAATTGCTGGATGAGATCCTTATTATTATTAGCCTCCCTGGTTCAGGTAATTCTAGTTGTTGAATAAATAATAAAAGAGCTAGTGTTTTGGTTTACTTATACAGTATGCCAAGATTCTAATTTATACTGTAATTAGGTAATTACAAATAATCTTTTACTTTGATTGCATCACAATCTCCCATTTCACAAAAACTCATTAGGAAGTCTGATCTGGGATTTCAAATGCCTTCACAAACCTACTTCTGAGTATCCAAGCGAGACACATAACATGAAACCAGTAATACCAAATTGTTTCCAGTATTATAGGGATAATAATGTCTTCTGAGTGACCAAATAAACTGAGTCACCCGAAAAAAAATACAGTATATGATTCCCTTGCACTTTCCACTTCCAAACGTCAAAGCAACTGATTCATAGACATCAAGTGATTCATCATGTGCCAAATGTCTCCTGAACCTGGATTCAAATTGGTGTTATGGTGCCCAAGCTGCATATTAAAAATGTTTATCAAGATAAACTTGCTGTGACACAAGACCACCTGCCAGGAGCTGTGGATCTGAACACATGAAGAATTACTGTATTGGAATGAAGTCTCTGTAAAAGGCATACAGTATGAATGATGAATATGTGGAATTCATTAAAATAAATGACCAATATTAGCATTGCTACCTCTCAGCGCTGGGGCTCTGGGTTTAATTCGTGGGCTGCTATCTGCGTAGAGTTTGTATGTTCTCCTTGTGTTCACGTGAGTTTCCTCCAGGTGTTCCAGTGTCCTCTTACAGTTCAAAGACATTCTGGTAGGTTAATTGGTTTCTGTAAAACCCTGGAATGAATGAGTGTGCATGTGTTTGTGTCAGTCTGCCCTGTGATTGACTGGCATCCTGTCCAGGGTGCGCCCAATGTTTCCCGAAGTAGGTACCAGGAGACCATGATCATGACTTGGATAAGAGGTCATTGAACGTGATGCGATCTTGCACTACCAAACTATGAGTAAAAAAAAAGCATTGGTGGAATCCATTAGAAGAGTTCCTGAAGTATTCAGCTAAAAGCTGGGTGATCACAAGTACTGCCTAAACAGAACAGGCACTGAAAGGTGGAGACTGTAAACAGGGCAGAAAGGGGTGAGAGAGAAATAAGAGACTGAAGACAAACAGAATGATTGAGATGGTGATAGATAACTAATCATAACAGTAAGTACAGTATGTTAATCTTTCAAGTCCCTCTATCATCAAATTATTATCTGCTTTTTCCTGAAACCCTAACCTACACAAAACATTTCAAATGAAAGACACAAAAACTGTTTTATTTCTGTGCAAAATTCTGCATGGATGAATCTAGGTCATTCTACAGTAAAGATCTTTTAACTTAATGTATTGTTGTCCCCTAAGAAAAACAATCTTGTGGTTGACTTAGCAATTTTCTTATATGGGTCTTTTCTTGAAATAAGTATTAACTTCATGTATGGTGCACAGTATATTGAAAGCAATGTAAATGCTTGGGAATTGATGTGTGGGACTATTTACTGATTTCTCTTAGGATAAAGTGAAATTTGTCATCAGTTTTATTGAAATTTAATTACAGTACATTTAAGTAACAGTCTGTTTTATTTTTTTCCATAAAATTGGGTAGTTTTTTCAGTACCATTTACTAAATTCTCAATACTGTACATTTCACGTGAATCAGCCTGTTAAATGGTACATTTTTAGTAATATTTCTTTAATCATTTTTTATCATTCTTTTAGTGTTTCATAGTAATACTATCATTTTTGCTGAAGGGCAATTAATTAGTCACTCAACTCCCTATTTTCACAATTGATAATCAATTAAAAAATATGCTTACAGAATTACCTTAGACCCTAATTTGGTGTATGACTTTATTGGTTACTTTACTTGCTTACCTTATTACTAACTTTACTTATTTTCAATCACAAAAATACCCCTTTGTTCTTTAGGAGAGAATTTTCAGTGTTTTTATATGTGGTGTATTTCTGTTCAGCAGATTACCTTTTACAGGACTTATCTCTCCATATACAGAACGCTCAGTACAGAAATACATTTAACCACACCAATGAGACAAAGTCACAAGGAGAAGCATGAGCTGGGCATCAATTGCAAAGATTTGATTTAGGTGATTATATATTAATCCCCTGCAGGGATTCAAACTGGGAATTCTCTAGAGGTAGATATGCTACACATCTAATACCTGGTTATTGGCTAGTGTCATCATAGATAATCCATATCCTGACAGCAGGGGTCACCACTTACAAACAGCATTAGTAGTTTGTCTTTTATTTCCATCGAGATTTTTATTCAGAAGGAATCTGGACAGAATTTACCTTTGAAATCCACTATAAAATAAATGTCCTTCTTAGTCAGTGCTATGATTACATACCAGTCTACTTCACACGTACTGTATATGGTCATTATAACAAATAGTTAATCATTTTGGCTCATTTTTCCCTATTTCACAGGCTTGGCAGGCCACTTCAGTCCCACAGTGCTATCAATGAGAGCTACTGTACATCTGTCCTTTCTCCAGAGCTATAGGTCTTCCATTACTGCTGTGATCAGCAGTACAGGAAAAAGGCAAATTGCTTGATAAATGCACACCCTGGAAGACAGATGTTTTAATCTGTTCAATTCTAGTACAGGATAGCAATGAATTACAAATAAAAAAAAACAATTGCCAGATCTAAAATCTAAAAGAAGAAAAATGCATTCATGGTTTTTCTAAAAGATTTCACTTATTCGCTTATTTACTTTCACACCTTGGGTGAATTGAAATGTACTGTAGATACAAAAAGACTCAAAATTGAGTGGAATGGAGAATAAGTTTTCAAAAGCATAAAACCTCACAGGCACTAAGGTAGCTAACATATGAATAAAATACATCAACGAAAATGTTTTTGCCAGATTTTTAAAGCTGTACAAAGCATGTTTAAACTTCCTAAACAATTAAACAACAGATATACATGTATGAACATGATGAAACAAGCTCAAATAACCAAATCAATCTACTGTTTAGATGTCATCAGAATTAGCAGTGAAGCAGAAGCAGAAGAAATAGAAACTGCAGGGATGTGTATTTAAAACTGAGAAGATCCAGCACTTTTTCATTTAATATGACATATGAGAGTCTAGAACAAGCTACAGTACCCAGCCTTTTAGCCAAACCTAATGTCCTGGCTTTTCTCAGGAAACATATGGATGACATCCTCATATCAATTAGCAGCTAGAAAATTAATGAGCTAGATAAGCCAAATGGCTTTCTGTCATTTGTAACGTTTCCTAAATTCTTGAGTACGTTTCTCATATTAATGAGGTGCATGTTCTTTTGCAGTTGATCTTAGCCGCTTAGATGGCGACACTTCGTGTCCAAAGATAAGAGTCGGACAAGATGACCTTCCAGGTAAAAACGGGTAATATTTTTATCTGTTTTCATTGATAACATGGTTTGTGTGATTAAACAGTACATATGCTAGTTAATTAAAATCATGCAGTGTGTTTTTTAAGTAAAGAAATCAATGGCTCTGCATTCAGTGTAGCTCTCAATTCTGAATTAAAGTGAATTAAAGATTGAAAGTGCTTAAATAGTTTAAGGCTTTAATCCAGCACAGCACTCTATGTTCAGTTTATGTTTTTCTTTGCAACCAAAAGCAAATATATAAATGTAAATGAAACTCTATAACAGAGGGTTTAAAATTTCTTGGCTAAAGTTCAAGTCTTTTACATTACAGGCAATAATTCCTGAAAGACTTATTCTTAATAGCCCTGACATAGCAATTTACAACTAAAATTCATTTAGATTAACAATAAACAGATGTTTTTAATTTATTCTAGAAGAGGAGAATATTTTAGCAGCCTGTTAATATTTTATAGAACTATATAGTTTTAAAGAGATTTTTTATTGATTAAAAGCTAGTTATGGAGAATTTAATTTTAAGTCATGTAAGAAGATTACAATAGGAAACAAGACATGGTTCATGAGGCATCCAAAGTGGAAAAGCATGAAATATGAAGATGACTCAGCAAGTTTGAATTGTGTGCCCTTAAAAAGGATATTTGAGTTGTTTGCCCCATGAACACACTGTAAATTTAGTATATTTTTCCCTTTTCATGCAGCAGCAGAATGAATTAAATCTAATTCAGTCAAATGCATTTCAGTTAAAGAAAGAAACCAAAAACTCCAATCATAAAAAGTATACTTCAGTATAATGGGAGGCTTGTTCAACGTAAATGGCTAATTTTTCTATTTTTTTCTTTCAGGTTTTAACAAACAGCTTTAAGGATATGATGCATCATGCATACAAATGTTCTTCTGTTTGTTTATGCTTCAAACATCTGCTATTTTATTGTTAATTTATATGATCCTGAAATCTTTGTTGTTTGGTTTTTAAGCTACAGTAATATCTGGACAAGCCAATATTTTTATTATTACAATTAGTATTTCTCAATATACCTAGGTTTGTTTAGGCTTGAGTCAGACTGATTCATTGGAACTGGCTCAGATTTCATATTGAAAGCATTTGTCAATGGGAATGGGATATTAAAGAAGTAACAAGCTACATGATAACAGACGTACAGTACCATATATTGGATAATACCATACAGTACATAAGGTTTTATTTAGAAATAAAGAGATATGCCAAGTCTTTTTTTCTTCTTCTGAAGGTTTTGATCTGATCAGCCAGTTCCAGCTGGATGTCATCTCACTTAAGGGGGTCAAAAAGGTCGAAGGATCCACAGCATTGCAGGTGGCTTACAGACTTGATAAAGAAGCAAATTTCCAAATTCCAACAAGGTACGACAAAGAATCCTACAGATGTTGTATCATTACAGGGTCTGTGCAGGTGTTACACTACGGATTACGGTAACAGGTAATCAGTAGTGCCAAGTCAAGTTTAAGCTTGTTTCCTATTTTTTGTATGTTTTTATTTCTGTGAAACATTACTCAACATACAGTGTATTTTAGTATATTCCCTAGTTTTTGCTTCCAACAACTGCTTAAAACAAATATTCAATTAGTTTATTTCTATTTGCTTGAGATTATCATTTCGCTTGTTGTCAATTATAAGTACATCTACTGTAGGTTTTAATGTTTCATACCACCAGAACATGTGATTTCAAAGACAAATATATTTAAAAATGAAAAAATGAAAATGAATCAAATAATAATGGGATAGCCAAAACAGACATTTCTATTTTCTGGACAGAGCCAAGTTTTGTCCAGTGCAGTTCCTTGTTTTACCAGGTTAAATGACATTTAAATAGTTTCTTTAATTTTTTTGTGTAGATGATTCATCCAATCGTTTGTTTAACTGTGATGTATTTTTTTAAGTTTAGCAAGAGGTGTATAAAACATATGCCTTTAAAAACAAAGTATGAAATAACAGTATCCGTTACTTAATGAAAGAAAAGATTTGGTTTTAAAATTCTTGAAAAACATTCCAGAAGCTTTAAATATCATTATTAATACACATCTCATTCACAGATCTAAAAAAAACTCTGATAATGATTCATTAAAATGCACCACCATTTTTTTAAGGAAATGCAAAAAATATACATTTTTAAAGTCTTTATAAAAGCAATACACTGTGTATAATTGTCCATTATAAAGCCTCTGAAACCAAAAAATGAAGAATTTATAATTGTCTCAGAATGTAGGCTATCCAAACCATATCTGTGTCATTATTTTTAAAATAATTTAATGAATAAAATAGTTTCCCTAGTCAGGTTTACTTGTTTTTTGTACATTACAGGACACTAAAAGCCCTGTTCTTTAAACTTGTGCACGCAGGAATTAGAAGGAGTCTCCATATACTCTTTACAGTATTCATATTAAAGTTTCAAAGTTGTCCCTGAGGGCAAATGTTATGACATACCAACTGTTTTTTTACAAGGATGTTGGCATGTGATTACAGCATATCACTGTCCTGTAATTGAAAATTCTAGCTCATACTTAAGTTCTTGAAAATACTTATCTTTCCATTACCTGATTTGTAAACATTTTTTTCTACTTTTAAATCTGAATTCCTTCTTCTTTGGGATTCACTTTATCTTTACCTCATATCTCCTTACACACTATTTTAATTTCCTTCTAATTAATTAATCTTAATGGAAAAAAATAATACTATTGCCATTTATGATTAATGAATAAGTGAATATTTTTCAAGAAATATGTCGTCTTAACTTTATTTTACTGTATGTAGCACACTCTTCATCATCTTATTTTTTTTATTATACTGTATTACTGTGTAAACAGAAATGTTCAATATCATTAAAGGTGTTAGGAGAAAAGTTTGTTTGTTAAGGTGTGCTTATTGCTAAACCTTTGCTTTTATTATAATACTAAATATATTTTTACACTTTTTCATAGATTGCAGGTGGTTTTCCAGACATATTTTATCTTTGAGAAGAGTGCTGTTTCATCTATGCATCTATTTAGATGCATACACCAGAAAATTATGTCAAGACCTGGCTTTCCTAAGTGTCCTCAGAATTTCTCTTTGTATTCATTAAGCCACTGCATTAGATGTACCATAAGGGCTAGGCCAGGATTCAGTTTGAAAGCTGTGCAACCACAGGATACTAAAAAGTCACCTTCTTTCTCTTTATTGTTCTACAGGAAACTTCTTTTTTTTATTATGTTGCCTTGATCCATTTACAAGATGGTAAAAACAGGCGGCAGTATTCATCTATAAATGTACCACCCATGGCGCTTTTTGCTTGTTAACAAGCAGCAAGTGGTACAGGAGAAAAAAAAGCATGGCTTTGGTAAACTTTAATTGATGTCTCTTGCTGGATGTGCTGTTGCCAGGCATTATTCTGTATTTATAGCATCATTAAAATATTAACATTGTTTCCATTGTCAAAAAGGATTACACAATTTTACATAAGCTAGTATGCTTGACAGAAACTAAAATGCTTTGAACATTCATTTCATTAGTTTGATAAATTACAAGTCAAAACTAATTTTACACTCCCTGAAACAACTGACATACTGTATATTTCTGGGGTTTTTTTTTCAAAAGAACCAAATTAAGTATTTTTCTGACATGTCAGGTTAAGCCCACAATCAGCCCCATGCCTTCTACTGTATTAAAAATAATCAAAACTCCTAGTTAATGGCTGAGATTCAACATTATTAGAAGCTACAGTGAAAAACATTGTCTGAAGTACCAAGCTGCACCCTCTGTATAATTTAGGAGAATACATGTACAGAATCTAAATCTTCTGTGTACTAATGATTATATTTAAGTTAAATACATCATTAAAACAAAAAACAAAAATCACAATGAAATTACCCTTGAGATTTCTGAAATAAAATAATATCTAACCCTTTTCCACTTTTAATTTAGCTTGATATTTAGCAGTTTTCATTGAGGCTTATTTTCATAGGACAACTTAATACGATAAAAGTTGTGAGGTATTTCAGTACTTACAAAAGTTAAGAAGTGCAATCGATAGTAACAATCTTTTATTAGGTTTGAGAGGCCTGCATTGCAGAATTTGTTTGGGTTACATATTGGAATTATTGTTAGTTTAGTGAGGTTTGTTAGGGGAGTCGTGTCAGTGTGCGTTGACTACAAAAGAACAAGTAAAGCTAAATTTGACACTGAAAAGTACAAAGAAACATCTGCAGAAGACTCAAAAGCCCAAATTTTGTGTTTCTTCTTCCTACTTTTCTGGGTGGAAATATTCATTAACTTGGTCCTTACTGGTTTTGTGTCAGACGGTACTATTTAATTAATGCAAACACATGAAATGTAATCCTAAAAGTCCTAAATAAAGTTTGCATAAATTCTTTAAAATATTGCGACAGAATATGATTTACTGTATACTGTATGTAACTTTGTGGCTATATTGGGGCACAAAAAGGCAAAATTAATGATTCTGTTATCCTTTACATTGCAGGGTAATCTTCCCATATGGTTTGCCAGAGGAGTATTCTTTTGTGACAACATTCCGCATGGTCAAAAACACTGTCAATAAAATATGGAACGTGTGGCAAATTGTGGACGATGATGGCTACAAGCAGGTGGGCCTGAGACTCAATGGTGACCAGCAGGCCCTAGAGTTTTTCCTCATTGGCATAGACAGCAATTTGCAGGTGGTCACCTTTCCAGGACTGTCCCAACTTTTCAATAATAAGTGGCACAAAGTGATGGTGGGTGTGGAGCATGACCAAGTAACCCTTTATCTGGACTGTGAGCCTGTTGGATCCAAGCCTATCAAAACCAAGGGAGAAGTCAATGTAGAAGGGGAAACTCTCATCGGAAGGCTTGATGCTGATTCCAGTACATCAGTTGTGGTAAGAGCTTTCTTGAAATAACTTTGGTTTACCCTTTGAAACTAATGTAGATATATTTACTGTACAACTATAGTTAATTAGGCAAGTAAAAATCATTGGAATTTTGTACCTAGCAAAAAAAAACTGTAAACTTGTGTTTTTTTTCTTTACAGTTTGAGCTGCAGTGGATGCTCATACACTGCGACCCCCAGAGGGCCCAGAGAGAATCCTGCTCAGAGCTGCCTGTACAAGAGGTAATAAAAATAACATAATAAAAACATCACAGTTTTTAATATGTAGAGGGTTTATATAAATTATAGTATAATGGGCTCAGTCTACATGCATGGCACAAAAACGGTGCTTTAAAAAATAGAAACAGAATTCTATTTCTGTTTTTCTGAGGCACATAAAATATTCAATAGTAATGCAGAAGTAGAGCTGTATTATTAGTATAGAATTGGTGTACTATAAATGCATTACATGATTGGTTTAAAGATCAGTCTGCAATGTGAAATTAATTCTGCATACAAGACTTCTAAAAATTCTTCTTGCACACAGTACACAAAATGTATTACATTATCATTTGCTTAAATCAAGTACAAACCTCAGCAGAAACAATAAACCTGGGTATATATGGTTAGGAAGACATCATGGTGAGATCACCTCTTGTAGAGACAAACGTTGAATGTTAAAATGTATCACAGGGTCTAACCCTTTACAATTACAACAGTTTGTCAGTTTGTGTCCCTTTTATCCCAAAGCAGTATTTATTTCTCTATTATATGGAAAATATTTAGTTTTAAAAATGGTTTTGGTTACTTGGAAAGCTGAACCAGGGAATAAATGACAAACCATACTGGAATGTTTTACTTTCTTGTACGTTTTTTACATTTGTAGCTAATATAATAAAATACTTTTTAAATTGGATTGTTTTGAATCTACACTGTAGAAAGACCCATATCACAGTATTTGTACAGTATATTTAAAGATGGGAATTTCTTGTACTGCTGGCATGCTCTTTTCTGCTTGCATTGTGTCTGAAGACCTGCTTCAAGATAAGAGCTTAGAACATTTAATGGATTGTAAGTTTGAAAGCTCTGCTAAAGAAAGAAACTCAATGCTGCCTTTTTTTTTTGGAAGGATACCAACTTCTTCTGCTGAATCACTTACTTGGTTAAGGGGTTACTTTGTTTTTACTAACCTTACTTTTTGTTGTTTCTCTCCTACTTCTTCAGAGAGTCATTCCCAATTCTGAGGTATTTATTTTCCACCTTTTACTACTGTATCTTGTTCTTTTTTCTATATCAATGACAAATAATTTTTTTCATGCTTCATTCTGTCTGAATACCTGTTGTTTTTTACGGCCAAATCCCATTTTCTACACTGAAGTGTCTTGAATTTTCTACTTAACTGAAATTGGCTCCATAAGAGAGTTTGCAGTTCCAGGTAAAGAGCAAGTTGGTACAATACTTTTACCTTTTTTTTGTCTTTTTTTAGTCTTTTACCTTTCTGTATTTTGTACCAGTACCTGAGTTACTGACATATTTTGGCCCATTTGATTGAAGTCAACATAAAGATTATCACACCAACAGGTTTTTGTTCCACAAGCTAACGCAATAAATTTTTAAAACAATAAAAATCCATTCTTTTAACCTTGATTATATGTACAGTAATTATGCAAATTACAAGTTTACATCTGAGGACTAAAAAAAGTGCAAATTAAACTTGGTGGCAGACTTGTGAAAAAGATTAATTGAAAACAAAATTATATTCGGTCATTTATCATTCTGCAATGCTCACAGGACATATGAATGCCTGAGCTTTTTTGGCACGTATTCAATATTATAGTTTTTAAAACACAGCTTCAAGCACCACTCCAGACATGTTATATATTCTGTGTTCTGTTGAAGGTACTTTAATTGAAAGGGCTCTGGAGAGCAACAACAGAAATAGACATCACTTATAAAAAAGCCACACTGAGATTACAGGTTTAAACTATAAATTGTTTCAGACATTTACTAGTTGTGTTGTTTAGCTTGTTTATGGAAGATCATCCTGTGCACTAGCTTTCAGATCAAATAAATATTTTCAACCTCATCTTGCAAAGATGTAATCTGCAGAGACAAATAAGAAAGTCCAGCTGGTTGGATAAACATAATATACTGTTTGTACAGCTATTAAGTACACTACCACACAAACAAATAGAAAAAATTATGTAGAAAATGTGAGAATTGTAATATCTTAGTTTTGGGGTTGCATATACTGTGTTTTAACAAAATTAGAGTATTTTGTTTTACAGGTAACAAATATGGAATTCAAGCAAAATCCAATTTTAATATTGTATCAATGTTTATTAACAGAATAACATAAGATTCATAGACTATTAGAAAGTGTCAGTGTCTCACTGACTAGGTAATAATTAATAGTGCCGTAATAGTCTTACTATTGGATCTCAACTGAAACTCATTATATTTTTAATGATTTCATAAAGCTTTCTTATCTACTCTTGCCTGTATATGCATTTATATTTTGCCAAACTCCTAAATTTTGTTTTCTGTTTTTTTCATTTTTCTATTCTTATTAGCCTGACCATAGAGGCCCAAGACTTGTCCCTGGAGCCCCAGGTCCCCAGGGTCCAGTCGGCCCCCAGGGGCCCCAGGGAGAAAGTGGCAGAGATGGCCGTGATGTAAGTGGAAAAGAACCTTGGAAGCTTTAGCCTTTCTGACCTAAGCACTCCTTTCTTAGTGAAAATACAGGCATATTATTGACAGACTCATGATGGTGCAGCCGTCAGCATTGCTGCCTCACAGAGCTTGGGCCCTCGGTTCAATTCCTGGGACACTATCTGAGAGATTGTTTGTTTTCCTTGTGTTTGTGTCAGTTTCCTCCCACAGTCCAAAGACATGCTGGTTGGTAAATTGGCTTATATACAATTGGCCCTAGTGTGAGAGTGTGCGTGTTTGTGTCTGTGTGTGCCCTGCAATGGACCAACATCCTGCCCAGGTTGTATCCTACCTTGTGCCTGTTGCTTGCTGGGATAGACTCTGGCTTCCCCCACAACCCTGTGTTTAGAAAATGGAATAATGGATGGATGGGGATTAATGACATAAATTACAAGTGAAACATTTTTCAAAGTCCACATATCTTGAGAATATTTATTTCATTATATATCTTTAATACAGTAGGCAAGAAAACACAAGATTTTCTTTATCTTTTTGTAGGTGTAAAAAAATGTTTGCTGTGCAACACTAAGTAGAGTGCTCTAACAGCAAAACATAAATACAATGGAAGACATTGTATTTGCAACAAGAGCAAATAAGGTATGAGGTTATAGTACAGTCACAAATAAGCTTAAATAACAGTCATGTAACAAAATCAAACAGATCACCGCCTTAATACATGTGACCTGAAGAAGGTTGCATGTAGTAGTACTAGTATCAACAGTTTGACGTCACAAGATCTGCATCCAGTGTGGAACAGTTGAGGTTTGCAAAGGAAGGTTTGTTGGTGATTGTGCCATCCTGATTTTTGCAGTTAGCTGGGTCACACAGGACAAAGGAGGAGAATGAATAGGTATGGGAAGGAGAATATGAGGAAAAAAAACAATAAGGGTGCTTTCAAAAAAGAAAGGATAAGAAAAGGTATTGGAAATAGAAGTAGATGATCTGATTGAAATATATGTAGGCAATGACAAAACTATTAAATTGGAATTAAGATAGAGACAGTTACCCAGAGAAGAAACCAAAGCATATGGGTTGTATAATGCATTGAGATAGACCCGATACTAGGAGACCAGCAAGGACAATGAGAATTGGGGTCTAGAACATGAGGTGGATGGTGTAAGCTATTAACAAAAGAAACCCTATGAGTGTAATTTGGAAAGAAACTTTTGAAAGGTGCTGTGGAAAAGATGTGCTACAGAAAGATAACATAAATAATACCTTCAGGTAAAGAGGATTGCAAAAGAGAGGACAGAGAGAGATGAGCCTGTCAAAGTCAAACAGAATAATTCAACAGGGGAAAGTGCAAGTGGAATAAAAGAAAACAGAGAGGCTGCAGATCAACGGAGGTCTTTAAAGGGACAGGAATTATAAAGATACTGTAGATAAGCTACATGACAATAAGGGAGAAAGGTGAGATGAAAGCAATCATTGATCATATTTGTAAGAGGTGAGGAGAATAGTTTTAAGCACAAAGAAGAAAGCACAGAAAGACGTTCGGTAAGATTTGCAATATTTCCCAACAGGAGCAATAAAAATTTCTTCCCATAACTCACTGCAAATTGTTTTTTTTTTGTGGAAGGATTTTTATCAAAGCAGTATTTTGTCTTTTTCCCTTATACTTTGGCAATTTTAAGTTCCAACTGTCACATTTTCATTTGCAGGGTATTCCGGGCCTCCCTGGATCTCCAGGAATTCCTGTAAGAATTAAACTTTCTAAATATTTACGTTGTGTGAAGTCTATTTATATAAATTGAGAAGGAAGATCAGGTCCGAATCTCACCTGCGTCTACTCTGCTATGTACATACATAAACTGTATACATTATATCTTGTTCCTGAATTTCCCTGTGTGCATCTTTCTGACCTGTCACCCTATTTACACCCTAACAGCAGCTCCTTAGCTCATTCCTTCTGAAAGTGAAAGGGGTTCTGTCAGCCTCATCATTAGTCTGCTGTGCCCTCAGCTAATCAAGTTATGTCAAACAAACCTCCAATACATTTTTTTCTCAGTATCACAGGATATGAGGGAACTACTGAAATCATGATGAAAACATCAAAAGAAATCTATTACTATAATTGTAAAATCACAAAGATATTATAAGGAATATGCAGAAATGTTTTTTGTAGCAGGTACATTGGTATTTTAATGAACAGATATGACATATAGTCTTATATTCTTTATCCTGGTCCTGTTCCTTTTGTATACAGTATGTGCACAGAAATGTTCCTGTTCACTGGTCTCTGTGCCATAGATGCCATATGTCATTCCAGCTTTTTCTACTAATGTTCAATGGAACCCAAGTGTAATTGGTATCATATCCACAGCATAGCTTTTATATTCTCATCTAGCAACACTGCTTCCCAGACAGTCACACTTGGACTTCCTCATTGATTGGAATTTGCACATAACAAATTCATCCAAGTGTATCACAACGAGTCACAAATATTCAATTAATCAAAATGATAACAGAACATTTAACTATTAAATATCAAAATCTGTATGTTTTATTTACCCATGAAATTACAATACATATAGAAATGGAGTTTTTCTGATTCTCATTATACAAAGAATAAGTGTAATTCTGAGATTCTGTTTGATCTAAAAAAAATACAGAGTTACTGGTTGATGATCTATTCAGACATAATAGAATAGTAGCATAATATACCACTTAAGTGTTATTATCATCTTAATTTTCCTACTTTTGTTTTTAATCAATGAAATAATAATCTACATGACTTTACTTACTGTGAACAAAGAATCAGTGAAGAAAATGTATTACATTTTATCAAAGCCATATGAAACATGATATTACTTGATTTCTCAAGTGTGGTTTATTCAAACTGCAACTACAGAAACAAGCAACTCATTTAAGCAATGTTCAGTCACGTTTATTTTTAGGATTACATGGGGTCAGGTAGCAGCTACTCTCATGTCTATTTTCCTTACAAAGTAAGTTACGGAAAGGCACAGAAAATAACATGTTTTCAATTGATAAAAAGTTTAGAGTTGCTTGAGTGTCTTAACATCATTGCTAGTTGATTTATAATAGTTATAACATTTTTCATAAAATATGTTTGGTTTAGGGAACAAAAGGAGAACAGGGGGAAATCGGTCTCCCTGGACAGAGAGGATTGCCAGGCCTCCCAGGAGCTGTTGTAAGTTTAATTTCCTCTGCTTGCCAACTTTAGATCATTCTTCCAAGTAGTCAAACACTACAGAACTACAACATCAGAATGCACTACAAAGCCGCAAGATGTTTATTTGTGTGATGTAATAATTTAATAATGACTGAATACCCATAGATACAGTATATTTCTTCAGGGCATTGGGGGGGGGGGGGGGGCATTAAGAATTTATGGAACTTCACTTCAGCTTTTTCAATTTGATTTTTTTTTTCTTTTGAATGTGTGCATTAAAATAATCTCTTCTTGATTTATTCAGGGGCCACAAGGGCCTTTGGGGCCTAGAGGACCTGTTGGTGAAAGGGTAGGTGGATTTAATCTTTATTTCATGTTTTCTCTCAATTAATACTAGGACAGTCTATATTCTTCTGCCAAAGTATTTCATTTTCTAATCTGGCCATACAGCTTAGCTTTTGTTAATGTATTTTTACAAAACAGAGCGACGACAAATTTACTCAACATTTTACTTGATTACGATAAAATGGATAATGGGAAATATGTTCGTTTACAGTTGACAGAAGCATTATGTCTTACACTCAACCTTTGTTTGAAACTAGGGGTAATATTTGACTACACTTCATGTACTGACAATTACCAGAAAAGGAGAACTTCAGTTTAACACTTGGGGTTGTTTTTCTCACTAACCAAGTGTTCAAATAGATTGTAAAATGTGTGATTGTAAAAGCACACAGGAGTGTACAGCTATGTAAGTCACATTACAACTGCCCTGTAATACATTGTAATTGAATGTAATGCTGGTTTTCTGTGTAGAATATGCACAATAAAAGGTACTGTAGGCCATGAGCTGATCCTTATGCAAGACAGGTGAGAGAACTGTTAAATGTGAAGCCTTACCCATGACAAAGACGTCGTAAAAGTTTGCCTTGCCATTGTAGTCTTTAAGTATTGATATGCAATGAAACTGAATGTTTGCTGGAATAAGAATGCCCCTGCATAATATAGAGCATCTACTGTATATGTTCAGTGGTTCCTCACTACATGATTATATTTAACTTTGTTTTCCTACAGTATACTCCTCAAGTTTACAAAAGACCAGTAATAAAATTGTGTTTGCAAAACTATTCAAAGCATAATTGTAAATGATATCATGCTGCAAAACATTTTAATGTCTTCCCCAGTGTACCAGTGAAATTCTTAGAAGTGCAGTTTCTATCAATAAATATTAATGTTCCATATTTCATATACAGTAGTTGCTTTGTCAGCTACAGTCGGTGCTAAATCTCAGCTACAGGAAGCCATCTAATATTAGAAAAATGTAAAAAGGCATTTTGAAAATTGCACTATTTCTCTTTGAATTGTCCATAGGGACTTCCTGGCTTTCCTGGTCCACCTGGCCCTCCTGTAAGTTTCAGTCTTCTGGAGTTAATTTATAATGCTATTATTTATTAAACTGTGCTGTCATACTAAGTATACTGTAGTTTGCGGACAAAATCAATAAGACAGTTATGGTGTATTTTTGCTTGAAAAATATCTCACATTGCAGTCACTGGAGTTTGGATTTTACTAATGCTATATAATCTTAAACAGTGTTTATTTTCTCTCATTGTTAAAGTGAAATTAAATATTCTTTTATTCAGAATATCAGATTATTATAAGAAAGCCAGGATCCACTACTATGATTTTAACTGACATAAATTAAAATACAGTCAGGATGATGATGACTGTATGTGATTAAAACAAATATAAAATTAAAATGCTGAGATTTGATTTACATAGTAATAACATTCTATTTTATGTTTTATTTTTTTTTTCCTAGGGACCCGAATCAGTTGGAACTCCAGTAAGTACAGATGGCCTTTTTATCACTTTCCCTATAGATAGCTTTTATTACTTCTCTTTGCAAAGGTACACATTTTCATCAATCAATAGGCTTTCATTTAGGTATAAATTACTTCTTCATTTTCAGAAGGTCATTGATTAGATTCCTTTTGAGTGCTGCAATCTAACTATTGGAGAATGCACTCACGTCAGTTAGCATGCAAACTGAATGTAGTGTATATAAATTGACGTACTGATTCACTCATAAGGTGATCCTTAATTTATTTTATTGTTTCAAATTGTAAATTATGACCCTGACTACAAAGAGATTCAAATGAGGCAGCAGAGAATAAAATACATTAACAGAACTTGCCTGTATTCATTTATATGGTTATCGCTTTTAAAAATAAAAATCCATTGTTTTACCACTTGGTAGAAAAGTCTATCAAACTACTGGGGTATAAACTGGCCTAAACTCCATGCCATACTTTTGTAACTTTATATCCACCAAGTTCTTGAAGTAGAAGTATCAAACTCAAACACCCTACCTGGAGGGCTTTTGCCCCAGCCATTAGCCTCTTCTATTTAATTAGTCTAATTAATTGGATGAACTACTATTACTTCCAACCTGGCTTGAAAATATTCTGTACAGTAGATACCATGGAATCTACTTAGCTGTTAAATTACATTAAAAAATTTGACCTGATAAATAAAACAATGGGATTAATTACCTGCCTAGAAAGGAGTTATGTGATACTCTTGCCTAAGTGTATTTCAAATAATGTGTGAGAATTGATCATTTTTTTAATAACTGTACTGTATGTTTTTCTGTGGATTGTTCTTATATGTTTTCTCATATGGGAATCTATCATGTCAGTGACATACTGTATATTGTATATCATACTGTTTATCCTATATTAGATTATATCAGATCTGTACATCTATATAGTCCTCAAATGGGCTTGTGCTTTACCATTATAGTTCCCTGATAAGCATCCTTATGTAGTGTGATTTGAGAAATTTTATTTTCCTCTGGAATATGTTCTAAACCTTCAGGATGATGGAATAACTGATTTTTAGGCAGGACACATGCAGTATAAGAGCATTGCCTGAGAGTATACAATAGGCTAACGGGACAGGAAAGGTGAAATTAAATTGAAATAATGTATTTCTAATACATACTGTATGTACATATGTATCTGATTGGATTAAATTTCTTAAATGGACCATGGACAGTCATGGACAGTCAGGTCCTCAGTTTTATTTCTTATCCAAATTACGGCACCTTTTTATAGCTTAGTATCCCTATCACTGTATATCACTGTACTGGGACATTAGGACCCACACAGACTGCAGGGTGAGGGCTCCCTACTGGTCCCACTAACACCTCTTCCAGTAGCAACCTTAGCTTTTCTAGGAGGTCTCCCATCCAGACACTGGCCATGCTCACATCTACTGAGTTTCAGTGGGTAACCATTTATGAGTTGCAGGGTGATCACTTGGTTTGCAACAGGTTGTGGGCTGCCTGTTATTTATCTGCTCGGTTTTATGATTTTCTCCATTTTATATAGGAAATTAAATTAGTTACACGTGTTACACCTACAGGTACAGGTAGCTTAACTTTAGAAGTCTTCACTTTGAGCATTAGAATTTAGAAAAAAGTATGCATCACTTCGTAATTTCACAAATTGGAACAACATAGAAAAGTTCTGAATACTTCAAGAAGGCACTGCATACATCAATGGCTTCTGAATGTCATCTCTTGTTTCCATTATTATCCCTAGTGTAACTACAGTAGCAGCTATATGGTGCTAATCTTAGTTTCAGTGCTGCAGAGAATCAAGTCTCCAATAACCATGAGTTAATTGTAGGTGTGCAAAAGGCTTTCCAATCTGAACAACTACAAATAAAAGGCCGTTTTGGCCATGTAGCAAAGGTAAATGAGCCCCAAGCTGAAATTCTTTTAAGAAAGGTTTTAAAGCTACCAAATTAGTAAATTGGCCAAATTTGTCACCAAGTTGTTGTTTATTTTCTATGTCTATGTATTCTTTTCAGGGGCCTCCAGGAGAACCTGGTGAGCCAGGTGACCCCGGAAATATAGGACCTGAGGTGAGGACCTGTCCTTCCTTTATCTTTTATCCTTCCAAAATCTTTATTTTGTTAAGATTGCAACCAATATAATTCACAAAAATGCACATGTCTAATGCCTTTTTAAAAAAGGAAAAATTAAGATGGTTAAAATCAACCAAAATGTAGAGCTGATTAACTATTGCAAAATACATTGAATCTATAAAATACAAGGAAGAAGACTAAACTAAATGATGCACTTCCTACTCCCACTATTTGATTTACAGTAGTTATAGGTTAATAAAATTCTAAGGAGAAAACACATAAGGAAAGGATAATTCACATGATTTTTGTCCTCGGAGGGTAACTGTCAACTTGTGCCTGACAGGGTCCAGTCGGTCCAAGAGGCAACCCTGGCCTTCCTGGTCCTCCTGGTCCACCTGGCCCACCAGGACCAGAGGTAAGTACATTTCATGTTGAAGCTTTGCAGAAAAATTGCAGAAATCAATAGTATAGGAAAATAATATCTTTATTCAGTCTAGTTATACATTGGGATTATTACAGCATTGATGAGTTCCATGTGGCACTGATACAACTTTATGTAGAACTTATACTAAGGATCTGAATAAAACAACATATTTGCTTATATCTACAGTACATACTGTAGGTGAAATCTGGCACAATGTCTAAGCAGTGAAGTTATTTCTTTAACATCACAGATTTTAAATCGGAAAAGCCAATTTGGGATTCAATTCTGTGATTTTCCTAAAATTATTTTTTTCCAATTGTGCAGTAGATGCGGTTGAATTATTAATGATGTTCTCAATAGTTGTAACATAGAAATGCCAAGCTGACATCTTCCCGGGCAATAAAAAGTCAGTTACAGGAGTACATTGCCCTGATGAAATAATTGGAATAAAAGAAATGGTATCATTCAACTTCAACCATGTTGGTAGAGGAGTTCCCTCAAAGATCTGGAGATCTGGCAAACTCTTCAGCCTCCTGTGCCAATGTGAACACATGCTGTTCATGAAAATGGAGGACCTTAAGCTTTTGGGGTTAAAGGGTGGTACAGTATGGATGGACTGCACCCCTGCCTCCCTCAGTGTTCTCTTTACTCTCTGCTAGGCCATCAACTTACTATATTCTTCTATACTATATTCCAAGATGGCTCCCTCTTTTAAACAAATTTTGAAATTATCTTTAAAAATGACCTGACTGTCCAAACACTTGGGGTTATATGAGTCCTCCACAGGAGTGGTCTCCATATATCCTGTAAACTCTCACTCTAAAAGCCTTAAGTCTTACAATACGAAATTCAGAGAAAGCTTTATCATCAGATCAGATCTTCTTAATCAGTTCCCTATTTTGTGCTTGTTGGTTTACTATGAAAAAGGTTTATTTTACAGACTATATGTTGAAACTAAATCTGAGCATTTAAATTTTCAGGCAGACAAAAGAAGGAATGGGTACTCTACAGTATCTTTGGTCTGCTAACCATGACAGTAACCTAGTCTCAAGACCTCTCTTGATATTGATGGTTATTTCTACCTTCAGGGGCCATCTGGTGTATCCACAGGAGAGGGGAGCGGAGATTTTGTAAGTCAGTGTTAAAGAGTTACAGTAGGTTTCTTTTATTCAGTGTTTATCAAAGAATGCTTTTAAATACAATGTAATTATTAATTTGAAAAAAAAAAACTAAGTTCCATTTTCTAGGTTTCTATATTACCAAAACAGGAAAAAAACACAACAAATATAATATGATACGCATATATAATATATGCAGATGATTAATATTCAGCTCTTTGACAACAATCCAATGACTGTAAAAACAGATTTGAACGTTGCTGTCAAGGAATTACAGTTTACCTCGGTATGAAAGATACAGTAGCATTAGAAAGATAAGATTAATAGAGTGACTTACTTATTGTTCATTATGCATCATAAAAATATAGATTTGTGTTCACAGAAATGACTATTATCATTGTTTGTAGTGCCAACCATCATGTCCTGCAGGACCTCAAGGGAATCCAGGACCACCGGGCCTTAAGGTAATTAAAACACGTATGCATTTATACAGTCAAACAAATAATTTACACTTTCTGTTTAACAGTTCTGCCATATGTTACAACGTCTACAAAATTGTTTCTCCCATGCTTATGGAGAAATTGTGCATCATTTAACTTTGGAATGGAGAGATCTCCTTGCGAATGCTGACAAACTGAAATCATTTTGCACAAGGTAGCCTTGGCCCCAGAATTGAAACGTGGGAATCAACCACCGTTGATGGTAAATGAATAGAATTTGGAATTTGGAATTCATCCAATCCAGTGAATATGGAAAATACAGTAATCATCTATAAAAGGTGTTGCAGTAATCTGAAATAAATACTGCATTTTCCATTAAGATGTATTTTGTTGATGTATTCAATACCTTTTGATTTTCAGGGTCACAAAGGCATCCACGGTGAAAGAGGAGAGACAGGAAAACCTGGACAAAAGGTAAAGCCTTCTGAGTGAAGGTCCACTATTATCTAAATAAATTAACAAAATCACATAAATATTAATTTTTTTAGACTTCTGACATTGCATAACCATTGTATATTGGTATAGAAGAGATATGTATGACAAATACATTTGTCAAATTTTAAAAAAGCTCATGCCTTTTTTCAGCTTTCCTTTTATTTATATTCTTCCTGTCAATTATGGTGTTTCCTTTTGTTTCTGACTTTCCTGTGAAATTTTGTAATCACTGTATGTCAGTGCCACCCTGGATAAGGTCATCTGTTAAGCAAATAATAAGAAGAACAAATAATATTACATATGAGGGAAGACTGTTCTTCAGTCTGGTTTGTTTGGTTGATTGTAGCTTATTGATCTAAGAATGCCTTCAAGACATTTTCTGAATAATCTGATTGACTTGGCTTTATATAACATATAATATGACAGGTTGAGTCATACATTTAAAACAAATGTCTGTTGTTCTGATTCTTGATTTAAATTTCAATATGTTAGTTTGAGTCAGATCACGGAGACTAATTTTTTTTTCTTTGTGTGCTCCATAAAGGGAGAGCCAGGGGCGTCTGGTACACAGGGCATTCCTGGTATCCCTGGAAATCAGGTAAGCTTATTATTAGCTGGAATACTATAAATTAAGCTCCCCTTCAACTCAGAAATTTTACTTATTACACCTTCTTCCTGGTATTGAAATTATCACGATTTGACATACAGTACCATGAGATACTCTCCATGTGGTGTGTGAACGGTCTGTATTGGGTGTTGTGTCACCATGCAGCTTTTCATCTCAGCATGTAATGCTGTGTTAAAATGTTAAATAATAATGTTTTCCTGCATAAAAAAATGTCTACACTTTATTTTGCGTCAGCATGCAAAGGAATAGGCAAAGTTTTATTCTATGCTGAAACTTTTCAGCTTGGAGCTTTCTTCAGGTCTGAATCAGCAAAGGGGTGAATACTGACAATGGCAGGAGTAAAACCCAGGTCTATTGGCCAGATCAGACCAACAATCTCCTGTTTTTTAATGCCACTTAACATTATTGATATTATGAAACCACATCAAAAATATATTTATATCTCCCTTGAGCACTATTACAGTATGTTAATACATGTAATCGCAAGTCAACAATTGTAAGTTATCAATTGTATGCTCTCTACTGCACAGTTCATTGTTGTGCAATCTTAATTTAAATTTCCCATTCTCCTTCTTTAAAGAAAGGTTACTTTTTCCATTTCCCTGCAATATTTTAATCTGTTTTATGTATCCAGGTGAAATTAGCATTCATGTCTGTTTGCTCTCTTGAAACAGAATAATTTTATAATTTTCATCTAATTACTGCATTTATCTTAAAGCCTCCCTAAGGTATTATTATGAAGCGGTAATTCAGCCATGAATAGCAAAGTACTCTGAAGAGTTTTAACGACAATGAGTGTGAACAACAGAGTTCTTGCCTAAAAACTAAATCAAGAAAAGAAAGGCTTAAGGCCAACATGCTGATGATCATTGTCTTTAATACAATTTTTATCACGATAAAGGTATTATTACAAAATTAGAGGGAGTGGTTAAATAAAATGTACCCAGTCAGTAGGTGACAATTTGAGGCACATGGGTCCTTTATATTCTTTGCCACAAGCTTTTAACAATATATATAAAGTGAAATGTATTGCCTTTCACTCTTAGCTCACATATTTACTACCTACGTCTGTGCACCTAAATTTAAAGTACCATAAATATCTCTTTTTCAAATCACAGTACTTTTAAAATACACATCTACTTAGTAGGAAATGCCCAAATGTGTGCCAAGTCCATTACATGATCACACCCATGCCTGATGATTATGTGGATATTAAGTGGATCCCTCGATAGAAAGTTATTTTATTAAAAAATCTCTGATGTCTGTGAGGTCAAAGACTGGTGTATTTAAAGAACAATGGTATCTGTTGTTTTCTTGTTTTTTTAACAGGGACCAAGAGGAATGAAAGGATTTCCTGGCAACCCTGGAGACAAAGGTGATAAGGTGAGCAGAAAAATGACAGCCACGCTGGTTTAAAAAAATGAGCGCCGCTTGTTCTGACTTGCTTTGAGAAAAAGACAGTCAACCTGGTGATTATTTCAACAGTGCATGTTTCCTATCTTCAGTGTATCAGGACTGAGAATACTAATAAGTTGGTTGAGTATCATTTGGTGATTCCAGATTCAACAAATGAAAAAATGAACAAATTAATAAAATGAATTAGCAACTGGTGACTCTCAATTAAAAGTAAACATGTTGAAAAAAATGAATGAAAGGCTGAGATTTTTTCATTTGTTCTCAGGTAACCTATAGCAGTTGCCAAAGAGCAATTGTAGTAGTTGTAGAACTGTATTTATTGCTCTTTTGTTTTATAATTACAGTATACTGTATTTCTATCTAGAAAATAGTGTTCCACAATTTTAGAGTTAATTTTTTGTCACACAAAATCACTTTAACGTTCAAGTGGGTAGCTGCACCAGCATGCATAAGCTGCAAGGAATCAAGGAAAGCTTTATTCCATGCTGAAAAGAGAACACCTGTCAACAGTCAACACCTGAAGAAGGCTCCACAGCCAGAAGTCATGTTTCTTTTCTTCCCTTTTCAGCATGGAATAAACTTTTACTTGTTTTCAACACTTTTACCTTGCCTTTTGCATATTCCTTTTCCCACTTAAAAAACAATAAAATTGTGTTAATTATGAAACTTATTATTCCTTCAAGAAAAGTTTGAAGATATTGATCACTATTCCCAGAGTTACTTTAACTTGCATTTCATTTTGTTCAGTTTACCAATTGACATAAAAAAGCTGGGCATTTATTTTCTTAATGGAGAAAATCATGTTAAATGTTCTTTCTAACAGACCAGAGATTCACAAACTGTATAATTTCCATTACATTATATAAATAATCAGTACTACTATGACATTTTACTAATCATATTTAATAATGCTTAAACACATTCCATACTAAGGACAAAGACTAGGTTTTGCAAAATTGAGATCTAATGAATACAGAGTGATATATATTTGCAATGTAAATGTAGGTAGTTAATTGTAAACACTAAAAATCAATATGAAAGTGCTGTGCCTAATAACTTCAATAATTTATGTATGACTTTCGTGAAGCACATTTAAACAAATCTTGCCCATAATAGTAATGTAATTGTAATTATGTAATTAATCAATAGTAATTATGTATAATACCATTTATGGTGACAAGAACTTTCACTATCTTCATGAACGAAGCTGAATTTACCATTAATGGGATATGTATCATAATAATAAACTTTATTTTATATAGCACCATAAAGAGCCAACACATACTGTAAGTTCTTAATTAAAGAAGGTTAGTATTATTACTTTTACTGTTATTTTGTTCATTTTACTTAATGTATTTAGATGCTTCCTTTTATGTTCCCACATAAAGCTAAACATTTATTAAACATAAGAGAGTAAGTGTGTCTTGTCACTCATCTGTATAGGGTCCTCCTGGGTTCAATGGGATCCCAGGACCTACTGGACCACCAGGCCCAGTGGTAAGTCAATCTGACTTAGAAAAGATACGTTTTAAGACCCTCAGGATCAGGGCACTGCAAAGCAATTTCAGTGAATCATTTAAAAACCTTTACATTAAGTTACTGTAACTATGGCTTTAATGTTTTAAAATTAATCATTTTATTCAATTGTTTTGTTCTCTTACTTTAGGTATTTATTTTGTTGGAAACTATCAGGGATTTTATACAAATGGCTTATGCATAAATACGAAGATTTAACTAGTGTATGGCTTATTGTTAAATGTCATCTGTAGGGGCAAGAAGGCAAGAGAGGGCCTCAGGGTGTGGAAGGTCCCAAAGGAGATGAAGTAAGTAGATCACCCACCTTCACTTTTATGCAGTTCTTCTATTCTGCTGAACTAAACATACTGTAGGTGCTCTACAGTAGTGTTGTGTATTTTTTTATGTCCTGAAATAATTAGAAATTGGACCAGTGCTTTGAAGGCTGCTAGGAATCAATAAAATACTGTACAATAACAACCAGTGTCATACGTGGGTGTTAAATGTACAATATACCATTCATTGATGCTGTACCTATCCATACATAGAAAACCAACAAATGTAAGTATTTGTAAATCAATCTTTTGATCATTCACTCATCACATAATTTACTGAGACAAGAATGAATAACATTTGAGTTAAAATATATTGCCTATTACTGTCTTCCATATTCAGTAGATTACTGTATATATGTTTTACTGAATAGACTCTCATATTCATAATATCGACAAAAAAGTTCAACTGCACTTCAAGTAACAATAATTAGTAATTATTTTACGTCAACTCATTTTGTTGATGATGTGAAAATGAAACACAAGACATTTTTGGTTCCAGAAAGAATCTTTGGGCAGAATTGACGGACTCATTTTCATCCATCCTAGCGTCTTAAAGAAACTTAAAGTCTGACATGAATGCGGTAGTCATCACAGAAGAGAGTAGTAGTCTTTGGTAGAAGAGAATACCAAACAGAGGGGAGCTATACTGCACAAATTATTTTTAGGGAGTTGAGAATAGACACTGTATGCATATCCTTGACTATGTTACAAACATCTGGTATGCTCTTTATCACAAAGGCCCATTTTGGTTGCATTACTAGTGCTTTAGACAGAAGAACAAGCTAATTTGTTAAAGCTAAAGAAAGATTATTAGAAATATGTAATAATACTTTATTCTTAGTGTACTAATATGCCTTATGTGCCAATGTTTGTTCCAAGGGTCCAAGAGGTCCACAGGGAGAGGAAGGTGAAAAAGGCCAGAAAGGGGAAACTGTACGTATTGTTTACTAATGTTTAGTAATTGAATATTGATAAATCCCCCTTTTTCACTGTTAAATTTGTATGAAGGTTAGCTTTTTGTAGTTTTACCTATTGTATTTGTGAAATCCTAAAGTCTCAAAGCACTTTAATTTGTTTTATTTTTTTTAGAATAATCATGCTGACAGGGTGATATCCTGTTTTTAATTCATATACATCTAGAAGTCTCTCCAATTAACTTTACTGAGTTGAGACCTACACAGGAGGTATAATTCTCTTGCTCGGTGACAGCACAGTCCTCAATTATACTGTGGGGGTTTCGAAGATTTACTCCTTGATGCCATTTAACTACCTCATTATGAGAAATTACAGACATACTCAAGCTATCTAATTGCAAATCCTGGCTACTACAATGTGATTAAGAAGTCATTGTATTAGAATACTGCCATGGTATATTTAATGGGAATTATGTTTGTAGGGAGCTCCTGGTAAAGATGGAAATGATGGAAATCCTGGAGTTGATGGCAGTAAGGTAAATATTTCATTTCAAATTATAACACAGGTATTTTATTCTAATTGTACCACTTTCATGTATTTTCTTTTTCAACCTTTACTTTCTATCAATGTGGTATCAGGAAGTCAGTGTGGTCAAAAATAGCTTGCATTATGATTTATCTCTCAAATAACACGAGCAAACAATGTTTTCAGATCAATCAAATGTTCTTTGCAGTTTTTGAATAAAATCACAAACAGTAAAACTTTCCCATTTTAATAAGCCTCATAAAAGTTTCATAGTCTTTCATTACAAAAAGGGATAGCAGTAACCCAGAATAGCACAAAAAAAGCTATTTACATCTTGAAAATATAATTTTCATTATCTTTTAATCTGTTAATATTAATATTAAATAGACATATAAATAAACATGTTTTAAAAATCAAAGATCTACCTATAACACCCTAATGAAGTAATTTCTTATATTATCAAATTATTTAGTTATTTTAGGATTTTTTGTAGAAGCAGAAAAAATGTTTTAGAAGAAAATTCATGACTAAATATTTTTTTATCATTTGGCCAAGGTGTCATTTCTAAAATCTCATTTAAATGGGCAAATATGAGACTTAAACTGTATGTTGCCTGTGGTTAGGATGGAGGTAAACAGAGACTAACAGTGAATGTGGAGCTTTCTGATAACACTTAACTTGATAGGACAGATACACACAATTTTTGTCGCACAGCACTGATGTGATTTTTTTTATATTTTCTCAAGGGAGAACCTGGATTACCAGGCACTGTGGGTGTCAGGGGTCTTGTGGGAATCCCAGTAAGTGCAAAAATGCCAATTATATATAAGTGAAGATCAGAAACTATAGTTATTGTCTTACAGCTCACATGGGACCACATGATTATACTGGGTGAAATGCAAACTCCATTTTCGATAGTGCCAGTTGAAGCATTACCAGCACTGAAAGATGAAGCTCATGTCGAAAACGTATATCATACATTTATGAAAAGTAGAGTTGGACACATTCTGTTTAAGATTGTTTTGGATTTTCATCTCCTGGTGATTTTAGAATCATTCATTATTGAATAACCTTGTTTCATATACAGGAATATATACTGAGATAAAAAAATGAATCACATACTGTATGTGTTGGAACATTTAAAGTTTCAAATTACCATAGATAGTATGTCTTTGAATTGTTGGAAAAATAAACTAGCAGAAACCCATAAGACAAATGGAAAAGCATGCAAATTCCACCCAAGGGCACTTCAGGAGGAAAACAAGACCCAAGAACAGTGTGGCACCAATTTTAACTGGCACACCACCATGCCATCCATTTGTATTATTTTTTATTAAGGTGTCATGAACAAGTCATGTGGAATAAGGTGTGAATCCTGCTTACTGTGATTTTAGGGGCTACCAGGAGCACCAGGAATGAAGGGCCATGCAGGAGAAAAGGTAAGATCTAAAAAAAAAGAAAAAAAAAGATAACCATATCAAAGTACTCCTTTCCCAGATGAAACGGTTCTTTTTTGAAATGGCTTCTTGAGTTCATTGAAATTGTTTTCATCCAGGGTGAAACAGGATCCGAAGGGCCACCTGGCCCAGTGGGACCTCCTGGAAAACCAGTGAGTATGACTTTTCCTTGGGGTTGCAGGTCTTTATGAGTAATGATTTAGGCTGAAACGCTTATCTGTTCTGAAAGGATTACTAATTCACATTAAATAATTAAGAGAAAACATAACATGGAGTGTGCATTTATTGTTAAATATAACTGTTTCATTCTTTAAGGGGGAGCCAGGGGCAGCAGGTGCAAATGGATTACCAGGCCCAAAGGGACCTCCTGTAAGTAAGAATTTATTAACAGTTCATTTCATAAGGCACAGGCCAATTTGACCAAAACTATTATAAAAACCACCAAAAAGCTATGAAATCTTTCAATCTGACTTTATCAGTGTTCTTTCTGAAAAACAAGACCCTCTTTTGAATATTGACACACATCTACGATCTGTGTAGCCATGTGAACTGGTTAGGAGGCTAATCTGGCAAAGAAAAATAGGGATTTGTAAGCCTTAGCTGATTCAATGCACAATTGCACACCAAAATGAACAACAACGTCTTGCTAAAATTATAATTTAGACAAAACCTATCCACAATGATTGTTATTTGTGGAGTGTGAATTCAGGATTCACTAGATTCACATACAAAATTATCTTTAAATGTATTTTTAAGGGTGAAGGTGGAAAACAAGGACCAGTAGGTGCAACTGGTCCACCAGGAGCTGTGGTAAGTTCAATTGTTAACTTTTTTTAGTGATCCTCTTTTGGGAAGTTGTTTGGGATCAAATGAAAAGATATGTAATATAAATGTATTACCCATTTAATAATTTAGCCAGATAATGGGCTCCCAAAAGATTGTTTTTGTTGTAAACTGAAGACAGACTAAGCCAACAAATGCTACAAGTGCATCCAGCACAAAGCTTAAAGTGTAATTTATCCACCCTGTCACACATAAAAGCCACAGGATAAAACACAAATTCCAATCTGCCCACGGTTTGCCAAGCTTATTTTTTAGTATATCAGTGTGGTGTCATTACTCATGAAGACCACACTATATGAATCGAGTATGAAAAGAGATATATCCACACAGTAGATATTTTGCATCATCTCTTAAATTATTTTACCAACAGGGTGAACAAGGTGACAAAGGAGACCTTGGTCCTCGTGGTATAAAAGGACACACTGGAGACAAAGGAGAGAAGGTAAAAAGCTTTATTTTTGTTTTCAGGAATATAATAGGATTATAATGACTGTACTGCCTTACAACTATTTGATTCTTTTTAACATGGCCAAAAGGTTTTGTCAGTGCCATTGACATTGTCAGTGTATTTTTCATTCTTCCTTTAGGGGTCAGTTGGTCCTGTTGGTCCAAAAGGAAATCAGGTGGGTTAGTCCTTTCTTAGTCTTAACCTTTTTATGTGTTTGTTCCCTAAGCCTGAAAATGTATAACATACAGTATGGTGTTTGGAAATGTAAGTGGTAATTTTCGTGTCATTTCTCTGATTTTCAGGGAATTCGGGGTGCAGCTGGGGACCACGGACCCAAGGGGGATATGGTACATTGTGTTTCTATACAACAACAATAATAATTTGCAAACAAATAAAACATATTTTAGACATATTAATTAATACAGTGTTCAGTAGGCTTTAGGCAACTTTTTGATATGTAACATTTCATGAATTCACCAAAACAACAATGTGTTTGTTGCAGGGCCCTCCGGGTGTCCCTGGAATTAAAGGAGAGGTATGTTTCTCTTTATTACATATTTTAGGGAACTGAAATATGTTATTTATTTGTTTTTGCTTTAACTGTATATTCATATTAACCTGTGTTACAAGAAATGTTCACATAGGTGATAAACTAAATCTATAGTTTATTTTTCAATGTGTATCTTAACTATAATAAAGTTTATTATAGTTCCTAACTCCCACATCAGAAAGACTACAGAAACTAAAATTATCCTGCAGCTAGGATCACAGCTTCCCCCTTCCCTCAACGACAGACTCATTTTCTTCTAAATTCTCTCTATTCATTGTAGGTTTCATTTCACACCTCTCCTCACCCATCCTGACTTCACACTACCCGATTGGCCACTCTGTCTGTCCCCTGCTCCCACCTCCCGCCCCTCCTCTCTCCCGGCTTTTGTTCTCCTGCTACTGTACATTACCTTTGCTTACTGCCCTGTCTTTCTCTCCCTGAAGAAGGCTCCACGGCCGAAACATTGTGTTTTCTTCTCTTTTCAGCATGGAATAAACCTATTACTTGTTCCTTTGCAGCCTATGCATGCTGACGCAGCTACCCACCTGAACTACTATAATAAAATTTTACAAGAATCTTTAATTAAATATCAGAGGACAAATACTTTGATTAAGTCTCAATTCTCCCTAAAATATGAAGTTATTCTATTTAGCTGACAGCACTTCCTGCATTCACACAGACCCTCTGTAAGATCCAGAGTGTATGGAGGCTGAGAGCTCACTCTCACTCTCTTGGGTAGCAGGATCCCAAACTTTGTAGGAATACACAGAAACAAATAATACACAATAACAAACCAATACAATCTTGCCAGAGAGATTACTCTGACTCACCCACCTTCGACACCTTCGAGCCATCGTCTTTTAACACAGGATCAGTGCTAATTGTAGGAGAAGCCCATCCATCACTGACATTACAGCAAGCCTGCATGCGCCCGGCAGACCACAGGGGTCGATGTGTCTCACAGAGCCGAGAAGGCCATGGTAGACTAATCCCACTCTATCATCATCAGCAGTTGGACAATGTGTGCCACTGGTTGCAGAATCAGGCTTGCAATCAGCTAGAGACATGATCTAGGCTCATAGATCATCAGAGCTCAGCCTGCACTCAGATACGTGCCTTTTCTGATTGAATCACTGGAGAGGTCTCAATCATTTTAATACTTGTATAATACTATGTATAATTATTTGTAACAAGGCACAATCTATTAAAAATGACGGGCTTCAGACTTGTATGTGAGTGTGAATGGGCATATGAGGGCATAAACCTTACACGGATGTTTTTGGTATGTCTTAGTAATTCATATAGTGGTCCTGTGTTAATTAAAACTATCCACACTTCTTTCTTCAGCCAGGAGCTAAAGGAGACAGGGGCCCAAAGGGTCCAGAGGGTGTCCGCGGGTTACCAGGCCACACTGGTCTCACAGGCCCCATAGGGCCCCGTGGGCTGGATGGGGAGAGGGGGGTTCCTGGTTCTCCTGGGCCTCGAGGAGCCCCTGTAAGTAACAACATCCACCAGCATTAATGTAGAGACCAAAACACCTTTGGTCTCCAAAGGTCCAGGTTAAATAACCAACATTTGCAGCTGATTTTACTTCCGCATATTTAATTTGTACTAATACAGGCCGATAAAATATTCGAGGACAGAAGTGGGCCTTTGTTTTGATATTTGCCTTTTTAATGCTGCGCATTGGCCCGGCAGCAAGAGTGCACAGAACAGACATGCAAAAATGTTTCCAATGACATTTTGAGATAGAATTAATAAGCACTGTATTTTTGCATATTTTCATGAATAAACAATGCTTACCGATCTCTGATGTCTTTCATTAGTGATAATCAATAGTTCATGAATTTTAAGCTTATTAATACTTTTATGTTTTATGTACCAATTCAGTAATACAGTAGGTGGTATAAATAATTTACACTATTTCTGCACCTTTTCATTAAAAAGCAATGCTTGATGATCTTATTTCCTTGTTAGACTTTATCTTTTCCTTAAAATGTATGCTTTTGCCATTGAGTGCTTCTGTTTTGCTCACTTTTGTCAGGTTACAATGTACGTTGGTTTTCAATGAGAGTTTGAAAACCTTGATTCATCCATGAATCATCTGGTTTTTAATATTAGTCTTAGCATTCAAACCAGATTTGTAGGTTGTAGCTTACAATATACTGTATATACTGTAGGAGCAAGAGTAATAAACGCTTACTTGTTGGATTAAGTTTTCTGTAGATTTTTTCAGTTATCACTACTTTTCTAACAATGATATGTTATTAGATTTAAGAAAGAACATTTCTATTCATACAGGGTCTGGAAGCAAGTGACCAGAGAATCAGGGAGATCTGCCAGAGCATAATTCAAGGTTGGCATTTTTATCTTTAATTGGGAAAGAAAAATCTTTGTTTAATAAACGTTCGACACAGTAAATTGATATAAAAGGCATATATGTAGGAAAGTAGTTCTTTTTTTCCTTCAATTTACTTAAAACGTGTTTTTTCCTGTTCAGACCAGATTACTGAGTTGACAGCTGATCTCAGAAGGCCAGCAGCCCAAGGGGCACCGGGCCGACCTGGGCCAATGGGCCCTCCTGGGCCTGCTGGGCCTGCTGGGTCCACTGGACATCCTGGACCAAGAGGATCAATGGGCCCCAAGGGGCCACCAGGCTTTCATGGAGCCCCTGGACAGAAAGGTAGAGGACTGATGGCTGGGTTGTCTTTATTTAATAAAAATAAAAATGTCTGTTAATGTAGGCTGTTACGTTCATGCATCTGTACTTAAGTCTGTTTTGCTGAGAGTGCAAATGTAAGCCTCCCAGCTTTTAGAAGCTTCAAAGCTGGTCTTTATTATTTTAGTTATAATAAAAATCACATCTGTTTGATGGGACAAAGGCCCCCTTCTTGAATGACCATACCATTGCAAAGCAACTTTAAAACACTGAAATCTTATATTGTGTGTTCTAAATTCATTCTGGTTTCATTCATTCTCTGTTGCGCAGTGTTAGGAGTGAACTAAAGTAAAAGAGGAATGTGTTCATCATGTGAGTTCAGGCCTATTGCTCTCTGTAAGGATTAAATCTTCTTTCATATCTACTTTTTGTGTGAAGGAACAGAAAGTCTTGTAGATTTGTTCCCCCAGAGGCCACTGCACCTGGCAGCCTTCTTGGCTCAAATGCAGTATTTAATGAGGTCCAAAGTGACGGTACAGTAGCTGCTAATTGCTGATCAAATTGTCAGCAGGTGAAACCAAAGATCCAAAGGGTACATCTGACAACAGTGCTTTATGTTAATAGGATTGTGTTCTGCAATTGGAGGTGTTATGCCCAAGAAATACAGTAGTTTGAGTGTTTCTTTTTCTAGATGCATGTGCTTTGAAATGGGTAGAGATGCTGAATTAAAGTAGTTATACGCACAGGAGCACAAATTCATTATAACTTATTGTTCTTTTAACATTATAGAAATATGTAGAAATTCTTATTATGTGTCGTGTTTTCATTGACTAAGAGAGTTACATTTTTGTTAGAATAAAGTTCTGAGTTTTAAATGAATTACAAATACCAATTTCTGACATCATACTACTTTAAAGACACCGATATTACAATCAGTCGCAAATAAAAAAAATTGGATTACAATTTAAGAAATTTGATAATTTTATCTTCTTTTGATGTGAAGTGTTTTGTCTCCATAAGACTATTATTGGTTAAAGTTAAATTTTATCCAATATAATTATTTTAAAATGTACTGGAAAATGATAAAAATATAATTCACATTTTTAAAATTCCTTTAATCACTCGGTATTCTCTGTCAAAGTACTTAAAGTACATCTTACTATTCACAGAATCCTTCGATTTCTGTGTAGTGCATTTGATTGCAATTCCATAAATTAATGAAAATCTTATCTGATTTTCAGATATTTAAAAGTCTCCTAATGACAGGTTTTCCCAAACTCTAACCGGATCCAAATAAATTTTGTAATACTGTTTAGAGTAAATATCTTTTCTTCAATTTATAAAATAATGCATTTATTGTATCTACTGTATTAGTGAGTCCTTGTTGTGTTATTATCTGCATTTAACACAGTTTGCAGCTTATGATTCCCATTTCTCTCCACTACAGGTGAGGCTGGGGAAAAAGGAGAAAGTGGAGAAAATGGAATTGGAATCCGTGGGAGTCCAGGACAGCCTGGCCCTCCAGGTACATCACTATACATGCATTTAATGAACAGCAGTTAAAAAGTCACTTCATTCAATCCAGGGATTCCAGTCTTACTGTTGCCTCAGACTGTATCCCCCAATGCACCAATCCTGAATGCCACACGTATAGTGAAATTCAGTTATGCTAATGGATGAAGATATGTTATTTTGTATCCTTTACACTTTATTATTACATTTTGAATGATCAATTTTTATCTGGGGGTAGTATACAAGTGAGATCAAATATGTATCATTGCATATTTTTTGTTGCATCCTATACTATATACTACTGTACTGTATATATGGAACAAATAATAGGTTTATTCCATGCTGAGGGACCTCATCTGACGAATGCTCCACAGCCGAAACGTTGTGTTTCTTCTCTTTTCAGCATGGAATAAACCTTTACTTGTTCCTTTGCAGCCTACGCATGCTGACGCAGCTACCCACCTGAACTACTATATACTATATCCATATTCCCATTTTATAGAATTGAAATATGTTGTGTTTTGTTGCAGGGGAGCCTGGGATCCCAGGCATTGGGAAAGATGGCCGGGATGGGGCTCGTGGGGAGCCAGGAGCGAGAGGGGATCCTGGTCTTCCTGGAAACAGAGGGCCGAGAGGCCCTGCTGGGTTATGTGATCCTTCAAACTGTGTGGGACCTCCCCCAATGTTCATGCCAGTGAGCGGAAAGAAATCCTCCAGTATGAAGGGACCATGAAGATAAATTGTTCCTATGATAACTTATGAAATAAAAAAAACAACAACAAATGTAATTTGGGGTCATATCCAAAATAAACTTGAAGAGACACAACCCATTTAATGGAAGCTATGGAGGACATGTCAGCTTGCATTTCCTTGATCTCTAAGCTATAAAGAGGTGGCTTTATATCAAAGTATGTATACAACACATTAATAATGTCAGAAACTAGTATACATTCATATTATTAAAAGAAAAGTGAAAACAAAAAAACAAAAAACAAAACAAAAAAAACAGTCTATTCCATCTGTTTAGTGGTGATTTTGAAAAAAATTCTGTTTGCTACTGGTCTATTCAGACTTCAGGTATCTTAGACACAAATTCTGTCCATTGTCACATTTGATGAGCCTATCAAAACCTGTAGGGCATTTCACTTTTATCTAATCTAGGGTTTTAATGTTCCAGAACTATGCTGAAAGTTTTACACAAGAATTTCCTTCACCATTCGTTAATGGTGCATAGTGATTAAAAAAGAGAACTTTCGATGACAGCTTTTAAATGATTGCTCAAAGCAAAAAATGTGATTATTGCACTATGCATATGTTACCCTTACGAGCAGCATGTTAGACAGGAGTTATCATTGCCATCTCTCAATACTGGAGCCCCTGGTTCAATTCTGGACCTGACGTACTATATGCATGGAGTTTGAATGTTCTACCCATGTTTACGTTGGTTTCCTCCAGGTGCACGATAGCCCCATAGCCCAAAAACATACTGTTAGGTTAATTGGCTTCTCATAAAATTGTTCCTGGTGTAAATGTATTTGTGTTTGCCCTGCAATGGCCTTGTGTCCCATCCAAGGTGTACCCTGCCTCACCCCAGTTGCTTGCTGGGATAGGCTCCGACTCCCCTGCGAAGCTGTAATGGGTAAAGTGGTTAGAAAATGGATGGCTGTTACATTTCATTCCCCTTGTATACAAAAATATATACAGTATATATACAGTATATTATTTAATGATACTTTTTAAAATACTAGATTAAAAAAGAAGATGTTGACATTTAATGCATTATATTTTGAAAGGGGATACATGCATAAAAGGTTAAAAATCCTACCAATCCTAATCTTAAGAGTCCAACCAAGTCCAAAACGCAGACGTACAGTTCTCTACTCAAAACTTTCAAAAGATGGAAAGTGCACTCAACTCTACATTCCAAGTTGCAAGTGGACATATTTTAAAATGGTTCTGACCTGTTAGTTAATAAAATGAAATAGAGAGAAATCACAACCAGTGAATGCACAGTGTAATGTATGAAGGTCAATGTACATCACAAGAGTATTTCATGGATCAAAATTAAATTAACATTTCGTTTATGCTCAATGGGATAAGATTTTTGCTTTTATTTTAAGTAAATGGATATTTATATGCATATACTGTATAAACTTAAAATCCCTGTGATTTTAATATGGTGTTTTTAAACAAAAGTTGGGAAGAATGCAGATTACAATCTCAGCCACTTCCACAAAAAATATAAATATATTTCTTCTTATACATATGAACTGCTATTATTTCAGGGAGTTGCCAGAATCTTCATTCATCCAATAACAACAAATGGAACAGTCAGAGTGTTCATATTGAGTGCGTAAATCTTGATTCTGCTATTAGCCTTAAGAGTCTCTATTCTCTATGCTTTTCTATCAACCTTCCTGCTCACTGGCAAGCATCAGTAAGTTGTTACTCACGACAAGTTCCTATGCTATTTCATCCTTACTAAATGTTGACAACGTTGAAGTATCAATTAAGCTGATCATTAAGTGAGTACTATTTCATGCCACCCAGACACTGCCTTATGTTTTTGTGTCCTTCCAAACTGAGCAGTGCGTGAAGAAGAAATTTTTTAGCGATGTCACTGTAAAGTGTAATTTGGCTTTGAAAGAACTACATAGTTCAATGGTTTCAGTGGGACAAAATGTACATGAGTCAATAATATCCCAGTCATTTCACTAATCTGATGGTGTGAGTGGAAAACCCTAGTAAGATTCCACATGGGGTCAAGGCTTTAATATGTTGCTGCAAACTTTAGCAAAATGTTTTGTGTTCACACAAAACCATTTTTTGTTTCAATACAAAGTGTAACATCTGATGCAACATCACTCGGTCAACACTATCCCCACTATCAAGCATGGTGATTACAGCATTTTGTTATAATTCTACTTCTCATTAGCAGGGACTGGGAAGCTTGTTAAGACTGATGGGGACATAGACGGACTGCTGAAAAACTTTTTCAAACCCAATACATGGACACAAATTCACTTTTCATCAAGACAATATAACCCAAAGACCACAGCTTCAATGGGGTGGCTTAAGAATAAGAAAGTTAATGTCCTTGAGTGACCCAATCAAAGTTCTGACTTTTCTTTTATATTATATAATATATGATATATAATATTTATAATATATAATTCTTTTATAGAAAGACTTAAAAAGTGATGTCCACGAGTGATCCCCAAGCAATTGTAGAGAACTTTTGCAATAAATTGCAGTAAATCAGAATATGAATTTGGTAGATACTCAAAAACACTTGTGGCTGTAATTGCTGCAAATGATGCTTCTACCAAATATTGAGTTGATGGGATTAAATGCTTATGCAAGCAACAGTCTTTTTGTCTTTAGTTTATGCTGACAGTTCTGTGTATTACCCTTAGAAGTCTTCAGTTTGAACATTCAGGTTTTGGAAAAAAATATTAAGTTTAATCATTTTGTATAGGAAGAAAGGGGCTGAATACTATTGCAAGTCACTGTAAAAAAAATATTATTTATGATTATCAGCCATGTGATTCTGTAATGTGGTATTACAGAGATTATAAGAGATTACTGAGTCTCCCAGTAGGTGGTTTCTGTATTCACCCTCTCTATTCCAGCCTCACTAGTTTAACTTGCAAAGCTTACAGTAGCTGAATTTTCTTTCAGGACCTACACACCTCAGAAACAACTCTAAGTTTTGTTTTTTTACACCATGCTGCCTACCAACTTTTTCAAGTCTGTCTGGCAAGAGATGCCTGCTTTTTCTGCCCTCCTTTTGCTCACTCCAGGATTAGCCATCTAAGTATAGCCTCCCACACTTTATTAAGTTTAAATACATCTAATCATTGATCTTTCTCTCCTCTTCATAACTTCTCTGCCCCCAGCATTAAGAAGTTTACACTCTAGTTCTGACTTTTCTGTGTTCATGGCAACTACAGTATTGACCTCGCTACACCTACTCAGAACAGCAGGACATAATGCTTAGATTGTGGAACTATGCATTGGTAATGCACTTAAATGTATGCCTATCATTCCTAGACTTCAAGCACCTCATAGAGAGCACCAGCAAGATAAATTTTACTTCATAATCAACTTGTTTTCAAATGCTGCAGCAGCCCAAAACGTTTTCATATGTGCAGAGCCACTCTGCTGCATCTTCCTGTCACGATCGCTACTCCCCCTCTTAAGGGCGCTCCAGCCCTTCCTTGTTCTGCCACATTACCTGCACCTGTTTTAGCTCTCGCCCCACCTTTAATGCCAGACGCAGGCGTCACCCCGAGGCTTCTCATTGAATCCTGCTTCATGAAAGCCTGGGATCTTGCCGCGTCTGGCTCTGTTACGGTTTTAGTTTCCTGTTCCTGATTCCCTGCCCCGCCGGTCCCGACCCGGTTCTGGTTTTAATTACTTTGGATGGATCCCCTGGTCTTGGACTCTGCCTCCTGTATTGGATTTCCCTTTTGGATTTATGCTTGGATTGTTCGCTCCAGACTCACTTCCCCTGGACACCTGCACTTCTTGGACACGTCCCCTGTCTCCATCCCTACTCCTGCATGTTTTTAATCCTACTGTGTCTTCACCAACCGGATCGCGTCGTATGCATAGGGCCTGGATAGAACTGTTCCAGACACTTCCTTCATTTCCAAGTTCTGCTCCATGTTCTTTGGATGATCTTTCATTGACTTTTCCACTGCTAGAGCTCTTTAAAGATCGACTGGGTGTTCAAATGGCTAAGTTATCTTCAGCATGGAGAAAACAATTTTCTTCCTTGAGTCTCTAGTGATCATCCTCCATTTTACCTCTTTGACCACAAGACAAGCTTGGGTATTTTAAGAGAATTTTCACCTATTCTTTTTGCTCTTATTCTTTGTGAGCTACAGTACAGAACTTCCTCATTAAAACTGCTCTGTGCACATGATCTCTCAGAGCCAACTATCTTCTCAACTTGTTACCACTATGTTAACCTGAATGCCAAAGCACAGTGATTCTAGGAAATAAGGAAATTGGTCATTGTTACCTAGTCCTGTGAATCACTTAGAATTCATTTATAATGCTTTAGGAGCTGCACCCTATTATCATAACCAATATTCATTCTTTAGGGATTCCAATAATCTGCCCTGACCAATAGTTCTCTATTCAGTTACAGTATATATCTATAATACACATTAAACAGAGGCACTTTAATTATCTGTGGATCATGGGAGTTGGGCGAATTCTAACCTTGCCCATTTCTACACTCCCACACATAAATATATCGCCTTCTGAGCATCCTCTTTGAGCATCTATTTTTCACCCCCTCTTCTCCCTTGCAGCAGCTTCCTGGCTCAATCGTCATGATGATAGTTGGCAGCCTTGTCAGACTCATCTCCACTGGCAGGCTGCCATTCCCTCAGCCAAGAGAGATATGCCAAATAAACATTTAATATGTTTCTTCTCTGTATCTCATGAATTAGGATTTGACCCACAACTGAAATAACGATTGGTATCATTATATTTTACATCTCTACTTAACTTCTAACAGTAACAAATTCATTGACTTAAAGAGGTTTAATGTTTGTTTGTTTATAGTATTTATTTATTGCCTTAAAATAATCATTGGAATAGTACAAAAAAAACATTTAGCTATTCTCACAAAATGAACATTTGCATTTTGTAATACTATATGATTAATGGGCATTTTATATCGTCAGCATATTATGACTGAAGTCTGCACAATTGAAAAAGAACAGCATTTCTGTAATAAAATATACTAATTATTATCTCTGTTGCCCCAAGTTGTAAAGTTCTGAAGTCTGCATAACAAAGTAAAGATTAAGCCTGCATAGACTTCATCTAATTGATATGCATAGCTACAAATAACATTGGTGGGATTCAAAACTTTACTTGAAGACTTCATTAAACCATTTATTCTATTTCCTTTCTTCCTCTGAAAAAGAACAGCATTTCTGTATTAGAACATGTTAATCATTATCTCTATTTCCCCAAGTTGCAAAGTTCTGAAGTCTGCATAACAAAGAAAAGACTGAAGGCTGCATAATTGATATACATAGCTACAAATAACATTGACAGCGTTCAAATTTTACTTAAATTTTGCTAAAATATTTTATTATATTTCCTTTTTTCTTCTGAAAATGAACAACATTTCTGTTTAAAATATACTAATCATTCTCTCTATTGCCCCAAGTTGCAAAGTAAAGTTCTATTTGTTTCGGGCCTCCTCTGCAGGTCTCCACAGGTGGCCTTTCAAGTGGGTTGTCTTCAAAGTTTGAGGAACACTGATTATTCTCCCATTCCAAGTTCACAAGTTTCCCAAATCCTTCAGGTAGTGCTTTCAATCTGTTTTTTCCCAACCACAAGGTCCGAAGACTCCTCAGATTACAGAAGCTGTCAGGTAATCTTTCCAATCTGTTGAAGAAGAGGAGGAGCGTTTCTAGCTGTGTCAGGTTTTGAATTCTATCAGACATCACCTTAACCTTGTTATCTGAGATGTCCAAGAATGTGAGCTTCCTAAGAAGGCAAATATGCACTGGGAAATCTTGAAACAAGTTATTTGCAAGATGCAGACTAGTAAGCTTTTGTAACTTCCCAATTTCTTCTGGTAGGAAAGTCAGATTGTTATTGCTGAGAGTCAGTCTCTCCAGATTTTCAAGTGTGCCAATCTCAGAAGGAATGCTTTTAAGCTCGTTGGTATCTAAGCACAGAACAGACAAATTCCTCAGCTGTCCAATTTCTTTGGGAACCAAATCCAACCTATAAGTCAAGCAGCTTTCTCTCTCTGGGCTCATGTCTAAGATCTGCAGTTCCTCCAAGTCAAAAATCTCAGTTGGAACAGAAACAAGCTCTTTCCCCTGTAGTTTCAATCTTGTACTTCCCTTTTCAGGGTCACGGTCCAATCTATATTTCCGAGACTTTCCCCCTTTTGAAATGACAGAAAGAAGAGATTGAGAAGATTCCATCCTACTACATTGCATGTTCTCTCATTTCATTAAAATAGCAAGAAAGATACTTCACGCAACCAAATACATCCATCATGTACTGTGTTCAGAAAACCCTATGAAATAAATCTCCTCAGATCTCTCTCCTTCAGAAAGAAAAAGTTGACTGAAGGTCTTCTGGTAAGTGTTGAGGCATTTATTTTCACTAGTGCTATATTTGGACAACAGCATTGCATGTCTAGGTTGCCTAGATACCAAAACATAACAACAATTGCTCACTGTGATTTTATTTGCTTGGTAAACATGAACTGTGGTAAACCTAACTAATCAAAACTTACTGATGCATACATTGCATTGAGATATCTGCTAATAAAATGCAGTTTTTAAAATAACACTTTAAACATAATGTAACAGATTCTAAGTTCTAGTTAGCTTCAAAATGAAACTAGAACATGGCTGAAATTTAACAGTACATGTGTTACAAATAACTAAATTAAGCTAAAAAAGAAAGTAGTAAATTAAATACATATTTACAATATTAAGTGATGGAAAATATGGTATCCTCCATTCCAATTTATTTACTTTCATATAACCACTAGTGATAGTCAAGTAAACTACTAAAGTTAGCCAACTGCTAAAGCCAGATGGTGTCTTCAGTTATAAATTTCAAGTAGATAGAAAAGACCCCTTATTTTAACAAATTTCATCTGAGCACAATTACACATTGCACATCTTCATAGAAGGTCTCACTAGGGAATGGGCGTATTTTTACAATCCAATATGGTTGAAAGCAACAATTATTTTTAGTTTAAAAACACTATACAGTATATTTTATTACAATATAAAATAATATTTGAATGTATTCTTCAACCATTTAAATCTTATTTAATATATTTATATTTTTAAAGAAACATAATTATTTTCTATTGTTAAAAGTTCTGTCAGCAATTCAACTGCTTCTGCCTACAAATGACCATGAGGAAAAAAGATCTAAAGGTTTTTAATTCATTTTTTGGTTACTTTTTGTCACTGCTGTTTGTTATCCTGAATCATTTGTGTTGATTTCTATTAATGCATGCCCACCATACCTTCATACTCTTCCAATATTCCAATTAAGTTTATAGTTATATAACTGGTTGGATTAACTGCATAATTGTAATACTTCTCTCTATGATGTATAATTGTTGAAAGGTTCTATACCAGAAGCACTCTGGGAATAAGATAAATGAATGGGCAGAGAGATTACTGAAGCTAATTGAGAACTGAAGTTGTAATAAGATGAAATCTTTATTCAGCTTTTCATCTAGACTTACGTTCTGTGTTTATGATTTCTACTTTGTGTATAAATTTAAATTAGTACTGTAAGTCCCTGCTATAAAAAGTGATTATAACAGTGGTTTGAAGGAGCCAAGGCTGTATCAATACTATGAAATATATTGGAGCATTCTTTAGAACAACATACAGTATAATCTGATTTTTTCTCTTGAAAAACTAAACAATCCTGGAAAATAAGCATATTTACAAATAATACAAGAGCAAGAGTTATAAATTTGTTCTATAAAATGAATGTCTTCTAAACTTTATTACAGTTTATACCCTTTCAACACTTAAATATTACAGAAGAACAATTTGGAAGAAATTAGCACCATTCCGTTATCATGAACAAGTAAGGCTTCCCACAGAAACAGTAAATCTTAAAATACTTTGAAAACAACATATATTCCCTATTTTAATTTTTCAAGCACCCATAGTTAAAACAGGAGTAATAATTTACAATGTTTTGTCAAAGCTGAAAATGCTATGAAGACAATGCAGGGGACAATTACACATTGGCAAAATGCAGCAGAGCAAGCAAAGAAATAAAGCAAAAAAAAAAACAAATAGCACCCCCTTTTATTAAACTTGAAAAAGTGCTTCCCAGTATCATGAATTCTATAAAAGTCACAATAGTTTTATATTTAAAATTATGTTTTGTTTTGAATATAGGATTAATTTCTGAGCTATATTTTGTTTTTCTAGAAAAATATACAGTACACTGCTCTTGGGTTTTCCTACTTTATGCAAAAATGCAAATTGTAAACTGAATGTTTATTGACACATAGGCTTGTTGTCTTAAGATAATGATTAATCCTAATAGTTCTGTATAAGTGAGTATAAACATAGCCTTTCAGCTTTATATTTACTTAGGAAAGTACAAATGATGTGAACGGCAAGGAATACCCGATCAATAAGTCAATCAACTTGATTAGAAGATCTGATGGATTAGCTACTACACTTCTTCATGTTGGTTGCCCATTTATGTCATTTACCTTCATTTGTTTGAAGACTCTAATCTTAAATAAATGTGAATTAAAGACAAATATCATACTTGGTTTCACCAAAGCTCTATTAAGGCAAACATCCTATCAGGCAAAAAATACAAGAAAACACTAGCGGATGTTTTGAGTAATTATTGATATTCATAGAAAAGGTTAAAACATTATAACTTTTTATGAAGTATAAAAACTTAATATAGTCAAAAGGAACACGTAAAAACTTTTCCAAAATAACCACAGTGTGTAACCGAATGAAAGACTTTGATGCTTAAAATGTTTATGAAGAAAGTGGAATACTGGTGTGTATTTTTTATTTAAACTACCAATATTCAGTTTACGTAATATGTTTATGTTCCTAAATTAATATCATTAAAAAGCTGTTTTCAAGGGAAGGCCTGGACAAATCCGAAGCCTGCAAATCTTTTAAGTGATTTTCTGGACATCATTCAGTGAATCAATTTAGCCTTTTTACTATACAGAATTTTCAAAAATAAGTATACATTTCATTTATTGGTGACAGTGTAAATCAGTGTATATCTGGCATATACATAAATATTCCTTTAAAATATATTCATTCATTATTTGTATACAAGCACCAGAAAATTGGAAGCCTGAATAAAGCAAACCCTGCTATAAGGAGGAATGGAATATATCTGTACAAATTAAAATCATGGCTCTTTATGTTAAAATTGTATAATGTACTAGTATGTCCATGCTTAGAATATCGTGTATAATTTTGGTATCCACCATACAGTATATAGAAGATTTTTCTGCTCTGTGGTCAGTGGAAAGAAAAACAACCAGATCCATTCTCAGATTCAAAGAAATGTTCTACACTTCTACAAACAAAGAAGACTACGAGGGGATCTGATTCAATTATTCACAATTCTCAAAAATATTGATAAAGTCCACCCCATGAACATGTTCAAAAGGAACAGTAAATCTCAACCCAGAGGAGACTAGTGGAAACTACAGTGAAGTGCAGTCAATACTGAGATCAGGAGGCACTTTATACTAAAAGCTGTGGGAAGCTGTTACACATGACCCTGCCATGTCATTGAACCTGAAAGTTTGGCTTCTTTCAAGAAATGGCTGGATGGGATCTTTCCATCAATCAGTTACTAAAAACCAAATGAGTTAGATGGGCCAAACAACCTCCTCTTATTTCTAAACTTTCTTATTATCTTACTCACAGCATGCAGTGACTAACCTCTAGTTGACAGAACACTACACTGGAGCAGTGACAATGCCGTCTGAAGGTAATAGAGGATTACATTGGAATACAAGAAATTGTAATACATTGACTTTAAATACACACGGAAAATATTGTACTTTGATTTGGAAAAGCTAGAACAGCTTCTCTTGTGGTGCTAAAGATCAGTCTAAAAACTCTTATGTGAATCATTATAGATTTTTTTCTGGGCTCAGAGATTATCCAACTTTTTTGTATCATTTAATTAGACCCCCAGGGATTTATTTGACATTCTTTTAAAAAAAGTCTTACTTGGGAACTCTGTAAACCTAAACATTATAACCAAGCATACACTTGTAGAAGTGTAATGATTCAAATTACTCTAAAAATATTTTCAAAAATATCCTGAAACTCCTGAAGCCAGTGACACATTTCACTGATCTCTATCTATACCACCAGAGAAGGTGAACAAAGCAGGCAGAGCAAAGCAAAAGTAATTTGCTGAAGTATAGACCGTCAAACTGCTGTTTTAACATGCACCACAATCTAGTTGGAGCAGACACAGGGTATTGCCCAAAGTAAAACATTCTCTCTTGTTTCTCACATTTCAATAAGGTGTCACATTAGGCATTTATTTCACCAAGAAAGTAATATACTGTATACACTTTATCACTAAAATGTTTCTCCATTTGAAAAAAAAACTTTAAATCCTTGAGAAAGCTTTCTCCATTTGAACCATAATTAATAGTATGGAATTTATTTATCAGTAGCACTTTATGAAATGGGATTTAAATATGTTTTTGAGTATTAAACACCTACTTACAGTAGGCATATCATCAGGTTCTTCCGTATGAACTATTCTTTAGTATTAATCTAACATAATTTTTCTTTCCCCCAGCAACTTATAAAACCATTACCTGGTAAGAAAATTTTACCATGCTTAACAATCAAACTATGCAAAAATAAAATATTAAATATATGAATTATATCAACAAAACTTGATTGTTTACTTACAGTAAATGGACAAAGGGTTTGTAACATATGTAGCAATACTTGTTAACAGAATTTAATAATGGACAGTGTGTATACCTTGACAACACTACTGTAAATGTTGGTTCAAGGTTGAGTAATAGATCAATAATGGAATATAATTCTTTAATTTAGTGATCAACTGATACATCTTTCAAAAAAGTATTCTTATGAAACCACTAATAATTCAAAACGGGCTTTAACATGATTTTATTTGAATGTATTTATTATTTTGTCAATGTGAATGGGGATCAATCATTTCGTTACACTTCTGATATAGTACATATCAGTGCCAGTTACTCTCAAAGTTTTTTAACTTCTTTCCCCTATTTGGGGGATGTCAAGTGCTCTTTCTTCAGTATGACAGCTAATATTTCCAAACAGTGCCTTAAAATTAAAAAGGAAATTTGTATCATCTGCACTTTTCTATTTTATTTCTAGGTTGCTGCATGTCCTATCTGTTTTTATTTGCATTTCTGTCACTCCCTTTGCTGGAATCATTTTCCATGCTAAGTATCCATTTCAGATGTTGTTTTGCTACAATACTCAATACATTAGCAATACAAGAAAAAGAGAAAAGAAGAAATGCATTTGAGACACAGATAATAAGAGTAATAAGAGAATACAAGTGTGTAAGGCCAATTTATTTTAATGCCCTACCCTAAATAGCTGGAGCAGCTGGAGTGTTGGTTTCCTTGCCTGATTGACTGATTTTCCAAGATGAGAATGTAGATACATGCCTTGTTCTCATTGCACAGGTGATCAGTCAATTAACCACTCAGAGAGCATCCAACATGTATAAAAAGCTATGGTGGGCTGGTATTTGTTATTTATCTTATTCCCCCCCCCCCCCCCCCCCCCCCCCTTCCATTGAACCAGTGTGGTCTTCTTTGTTTGTTTATTTCTTTCTTTTTTTGTTTTGTTTTTATTTTTAGGACTTTTACAGATACAGTATTGTACCCACTTGCAGTTAACTTTTTTTTTTCCCCAAGGATGTGCATCCACTATGAAATTAAAAAAAGGAATACAATTCATATTTCAATTTACCATGCAAGACTAACCAGGCTGTAGCTTTTTTTAGTGACTGATAATTATAATTGCTTTGCCACAAAAGACTTCAATAAGGCCCACATATGTCTCATGTGACACAGTCCTGTGAATTTTTCCTTTCCTTTTCCTTAATGCTTTATGATAAGAAGTTTGAGATGGGATTTTACATGAGAATGAAGAATATAGGAGGTGATCTTAAATCTTAAATGTTCTTAACAACAGAAATAAATCAGAATGTAAGGTCATTTTAAGGTAAAACAAAAAGGAAAAAAGCCACAAGTTATATTCATTCACAAACCTAAATAAAAATTACAGATAAGTCTACATATTAAAAAAAAAATATTCGATCAGCAATTATCCCAGAGCCAAAGCAATTTCTCCATCATCAAAGAAGAAATACATAATCCCACTGGGACAATTTTAACCCACTCAGAAATGCTCACATTTGAATCCAAAGCCAACACTATCCCCGGATGAGAACCAGCAGATAATTTCAAACAGTCGTGGCATGGTTTTGAGACCACAGGAGGTGCTCTTTTATGACATTGCCTTTTTACACATCTTTTTTTATCATTTTAATAATAATCCCTGACAATGAAGATACATTTCTGACACACAAAAAAAATATCTGACCGGCAGCAGTCTTGGCTTGTAAACCCCAGAACTGAGTATATTAAAAAATGAGTTCATTGAATTTCCAAGTTCATAAGAATACTATTCTCCACAGTTGTGTTTTAAGGGCCTTTGACATTGGCAGGCCTGGCAGCCAGACTTGCATAGTAAGCGCACTGAGAGGGGTCACACTGTCCATTGGGTCCTGGTGGGCCTGGGGGACCATGTGTCCCAGGGTTCCCTGGTTCTCCCTGGGGCCCTGGTGTTCCAGGCAATCCATCTTTTGCATAACCTGGGGCTCCTGGTGCACCTACGGATTTGAAAAAAAAAGAAAAGAAAAATGAATATGAATGACTTGTCTTTATGTAACTAAGAGACTCATCTAGTGAGGCTTGCAGAAGGAGCCATCTGTAGCCTTGTCTGCCAGCATTAATTGCAAAGTGTTTGTGTTCATAATTGACTCGGTTTCAGAAAGATAAATTCCCTTTCATGGTGATATTACACAGTAATTGTATTTTAAAACGTTCTGTAAAGAATTAAAACAACACCAGGAAATCCAGGGAAATACCTGCTGGACCAGGAGGACCAATCTCTCCTCTCTGCCCGATGCCAGTTTCACCTCTTTCACCTTTTGCTCCTCTTTCACCTGAAGAGAGATTAGCCTTAGGTTATCCAAATGCTACAGTAGTACAGAAAAATCAGTAAAAACTGTTAACAAAAGATGTGGAAATATCTTCAGTTCTTGTTTTATACTTCATCCAGTTATACTTGAGCTCCTTAAATAATAAAGTAATGAATGTGCTTTCAGGTATATGTAATGATGACAAAGAAGAATGGTCTACTCCTATTCCACAACATTATACCTTTTGAATTGTATTTGTGTTATATTCCATTTATTGTTTTTTGTGCAATGTAAATGCCTGTAGTCTATTTTGCAACTAAATAGCCTTGCTTATTACATTTGTATGGTCACAGAATTTATCCATAATCTTTTATATCTAAGGTTGCCTTAAAACACCAGACAGATATATTAACAGTAATAACAATATGATATTTATGAGGGATTTTTTTTTCTGAGGAAATTGTTAAACATTCCATCCCTAATGTAGAAAATAATAATATTACATTAGCAACTGTTGCAGCCCTGTCCATCAGAATATCTCAGTCAGACTAAATGAAACTGCATACCTTTAGGACCGATGGGTCCCGGCGGTCCTTCTGCTCCATTCTGTCCCGGGCTGCCAGGCTCTCCAGGTGGACCAGATCGTCCAGGAAGCCCATCTTTGCCTGGAGGCCCTGGCGGTCCCGGGCGGCCAGGACTGGACTTCACATGGGCTGGCTGTATCTGAGCCATGAGGTATGCCATTTTGGCTGCAAATGCCGACCACATAGTCCATAAATAATTCCCCTAATTAGTTTCTTAGTTAAACTTATATGCTGTATGCTTTCGTTCTTAATGTCTTTTACAGTTAATTACAACACATTCACTTAATTAAAGGTAGCATTTACTGTATAATACCTCACAGCCTGATTTAAATCATCCAGTTAAACAAATGTAGACTGTCTATGTAATTGAGAGCCTGGTGGATACAAAAACCCAGAAGATACTAGGATCTCCAGGAACTAAGTCTGAGACCAAAGAGCTAGGCATTTTGTATTTTTAGATGTGTGAAGAACAGAGTGGCTAGAGATCGGTCTTGAGTAGATTAATTAAATAGTTTTTCCATTTCGCAGGCTTATACAGTAAGTATTGGTAGCCCATTAATACATTTCAGTTTTACAGTGTCCTTCTCTGCTTTTACATTACAGTACACCACAGGTCCAGAATCACTTACAATAATTACTTAGGTTATTTTCTAGGCAATCCACATTATTATTGTAATAATCTTGAAAATTAAATTAAGTAAACTCACTACAGAAACATACACCATCATGTTAACCATTCACCTGCAGTTTCGTATTCTTACCATCTAACTGTTTAGCTAATTCCTCTTGGATCATTCTTCGCATTTCTTCCAGTGACGTTGACTCTCCCTGTAATTTAAAGCCACTAGATTAATCATTTTGGAATCTTATTCTAAAACAGCTTGCTTTCTACTCTTTATAGTACTTAAACAGTGATGCCTCAGTAGTCTAGTGCCATTTCATGTACAAAATTGCTCCATCCATTTTTGTTTTCACTTGGCAAAAGAAAGCAAGCAGTGTAGACTAGATGGAGATGAACTAGACAGTATTAAACCTAGTGGCAGAATCCCTGTACAGACATATATATCATAATAGACCTTCAGTATAAAGTTTATGTTTCAAGAATTTGAAACCCATATTTTATTATTAATAGTTTAATGCCAAAATACTGTATATTTTGTGAATGATAACAGGTTAAAGTTATTCTAGGTGGAACTGCAGCAGTGTAAACATTGTCTTGTGACGACTGTTCTGTGATCCATGATGCAATGAACATCCATGTACAAGCATATAAACACACCTAACTAAATACACAGATTGTCAACCTGTTACCTGTTTATACATTGAGCACAAATTCGGAGCGAATTTCTTACTGACTTAAATGAATCCTTTCCATTTGTTACGTAGTGTTGGAAATCAGCCCGTTGTTTTGAGACGCTCTGCTCCAAACTACTCTAGAGAGAGAGGTGATCTCCCACTGCCAGTGGGGAGAAATAGAGACAGAGGTGCACTTCCTACTGCACTGTGACACATCTTCTGGGATTAGAGAAACATTCTTCCCTAAATTCAGAAATCTAATCCCAGAGTTCCCACACCTGCCAGAATCACCTGCGAACTCAGCCCAAAATGTGATTTCCTGTCACAGCCTTAGGAACAGTGAGCCTGTCTCCAAATAATGCTCCATATGTTTACAGTATATGTAAATATTGTATTATATGTCTTTATTGTAAATGTCTGTAATATTTCTGTTGATTTTATTTTATTTATTTTTGTTTTCATGTTATTTTTAAATTTAATTTAATTTTATTTGCTTTGGCAACACTGATTGTACTCATTGGTCATGCCAATTAAGCATCTTGAATGGAACTGAAATTGAATTGATTGATAAGATACTCACCCGGGGCCCAGGGAAGCCTGGCTGTCCGGGTGCCCCCTGGGGCCCTGCTGGCCCTCTTTCCCCCTGAGGTCCCGTCATGCCCATCATGCCTGTGTGTCCTTTCCTTCCTGGTGGTCCAGGCTCTCCAGGAAGGCCATTGTCCCCTGGGGGCCCTTTATCTCCCTTGATGCCAGAGTCCCCCTGTACCACACCACAGTCAAAGTTTTCCATTAATAAAATAAGACTATACGACCATAACATGTCTGTGATTCTAAACAGCGATACAAATCATTTCCACTTTCAGAAGATGCACAGTAGCTGGATGATATTTTCATGTTAGTTAAAACATTTTAGTTTCAGTGACTGCTGCTTTAAAAAATGTTCTCAGTTTACAAACTCTTAGTATGTTAATTTATGGCTCTAAAAAAAGGAAAACAACCTTAAATTTCAATGAATAAGACTATTAAATAATCAGTTACCAGTTAAGGAAACCAAATCAGGAAACCTGACTTGTAATGTTTATAATGAGACTAAAATAAGTAGCTTTGAAAAGGTTCACTGAGAGAAAAATCACCGAAGACAGTTGTGATGTTCAGATTTGTTTATGGGCACAGTACTCATACATTTTCCGCATCATTCACCACTAACTAGTGACAACAGCCATGCCCTCAAATGTATATGAAACCAAAAAAACACTCTCCAACATTTAGTTTACATGTATTTGTTGTTTAGAACTCTATTTATAGCATTTTCCTTAATGAATGTAATTGTTCAACTCTCTGGATGGGAGTGGACACATACCCCCTGTTTACAGTACATTCAGTTTTTCAGGAATGCATCTGCTGTGTAAATTGAGAACTACTGTACAGTAACTGTATTTACAATATCTGTTCCACTTACCCTTTCTCCTTTAGACCCACGGTCTCCCATCTTGCCTGGAATGCCCTGAAAAATAGTTTTATTCGTGTCTGATAAAGGCCCCAAGACAAAAATGAATAATTCATCCACAATAAGTAATACTTACATCCTTTCCTTGAAGGCCTGGTTCACCTGGTGGTCCCTACATAGACAAAAAAAAGTATTTTTTCCCTTGTTATTTGTTCCCTTTTGTTTTTATGGGCAGACATAATTCAAAATTCCTATAGCTTTCAACTGTCAAGAAATGTGAGAATGCACGATGTTTAAAGTTTTATGATACTATTTATGACATGATTGCTTGTCCTAATAGCAAAAAAAGGAATATCTGTACACTCTAAATCATACAGTATATTTCTTTTTTAAAAGTAGACCACGTTTTCAGAGTCCAAAATTTACCAGTAACTGATAATTGTTTCAACTGATTTTATTTACTTCTCAGTTGTTACAAACAACCTCAATAAATGGGTTACATCATACAGCCATTGGTGTACTCTTTAAACTTTGAAGTGCTGACAAATGAAAACATTTGGTATGTTTCCATTCTTACTATATAGCAAGCATAACAGTTTATTTGCCGTCATATTTAATTTAAGAGATGTTGGTGGGCTGTTGCCCCAGGCTGTTGTCTGAAAGGTTAACCTTGATGGGGGAGTGGAAGCACTTTCAAGAATACCTTAGTAAACATGCAATTTTTACAGGAAATTTGTCATATGAGATTTAATCTGTTAACACTGAGGGTAACTGTCACGGATGTCGGAAATAACGAACCATGGAATGGCAGGAGAGCGAAAAGACCCTATGCGTAGCTGCGAGATGGGGGTTAGCCCGGGCTCAGCTGTTCAGGGAATGTCATATAGAAACCTATGCCCTCAGGTGGCGGACGTGGGGCGACATCCGAAGGACATCCGAACGTTAATGCTGAGCCCCGGCAGAATGAAAGACCCGGAAATATATAGTCCCAGGAAGAGAGAAACACCGGAAGGACAGCAGAGAACTGGAAATGAGAGACAGGCCAGAGAAGGAGCGCCCTCTGGCTGCAGAGGGCGTGACAGTAACCCTGGCTCCTTTCTCACCAAAGAGGTGATTTCACATTCCCAATAACCATGACTCCAATAATAGAGACAATATGGAACCATCCTCCTCACTACAATACTGTTAAAGCACACAATCATGACTTCTGTTTTTATACATATTGAAATAGTTTCCAAGTTGTTGCTTCTGTGATTGTGACATTTCCTGTTTAAGCTAGTGCATTTTACTGGAGATCTGCAACGCCCGTGATTGGTTGCACTATTTAAACTATAATTAGAAGAGGGTTTATCCAAACTGGAGGTTGCATGTAGGACTTTAGGATTTTTTTTCAGGACACTGAGACAACTCTTGGAAAATCAGGAAAAGCTCTAAGCAGCTAGGACATAGAGTCAGACTTCTAATCTATTAGAAATTTAACATGAAATCTTAATAACATGAAAAAGAATGTTTAAGTTACAAATAAAATAAATATCTACTTACTGGAGGCCCCCGTGGGCCTGCAAAGCCGGGCAGTCCAGGGCTTCCACTATCTCCTTTATGACCCTGGGGTCCCTGAATTACAATTAAAAGAAAAATATGATTTTGTGGCAGGTGAGTTAAAATGACACATTGATATGCTTATTAAACAACGTAGATTAACTCTATGGAAGGATTGTGAGTGATTAACAGTTACTAGTAGCTATAATAAATTAAGTTTTCTTGAAAAAGATAAGTCATATAAATCTAGGGATGTAATTAAGAGAGAGAAGTTTAGAAATACATTTGTACTCTTTTCCCTCTTTGACTGAAGTTTTGTTAAGTAAACAACTTCATATTCATTAGAGAAGGAGATATGACTGAAATATAGATGTGATTGCTGTAGCTCTATTCTGCTCCTATTAGAATTTGAGTCATTTGTGAGCAAAAATCCATATTATATCAGTCCCTTTAAAGCAATGAAAACTGTTATGCCAAAAGACTGGATCTCCTTTTTTGAACTGTCTACAGTAGGTTTCAAGGGGGTGATGCCACTTTCTGCAACATGATTAGTGCCACTGAGCTCTGTTACTGTATATAGATATAGCAGATAACAAGTCTCTTGGTCATGCTGCATCTTTCTAAGATTAAACACTCAGAAAAAAAAGTAATACTCCATAGGTTATTTTAAATCTTCCACTTACTGGATTTCCTATGGGTCCTGCTTTTCCTTGTGGTCCAGGTGGGCCACTTTTACCCTAATGAAAAACATCCAAATCTCTTGTTAAAAATACAATAAAATTCAAACTAATTTTTAATAATAGTTGCATAGTATTATTAAAGAAATAATCATAAAGAAACAAAAAAACATGTTTGGTATTTATCCACTGGTGTGTTGAGTCTGTATGTTCTCCCCATGATCTCTTTGGTTTCCTCCAGATGATTTGGTTTTCTCCCACATACAGTATAAACTCAAATGCATGTACAGATGGTCCAAATACATACTGTGGTTTCATAGGCTCGTGAGAAAACTGGCCCTGGTATGAATGTGCACATGTCTGTGTTTGTATGTGTCCTGCAATCGGCTGGCATTCTATTCATGGTGTACCCTACCTTCTGCCAGTTGCTTTGGTTTGGCCGTGACCCTAAATTGGGTGAAATGGTTAGAAAATGGGTGTGCTGGATGGACTTAACCAAATGCAAGCCTAAGATCAAAGGTGTCCAACACTGGTCCTGTAAAGTCATGTTGTTTTCTTGCTTTCATTCATTTTTCAGGAATTAATGATTTGATTGAGGAAATACGAACATGCTTTATAGAAAACTAATAAATGACCATCCAGTGTTACCTATCAAACCTTTAGTACTATGGTTGTTCCAGACCAAGTTTAGAAACCCTTGTTTCAGAAGCAATCGTGCAGTGTCATCATACAGCACTAATATAAAAGCAATAATCGCACTAATGCAAATGGGAGCAATTACATCCTTTAGCTTGGTTGTGTCAAAACCTAAGATTTGATTCTTCAGTACAGGGATCGATGTTCTCAGGTTGGTGTTGCAAGTGGTGTTGCTTGACCAGTAGAAGCCTTTCCAAAGAATTTCCAAAAACAATACTTACTATGGTGACCAGGGACAGCAGGTGCCACCCTTTAAAAGACACATTAAGCTCACTTCCGAACTACTGCTATAGCACTTTTATTGAAAGAGTATGGGTTTTAACTCTAGTGTGCTGGATAGATTACTTTAATTATTTACTTCAATTAATTCACTGATCTGCTCGGTAGTGGGGGTGCCATGCTGTCATGTTGGCTGAAGTGAGCATCAATGTTTTTTTCCTAGATGTAAAACATTTTGAGATCTTTGGGTTTAAATAGTATGTATGTAATATGTATGTATGTAGTGAGCAATAAGACTGGATTAATGAGCATTATGTAACCTTTCCATGTCTTTTTGCAAAACCCAAGTTCACATTTTCTGAAAGAATATCTCACCTGTTCTCCTCTAGGTCCTCTGGGTCCCTCTGCACCTGGGCGACCAGGGTCACCCTGAAAGACAGCCGATGAGACAGTCTTGCATTTTTGTTTTGCAGGAAAATGTAACGATGAATTGATCAATACTAAACTGGCCAATAAATATGGCTTCTCAGTAGAAGGGATTGCTACAAAAAACTCAAAATCAAATCAGAATTCGCCCTAAAAAGTATAAATCTTTTGGTATAAGTGGCAAAGCTGCCTGTGAAATTTAAAAGAAGTAGAAAAGCACTGAAGCAGGTCACTTACATCTTTTCCAGGTTTTCCCGGGGGTCCAAGGTGTCCAATTTTTCCTTCTTCACCCTTGCGAAAAGAATACATACCACTTTTTCATTTTTTCTTTCAGCTTTGAAAATGGAAATATAATATACTGTATATCTATATAGAAAATCAGATGCTTATCACAGTAATTAGAGTGTACTCAAGGAAAATGTATTCCACACATACTCATGATGGATAGTGAATATTCCATCTTTGTTCCAGCTGTACCTTAAGGAACCATGAAATATTAAAATCTCTTCAACTCTACCTTAATTATGCATTTAAAAAGAATGAAGACAAGTCATTGCCTAAGCAGTAAGTTCAATTTAAAACACTCTTGAATTGTCTTTATCTTTTATATCCTTCATTATATTCTGCATATATCTATGAACAATCTAATGTACAGTATATAATACACTGCAGAAAATAACTAATGCAGCAATCAAATAGGTTGTAGGGTAGCATGGATCTCATTTATACTGATAAATGCAAAAAAATATAGTCATTAATTGTAAGGAAATGTTGTTTGCTCATAAGTGTGGTAGGTAAATAGAAATTCAGTTTTAAACTTTTTTGATTCGACATAACATGCAGTGTACCCTCTCCCTAACAAAACTGTGTTGGTGTAAATACTGCATTTGGTGTCAAAACCGAATTAGCATAATAAGTAATTGGAGACATGGAGGTTAAAGAGCGTACATGAATATGCATCCTGCTATTTGAAAACCAGGAAGCTTGAGATTTCCTCATATCTATTCAAAAAGCAATTTTAGAAATTCATCCGTCTTTGAGAAACAGCCAGAATTTTTAATATCCCTAGAATTCTCAGCACATGAATAAATACATCTCTTTTCAAAAGCCTCATTTCAGGTTTCAAAATCAGCCTCATTTGAGACCTCTGCAGAGGACACTGATTAACAAACATAGCATGACTCATCTCTCCGATTAGGGCACCTGCCGATCTGTTCCTCAAAGATTCCTTAGCAGAAAAAAAACAAATTCTAGTAGGCGGTATGCGCATGTTCCCAAAGCCTAAGTGGAAATGGGTTTTCTTTTCTGGCTCAAGAACATAAAATAGAAAGTACTTTTCTGATTCTTATAGTTTCTCCCAGCACTGTTAATTGTGTACAGTAATGTTAGAATGATTTAGATAAATAGCTTACTTTGGGACCAAGAGGACCAGGTTCTCCTCTGTGTCCTTTAAAACCCTGGAAAAAAAGTAATTTTTATTTTGAAGTTAGAAAATGTTTAATTTAAAATGTGACTCTCAAAATATAATACAGTATTTAATAACTGGCATTTACTTAGGTTTCAACATAACCTTTATTTTCTCATTGTACAGTAAGTATTTGGTTGCCAATATATTAGTGTACCATCATTCATTTCAGCAGCATACTGTATGTAGAATAAGTGAGTGCACTGAGTTTGGACATTCATGTAGTTTGGAGAAGAAAGAAACAAGTATAAAAAGAATACTAACATTTCTGTAGAATTCAAAGAAAACACTGGGGAAATGCATCTAAAACTGAGCTTTAAGGCAATATTGTTCTGTAGGTAATTACAGTAGGTCAGTGAATTGTGCCTAACACTTTTAAACATGTCTTTATAATAATCTATATTACATCTCTGAATAAAAATGTCTTGGCATAATTGTTGTTATGTTTATTACATCTTACAGTCAGCTTTTGACAATGTGTGCTGAACATATTGTATAGAAACAAAGTGTGCAAAGTCAATGCTTGTAGTTTACTGAATGAAAAGTCTCTCAGATCCCAATTATATTATCAAATTATATTAATGACGTTAAGTACACTGGTTTTATTACAAAGTAATGTCATGCACTTAGACAATGACATTTTTGCATTTTTCTGGAAAACTATAAATTTAATTCCAGAATGTAAGCAAATAACACAAAGACTAAATGCAGATTCAACAGAATGGAAGACGAGATATAATCCAAGGCATCCTTTAAACCAGTTTTAATCCAGATGAACTGGGTGAACAACTGTTTTAACTAATACTTACAGGAAGTCCTCGCATTCCATCTCTGCCTGGAGGACCTGGTTCCCCCTGTTTACCCTTTGAAGAAATACACAGAAAACCACCAACAATATAGTAGCCATGGTAATAAACCTTGGATCATAAATACAGACAAATCAGTTTTAATACATTAGTAATGAGACAAGGAGCACATTAATGGTGGTAAAGTCCCAACAATGCTGACAGAAATACACACTACAAATGAAAAAAGATATTCCATTGTAATCATATTTGTAATTGTAAGTCCAAATGGTCCTTAAGCATTATCTGGTATAAAGGCTACACTGACTTTATGTCCAGTCCATTAGAGATGCTCAAACTACACAGGTATCCTCACTGAGATGAGGAAATTCGATTTTTTGTTTCAGATTATCCATAATAAATCAGGAAGACAGCAAAACAGAACTATTTTCAGAGTCAAGCAGTACAAGATATGGTTGGCCTGTTGGCCTTATTATTTTTCTTTCACTTCCAGGGACTGTATTTGACATAGTTTAGAAGAGCTTTCGAAATCTGTTTTAATATAGGAATTCAACCTGTTTCTAAGCAACAGGATTCTGCAGCAGTGCTGAGGTATGAAAAAGAAGTTACCCAGGATTGTATCACCAAGATAAAGGAGACAAGGACGTCAAGAGGCATTTCTATAGGGTGAAATATATTGATTCTGATGGTTTCCTACCGGATCTCCTGGCTCTCCTGGACTGCCATCTTTTCCATTCTTTCCTGCCAATCCCTTGAATGAAAGAGAATGAAGAAAGCACATTTAGAATGGCATTATTAAAATCACACTTTTATTGGTAGTGATTGTTTTGATGTGAAATTGTAATGTAAGCCTTAAGTATAAAAGCAGTCACAGTGGCATCTCAGACCAATTAGAATTCATTCCCCAGTGCTATCAACAACTTCTAAATTCTGACCTGCTAACCCCAGGCAATTACTCATCATGTGATTACGGTGCCACTATATCAAAATGTCACACGCTATAAACACTAATCAGTGCAGAGCAATATTCCACTGCTTTCCTGTAATGGTTCATCATTGAATATTACATTGATTGATATGTTAAATTCATTAGTTCTTTCTTTTCTATCCTTGAGGCAGAAAATCAGTAGTAAATATTCAGCACTGACATTTGCACTGTTCTAATCAAATTATAGTGATATTACCTATCCTGTAAAAAAAATACACATACTTTTGCTCCTGTACAGTTCATACTGCACATACTGTATATCAGTGAAAAGGATAATATCTGTCCTTTCTGTAAAAGATTATTGTAAAAACATGCCTTTACTCACCATTAACCCTGGTAGTCCCGGTGGCCCCTGGATTCCTTTAAGACCCTCTTTACCCTGGAAAAACCATATTGGTTAATTTATGACTTTTACTGTTTAGGTTGCATTAATCCACTAATCTTAAAAAAAAAATAATCATGTTTTGTTTCTTGACTAACATCCTGAAAACAGATGAAGTATTTGAATCTGTGGTTCGTATTAGTTTGCCAAACATGCAAATTATATTGCCTATGTTAAAATAAGCATAGGTTTGTTATTCTCTGGGGAAAAGTATTTCTGACAATTGAAGGAAAGAGTTTAGAGAGGCATGACTTTAATATAAATGTATATTTTACAGCAACTTTGTATCTGTTTCATTTCTGAAATTAGACACAATATATCCTGTATATAACACCAAATTTATATACATAACCATATTTACCATCTAACACATAACACCATGGTTACATCAACACAGAAACTGCTGTCTTCACTGTGGTACATTGGGTTGTAAATAAATGAACTTAGCTACTGTATGTGTTCTTACCTTTTCCCCAGGAGCTCCTGGTGGACCTGCAGGTCCTGGGCTACCATCTGTTCCCTAAGAGAAAAGACAAAAACTTTATTCGATTCAAAACAAGTCACTTCTTAAAGATTTATTCCATGCTGTAAGAAAAGAAGAAAGAAACACAACATTTTGGCCGTGGAGCCTTCTTCAGGTGTGAGCTCCACGGCCGAAAAGTTGTGTTTTCTTTCTTCTTTTTTACAGCATGGAATAAAACTGTTACTTGTTCCTTTGCAGTCTACGCATGCTGACGCAGCTACCCACCTGAACTTCTTAAAGATGTCTACTGTATCTACCATATATACTGTAGTACTCCTTCTAGTAGTTTTAAATCACAGTACTATAAACATAGATTGTTACAAGTGATTGTATAAATTATTTGACTTTGGTATTATTTGACTGATATCTTAACCATCCTTACATGTATCTAAATAATATAAAGTCTAAAAAACTAGATACTGTATATTTCAAGACAATACAAAGGAAATAACGGTAATTATACTAAATTGCAGTTATGAACATCTTAGTTCATTATGTCAATTTGTTTTGCTATTAAACATTTCCAGAATGTTGTTTTTTATTTCACATGATTCTCAGATAATGGGAAAAAAATATTTTATTCCTTATTTGTAAAAACAACACACAAATATACAGAAAATAAAGAGGTTGCTGTACAGTATTATAAATATCAGCATGACACTGATTATCCGTATATTGCAAAAGCATGTTCAAATAATAACTGAAATGCTTCATAGATAACTAGAGTACTCTTATATCTTCATTAAACTACAAGAAACGAAATAAGATTTGGTTCACTGTGGCCTTGAATGTGACCTTACAACAGCAGACTTTTAGCCAAAACAGAAAAAAATCACACAAACACAATCAGAGGTGTGTGTACTGAAGAGAAGAATCCTCAAAGGCGTTGACAAAATTAACCTCAATGGATTTCTTCAAAATCAACAGTGAAGCATGAAGTGAAGGTTACAAGCAGACACTGAGGGACATACAGTACAACCGAGAAAAGGAGGCTGTGCTTTACACAAATGGATATGGGAGTCTACAATAAGCTACTCAGCCATGTTGTTGATGTCAATAAAATGGCTTCTGTCAAGAACGGGTTGGATAAGATCCTCAGATCCATTAGCAACTGAACTAGATGAGCTGAGCGGTTTCCTTTTGTTTGCAGCCCTTCATATGTTCATATGTACATAAAAAGCAAGAAATGAAATGTATGAAGTGTATGGTTGAGCGCATTCTACATTTCTCTTTGAAACCTTAATGAAAATATTACTGTAAACAGTTGATATTCCAATGACTTTCTGAGTTGAGATTAGCTGAAAGGCCTGACTAGTAAATGTGTATTTTCTATTTCTATAAGCAGGTGGCACAGTGACACAGTGACACAGTGGTTAGCATTGCTGCCTTACAGCACTAGGTGACCTGAGCTCAATTATGAACTTGGGGTGCTACCTGTGTGGATTTTTTATGTTCTCCACATGTTCATGTGGGTTTCCTTCAGGTGCTCCAGTTTCCTCCCACAGTTAAAAGACATACTATTATCTTCTGGTAAAATTGGCCCTAGGTGTGAGTGTGTGTGTGACTGGTGTCCTATTCAGGTTGTCCCCTGCCTTGCACCTGTTGCTTGCTGGGACAGATTCTGGCCCCTACAACCCTGAATTGGAAGCAGCAATTAGAAAATAGATGAATGTTTTTTTATTTACTGTTGGTAGTTATTTTCTATTATATACCCATAAACAGCAGAACCACTAGATGTTAAAGACAAAACTTGATGGTTGCAGCCCCTGAGCCACAGGTGATGAATGAAATCTTGCAACATTTACTCAACTCAACTCCTCTGATGCCCCAATTGCCAGAACTATATGCTATTTGCATGCTGGAAGTTTTAGAGTGCCTTAAGAGATAGGTAGTGTCTAATGGAAGATATTTCACCCAGCAGGTCCCGAGAGTAAGCACAGTGCTAAATTCCAATTTAACCCAAACTGGTCAAAATTCTCCCAACATCAGTAGCATTATGTTAACTGTGCACCCTCAGTCCTAGTTGGGCAATTTTAGTCATAATTGTCATAATTTAGTCATAATTTTAGTCATAACCACTTTGACTGATTGAGCTCCTTACAATCTGTATTTTCACTGAAACATAGCATATTTTGCACTAGTAACAGTTTCAGCTACTAGGTAAATTGAGGAGGGAATACTTACAGATTGCCCTGGTAATCCTGCTGCCCCAGGATATCCAGGAGCCCCTGGTAATCCCTGAATAACAATACATAGACAATACATAATTAAGAAGCTTTACATCATGTTCAGAAGCACATGACTCACATTTATCATCTCATCATATTTGTATGACTAATATTTTTAATATTACCTTTTCACCTTTCTCTCCAGCTTCACCAGGAGGTCCGCGATCCCCTTTTCCACCCTGTTGAGAAAACATGCAAACAAATTAGAGTGACAATTTCTAAGACTGGCATTTCAGTCTCCCTCACCTCTAAACATTGCTCTTAGTTATAATATACAATCTGATATCACACATTTCACGTCTTCGGAGCAGGAAGATAAATTGTGTAAATTAAGCATTATGCCTGCTTATACATTCCAGCCACTGAACCTTGTTTTGGTTTTCAAGTACAGCAATTTGAAATTATTGTGGAAGAAGAAAGCAGCCCTAAAATCAATATAGAGGCTTTTAGAAGCTATAAACTGGTACAGTAAATGCTTAAAAATAATGTCACACAATCTAAATAGTCATGTTTATGATTATATTTCTCCCCATAATTTAAGGGAACATTTAATTAAATGGATATGATCTGTTTATTTTTAGCTCAAAGTAGAGGACAAAGCCAGATGAAGACAGTGACACAAAGAAAAAAACATTATGCAAGACTATGAAATTATGAATAATGCAACTTGCTGTATTAAGTATCTTTGATCCTGGTGCAAACCATACTGTAGAATTGCAGTTTTCTTTGGTATAATAAAATATATTTTAGAAACGCTGATCTACAGTATGCCTTGTATTTCATCATACATACAGTATATCACATACTGTAGAGTATTTTCAATTTTCTGGGACTATGCTACAGTACACTCCTATAGTGGACTGCCACATCTGGATCAGAACTTATGAAAACTTACCTTGATGCCATCCATACCACGTGGCCCTGTGGGACCTGGAGGCCCAGTGGGTCCCTGTAATTAAGGAAAGCTCTTTTATTAAGGTACTTTGTCTAAGAAAACATAGAACAAACGAAATGACACATTACCTCAAATTTACCTTGTGTAAAACAGATGTGTTGTATTTATATATTATTATATCCAATACACAATACAATAGAAAATGGCTAATTTACAGGGCAAATTGAAGGGAGATAGTATTTAAGTAGCAACTGCAATGGGAAAAAAATAAAATGACTATATAAATGAAAAATCCCTCGGGAGTGGTTATGTTAATGTATAGTGTTTTGCTTATTGGCTGTAGCAGTGGTATCATAACCACATTTTATGATTCTATATTGATAATACTAATAATAATGTGAAAAATCTTTACATGAAAAATGTTAAATGTCCCATTATTTTATTTTATTTCATAATATTAATATTAATAATATTAATAGAATAATTATGAATTAAAAAGAAGTAAAGAACATTGTTGTTGTTGTTGTTGATTTGTTCCCATTATATTTCTATAAGCTATTACAATAATCATATTTATTACATACTGTAAGTACCCTCCAGTAAAAGGCTGCAGTATCCAGCTTCTCTGTAATCCACACTTCTAAGCTTAGAATTACAGTTCTAAGTTTGCTGTTTTTAATGCCAACAATTTCGATGTCTAGGGGGAGTCTGCATGCTTCTGCTCAGACTGCCAGTTTTTTGTTCCAAAACTCACAAAAAATTCTACTAGTAATGAAACAGTAATTAAATGGTATTTAAGATTTTGTATTTTTGTTTCAAACTAAATTAAAAAGAAATGCTTAAAATCCAATGGCCATACTGTATACATGATTCTGTGTTTAATTTTGTTTAAAAAAGCCCAGTCCAAAATCTGAAAATAACAGTCAGGAAATGTATTGTTCAACAACAATCAAAAACATAATACCTGTATGTTTATAAAGGAAACAAATTAATCATGGACCTGTTGAAGCTCCTTTTATATCCTGTGTTTTAATGTGCCAGTTTTAAACAGGTCATATTTTAGGTTAAAATTTATTAAATAAAATTCCTTTTCGAAAATGTAAAAGAAAAACACCTTCCACCTCAAACAATAAAAGATTTTATAGTGTAGCACTTCTCATACCTGGTACCCGTCTCGACCATCTTTTCCTGGAGGGCCTGCTGGCCCTTTGTCTCCTTTAAAACCTGGCATACCTGGCACCCCAGGAGGTCCCGGTGGACAATCTTTACACATATCCTGAAACAACACAACTGTAAAACATAAGGACTGGTATCCTATACAGAGATAACATTCTTAATTACAAGACATTTTGTGCTTCACTGGTTTCTGAGATTGTCTTTGCTTCTGTCAATATTTTTCTCTCCAAATATACTTTATTATGTGTCATTACAATTCAGAAAACCCATTACATCTCAACTCTCAGCAAAAACTGCTGTAGACAAGAAAGGGAAATGAGGAAGTGTCTGCCCACCCATCAAGCCTTTCATCTTTGTTCCACTGAGAGTTGAGAAAACACTGGCCAACCATAATCTCTAACAGTTCTCTTTCTTCTTTTTTCAGCATGGAATAAACCTATTACTTGTTCCTTTGCAGCCTACGCATGCTGACGCAGCTACCCACCAAATATCTAACAGTGCTTTAACAGAGTAAATTGTGTGCCTACACCTAAATCATAAGATTCCCAGTATTTCAGTCACAGTCATCTAGTAACATGACCATTGTTCCCAACCCTATACCTAACAGTGCTGAGTAAGTTGTGCGCCTCCACTTAAATCATAGGATTCCCAGTATCACAAAGTTTAATCTCTGGCCTGAATGAGTGTCTTTGCCAGATTTGTTACTCAGGTGCCCTACAAAAATGTTAAAATCTCTACTATAGGTCCTGCAGCAGAAAATGTAATAAAAATATTATCTTTCTTGGAGCCAATTGTGAGTATTTTAACATCACTGCTGAGAAAGAAAAAATAAAAATATTAATTTCTTTTTCCTAATTTCCCAGAACAATGTCTTTTTCCAGGTTTCAGATGTACATGAAACATAGTTATAGGAAGGTAATAAAAGCCAAAGCATATATTGAAAGAAAGCTGTGAGTGTGAAAAGCTAGCTTTTTTCAGTGTAAAGCATTTGTGCGTATGTTTTATTTTTCTTGAAAATAAAATCCAGTCTAACACCTCATTTTAATTCAATGTTGTCCTCACCTTAAGGAAAGCTGAAAGATCTTTTTCAGAAAGTTCTGCGGCTTTTCCCTGTAGAAAGAACAAACAACAATCTTATAATAATGTAATATAATATTTCTTTATTAGCCCTATACAATTTCTTGCATTAGGAATTCATCTTTTCACATACCCCAGCTTTTCTCCATGAGACACAGACATACAGACAGGGAGAAAAGCTTGGGGGCAGAGCACAGGGTCATCTATTCTACAGCCCCGCTGGAGTAGTTGGGGTTAAGGGCCTTGCTCAGGGGCTCAACGGAGTAGGATTCCTCTGCCGGCCATGGGATTTGAACTGGCAACCTTTCAGTCACAGGCACAGAGCCACCGCTCCGCCTTATTGTAGACAGTACATTAGTTTTGCATATACTGATCAAGGGTTTTTACTCATTTTAAAGGCATCGTTTCTTTAGGGCTTGTGGTGTATATTAAGTCATATTATCCCAGATTTACTTAATTAAATATTACTGTGAAACTCTTTGTATTTACAGATTGAGTGGCTACCAAACAGCATTGTATTTTTATACTGTGAAATGTAATACATACTGGCTCTCCTGGAGGACCCCTGTCACCTTGTCTCCCTGGCAAACCCTGTCATAAAGGAAATACTGTATAAACACACATAAATATACACAAAAAACTTCCTAAAGAAATAAAATAGTTTAATTTGTGATTTCATACATTTATAAATAACACTTTTGGAAGGAACAATGTCTTTTTAAGTCATGTTAATTATTAAGTATATGAACACAATCAATAAATCATGCTAAGTCATGCTAATCATGCTAACTAAGAAAAACATTGTAATGTTTGTCCTTTTGTTCTAGATTTCAACATATTGTAGTTCAACATATTAAACCATAATAATAGCAGCTGGACAGTAAATAGATGTTCTGTTAAAATTTTACAAAATTGTTGGAAGAGTGTATGTAATTATAATGGCAACACTGCAAAAAGCATATTGATGCTACAGGAACTTTGAAAACAATAGTTTCTGAAACTAAGGAAATACAGACAGAGCAAAGAGACTGAAACTTTTAGTCTTCAACAAGACTATTATAAGGTTTCCTGATTCAAGTATTAATTAATATTATATATAACTCGTTATATAATACATAAATGAATAATTATATATGAAATATAATATATGTATTATTAAATAATTATTGGTGTATGAAACAAACTATCCAGGTATGTTCAAGATATATTGTATTTCAGGAACAGCAGTCTAAGATCTACAGACCAATAAACTTCTTGCAAACAAAGAAGCTAAATGGTTTGAACGATCATCTGTCTGTTGTCTGTTGTTTGCATTTTTTAATGTTTTTATCTAGTCATTGTATTAAGTGTTCTTACATTATGCCCTGGTGAACCCTGTGGACCAGCAACACCAGGTAATCCTCTTAGGCCCTGAAGAAAAAATAATTATAATGTAGGCATTCATGTAAAACATACAACTACCATTGTATGTGGATATCACCATAAATACAATATTTCACAGTGTGCATGACCCTTCCTACCAATCCATTCATTCATGACAATGCAGGTGATGCTGAATTATAATTTTTGACACTTTGTATCCTAGGAAGGCAGTTTGTATTGGATATCTCCAACTGTTGTCTTTGAATTTACAGTTGCCTCCTGAACCACTATACCCCTGTATCTACAGGCTTCAATGTATTAATAATAGATGCTATATTGTAAAGTGGTTGATGGAGGTTTTATCCAGATGCGATTATCCAGAATGTGTGTCAAAACTCACATCAGCAGAAATCACAACGCGGTATACACAGTGTCCTAACTGACATACCTCTTTCTGCTCTTCACAGCTTAAAACAGATCACTATATGACACTTGTGTCGTGCCAGATGTTTCAGATGGTTTTGTTCTAGCTGGGCTAGTGGTTTTATTGACGATTAATTTTCCATCACATCTCAAAGTGTCATTATAAAGCCAATAAGCAGCAAAGATTTAAGTTTACGGATGTTATGAAACTCTCTTGAATCCCACACCTCCACCTTTCCCCCTTTCAGAAATGCTGCTAGAAGTTGCTAAATAATCATTCTCAATGACCCATTTTCAATGTCTGAACAATGTAATCATTATATTTAATGAAATTGTCACTAGTATGTACTATATACAGTATAATTAGCACAAGAAAAGACTATTGGGTTAACAAACAGTTAATATTTTACAGATTCTTCTTAAAACCACACACTGCTGTGGTACTTTAAGGATTTGTTGTGCCATCTAACAATATTGTAGAGTAGTGCAGTCTTGCAAAAAAAAAGTGATCACGTGCTGGAATTGTGACACCACTGAACCTCGCACATTCTAGATTTCTGCATTTGTATATTGTCTGGAATTCAGTAATCTATGACAAATGTACAGTAGCTTTGTCCTGTACTATGCTATCAAATTTGCAGTGTAGAATACATATATTCAGTATGTTTTTGTTCCTTTTCACCAAATGTATGAATACATCTGGGGAGTACTCTGTATTGCTCTATTCAAAATTGTAATTATATATATATACTGTTATTATTTGTAAAAAACAGATGATTAAACTGCATTAAAATTATTTTGGCCATACTGTAGATTTATATATTTTTTAGGATTTTTGTTTTTTTTTTAATTGTTGGAGACCAGGAATACACAACTTTTAATAATGGATGAATTTATTTTTTCATAACTCAAATAATCATATGAAATAATGCATTGTGCTTATTATATGTATATTATGTACACAATATATCACAATATACTCTATATATTGAGCATTTTATGATAGAAATCTATAAAAAATAGATTTTCTTTTTCTTTGAATCATAAACAGTTTACAAGCAGTTCTTACATTAATCAGAGGGAAAGAGTTTAATACAAAAACATATGTATAAATATTTTGTTATTTTTATCATATTTCACAGCCCTGTAATAATATTTCCTTTTAATACATTTGTTTTTTTCTTTGTTCATATTTGCTGATCATATTCCAATTTGATTTTGAGCATAAACATAGCTCTGCCCTAGTAAATTTAATAGTCTAAGAACAGTGGTAAAATATATTGAATTCGCATGTTATGTTATGTGCATGAAATACTTCTGAATTCCTTGTACACACCAAATCCACAGTGATTGCTTACCGGTGGTCCTTTTTCACCCTGGGCTCCAGCTGGTCCCTAAAATGATGAAGTAAAATTGTTAATGTAGTGCCCATGAATAAAAGGGACGACAACACTGAAACAAAATTACAGTATAACCTACCACATTCTACTTACATTATGCATAAGGTCATGGTAACAATAATTAGAATTTAAATTGATGTCCATCTGTGTGCAGATTTGTAGAAAAGGTAAGTCTTGCTTAACAAGCTCTTTAGAGTTTTTGAAAAAAAAACTAAAAACAATAATGAACTCACAAAGTACAACATTTCACCACTTTCTTTATAAAAGAGTAATTGTCAAATGACAGGTGGAAGTCATTCTGAGAAATGCCAGTGTATTTTGAATTAGAATTGGCTAATAGAAAACACAGAGTAAAGTTAAGGTGTGAAAGCTCAAAACTTTGATATAATCAGGACTGTGCTAAATCAATCTGTGTTAAGATCTCCTTTCTATGCAGTTTTTATGAAGCAATCTAGATATTGGTCTAGTTTGTAAACTAGTGAAGTTTATACCAAAATCTAATGGGAGAACTTTGAAGCACTGTATAAACCGCAAAGGAATTTTCAAAGAGTTTGATACTGTATAATTAAAGACTGAGCAAGCACATGCAGTTGATGTAGACAAGTGCACAGTATTAAATGCAGGTAATAGAAACATAAATCATGGATATAAAATAGGAAATGAGGCTTCAATATGAGAAAAAATATGTTTATGCTAACATATTTCATACAGATTTGCATAATGCAGTCCTTAAAGTAAGAAAGTAAAATTAAAAAAAGCAAATTAATTGTACATACAGTACAGTACTGTATAACCATTTATTAAAGCTCATTTTTCTCAGCTCATGCATTTACTCTGCATAGATTTATGAGATATTAATATAGTGGAATCTTCCAGGGAAAAGAGAGGTTGAACAAATTTACTTGATTTTGCAGAATGTCCGTACATTAAACAATTGATTTGGTTTAAGATTTAAATTTCACCATATCCTGAAGTGCAGTGCAAAAAATGGGAACACTGTCAGAAGATGACACTACTGGTTACAAAAACATGCAAGCAGTATTGGAATATTACAATGTTTGGGAGCACACAGACAATAATTCAATGGACCTCCCAAGAAAGTAGGAAAAGCAAATTGCTATTTATATATGATTAAAATGTAAATTCACTTTATATCTGTGTAGCATAAAGGAGGACTTGTTTTTCTTGCTGCTGTATATATTGTAGCAGCATGCACAGTTGATTGTGATAGAAGTCAGCAATGCTTTTACACATACTGTACCTGTATATTGTGAAATTGGGTGTTTCCAATTAAAGAACACTTTAACTTTTTAATAAAATGAGGTTATGTGATCATCTAACCTAGTGATAGTCTTATTGAAGACTACTGGGACAATAATGAAATTTACTTCAAGAAATCTGATCATAACCTGTTGCTTGAATGATAGTGTACAGAATGTTCCCATAAAAAAGGCAGTTCAGAATTTTAGGAACAATAACATCGATACAATCCAACAATGTATTGTGCCAAAACATTGATGAATGTACTAATGCCTATCGTATAAACTTCTAAGATCTCAGATTGCAAAAAATATCCTTTCATGATCTTATTGGCTGTCATGTTCAATTGTTTTGGGAAGCAGCTATACATGAAAAGACCAGTAGCAAATGTGAGGAGAGGTAATACTGTACCAGAGGTCCAGGACGCCCAATACCAGGTGGGCCTCTGTCTCCCGGAAGACCCTGTAACCCAGGGGCACCAGTCTCACCCTAAAAAGCATTAGGAAGAAAGTGAATTTTATCAGTGTGAGTCCCAGTTATAAATGAGATCATCTTAGGAAAGAATTGGCTTTAGTTTGGCTTTAGTTTACTTGACAACAATGATGTCTAGAGGTTCTGGCAGCCATTAATCATTAAAGACTTTTCTTAAAGCAAGCAATTTCTGCATGCATGGATTCTCTATACTTTTAAATATAAAAAAATATTTCTTAATATTTATCCTCTATTTGTAAAGAAAAACTTTGCCATTTTTTTAGGGTGGTAAACTGTTAGTATAATCTATATAATTTTCTGATTACTATTATTTGGAGAGAATTTTATTATGTAATAAATACTATGATATTACTGTTATTTTAAGTAAAACTTCAGGTGTTTTTTTACAGTCACTCAGTAAAAAAAAAACAGTTAATAAATTATAAAGGTAAATGTCCATATTTATTTCAAAATCCAAAAAGATTAAATATTTTCAAATTAATTTCTATGCAGTTACTTGCGAAATATTAAAGAATACTTGCATCTTTCAGAGCCAGAAAAGAATATTCTGCACTTTGAAAACAATCTCCAAACAAGACCAACACATAAGATAAGATAAGATCACTTTATTAGCCATATACAATTTCTTGCATTAGGAATTCGTCTTTTCGCATACCCCAGCTTTCTCTCCATGAGACACACAGACAGGGAGAGAAGCTTGGGGTCAGAGTTCAGGGTCAGCCATTGTACAGCGCCCCTGGAGCAGTTGGGTATAAGGGCCTTGCTCAGGGGCCCAATGGAGTTCCTCTGCCAGCTGCTGGATTTGAACTGGCAACCTTCCAGCCACAGGGCATTCACCTGATACACACACTCTCATCTTGCAAGAAAATTGTTTTTACACAAACAACTTGAGGCCATGCTGGGATAATGTCATGTATTATAAGTATGACACTGCAGAAAGAGCAGCAAGTGGGGTCCCGCTTGATCAATGAACACTGTACATCATCAATCTTGACAAGTGAAATTCTATAGTGACTCCACACTCTAGTCCAGACCACAACATTTGATTGATTGGCCTGTTTTGCACAACAATTAACATATTTTTGTGAACATGTGCACAACACTAGCTCACATCAATCACAGTGGTATACATAGACTTGATGTAAGAATTCAGCCTCTAACATATCATGACAAGAAAGCATTGTTCTCTTGAAAGGTAGAACATATTGATTACTTTCTGTGTTTTGTCTTTCTCGATTTTCATAGTGTTTGACATTAAACAAGTTAAGTCACTTTATCACCCAGGCTCAATCATTTAATTAGGAGTTAGGTGAATTTAGTGTTTAACAACAAAGTCACTAGAGTGTATCACAGTAAGTCAAGAATGATAAATGAATTAAAATGACACCAAACATATTTATTTTGTGAAATACTGCATGAAAACTTTAATTTTCTAAATAAATATGCAAAGAGTAATAAGGCTGTAGACACTGAGTATAATTACTTTCATAGTTTATACAGTGCCTTGCGAAAGTATTCGGCCCCCTTGAACTTTTCAACCTTTTGCCACATTTCAGGCTTCAAACATAAAGATATAAATTTTTTATTTTATGTGAAGAATCACCAACAAGTGGGACACAATTGTGAAGTGGAACGAAATCTATTGGATTTTTGAAACTTTTTTAACTAATAAAAAAATGAAAAGTGGGGCGTGCAAAATTATTCGGCCCCTTTACTTTCAGTGCAGCAAACTCACTCCAGAAGTTCAGCGAGGATCTCTGAATGATCCAATGTTGTCCTAAATGACTGATGGTGATAAATAGAATCCACCTGTGTGTAATCAAGTCTCTGTATAAATGCACCTGCTCTGTGATAGTCTCAAGGTTCTGTTGAAAGCGCAGAGAGCATCATGAAGACCAAGGAACACACCAGGCAGGTCCGTAATACTGTTGTGGAGAAGTTTAAAGCCGGATTTGGATACAAAAAGATTTCCCAAGCTTCAAACATCCCAAGGAGCACTGTGCAAGCGATCATCTTGAAATGGAAGGAGTATCAGACCACTGCAAATCTACCAAGACCTGGCCGTCCCTCTAAACTTTCAGCTCAGACAAGGAGAAGACTGATCAGAGATGCAGCCAAGAGGCCCATGATCACTCTGGATGAACTGCAGAGAACTACAGCTGAGGTGGGAGAGTCTGTCCATAGGACAACAATCAGTCTTACACTGCACAAATCTGGCCTTTATGGAAGAGTGGCAAGAAGAAAGCCATTTCTCAAAGATATCCATAAAAAGTCTCGTCTAAAGTTTGCCACAAGCCACCTGGGAGACACCCCAAACATGTGGAAGAAGGTGCTCTGGTCAGATGAAACCAAAATCGAACTTTTTGGCCACAATGCAAAACGATATGTTTGGCGTAAAAGCAACACAGCTCATCACCCTCAACACACCATCCCCACTGTCAAACATGGTGGTGGCAGCATCATGGTTTGGGCCTGCTTTTCTTCAGCAGGGACAGGGAAGATGGTTAAAATTGAGGGGAAGATGGATGCAGCCAAATACAGGACCATTCTGGATGAAAACCTGTTGGAGTCTGCAAAAGACCTGAAACTGGGACGGAGATTTATCTTCCAACAAGACAATGATCCCAAACATACAGCAAAATCTACAAAGGAATGGTTCACAAATAAACGTATCCAGGTGTTTGAATGGCCAAGTCAAAGTCCAGACCTGAATCCAATCGAGAATCTGTGGAAAGAGCTGAAAACTGCTGTTCACAAACGCTCTCCATCCAACCTCACTGAGCTCGAGCTGTTTTGCAAGGAAGAATGGGCAAGAATTTCAGTCTCTCGATGTGCAAAACTGATAGAGACATACCCCAAGCGACTTGCAGCTGTAATCGCAGCAAAAGGTGGCTCTACAAAGTATTAACGCAAGGGGGCCGAATAATTTTGCACGCCCCACTTTTCATTTTTTTATTAGTTAAAAAAGTTTCAAAAATCCAATAGATTTCGTTCCACTTCACAATTGTGTCCCACTTGTTGGTGATTCTTCACATAAAATAAAAAATTTATATCTTTATGTTTGAAGCCTGAAATGTGGCAAAAGGTTGAAAAGTTCAAGGGGGCCGAATACTTTCGCAAGGCACTGTATATCTGTTTCAATGTGTAGAGTAATTTTTTTTTGTTTTTTTGTCTTTCTGTATTAGAAAGATACTAATACTGTACCTCATGTACAGTATGTCTAATCACTTTTTTCACAATTGATAGTTTTCATATACACACTTAATCATGAAGTTTGAAGTTTGTGCATAACTTAGCTGTCACTCATCTCTTGCTTTGACATTGTTCATTTACATTGAAAACTGTTTGAAAACTTTAAATTTTAGTTGCAAACACATTATATTGAAAATATAATACAATTATTTTCATTGCACCAATAGTAAAACAAAGGGCATATTTTATATGAGCTGATATCAGTTTTCTTTTATATAGGGATTTTTTTTTTGTTGACCAGCTGAATAGCCACTGTCTATATACAGAGCACTTGACTTGATTGCTCAGCGCTAGATATTCTATTTACAAAGTGTGTTGCAAGGGAGAAAGACTCTGCTAGAGAACTTCAATTATTCTTCCTGTTGCAGTGCTGAAAAGTCTTAAACTTAGAAACTTTTTAAGTTGCTGAAATGTGTCCAAGTATTATGCCTTGTAGATTGCATACTTTCTCCTTAGGAAAATGTGATTCAGTCACTCCACATGCCAGTTTTTATTTCTCACCTTAGGGCCAGGAAGTCCTGGCAAACCACGTGCTCCTGGCTCTCCCTATAAAATTCAGAGATCATAAATTCATTAACACATACTCAGCACAAAAAGCACACATGGAGTCAAGCAAGGTTTCCCTAATGAGAAGGAACACCTCTGTAAATGGAAATTGTTTTAGAGAAGAAATTGAAACCAGTGGTTTTGGAACTTTGAATATGATTATGTCTCGTGTTCCTATATAAGCGTCAGACAGCTGCTGGTACATCTAGTGGAACCAGATTTTGAGACACAGAATTAATAGTTGTCTCTACAGCATGTTGCCATGACCCTTTTTAGTGTGTTTGATTATAGCCACATGGTGGTCATACTGATTTGAACCATCCTCCGCACTTTCACATCAGCAGGGTCCAAATTTTCATTAAAGAACAGGAAATGGTTATCAACTGTTCACATGAAAAAAAAGAAGATAAGAAACGAATTGAGTTGTCTGAGCTTAGATTGAAAATTCAGAATCCCAATACGGAACTTCATTGGATGGTCTTATATTTATTGGTTCTCTATGTTTTTTGGCTTTGGCCTCAAATGAAGTCAAAAAGCATTGTGAAAGCTTGTTAATACTAGAACAATACACAATTCCCTTTATTCAAGGCACTAAAACCAGATTCTTACATAACTTGTTTATTTGTTTGTTTCAAAGTCAGACATTTACTTTATGAATGTCTACCTGAGTATAACAACCTCCATATTTAATTAATTTTCTGATGTAATTCATTGTGAAATTTGTGCTGATACTGTACAGTATGCCTTCCGTGCAGACAGCATTTTACTGTATATACAATATTAGATTATGATCAATTACAGAAAAGCAGACAGAAAAGCAGAGGACGTAAGTTATCATTATAGTCTGATGTTTTACTTGTTAACAAAAACCTGGTGTTAGACCACTTTTATTCCTCTAGCAAAATTCCTTAGCCTGTACTAAATCCAAACCTTGACCTATTGGTTCCTGGTTGGGATCCTTCCAGTGAAAGAAGAGGCTTCTTGAAAACAGAAATCCACCATCAGGAAATGGGCTAACAAATCCATATGATTGACAAGTGGTTTGAAATTATTCTTAGTTCTAGGCCTTACTATTTTAAGTAACAGTTCCCAAACAAAATACAACTGTCTATCAGGAAACTGTGTAATGAATATTTAACTATAGGAAGATGGGAGTTACACCAGCATTATAATCTTAAATATTGTACATACACAATGATGTTATATATTATACTATAATTAAGTATAATAGTGATGATGCTTACATTAATAAAATAAATGTGTACATTTAGATTTTGCTACCCTTAACATTAGCACTACATGGTGCTTCATTCGTCTGAATGGTGTGTAAAGCACATGAGCAAGATGATCCAATGTGTCCGTTTTCTTTTACTACGTCATCACATTTTATGAGCGTTTGGCAACATTATTGACTTTTTGATTCATAAAACACTGTCAAAATGTAGGAGACATAACCGGGAGTGTGTGTAGTACCATGAGGCACAAAGAGAAAAAAACACATTGCTTGTTTCCTGGGAAGAAGGTGATGTAGATGTACCATACCAACACTGTGTTAAAACTGTGTATATATGAGACTTTGCCAGCTCCTGCTGAAATTGTATTATGAAATTGTGTTCTGCATGTTAATGTGGAATGGAGTGAGCTGAAACTGCATAAGATGAGGGAGATGTGCAAAAAGATCTGTGACAATGAAAGTAAATCAGATATGCATAAACAAACGTCCTGAGCAACAGAATACACAGTAGCTGTTGTCGGTTTCAGTCTTGTTCAGGAGACAACAAGTAAAAAAGAATAGCCTTTGCTGTAGTAATTCCATAATAAAAGTAAACAATAGCATAATTAAAAAGATGATCGAGCTGTACAAAAAAGACGATATCTCTGTCTTACAGGTTCTCCATCTTTCCCCTTTCCAGGCAGCCCAGGAATCCCAGCAGGCCCAGCTTCCCCTGGAGGCCCTGTTGGTCCCTGCGGTCCATCTTTTCCTTGTTCTCCCTGTACAATTGAAACCCAGGAATCAAACACAACACTTTACATTTGACAAAGCACTTTTGTCAAATCCACCTGCATAGCTCAACTTCTGTTCCCTTTTCCCTGGCAAAGGAATACAGATGTACAGTAGCTTTTAAACATCATATTTGATCCTAATCTCCGCTAATGAAAATGAACAAAATTAAATATATAAATCTGTGTTTTCCATATTGGAAAATTAGAGGCTATATATGCACAACAGTTCAGGAGGAGGTATGCCAGCCATGAACTGACTTTTTTCCTCTGCTTTCTCCAAAATATCTAGGCTAAGTAAATTACAACATTTTATTGTTATTAGTCATCCAATGACACCTTTATTGAGGTAGTCAAACTGAAATCACGGTGTAAGGTGAGGTCAGTTTTCATAAGAATGGAAGATATATGCAATTTCTGAAATCAATGCAGCTCATAACTGAGGAAGATTAGCATCTTCACAAAGATCTCTCCAGTCACCAGCTCCCTCTTACCTTTTCTCCTCTGAGACCATCATTTCCAGGTGGGCCAGGATTACCTGGTACTCCCTGCATATTGAAAAGAGAGTATTCCCATATTTATTGAGCAATTTACAAGTACGCTGATGACCACAAAGTTCAGAACTTCTTCTTTCAAGATCAGGTTTCCTTAAACTGGTAACCATTTTCCAGCAACTAATGTTGTAGTATTAGTAGTATTAGGCAAAGCATAATGACTGAGTGGATAAATGAAATAATTTAATTATCTATTAGATTCTACAATGATCAGAGAATTGTCCATAGAAATAGTTGATAAGTAAAAACCAGTGCATGTGAGATAAATTTGCTTAATGTGCATACCACACTCCCAGGTAAACCACGGACACCTGGAGGGCCTTGTAATCCTGGTGGACCCTATAAAAAAAGATTGATGGTACAGTATATTACAAAAACAAATACACTTTCAATATCTTATTAAAGTCCCTTTTTGGAGCTAAGAAAATGATGCTTTCTTTAATAGAAAATAGCCCTAGATCACGTTGTCCTTGAAAAAAATAAGAAAGAAGCTATTTTAATATATAGAATACAAAAGTTTGTAAAACAGAGGCCTATACATTTATAAAGTATATAATTACATATACTGTAATGAACGGCCGACATACAGGTTGTATGAGCCGGTTACAGAGCAGTGATGGCACCGCCCTCTACTCCCCTGCGCATAACAGGGATGTTTGCCGCCCGGTCTGGCTTCTTTAGCTCAGCCGGCAATATCCTTCCCTGTTGAGCGACACCGGAGACCCGGGATCGATCCTGAGGCAGGGGGACGAACTGGGGCAGGAGCGGCAAGAGCAGAAACCCCAAGAACCCGAACCCGCTAAAATACTCACCTTTCTTTGACATTAACTTACCGGATCACCAATTCTACCAGACTCGCCCTGGAGTCCAGGCTCCCCTTTCGGACCCTGATTTAAAATAAAAAATTGTATAAAAATATTATATACAAAAAAAATACACCTTAGACAAGTAAGCAAAGTGGAAGTAGATTCAGGACCCAGGATGTAAGAGGCTTTAACAACCAGACCAGGCATCTGGACCAGTCACCCTGCTCAATAATACTGAGGTAGCTGATCAAGATTTTTTGAGAAACCCTTTGATCTATTTCTTTAACAAAATTCTGCTAATAAAATGAAAATCTTAATTTGACCAAATAAGTCAAATATACTGTATATTTATTCTTTTTTTTCAAAGCCCCTTAGCAAAAATAACTGACCTATTAAAGGCATGAAAATCATGCTTACTGTATATGCACAATGCTTGCTTAGAAGTAAACAGACACCTATAAAAGGCATATGAAAACTCCTTTAAGGTCAGTAGTCCTATGACTTGTAGAAATAAAGTGACACATTGTATAATACCCACAGTGTATAAATAGCTTTGCTATGAAATGGAAGTTGCTAGGATATGTTAAATATTTATACATTTCACTGATACTTTAAATTGGGCATTTATTCACTTCTGACTAAACCGCTTATAAAAAAATAATTCTGTGGAGGTTAAGTGACAGAATAACTCATGAAATGCTAAGGCATTGGCCTTTATGAGGTAATGTTATCTCTGCATACAGCTCAGATTTTTAATTGTAACAGTTCAAGAGACACATGTCAGTATTTTTCTTTAGTTTGTAGTTCCCCACAAACTTTCAAAAGGTAAAAAAAAGTGTTATATCATATTTTGTGTTCTCCAGGGTGATTTGTGTTAAAAATGAATGGTTGTCTGATTTTTACTGTCATCTAATTGTTGAATGCCAAATACTGTATGTAGAGTTTAACGCAGTTTAACGCTACTCCTCTTGGTGTGTCTGCATATGTGGTCACATAGGTGCTTACATAGGTCAAACACAGTTGTTTAAACAATTATGACAAGTTGATGATATAGGTGATGGTGATGACGATGAAGATTGTGGTCATTTATTTAGTATGACTCAATACATACTACTTGCTAAACAGTTGAAAACATACTTACAGGAGGGCCGGCTGGTCCTGTACGACCTTGCTCTCCTGCTACTCCCCTTGGCCCCTGCAAAAAAAAGTACACAGATCAGCTTCATTGCAGAGATTCATTCATCTGAAATATGTCGCCTTTTCATATTGCTACTGTACTGTATAAATTGTGCATCTTGAAAGTGCTAACTGATTTTAACCTAAGTAAATCTCTAATGTACTTAAGCATCATTGCATTGCACTCCGTCTGTTGCATAAGCATCCTGTTGATTCTGTAAATAAAAAATAACCTTCTCCTTGAAAGTGCAATCTATGTAATGCAATTGAATGCAAAAACAACTTCCTCTGTGACCATGCGTTAATCATTAAACTGAAACAATGTAGCAGCAACTAGATTAAAAGTCATTTTGTCTTCTTTCATGAACATCTTTATTCTGACAGCAGTAAGAAAATATTTTGTTTTGTTCACTACCTCAGCTTTATGTTATTTTTTACCACATTTTTGCAGTGTCACTTAAAAGCTTCATTGCAAACTGAGATGAGTTTGCTTCTTTGTTATGCAGACTAGCTTTTGTTGGACACTATCAGCGCACACTGAACTGATTGCGAGGCTCATTAAGGTAGTTGTGTGCACCAAAATATGATTTGTCACCCCAAAGAGTTTGAATACTTATGCAATCATGACTTCAATTTAAATAGATATTAATGATCTATTTACCGCTTTTTGCCTTTTTGCTTCAAATACAGTATGTGGAGCACATTTTATATGTAACAAATAATAATATATATTATACTACTTCAAAGTGTCATTACTGCAAGCTTTAAAGAAAGAAAATGTGAAAACAGTACAAGGTTCTGAATACTTTGGCAGAGAACCATATGTCAAGATACTTTGCAATGTTTAAACCATTATCTCAGCAGGACACCATGAAAGTATTAGTTAAACAATATATTCAATGCATGTCTAAAATCTTTGTATTAAACAGCTTCATGTGAAATGCATTGGATATGACAAAAAAGTGTCAACATTTATAGTTGTATGATCAAATTAATGTGATTAAATTACATTTGTCCTTTTCCTACAGAAATAAATAGGTATTTTAAACAACAACATCCCTCATGTAAGAATGCAGGAGTATTCTGCCCTGATCCTAGAGCCATCATCCACTGCTGCTTATAGGTCATCCATAGAGTAGGAAAAGACTTTCAAATACCTGTGAATTTTGATCAATTTAAGTTAAATGATTCAGTTAAGTTAGGCATGCCCAGTTGTGCTTTCTATGAGCTACAGGGTTGAGGTTCACTTTAAATGGTTTCCAAACTACAGATTGAACAAAATGACCTGTTTTAGTGCTCAAAATAATAGATTGATTATTGATAGATTAATAGATTACTTCAAGTTACTTGAAATTATTTCAGGTTTTGAAGATTGAAATTTTCTGGGTCACCTATAAAACAAACTGGCCTGTGGCTCTTAGGACCACTGATGGTTACCCCTTTTCTTAGCTAGCCTAGAAGTACAATACACAGAATATCCCCAAATATCATGCAACATACTGTATATACTGTACCTAGACAGAATATACCATTCTTTATAGCACTGCATATACCTGTAAGCATTCATCAAATTGCCATATAAACATCATTTAACACCTCTGACTTAAATATTCTATGGAAGCAAACAAAAAATCTGCATGCTTAATCTGTATCTTAATTCCTTCAATAAATATTTTGAATTATGTTTTCTTTTCCTCCAGTTTTGAAAAAGATAATTTCATGTTAAGAGTACTGAGGTATCTGGTCAAATTGATTTGTGTTAATGGCTGTCATGTTGCTGAGTAACATCACCTTTATACACAACATATCAGATTCTCAAAAATGTGGTAATTTTTTTATTTTATGGTAATACATTCATCATCCAATCTGTAATGCATATCCAATAAGCGGTGTCACGCTAAGAGCAATTTCTGTTGGATGTGGGTGGGAAACTCCTTCAGTATTGTTTCCTGGAGAAAGCCCACAATGTTTGCAGTTTTCAGTGCTTCTTTCAGGACACTCTGTCTTTATGGAAGATTTAGTATTTTTGCGTTGATAATTCACTAAATTTAGCATATTTGTCAATTATTCAGAGAGCAAAGGGCAAAAAAAGAAAAATAATGAATTTGTATTTGTTATATTTCGTATGAGGTACTGTAATTTGAACACTTCACATACAGTAGGTGCGATGATCTGGGGTACTCATATGATAAGAAATACACAAAAGACAATTGCTAAGAGCTAGCAAATCGAAGTCAAGATACTTATTTTTCTGTGCAATTTCGAAATATTTTGTAGCACATAATACCCTTAACATCATTCTGTTGGTGAGTGGGAAAATACTTAGGTTTAACTGGTTTAAATTGAAACAGTTGTCTGATATTAATTTGAAGATCTAATATTCTGTTACATAAAAGCGACTGCATGAAGTCAAAGCACAGCTTTTATCAGCACTAAAACTTGTTTTATGAAGCTTCTTCTGCCATCTGGTGGCTAACTGTTAGTATTGATTCCTTTTCCCACACGAAAAATAGAGGTCATTTCCTTTATGAATTTTAATTCTCTCTTTTTAGGCAATCCTAAAATGCAATACATTGCAATGCTTTCACGTTTCTGATTTCATGGTATTTCACGATGTCAAACTGAAGACTGGCTGACAACTGGTAGCCACACTGTTGGACGCCAGTGTTGCATGGCCATGAGAAAATTACTGGCAGCCCCCTGTTTTGGGGTGTTCTCAAATATAGGAATCAATTGGGCAGTTTACACCATACATACATTCAATGTACTGGTCCTACAAGACTACAGTGTAGAATTGGCATTGCCAAAAAACATGTTTACCTACTGTAGGAGATACAGTAGCTACCATTTACTAATGGGAATACACAAGTTGTCCAATTATTGATGCAACAAAAATCAGTATTAACACCTGTTAATAGGCAGGCATTAAAACACATTAAAGAATAGAAATTCCTGCAGCACAATGCTTGTTACTCACAGGATCACCTGGCTGTCCTTGATCACCCTTCTCTCCTTTTTGTCCAGGCTCACCCTGAGATTTAAAACAGTATTCCCCTTATTAAAACATATTTGCAAAATGTTAGTTGGAACACTGTCAATTTTAATAAATGTGAAAATTAAATGTATATTTCAAAGCACTTGTATGTTTGATTTCTACTGCTCGTTAAACTAAGAACTCCCCTAAAGAGGTGTTGTTACTACTGGTGTGTAATTCCTTATTCCTTGATAAAAGTGAAAGCCAATGTGTTTACACAATTCTTGTTGAAGAGACATTCACAGGTATTCTCATATTGAGGCAGTTATTGTAGATATCAATTGGACAATCAAATATTTTACAAACAAGTATATCTTGCAGTAATAAAAGGTTCCTTACAGGTTCTCCAGGCTCTGCTTCCACCGTTTCAACCTTAAAAGAGATAATAACACACATAAATAACCACTATATATACAGTAAATATGAACAGTATACTGTACTGTATATAGTATATAACATTAGTCCTTTTACAAAATTACCAAGAAAACATATATCATATAGTATGAATATTCATATTCATATTTATATATATATATCTTCCTAAACAGCTTTGTAACGTTCTTGTTATAATTATAATTCATACCTGTGATAATATCTGCATGGAATTATACACTATATGCAATATATGAAGTTCTACCCTTTTCATTCAAATAAAGTAAGAGAATGGTTAGTTATGCCACAGTAAACCCAACTACAGCTTTGAAAAAGATACAGAGTTCAATAGCTGAAGTGAAAGATCTCCACGAGTCAGCAATATCTCAGTCACTCCACAAAGTTGAGCTGCACTGCATGGCAGAGTGGCAAATCCTGCATGGTCTTTGCAACACAGCATTTTTACTGATACTGCAAATACGTAGCAAAAGCATTATTTTCTTAATATGTCATATTTATAAATTAGCATTTACAGATTACTGAATTATTTATTAAAATTTAAAGCAATGTTTTGCTGTCTCATTTTTATAAGCATGTACAGTATAAGTGTTTTATAAGCAATTTGGACAATTATTCATAATTATTATCGAAGCTACAGTATTTTTTATTCATGTGGTAAACCCATCCAATAAGTCATATGAATAGGAGGGACTGATTGGAAAAAAAATCTGTACTTACTTTTCCTGGGGGTCCAGCAGGCCCTTCTGGACCAACATCACCCTGGATCAAAGCCAAGAAGTTGTTAGTTTGGATACTGGCATATTATTTTGTCTAATTGAATTAGTTTGGCTTGTCAGTAAATATCACACTCTATGCTGAATATGCTTGTATTGGGGACGCCAAGCTTTCTAAAATTAATTTTGGCAAGCTGACTAGATCTAACTAATTATTTAATAGCACAAATGTATGATTTCTTTACTTTATCTTACAGCAATCTGTATTTGAGATGTATATACTGTAGCATATGAGGCAATGATATTAGTGGTAAGGCAGAAGAAATCTTGAAATTATACATCTGTGAGCACTCAACAAGCTAGGTTTAAATGGTTTTAAGTAATTATCACTTATTTTAGTTCTGTATGCAGCAGAGTGCTAAAATAAACACTATATTTTTTTAACAAAATATATGTTTAACAAGTATCATACTGCCTTTCCATCTGCATCCTCCATTTGTACACTATCATAGTATTTCAGGTAATCATTGTAAAAACCATAATGCTCAGAAAAAAAATCAGTAGGGGTGTTGTTTTTTTCATATCCAATGTGTTGCTGAAATATAAGTTAAATGTTCCAGACACCTAGCTTAATGCTAAGCTTAAGGCTTTAAAACATAGGTTTTAAATTTTTGTGAACACTGTTGATGCTGAGCTCCTAACTGCGAATCTACCTGCACCTACAGATCCAAACAATGGGCTTTGCTTTATTTAATTGTTCTCCAGCACATAGACAAAACTCATATGATGTGCACAATTAAGAGGATTACAGAAATATATGGTATTTTGTATATTCATTAATGAGCCCATTACCCCCACCACTTCCCTCCACATACACAACTTTGAATAAAAGTAGTCTGCAGCTGCCAAGTTTTAGGGACCAGCAGATCAACAATGGCATCAACAGTATGCAACTGTTTTTTTTTCTGTTAGGATATTTTCATGTTAGTTTCTGGAAAATCCAAAGCTGATGCTGTCCTCTGGCTATCTGTGTTCAAACTGCATCCATCTTACCTTACTGCCTTTTTCCCCTCTCGGTCCCATGGCTCCTTCTCTTCCTGGTTCACCCTTGAAGGAAAATGTGTTAAAGGACAGATCTAATTATAGTTTTGACAGGAAGGAATGTATGTTTAGACATATACAGTATACATGTCAGATGGCTTACCTAGAGGAAATAGTACGTCCACAAACACTCCAAACCCAGATTTGTAGTATAAAAGGATAATGAGACACTTAGTATTAACCCTCCAGTCTTTATCAATATACTGTATAAGGAAGGCTAAGAAAACTATGTGGTACTTTTTCAAAGTCAACACCAGTTTTCCAGAAGGAATATTGAAACTAGAGGGAGTAACTGATAAATGGGAGCTATATGGAAGTTCATTTAAAACTAACAGGAAGCACTTCTTTACGCAAAGGGTGGTAAAAGCAAATCTCTACAGTCATGATGCTGAAGCTGATCCCTTGACTTCTTTCAAGAAACAGGAGGATGAGATTAGTTCAGTTCCAAGTTCATGCTGGACGAGACATTGAATGACCTCTCATTTGTAGCCTGTCCTGTTTGCTTATGCTTAGTTTAGTGAACTTATAAATGAAGAACCTTCGTCAACTTCTTGGACCTGAGTCTTGGTAGGTTTCCACCCCTTGTTCAACTTGAATTTCAAAGAAGCAGAAGCAGAGATCCTTGGCGTATTGGACACACATAATTCCATCCGAGCTACATACAAAACAGCAGGGTCTGCAGTGGGGACTTGAACCCACAACCTACTTGTTCTGAGTTTAGAGACTTATTCAAGAAGCAGCACTGCCCCATCTAGCACACTGTTACAATACTTATTCAAGAGGATGGCCATGACTCTCTCAGATTTAAGGTTTCAAAATTACTCATAATTAACAGGGAGAAAGAGTAACAGGTGGAAATAAGCAGATGCATTTAACACTGAAAATAGAGTACAAGACACTCTGTTACGAAAAAAATGTTGGATGAAATTCACAATACAGGTTGTTGAAGATATTATTCTTTGAGAAGTGACTGGACAGATTCAATTCAAAGGCTATAGATTTCAGAATAAATTAGCTCTGGGTACAAATGGCCTCCTGACATCTAAAACATTTCTTACATTCTTATGTTCTTAGCAACTTGGTAATTTAAATTGGTTATACATTATATTGGCTGAGCATAACAAGGAAACTTACTTGACTTCCTTTTTCACCTCTTGCGCCAATTAATCCAGGCAAACCTGGAGCGCCTGCCTCTCCCTGCGAGAAAATTACAACAGCTCATATTGACAGAGGCATTGACAATACTGGCGCTGTCTTTTTTACAAAATTTTACAAGAAAAATCAAAACACAATGTGAAGGGGCGCTCACTCTGTTTCCCTGTAGACCGATTGGTCCTGGTGGTCCCATTTCTCCCTGTAAAAGATGTAGGAAATTATTTTAAATATTATTTAATGTAGACACAATTATTTTAATTAATTTCCTAATATGAGGCTTTTCTTTTGCTCTTTTGAAATCCAAGTGAGGTGCCAATATAATGTGATTACTATTACCATGCGCTCTTAGGGAAGTTTAACAAACCTGAATATGTGACATTTTTTAAAGCTCTCAAAATTCTTCCTAATGTCTCTTTAAACATATAAACAAGATTAGTATTTGCCCTTCTATAATTCTCAGCTCTGAATCATAAAATAATTTCCGCAATGCCCTACCTTAGGACCAGGTTTTCCAGGGAAACCATCTAGACCTGGTTCTCCTGGTGAACCCTAAAAGATAAAAGGAAATAAATGAAAAGTGATTATTTAAACATCTACAGAAATCTATGTTAGATCCCTGTTTGCCTTTCATGGTAGAAGTCAATGTTTCACGTAATAGTGTTGGTCCTACTGTGTTCCAATGTCATGATGAAAAGGGAATTCTTCATCCCTGTGCCTTCCTCTCCTGAAGAAGAGATCTAGAAGCATCTAGAGAGCTTCATGCATGAAAGTTTAATAAAAGCCTACAGTAGGGTGGTTTGGAGAAAGTCACAACTGATTGGCAACATGCATGTATTGTATTCCTAAAAGGTTATGTAATCCATCCATCTATTTTCTAGCTGCTTGATCCAATACAGAGTCGCAAGGCAGGATACACCCTAGACAGAACTCCAGCAGTAGTCACACCCGGAAACACACATAATCACATCAGGATCACTTTTCCCAGAAGCCAAGGAATCTACCAGTATGCCTTTGGACTGTGGGAGGATATAAACTCAGTACAGATGGCCACCCAGGTCTGGAATCAATACAAGGGCCCCAGTGCCATAAGGCAGCAATGCTAACCACAGTGCCACCATGTCACCCTTAACTTATATTATAGCTATTATAACTAAAAAGCAAATAATATATAGTGTAGTTCTATCTAAAACTTCATTGGCAGTACCAAAAGATATTTAGAAGGTCAAGAAATGAAAAAATAGTATTATTTTCTTATGTGGCCTGACTGTTTCCCATGACATACATGAACAAAGAAACAGTCCAGCTAATCCAAACTACAGAAGTGATATCCACAATTGCTTTAGCTACAGCAAGGGGCATGAATGCCTGTCCCCATTGGCAGTTGTGTTGGTAATAATTACTTGCCTTTGGCCCATCATTTCCTGGAAGGCCATCCAACCCATCTTTACCAGGTAAACCCTTGGAGAAAAACAAACAATTAAATTTTCAACAAACCTTCATACTTCTAAAGGACTGTCTTTTCCTTCAATATAATGTATACTTTGTGATAGGGCAGAAGACTGGCGGTGACAGTGAAGTCTGAAGAGAATTTATATGGAATTATACTAAACAGCGACTGTTGAGCCACAGGGTGGCAAATTCAATTGGACTGTGAGGTTAAAGTAAGAAAACCTGCAAAAATGTTTGAGACACCCTGTAATATAAAACAATAACATTACTGATTTACTTGAATTGTTATTGGATAATTCTGTTTAAATCAACAAATCTATTTTTTAAATGTGCGCTAGTTTTTGCTAGGTAACTAAATCATTGTAAATAAAAGCAACAACATTAAAATGAACATGAAGCATACCAATAACCTCACATATTTTCATACAACACAAAATTTCACTGTGCTTTACACCTTTTGATGTCCACAAAAGTAATGATTAAAACACTGGTATCCATGATAATATCTCTTTAAATCTGTTCATAGCAATTCTTTTCTTTTTACCTGGTAATATTTATTTCACAACTTTTCTATATTTAAATCACATTTCAGATGCAGGGAAGAGTTAAGACAACTGATTGAGTAAATGAGCAAGAACGAAATGTTACAGCAGGATGTTATGACCATAGATAGTGATGGTTTGTGTTACCCTAGGATAAGCCATTATAATAAAGCAGTATAAAACATCTGACCCTAACTACTTCCCATCTTAACCCACATTAAAGTACTTACAGGTTTTCCTGGCTCTCCTGGTTTGCCGGAAAATCCAATTTCACCTGGTAAGCCCTAAAAATATATTACAAATACATAAAGAAAGTGAAGTTAATTAGTTAAACTAGCAGTTTTGGTCTGCAGTAGATTTAATATGATTTATTTGATTAGTCTGGTGTAGACGTACAGTATAATAATGTAGTAAATGAGAAGAGATACATCTATAGCTCAAATGAAGCATTCTTATAACAATCCTTTAATTCTTAACTAGCTCAAACACATAAACTTGGAAAAGTACCTTTTCTAGTTGTAGTAGAAAATAAAAAAATACCATCAAGACAAAGCTTAAAGATAAGGGTTTCTCTGTGTTTGGATTGGATAACAGGTAGTCCAGTTATGAAGTGAAATTCTTTATTTTCAAGACATTACAATTGATAACAATAAATATTTACTGGAGGTCCAGGATGTCCCATATTTCCAGGATTTCCAGGAGGACCCTGAGGACCCTAAAACATTTGTAAAATAAGGAAAACAATAATTAAACGTACAGTATTCATGTTTACAACAAAATGAAAAAGAAAAGATAAATGGTCACCAATGGCGGCCAGGTATCTCTCTCTGTGTAGAGCATGTGTAGAGCATAGCATATCCACAAGAGGGGGAAAGTGAGCTGCATACTGTGAACGGTGAAGAAACATGAAATTTATAATAAAGGATAGTGGACATACAGTGTTAACAACACTAAAGGGGAAAAAATAATATCATAGCTGACATAAGGGTAAAAAGGAATTACCAACAAAATAAATTACTTTCATTTTAGGACTTCTAAAAACTGACTTTTAAAAGAAAAGACATATTGGGAATGAGATCTTTCTCTGTTTTCACTGCCTTAACATTGCACCAATTCCCTCATGGGTATTAGGATATTTAGTAATAGCAGATATGCATGGAAAAGAGTTTAGCAGATCCCATGACTCACAAAACAGAATGGATCCTCAACTACGGAAGCCACTGTAGACGCTCCATATACAGCAGGATTATGTAACTGCCAAGTATGGCCTGTTAATACCATTAAACTGAAAGGTGTATACTGAATTATGTGTGTATGCTCTTGAATAAAGAATATGTACTGTATGTTCTACAAAGCATGAATATGTATTAATAAAGAGTATTTTCCCCAGAAATAATCCTGTATTTGTTTGGGAAGTGAAAGAATAAATCAATGATGTATTATTTTATTTTGAATTGATGAAAATGTTAAAGCAAAACAGACAAATGCTTATTCTTACTGGTGGTCCTGGCAACCCATCAACTCCAGGCAGCCCACTTTCTCCTTTCCTTCCCTGAAACAGTACAGTAGAGCAGGTGATCATTAAAGCATTTTTAATGCAAGCTAAGACTCCTGAAAGTTTTAAAATATGCATTTTTTTCAAAGGGGAAAAGTGAACTTACAGTATTTGATATCATGTTTCAAACATTAAACAAACAATATACACCATAACTTGGAACTTAAGATAGAGATTTCTTCTGCAAGGAACACAACATAATGTTATTAGATGTCTAAAGAAATGCAAAAAAAGATAGAGTCTGGAAACTCCAAACTTCTTTGAAATTTGAAATGAACATTAAATAGCTTTACTTGGTAATTAAAGCACAAATTCACACTACACTTTCGCATCGAATGTAAAATATATAGGTATATACATAGTTATATTTAGACTGTGGTTATGTTTTTTTTATTTCTCTGCAGGGTGATCTGCCCTGATATGATGCTCAGCCAAATATCTTAAACGTCTTTATACTTAAAACATTACTATCTACAAAAGACTTCTGGTTGGAGGTACTTATGGAATGGCCCCCAAGGACTCATACTTAAAGGATGTACAGTACAGCAGGCAGGTACAGTACACTTAAAAACTTAATCAAGGTACAGTACTGTACCTGGCAAAGCAATTACAATCTATGTTTGTTCAGCAAGAGTAACAGATCACTGAGGAAATTGCTTAAGGGAATGGGCAACAGAGTCATTCTAAAACTGAAAGGAAAAGAGTATAATGATAGATCAGGGAATCTGCAATCCTAGTCCTGGAAAGCCCCACTCTAATTAGTCACTCTTTTTTTAAAGATTCTTCAATAATTTACAGGTATTTCCAATCAAGCAGTTACAGTATTCAATTCAGATAAGAGAACTCTGGGCCCTGAGGGCTGAGGAGTACTTACTTTTTTGGCCAAAATTCTCTCTTACTTAATTGAACAAAACATCTGTTTGATTGATCACTATTGAATTGTTCCATACCTTCAGAAATTGGCGATGTGATTGGTGACCTAAAAAACTGGATTGATTGGGTTGGAGCTTTCCAGGATTAAGAAATTGGAGATCCCTTTTCTAGATTGTTTCATCACTAACATGTAGAATTGAAGTTCAAGAGGATAACATAAAAAAGTGAGGAATCTTCTTGAGATAGGACACTCTATATCTTCTAACTTTGTGTTACTTCATAGGAATAAACCATGCTGAATTATTTGTACAGTACAGTTCATAAAACCACATGAGTTGTCTAACTAATTCAGGAAATTCATTTTCATGTTCTCCAGCCAGCCACAGATAAGTGAAAGAGATTAAAGCAGTACTGTAGCCCTACTTTTTATAATTAACTCCTGGCCTACTACTACAGCCCAGTGTAGTCTCAGGTCCTGCTTGGACGTTTCACAGGTCATCCATCTGTCTGCTAAGCACTTGATCCAATACACGGTTGGAGGGGAGCTGGAGCCTCTATCCAGGCAAGCAAAGGATAGAAAGCCAAATACTCCCTGGATGGGACACCAGTCAATCACAGGGCAGATCCACTCAGAATTTTCTCAGAAGCCAATTAACCCACCAGTATGCCTTTGGACTATAGCAGTAAATCTGAGGACCCGGCGAAAGCCCATACAAACACAGGGATAGCATACTGTACAAGCTCCACTAGATTGCATCCCAAGAATTGAACCCAGGGACCCAACACCGTGATGTGGCAATGATAACCACTGTGCTACCATGCCACCCTTCACATGTCATATGTTGTGGAAATTTTAGAATGATTAACTTTCTGTTTCTGTCATGAATCTGGTGCCCATTTTTTTAGTATGAAGTTTAAAAACACTCAGCAGTTACCTTAGATACTATACTTTAGAACATGGCTTTCAAAGAAAGAAGTTAAAGAGGGCTAAAATATTAGCTCAGGAGTTTTTTTTTCAATATACACTTGAGCATAATGTATATTTTTGATAGGTGGTATAATTTTAATTTGAATAGAACTTGTGCTATAAGCCATTTTCCACAGTCAGAACAGGAAATCCAACAAAATTACATGTTTCATTTGGTATGGTAGCACTTTCTCACTGTGAACCTTCTGTTATACCAACATAATTGTAGTTCATCTCTCGTATTTCTGTTAGAAGGATATTTGAGCAACAAAAAAAACGTTTTTCTCTTTTTTTTCATTTGGAACACTGTTAGATTCAGTTAAATCTTCAGCTCTCTCAAGACCTTTCAGGTTAGCAAGTTATTAAGCCAAATCATATTTTAGGGGGTTGCATATAAATGACAAAAAAGATAAAAAACACATCCATAATTTAATGCAGCTGTAAATTCCACCTGTAACTCGGTCTTTGATGATGCTCAAGTGCAGACAGGAAACTGTGGCCACTGTGGGCTAGACTGTTCAACCAAGTTATTCTACAGGCAGCAATTCAGAAACTGAATATACCCAAAGGTTTGAGAAGTCAGAATCCCTGTTTCATAAAACCACTTCTTCTCTGTTGGGAGTCATGCCTCTTAAACCATCTTTAAACTGTAGCATATTTTAACTAAGTCTTTGTAGTGATTATTGAGGTATTACTATACTGTAAAGTATGACATTTAATTCACCTGGTATTTAGATATATGAAAGCAAAAGTGCAGACATTTAGAACTTAATACAAGAATTAAATATTTTTATATAATAAAAACATTTGCACTTATTTTTTTTATGGAATAAAATTATTTAAATATTAAAGACACCTAACATTTTTGTTTGTTTTGTTGTTACATTTCTTAATTTCTGACATGGTAACCTACATAACAGTAAGGAAGCGCATTGCTGCCACCAAGGAAAAAAAAAATCCTCGCCCTTATCTCTTAATTACGAGAAAATTATCTCATAATAACGAGATAAGAATTATCTCATAATTACAAGATACAAAATTATCTCATAATTACGAGAAAATTATATCGTAATTACAAGATCGTAATTCTAGCGTACTTTATGTGATCACGTGATAGCACTATTGTCATATAATACCTACTGTATATCAAGTACTGTAGGTAGCTGTGTCAGCATGCATAGGCTGCAAAGGAACAAGTTAAAGGTTTATTTCATGTTGAAGCCCTCACAGTCAAAACGTTGTGTTTCTTTTTTTCTCTTTTCAGCATGAAATAAACCTTATTCCTAACTTATTCCTTTAATACCTATATCGCTATGTGTGGACTTACAGTTTTAAGCAGTGGAAGTGATTGCACTTATAACTGTTCACAACAGAACCATCACTGTTTTGATCTCTAAATCCCACAAACCTGGCCCTCAGGCTTGTAATGATTCTGTTCATATTTGCTAAAAATTGCAAGATTTCATTATGACTAAACCCCTGTCGAAAGTGAATCTGTGCAATTTCTGCAGCTCTGGACACCGACACAATCATTAAACTGAAAGTGCTAGCCAAGTTCGCCGTAGCTTCTACATGCATTCAGTGCAAAACATAACAGGTTCTACAGTACATACACTGACGTAAGCATTGCTATCTCGTAATTACAAGATAATTCGTTCTCACAATTATGAGATGCAATTTTTTTTTTCCCTTGATGGCAGCAATGCGCTTCCATATAATAGTAAGTCCTCATAACTAAAAATCAAACCCTTGAGTGCGTGAGCCTATGTCTGATGATTTCCTTAAAATGTGTCTGAATTGAGTTAAATATATTGAGAAAATCTAAAATTCTTAAAATACATTAAGATTCTGTTAAAAAAACAATCATTTTAATTATTGAAAGAGGGGTGAAAATATGACCACACCCTTCTTAAGTTGTGAAGATCCATTGGTCAACATGACTGAAGATGGCTTCTGTATGAGAAAAATTGTCAGGAGAATGAAATTTTCTGGTTGAATCATCAGAAGCACACAGAACAACCAGGAAACCAGCTTTTTGATGAACACATTACGTCATGGGCTGTCATTTCCATCTGTTCTATCTCCAAATTTGTTTTTGGATTTCAATGACTACAACTGAGAAATTCCTGTAAGCAATAACCTGCATATCAGAAGAAAGGCTGGATGTTTTCATGAAAGTGACCTGCACACTTCAGGATCATTCAGAGATAACATTGACAGTGAATTTAATTAAATCATTGTCTTCTATGGACCAAGGAACATTTGAAGAGGTGGCGAATAGAGTGATGGAGTGTTTTATTTTTTTCACAAGCAAATGCCATTTTGTCCTTGAGTGACTGGACAAAAGACAGCATGTGTGGAGGTGTCATTGTCAACATTATACTGACTTTCAAGTTCTTTGAGAAAACTGGAGGGAGGGTGGAAGTTTGAGGATATGAGGAGTTATTCCTTTTAACACAAGAATCTTTGGTGCAGATTAAGGCCAACCATACTGCTCTGTGATAAATTGATAAATTGCTTGGAGCCATTGGATTTTCCATTCCAACAAAGATGTCTAGTGCTGCAAGACCAGAGTGCAAGGATTATAATGATACCACTTCAGGAAAAGAATGTTGCTGTGGATTTTTGCTCCAGACCCCAATCAATTTATGGGAACAGCTCATCAATACCATTAACAGAAGATAACCACAACTTGCCTGTCTTAACCTGTTTTTGCTGCAACACAGGGAATTTGACAGAACATCCCACAGTCATCAGAGGCTAATTCCAGTCTATATGTCAACACTGCCAGGATTATCCTAATATTCAGGGAGGTTGTTCCCAGTACTAACTTTAAAATGTTTCAAATCTGACAGTGTGTCACTTTTGATACTGCTCACCCATCAGAATCCCTCTAGCTGTATTAATGTTCATACAGTATGTTTTGTGAGTTTAATATTTATGTATAAAGGATTTGATTAAATCTTTTGTGCATCATCTTAAGTAAGGGCATCAATGAAGGGTTTCATTCTCTCACAACTAGTTAAGATACAAACTAAGTAATGCTGAATATTGCAGTAAGTTAAATATTTTTTGCCAAGCTGCAAAGAGTTGCAAAAAGCCCTTTGGCTCAACATTATCACCTGTGGCTCTTCTAACAGACTAGACCATACTGTATAAGCATTCATGCAAAACATTATCAATTAAAAAAAAATTTTTATGTCTGATTTTTTTTCCCTTTTATAAGAGCCAGAATAAAAAGCAATTATTGCTTTACACATCACAGAACTGTAGGTATTTTACAAGTTTCTACACATTTGCTATGCTTAAACAAGTCAGACATGGAAAAAGTACTATAGAAATCTTTGTTTTCTTTATCAGTTTTATTAGCTAGTTTCATCAGTCTTTGATTTAAACATACACACAGAAGTTTTTAATTGATCAAATTTCCAGAACATATTTCCATTTGACCCAGAGTCTATCCAGGTAAGCAATGGGCACAAGACAGGAAACACCCTGGATAGGACACCAGTCCATCACAGGGCAGACGTACAGACACGCTCACCCTTACACCTAGTGCCAATTTTCCCAGAAAACAATTAACCTACCAGTATGTTTTTGGATTGTGAGAGGAAAATAAATCCTGGAGAAACAGGAGAGTCCACACAAACATAGGACGAACATAAAACTCCATGCAGATACTACAGCACCTCAAGCCCAGAATTGATCCAAAGTCCCCAGCACTGTGAGGCAGCAAATCCAGTCATTGCACCAGAATACCATACTACTAATACTAGAACATTTTCCCCCATAACTGATATTCTGAATAGCATTAAGTGTGATCTTCAAATCTTCAGTTTGACTTACTCTTTGACCTTGTAAGCCAGGCTCTCCAGGTAGCCCATCAGAACCAGGTAAACCCTAATGAAAAAAAAAATACTTGTCGTGAAAATTATTATGACTTCTAATAGTCTGTATTACTAATATTCAATAAAAGTGGAAATGCTTGCAAAATATGTGGTCTACCATTAAGGTAAATGAAATTGAAACTGTGCCAACGTATTCCACAGCAGTACCCAGGCAAAATATATTGATTTTACTTTATTTAAAATGACACTTAGCAAAATAATTGTATTATATCTGATGCCAGAAATAAGTAAAAGTGAAAAAATATTAATAAATAAAATGTTGAAATACTTTAATAAGCAGTCACATGTACACTGTACAGTATGGTTTTCTTTGATTTAAAAATAAACAAAAAGGATTTGCAGTGCAGAACAGAGAGAAGCAAGCTGCAACAGACCTGATTGTCATGACTCAATAACCAGTTCTAAAGATTTAATTTCACAGGCAGCACTTTGACGATATTTCCCCTATAATCATGGTAAATTGAAGTGTGTAAAATGATTTCATGAGTGAGACAAAACAAAGTGATTCATGAGAGGAAAAATGAAATAGAAATTTTTGAACAGACAATACAATGTTATGAATAAAAGCATTTATTTATTGAATTTCATAAGCTGTGTTCTGTCTCTGCATATAAATCTGAAACGCAACTCTTCCGAGAAAAAGCCTTTTCTTTTGGGTTAAATATTTCCAATAAAAAAATTATGTCAAACTCTAAAGGTCAAATCTGGGCATGCAGGATTTGAACTAATCATTCTGTATTTTAATGATACCATTAACATTCCTAGCCCAGAATCTGGCATGATTATAAGCACTGTTTTCAAGTTAATATTTTTGTACTTTGTCCCTTTTTTATCAAAAGATAACTTTTTTTTCAGTGCATTGAGCAGGATATTGTAATGGTTATACCTTCTGTTTCCTGTAAGAGTTACAGTGCATTGCATTGCATTCTTTGGTTATCCAGGTTTACATTTCTAACTTATTACTTACAGGGGGTCCTGGAGGTCCATCAGGTCCTGGGGGGCCGCGGGGTCCTGGTGGTCCCTAGACAGCCAGATTAATGTGTTAGAAAAAATTGTCTTTCACCTGAATCTGAAAGTGTCCTATTCTGCCCGCTGCCATAACCCATGGTTTCAAACTTGACTTCCAGCCAGTCACCATTTTTTAAATGGATTGTTCACTCAACTTCTTATATGACACAGGGTGTCATCTAATAATTCAGCAGTGTTTAAAACATTGACACACAGAGTTAAATCACAAAAGTAAACTTATTAAAAATGATAAGTAAACATAGATAAAACCTCAAAGCAATGGATTAAGTCCCAGAGCATGAAAGAAACTGTACTTACTTGTTCTCCCTTAAAGCCTTCCTTTTGAATCTGGAGATGGATTCGCAGAAAGAGATAATAGTTTAACAGTAAATACATTAAAAAGACATTGAATGTACAGTAAATCAAACAATGCTGCAATCATATAGACAATGAATTTCAATGACTATTAAATTGAAATATTTAAGCACCCTGCTGTAAGTAAAAATATTTGTGGCAATAGCACAATAATGATAAATCCTTGCTTGTATAGCACATTCACACAGAAAGATTCCAGAATGCTTTATATTAGGGGCAGGATGTACTGTACAGTATGTTACTCTCAACCAAGTTGCTGCACTCACCTCTGTCAGTAACACAACAATTAAGGAAGAAAGTTTACTCTATTGATACAATCACGGTGGACATTGAGGTGGGCTAAATGGAGTAAGCCCTAAGTGGGAACCAGCCAGGATCGCAGAGTTAGCTAACCTATTCGTAGGAATATTGCAGTGGAATCTTTATGGTGAATAACAGGGTCTTAGTGTAATATCCCATCCAAAGGATGGCATATCCTACATTACAGTGTTGTCTTTCACTATTATTCAACCATAATTTCACATTTCTGGTTCAATGGAACTAGTGCCATAAAAGACCTGAATCAATATTGCTTTTGTTGGTTTTCTACTGTTTTGATATACATTATTAATTTGCCGATAGCTGAGAGTATAATATTGCTAAAGTAGTAATGCACCTGCAGTGAAGGAAATGGCAGGCTCACACAAATAGAAGTGTGATTGAGTACAGTTTGGGCAAGATCTTCCAACACTAATCTATAGTAGAAAGGGCCTATGTTAAGAGACCTTGGCAGTATATGTCTGTTTGTTTCACAATCTCTCTCATTCTCTCTCACACAGTAAGATACTGTAGTAAATGTAAAGTAGCGATGTCTTTGCCATTGATTGACCTAGAAATGTATGTCAGTTCCAGGCAATATTGTTTATAATACATAATGCTATTTCACCTTAAAAAAATATTATTCTTACCACATCGCCTGGTAAACCAGCCGGCCCCATTTCACCCTATGCAGAAAAGGAAACATTTTTTTTTAAATCTTGGTTTACACACTAAATAATAAAAATAGGAATAATGGGTTTAAACATGGATTTCTCTTTTAAAAGGTATTTACTCACTGTGGTTACCTACTGCACACCTTTGACATTTAATTGCATTCTTTCATTCTTGGCTTCCTGAAGCCAATTTAGCATGATTCACAAGCATGAATTCATGAATCTAAATATAAATATGAGCAAAGAGCACACACAAAAACTAGTAATTAAGTATAGACAATACGAAGTATCCAGTTGCAAGGAGACAACACGAAGGATCTAATTACAAACAGACAATATGAAACAACCAATTACAAAGAAGATAAATGAGCATGCCTTCTTCTATTAAACTGGAATGTCTGGAATTGTAATGAAGGTTCACAGTTTATGTACATTCTACTGCATCCAAGCCTTTTAAGATAATCACAAAACACCCACAATAATTGAATCTATGATCTTTTATTTTTCCAAAATCAGACTAGATGATATTGGCAGCAGAGTTTTCTTCCTTTTAGAATACAGTATGCAATATTACATCCACTTGGATCTCTGTCCATTTCTTACATTGAGCTGAAACCCAGGCTGTGCAAAAGAAACATACAGTATCATGGGTATTGATTTTGACCCTGTATTTGCCAGTATGGCTAGGGTAGTTTCTTTTTCCCAGCTTTGCACTGGCATCAAAAACACCAAAAGGACCATGTTATTTTCTAAATAGCAACAGTAATTTTAACTTGATTTTGAGGTCCAGAATCTACATACATCTTTATACAGGTATACAGCCTAAATATTTGTAAAAACAAAACATTCAAGAGAATATTAATTATATTAAAAATCATAGTTTATTCCATTCAATTTACTCTCTGAAAATGTTAAACAAATCTCTTCAAATATAGTCATACCTTCTGGCCTTTGGATCCAATAACACCAGGCAATCCAATGCTTCCTTTATCTCCCTTTGACAACAGATTTTGGAAAAAAACATATGTAATATGAATGATGCCAGTCAAATATATATTTTTTTCTCCCTGCTTTTAGCTTATGCCCTTAGGACATACTGTATGAATGTTGCATTGTAAATACCATTACATACATATTAAAAGCATTTCATTTTATTAAAAGGTTTATTCAACAAAAAGAACTGTATGTATTAAGTTAAACACACTACACTGACCTTCTCAGCATTTGAAAATGCAATGTTAATCACTCCGCTGTTATAGAACTTGCACTGTAATAGTTTAAATCTATCCTTAAGTTAATTTTCAAGAAGTAGTCATGCATTCTTTGCATTTTCTGCAGAGGAATCTAGGGATGAGATATTAATTTTGTATGAGGCAACCTGCAATGAAAAACACCTTCCATGGTACTGAAATAACCCTCAAGGATATTCCTTACCAGACTAAACACAGATGCTACACCTGTCTCAACATTTTACAGTTAAATTCTCCTGCCCTAAATACTCTCTGGCATCCACCATGAGACAAGACAGCAGCTGGTCCTTGTCAAATGCACGGCAGTGCTTCCTTTTTTTGATAACAGCTTTAAGCTGTGCAAATAAAATAAGACTGAGATGGTAACACCTGATCACTTAACTCTGGACCATCAGATTCTCACTAGAAGCTTCAATCATAAACCTTCCAGACTGCAAGGTAGGTATATTTTTTTCATACAAGGTTGTGAGATTCTGTACATTCCCAGCGGAACTTTTTATTTACTGTAATCCATCAACAGTATGTTTAAAGGTTTGATATGTAGAAAGACGTTCTTTATGAATCAAGTAAAGGGTTCATTTTGTAAATGTCTACATACAGTACAGAGGTATAGTAACAGTAACTACAGCAGTTACCCTCCAAATGTTTTGGAGTAGTACTATCAAAACTGCTATTTTTGATTTAGAATCAAGTAATAACATCAATATGAATGAGAATTACAATATAGTATACATTTTATTTGATTATATTAGAACAAAAACATACTTTAATTTTAAAGTTATTGTAAGTAATTTATTAGTAAATATTGTATATATGTTTTGTAAATTTCAGTATGTAAAAGTCAAAATTTGACTGCATATCCCTTTGAGGCATTTACTTCCTAAGTATGTTCATGGCCCTTTGTGCTCACCATAACCTTGTGTATTCATTTAAGATGCTTAGCCATGCCTTTGCTGCTGTAGCCACTTTGAGTTCTTGCCTGTTTTTTGGGTGTGTTGATCTTAAGTTTTCTAAAGGCCTGTAAAATGAAACTGGAATGGAATGAACTCTTCCAATTTGATTTTCCACCTTTTTCACCTGATGAGAGAAAGGCTGCTTCGGCTGCATGTTTTGGGTTAATGTTACGCTACGTGAAGTGTCTCCCGGTAAAGTACGGATGCATTTGCCCCAATGTGTTAAGACAAAATACTTTTGTAAACTGCAGAATTCATTCTGCTGCTGCCATCAGCAGTTACGTTATTATATGACAGAGGAGTGAGCCAGCTCCAAGAGATGTCAACGTCTGCCCAGGCCATCAGATTACCTCCTCCATGTTTCAGAATTTGCTTGGAAGTGCAAAGATGAACCAGAACATTTGTGATATCATGTTTTATAGACAGATGTGACAAAAAGACAAACCTTAACTAAAACTGGACAAAGGAAATTAATATAATATAAATAAAAGGACGTTAATAAAAAGTTAACTTTTTTACCCATGCTTAAAGTAAGTAAGTAGTCATACTGTATTATTATACCCTACTAACAAGCAACAGTATATACAGCACACAGTACAGTATATACTGTAAACCTTACAAATACATACAGTATTTGAAATCTAGTCAGACTTACATCTCTACCAGGGGCACCAGGTTTGCCAGGAAATCCATCAATGCCACGCTCTCCCTGAAATTGAAAATGAAATACTGTTGCTGTGATGCTTACCTATTTCTGGCTTTAAAAAAAATATTCTTACAAATGGATGTTCTTTAGGTTTTTGAAAAATTGATGTCTTTCAGCTCTAAAAAAAGAGAACATTGAATCTTTCAAATTATGTGCCAATTGCTTGTTTGGCTGTTCATCAAAATGTAGGCTGAAACTGGAAATGTTTTGATGTATTGTGATTATTAAATTAATATTAACATCAATATAGTAATATGCGCAAATTCAGTTGTTTAGTTTATAATTAGTCTGTATGATATTTTGATGTTTTTGTGTTACTCTGACATTTGTAGATTGGACTTGATTTTTTCCTAAGCTGCTTTCACTTCTGAAAGAAAAAAATAAATTTTGTGAAGCTGTGATTTTTTCCTATTAACAATCCAATATTTTAAGTTAAATGATACTATATTATTAGATAAAACAGTTGGTACATGGATTTATGGGATATAAACCTGCTCTGAGTTGGCTCTTCATAGTTATTTTTAAAACATTAATTTGCAATACAATAATGTTATGTTTTGTGCAGCAGTAGAAATGGTGTCACTTTTCAGTTTTGCATCATTTAGAAACAATATTATCTATTTTGGGATGATAATATTGTACTGTATATGGAAGCACAATAGTCATATACAGTGGCATATATTATTCTTAAGTTATTAAGGAAAATTTAAAATATTTAGAAATTACTGGGGCTAACCATTCTGGAAAATCTGAAGAACAGGCTAAGAGACATGATCCAGTTTGTTTTGTGAACAGCAGTACAGTACAGTACATGCACATGGATACTGTAGAGGACACATTTGCCTCATTTGAAAAACAAATAATCATGATGGTATTTATTGTTACTGCTTAGTGTAGAGAATAATGCAGTGCTGCTGCTGAGATTCTCCCTGTGATATACAACACCATGCTTCTCAGTTTCTCCCTTTCTTGTACAATAACAGCCCCCTTTCTGCATAGCTATCCCACACAGATATTCTCTTCACCCCCTACAGTTCCTCTAAACTCTTCCCCAGGCCTGCTGTGCTGACAGTGCAAAATAGAGGTGGCTTCATGTATTCACAGAAATTATAATTATTTTAACATAACAGAAAACACAATGCAACAATCCCTAGTATTTCTAGGTTTACAAAAGAAGAGATTTATTTAATAGATTTAAGATTATTTCCTAAAATGAAAAATGTGTCTGGAAAATGCTTTTTTTCTGTCAGAATGTTTAAATGATAAAAAACCCATTCGTTCTGACTACAGTTAAACCTTAAATACACATGCTATTAATCAAAATTATTTCACTCTATTTTCTCTTTTTATTTTCACTATATCCATACAAGTTGTACTACTTTATACAGTAATTTGTATGCAAGGACAATGTCCCTTCAATTTAATAAGCACTTGCAAGAACAACGAACAAGTCCAAATTTAAATGTTTTTAATAGCAAAATTATGAGGTGATGATTAAATTACATAAGAGAAATTAATTCCACACCAAATAAAGGTCACTTTTGACTGTGGAATGTGTCAAACCAGTAAAGAAGGCACCTACAGTATGTGTCTGTTTTTTCATTCTTCTTTTCAACTTGGAAATAACACTGATGCAGTTTCCCACTATAAGACTCTTAAAGCATAAAGAGTTTGCTTGGATTCTTGCACTGGTGTAAAGATGTGTCCCCCAAGCATTAAAAACTATTGTACATAAATTAAAACACCAACTTAGAACTCTTCATTACTGGTATTATGAAAACCTTTATATAGTAGGTATTGATCTCCCATATGGAATGTATAATGGGATTCATTAATTCAACTAACTAAAGTGATTAATAAGCAATGTTTCTAACAGAATGTGTTTGTGCATATCTTGTCCAGATTTAAACTAAAATCTCAGTACACACAAAAGGATTGTCAGCTAATTCGTTGGAGAAGGCAGGCGTCTCTGTGATAAATATAAATCTTATATCAACATATGTCTCTGACAAAGCACTGGTATTACAATATTAAAATCTATTTGATATAAAAGCTAGATTATTCCATGTCCCCGCAACCAACAAATACAAAAATGCTTTTGACGTCTCTAATTTCATTCTAAAATGGATGCGTTGCTTCATTTTAAGGAGGTATTGAACTTTACATACAGTAGTTGAAAAGGGTACACGTATTTTATCTCTATAATTGGCGTTTTCATGAAGATTAAGAGTGTAAAAATGAAGGCCTTGTTATCTCTTGATTCTCTAATATATCAGTATATATCTCTAATATATCTCTTGATATCAGTGGTGGATGTTAGTGGATAAACAGTACTGTAACAATACAAACCATGATCCCCAATACAAATCCATGAGCCCCAAAATACGTTTTTTTATAAAAGCTGAATCATCTGTTAAGTTTCCCTGCTAACTATTCTGTCTGATTAAGAGGCCAATAATATCATAAGAATACTACTCTGGGCCTACTTTATACTGAGTTTTCACTCATCCAAGATATTAAATCTGAACAAACCTACAGTAATCTAGATTGCCAAAATTATTTAAAATAAAAGAATACCCTTTCAGTTTGGCACACTGAAAAATAGAACAAGCCAAACAAGTGAAACAAAACATTATTCAAGAATATTAACACAAATGTGTTATCCTGTCACGTTTACTGAACTGTTGAAGTGACTGATTGCCAACATGAAACAAATGCCAACGTACGGTAGACACCAGCTATCATATACTGTACTGTATATACACTGAAGAACATCTGTGAGTTACTGTATTGTGAGTGCCTCAAGAGCATGACAGTCTTGTGTGTATTACATAGACATCTATATTTATTTTAGCAAAAGTTGTTATATTAAGTGTGTTTTTGGTTTTATTCCTGCATTTTAAAGCTTAAATAATGAAACGTTACAAGCCACCAATACCTGTTCTTTAACTCCTGAGAGGCTCATCTTCTCACATGGGAAATAATGCTTTGTAATAATGCTAAAATCTGCTTTTAAGATTTAATCTTGCAATAATCTTACCTTCTCACCATCACTTCCTTTATCTCCTTTTCCGCCTTTCTCTCCCTGCGGAAACATGTAAGGTCAATGTACTGTTCACCCCAGTGTTTAATCTGCAGTTAAAATACAAGACGGACATTTACCAAATATCAAAGTTTCCATATGAGATGAGGCCATTCTGGTCATCTAACCCACTTAAAACGTGTTTCGGACACCAGGAATAAAATCAAGGCCTCCTGGGTGAACATCAGGAATTCTAACTAGCCACTGGACCATAAGAAAAGGGCTTGATCCTTGAAGCCATTTTGTTGTCTTTTTGTTCCTTATTTCATTCAATGTCTGTTTTGTTCCAATGTCTCAACAGCCTCACCTCATCTAGCATTCACTGTGCTTTCTGATCTGGCACGAGAGGTCAAGCAACTAAAAATAAAGTATTAAAGCTAGTTGTTTGTATGGATTGCCACTCCCTTTGTTAGGAACACATGGTACACATCACAAACCAAATGAACTAGATAGCCTGAATGGCCTCTCCTTGTGTGTAGTGTTCTTTGTTAACAGGCCGGTATCTGGTAGAAGAAATGTACCATTTAATTTGGAAACCTATGTAAATATTTTTAAATCAAGTACAATGTAAACAACATCTCCAAAGACGTCTCATTCAGTGTGCTGTAAGTTTACTTTTTTGTTTTTCTTTTTGTTAAAAGTTAGTTTCACCGTTGAAGCACGACAAAGAAAACTAATAATAAAAACACCAGAGAGCTACAGCCTTCGCTTTCAGTGCAGACCTACTTTGTATAACCTAGCATGTTGGAAGTCAAGTTATTAACCTGATATTTTATGCAAAGGGACTGGAAATGTGCTCTATATTTCACTGACTGAAGACTAAACATGACCTCAAGCCCTTTCTGCAGATGTAAGACTGTGTGTTATTGGGAAGAGGAAAACCAGGTGTTAAAAATATGGAAATTGGTGAAAAAAAGCTTTTTACAAGAGTGGTATGGTGAAGCAGAAGTTACATAATTTTACCGCCTTGCAACGATATGGCCCTGTTTTCAATTTCTTGGGTGCTGTCTCTATGGATCTGTTTGTATGTTCTCCCCATGTTTACAAGGGTTTTCCCCAGGTACTCCAGTTTCCTCCCATAGCCCAAAGACATACTGGTAGGTTAATTGGCTTCTAGGAAAACTATCCCTGAAGTGTGTGAGTGTGTGCTTGTTTGTGTCTGTGTTTGCCCTGTGATGGACTGGCGTCCCACCCAGGGAGTATCCTGCCTTTGGCCCGTTGCTTGCAGGGAGATAAGTTTCATCTGTTCCACAACCTTATATTGATTAAAGAGGATAGAATATAGAGGGATGGATGGAAAAACTTTGCACATGTACAGTATATGTAATCATTTCTGTGGAATGAACGTGTCTCACTCAAGAAAACAATACTTACAGGTACTCCTCTGGCTCCAGGAGACCCTGGAGAGCCAATTTCACCTTTTGATCCCTGTGTAAAATTTAAGAGAAATGGCTTGAAATACATGAGGTAAATAATAAATGTTAATTCAGAAATACCAAGTTACAAGTCAGTTACAGACATATAATTCCCAAAGTTATAAAATAAGACAAACTATCAGTTCTTATTATTGTAAAACACTTTACAATTACAGTACATATATATTGACTTTTTGAAAATTCTGCAGTTGCTCCAGCTGCCTATCTCTGTTATGTCTTATATTTGTATCTAGTTCAAGTAGGTAGGTGAATCAGCATGGGTAGGCTGCAAAGGAACAAGTAAAGGTTTATTCCATGCTGAAAAGAGAAGAAAGGAAACACAATGTTTCAGCTGTGGAGCCTTCTTTGGGTTTGAAGAGGGCTCACACCTGAAGAAGACTCCACAGCTGAAACATTGTGTTTCCTTTCTTCTCTTTTCAGCATGGAATAAGTATTTGTGCCTATCCTAGCACAAAAATGCACAGAAAGTTTGTAAATCTTTGTATGATCTGGGCATTTTTACACATACTGTACACTGCAGTGTCAAACTCTACAGTTTAAGATGTTTCGAAAGAAATGTTTTGTGCTTGTACAAACTTTACCATTAAATAGCAATCACTAATTGATATTACTGTACTTTTGTAACTTTTATTTTTACCTTTGGTCCCAGAGGTCCAGGTAAACCAATTTCACCAGGCTCTCCTGGATCTCCCTGGTAAAAAAGAGATACACCATACAGTATGTAGAAATGGCTTTGAAACATGCTTAATGTTAGAAGTATGTACAGTAGATGACAATAGCCTAATAAGTTAGGATCATGTACCACTACAGTATGTCAGCTGTTGTTTAGTGACTGGGGCGGGTCGATTTCGGCACCTTTTTAATTGTAACAGAATATTTTACACTTTACAGGTTGAGCTGAGAGTTTCTTTGATTATATTTCCTCTTGCAGTCATGGGCTGTATTGGTTGAATAAACAATCTCTTTCTCTTCATAATGATTTTTGATCTTATAATGCCACATACTGTACATTTTAAATAACTTTGTCCTATTACTTTGATTTCACAGCATATGATATGGTAATATACTGTACAATCATGCCTTGGACTAAGAGACGCTTCACATTTTGATTTTTAACAATTTGCAGAGAGCTATTAGACTTTCTGCTCAAATTAAAAAAGTAATACATTTTTCTTCACTAAGGAGTGAAGAAACACATGACCAGGTCATGTAAAACTGTTATACTGTACATGGATGACAGAGCATTACAGCTTTAAAATACTCAACACTCTCCTATATAATATAAAGCAATGCATTATACAGTAGATGTGTACATAATATATATACAGTATGCACTGTACTGTATTAACTGTATATAACATGTACTGTATATATATAAAATATGCTGTATATAAAATAATAGTTCCTAAGGAAGTCCCAGAAGACAATGTGAAGCAGCTCTTGAATCGTGTTCTAGGGTCTCTGTTTTTTTTAAATAGCTCCTGTGTTCTCCCACTTGTCTTAGTGTTATTGGAGTTCTGCGCGGTTACATGCAATTTTCCCTTCTTGAAAAACAAAATCTCTTGGTATGCTGTTCGCTGGGAAGAGGTAAAAGGCATTTTTCAATACTCTGGAAGCCCACTGACAATTTGTTTTGTCTGGGCGAGACAGAGTTCTTGTTTCTCAAACCTGGCCTTAAGAAATCTCTTCAGACACTTTTCCTCTGGTAAAATTAGCTTGGATAAATAATCTCTCCGAGGAATTCAGAACGGAGAATAACACAAAACACACAAAGTAAGATAATTTTGTGAAGTGAGAAAATAAGAAATGAAACTCCCCCCCCCCACCTTTTGCTGCTGTAATAGTTGTCTGAGATAATTATATTTGTTAACTTGGAAATTATGCAAAACATGTTTTTCAATGTTTGCTTAATAAATAAAAATGTCATTTTCCTAAAGCTGTTGAACAGCTTTTGGGGAAAAAACATCCCTTAAGTAATTTAGAATCAAAGCTTTATAAAAATGGAGAGAATGGACTATTGAATTTTAAACACATAGCATGTGGGAAATAAGAATCTAAAATTCAGCAAATGCTCAGGAGGCTAAAAGGAAATATTAAGTTTAATTTACTTACCCTTTCTCCTTTATTCCCTGGTTTCCCAGCAAGACCTGCAGGTCCATGTGTGCCCTAAATATACAATTTGTATTACTGATATTTTAAATAATAATAACTTTGCAGGCAATTGCAAATAATACTAAAGTCTCAGTGGAAATACTGTATACATCTCGTTAAGAGCTGTTACACATCATCACAAGCTGTCATTAACTTAATATTTTGATGGAGGATTTTACTTTGTCATTTGTTATTTTAAAACATAAAAGTAAAAGATTGAAGATATTGGTGGAGGTTCATTGGTTAATTAAATAATTCATGGAATGAATTCAAACAATAATCTGAATAATATGTTTGCCAGTCTATCTTTAAATGTATCCTTCCTAAATAAGAAAGTATGCTTTGGAAAATGTTCTTATGCTTTTTATCTGTAGTGGTGATTGTATCAGGATAATTCAATTCTCATATTGTCCACTTTTGAATGTAAATGCTGGCAGGCAGTATTAAACTAGATTAAAATTATATGATTTCTTACCTTGTCCCCCTTTTCTCCTCTTAATCCAGTTTCCCCTTGCTCACCTTCCTCGCCCTGAGTGGAGATGTTCAAGTTTTTTAGAAGATATTAAATATCAAGAGTAAAGTACAAATAAAATCTAATTTGCATGAGAATCAATAAGTATGAACCACAGTTTACAGTATGTGGAGAGATATATTTAGATGTGTAATAATTGCTGCTTTATGCTTTAAAACTCCCATTACTGAAGTCCTAGCAAGTGCTTATGAACAGCCACACAGAATTCCATGTGTGGGCTTAGTTGAGAAACTCTTTGCATGACTTATGATCAGTCCATATACTACAAAGCAGAATATTCCACATGCCATACAGACCAATACTTGATGAGATATAACCAATGAAATATAAATAATAAAGTGTTGAAACCATTCTACTTCCAGCATCTTGCGAAACTTCATAATTAAAACCAACCAATTAAAATCGTAATCCTACTGTTCTCTATAACACCAAAAATAAACTACATTACATGCGATGAGCCCATAAATGTTTTTTCCACTGTCAGTGCTTGAAAATGACTTGCTTTGAGTGTGATATCCTGCGAAAGTACTAGTGTTGATTCTGTTTACATCCCTAAGATGTAATTTAATTGTTTACACAGATCAAGCCTACCTCTGGAATTCAGTTACCCATACCCTTTATCCTTCCTTACTTAACAGTTGACCTTCAATGTAAATATGTATTGTATGTATATTGTTGTACCTGTCTTTATTTTTCTTCCTCTGTCTGTACACCAACACTGCTGCTGTGAAACAACTTGCCCCCCCCCCCCCCCCCCCCAGGGATAATGAAGACTCTCTCTCTCTCATACTCATACTTTGTAAAATATTTAAGTGATTTTTTTTTCACTTTTGTGGGTTTTTTAACAACTTATTTATATGATACAGCACATAATTATTCTTACAGGTTCAATGAGGGCTTTTGTAATGTCCACGGCTTTATGTACTCTACAGTATATTTGTAAACTAAAAAGGTCCATTATTTTTCCTGTTTCAAAAGCTTGAGCTGACTGTTTTCTATCCAGTTATTACCATCAAAGAAAACCCAAAAGAAAACAAACCATTATACAGAAGGTGCCTGATGGTTCTAATTAAAGTAGATGCAATGGAAACCTATTGCTTTCAACTCATTTCTTTCCCATACTTACTGTAAATCAGACCTTTAAAAGAATTCTGATTTTAAATGTACAAATGTATGTATCTTATTCATACTGTTTCTGTGATGTTTCCCAAAACTCAGTACCATTTAAAAATCAATGCGAAAAATAAAGAGTAGCCTGCAGATAGTTATGACTAGTTACTTCCATATAATACCATTGAACATAGTTTTCTTATTTCTCTATTGTAATATGTATATTGTAATATTTTTACGGGAATGAGGGACAGTTGCATAAACACATCTATTGTCAAAAGACATATACAATATTACACTTAGCATCTGCCATTGGTATTCAGGTAATACTAGTAGTACCGATAGTAATGTACCTTACAGTATGTTATGTGATTGGGGAAGTTATTGCATCTTTGTACGCATAATTCCACAACTTCATCTGTTTACCCTTTGGAAATCTTGAGCACTGTATTGTATATCCCTGGCTATGTTATCAAATGAGTATGAAATACTGACCCAGAGATTTAATTAAATCTACTGCACTTGTTGGCCTTTTTAGAATAAGCCAGACTGCTGGGTGCTAAGGATTAGCTTAATGTATAGAGTTCACTAGAAGTGGACACAAAAACTAAGTAATTGAAAAGCAAAACCAAATTAAGTAAAGTAATAAAAATAATTTTGACCACTTACAGTTTCATGGTGACACAAACATTCACTGAATAAAATCACCAAAAACCTTGGCCTATGAACTGTCTTCCTTTCTCCCGCACAAGTAGGAGTTGCACAGTAATTAAACATTGTGCTATGATTTTTTAGATGTAATCTAAACCTTGACCACATTCTAGTATTTAAAGAGTGTTTTTGTTGTAATGTTCCCATTCCACATCAGCAATCTAAATAACGTCTGCACTCCCAGTACTCTATCCAGAAAAAAAAAACATGACTTCCTGTATGTGAGCTCAAAGAGGAAATCTGATCTTTAGATTAACTGTAAATTCTTAAAGCAGATGATAAACTACTGATGATTAATGATATCATTGTGAATAATAGTGTACAAAAGTTGATTGTCTCGAAATAACACAAGAGAATATCATATTAGTTAGCACAGAAATTACAGTATCTGAAAATTTCTTTTTTTCTTCTGATAACTTCAGAAAGTTGTTTATGTACAGTTCTTCATAAGTATGTTGTCATTTCCTATTTTGCCTTGAGCTTATTTAGAAGTGTAGCAATGTATTACCTTACAACATAAAACTGAAAGCTATATACATTTTCTATGTATGATGTTTTGGAAAAAAAACAACTATAGCATTAATATAAAAGGAACAAAATGAAAACCAGTAGACACATTTATGCAAACATAAATGTGTGTACTGCCTACACTTTCATCATAACAGCTAGGTTCAAACCAAATTCTTTCTACTTATGAATGAATGTGGAATGGAGTAAACATTATTTAAGGCATTGTTTGTGTTGAAATGAAATTGGTTCATTTCAAAAGGAGAAATTATATGTTTGGATACCCAGCCGGTACTTTCCTGGCAGAAAAGAATCTCTTTTAAAATATACAGTAGGTGTGACTGTGTGGGAAGAATATTTAGTATTACAGATCTTTCTGTGGTCTCTGGGGCTATCATTTTGGTACTGTTATCTTAGTCTGCATTTTCAACGGAAAAAAATCAGTAGTTTATTGCCTTATGACAAAAAACACAAATGTTCTTCATTCATGCAAATAGTTGTTTTTAGAACAGAACCTGCATTTGTAAAAAAAACTTACCTTTTCACCTTTTTCACCTTTGACAAGAATCCCCCTACCCTGAAATTAATAATATACAGTATAAGTATTATTTGAGAAAAATACAGAAATTATATGTTAATAAGATATTGGTGTACTTTGAAAAGTAGCTATGCAAACATTAGTAATATTTTAATGATATTAACAATTTGTATAAATGTAATAAGTGGTCAAAATCATCTAAAATTCTGATTTTATTCATACAAGAAAAAGTGATTTTAAACATAAATATTATTTTTTAAATAAAAAATCTGAGTTTTTCTGAGTAGGAGATGGTTGTTGTGAAACAGTCATACAACCTACTGTATATGGATTTTTCTTTATACTAAAACTTAATTCTCATTCAGAGGTGCTGTAGCATTTCAAAGGGTTTTTTTTGTCTCGTTTTGCTAATTTCCTCTTCAATTGGTTTGAAACAATTACAGTACGTACAGGCTCTCCTTTTTCTCCTTTAAGGCCAGCTGGTCCAATTGCACCCTGACTACCAGGTTCCCCCTGTGAAATGCAAATGGGTGTTTATTGACTGAGTTGATTACAGGTGCAGCAATGCCATTTGAAAGCAATGTAAATTATACAGTAAAAACTCATTACAAAAAAGAGCCTAATTAATTTTTTTCGGGTGTTCTGTTTTCTGAACAGTGCTGTATTTTAGCATAATAAAAACAGTGATACATTTGCATTTTATAATAAGTGTAAGAAATTAAATTGGAATGAATACAAGAACTTTCTGAGCTGAAAAAAGAGGAAGTAAAATGACATTTGTAAAAAGTAAGGTGAGATTAGCTTGTTGTCACAGGGCCCTTTCTATTGTGTTGTCTGCTTGGGCCCAGGGTAAAAAAAAACAACCTCTAGACAGAGACCGGACAACAAATTAAGGTATAGCACAAGTTTTATTTTTCTTTCCCTTAACACAAGGAGAGGAAATATTCCAACCATCTTTAAATTCTGCTGTAGAACTGACTACAGTATACTGTATGCCCTGAATGTTGGATGGGGGCTGGGTGTGGAGTCTTCCTTCTGTCTTGGCAGCAGGTAGCATTGCTGCCTCACAGCACAGGGACCCTGAGTTCAGTTTTGGGCCTGGGGTGGTCTCCTCCCACAGTCCAAAGACATACAGTACTAGAAGGTTGAACTGCCCTGGTGTGAGTGTGTGTTTAGGGTGTATCCTGCCTGAGATAGGCTACAGCTCCACCACGACCCTGAATTGGATGAAGTGGTAAAAAAGAGGGAAATGGCTCCTAGGGCAGTGCGGTGGCTCTGTGGCTAAGGATCTGCTCCTGTCGCTGGAAGGATGTCGGTTCATATTCCGCGTCATATTCCTACTCCGTTGGGCCCCTGAGCAAGGCCCTTAACCCCAGCTGTATAAATGGCTGACCCTGTGCTCTGTCCCCAAGCTTCTCTTCCTGTCTGTGTGTCTCATGGAGAGCAAGTTGGGATATGCGAAAAAGACAAATTCCTAATGCAAGAAATTATATATGGCCAATAAAGCGATCTAATCTAATCTATTACCAACTACGGTGATTTTTAAAGAGAAACTACTTCCATGTGTGCAACATGTCAACAACAACAATATCAATAACCATTATCAAAAATGTATACATCCATTTTTTTGTTTTATATTTAAAACAATTGTTAAAATAATTCTTAACTCAAGTATTGTGAGTTATGGACAAGTGATTAAATGCCAGTATGTAAAAGAATAGGGAGACCAGTTCCCCTCCAGACCACAAGAGGGCACTGTGGCAGCAGGCCTGCGGCTGTTTGGTTACTGCTTCCCAGACAATATATTTGGCGCTGACCTTGAATTTGGTTTTGTCTATATTGCTGGTGAGATAAATATTATACTGCAGTCTTAAATATTCGCCCAGATGTTTACAATTAATTTTTTTTCAGGGGACTGCTGCTGACTTAATCTTGCTGGACATGGTTCCACAGGTAAATTATTTTTGTATCTTGTTAAATCACTTCTTTCTACATTGGCCTATAGGGAAAGGTTGCATGCAGGTAATACTGTTTACAGTACTGTTTAAAGACTGGGAAATATTACCCTTTCTCCTTTTGAACCTTCAATTCCAGGTGGGCCAACCTCTCCCTGCAGAAAGCAAAACAAATATAATAAGAAACAAATCGTGGTGCCAGAAAATCTTTTTTATAAGTTTACAACAAGGAATTTAATTCAGAAAAACAGAAAGCAATTAAATTTATTGTTAAATCTATATTTCTCTACATACATGAATTTTCTCAGTTTTAAGGGATCATTTGTCAATACAGTATTACTAACTGGCTAACCAAGTCCGTTGGGTATAATGTATCAATGAAAGGTTGTATTTACATTGCAAGCACTTAATGTAATTCCATTATGAATTATGAAATTATGGAAATGTGTCAATTATTCTTTGTGCATTAAAAAACAGAACTGCAGTTTACAGTTCCAGCCTTAGTATCTGAAGCATTCTATAATATACTAATGCAAAACACTTTGTGTTAGGTGTATGAAACAAGAGAAGTGAGATATTGGGTGTTTCAATTTCCAGTATCTGAAGCATTCTGTAATATACTAATGCAAAACACTTTGGGTTAGGTGTATGAAACAAGAGAAATTAGATATTGGGTGTTTCAATTTCCAAGAAACATTCATTCACTATGTCAGACATACTTAATTAGCCTCAAATGAGTGATGTATTGGTTTATGCACTTAAGCTTCTGTAACCCAAATCAATATGTAACAATGGGCAAGAGATGGAGTTCCTTCTAAGGGTTCTTACTTTTTCACCAGCCGGACAGGTACAGTTCACTGATTGGTGACCACTGTGCTGCTCTCCGCTTCTCTGTGTTGTGACATCAATGACAGGGGCCTCTGTCACAACAGTGACTTGGCACTGAAAATGACAAACCATAGCTAATAGTCAGCTTTTAGCATTTTTTTATTTCAATTAAGACAGGATGGAAACAAAATACACAGTATATTTAGGTGCATATTACTGTATAAAAAACAGTGCACTCAATGTGTAGAAAGTTACAGTAGATTTTCTGTTATTTGTTGTCTCAGATAGAAGTGGCAGAGAGAACCTACAGTAACAGTGCAGTCTGCTACATGCTTCTAACTCTATACATTCCTGCAACTGTTTAGAGATCACAGTTTTGGACAGGCCAGCCTTGGTGAAACTCTCACTAGCATTGTGGTGTGAAATTAATTGTACACATCTGCGTGGATATTCCCATAGGTGGAACATTGCACTGTTTCACTAGTCATGTGATGTCACCAGTTGAACACATCTGGGAAAACCAAAGCCAAAACCAACATTGTCCACAAATTGAACAGGAATTCATTTAGGCACACCTTAAAATAAATTATATGTTGTAGCATAATCTGTACAGCTCTTAATGGGTTTCACACATTTTACTGAAATCTTCAGTAAGTCTGTGATCACTTAGAAAAGTCAAAACTGATTAATACTGTATGTAGTCCTTCATTAATTTCTCATAAGGAATAAAGTTAATTGCAAAGAGTCTGATATATTTGAACAACTTCACTACTCTAAAACACGTTTTGCCATGTGGGAAAGTGGAAAAAAATGTTTACATGAGATTTTGCACCACAGAGAGCACAACTGCTGAACTTACAGGACCAGAGGGGATGTCACAACAGGTCTCCAACTCTGCATGCTTCGAGTCACAATAGATCACCATTCTCTGAAGGTCAAACTGGTGGAGAAATGTATATTTCCAGATGGTTAAAAGGAACATCTCAAAGGAAATAGATACTACTCTTATGGTACTTATTATTATTATGGTATGTGTATCTTGAGCATGTATAGAACATATCATGCCCTGGAGTGAGCAATGTGAAGTAACTAGTAAAGCTATAAATTAACTAATCAAGCCTAACCTACATGTGTCTGGAAGGGAACCAGACCATCCAGGAAAACCCCATGTAAGCAATGGAAGAACATTCAAACTCTACACAGAGAGCCAGCCTTATCACCAAACAACATGCTAACCTTTTATTAATACTGATCAATTAATTCACTGCATTACTTATGCTTGAGTCTGCCATGACTAAATATTAAAACACATAATGAAAATGTAAAGAAATTCACAAGATTGAATCTAGATTAATGAAATATTGAGCTAGACCACTTTTTTTTTACATTTTCCCAATTGCATAGGTCAAACACACATTGTTTGATACACCGTGCCATTTCCCCCTACTGTCCTGTCTCCTTAATACAACAATGAATTGTATCTATTTTTCTAGTAGTAAAATAAACTTGTGATAGTTCACAGCTAATTGTATCCTAAATTAAGAATAAGCAAAATCTAAGATTCAGTGCTCATGTTTACAGTATATGGACCAAAAATGCTGTTACTCACATCAATGGGCACACTGTCATAGAGCCTCTTGCCAATGACAGTTTTCCCTCGGATGTCAATGTCTTCCCTGTCATCGATGGGCAGAGTTTCTATGAGTTTGCAATCCAGATAGAGGGACACTGATCTGGCTTGAACACTTAGGGCTATCTTGTGCCAGTTGCGGTCAAACAAGTTATTAACTTCAGGGTTCTTAAAGACGGCTCTCACTGCATCCTTTGTTAGTCCAACGGCATTGTATTCAACTGCCTTGTTCTCTCCATCTAATCTAATGGACACCTAACAGTGGTGAAAAAAACAACAAAGGGAAATGAAATCTTTGTCATAAAACTGAAAAAATCATGTACAGTATGTTGTATGGTAGTACTTTGATGAACCTTCTATTTAATGCACCAGTCAGTATATACACGCTACAGACTAATTTCGGGAATAGATTATTTCTTTAGCCTTTAAAGGAAGTAGTTCTTCAGCCTTTTAGAATTGTAATTTGATCTTTGGAAGGGAGTGTAAACTATTACATGCTGTAGAATGGCACAAATATTGCACAGGTTTACTGACTTTTGTGAAGACGTAACAGCAGGTACAGTATGAGTTACACTTAAAAGATGACTCTGGGTTACAATGTTCTCTCATAAAGTGGTTGAGTCTGTGAGACTACTTTCAATGATATTTCTTATTCTTCTTTGCAATAAAGGTAAATGAGAAGGGACCATAACTTAATTTAACATACAAAGTATGGGATTACTGCAGTTAGCCTTTGTGAAATCCTTAAATTCCTTGGCACTCAAGTAACACGTAACTGGAGAAATTTTGTTTCATCGTGTTCTGTCAATTTATAAGCCAAATGATCTAACGAACCTGTGGTATCCCATACTTGTCAAAAATTTGCCAGAGGTACCAATCTTCTCGTCTGGAGGTTTTTCTGAACTTGAATGTGGTCACAAAAGCATATTCATCTGGAAGACCTTGAGGAAATACATCTCTATTACAAGAAAAAAGATTGTTATTTTATAAGAATGATCGTGGTCTACAGACAAAAACTTAGTTTCATGAGCAATCAAGATATCCCTTTCACAGTATGTACATAATAAAGGTGCAGTACAGTATATTTTATTAAATATACAGTAACAATCTTGACCATATGGTTTAAAAAATACTGTAAGTCTTATATACCTTTATAAATGACCAAAAGTGCATTATTCAGCATGACTTATTCTACGTTTTTTCCTATTAACAAAATTTAAAAATGCCATCAAAGTTTAATTTTTCTTTAATTTGACCTTCTTTTACGTATGTTATTTGTTTTTCGTTTTTCACTCCTACCTGCTGATATGAGGGCATTTTCAATGGCTAAGGCACCTACCTTTCACAGATGGGTTTGAATACGCAAAGCTTTGTATGAACACTGTCAGTTTTGGAATAAGCCAATAGGAATGAGCCAACTATCCTTGGCAACATGAAGTATCAATTTAATTATGACTAGTCCTGTAAAAAAGTTATCAAACACTGACAACCACTGCAAAACTTGAAATACCGACTGAAATTTATTCCAAACCCATAGAGGTGTATGAGTCGCATATCAAGTCATGGAAATGGGTGTGGGTGTAGTGCCTTCAGCAGAATGAATGTTCAGCTTGAGTAATGGTCTGGTTATCCATACTTTCACATTGGCTGACAATGCCAGCTGCACTGAAGACTTAATTAGGGGAGACAAAAATGTGAAGCCAGCTATACTAGCAAACAAATTCAACATTTTCTTGGGTAAGGTGCACAGTATGGTGAAAGTACCTTTCAGCAATACAAATGCAATTTTACTTTGTTTTGTAAAAAGGAGCAAATGCAACATTTTTAAGCTACGGTACCATTGTAAAAATACCACCAAAAGTTTTGTATGCACATCTTCAGGTAATATCAGAGTATATACAGCATTGTTTGAAAAGTGAAGGTCAAGTCATGAAATGAAAACCTTTACCTCTTCCTGCCTTAATGCACTGTCAACTTGATATATCAGAACAGTTAAGCTCTGATGTGTTGCTATCCATGCAATTTAACATGAGGTTAAGTACTGTAGATAAGCATTCCTCCTTCCTACTATACGTGTGAAAGCAACACAGAAATGTGATAAGCACTTTCAAAACCGTTGACTCAACCCATGGATGCTGCTAAATCAAGTTAAAATATGTGAAAACAGACTGATTCTAATCTTCATAGGACAATCAAAAGTGTCAGTGAAGGGATTCATGTAAGTGCTGGCAAACAGAGTATAGCAAACATTTTTTTCCGGTTACTAACAAAGGTATTTACTTACAGATGTACAGTTTGTAAAACTAATTCACTTACTCAGTCTGCTGGACAATAGGCATGGTTCCAAGTCGTACGTAGGCACTTTGACTAATATCATCTTTCGTTCCAAAAATGTCTTTCACATTAAAATATTCCATAAGATCAAAACCTGTCAGGGGGAAAACACATATGAGATAGATTTATGTCCGACGTATGTATATATATATCAAAGAGAGAAAAAAAATACAAAATTAGCTGTATTAGCTGTTAAATGTTATAATGGAGTACTGTACATGTGTTATGTACTTTTACATTTTCTGAAGTTCAGTTAATTCCCACTAGGTGGGGATACAAGTGTGAAAAGAGTGCCAAAAAGAAACAAGATACTGCTCGTCATAGCACATAATCAAGATGAACATTTTGTCCTTTATGCTTATGCTTATGCTTCTTTATGTTACTTTAAAATTTGACTTATTTTGTATTTCAAGTTCTAAATTATTTTATGAAATTATTTTTCCCTGGAAACGATCAATGCAATGCGTTATTTTCAAGAAAATTCCCTGTTTCATGCGGTCTTCCTTTTGAAAAAGATCTTACAGGGAAAGACAGCGGGGGAAGTAGATTCATAACAAAATGCTGCAGTAAGGTCCTCCAGGACTCATTTCAGATACAACCCCTGCAGGTCCTAGAAACCTGCATGAGGTTTTTATACTGTATGTCCTGTAGGATATTAATACGCCATGAGCACATAAAATACATACTGTATTAAAATCAAACAGATTACAATACAGATCTTCCTCTGCTATACTGAACATGTTGGCCCATCATCAAATCTGCCTTCCAGAAACTCACAGAATTGCAATATCCTCTACTCCAAAACTTTAATGATTTAAGCAGTCAATACTGGTGTCTTTTAAGTCAGGATTTATTTTATGGTAGGTTTCCTCACAGAGGGAACTTACAGCTTTGTATTTACTGGTATAAGCATTAGAATTCTAATTCTATCTCTGAGATAGACACCTTTATCATATTAGGGGAATCCAGTTCTCAGTTTATGTTCCTTAAAGGTTTCTATAGTTATAGCCTGGCTTTGTGCCTTGAACTTAAAATTGGCTTCCCATCCAGAGCATACTGTAGTTCCACCCTGAGTTCTATGATAGGTTTTAGGTTGCCAAGACCCATGCCAGGTATACTGTAAGCAGATTTCTGATAATTAATGGATGCGTGAACTTTGGAAATTTGTAAACTGGTGTTTAATGCTTTAATAACCAGGCTCATATGACGTGATGGCAGGAAGCAGACATTTACAGCACATATAGTACAACCGTATTTGTAATACAGAAAAGTAGGTTGCTTGGATAAATACCTTTATAAATAAAGACATAAATCATACTATATGGGACACACACCTGGGGCATGAACCTGGGTCTCCGGCATAACGCAACAGGGAACCAGTCACATGAGCTAAAGGACACCTCCCCTAGCCTAGGCAGCTGAGGTCCCTGCTACACGCAGGGAGGGCGATGACGTCACCGTGTCCAAACTAGCTCTGCTACACCAGCATCATGGGTAAAGTTCTGGTGTGGGGAAAAAGTCTGGGCTTGAAACCACACCTGATTGGATACTGTGTGTGGAAAGGGCAGGGAAGTCATACAGTAGCTGCTGCTGAATGGGGGCCCATTTGTTTTCACATTTCTAGAAATTAAAGTGGACACTGTGTTACCAATTCACTTTTTTATTATTCTGTTATCTAAATCAAGTTAACGTACTGTATATTCTCATTTACATTCTCATCAATTTAAGATCCATTTTTACAGCATGGCAATTACTGGAGAAATTTGATCTAAGGACCCTCCTGCTCACTGTATAATAGAAGCATCCACCCTGAATTTGAACCCACAGCTCTCCAGAGCCCTAACCAAAACTCCACACTGTTGCCTCCTGCTTTGTGTTTTTAAAACCCAAAGCCTGTTAAAAATGTAGCAGTGCTATTTAGGTTATCCTAAAATATCTGATCCACACATTAGTGTCACTGTGGCTCAAACTGAAACTATATTGAGGCTGCAAATAAATACAAGATTAGAGTATAGAAGGTATTTGGCTTGATATTTGCCACAGGCTTTTAGATTTGCCAACCCGCAAGGTGGTTAACTTTGACCACACCCATTTCCTGCTTAAAAATAAACACACAAGTAACTATAGCAATATGACAAATAAAGCTCAGGAAATCCCTGAGACTGAATTGTAATAATCTGAAAGAAATATACAAACAGGGAATAATCCCATTGTTAGTTTGTAGTTCTGTGGTGAATTTATACACAGGTTAAATTGCAATGACTTTAGTAAATTAATTTAGTCCCCTCATGATTTAATGCCTCTGCAATCTAGAACAGTGAATCTCAGACCTGGACCTGGGTTCTTAATTGTGGAGAAATTGATTTCAAATTTCCTATTGTGTGTTGTTACAATATATTTTCTTTCAGCTCTTAAAAAGTTTTATGGGATTTGTAATTGGTATAAAACCCATGCCAGTTCAGAACCTCCCACCTTTAGATGTGTTAGCTGAAATGTGACCAAATGATTTTAAGAAGCAGAAAAAAAACAATCTTTCTGGGAATGTGTGATACTCATTGCTAATCATTGCCACCTGGGTCTATTAATCATAAAGTGGTTGCCTAAATAAGGTCTAAAATAGGTTACCTATTAAGAGTTTTTAATCTTAAATGAGAAAGAAAATTATAAGTTAGAGGAGAAACTGGAGAGTTTTGTATGTTCATGTTTTTGGAAATACAGTAATATAACTAGGGTAATTTTGAAACCAAGGACTGTGTACAGTAAAAGGTACTGTAGAAACCACAAAGCTTGTCAGTTACAGGTACCATGTGGCACCACTGTTTAAGGGCCCAGTTAAAATAAAAACTAGCAGGCACAGCAATCCCTCAGGTGAAAAGTCACTCCCCTAGTGGGACTTACGTGGTGTACTCATTTTGATGGAGTAAATCCATAGTTTTAATACTAAACTAAGTTGAAGAAATCTTTAAAACTCCAATCTGCTGTGCAACCTAACTATTCCTAAATTACATAAGAAATACATACTGTATACTGTATATGAATTCTAGCTTATGCAGGATATGACTTATCGAGGGTGACTTGTAACATAAAAAAATGCTTTAGTACAGGTATTATTCCGCCTCGCAGACGAATTAATGGAGAGATGGGGTGAGGGGGAGAGAGTGAAAACATAAACAGTAGGCAAAGAAACATTCAGCAGAAATGTCTGAAGCTGTAAGCCTGCACCAGCAATCTCTTTCTCATTGTGATCAGAAAATGCTTCTTAGGATGAAGAACCATTTAAAAAGAAACTTACTGCTTTGACAGAATTGAGTTTTATTGAAGGGGTTTTAATGAAGGCCAACTTAAACAAAATTATAGCTGCTTAAAAGGGGACAGGCTGCAGGCTCCAGCTGTTCTTAAATGAACTTTTCATGGGTACTGGGCTACTACATACAGTACAGTATCCTCAGAAATCATCACTTTAACTGCTATTTTTCCACGTAGAACCTACAGTATCTTCATTCATGTCAGACAGACAAGCCAAGACAAGTCAGAGCACTTTAATTTAGTACTTCAAGCTCTATTCCACTATTAGCCCTTTATTCTTATTCCCTTTGCTATTTTCAGTCTGTGCCATGATATTGGTTTATTCTCTCTGGGGCAGCACAGCATCTGCAGTTGCCATTAGATAATCCCACTGTCTTCCAACCAAACCCTAGATTATCTACAAACAATAATTATCTTAAAGCTGACATAAGTGATAAGATCCTAACCCTCTTGTAACAATTTTCAAAGAGTGCCCATCAGCAATAAAATCATAATCAGTCACTATAAAGAAAATTTTTATGGTGTTTAATTTCAAAATGAGATGACTTTCATGCATTTACTAACCTTACTGATACAGATATCGGAACTATTAAGACCTAATGCAGTTGTTTGTTATTATATTTAATTCAATATGTAATCCTTGTGTCCTTATAGCTTCTACATAAACATTTAATTTAGTACACAGATTGGGAGAATCATTCATCTATTGGCTGTTCCTTGTGATCGAGGATGATTGTTTCTAATGAATCTGAAGTTGACTACTGAGGCCAATACAGTTACCACACACTCTCTGTCAAATTGAGGAGGTGTTGTCTAATGAGATATCTGGTCGTGTGCTTTAGATTGTGGTCATGATGAGATCTTTTCAGTGTTATTGTTTCCTTGTTCTGACATCTTTTGGTCTAAAAATGTGGGACATCTATCCAGCTGTGGATGATCGTACAATAGTACAATAGTTAGTACACAACTGTGGATTAACTCAGGAAGTCAATTGCAATTGACCCTGAGTACTTTAAGCTGTATGTGTGGTTTGAACCAAAAGTATTACTCAAAAAATAGCAAGGAAATTACAAATACAGTACCATCAATGATTAAAGACTCTGATTTTTTCAGTGCGTTTTAAAGTGGTGTTAGCGAAAACAAGTCCATCAAAACTATTTTAATTTTTATGTAAAACTATGGTCATCATCTGCCACAAGCCTCGTTCCAGCACTGAAATATATATTTTTTAAATGTTACATGCTCTTACTTATGCAACAACATTAAATGAGCATTTTTTTCATACGAGTGTCACATATTTGACAAACTGGTGTTACAGTATGTGATAAACCGATTTTGAAATCTGAACTAAGACTTTTTAAAGCAGCTGTTGTACAGTAAGACAGTCATTCAAAGCAGCATTTTATATCAAAGCAGCCTGTTTTCTGTCATTGAGTTTTGCTTTAATTGTGAATGAATCAATTTAATTGTGAATTATTAATTAAGGAACTAAGACACAGAATATGGGCACATTGTTTTTCATGTCTGTCACAGAATGGTATTCTCTATGGAGCACTGCAGATACACAGTAGATGCTACATTGAGGTTTGGGATGAACCAAGTCAAAACTTGTAATTTGGATTGGCAATGCAAAACATGTAATCAGCTCTAAAAGCTATTTTGAACTTGTATTGAAACTCCAGGCTTGAATGGTTTAACTACAGAAAAGTGAAAGAATTAACTGGGAAATGAAACCAAAGAGCCTGCAAGTTCTTTTGATCCCGTAAGCTGGTGACATCTGTACACACAGCCTACTGGGATAACTTTGATTAAATATTCTCAGAGGAGCGTTCAAGCATAAAAGTCATCGCCTTCTTTCTATCCAAAGCATTTTCATGGTATTGATAGCCAGGATCATAGGTGTCTTCTTCAAGAACCTTAACACACCACTTCATCTTAAAGACTTCAGCAACCGATGACCTCTGAAAAGTGGTTAAGCTAATTAATTCAGTTAAGCTAATAATTACTTAAATTAAGCAGTTCACTGTAGTTGTAATTGAAAAATGAAGATCTTATGGTCTGGAGTTGAATGCCACATGTACACTGGAGTTCTTACTAATATCTGAAGTGGGACTGAAGTGAAAGCCATTTTATGAAACTTTGTACTATTCTGTTACTTTTGTTTTACACATAATCCATGTGGATTGTTTTTTTTTCTCCTTGCAGACCAGAAACATCTTTTATTTAATACTGTAGAGCTGCCTTAGCCCAGATAGATACTTCTTGTGCTGCTCCATGGAATACTAAAGTAATTATTTTTTTCAGATTTGGCAAGGTCTTCTGAATTCTGGTACTGAATACAGTAACTGAATTAATTTGTAATAAAGGAAAAGCACTTGTCCTTGAATAAGATACTGTACATTTTACTGTACTAAAAACCCTTATTCTTATGCAGAAAAAAAAGTATTTTACAATGAAAACATTAGGTTCAGATATTACAGAAAAATGGTTTTATTGACTGATTTCTCACGTAACATTACCCTGTTCAATATAAAGTGCCATTAGTAAGTCTGCGCACTCTTTTCAAAACAATACATTTGATATTACTTTTCAGATTGTTTGAATATTTGTTCTTAACATGGATGTTGTGTGTTATAATGTGTAAATAAAGGTAAAATGAATTCTCATTTAATGTGTGATGTCAGACAATGTGTTACTTTGCAAAGGGTGTGTAGACTATACAGGCACTGTAGATGCCCCAAGAGACCACTGTTAACTGATTGTGAATGGGAATTCTCCAGAGGTAAAGCTTTATTGTTGAACATTTCTAAAGAACAAAGAGTTTATGGTCAACTAGAACTTCTTTAACTGACCATGCAAGATTGACACCACTCTTTTGGATCTTTATGGGTTTGCTAACCTCTGGTATATGGTGTGCATCAGAATCTTATTGAACAAAAGAAAAATTGGAAAAGATAGGAACTTGCAAAGGCAATCTTTGATAGACCTACTGTAAATGAGGACTTAGCCAATGTTATGACAAAACCTGAGTCTATCTTCTTTAATGACAGATACCACTTCTTACAGCACAGTTTCTTTCAAAACCAGTGCTTTAGCAGGCTTTTTCTTTTTCCATTTCCCATTCTTATCCAGCTAGACTTAAGGTTTGAACAGCATTAGACTCTAATGCTCCTAAACCTGATCTCATCTGCTACATTCCTCTTACCTGTAAAACACTTCAATGAGTGCCTTTTCAATTTAAATTTAAGACATTTATTTTAATTACAACAAAAGCTTTAATATAAGGGCAATCTGTGACTATAACTTTGCTGAAGGTTAATGTAACTGCACAGTGACATGCTGACACATCTAGGGTGTAGTCCTGCCTTGTGTCCTGTGCTTCCAGGATAGGCTCTGGATTCCCATGACTCTTACCAGTAATAAGCAGCTTTATGATGACAGATGGATAAATGTTAACATTAACAGTAATGTAAGACTACACAATATGGAAACTCCAGCGTCATTCTGCCGTTTTTCAAAGCAAGAAAATAGTTCAACGTCCGAACACTTATTAGTGGTTTCACAGGCCCTAATTGTCTGAAAGCCTTCGTTAACCAATGTAATTTAGGTCAGCATGCCTTGAGCTATTTCTAATCAGGGTCTCTCAAACCATCCTTGAGAATTTTAACCACATTTATAGTGACAATATTGTAGTAGCCAAATAAAGATAAATTAGATCCTCTTTCAGTTGGTTTCTTCTAATTGTTCTTTTCCGAAGCAATTTTTGGACGTTTTTTTCCCCTGATATTATTGTTCCTTGTCTAAGGATGAGAATGACAAATTTAAACTAAATCACAAATTCCAACTCATATACAGTACTTGATGCTTGCTCTATCATAACAAAAGTAACCATCAAGCACTATGCATTTATAATTTACTGGTGTGATGTGTTATTTGGAAAAGGCAAAAAAAAATTCAGATTTTCTGTTAATATCCATTTCTTTTTCTTTTTTTTTTAGATGGAATGACTAATTGCAAGAAAATAAGAAAAGTCACAAACAAGAATAGGCTATTGAAGTCATCTTGCTTGTTTGGTTGCTAGCATTTTATTTGATCCGGTAGTATCCAGGTCTTTATTTTCTTTTGTATTCTCAGAATTTTAGCATATTCCTTATTACCTGGAGTAATCTGAAAACCATTGTCCTTACCTGGAATTTCATCCATGTCTTTGCCACTGATGGACTTAAACCTGTCGCCCTCAATGTGAACATTTGGACAGAGCACATCTATGGAGACAGAAGGGCGAGAATCAACATAAAATAATAAAGAGTGTAAAAAAACAGTTCAATCATTAAATCACAATATCCAGCATATTCTAAACCACTTTTTTATGTTGGTAATTTATGACAACTTTAATTACTTAAAGAGTGGCATGGTGGCACAGTGATAAGCTCGGCTATCTCATAGCCCTGGGGCCCCGTCTTGAGCTGTTATCTGTGTGGAGTTTGTATGTTCTCCCCATGTGTGTGTGGATTTTCTCTGGGTGTCTTTGGGACTGTGAGTTTCTCAAGATTCCTCCCACAGTCCCAAAGACATACAGTACTGGTACAGTAGGTTAATTGGCTTCTGTAAAATTTGAGTAAAGTAAAGTGCGAGTTCATGTCTGTGTGTGCCCGGCGATGGACTGGCATCCAATCCAGGGTGTATCCCGCATTGCTCCCAGTGCTTCCTGGGATGGGCTCCAGTCCACCGTGACCCTGAATTGGATAAGCAGTTATTGAAAGTGATGTAATGTGCTGATTACTAAAATAGCACTGCTTCATGCCCCAGAGTTTAATTTATAGTTTTATATTGCGTGTTTAAAATTCTAGCTTACTTCTACAAGGAAAGCTAAGATTACTCAGTCTTAGATCTGTGAGGCACACCAATTAAATGGATAGAAATGGATCTGGAATTTAAAAGGATCAAGACATTATTAAAGGAATCAAATATTGATAAAGTATCCTTCCATCTTAGGTTAAATGGTACAGTAATACCAAATAATACAATCTTATGAATCTTATTCAAGTAGTCCCTATTTTAGGTGACTTCACAACACTTAATGCCTTTCTGAATCTGAGTATTGTTTCAGAAAATAAATGTCCTCAGAAATATGGTTGATTGTGGATGTAATATTTCAGTACAAATACAGAATATCAGTAATTCATTTTTCATTCATGTCATGCACTGCTTATTTTCAGTTTCACAGATAATTAAAGCTCTGATATGTGGCTCAAGATGCTTGGCCCCACCTCTGTAGGGTGGGCAAAATTCCTGCTGGCAGTTGACGTGCTTGATAGACATAAAAAAATGGACTGTGGCTCCAAGGGAGTGAGAGCTGAGAGTCATCTTACTTTGATGACAGTCTCATATTTGTGCCTATGTATTTGAAAGCCTTGAGCTTTTCCTTTGAGTACAGAATGGGCATGCCCACTAGTGACAGAAAGAAAGGCAACACTGACAGGATTAGTTGACATTGGCAGACCGAGTGACACTTTTCTATTTGTGGTCTTTGTATCCGGTAACATCACATTTTGACACTGACATAGACACAACTGGTGGAAAGGCCATTCCAAAGAAACCTCACACATGAACAAGGATTACTCAAGGATTAGTTGTGAATCTAAGTATGACTAAGAAATTAACCTAAATACTAGGTGTGTATTCTAAACATACAGTATATTAGTTTAATTATACTGTTTACCTGTAACTATTATATGTAATGGCTTTTTCTATATCCACTGTATATACAATGATGTCCAAAAGCATTCACTCCCTTCCAATAATATCCCATTTTATTTAATTACAAATGATGCATGCACTATTTGCTCCAAAACTGAGTACTTTTTAAACACCTTTTATGGATTAAAGAAGTTAAATATGAACCTGAACTAATTTTGGTTTGGTATAGTAAAGGGCTGAATATTTAGGTAATGTATATATTTTATTTTTGAATTTTCACTGCTGTTTTTGTAGACAAATAACTTAAATCATCCATAAAACTGTTTATTGTTTCAAGGAGATTTCAGGTTTTGATTGTAAGTCTTCAATTAAAAAATGTGACTACATCATTTGTAATTCCAAAAAAGTACACACTGGTAGAGGTTGAATACTTTTACAAGGCACTGCACTTACAGTATATGATCCCCAAATGTTCCTTAAACAATTAAATGTTCAATAAAAAACTCAAGCAAAAGAGGCTATCAGCTAAAAACATGTTTTGATGGAGTCTGGATATGATAACTGACATACTTCATATTTTTATGAAAGAATGTGTCTTCATAAAATGAAGTCTGCCATATAGTTTTCGCTTGGGTCTGGGTCACTGTCGACTAAAGAAGTTCATTAGGTTGTCATTGTCAGTGTCTTTGAGGATTTGTAATACTTTGAATTAAGGCCCCTAGTGGTCTTTTCTGTTCAAGGCTAAAAAATTGTGCAAATGACTCAGTTTTCACCTGATAAGATGTAAAAACCACCCTTATGCTTTGAGCTATCTCTCTCTGTGAAGAGCCATGTTCCAGCATCTTGCCAGCCTAACTGATCACATAATCACCAGAGAACTACAAGCAATAGCTCTATTTGGAACTTCCCATGCCAAAAAAACCCACTAATTATAATCAGTTTATAGTGGAGCTATGAGATGTTTCATAACCAGTCTCATTGAATTCCTTATTTTGTTAAACATGGTGGCATTCTTTTGGCTTAGGTGTCAGTACCTGTTGTAGCATGAAACAAGTGCACACAAATGCAGCTTCTTTCCATCTCCCTTACTCTGAGAGTGTGTCTCAACAAGGCAGCCACACAACCACCCTACTGTTGAGGGATAGGAGGTAGATCGGTCAAGCTTTTTTTATTCACATAGAATGAGGGTGTTGAAGTTGGAAAACTGCAAGGCAGGCAACCAAACCACGCTGGCTGTTTCCCTTTTGACAGTCTTGTACAATCAGAGCCTGTAATTTTCTTTAATCACAGCTATAAAAAGGACTTTGTCAAATCAAAGAAACTAAAGTTTAGCATCCTTTTTTCTGGGGTGTGGATCGTTCAGAACCTTTTCCTTACTTTATACAGTGCAAGAATTGAAGATTCTAATTTGGTAATTTGGTATAAAAGTGCTCAGGTAAATACAGTATTTACAGTACAAACCAGGAGCCTTAGTATTTTAATACAAAACAGAGTAGAGGCACTTGTAATGAACAATAAACACAATGCAAAATGAATGGAAAGCAAAGATTCAAACAAGGAAGGCATGTATTAGTTTCATTTAATTTGTCATTGTGCTTTTTTAATTCTAGGATATGGTGCCTCAGTTTTTGCACTGAATCGTATTTATTTTACCCTGTAAAATTAACAGTATTTTTTGGCTGCTGTAAAGGTTCTAATATCTTTTGAGTGTTCAGAAAAAAAAACCTGTTAAGCTATTTCATTAAAACTATTCCAGATGGACCTTCAGATACAGGATATGCATATAATTTCTGAAAGTGTTTTCTTATTGTTTATGCAATAAACCCAGTTTGATAAATGTGTTACTGAAATATTATAGTTTGAGAAATTGGTTTGGCAATGAGCAAAGTTTTGCACACCTTATAAAAAGAAATGTAACACTAAGGGTTGTATAAGATGCATCAGTGTTTTTTTTAATTTACAGTTTATTAAATTTTTTGTTAACACTATTTCAAAATTCAAAATTCAGTATTACTATCATTAATGCACGCAAAACGTAGTCTATGACAATATACAATTATTAACCACTTTAAAAGTAATACAGTAATTATAAAGAAAATTTTATACTGTATTTTAAGAAAAATATTATCTACAGCTAAGTTTTAAATGCTCTGAAGCAGCTAAGATACTGTACCTTCTTTATTTTTTTCATTTTATCAGTGCTGTTTCTCCTTAGGTTAAAATAATATTGTAGTCATATTTTATTTAGTTGCCTATTTAAAAGTGTGCATATGAAAGCAATAATTCAGCTTATGCTTTATTTCAATTGTGTTGTAGGAAGGTACTGTTAATGTGACTAGATCCTCAATGCAATTCTGTTTTATTTGCTAGCAGAGTACACTTTGTAGCTGTTCAGACGTGTTCCCACTTCAAAAAGGGGAGTAGAACGGTTTCAAAGTCATGATTACATGCTAAAATGACAACTATGCATAAATATTTTTAAAATGGTGCTGCAGCTTAATTTTCTCAAACCATGCTCAAAAGAAACTGGTCTCTGTCATTGTGGCTGAAAAACTATAATTTAAAGAGCAGCCACACATTCATACAGTGTAAGTGGCAATGGGAGTACCCTTAACATAGTCAGGCCTACATTTCTTCCTCACTACAAATCCATAAAGCTGTGGGAGTTCAACATAGAATACGTTTGCATAAACAAAAGAAAAATATGGAGTGAAAAAAACAAAATGTCTAACACTTTGCAAATTAGTGTATCTCAACCTTCTGTTTGCATCACAGAAAGTTTTGTACTTGTGACTACAGGATTTACTGTATTCAGTCTTAGCTTAATGCAAAACCATTGACCCTGAAGACTGAAATTAGAACTGAAAAAATCTCTTTTTGACTTTGACCTACCCTAGGACTCAATACCAGCGATTACTATTTCAGTTCTGAAGGTATGCCTACAGTATGGCTGATGTTCTCAAAGAATATTTTACAGCAGTGCTGCAATAGTGGGGGTTTGCATTCTGGTTCACTTGCTGTGCCTTTCACTCATTCACGTTATCTTCATCTTCCCTCTTTTACACCACTAAGATCGTCTTTCTATTCCGGGCAAAGTAGTGGTTAGTATAAAAAAGAGCAAACTCATTTTGTTTTATTTGTGGAAGAGAACGACTTTACATCTACTTGGTAAAGTCAAGCTGTTTCTATCTACACAATGTACTGTAAATTCATTCACTAAAAATGGTTTGCTTTAATATGAACTGTTGTAGTCATAGCAAAGAAATATAGTCAATAATTATTTAAGTAGTATTTTGTATACACTATCCACCATGCAGCAACTGCTCTCTAGAGTGAAGAAAAAATCCCAGAATTGCTTTGGACAGCTGTAGCTGTATTTAAGCACTGGGTGCTCTTATTGATAGTTATATTCTTAGCTGTACTTGGTCCATCTGGTAACTCCCTTTGCCATTCTTGTTAAAAGAACTACTGACCCACAGATGGTTACAGAAATCTTCCCTGTGATTCATGGACCAGTAGGGTACTAATCAAAAACAGATTAGTAAATAGCTACTTCTTTAGCTAACGTAAACATCTGTGGATTAAGACACCCTAACTTATTTCTGTGCCCTGCTGTTGAATTTAGAAACTTGCACGATTTGATTAGAGACCATATGTTTTGTGGGTATGGGTGTATAAGAAAATTGGAAAGAAATTACGGAGTGAAGTTTGCTTTAAATCAAAGTTTGCCTTAAAAATTATTAAAGGTAAAATTCTAGTTTGCGAGTAGTTGACTTTAAAATATTCAAAGGCACAGTCAATAGTGCCTTGCCACAAGAAAATTACCACTTAGAAATTGCCAACATTTTAGGTTAATGATTGACAAAGGAAATATTCATAAACTTCACATACTGTAGTGCAGTATCTCTACAGTACATAATTTAGAATAGTATAATTTGTTTTAAATTAGGTCTTATGTGACAGAGCTGTATTTGTGTTTCCTTCTGAATATTTGTATAACCAGTGATCTATCAAGCCCTTTCTTGCAAAAAGTCCATCTTTACTGTGACCTGCTAGCTTACAATATTGCAGGGTTTACAGAGACTCAGCTGATAACCAGCAGTTATGATCTTACTGTACTGTTAAGGTACTGTAGAAAAGGCAGTATTTTTTCTACTTTTCATCAGTTTTCAAGACAGATTATATTTTTTTAGTTTGCTGATTATATATATATTTTAATTATCCAAAATATAACAATAACTTCACTTTCCCATATCTATACAGAAATTAAGGATTTAAAACATTTACAAATTTGTGCCATATCTACTGTTCCAATCCTTTTCTCCTGAAATTGCATTTTCAGGTATACACATACTGTATCTCCCGATATAGAGTCAAATGTTAATTTAATGTTTTTCCAAAACCCTCCCCTATTTTAAAATAGAACAACATTGAGAGAACGTACAGAAGCAGACTAACTAATGACACTAGATATATAATTTCCCAAAACATAAAACAAATGTTCATCAGAAAAAAACTAAATTCTATAGCTCATCAAGGAACTTTTGTCATTTATCAAGAGTTTGTCCAGTTGAAGACAGCTTTTTTTTGCCATGAAAATGTAAAGCAATGATTATTGGGCTAATCTGAGTTTTCAGTTACTTACAGTACCTGTTTCTGAAGCAGTCGATTACTAGGAAAAATTAGGTAGTATGATAATGCTGAAGGGTGCAGTGCTTGAAATATTAGAACTATAATTTTCAGAACGAAAATAACTTAACCATTTACCCAAGTTGTTTTCTTGCCACTGATATTCTTAGATGTATATGTATAGTGCAAAGTGATCCGAGAGATTACAGTTTAAAAAAGGATGAGATTGAAGCCTGTGTCTTGTGATGAAAGACTATCACACAGCACTGTTATCATATTTGTTAGGATGCCCAACATTTTAAAATAGACCATTTTTAGTGTAACCGTTTTAAACAAGCAGTATTATTCAGATATTGAGACATGTAACATCTTAGGTCAGTATGATATCCAGACATAAAGGACTTATTTGACCATCTTTAGATGCAAAACTTGATCTGCCGGGCAGTAGAGACGCATGCTTGTTCAGGGAACATTTGTTTTAAATTCATGTACTGTAACTGAGCATTTCATTAAAACACATTGCACATTTCTGGAGTATTGTGTTAGAAATTTTACTTTTTACTTTCTTCCTTCACTGCCACCACCATGGCTATGTGACAGTTGGAGTACTGCTCTGTCCCTGCCAGGATTCAACCACATTCACAAGCAGGCTCCCGAGACCAGGTCTTCTGTGTCTGCTAGAAAGTCTACACTCTCCATGACTCAAGAGGCTGAAGTCACTACTGTAACATACTTAATGCCACTCTGCTCTGTTATATTAAAAGGACACTTTTTCACTTCGTATATCTCATCGATACATTATATTTCTGTCTAACTTGTAAGCCAAAATAAAACTCTATTTTAAAAGGTGTAATAACAGACTCTGGAGATGGCCCTGCGGTATCATTTGAAGTACCATATTTACTGTTTGGATTAAGATTTCAGATATATTTGCCTTCCCTCATAGCTAACTTTAGTCAGGAATATAAATCATTTAGCCTTAATCACCTTGTCACTAGCAGTACATGAATGTAAAATATTGCTCCTTGGCAGCCAAGCTTTACAGCTTGTATCCTTTACAGCCAAGCTTTATGGTTGATATCCTCCATTTAAACAACCCACTACATCCAGGAAAAATCTTCCATTCCCAGCCTTCCTCATTAATGACACATAGTGCTCATCCTGTGCAGTATTAATTCAATGGTGAGAAAAGTTGGGAGAAAACTGTTAAAGTGAAGAAGCCTGATTCTTAGATACTTAAAACTGTCATATATTTTATAATATAATATGTTATAACATTGTTATAAATCCTATAATACTTACTCTCACAGAGCCGTCTCCTCAGTTTCCCTCTTATCTTGTCAATGGCGTTGAAATCAGAAACGTGAAACACATGAGCAGACTTTGGTTCTGAAGCAATCTCCTCCAGCTCAACTCTGAGAGCTTCGCCAATGCCAACTGCAAACATCCTTATCCCGGCCTGATGGGCAGCCTTGGAAGGTTCCAAAACATAATCCTGGCTCCTTCCATCTGTCATCAAGATGGCCACCTTCTTGATACCTTGTGCATTGGGCCTCGCATCTTGGAAGATGCGAGTGGTAGTGTAACTAATGGCATCTCCAGTGTTGGTGTTTCCTCCAAGGTACCTGATATTCCGAGCTGCACTTTTGACTTCTTCCAGAGTTCTGTATCTCCCAAGGTCAAACTCTGTGGTAGGCCTGTCACTATACCGAACCACAGCCACACGTGTCTTGTCTGGTCCAATGTCAAACGTCTCCACTAAGTTGGCCACCCACTGTCTGACCTTTTCGAAGTTCTCTCTTCCCACACTGGATGAGGTATCCAGTATAAAGACCAAGTCATACTGAACGTTTTTACATCCTAAATGAAAATTAGAGACATATGGTTAATTATTTCAACATCGTATATTCAAAGTTAATTCTGAAAACATTTTTTAAATAGTTTTGTTCACATGTACATTCTGCTTTCTGCACACCTTGTGAAAATACTAATTTGAGAATAGAACTTTAGGTTTCAAAATGCCTTTAACCTTTGTCTGAACTCTGGACCAAACTGGAATATATTCAATTTCACTTTACTCTGAAACTGGAATATATTCAATTTCACTTTATGGTAAGCTTCAGGTCAATCAAAAAGGAAACACAATTCCCTGGAAAGTTAGGGAGAAATGGTTGAAAATGTATGAACCCCCTTGAAAGAGAACAGCAAGAAGGCCTTGTTCTCTTGATCAGCAAGGTATATTGCTTCACTTTTATGTGTTTCTTTTCTGATATTCACTAGGCTATACACTTGACATTTAATAAGTTAAAATACCTCATCATCTGTTCCTAATCATCTCTACTGAGATGATTTATTGTTTATGCAATAGTCACTCAAATAAATCACTGTCAGCTATGAGTAATCAATTAATCAAAATTATGCTAGAACATTCTATCTATATCCAAAATATGTTCTCTTTTCTAAGAACATACATCAATAGAGTAATACATTTATGATGTTCAGCCTATCTGGCTGTTTTACATATTTCTAATAAATTATCATGAACTTGATTTCAACGTCTGTTCATATTCATTGATTTCATGCTCTTTCAGGAAAAGGAATAATGCTAGGAAGCTAATAGCTGAATCCAAGTAGGAAATGGAGATGTTGTCTATAAATTGTTACCTGCTCTTTGTGCAATTGTTCTTCCACCTGGAAGCATCAGTGCAAGGAATATTAGAATTTTACAAATCCGAAATCCCATTCGCAACACCATCTCCATCTCTTTTACAGTGACCGTTGAATAGGATTGTGGTTACCATCAATGTTTCGTCCTGTGGAGACAATTATTAAAAATGAATCAATAATATTTTCAGGTTTGTAATTTATAGAAATAAACCTTTAGCTTGATGACACTATTTAATGTCTCGGCAATATACAGATACTGAAAACATTTTGTTAGTAATGCTTACTTAACTTGTTGTCCTAATATAAATGAACCCTTATCAATTGTTACTCAACAGAAAGTTAACTTTGTAAGTGAAAGAGATAATCAAATGTAAAAAATATGTATACATTTCTTTTGTTAGTGTTTTACAAGTAATAATAAATTAAAGAAATAGAAAATGGGTTACCTTGAGGCTATTATGATTATTGAAAGCTAAATTAACTTTTACTTCCTTAAAGAAAAAAATATATATTTGTATTATTTTCTTGTCTTAGTCAGGACGTACTGTATGTGGTACTGTCGCAGAAAACATACATATGGGATATCTTGATCTGCCACTACAGTGTTTAGACTGTTCATCTATGTTTATCCAGCATCTGAGACAGTTCTTCTATGAGTTTATTTGGTATAAATTTAGCTTAATTATATCTGTTCAGCTGAGGAACAAGATGCACTATTGTCTTGAACAACTTTGCTGAAATAATGTAAATTACAGCTTTGTGCGAAAATGATTGTCCCACAAGCTGGAGGACAATATGCCAAACTAGAAGCTTGTCCAAGGGATACAGAGTATATGCACTGCATTGATGTTGGGATGTGGTAACACATTTCAGTGTTTATTTTTACTTTTTTAGAGAGGAGATTTTAAAGAAATCCTGTTAATATTCAGTAATGAACAAGAAATGCTAAATCTCCTGTAGATAAAGCAATAAAATGATATGACTGCCTCCTCCCGACAGGCACTTCAGAATAGAATTCTTCAAATAAGAAACTTTTATGAGCACTTTTCATCAAATGTTAACCTATATTTTTAAAAAATAGGTTAACTTTAATCCTTGGGTTTTTTAATTAAAAAACAGACTATCAGCAGGTTTCTGTTGGACAATCTGTGTATCATGCCTTGGTTACTGTTGGTAACCTGTTCTCGCTGTCTACAAACATAGTGGTATAAAGGTTGTTTGGGAAAGGGCTGTTACGCAGAAATATGTGTGGGTTTGGTATATAAGATGATGTGGCATTTGGCACTCCCATCCCCTATAAACTGCACACTTCCTTGATTTAACAATTTATGATATCCATTTGCAGCTGCAATGGCAAAGACATGTTTTAAGAAATTAGTAATATTTAAGATTTAGAGAAAGCATCTTTAAGTCTATAAATATGAAATCAGTCAAATCCTATATGCACCCATGGTGCATCTACTGTACAGCTTCATATAATACCCCATTTATGTGATGCATATTGTGGCCCTAGTTACAGTAGGAGCCTGTTTTTCTGATGGATGATATCCACCAGACAGTTTGGCTTCACAGAGAATACAGAGGTGCAAAATTACAGTTATAGTGTTCTAGAGAATCACAGTGTCCAACAACCACCAGATCTCTTTTTGGATTCTTAGTAGAGACCACTTTTTTTAGAATTTGGATTACAGATGGAAGTGTCCTGCCCTCAAGCTCCCGTATCTGATTCAAGGTTCTGAAGTGGGGCAAATTTCTTTGGTGATGTGATTTTGAGTTAGTGAAATATGTTACTTTTCACCGCCTGGGACCATCATCCTTATTCTCTTTCTCCAGGTGTTTCTCTGACAATCCATGCTGCATATCTCTCTGAATGCTGAGAATCATGTTTTGCTGAGAATCTCTTGGAGCCCATGGAGTTTCTTAAGTTCCTTTTCCAGTGCATTAGCTTTTTAATTCAGTATCTGGATTTTGTGGCAGTTACCAGTACCACAAATGTATTATGGCTTTTGGAGTTCCTCCACGATGCTCCACAAATTACAGATTATTGGTTTAAACACCATTTTTGAAGTATTAAATGCTTAGCATACTGTACATGATGCAAAGAACTATATTTTGGTGATAAGAAACAGCTGCACTGTTGCTAAACAGTAGGTTAAATACTGTCAGCCTTCCTGCCTACAATTAACACCTACTTACAGTAGCTCCTACACAGTTTGCACTGACTTGCAAAATTGTGTCAGTCATCAATCAGTCAAAATAAACGTTATATTACTTTTTTTTCAAGGAAAAATTCCAAATTACTGGGTACAATAACAGGCAAAAAATATTCTTATCCAAAAGGGAATTCACCTGGCTTGTTTCTTTTCTTTCTAAATCTTCCTCCAAGTGCAGTATTAGCTGCTCTGTCTGCCTGTTTTCACCTGTCTTTTGCTTGTATTGTATGGGCTTATAGGGATCAAATAATGAAAGAGATGTTTGGGTTTTGCTAGTCCTCTCTCATGTCAGAAATGCTGATAAAATCATGGATTTACAGTCTATTCAATGTGTACATTGTTGTTTTAATATGCAATTTACATATTTACATTATGTTACTATACTACTGTACAGTATAAATTAATATTCTGTTTGACCTGAGGAGCTGCTGCCTCATTTGCCTGCTCTGACATTCTCCACCAGAGAATGTTAGGTTTAACTTGCATCAGCTTCCTTGGTTAGCTGATCCAGTGAGATTGTGAGGTCCTTTGTGGCACATCTCTGTTTTTGCATTTGAAGTGTGAGCTGATGCTCTGCTTCAGTAGCACATGGTGTGTCAATGAACAGATGTCAGAAATTCCTTCAGTGATAGTACATTCCTAGCCAAAGCCATTAAAATACACAATGTACTATAGATGTAAACCCTCTTGAGTTAGAATACTGGAAGTGATTATTTCATAGAAGTAAACCACAAATTACCTAAACAATAAGAAAATGCTCCTGTTTACCTTGAATTATCAGTCAGAGAGCTTGAGGCTATCAAAGGAGGCTTAGGCAATTCAAACTGTATTCAGGTTATGGTATTTTGTTAACTTGAAGGTGATTTGTTTCAATGTATTTAGATTGATTTTTGGCAGAGTAAATCAAAAACCTGACATATTTGAAAAAGTAGAAAATAATAGCTTTGTAATATGCCATTTTAGATATATACAGTATGCTGCACACCTAAAACTGTTTATTGTTTTTTTAAATATGTTCCTGTGACAATTAATTAAATATAAATAGATTATCAAAATACAGTTATTTCATTCATTCTAAACTATTCTTCTGAGCTGATGTTGAATTTAAAAGCTATAATCTTTTACATAACTATAATTAAACTAGAATTTTATACCGTGCTTTACATGTTAACCACAGAAACTTCTGTATAAATAAAGCATGGTTTCCAAATCAAAACTAGGATGCCAAAAGTCATCAAATTATGTTTTTAAAACTGATAACACAACAAAGTACAATGTATTGCATTAGTAGATTGAATAAATGTCAAAGTGTTACTGAGTCCCACTGAAGACATACGATACATGGCAATAATCATCCATACACACACATGAGCTTTGTGTTGGTATTTGATTCTAATCAATAATTTTACAAATATTCTGTACATTTGTACAGAATATTAATTATTCAATAAATAGCAAACATCTATTTATAAATATATATAGAAAAGGTATTAAATGCAAATATTTGATGTCAGAATGCACAAATAAAAATCCAAAATCTAATTATAATCATGGTAAATATGTGGAAATATGTGCAAAAGGCATTCAGATATGGATAATAAATGTTAAATCGCCAGTGTTGGATTGGTATTCATTTTAAATTGGCAGCCTTTTACTCTTTCAGAGAGAAAAGAACAGTACTTACGGGGAATAATTATAATTCATTACAACACACTAATATCCTACAATAAGGAGCCAAAGATTTTCATCTGTAAGCAACAGAGAATTTTGACACAGACACAAGATATCACATAGTGTACTTGGAGTGGCAGCAGCACAAAATCTCATGACAGAAAATATTTTAAATTGAATAGAAAACTGGCACTGGAAGTAGCATCAACTTTATTAAATGGGCTTCAAATGTGTCACCTGTTTAGTCAGTTGTACAATGTGTAATTTAACAACACACAGTATATTAGCAACAAGCAATTAAATAAAAAAAAACAATAATACAACTTAAAGAATACATGACCATCAACACATCAGCAACAGTTGCAGGACCAGTATAGTTACAGTAAATACATACTGTACTGTAACTTCTGTAAATCTCATTAATAAGGTTTTATAATTTACAATTCTCTTCAAGTTGAAGTCAGAAGTCTTCACATCAGAGCTAGACTAATTAGAGATTAGAGATATTTTGTTAACGGTTTTACCTTTATGCATTTCATATCTTAGCTAACATTAAAATGTGACCTGTTTTACATTTTTGAGATCTACATTAAAATTGTTAATTTCAATTTCAGTCAAGAACATCATATAGGAAAGTGATTTGATTGTGATTTTACGAGAATGATTGCTTTTTGTTTAAAATATATTGTGCATAAGGTTCTTTAATAATAGATTAGACTTGCTTTTATGTAAACTAGCCTTAATCTACAGTACGTGTACAACCTGACATTAATTTCTGTTTTTGCCCACAAGTGGGTGCTACATGCATTTTGTATTTTTTTTCACTTTCCGCAGGTGGTAGCTTTATGTTTGGTCACTAAAAGATAATTAACTTTGCAGGATGTACTAGTCAACCTCATTTTCTACACCATGTACAGTACTGCAAGTGTAGTATACTTGAAATTATTTCAGATTTGTTTAAATTTATAAAATGATTTTCTTAAATTAATTTAAATTAAGCACTAAATTGAGCATTCAGCATTGTCAGATATTTCAGGAAATCTAGCAAGAAAGAAAACATTTTGCATAGTCCACAGACTGCTTTCCTGTAGTCCAAGATTAATCTGACTACTTTATTTTAATTTACATTAAGATAATTAGTGTCCAGTAAGCCAGCCTTTAAAATTTAACTCAATTTACAAGGACAATGAGGCTAAATTTCACCAGCATACTACACAGGTTTAAATTGTAGCCAAAGCTCATTTAAACACAAATCTAGTCAAGAGAACCTTTATCATTATTAGATTAGAGTATAAAAGTATTGTACAATGAAATTACTAAATTATGTATAAGTGGTTTAATTAATAATAATTCAAGGTTTGTAAAAAGTGCCATCTTGTATTTTTTTATTTGTATATCTGTTGGATGTTTCTTTATGTGCAGTGTAAAACCAGCCATTTGGTTTTAACCATTGGTAACAAATATCGAACACATGATAGACACAAGATCCTTCTACTAGACTGAAAGAATTTTAAGAGCTTCAAAGTAGTTTAATAAATATCTGATTGTCAAATTTTGAGTTCCATGAAAATAAATATGTTAATATTTGATTCTTACTTGGATTTTGGTTAAAAAAATCTTCTGTTGACCATCCACAGTTCTGTCACAGTCTTCCTCAGATTCCAGTTACATGTACACTTGTTCTCTGCTCTGCAGGGTACAAGACTGTAGCATCTTCTAAGTAAGAAAGCCTGAGGATTGCTTTTTATTCATAGAATGTAAGTAAAAAATATTTTATTTGTCCAGGGTGACAATCCAGTGTAAAGTCTTGTTAAAAATGAGGTAAAGTTCTCTAACAAGCTTTGGATCGGTAGATTGAGTGGGAGGAACTACACTGAAAGTATTGAGTTTCAGAGGGAGGCTCATGGAAATAAAAAAGGCTGACAGCTCCATCCAATTATAGCCGAACTTTCAGGGTATTTTTGTCTTTTTACTGCACCCATCTAAAATACCCTGCTCAAAGGAGAACTGTGCTCTTAACTTCACTGCTAACCTCATTGTCACTTTAAACACAGTCCGTGTGTTCTCTATATACATTCTGTGGTATCTGTTAAGTTTTCCAGGGCACGTAGATTAAACAATAAGAATTCTTTTTGACAAGTACAGTTTTTCTGTACATTTTTCTTTCATTATTGTCTGCTTTCCAAAAATGTGTTTAAAAAATATAGCTTTCCTGAGACGTACGGAGGGCTTACTTTTCCTGTTGACACAGTAATACATTTTCCACCTCGTTTCAAGTGGTTTGTAACAACAAAAAACAAGCTTCTGTACCAAAGAGTAACATACACCGATGCCTTTTTATGTTTTGAATTCGTAATATTACTTTGTAACTGCTTTAATATCTAGATATCAAAATGTCCAATAATTGCCAACCTGTTGTGGAAACAATTGACAAAATGTCCAATTTCTATATCATAATTTGTTACAGCACATTCATCAGAATATTATTAAGATCATTTGTGTGTCTTAATTCCCAATGGTTCATCTACTTGATTGCTTCTTAGTTCAGTATTTCAAGCTTATTTGTTCTTTTACCTGCTATCAAATTGCTAGAGACAGGCATCACTTGTATTTCTCTGGCATTTATGGAATATGTCATAATATTTCCTCTACTCTTTAGACGGTATTGTAGATTTCTAAGGAGATATAGTTTCCCATCTAACACCTTCAGTTCTTTACTGGTTATCTTTAAACAGGATCTTTAAGATGATCTCTACTGGTCCATATACTAAGAATAACAAAATCAGCAACATTACTACTACTACTACTACTACTACTAATACTACTACTACTACTACTACTACTACTACTACTACTACTACTACTAATAATAATAATAATAATATAAAGGCATGTTGGTGTTGAGTTGGGGGACTTTGGCTCAATTCCTGCAGTACTATCTGTGTGGAATTTGTTCTGTTTCTTCTTGTGTTCACATGGGTTTTCTCTTGGGGCTCTGGTTTCCTCCCACAGTCCAAAGACATACTAGTAGCCAATATGCATGGGCAGCATCACTACACGGAACATAGAGAAGTAAGACTCTGCTTCTCGAATGGAATTAAGATGGAACAGACCTGCTAGAGCCCAGAATGGAAGTACACCAGGATTAACACGAATATTCTTTCAAATGGTGTTAAGGGATCTGTTTGTACACTTGGCTGGGTAAAAGTGGTCATGAACTCAGTTTAACATCTCTTATGATGGGCAGCACCTCCTACAGCACAGTGTTCCCTAACCAGCATCCTGAGTCTTTGGTTAGAAATTCAACCAGGAACTGACCTGGAGTAAGAGTGCTACCTACCAGCACAATAATACCGCCTACAACACCAACCTGGTTTGTCTTTGAAGACACCCAACTGTGTACTAACTAGGTCCATCCAAGCTTAGATTCTAATAACTGGTAAGATCAGGAAAAAAGGAAGTGAAAATAGAGAAAAATAGGAGATTTTCACCATAAAACTCTCAGGACTCAGGCGATTTGTGTTGGATGCAGTGAAAGCTGCGTGGTTTTACTGTAGTCTCTTTGGCCTCCTCACCGTGTAATTTGAGAGTCTGATGTCGCTGACTTTATAGTGTCACTGACTCTGAGACCTCCTCAGTCATCTGGCTTCACAGCAACCAGTGTCTGCCCCGCATGTGAACTGTCCGACACAAACTCTTTCACTCAAGCAGATGCTAACCACAGCCGGGTTGTGTAGCAAACAATAAAAGGAGAAGAAAGTAGATTCTACTACCAGGATGCACACTTCCTGTTGGAAGTCAGATTTAGAGAGTGCACTTGCAGAAGAAAGCCTTCATACCTCAAAGCAAGAGAGCAACCAGAGGCTGGTGGCTGGGTAAAATCTCCAATATGGCAATTTCTCTGTTTCAGAATAAAGCAATAGTGAAAGTAACAATATTCAGACCATATAAAATTGGCATGGTGGGGAGTGCTGTGTTTCACTCTGCATTGATTGATGTCAATTGCTATACATTTTAAAATCACACTACATTCTAAGGCGCTTTATATACAGTACTTGTATTATTCTATAAGCCCCAATTGCGCCCTCTGCTGCACTTATTGTTGTACAACATCAACTAGATTGTTACAGAAATAATATTGAAGGTGCTGCATATTCATCTTATAGTAAGAAGATCTCCTCAGATTTGTTATTAAAATGTGAAATAAAGTTCTGAATTATTTTGGAATTCTTTTTAAGACAACTGCTTCAAAGCATTTTTTATGAAAAAGCGTGTGTGAAGGGGAGAGTTAGAGAGAATGTATTGTATGTGATGTCATTTCTTAGTCAGCAATGTCTGCTAACTATAGAAGTGCTGGACTGGGAGAGGAAGTCTTCTGATGTTTTAAAGCAGATGGACTTTGGGAGTCCTGGCCACATTATGGAAGGACATATTTGTGAGTTCAGCTGTTTGTGTTAAAGCAATCTGTGAAAAGTCAAGGAGGTAGGATTGACAAGTGTCTAACCAAGTCATCAGATAAAATGTACAATACTACAGTATTACTGCATTCCTGTGTGCTACTGCTGCAATAGATGAATATATTCTAGGAATTGCACATTCATCAATAAGGATGTGATTGTTTCAATTTTCCTTTTTATTCGTAATTCGGGAAATATTCCTCCAAAGAATAAAAAATATGCAGAAGACTACAAAATGTTTAATCTTTAAAATGTTTTGTCAATAGATATAATGGATCCTTGTTTAGTACATTCCATTGTGGGCGTTTTGTCTGTTGATATGTCATCCTAAGACACTGCTTTATTAACCTTCAACCAATCCAAGTGACTGAAAGATTTAAATGATTTTTTTTGTATAAATTTTAATGTACTATAGTACTGTAGGCGGGTGATAAAGCAGTTAATCAGTATTGCACATGGTTCAACTTTCTATACAGAGCAGAAATACAAAGGGAAAAATGTACTGTACTGTACAATATCACAAAAGAAGAATTAATTTCACTTTTCTTGACATGAAAATGCAGTGAACAAAGCAGCACATTTTCCCTCTCTGAACATTTAAGTGTATAATCAGACTACTGACTGTTTTTGAGTAAACAGCTTTTCAACATCCATCCATCTTCATACCATATATATCTTTGGATCACCCATTGTACAATTACCTGCACAGCTTGAACTTATCCACTCAAGTGCTTAGAGCTGATGTTTTGTGTTTATATTTGATATTTGTACCAGTTTTTTTTACTCAAGATTGGTCATTCAGTAGGTAGTGCTGTATGGGATTATAATCTGTCTCTGTCTGTGTTAGTTTTCATTTGCTCCTTATGTTCACATGGGTCTTCTCTGAGTGCACTGGTTTCCTCTTACAATCCAAAGACATGATGTTTGTGTGCCCAGTGATGAACTGGTGTCCTGTCCAGGATATATCCCTATTTTATAGACTTTCTATGTCAGGTTAGGTTTCAGTGCATTAAAACCCTCTAAACAAAAATGCGATACTGAAAATGGATGGTCACAAAGTGTCAAAAGATAGCAGAATACACGCTGGATTCCTAGATGCTAAAAGAGTACTGCAACATTGTCTGTATTCTGAAATAATGAATGCAGCACAGGAAACACAAGGTATTGCTTCAGGGAAATTTCTAGAACGGGACCAATGAATAACGTGTTTTTTAAATATTTTTATTTTTGATCTTTAAAAGTAAGGAAGTATTAATAACAAATTGGTTGTGATTGTGGTTCCAAGTTGTAACCAACAACATAAGTTTTGATTTTAATACCTCAAAGTAGAATATACTTTCGGGGAATTGTACTGAATTAATTCTTCAAAACTCAGATTTTGAACTCAGACCAAGAAAATAGTGGGCTTTTAAAAATAAAACATCCATTTACAAGAATCTTTTTTTAAATATGGAAAATACTGGAAATCAGTATTATTTAATATTAATATACATTTATTTAATGGCAGTATTCTAATATTGACTACAAAAGCTGGAATAAAAGAACAATAAGATACAGTATTTATTTAAGAGAATAAGATAATATTTCCTTCACAATATTCATGCTTTTACCCCTGAATTTATCACCATCACCAACTCCATCATCATCATTGTTGTTATTTTTATCATTATTTTAATTTATTACTTTAAAATGAAAGTTTTATATTTTGGTAGTTCCGAATTTGCTGTTATTATTATGTGTAGCTGTATTTCTACAGTCATTTATAATACTGTATATTAATGGCTAATCATTTATCCATTTTCTTCTGATTTAGGGATGTGGGGGAGCCAAATGAATCCTTAGATTTTGGCGTAAAGGTTGTTGAAAGATGCGATTGCTTTGAACTACAATATTTTGTTGGAAGCTCCAATAGTCCAGAATGAGATTTTCTCTCTCAAGCTAATGTGCCACAAAAAGAGAAACTCATTGTTTTCATTTTGGCAAAATTATCCAGTAGTTAGTAGCATAGCTTAAAAGCAAATCACAAATTAAAAAGAGGTTAACCATGGTTTGTGTTAGGCTTACAATGCCTTCTGTGCTTATTTTTAATATGCATTATAGGCTTTCGTAAAAAAAAAAGTCTTTTCAATATGTATTCATATTTTCTGTATCCACAAAGATATGTCAAAAGCCATTCAGTGTTTGTTATCACTGTGCCATATTACTCACCCAAGTGCTGCGTTTTGGTTTTTTAAAATAATATTGAAATGACCAAAATGATGATGAGGTTCATCTCAATCATGTAAGAAGCAATAATTGACTAAGCACCTTGCAAGATTTGAGAAGTACTGTATGTTTTAACAATCTTGCAGTAAACATCTTGGATATCCCCAAAAGCCATACTGCTAACAATCTGTCAACCAAAGCTCTCTTCTCTTCCTGTGTCACCAGTATGCCTAGAGTACTTTCTTGGTGCTTTCTGCAGCATATAACTAGCGTCCCTCATTGCTGCAGAGCTGCTTCTTAGTATTAGTTCTCTGAGGTGGCTTGCCATCATCATCAGATAATCCAGCTAGTGTTGACATCTTAGATTTACGTTGATCCACTTCAAAGTCTTTACCTTTCCTCAGCCTCAGGTGTCCTACAGCAGAACCCTGAAAGAAATCAGGATTTCCACTGCAGTTCCCCCTGGCAATTGAGACAAGAGCTTTAGACTTCTGAATGCTACTCATAGGTACCAATGGTTTGCAAGGAAAGGTGTTCTTTTTGAGTGACGGCTCTCTTCTGATTCCACAATTACTGCCTTGGAAGAGAGCTGAATGTCTTTCAGGGACTGAACAAAGTTTCTTTAATCTTGTCTGGGGTATTGCTGTTTCTCTGAAAGAATCGTGAGAAATATTTATGACGGTCATTTCCAGCCCCGTTTTTGCATGCTGTTTCATTCCTTGGAGGTTTGATTCTGTACCCATGACTTCCAATTTCTGGGCAGCTATTGCAGCTTCCTGCTCAATTTCCTTAATTTTCTGTTGCTGTGACTTCTTGACATCTTTGGAGAGCTCCAAGGGAGCCAGCTTCACAGGCCTTCTTGGCAATACATTTTCAGATTCTTTCTGTATGACCTCTTGAGGCTGTGACTTGACTTCAGTGTGCTCCCTCTTTACTGGGCTTTTAAGAAGGGATCTTCCAGCAGTAACCTGAGCCTTGTCCTGCTCTCCATTGCTCTGTGACAGATGGAAGCCAGTTGTTTTTAAATCTGTGCCATTTGTAACTGGCAATCGGAGGTTAAGGACACTCACATCGCTGATTGTATTTTTAATTTGGGAGGTAGGCAGATCATTAATCTGGGGTCCCTTAAAAAACAGTAAAATATACAAAAAAAGATATACAATACTGTAAGATAAAACATAGAGATCAACAGCTGTTATAAGAGTTGTATTATAAAACCTTATAATTAAGGTCTTTAAACAAGTAAACTATACTTAAAATTATTTTTAACCAGTTTTTTTAACCATCCAGTTCTTTTTTAAAAACTTAAATTGTAAATTTTCATTTGACAAAACGGATCATTTTAACATACTTGTAGACAGCACCCTGAATCTTTCAACATACTGTATATCCTTATCTATAGTGTATTAGCAAATAGAAATGTTGCAATCTGTCTTTCTTTTCTATTGTTTTTACTCTCACCTCTCACCTGGCAGTACTGTACAATTAACCCATAAGCATCTACATTTATCTGGGTTTGGCAAAGATAACACTAAAAATTAACTAAAGATATAAAAGTACTTAATGTACTGTACACATTTTGATTTCAGGGACTTTTTGTGCTTATTAATGATAGATAATTGAGAATTATAGATAATTTAGAATTTTATTTCACTTTTTTTACCTTCTCTTTTACCTATCACTTTTACCACTGCCTAACATTTGCCGTGTGTACCCCAGATATGTAGAAAATGCTATTTATTCCAGGGCAAAGCACAGGCAGACAAAGCCAATTTGCTTTCCTATACAACAGTACTTTACAAGGAATGTACAGTAACTAACATTCCTTTATTAATTTATGAACATTAAATCATCCAAAAAACTGTCAAGGAAAGGATTTTGTAAAGTTGCCTAAAGAAATGTGCCTTTGGTCAGGCACACTTAACTTTGTACAGTAGATGTGATCAGGTATTTTAGTGTTTGCAGGTGTTTTTGTTCTCCAGATTATAAATCTATGACATGTGACAAAACTTCAAATGAACCAGTAAGAGTCAAGTAAAATGTACTTTGACAAAAGCCTGCCTTGCATATTACCATGTTTATTTAAGACTACAATGTACAATAGAAAGAAAAATGTTAAAAGAAGATAATAATAAGGACCTCAGATATCACCTATACTTTTTTTTCTTATGATTCGCAAGTTGAAATTTTTGAAAAATATATATACAGTATATATTTGATTTTACGGTTCTACAAATTAAGATCTGTATCATCACATTGTTTCATGTGAAATTGTATACAATTTAATGCTTTGAAATATTGTTGCATTGATTCAAGTTTCAAAATATTTTTTTAAAAGAAGCATTACTTACAAATTGACCTGCTAGCCTTTGCTTTCTTTTAAACATTTCCCAGGGAGTGAGTACGGATTGCAAATATTCTGTATCTCAGTATCTTTGGCAGGATGATGCAGAAGTAACTTGGCTTTAGTGATTGACATTGCCTGGGACAAAAGCTTAGCAACATTTCTGTAAGGTGATTAAAGAGATTAGGGTCACTTTACAGGCAGTGAAATTTCCAGTGATTTAAATCCTGCTAAAGTCTTTGAACAGAGGCCTGGAAGCCAATACATTTACTGACTTACTCACAATAATACCTTTTCAAGAGGTACTGTATATGGTTGTATGACAAAAAAAAGTACATTTATTTATTAAACTGCAGTTTAAATTTTGTACTTAAATTCACTAGATGGAGACAAAGCCCACTGTAATACAGTTGTAAAATGTCAGCATAGTGATGCCCTTTATTTTGCCAAGGTTTTGTGCATTAGAGCTGCAAATGTCTTTTGCAATTAGTTTATTAAACAGTGCAGGCTCAGACTCTGCTATTTTAGCTGATTTTGTTGCTGTCAGTCCTGGGGTTTTTTTTCTTTTTGCTGTTGCTTGTTTAATTTAACACAGTTTGTGTTGCAGAGATACTGTATAGTCAGATTGGAATAATTTACTTCATAGCTAGTTGTAGAAAATAAAGAAAAGAGGAAGATCAGCAAAGTTAAATGGAGTTAGCCCTGATTTCATTTAACTACATTCAGAGGAATATTTGCAAGGTGTTCTATTTTAACTGTAATCTACTGGAAGATTGAAATTGCTCCTGAAGTGTTTCACTAAAGGCAAAGCAAGAGAGGTAAATGAGAAATAATGCAAAAAGTCGGGTTCCTGAAATTGGTTTCAGGAGGCATTGGTTTTAAGCTTTCTTCTGCATAATCAACATTCTTTTCTGTCTTCTTAAGTCTAGGCCTTAGGCAAAATAAAATGTATTCATTTTAAGTGCTGTAACAGTCTTTTTCTAGCATCGGTAGGATTTTGGGGGCTTTTGTATGCTTTAAAAGGAGTTGAAAAAAGCTCTGGCTTGAGCTATCTTGATACTTCTACATGCTTACAAAAACATATTTTTATTCACAGTCATTAAAATACAACACAGTGAAGTAACAAAAAGTGAAGTTATAAAAGGTATAAAAAGTATGCAGGGATGAAAAGTAAATAAGTGCTTGAGCGATACAATTTTGAGGAAAATATTTCTGCTTATTCAGCACTAGGGCACAATGTTTTTCATGGAAACAATTTTTCCTTTAGTTTTGCGATCCCTGGTGTTCAGCCCCATTGTTCACATTTCAAACCTTCTTAAATTAGAGGAATAAGTAGGATATTATCAAGCATTTTATTGGTGTTAACAAAATCTGCACACAACCGTGTGATTTGAATGGAAGTTTGCAGTTTCACAAATGAGTGTTCACAGCAGAATAATTAATAAGGTTCACATTGGCTATAACTGTATAGCAATAACTATATTAATACATATTTGAATAACACATTTACTATAGAGCAATGACATTATATGAAAACCTGGTAGTGTTGAATTATATCTCTGAAAGCTCTGTAATGGAGTATATAGCATATAGTATATAGATGAATATAGCAGAGCCTTGTTATTTTTTATTCAATTTCATCATTTGTCCTTTTTTCCTGTTACCATGGTATGATTCACCACTATTTCTATTTGTATTACCACATGTCACTTCTCTACCATTATACTGTACTAGATACCAGTTTTCTATGTTTAATTATGTTGAATTTATATTTACTGTACATCGTGAGTAAATTAATGTTCAAATATTTGTTTGAAAAAAACATTTATCTCCATTGTAAACAGTAAGAAGCTTGTAGCTGTTTTCAGTTTAGGTTCTTTGTAAGTTTTTGGTTTGGTATGTTAGTACTTCTCGAATTTTAAGGCCATGGTTAAGTAGTAAGGCTAGTAAGGCCAAGTAGGCTAACTGACTCGCTGTGTAATAAAATGTAATATAACAAACTAAGCAATTCTATTGAAAAAGGATGGATGTTACACCTCTTTAAATATATATTTTGGGTAGGAGTCACCCTGCAATACACACTTACAGTAGCATTTCAAAAATGACCATGGGAGATCAACATACAGTAGCTATACAAAATGCACGACTTTAATATAACCAATACTTTATGTGCAGTATTGATTCTGCTAATAATTAATATTTAATAATGCAGCTTTGCCTCTTTTTGCAAAGGAGTGAATTGGGAAGGTAGCAAGTTGAATAGTTCTGTTTTACAGCATGCACTGTACCTCTGATTGAAGGTTACCCAATCCTTAGCTATACTAAAATATAACAGTTACTGTATCTGACTGCTTCTCTGCACATTATTTTCAGAGTTTGCGCTCTCAGTTTAGGAATTATTAGCACAACATGAAAGTATCCATTATTTCACAGAATATGTCTCCTGTGGTAAGTCATTCCTGGATGGTTCAAATGAGTCAATATCAGGTCTCAGGAGTAATGTGTTACTATCCCTACAATTGTGCTTCCCACATGAAGGCCTTAAATTATATGGAGGAATGTGTGAAATCAATTCTTTTGGGCAATTATCACGTTTAAGATGGTTCACTGCGTTTAATATTTGCATGTTTCCAGTTAAGAGTCCAGCCTCCTTCTATAAAAAAAGACTGTAACTAAAATCAATATCATCATTCTCTTAATTTTTATAAATAGGAATGTAACATTATAGTGCAGTTCTTAAAAATGAATTTTCTAACTAGAACATAATACAGTAATATAGCAAATGATTCATTTATTTATTTCATATTACTGTATCTGTTCTTTTTGTATTTTTAGGAATGTAATTTCATTTTTATATATACTGTATAATGTGTACATTCCCTTTTAGGACAGTAGAGAAGTGAAGGCTATAGAAACGTCTAAATGTCTACTGAGGGAAACCTGTTAAGATTTTAGATTAATCAAAACTCATAAAACACATATTAAACACAAATTAAAATTACTGGTGAGGTGCAGTATTGGTCTGTGTTAGAAAAATAGCACCTTTGCCGAGTAATCTTAATTGGGTTCCTTAGTCTAAAGACTATCCAATGTAATATTTTTCTCACACTGGAGTACACTATATAAATCAATTTAAATATTTGCAGTCTTCTAAAAATGGTACAATAAAAAACCAACCCTGTGAAAAAACATTTATTGTCAGCTTAAATCTGTAGAAAATAATCAGAAGATCTAACTGTCAATCACATTTAGATAGTTTAACATTTTTTGGTAGTGTATCCAATGCAATCTTGGTACAATAATGTACTACAAATCAAATTGTAATGCAATCAGAAATATAGTCATTGCAAGGACTCCATCCTATCAAAATATTTATTTCTTAAGAAAATCAGCTTCAAATTACACTATTATTACTTTCTCAATACATTGTAAAGACACATCTAAAACAATTATCAGAATTTTACTTTTAGCAATATTGAAGGTGATAGGCAGAATTCTATTGTTAGTTAACTCTAAGAAATTGCCAAGTTGTGCTTTCATGTCATATCTTATCAAAATAATATAATCTATATAGTCAATACAGAAATTAGCATGTAATCACTCAACCAGTTCCTTCTTGAGGAAGCTCTTCAAGGTGACAAGTCTGTCCAGGGAAACAATTGTGATCTCTAACACAAACTGATAAAACACTTTCACCCATGAACATGTGCCTTAATTTTATAGGTTGTGCAGCTATTGATGAACCGGATATCTAAAGTTGGGGAAAGTGTGTTTACCTTCCTGAGCATGTGCCCCAGGATGTGAGTGTCAAGTAAGGACAGGTAAAGAAAGAGATTGCAGGCTGACGAGACTGGAGAAAGACAGTAAGGCTGTCTGTTTGCCAGTAACATCCAACGTTTTTTTATGCAATATGTGGTGGCAGACCTTCCCTGTCACAGGTCAATGTTCCATATTTTCATATTTTTCATATCAGTTTCTTACAATCTAAATGTTTAATATACCTGAAGGAAGCAAGGTATGGTAAGGATAATATGAAAAAAGGAGACATCAAACTCACATATTGTCAGAGGTTGACTCACAAGAAATAATTAGGTACACTAATCCTTCATGGCAGCATTAGTTTGGAATTTAGCCTCCATTGCGTTTTGATGTTATTTGCTTAAGGGAAGTATCATATTAAAAACTGATTTTATAAATGACTGAAGTCTTACAAAAGCTACTTTTTCTCCTTGTAAAAGATTATATTGTTATGTTGATACTCATATTCTCTTTACACAACAAACCTCGGTACAATTCCGTCAGGTTACTTTTTTAATAGTTTTCACAGAGTCTGTGGCATGCCTAAGAGTTTTAATAGATGATATGCCAGGGGAGTTATTCTTTTTCTGTCAGATTTAATGAGAAAAAACAAAACTGTAGAACCGAGAATAGTGGATGTGAGGAAAAGTTGCTTTAATAGGAATGGGAAAAGAAAAACGGTGTGTGAATGACAACATGTTCTTGGAAATACAGGCCCTCTCAATTGGGAAAGCACTGTAATATTCTTTTAGCCTTTCAATGATTTATTAATTGACTTTCACATTTTTGGTTGTTTACTGTTATCATGTAAATTGAAATGGAATTCAAATCATTAAACACTCTGTAAACTGCAAATTAAATGCTTTCAAGGGTTACAAAATTGTGATAATGTACCTAAAAACGTGCTTCACAATCATAGCTGAGGCTCTATCATGCTATGGAATATTCAAGAAAAGAACATCACCTAAGCCATTTTTAAGTCTCTTAAATTCAGACAAAGCTGTTCAATGTGAGGTCCGCTTCAGCACCTGTTCATTAAATAGCTCATTGTGATGGCAAAACTGTCCTCTGAGGCAACTGGCTTTATAAACATCATCATTTGAGATGCAAAAAATTACAGGCTTAATGCTGAGAATAGTCTCAGTTCCTTTACCACTGTTTTTATTGTGTCGCCTCTTTAGGTCCTTGACGTCCAAGGCTGACAATTTAATTATTAGGGTGCATGTAGGGATAAATAGCATTGCTATGCACGGCCTCCCACCTATTAAGCACTAAGTTGAAAAATACAGCTGCAAAAAACCCTGTAGATAAATGTCCATGGCTCATTTTCTGTCGACATCCTTCCTGCTTTTGTCAGTAAGAGATACACTTTCTCCCACTGAAAACCGTTTTTAAACTTAAGGTAGAGGTAATTAGCACTGGTTGTTGGGCTACATTTACCATGATGATAATGATAATAATAATTATTAGTGGCAGTAATGCTGGATTCATCAATAGTGCGAACGCCAGTATTGTATGTAGTAGATGCCTCATCTTTGTGCTTTTGACTGAAAATGATCATCGACCTCATTTCTTGTGGGTTCAGTTTTTATTGTTTGTTTATTGGTAATATTGGTGCAGGTATCTTGCAGAGGACTAGATTTTAATACCAGGAAATAACCCCTGTCTTTCTATGCAGCAGAATCTCAGAGCAAAATACTACAGTAGCTCGTGGGTTTTTTTTTAATAATAAACACCTTTCAGGATTGCTAATTATTATATTCAGGGAGCTGGTACAAAAACTAATAGAAAGTGTAATGATAAATGAAAAATATTTTTTATGTTCATACTTACCAATTGCCTGGTTTATTTATTGGTGTCGTTTCAATCTTTAAGCTCAGACTATTTTAACTCATGACTACCGGAATGGCACACATTTTTTATTATGTGGTTGTTTTTTATTAGATGAAAACATTTATTCAGATACTTGCTTCCATATGCCAGGAATCTCATTGTGCTCAAAATCAGAGCAAAAATACAGGACTTAAATATAATGGATCTTTTACCTATTTTTAAGACAATATAGTCAATATTGGATCTTTTGGTGTTGTGCATCAGGGAAATTTCACTATGTCAAGGGATACAGTTTAAGAAAATCAGCTCCTTCTATCACAGCTGGTCAGATGCAGGATGAGTATTGCCACCCTACACTCCCTCTATGTGCTTATTTTCATTAATAATGACTGTTGATAAACATGGTTGTATAAATGTGTTCCCAATATCATCAGTAAGACATCTTTAGGGATCAATACATGAAATTGTCTTTCATTGATCCTCATTAGTGGTTTAATAAAGTGTAAGGTATTTTGTGGTAAGTTAAAATTTGAGGTCTGTACTGTAGTTTAACCTCAATGAGAGGACAGGGTAATCGTACAGTCCTTACTGAAACATTGACCCTCCTGTAGTCTTTTTTGTCACTTGCTAAAGGATAATCTAAGAAGAAAGAGAGCACAAATACCTTGCACAGAGATGATCACTTCTCACTTTTATTTTTACTTTCCAACAGATATGTGATTATTATGTCCAAATGCATACTACAGTACGTAGAAGTATAAATGGGAATATGGGGAAAAAATACAAGTGAAAATTTAGTAGCAGTTTTATGATGATGTTGCCTATACTGTACGTATTTTGTATCTATGAGACAGCCACCTCACACAATATAGAAATGCTGGTTTGTTAAAAGAATCCATAGCAAGCTTAGAAAAAAAGCTAACATAGTTTTGAATGTGAGTACTTGGAGATCTTTTGCTGTGAAATAATGAATGTAAGCTATTTCCATGTTAAACCAATTAACAACACTAAGGAGTTCAGAGAAAAAAAATTGCAGAGGCAAATTCTTCTTCATTTTAATTAATTCTGATTACCCCATAATAGTATAAAATAATTTCCATACAGTATGCAACAGTTGTATTCTTTCAGTTACATTTTTGCTATGAGCCATACATTTTAAGACTGGAAAACTATTGAGGGAGTACTCACATATGAAAACAAAAAAATAAAAGTGGTTTCATTTTGCTTTCAACACAGAAATCTTTCTCTGCTGAGAAGGAAAAAAAAGTGGAGCATATTTTAGACTACTGCAAAATGTCCTGAAAATGGAATGCAGGTTCCTGGTTCTTTCTGATCTTATAAAACCTAAGTGCAATTATAAGGCATCTATCTGCATGGACCTGAATTTGATTCAGGAAGATGAAAGCATTTCTTTGACCATACAGTACAACAAGGACCAAAGGAAGTAATGGTTCCTTTCTAAGCATCTACTCATTTCAATCTCTGAATTTTTTCTGTCCAGTAAAACAAACAATGTCTTCTATCACCATCACTTTTCCCTGAGTCTTGTTTCTTACAGTAGTACGTGTTCAAAAGCCAGGTGTGAGTCAGCTAGCAACCCAATTAAACCTTAATAAAACAAGCATGCTTAATGCTGAATTTCCAAGGCATTATTTTACAAATTAAAACTTCAAACAGACTGCTACACGATGCATTGTTAAGGTTCAGAGCACCAGGTATTTGAACTATATAAATGAAGTTCTAAAAAAAACTTTGAGGTCACCAGTGTTAAGTTTTCAAAAAACAGGAGCAATATTTTTTGTTTATGAAATATTAAAGAACAATTACGGAATGAAATGCTGCACATACTGTACATTGTTTCAATATCGATTTTCCAGAACAATAAGACACATATTCGAAACCTGTTGTGGTTGAAAACCAAACAGCACACTGGGCAGGTGTACTAAAATAAGCCACTTAACTGGGGTCCTGCATCAACTAAGGTTGTGGATTAACCTACACATTTTAAAGCTCTTTCACAATTGTTGTGGTACAAAATTGAACCTTGACAGATTTCTTTAACCCCAGCCCTGTTTGTACCTCAAAAGATTGCAGCTGTTTTTGTACATCAAAACAAGATCAAGAGATTAAAACACAGCCTTTAACACTTTTTCAACAACAGTAAATTTTAAAATAATGCTTCAAAATTAGAGTGGGACAGTGGCACTGAATATTTTTGCTTCGCAACGCTGGAGCCCTAGGTTCAGTGCCTGGGGTGATAACTGCATCTGTGTGGAGTTCTCCCTGTATTCACATGGGTTTCCTTTAGGTGCTCTAGTTTCCTCCCACAGTCTGACAGTTCAAGACACACACTGAGCGTTATGTGATGTGATGGGTTATGTAAAAGCATTGATATAACACATAGGAAAGAATTTACAATTAAAAACACAGTCATAAATTATTAGCAGCAATGTACTACATTTCAGGTTTTGTTACAAGTGAATCCACTCCCTGTTGACTGATTGCATTAATTCATCCTTTCTAAACAGTAAAACATCAAAGCTTGCTATTTTTTTAAATAAACATTTGATATTATACAGTATATAATATTATGTGTATTTAACATATTTTATATATTTCCATTATAAACACATTCTATATTTTTTACATTTGTAAGTTTTAGTAGCATTTAATTAGTCATGTACTGTAAACAATGTTGTTATATTTTTATTTACTTATCATCATAACTTCAATACAGCTCATAATTTAGTCTTCTAAAGGTGTACTAGCTCTCTTGGGTCTCTATTTCAAATTTCTGTTTGTACAGTAGGTTTGTTATTGATGTATTAACAATAGAACTATATTTGTTCATTTAAGGGCAGTCTATGGGACTATAAAGAGGGAATCAAAATAGATTTGAAGGTGATTCTGTTTTTTGGTAACATGAATACAGAAGTACTGAAGAACTCAGCAGCTACAGAACAGGCTGCTTTTGCCCTTGTTGGAGCTCATTAGTGTAGTGTAGCTATGTTGTAAATGAGCTCCTGTTGTTAGGTTGTCCTTCATTTCAATTGGCAGCTCTAGTTATTGCTAAGGACAAAGCTTCCCAACAGATTTTTAGGACATCAAATAAAACTTTGTTTAATTTAATATTTAAATGAATCGCAGAATAACAACAGTGAGATTTGAAATCCTCAAAGAGGTACCCATGCAACTCACCAAGCTAAGTGAAAAGCTGTGTAATTCATGGCACTGTTCATGTGCTTACTGTACCTTGTGCTTAAGGTGCTGAAGTAAAAATTGCAACCTTATTTGTTATCAATGAAATGTTATACTTGTACTATGTTTAATGACAATATAAGCACATGAGAAAGGTTACAAAAGAGGTTAATTAGATTAATCTACAGTTGCCCATTTGGTAGTTAGTAGCTTATTGATTCAAGGATCTAATGTACTGCAGCTGTTTTCTGAGGAAGGTACTGTACAATAGTGTATAGTCAGTGAATTCACTGGTCAATGGTCAAGGTACATGGTGTAGCATTTCTTGGAATCAAGCCCCCAGCCTTCGGCCTGACAAGCATTCACATTTGAACACAGGTCATGCTTGAGCAAAAGAAAAAAATACTGTTGGTTCTTGCTAAAAGGTGAGTGTGCATAATAAAGGCGGACTTCAGATGCTTCCCAGTACCTACCAGTCTTATACCATACCTCGCAGAGCAGACACCTGATAAAAACTGCATGCTTTCCCCTTGACACACACTGTATCCAGTTATTTTGTTACCAATACTAACTATCCTTTTGGTGTGCCAGAAATCAGGCTTAGAGGTGTTAATTAATACTAACAACTGTGATAACTGGTTAATAGACTACACAATGAATGTCCAATTTTATGATTAAACGTTTTAAAGAAAACAATAATTATGTCATATTTTGAAGCTTGGGCACTTGTTACGTTGATCATTTGATATACGTTTTTGGGAATCTGTCCATAATTGCTAGTTAGCATGCTGGAAGGCACATACCTCAATCTCCCAGCTCTCTGGCACAGAACACCAATTTGTGCCTCCGTATACTTCAGTGAACACATCACTTGTAATGTTCGAATGTTTCCCTAACTGCCTGTAAAATATAGATACATTGAAGCTTTAATAAATATTGCCCTTAGGCCCAACTGTTGTTGCTGTAAATAGACCCATGTGTAATTCACAGTAAATGGCCATATTTCATCATATTGTCAAAGAAATACAATATGTTTTCACAATCCGTCACTAGAGTTCATTTACAGTTCACACTTAGCAAAGGGAATTCAATTTTAAAAACATTTCTCTGTATGGAAGAAGAAAGCTTCTTTTCCATATTTCCAATTTTAGACTACTTCCTAAAACATTCAGTGTTATTTATGCAATGTCTTAGCATAATTTCAGTGCAGAACAACTTTTTTCTATAAATGCAAGGTCTGATGAGACTGTCATTTTACTAAATTAAGGTTGGTAAGTTTGTCTTTGATTTAAGAAATACATTATTTTGTAGTGTTTAGTGAGAAAAATGGTTTTGAACAGCAGGTCATTTGCTTTCTACCTTATCACAACTAAATTGAGTACTTTGGAACAGGCCTTTCAGGGACATCTGCCTTAGGTCTTTCCATATCTCAGAAATTATATCCAATTTTAGCATGATGTCCCTTGCATTTTCATCAGCACAGACTGAGAATGCACTTCCTCCTGAGGCAAAAAATGTTCCTTTTCAGATTTTAAACTAGTGTTAAAATGACTTTACAGCTCGGATGTATTAGTTTTTCATAATATTAGCTGAAGCAATATATGTATGCCACAAAATGAGATACTGCCTTTCTTAAGGCTATACTGAATATATGTAACAAATACATTAATTAGATTGTGAGTGCATTGTGACTGTTTTTACCAGTGAAGCAATTCATAATATGGATTGACCCCCCCAGATACTCACAGTACCGAGTAGTTTTCATATATTGTTTTATTACTTCCTGTTTTGACAACATTGAAGTTTTAAAGTAACATGCTTAATGCACTTAATTTAGTTTACTATTTAAAACTGGTTGATAAAGCATAAATGAACACATTCAAAAGCTCAATTAAAGTAGGGAATTACAGGTATGGAATGGTACTGATTTCACATCACTACTTAGACAGCTTTAAACACACAGCAATCAGAACAAACAAAATATTAGACAGCTGGCAGGGCATGCAAATGGAAAAATAAATTAACTCTCACATTAAAAATACTTTAAAGAGGCTTTAAAAGGAAATCTGTAAAGTTTGTATCACCTGTAAACAAGGTGAATCTCATTCAGTAAAGAGTATTAAAATAAAACAGCTTACAGTAAAAATCTTCATTTTGATTGGAATACTCTTTCCATGTGAAATGACTGCAAAGAAACTCTTTTAAACATTATTAGTGTACTTGTACAAAATAAATGAAGAATAAAACATTATTTTCACAAAAGGAGAACCAGAAGAGAACAGTGTAGTCATGATTTGGAAACTCATACAGTATGAGCAGTCCACCAAGCAATAGGTAAAAGCACAATAAAATAGAACAGATATAACACGAGTCTAGTTCAGTCTAAACACATTAACAACAACACATGACCCATTGGGATTTCTATGCAGATCTTTCAGTCATGCTGTGGTCAATGGAAACCTTTTTGGCTGCATAGATCTACATTAACTCCAATAAGTGTTTGCACACTCTTGTAGGTGGAATGTTTCTTGGAATTGGCATAAAGAAGAAATAAATATCAGCATGGTGATAGCCAACATTTCTAACACTTTAAAATTCTTGTCATTTGACCTGAATTACTGGCACCTTCCCAGGGTGTGCCAATGACATTACAATAACTTCCATCTCACAGTTTGGTGTCATAGCACCCCAAACATTTCAACATTCTGTCAGAGCTTTTTCTGGATTTTCCTTAAAAGTGAATTCCCCTTATCTCTTGAGTTTCTGGGGATCAAACTTGACTGTATTCGTGCTCCTCTTTACCACTAGCTTAACTCAATGGTATTATCAAGTTTCTCCCTAGTATCCTTTGCTCCTGATCTAAGCACAAGCTTGTCTTTTTTGGCCATTTGAATTGTGCTATGCACATTACTCCTCAGATGCACTCGTATCTCTCATCTCCCTTTCTTATCTTCTTCTGTGGCATCTCTGCATCGACCCCCTTCCCCCCACCCAATGTACTGTAGGTGAAGAGGAAAAAATAAGTTGTGGCTTATGCAATCAGAAATGTAGTCAATGCAAGGACTACATCCTATCAAAATATTTATTTCTTAAGAAAATCAGCTTCAAATTACACTATTATTACTTTCTTAATACATTGTAAAGACACTTCTAAAACAATTAGTTTTAACAATAGTTTTACTTTTAGCAATATTGAAGGTGATAGGCGTAATTCTATTGTTAGGTAACTCTAAGAAATTGCCAAATTGTGCTTTCATGTCATATCTTATCAAAATAATATAATCTATATAGTTAATACAGAAATTAGCATGTAATCACTCAACCAGTTCCTTCTTGAGGAAGCTCTTCAAGGTGACAAGTCTGTCCAGGGAAGCAATTGTGATCTCTAACACAAACTGATAAAACACTTTCACCCATGAACATGTGCTTTAATTTTATAGGTTGTGCAGCTATTGATGAACCGGATATCTAAAGACTGAAGGATCTGAAATGGCATTAACTTTTTTTCATGCTGATGTGAGCCTGCTGTGTTGCTTCATATTGATATGACCCATCTGTCTCACTTTCTTCCATAAACTACTAACAGAAAATGTCTGCACTCATGCACAAGTTGACTTCCCACTTAAACGACTCCCAAAGCAAAATCACCTCTATCTCTCTCATCCTAGCGTTAATCCCGCATCAGCAGGGTCTGCTTGTTGGCACGCCCGTCTCCATTTGGTGGTTTGAACCAAATCTTTAAGATGACGTTGCCATTAAATGCGACCGAGAATACTCCAACCGGCGAATCGCTCCGCCTGCCGTGGGGGGGGCGTAGGAGAACAAAGTAATGTAGCCAATTCATAGAGAAGGATTATTAGGAGGCATAGGAAATTTGGCCAGGACGGTTACATCCCTACTCTTTTCGAAAAACACCCTGGGATTTTTAATGACCACAGAGAGTCAGGACCTTGGTTTTACGTCTCATCCAAAAGGCAGCACTCATTTTACAGTATAGTGTCCCCATCACTATACTGGGACATTAGGACCCACATGGACCACAGGGTGAGCACCCCCTGCTGGCCTCACTAACACCTCTTTCAGCAGCAACCTTAGTTTTTCCCAGGAGGTCTCCCATCCAGGTTTTGACCAGGCTCACACCTGCTTAGCTTCAGGGGGTTACCAAGTGTAAGTTGCAGGGTGATATGGCTGCTAGCTTCAAAATCACCTCTATCATACAGTACAAACACCTCCCTGTTGAGCTCTTTACCGAGTGCCATAGCTCAAACATGGCTAACACTCTCCTCTTCTCAGCTTAACCCACAAAATTACTATTTCTGGCCTTCTTCAGATTTGCCTGAGGTGCTGAATTCATTGCCACTAACCACACCTTTCATCTTCATTCCTGTGTATCAATCCCTTTGTTTGGTCTGAACATTTTGAACATGGACTTTATATATTACTATGGATATTGTTTTCCGGGTTGGGTTTTCATACACTGTAACCCTGAACTGGACTAAGCAGTTATTGAAGATGGATGGATAACTCAAAACTGAGCATCTACTTTACTATAATTTATGAAGGAAGTCAAACCACAGTATTTACAAGCTATGTTGGATAGACTAAATAGTTTAAATAAGCCTATTTGTGTCTAAGACTGCATAATATAAATTTGAAAAAAATGTAATGTTATTACAGAATAAAATGAAATTATATCGGGCATAGACTTTAAATTTTCTACGAGATAATAAGTTAAATATCAGTTCTCTTTCATTAATTAATCTCACAGTAAAACTTTCTACTATTATAACCTAATTGGGTTTATAATTAAAAATATAATTAAAGCCTGCAGCTCTACCACCTTCGGGCTTGGTCTTGCTTAATTTTGAAATCTAAGACCTGCTTAAATCTCAGCTGAGAAATTTGAGGAAAATGAAAAAAAAAAAATAAGATCAAAATACCTGAACAGAGAAGTTCAGTTGCAGCCTTCCTTCACAAGTCCACACAAATATCCAGAAATTGTGAAAGGTGTTTTATTTATTTAGGAGGTGCGGTTAATGTTTATGAAGCTAAAACTTGAGGCTACAACCACACATTAGGCTAAAAACCTGTAACTGTGACAAAGCTGAATACATTCAAACAATCATTTTCTAATTTCTTCTTCCAATTCAGGCTCCAAAGACCTGGAGCCCATCGCAGCAAGGAACAAGCCAGGGTACACCCTGGACAGGACACCAGTCCATCGCAGAGCATACAGAGACACAAACATGCACACACTCATACCAGGGCCAATTGTCCCAAAAGACTATTAACATATGAGTTTTGGATTGTGGGAAGAAACCAGAGCACACAGAGGAAACCCATGTGAACAAGGGTAGAACATGCAAACTCTATGCTGGGTACAGAATTGTACCCCAGACCCCAGGACTGTAAGGCAGCAATACTAGCCACTGTGCTTCCATGCTGCCCAAGCTGAACACATTTTATTAAAATCTAGCCTGTTGAGTCTCTGATCAAATTCACTCTCATTTAAGATTCCACTGCTTTGTCACTCCCATATGCTGCCATATGTCTGCCATCTGTCACCTCAGACATTTGTTGGATTTCACTGCATGATTGTGACTACTGTAAGGGCACTGATGTAAAGCAACTCAAAGCTATTTGTTATGAGGAAAAGGCCTCTATAAATCTATACTCATGCATTCAATGTAGTACTGACTTTCATAACTTTTTTTCTTTTATGTTTGATTTAGGGAAGAATTTGTAATTTAGCAGATATCAATATTTGTGTTCTGTGCTTTGGCAATCAGGAATTTGAATTACAGAATGATTTGTCCAATTCATTGGCATTTACATCCAAATGAAGCAGTTTTAATATATCAGAATTCTCTCCCATCAAATTTTTTTAAAAGATATTCCCTGCATGCAACCAATTTTCTGCTGCTACTAATTTTAGATTTAGTCATTACTTGTGATTCCCACAGAAGTTGTTTGTGAATATCCATCTATTTTCTAACCGTTTCATTCAATTCAGGGTCGCAGGAAAGCCAGAGCCTATCCTGGCAAGCAACAGGCGCAAGGCAGGTTACATCCTTGTGACTGTGTCCATTACAGGGCAGACAGACGAACACACACTCACATTTAGGGACAATTTTCTCAGAAACCAATTAACATACCAGTATGTTTTTGGACATTGTGCGGAAACAGGAGCACCTGGAGGTAAACCATGCAAATAGAACAAAAACACACAGATTTAAGGCAGATAGTACCCCAGGTTTGGGAATTGAACCTAAGGGACGAGGGATGTAAGGCAAAGAAGCTAACCACTGCACTACCTGTATGTGAATCTGTAGGGTTTAAATTCAACCTAATAACATATTTACATATCTGGTAAAAGTTGTTGTACCATGTTTCATGGATGTATGGAGATCTACACAGATTTGACTCTATTTTTGATATTAGGTCTATAGGTTTATTGTAAATTAATATTTAGTTCAAATACACCAATTTTCATTTCTATTATAAGTGGGCTGTACAAATCTAGGAAGGCTCATATTCTAAATGTTAGTACAGTATCCTAGTAATGTTGTGAAATGCTTGTCTGTCCTAGGTAATTTATAGGTTTCAGTTTTTTTTCAGGTACTATTTTCCTAACCTCTCAGGTTTGGGTTTCTCCTTTTTTATGTTGTTTTTATACTTTTGTGGAGGCACAGTCCTCATTGTTTGTATCTGTGTGGGTACACCTGCATATTTGAAAAATGTAACATGTTCATTTGTGCACAGTAGGAACAAGTAAAGGTTTATTCCATGCTGAAAAGAGAAGAAAAGAAACACAATGTTTCAGCTGTGTGTGTGAAGGTGTAAAGAAGTGCACTATATATACTGTAATACACTTAAATGTTCTTCTTAGATCAAGTGGCTCAGTGAGGTCTCTTGTTCTGACAGTCACATTGAGGCTTTGGTTCTGAATCCAGTGATAACCTTATGGGAGTTTATCTTTGTTTTCAAATAGCACATTTACACTTCTGTAAGTATCAGCTTATTATTGTTTTTAAAAATCATTACAAAGACATTAGTATACAGATTTCTGACATTGTACAAAAATAGTAATTGAATTTGGTTTTTGAAAGAGTACTTTATATCTTAAGACAAGTATAAACTAATTTTATTTGCTATATTTTTAAAATGTATTTTTATTGTTTCTGAAATTAATGAGCATTTACCCACTGCATTTATATTTCTGCATTAATATTATTAACAGATCAACAACCTCATGTTTTGTGTTGGATCCAACGAAACAAAAGGAAATTATTTTTGTTCAAGTTCAAGTTTATTGTCATTATACAGTACTCATATACAGGTACTATTTAGCTAGCTCTCAGATGATAAGTAGTACAAAAAAAAAACAATACAATTGCATAATAAAAGAAAGACAGAGGCAACAGGCAGTGTGCAAAACAACAACATTTTTTGACTACTTAGTAGAGGACATTTTCTGTATAAGTACAAATAGTGTAATGCATTGCTTTCTTAAGATTTAATTTTAAGTCTGACTGAAATATTTTTTCTTCACTTGGTCCTCGGCAATTAAGTGGATAATTAACGGCTTTAATTGAAAACCTTGTAGGTTGAGGAGTCTTTCCTGTTTTAAAAATATTTTACACAAGTGACTGCAGCCCAGTACCTCAGTTTATGTTGTTTACATTGATATAGGTTTGAGCTGAGCTGGGCATAAAGGTCACCTGTTCCAACAATAATTCATACAGGATCCTGTGGAATGCTTGTCATGCAGCTTTATTTGCTCTGTGGGCAATCTGACATTGATTGAATACCTCCAAGAGAGAGGAATGTGAGAGTGAAAGCCATGTTTTTGGTTTATCAGTGTTTCAGAACCATGATATTTCTGAAAATTCACCCTTTGTATTGGGGTAGTCTTTTGGACAGAGTTAGGATTATTTTCCTTGTTGATAATCATTTTGATGGGAAAGTTCTTTTACCTAAGCGATCTTGTATTCCCACTTCCTGCACATTTGTTGTAGTGATTTCAGATATTTGAGATAATGTTAGAACATAGGACAGGTCTGCAAACAAGAAGGGTCCATTTAACACAGTTGGTATTTAGTCAGCTCTCTTCAAGTAAAAGTTTCTTTCTTAAATGAACTCCCCTTAAGTTTTCAATTGTGATCCTGTGTCCATGTTTCACTGCAAATTCCCCTGGTTTCAGTCTATATCCCTTAGAATTTTGCGTACCTGGATCAAATGTCTTTTCAGTCTCCTTTGGTTTTGTTTTCTCAACCCATCCTTATATGACATTCCACTGACACCAGGAATCATTCTTGTTGCTCCTCTTTGACACTTCATTCTAGGCCTATAATATACTTTCTCTGGATGCTGACAAAACTGAACACAATATTCTACAGTATATGAGATTTTACTAGTGCTTTGTAGACCTTAAGCACAACTGGATTTGAATTTCATACGTTTTTCTATATACACAAAAATGCTGACCACATTGTGCTTCACATAGTCTTGAGTGGAGTGTCCAGAAGTGTAAGGAATTATTATTATTATCCTAAGTCACCTGACCAACTGGCATAAGACAATTTAGTGTACAAATCAGGAAGCTGAGGTTTTTTGAGTCAGTGTTTGATCTGCTGTCTGATTACAGAAATGAGATTCGTTGTTATCCAATGAGCACCAGAGGTAAGTGTTTTCATTTTAAAACAGAGAGACTTTATTTTAATGCAAAACCCCAGTTACCAGAAAAGCCGCCAAGGAAAAAGTCCACAAGCATTGTTCTCTGAATCCAGATCTGGTCAGTGACCTGGTGTGCCTTCTTACACCACAGTGAAGAGACAGTGAAATTCCAGGCAATCGCCTCTGTCCCAATGTCCTAAACAAATGTGTCTCAGAATCCAGTTTTGTGGATTTGGGTACAGGGGGAGAAAGATGACGGTTCCAACTGGTGTGATTTGTCCCAAAAGATTGGGGCTTTTTTGTTTTCTAAATAGAAGGTTCAGGACTGTTGCCAGGGTGGGGGGAGGGGGCTTTGAGTGCTCCTCCAGGTGCTACAGTAAGTGACACAAGTGTCCAAGTGGCTGTGCTAATATGGCCAAGTGTGCTGATGCATTGATCTATCTCTTCCTGTTCTCAGGACTGTCCTGTTCTCATATCTGTACCCCCCATTGAGAGTGAAGAGTTCATCAAAGGGTAGTGGCAAAGGTACAGATATAGAAGAGGAAGGGTGCAGAAAAACATAAGGAAAAGAGATTACTATGGTACATGTTCTGTAGCTTTTTAGAGACAAAATGTTCAGGCAAGCTTAGAACTGGCCAAGAACAGTAAAGGTCCATTCATAAAGACTTCACACACTGAACAAAATACACATTTTGTCTTGATATACTTATGCTGTAATGCCTAAGGTAAGGTATGAATATTTTATACATCACTGCTTCATCTGCTGTATAGTAAGACTTTCGGCGCATGGTGGCTGCAATGGTGAATTGAAGGAGTGAGTCTCATCCTGTATGCAAAGTGTTGTGAGATCCTTTAGGATGCGAGTAATCAATTCATCCATCTCTAACATTGGTGTTTTTAATGAATCTGTTTTAAAAGACCAGCAGGTCTCAGGAGTTGCTGCTGTGTGGCAAGCCAAGGAAACTCTCGCTGACTCAAGCCCTCCCAGCCTAGTGGCACTTAGCCAGTCATGCACTGCTGCTTATGGGAACTTTGGTATCAGTCATGACATAATGCAGGCTTGAACCAGCATGTGTCCATGGAACAGTGCTCAAACTATCCTACAATTGAGCAGCTTTACAAGGGGGCACTCATGTACCCTTGATATAAATATTACATTTGTTTGACACTGCAGAAACCACTAGGTGAAAATGCATAGTGAGTCACCAAAACTCTTTTTATGCTGGAAGTGTTGTCTCAAACACTGTCATCCAAATAAAATCCTTAATTTGTGTCTATTTTTTCCAGAAGTTATATTCCAATTCTTCATTTTCTATAATGTCTAGTGGTAAAATACCTTTTTTTCATTGTATATATTCTGATCCAAAGATATGTAGAAATTCATATTAAACAGTACATTTATAGAAAAAGGAAAAAGAGTTCTCTTTAGGAGTAGTACATGAAAGTAACCCTAATTTGAACAGGTGTTTTTGCCTTTTAAAATGCTTAATAAAGATGAATTGTGTTTAATTTCAATGCCATTGGCACTACAGTGTAACAGATATCTGTTTAATTATGTTTGCTTGTGCAAAAGGTCTGTACATTGAAATCAAATTGCACTGGGCTTGTTGCCATGGAAACTACATATTCTCTTACATTTTATGTACTAAATCTGTAATGCTCAAATGGTCTACATTTCATGAATTACATTCCATAAAAAACACTTTACCTTTCATCAGGCATTCTGTAGATGTCCATTTTTTAACCTGACAATAATAATCATTAGATGAACAGCACAAGTTCAGCTTTGCAACTAACTAATACTTATTTTAAGGTAACACTATAAATTTTAACATACCTGTACCCCATATACACTCTCATGCACACATAAGAGCAATACTTGCACTAAATTATGGTTAGGAATATTAAAAGGCTACACTAACAAAAAAATCTCCTTCCTTATGTTTTTGAATTTTTCAACGAATAAATATATATTGTTGCACAGTTGTTTTGTTTTTAACTGAGACAGGTTTTGAGCCTCTCCTAACCTTATTACTCAACTTGATTCTGTTGGATCAATAATGAAATCCATCCATTCATTAACTAATTTAGAGTGATTAACTGATCTTATATTACCATGGTTCCTGTTATAGACTTATTGTACTGGACTAGTTACTAACATCTAATGTACATAAAACTGAAAATACATACTGTGAAATCTAACATATTTCCACAACATAAGTCTGAATTGACAAAAGGAGATAAGAAACGATTTCAAAATAACTATTGCTATGTAAGCCCACAGCTCTCTTTTAAAGAATAAACAGGTGAGTGACCCAAAGCTTTAGATATTAGTTCTTGTATGAAAACAGAAGGTGTAATTTAAAGCAAGTACTATTCAAAAGAGTATCCTGACATGAATGATATTAAGCAATATGACCGTAAACCTTTCTGAAACAAGAAAATACAATAGGAGTGTACATGGATTTATTTTCCACAGCATCTCAGTATTAGGATTTCTTATCCAACGGTGATCTGTTTATGTACATAAAGGGAAGTAAATAGAAGAAGAAAAAATATCTAAATAATCTATTTGTGTTTGCATTCAAATACCTAAATATTCCAATGTGGTATGAAAGTTGTGTATGTGTTCGAGTGGCTGGGTGTGATCTATGTCCCATATAACACACGTCAAGGTCCTATCAATGTGATGGTCATTTTAATGAAAATATTGCTGTTACAACTAAGACATGAGATGACTTTATGATGTTTTTTACTATGGCAGTCTTTCAAGGACTTTTTAAATCAAACTATTGTTGTCAATCTTCAAAACAGTGAAGAAATGATTTTGTGTTGTATTTATATAACTATGTTTTCCTTATAAATTGGAATTCTATTTCATTTTCATCTTTGTTACAAAAAGCACTCCAAGCAAGCAAAAAGTAAACACTTTACTAACAAAGAAAAGCTAAATAGTTTTTTGCCAGTCTAGTAACTGTCAGGGAACCAGCAGGGAGTTTTCCGAGGGTCCTGTGTGTAGCTGTGAATTCAGAAGCAAACAATCTAAAGTCGTAATCCAGAAGCAAGGTCGATAGGAGAAGCTAGAGATCAGATAACCAGAAAGAGCCGAGACAAACCGAGAAGACAATCCAAAAGGCGAAATCCAAGAGACGAGATCAAAAAGGGAAAAGTTAAGTCCATAAACAGGGAAATCCAACAAAACAAAAACACACACTAGATACTGTAACTCTAAGGAGGCTTCTCACTAGTGAGCATGGTTTGGTGCATGACAGAACTTTAAATTCTGAAGGGAGAGGGACGTGGTTGGATAATTGGTCCAGGAGTGAGAACTTGTGGAATCTGGTGCCTGTGAGAATGTGATGGGTTCAGTTAGGAATGAGATCATGAAACAGTGGGTTTGGGAATGTAATGGTGTTTTTGCGAGGGAGAGTGTGGGACTTAACAGTAACAGGCAGCATGGTGGCACAGCTGTTAGCGTTGCTGCCTCACAGAGCTGGAGCCCTGGAGTGCTACCTTCATAGAGTTTGTACTTGTATGTTTGTGTGGATTACTTCTAGGTGCACCAGTTTTTATTTTCTCCCACAGTCCAAAAATATTGGTAAGTTAATTGGCATCTGGGAAAATTGGCCTGAGATGTTTGTGTATCTGTGTATGTGTATTGTGTATGTCTGCCTGGTGGTGAACTGGCATCCTATCCAGTGTTTTCCCTGCCCTGTGCCTGTTGCATGCTGAGATAAGCTCCGGCTGCCCCACAATCATGTATATTTAAGAAGTGGTTAGAAAATGGATTGAGAGATAAGATACTCTAATAAACTCAAATCAGACAGCTGCAATTCAACTCAAGATAGGACAAGTGAGGAGCTGGAATTATTGTAATAACTTCTTGCGACACAATTAGGATGGAAGATACAACAAAAATGTTGTAAAACGTTAAGCATCTATTTTGTGTATTAGACATTAAAAATCTAACATCTATGGAATTCGGAATTGACATGGGTATTAAATGCTGTTGTTTATAATAACATTATATTAATTAGACCATAAAAATATGTTATTTCCTGTTTAATAAAAAACTACTATAAAAGTACTTCAGTCATTTGATTAGTTTTAGTGCGGGAAGGATTATGATTAGCATCTGATCATGGCATACTGAGATTTTAATAAGATCATTACCATTCTAGTTTCATGTTAGCTTTTAATTTAAACTTTACTTTCAGCTCTCATTTGTTTATGACAATAGAAGGAGTGAATAGTAATGTCACCGAACAGTTGTAAAATGCAAATTAATCACTACAGTTTAACTCTAAACAGTCTTCAAAGTCTGCAGAACAAAACTCTATACATATGTACACACGGTAATAATTATTCTGTGTTGCTAAACCTCATGGTGGTTGCTGTTTCAGCTGTGTTCTTACAATGCCTTTACTTACTATCAGCTGCTGGTGTCATGTGCTTCACTGGGAAACTCTAATGGGGTGGAATGACCCCACTAATCACTCCCATGGTGTTCCTGTGGGTGGGATATGCCATGGGGAAATCATTACCAGAGATACTGTATTCCCAGTGTGGTTAAGGGTAGGATTCTTTGAGGTTATATTGGAGGTTTGTGTACATCAGTTCTCAGTTGATTCAAACCTCCAGCAGGTCCTTCCAATGCTTGTGTGGATGGACAACATAATAGTGGCATCTTATGCCAGTCTCCAATGTGGTTAAAGGTTTCAGACCCTTAATTCAGTAGTAGTACAGATCCCGCTGTAGACAAAATAGCACCTTTTATCTGCCAATGATCCTTAATCAGAAGGGGTGCAGGGGAGGTCTGTTATCCGTAGAATAGTGTCTCCAGACTCAGGTGCTGAATCTCTGCAGGATGGACGAATCAAGAGTCCAATTATAGAAGGTCTTGGATTTTGATGACAGAGCATGATAACTCGCTGGTTTGTGTCTGACTGGGTACAGACTTAATTTTCTTCAGTAGTCATGTCAGGCTTTCTGGAGAAGGTCAGAAAAGCATGGAAAACTTGCTCATTGCCCTGTTCAGCGGACCCAGATCTTAGAGCCTCAGAGTATTCTGGACAGCCTACCCTGGCAGATTCCAGTTCAACTGGGTCATTTGTTGGACTCTTAAGGCACAATTTGGTATCCAAATCCCAAGGTGTAATGACCTCTGAACATGAAAGTTTGTTGACTCTAGGCTTGTTATCAGCCACTATAAACATTTCCTAATGCAAAGCAGTTCTATTCTTTTAAGTAGAGTCTGTTCCATCAGTAGGGCCTAAAGCATGGTTCATCCAGTGCACTGTCAGGCTCTCTATGGTGTAGGGTCCAGTCCTGTCAAACAAGCACCTTGCCAGTTTGTTGTCAGAATTTATACAGCTATGTATAATATATCATGGGGTAAACCACAGCACAGTAAATAATAACAACAAAAACCCCAGACTGTACGTGCTCTTAGTTTTGCTTATTGCTTTTTTAATGCAAAACCGTAATTAATCTATGACTCATTAATAATTAGAATGCAATAATGTAATTAACAGATATGTTGATATGTTGTCTGTTATGTTGCTCCTACTCTGGTCCTTAGTTTCCTGTTCTTTGCTGTCCTTCTGGTGTCTCTCTCTCTGGGGCTATATATTTCCGGGTCTCTCATTCACCTTCGCTCAACATTAACGTTCAGATGTCCTGAGACCCGCCTAGCACCAGGTCGCCCCACGTCCGCTGCCTGAGGGCATTGGTTTCTATACGATTCCTGAACAGCTGAGCCCGGGCTAATCCCTCGTTCCGCCGCTACGCATATGGATCTTTTTCCGCTCTCCTGCCTCTCCACGGTTCGTCCCTTCCGACATCCATGACATATGTAAGAAATAAAATCATGTGTTGTGGCCTATAACTCACAGTCCTATCAGTATCCAAATATTCTCTAATCACATGACGGCTAGAGTGAGCAGCACATTCTATAGTCTCTGTGTAAAAGTAATTTGTTTGTAGTCCATGAGCTATAAACTGTGCACTACAAGCTATCTGAAGGTAGTTTATCTACATTTGTCCCTTTTTTAATGGACCTGCCAATATTATGCCCATTGTCTCAAATTGCATACTTATAAATTGTAAAAGCGAACACACCAAAATGTATCTTTTTTATACCTGAAAGGAATAACACATCTTACAGATATGATTATATGATTTATTGCATATTTAATTTAGTAATTAATTTTAATTTTTGAAATACCACAAAAGGTGTGTAAATGTTCTACAGTATGTATACTGTAGTAAGGTTTAAAGGTCTAATGTTAAGTACTTTATGGTTTTGCAAATTTTGTACAGTTTATGCAGAAATTTAATTCTTGGACAACAAATAGACATTGCTTACAAACTCACTAATTAGTAGATCAATCAACTGCCTTATTAACCACTCATATAAATCACACTATCACACTGCTCATGGATGGATTTTTCTTTGTCACTTTTGAAACACACAGAGCAATTTATGTGTTGGTTAAGGGCCTTAGTTCTTACAGTATATTTCACTTCACTGCTTATGAGAATGCCCATTGCTGCGAAATGTACAAAAATAATGGCAAGTACATGTAGGAATGAAAATTTGAAAAAAATGCACAAATTTGTTTTCAAAAATCATTATCACCTTTATGTTTTGAGTCAAGTTCTTCCTTAACTCCAGGAATGCCCACTTATGATAAACTTTCTGGTTTGTTTTATAGTTTTGCTAACTGCTAACTGTTTTATTATACAGTAGCTTCTACATAAAATTATTAGAACTTCCTTCTATTGAGCTGTCTGCTCTAGCTTTTTCATTTATGTAGCAGAGAGGTATCACTTAAATGTTTCTGAGAAGGAAGCAATATACTGATATATTGCTTTTTTCGGTGGTCTGGTGCACATTCTGTTATTAAAGTAAGATTTGATGTATCTCATCTTGCAGATGGCATAATCTGGAAGGATTTGTTCAGAATCATTTTTGGTGCTTTAGAATCTCTCTTACTAATGCAGTGACACATCTAAAAAATAAATAATTGCCAATTTTCCTCAGTCCAAGGTGGTTCACTATATTAAACGAACAAATTCCCCGGTGTTTCAAGTGATCTGTGTGTTTGTGACATTGCTGAGTGGATAAAGTTTAGGCCACTCTTACAAGATTGTTTGCAGCCTGCCAGAAGAGTGAAATTAACATCCTTCCTCCCAGAGTTTTGGGAACACAAAATCTGCTGGGATTGAGTTGCTGTAATGTTACACAAAAAGGCTGTTGCCTGAAAAGGTAATGTAGTTGTAGGCATTCTTTGCATTGACTGTAAATATAGCACTTTTGATTACAATGGATCTCAAATCACTTTATATATAGGAGGGGACCAACTTCATACTGTTACAGACATTGGAATCTTTAAAGATCAAGGATGTCAGGACCATGTTTTAACATCTAAACCTAAATTCAGCATCTTCTACAGCAGGGATTGGCCCTACGTGCCATAATTGTAATAAAATTTCCTGTGTAAATGAAAGCAAGACATGCAGAAAAAGTCTAATAAACCACCATGAAAATGCGTAAACCCAATGAATACTGTTTGGCAAAGAAAAATGATTCACCTGGTTTATTTACTGCATTATTTTTAGCGGGACTAGTCTATTGTTTTCACAGGAAAGCTTGCAATCAGTGCCCCTGAAACATTTTTCACACTTAAGTGTAAAGTCAAACACTTTAGACAAAATGGCAGCTGCTAAGAAAGGAAAGTTAAATGTTCGGTCATTTCAGCCCTTTAGAGATGAATACGGATTAGTTCAATTTAAAAACTATGCTGTTTGTGCTCTGTGTTGGAAGAGTGTTGTTTGCTGCACATCAAGTGTCCAGCAACATTTAGGCGAAACACAACAGACACTCCAAGGATGAGGAGGACAAGGCTGAGTCTTTACTAATTTCTGTGGAATTCAAAGTTCTGGGATCTGCAAAACAGACATGAGGCTACTGAATGTGAACAATGCATCTCAGGAAATCAAATTACCTGTTTGATGTCCCTGCCAGTGAAATTTGACTGAAGAAAGTGACATTTTCATTGCTCTCAGCATTTGGATCAACATGCAGTACTATAACTCCGAGAACAGCCTGAGATTTGAGAACTCGACAAGGGACAGCACAGGCAAGGACCACACTAAATGGTAAGTCATACATTTTAATTTACGTGTTTTAGATAGTAGTGTCCCTGGTCACCATACTGGAGCACTGGTTTGAAATTTCTGGTATAGAGAAAAGAGTGCCACCTATTGGTCAGTCAGTACGCCTTACAGCAGCAACCAGGTTTTCCAAATTCCTAGGTTGTTTTTTGCAACACTAACCTGGCCCTACATTGTTAAGCCTTTGAGGTCCAGTGAGATGGTGGTAGCATTGCTGTTCATGCTAAACATTCAGTACTGTAAATATTGTGTAACTTGTAATTTGTAAGAAAAGATCACAAGTAATTATTGCTCCAAGATGATCTAGTTCAGTTCACTCTTAAGAATACCCTTCATATTCATGATTTTATTCTTCAGAGATGTGTTAATCCTACTCCTAATCAAAGAAATTTGTTTGTGGTCTTTATCTTACATATCCTTTACAACAAGTGTAATATTTATATTCCATGCTGAAAAGAGAAGAAAGAAAACAAAACATTTTGGCCATGGAGCCTTCTTCCGGTGTGAGAAAGACAGGGCAGTAAGCAAAGGTAATGTAGCAGGAGAACAAAAGCTGGGAGAGAGGAGGGGTGGGAGGCGGGAGCAGGGGACAGACAGAGTAGCCAATCGGGTAGTGTGAAGTCAGGATGGGTGAGGAGAGGTGTGAAATGAAACCTACAATGAATAGAGAGAATTGAGAAGAAAATGAGTCTGTTGTTGAGAGAAGGGGAAAGGTTTGACTCTAGCTGCAGGATAATTTTAGTTTCTGTAGTCTTTGTGATGTAGGAGTTAGGAGAAACATCTTTGAGAGCACAGAAAGAGAGATTAGTGTGATCATGGCCATCAGAGGTGAAATAAGAAGCAATAGGCTTGGAGAAATCTTTAATCTTCACAGCCCTAACATGTTCTCTGAAGTGGTCTCCAAGTCTCCTTCCTGTTTCCCCAATGTAGACAGCTGGGCATTTACTGCAAGAGATACAGTAAATAAGGTTGCTGGAGGTACAAGATGTCATCTGAGTGATCCGGAATTGTCCTGAGGGGCCTTGAATGAGTGTGGTGTTAAATGTGTACTTGCAGGTGATACAGCGAGCTCTGTTGCAAGGGAAAATGCCTGGTGTGGATGGTTGCTGAGGGCGATCAAGGGAGCTGTGAACAAGAAGGTTACGCAGATTAGGTGGTCGGTGATATGTGATGATGAAGTGGTCAGAAAAGAGAGCCCCAATGGAGGGATCATCCTATAGGATGGAAAGGTTGTCGTTAATAGTCCTGGGGATAGAAAGTGTGTTGGGGTGGCAGGGAAGCACCAAAGGAATGTGGTTGTTACAGCAGGAGATATACAGTAAGGTAAAATTGTGAAGGTGGAGTATGGTAGTCCTAGAATACTGAAAAACTTAGACCTTGGAATAAAATAATGTATCCCAGATATTTATATATGAAACCAAACGTTTCTGACAAGGAACTGACTTTAGATGTACTTTACACATACTGTTACTGAAATCGTCATGTTAAAAAGTATGGTCAACATAGACCATAAGCTATTATTTTCTATTAAAGCGGAACAAATTGTGTCACATGCAAATGGAAACAAGTGGAAACAAATGTCCACTATGTACAAAGTATAATTTAATTTCTACCTTACTGTACATGAGTGATCAGAGTGTCACTATTCCTAGCTCACAGGGAGAAAATACAAACTCCATGCAGATATCACCCCAGGAACTAAACCCAGAACCCCACTACTGCAAGGAAGCAATGCTTGCCACTGTGCCAGCTCCACAATTTTCAATGGATCACAAATACAAACAACATAAAAAGAAGGCAATAATAAAATTAGCAAAATAGCTAGAGTAGCTAGAAACAAGACTTCTAATCCCCAAATTACCAACCTAACATATTAAATATACAATATACTAAAGAGATTAACCACAGTGACACATACATGTACAGTAGGTAAGAGAATTAATACAGTCACATTCAGACTGTATTTATACTACTGTATACCATGCTAAAAAAAATAACAAGAAGAGGCATTGCTTGGATATGGTTAAGAACTCAATAGTATATGTGCAATCTATGTGAATATGAGATTATCTTATTTAATAACATCAGACAATACTTTTTAAACCTTATTATAAGAACTACACACATACAATGATTTGTAATCCAATTTGTTTGCTGTTGTTGCTGTTCAGCTCTACTATTTTAGTCTTTCCCTACATTTTACAGGGATATGTGTGTGTTGGTACCACTACTGTACCTTCCTGACTGTCGCACTCTCAAAAATCCCTCTTTTTGAAGGACATTGGATGTCATCAGCTAAATAAATAGACCACAAGTAGATTATTTCAAACGAATACTCAGTTAAGATGAATTAGTATCAGTGAAAAAGTAAATTTAATTATTTTCAGCATCTTAACCATACTAAGGAAAACTTTATATTTTCAGAATGTGTTCATACTCTACTTTGCTCTACTGGGTACTGAAGCTACTCAATAGATTTTTTTTTCTTAACTAGATATTTTCTGTGCTTTTTGAGGAAATGTCTCTCAAGGTTGTTGTTTTTTTTGGTTGTTGCTGTTATGGTGGCAAATTTATCATTGAAAATGAGATATAAAGGAGCCCAGTGGAACTTGATATGAATGCAGAGCACTCAATCCATTCAGTTTGAAATTCCCCATTTTCATTTTTGATTTTTCTCCTTTGAAGGCATTCCAACCCGACTTCAATTATGCCAGTTTCACTTCATGTTTAATTTCCATTCTCTTTAGTAAAATGCATGTTGCCCTTAACAGCATGAATGCTGCAAGCTTCCTTTTTCTTTTCAAAATCAATACATTATTAACGACACAGTTAAAATGCGGATATATCCATATCTATAGCTGTCCTTGTCCTAGACCATTTAAATGTAACAGGTTTCTCTGGAGCTGTAATAGATTACACCTACAAAGAAAGAGCACTTCTTTGTTCCTCTTTAGAAAAAAATATGTATTTTCCAAATCACTTTTAATTTTGGAGTTTGGATTACTCTATAAGTCAATGAGTAAAAAAATTGTGTTTTGACTTCTGAGAGCAGACAGGGCTTCCAGAATTACTGGTGAATGTTGGAGCTGCCTCTTATCAGGTTAAAACAGTAAAAGAAAAGCAAGAGGATAATCATCAGGTACAGTAACTGGTATTACTGACCATCAGAAGAAGAAATGTGATTTCTGAGACGTTATAAAGATTTAATACATCCATCCATTTTCTAACTGCTTATAATCAAATACAGGGCCGATGGGGAGCTGGAGTCTATCCCAGCAAACAACGGCTTGTGACAGGGTACACTCTGCATAGGGAACCACTCCATCACATGGGGAGTGAAACTCCAAGATGATAGCACCCCAGGTCCAGAATGGAACCCAAGGCCCTAGCACAGCGAGGCAGTAATGTTAACATCTCTACCACTGTGCCACCATTTACTTTAATATATTTAATATTGTAAAAAATGGGGGTTACAAAAATGGAGAAAATCAGGTTTTGACCAAGTGGATTAGTCAATAAGCAAAATAAATAATCATAACCCCCTACTTGTAAATAATTTCTCCAATAATATACCCAAGCAGTCGATATAGTTACTGTATGGCACAGTTTTGATGAAAAGAGCAATAATTCAGGCAGACTTGGTTCAACAAATATTTATTAACAATAACAATACACACACTATACTACATACCACATAAACATATAACATGCAAGTTTCCCTATGCGTATATTACAAGTTTCAGACAAAGTGTTTCAGAGGCCTACTGTATGTCTAGACCACACAGACTGGTCAGAAACCCAAACTGCTACCAAAGTTTTTAACTTTAAATAATGCCTATAGAGACCAAAAGAAGAGATAGAAGGCACACACTTTTTGTTCTGTCTCTTGTCTCTCTCTCCTGTCTACTCTCTCATGAACTGTTTTCCCTTCTTTTGATACTCTTAATCATTTTCCCAGAACTTAATAAACTATAAGATTCTTTTGATCAACTTACCCTTGATGTGAAGGTCTAGGAAGGGGAAATATTCACACTAGTTAGAAGTTACTGCATTGAATCTAAATTCTTGCACCTTGTCACCTACTGTACCTCAGCCTGTAGCAATATAATCATATAATAAAACCAAGCAAATTTTCAATGTCAGTTGTACTGTATATAGATGGCATTAACCATTGTACCATATCACACTGAATTGTTCCTGTCAACAGTTAGCATGTCACTATATTTTACATTTACAAATAATTTAGCCCTCAGTATATTTTGTGTAGAGATTTTGTATATCTCTAGTATACAGTACATTATTGTTATTACATCTTATTTATGGACTTACTGTACATTTCATATCTAATGCTCAGTATTAGCATCAACCAGAAAAAATAGTGATTGTAGAGTGATTAAGCAAAAATGAAATGAGGATTTAGTTCAGTGGTACTGTAGAATGCACTGTTTCACTCTCATTAGTTTCCTGTGTGTATTTCCAAATCATTAAATTTAAGAAAACTTTTCATTTGCTGTTTTTTTTCCAAGAAAACTAGCAAGGCAAATAATCTTATCAATTTCAAACAATCAAATAGAACACAAATTAGAGGCAGTTATCAAGAAATTAACAGGAGAGTTAAAGATGTTGTAAAATAAATACTTAAGATAAATAAATACTTAAAGAAAAACAATTTAATGTTCTCCCACGCTACTCTCCCCAAGAAGTAAGTCTTACCCCCTTCCTCCAATCTGCAGAGGACTCTTAGAATCATGCAGATACTGTAGCATTAATTTAGAAGCAGGCTCAAAAAATCTTTAATAACATCTGCTGCTACTCCTCAGCCTCAATGAGTTCCCTCTCTGACCTCCATTGACCCAGGCAATGGAGTGCATCTTATGTAAAATATCAATATAAGCAAAATCTCACTGGTTTCAGTGAAAGGAATGCAGAGGCTGCCAATGTAGAGTGACCATCCTTGTAGCAGCAGTACTGCCGGGCAGTCTAGTTAAATCTGAAAAAAAGATGCATGTGAAAACCATTTTGTTTCAATTTTGGCATCCTTTCCCACCAATCATCATACTGTGATAAAATAGCAATTAACAGGACCATTGTGTAAAGCAGTAGATCTCAATCCTGGAGGACTGGCTCCTGGACTCCTGGTGGACCCCTGTCTATTCTGTTTTGGGTTTTTTTGCTCCAGTTGAGTTCTTAATCACAGCTAATTGATTTCAGTTTTCTATTTGAGACCTCTTTTGAAACTTGCTTTCAGCTCTCAGAGAGTTGAATAGGATTTGTAATTGATTCAATGCTGCACTAATTACTGAGTTTCAGGACTGCCCTCATTCATGCGTGTTCGCCAATATGTGACCAATTGGACTTATTATGAAGGAAAAACTAAATTATTCACTGTGGTAGTGTCTGATAAATTGGAATTTCTCCTGTGTCTGTTCCTCCTAAACAGTTTACCTATTAACTTTATAGTTAAAAATAATAGAGAAAATTCTTAATTAGCAGGTTGAGGAGAGACTGAATACACTTTTGAATGCTGAAATTGCTGTAAGTGCAATTTAGCTAGGTTTTTAGCTTGGTTTAGCTCATTTAGGTACTGTACATTTTGAAATGAAGGCCGGAGATCAAATAAAAGTTTAAACAAGCAAACATATCTATTACAGGCATTGGAGCCAATTTCTTTTAAATTATTGAGGGTGTTCATCTTAAAATGTATTCACATTAACAAATCATTTCTCTGCAGTTAAGGGGAATGTGTTCCTTCACATTGTGTTCCTGCTAATGAAGTTATTTATGGCATCTCCAAACCCCAGTGAATTCAAATCTATGTGAATATCGGACAGAGAAATGTAGTTTCTTTGCAGCAGAGCCTATCAGTACATTGTTCATTATTTTGCTAGAAGCTTCATAGTGACTGTCTGTGCTTTTGAAACCAGAAATCCCATTTAAATACCAGGGTTTGTGGGTTTTTTTTTTGTAGACCTGATGTACGAATTTTAATCAAATCAATTTCTGAAATATACTTTACATACTCCCTCTTCAGTTTGCCCAGATGAAATATCAGTAATTTATTGCATTTTAATTTGATAGGTTGTGAATCATCGTAATTAACAGTCAGATAAGTTGACAAGAGTTCTTGAGGATTTGTAAGTACAATCCTACAGTGATCTCCCAAACCCTGATCTAACAATAACATGACTAGGTTAAGGGCACGTGAACACACATAGCACGCAGAGAGCTCTCACCTATAGTTGCAAACACTGAAATTGGACAGAAATGCAACAAATACAAGGGACTCTCAGGACTAGAGTTAGGAACCACAGGTTCAAGTTAAAGGCCAGAGTAAAATAGGTTTTGTTATCTGAAAGAAAGGACTAAATCAGGGGCACACAAGTCTAGTGCTTAAGGGCCACAATTCAACAGGTTTTCTCAGTCTTTTTAAATCAGCCCCAACATAAATACGAAAAGAAATGCTAATCTCTTACCAGCAATCCCATAATTAGCTCAATTGAAGTATTAAAGGAAAATATAGAGACACCGTGACACTCCAGGACTGGATTTGGACATCCCTGTGTTAAATATTCTTGTATTGTTACAAGCATAAAACAGGAGTCTCAGCATTAAACCAGACTGCTACCTAGGCCCACGACTAAAACAATTGACTTAGAATATAGTTTTGAGAAATGAAGTTTGGTAGAAATCATAGAAGGATTTCTCACAATGCAATGTGCAGTATGGAATTTGATACATAGCCATTTCCCCTTCCATACAAATATACTAAGAACAGCCTAGTGTAAATTAGTATATCTGTTTAGTTTCAAGTTTACCCCGTGATTTGTGTTCAGTTCAATTAAGGAAGGAAATGGAGTGGAAGCTTTGAAATCATTCTATTCATTTTTATTATAAAAGTGCACATGTGCAGCAAAGGAATTTGCATCCTACTATTGACATTAATCTCAATTTTGTAAACTAGCACTCCTGTTTAATAATGAGTAGATTTCACAACAAAGATATTTGAAGTGCTTACCATTGATTACAATCCAAATCAAATTCGTCAGTGAAATATTCAAAGGTATAAGGCAAACATAGAGCAGTTACTTTTTATATCCTGAAAATGTGCTAAAATAATTTTAAAAATAAGAAATGGAAAGATTAGGCAACATCTCATAAAGTGAGATTCAATAGCTAGGTATTTTTAAGGCTGATAGAGACAAAAAGTGCTTGTGCAAGGAACTGAAAACACAACTTCCACTAAAGAAAGATGAGACATCTGAAGATGAAGTTGTAAACTTGCAGAGATCATTTGGTTTATGAGTGCATCACTGAGAGGTTTACATGTAAATCTTTTATCATTTTAATGAACTCTTTCCCAAAATTCTTATGCCTAACACTAATCAGGGAATAATTATCTCACTATCAAAAGCTTTTTCACCACCAAACGAAAGGACTGTCAAGAAATTTTGGTATTGGTGACAGCATGAATAAAATGAAGCAGACAACACATTTTACATCATCATTTGGGTTATAAAATGTATTTTATCATGACAAATCAATATTTTCATTAAGTCCCAAGTCTATATGCAAGCACTTTTTTTGAAAACTTATTTTAAACTTCTACTGTAGTTTGTAGTTTTATCATCTGCATTTTTTGACACAGGGCACAAGAGCTGAAACACAGAGACGATTTTCTATTTTTTTTAGTGCTAATTAAATCATAACTTTAAAAAATGTCTCTTTGGAGAAAAGTCACTCACTGTAGAGGTCTGCATCATCTAAAGTAGTGACAATCCTAGCTGATCACAGAGGTGAGGAAAAATATGCAGTGTATGCCATAAAACCGAATGCTCTTCCCTTTTGTTCATAATTGTAGTTCTTTTTTTAACTTAGTCAGAGAAATCAAGGCAATAAGAGCAGCACATTCTCTGTCTGAGAGACAAGGTAGGTGAAGGCTTTTGAGAGACTGTTTAAATTTGTCACTATCATATGGAAAGCCAGTGGAATTCAGAATTAATTAAAATAAGGTCAGTGTCTATGTGATCCCTTGAGTTTTTAGTAGGGGGAATATTCACAAGCTTTCACTGTTGCAAAATCATAAAAACTGGAACATGGTTTGGTCTACTCCCATGAATATAATACTTCTGTTAAAGCACGTGTATAAGAAACTGAATGCCATGCAGAACACTGAATGCCATGCAGAACACTTAGCACCAACCAATTCAAGATTCTCTGAAGAAGCTTTTTAATGTGTGCTCAAGTCCTGATTTAGATCCCAATTCTTTAATTTGTCACAATGGGATTTTTCAACATGTAGTTGTATTCCTGATGTAGCCTTTTATCGTATTCTGTAAGATCGTTCATGATTCAAAGAGATATTCCAAAATTCTGGATTTGAAAAGTGAGTAAATGATTCATTCTCTAGTACTGTATTGCTGGAGTGCTATTGTGTGGTTTATTCAGAACATCTGGATGTATTTTAAGGTTGTAGTTGTTGTGATCTGAAGAAAATGTATCAAATGTTCACATTAAGAAACAGCGAAATTATTATGGTGTGAAAATCAAGCAAATTCCAGGCAACATTTTATTATTGTTCAAAAAGATCATAGAATCAGAATGGTTAAACACTAGTAAAGAATTGACTAGCCTGAGGTTAGATGTAAATCAGCAAAGAGCAACAGATGCAGTGCACTGTAAGGGGGCTCTGCTATATTCAAAATTCATTAAGAACTGGGTTAAATACAGCACTGAGGTCTGTGCAAATAATTTAAAATATATTCAGAGATTCACTTTATAGAGAGTGATATTAAGAGTGTCTATAAGTGTTTGGTCAATTTAGGTCAAAAGATGTGCATTAGCTTAATAACTTTTTTACCTGCTGAATTCGCAAAAGATTTATTAAGGAGCAAGGAACAAGGAGATTAGCTCCATGCAGAAAAGCAAAAGAAAAGATAAAGAAAATTTCAGCTTTGGGGCCATCTTTGTGGGTTAACTTTGTTCCTTTGCAGTTTGATGTTCTCCACTTGAAGCTCTTCATATTTTTTCCTGCAAATTTATGAACATTGTGCTGCTGAGATGAGATTCCTCTCTAATAGTTACTGTATCTGGCTGTCCTTCTTGTAGAAATCACGGTGACACATAATTCTCTGACCCTGAATAGAGATAATAAAAACACAAGTACAGTTGGGCTCCTCCATAATATATCCTCTACCCATATGTTGTTTAACAATATCATCTCCAGAACAAACATCTGATGCAGAGTTGGAAGGTGAACCTCTCTTCTTGGGGGACAGTTACCACACCAACACTCACAAAAACATAGCTATGGACAACATAACAGCCCCCCCTGCATATCACTAGTAGTATGACATTTTAAACAATACAGAGACGAAGAAAAAAGAGAAATAGGACAGCTACTGTATGTAAATTGCACCACTCCTCTCTGTATACAAATGGAACTGCAATTTGATAGTGGAACAGAAATACATAACAAATTTGAAACAAAACAACATACTTCTGAGTGTCTTCCAGGCAAATTAGATTCTTACAAAGGGGTCTCTTGGCAAACAAGGCAAAAGGCTCTAAACAAGAATTTGAAATAAAGATGAACCAAAAAGCCACTACTTTAATGTTCTGATGTTTATTAAAAAAAAGCTACCTTTCCATTTTTTTGAATATGAGATTAATAGTTTTATCCAGGTGTTTGTTGTTTTATTGATTTTAACTTCAAATGTTTCTTTTATAATAGCGGGATTTTAATTAAGAGTATGTTAAGTGTATCTTTTAAATGCATCACTGAAACTTTACGTTGTATGGAAAAAAATGCCATACCTGTCCCATTGAAAGAGATTATTTCATATTTAAATCAAATTAAATTAAAGAGATGAGACACAGATAAAAGGCATCATACAGTACGTTAATAGTTTTGGCTAACTATGGACGCCGGACAGCATGGTATCATAGCATTTAGCATTGCAGTACTGGGGCCCTGGGTTCAATTCTGGACCTGGGGTGTTATTTGCATGGAGTACAGTATATACTGTATATTCTCTCTATGTTCACATGGGTTTCCTCTGGGTGCTCCAGTGTCCTCCACAGTCCAAACACACGCAGTGCAACTTTTGCAGTTGCTGATTAGGTGCATCTAAAATAAGCCATAAAATGTATATCACCAACAAGAATACCACTCACAGTACATTCCAAAAGACAACTGTCAGCATCAATTTCTGAGGTTCTGTCTGTCTGGATGTTTGTATGTTCTCCCCACCTTCACATGGGTTTCTTTCCACAGTCCAAAAACATACTTCTAGTTTATTTGGCATCTGGAAAAAACAGACCCTGGTGTGATTGCATGAGTGTCTGAGTTTGTGTCTCAGTCTGCCCAGGGATGGACTGGAATCCTGTCCATAGTGTATCCCGTCTATTGTTTGCTGGGATAGACTCCTCTATAACCCTGTATTGGATAAAATGGTAGGATGGATTAAGCATGCACGCATGAAAACAATGATCAAAATTAGAACATTTCTCACATTTATGTCATTTACCTGAATGGATTACATTGAATTTGAAGAATGTTTAGCCTGTGCCAGTTAGATCAACCTTGAAAAAATATTGAGAGGTCAATGGTTCCTCTATAGTACAGTAGTTCCAGGTTGTGAGAACTTATCTATCCTAGATAGTATGATCCTGTATCCTGTAAGTTGATATTTCATTTGCACAAGCAGGACAGGAGAAATTACCTCTAATGTAGGTGTGGTTTAGTAATTTCAAGCCGTATTATGAAGCCCTGTATTTCAAGCCCTGAAGAAGGCTACACAGCCTAAACATTGTTTCTTTTCTTCTCTTTTCAGCATGGAACAAACCTTTACTCATTCCTAATAAACATACTGTATGTCCAGTCAAACAGAGCAGAAATGACCAGAGGTCTGCATATGATTTCTGTTGAAAAGTGTTGACTCAGTTCTTGAGTTGGGAAAAGAGTAAGAGGAGGAGATCCTTCTTACTTGATCAATGTTTTGGTTCAATTGTGAGTATTCATCACATTGTACTTTATAGTTTTTCACTGTAATCTAGCTGCATTAGACTATTCTATTAATATATAATCTATTAATCAAAATATACGTATAGTATGTTAATAAATTCATTATACTTTTTTGTTGTGGAAACTGGAAAGTCACATTTGTATTCTTTCCTTCCCAATCTATAGCAAAAGTTAATTCAGTTGAGTTTGTTAAGACTTTTGCTAAGGAGTTATTCTGTTATGCAAAGAGTACAACTTGTTTAGAGGCCAGATCATTAAAACCTGTTAGTTTTACACATGTTCATGCAGACACTTAGAATAAGCCTTAATTTGAAATCCACTATGAAAAGATGTTAATCACATTTAAAAAATACAATTATACAATGCATAAAGAGACATTTTCATACATAGCATTTTCAAAATTATTTCTTTTGTTTGCAATGTTCTTTTCAGTATATATTGAAATTTTAAGCCTCGCTGGATCAAATTAACAGAACTCGATTTCAAAGTCCTTATTATGAATTGGAAACATCAAAGAAAATGTGAAGAGAAATGCAGAGCTGTATGTAAATAAATGTCTTCTCTCAATTTTGTAAGTGTTTAGAAGTTAAAAAAAATTCCATATAAGGAAATATACATCACTTCACTCAGCCCATATAATATACTCTATATACTGTACACAGTAGACATTCTTGATTTTACATATGAGGTTAATTTTAGTAATCTGCTAACTAGTCATTTAGCACATATAATGTTGTAGTTATTAACATGTTGCTTTATATACAGTAGCTTGTGTTTTTTTTCATATGGTTGCAACCATGAAAACACATATTCCAACTTATGTGCTGTCCTTGAAGTTTGGATTGGGAACTTCAATGGATAGAAAACAAATATAAATAAATAAGGATAATGAAAAACAGATATTCTGTAATTAATGGAGTGTCACATAAATCTGTATTAAGATCACTGCTATTCCTGGTTTATATCAATTTAGATTCTTCCACAGTTAGTAAACTAGTCACAATTTCAGATGATATGGAAATATGAGGATTAGCAAACTCTGTAGAAGCTGCAAAGGGAATCAAAAAGATTTAGACCAACTTCAAGTCTGGGCAAACACCTGACAGACGACATTTTGTACAAAGATATATACAAGGATTTTATATAAGTATAGGTGCAGTACGTGCAGGACAAGCCATTTTCATCTTCTAGACAATGTACTGTATAAGTACTAAAAAGATAAAGAGAATCTTATGATATACAGTTTAATTAAAAGTGTAGGCCATATTTTACTGTACATTTTACAGTTGTGCAGTGCACTTGTAGTGTATGATATCAATAATATAATGTAGCGCTAGAAGCAGTCCAGACAAGATTAACCAGATAAAGTAATGGGCTTAAAGAAATGTCCTACTCTGACAGACTAAAAGATCTGAATCTTTTAAGTTTTGAAAAGAGAAAATTTTGAGGGAACATGCTTCTTATAATCAATATCTTCAAAGGCATTAGAAATCCCAACCCTTAATTGTAAATACTAATAGGACACTAATACAACCTAAGCCAAGTGCATTTATAATTGAGAACATGAGTTTGGGAGAAGCCATGTTGATAACATTGCTTCTATCACAAAATAGCTGGATGAGTTCCTCAGATCAATTAGATAGAAAAACCAAACAAGTTACAGTAGATAGGCCAAATGACCTCCTCTCATATGGAACGATAATGTTCTAATGAAAGCCCTTTCGTGAGCTTTAGAGACACAATATACAGTATCTTTACAATAGAGATAGATTACTGTATTTGCTTTTTTTAAGGCACAAGGTTACTCTTTTTAAACTGTACAATCTGAATTGATGGGTTTTCAGAATTGTGAATCATAATAAAGGGACCAATAAATTTAAATGTCAATATCACTAAGATAAACCTGTTCTACAGTTCAGGTCAGTTATTCTGTCGCAGGCTCGGGGTTCATGTGAACTTTGTGATCCAAATGAATAGAAACTGGTTTGAATCAGCAAACAACACTGACGCCTACTCACCATATGGACAGTGGGGCCTGACCCAGAAATGCTCTGCTGAACCTGTTCTCTAAGGTTCAGCAGCTTGGCAGCTTTTGTTGCTAGGCTTCAACATCAGACTGAATGACAGGATGGGAAGAAAACATCTGACCATAAGCTCCCAGGATTACAGTAGATGCTAGTTTTGCTAGCAAACTACATTTTATGTAAACAATTTCAAAGATTTATTAACAGACAAAAAAGAGCTAAAGTGGAACAGACACCGTGGAAGGAATCTAATTATTTCATAGAAGAAAGTACAATAAGATCAAAGATTTAAGAGAACAGTCAAGAGAATATTCAGATACTGTTTATCATGAAATGCATATCATTCACAAATGGGATGAAATCAACTCTCTTAGTAGTGATGTGATTTACTGCTTATACAGCTGTCAAACTCACTCAAGTACTGTATATTAAGGTCAGTCATGAATGATCAATTAAATTAATCAAAATGAAATCAGAAAAATAGCCAATATCCAAAAGTTGTATTGTTCATACAAGCATAAATTTAGTGATAGTTATACTTCATATAAATATCTGTTAAAAGTTTTGAAATATTATTCATTTTTAGGTACAGTACTTTACTTAATCATATCTAATTGAATAGGAAAGATTCTCATTTCAAACATACAGTACTGTATTTTAACACAGAACACATACACTTATTTTTTGTTATATACATGACCTGTCTAGTCCTGTTTTGTTTGCAAATCTACATATGTAAATTTAATTCCATTAATTACACCTTCAATGGAGCACAATTCTTGCCAAACATTCTGTGCCTCACAGAAGGACAGCAGGCGATACATACAGTACTGCTGAATGTATTATTTCATGTATAATTGTTTCTACCATCCTGACTGTTTCAGTGCTCTCCAACAGCAGTCATACAGTAAGTCAGGTTTATTTCAGTAAAAGTAATTTTACAATTAACAGTATATTGGTAAATAAAATGCAATTTTTCAGTGTTACATTATTATAATAATAGATTAAAGGTGTCCTGAAACAATTATTCAGACAGAACCAGTAGTTTTGAACTTCTTGGAGATTTTTTATTTTATTTTAACACTGTATTGCCTGTTTTGTATCTTCTTTCATGATTCAGGGTGTGTTTGAGTGCTGTTTATATTCTTCGGGTGGTTGGTCTGCATCAGCAATCTCTCACCCCAACCAAATAAAAACTTGTTGGTTGTATATGAAGAAAATGAAATTCTGGGGGAAAAGTTTGTCTTTTTGCTAATAGACAACACATTGAATACCTTCCTTTTCTTTCCGTTTGTACCTTATTTGGTGATGACTTAATGTGAAATATCTTATTTTGTGTTTGGATGCATCTGGCATTTTTAATGGAGAAAATGTTTGTTTTTTCGAATGTTGCCTAAATATGCATTTTCAAAGTACACTTATACAGTATATGTACTACAGTACATTCAAATACAATATGACATATGAAAAATGAGAAGAACATTAGAAGTAATAACAGTACGTGACTCATTGCTTCAGGGACCTTAGAAATATCTAAATTAAAATGTGTTATAGGTTTTTTCATGAATAGTGAATCATACCTCTCATAATAATACATTGCAAACCTGCTTAAACATTAATTATTTAAGGCACAGGTTTTGAAACCCATTTCAGTTTGAAATGTCTGTATACAGTAGATACGTGTTTTACAAATGTCTTTGGGAATCTGTCAGTTTCAATTTTCCTAGTCCATTCTTTACACTTTTTACACTGCAATACCTATTGCTTTAGTTTAAGTGCTAATATAGAAGAATGTTATGTTCTGCTCTTCTAAATACAGCATGCACAAAAGGAAAAATATACAATTGAAAACGTGCCATAGTCTTTTAATGAAAAAAATAGAAAAAGTGCATTATCTTACAACACTACAGTAATTTATAGTTTTTTTTCTTGTAAAGACAATGTAAAATATTTACAGAGTATTTTAGTGCATTCATTACAAAAGATGCAGTCCCATTATATAATTACATTTTGTACACGGGTTTGATGTCTACTTTTATCTGTAAACATTTTTGTTTCTCTACAGTATTTATCATAGCTTGCTAAAGCCACAGTATCCCCTTTTAGTTTTCAAAAACGGGTTAGAAACAAATAATGTGAAAAACAGTGGTAGCAGATCAATAAAAAGAATGGTTTCAAGAAGGGAAGATTTTGATTTTGAAATCTAGACACAAAGTCTAAAACCTTTTGAGATTTTGCAAAAGCCACATTCAGTAGTTTTATATTCAGTACAGGACAGAAACCAAAGAAACAGGCATACAGTACCAGTTGCCGAGTATTCTGTGGCAGATGTAAATTTGAACGATTTCCAGAAGGTCAGTTAAATCTGTCATTTGTACAGCAATTACCTGGCAACGGAGGAGATACAGTAAATACTGTACCTAAGGTAAGCTTGTATATAAATGCCAACCAAGGGATTGTTAATGCTGAGCAGTATTCTCAATCCTAATTGTCCAATAACTGTCATGTAAACACGCACAAAATAAAAAACAAACAAAAAGCAAGTTACCTATAATACACAACATGTCACGACTGCCATACTGAATCTGAAGTTGATCATTTTTCTGTATTGAGGTATCCAGTAGGGATAGCTAAGCCACACCATTAAATTAAGGTTTCTCAGCAGCACATCTCATTAGCACCAAAAGCCAAAACAGATCAATAAATCTAAATTAAATTATTTTTTCATGCTTATTGATGCCATAGAAAATGAAAACGATGCTGCAGCAAGCAGAAAGATCTGTATGGTGAAACTGCTCAAAAACCTACTGAAATAGCCACTTAGCAACTGACAAGAAAGGCAACTTTTAATAACACCGTTGTAGACGAAGTCTTAAGAAAGAGTACAATGGTTTGTACAATAGATAGAGAGAGCCTGGTTTAAGTAAATGAAGGTATTATTTATATAATCAAAAACAATAAAATTACTTTGTAGAAGCAAGATTCTTCCACAACCCCAACCTAAATTTATATTTGAAAACAATAGTTTCATATCAATGTGTTAAATACTGTGTCTTTAAGAATGCTGTTCTTTAAGCGTGTTGGTTCAATATAATATTATTCTATATTCTTGCTTCTTTCCAACATGCAGGGAGGGAAAATGCTAGTAGGCCTGTTATGGAAACTATTCAATGTTTTGCCCAGTATGGATGCAATGCATTCAGGCCTGCATGTTCATATAAGGCAGGCTAATTGGATTTCAAAGGCTAGGTCTACAAGCATGGAAAAAAAGGAGTTTGTTTTTTTTCTGTCCTGTATTTGGCTCATCTGCCAGCAGTTCAAGTTGACGTTATTGTCTCCTAGAGAAATGCTCCTTTGAAATGTAAAATATGTCATATGAGAAGGGGAAATTGGAAATGCTCCAACTCAGCTGTTGTTCTTATTCACTCTCCAGATATTGCATTTACATGAGGATTTCTGCTATGATCATGCAGGTGTGTAAAAACATGACTAATCGCGAACAGTATTTGAATGTGTATCTCAATGTGAGAGTTTAATATAGGGATTGTGACCAATAGGCAATTAGTTTTTACTCATGTTATTATCTTGAGATTGCCAATCCATTTACAATTTAGTAAATCAATGCTAAAACATAATTAAATTGAATAAACGTATATGTATTCTATTAATATAGACTTCAAATTAGTAAAGAAATATGTTATGGTATAATGATAAATATTATGGATTAATCATAGTGTGTGAAAAATGATGCAGTAGAACATAATTCTGTAATATCAATGTCACCTGGTAATTGTGCTTACTTTGAAAGTTTCCCATAGTAGATTTTTCATTGTACGCATTTAAATTAAATGAAAAATAAGCATCAGCACTCAATAATCACTTTTTTATATTGACCTTTTTTACCAAACAAATTGAAATAAACATACAGGGAGAGAAATTCCAGTAAGAATGGCATTCTTAAGGTAGTGTGTTTTATTATCAGATGATGAGTCTGCAGGCAACAGATTGTGCATTTGTGGTCTTCGTCTGTAGAGATTTTCATTTTGCAGGGCTCCTCAATTGATTTATCAAAAAATGACAAATTTATAATTTATTCGTCTGTCTGGTGGATAGAGATGGTGTTTCCTTTGCACTGTATTTGTTTTCTTTTTCTTAAAATCACCAATTATGATTTTATTGTAAAGACATACAATTTGGAATCATAAACCTCTGTTTGTATCTCAGCTCAAGGAGATGACCCCTGTACAGGAATTATGAAGAGGTGCAGGCTGCTCTGCTTTTCCCAACCATGAAACCATTCACCCTTTGATACAGTATGCTACAGGGTTCAGCACCATAAGGGGGAGAGACATGTCCCCCAAAGATTTCAATGCAAACATTCAGGTACCTTTGAAATCACAGCAGTTGCTATTTTGTTGTGAATTGACAGAGTCCTGACCAGACAATCCCAATGCTAGACTGTCAGCACTGAGACAGTTGTAAACCAATACTTGGAGAATCTTAGTCACAGTCAAGTAATGATATAACCCAGGATCAAACTTTCATAGCTACTCAAAAAATCCATATGCCTGTATCATTATAAAAGTGAATGGGTATTACAGTATATGTTCCAATCTTTCATCGGCAGCTAAGAATGAATCCCTAATATCTGTATTTTATCATGACCATAAAAAATCTGCTGTTCTTATGTTCTTAGACATATAATTTATATTCCATCTATACATGGATGGAAGCAAATGATATGTGCATATTGCTAGTATGACCATTATTGCTGGAAAGTGCCACAATCTACAGTATATTGCTAGTCTTGTGAACTCAGTTCGGCTTTTTCAAATTGTTGCCAATTACAATACCTCTGATTTTTGACAAATTAATTAATTTTTTCAGATTTCATAAAAAGATCAGTACCACATTTTTAGATAAACTGTATTTGGATTGCACTCTTTCTATTGACTAAAGAATATGAGTGATTTGTGCATGTTATGTTACATTTTCATAGCAATGGCAGGAGAAGCTGTAGTTTCTAAATTCTACAGTATGTACTGTAGGGTCCTTTGGATAAGCATCTGAACTATGTAGTCAATAATTTTAAATAAATGTTCTAAACTATACTATATAAGCAGGTAATCTGGCAGGTATTAAGAAGAAGCTACAGTATTTTGTTTTATTTTTTAAAGCAGGAACATATGAGAACCAATCTCAAACATGCAGACCCAATGGCAATCCTTAGTTTTCACCTTCAAATGAAGAGAACAGAACATAGACATCAGCTAGAGAAAGGACATACTGTACAGTACTTTCTCTGCAAGCAAACAATTAATGACTAGAGTTGCTCTTGCATTATAAGCTAAGCCTCTACTTCAATATAAAAAGGCATTCCAGACTTTTAAACTTAATGATTCCTTGCCCCATAGCTGATCAACATATATAAACAAGTTCTGATGTTGTTTTCCTGTATTCAATAATCAGTGTTACAGTATATGCACATTTATACTGTGTATTTAGAACAGTTAAGAAAGCATTTTAAAGCCAAAAATAGCTATGTGTGTCATTTCATGCAAACAAAAACACTGTTTTATTTATAGTAACATTTAAGCAAGTAGGTCAGCCTGGAAAACAGCTTTAGAACACTACAGAAAAGAGAATAAGGAGTATTCTAATTTGGGAAACAAAAAACTGGAGATGTTACATTAAATCAGATTTTCCTTTTTGACTCAGTTTAACAATTGGTGTGATATAGGTTATCATTTCTTTGCTTTACAGAATCTCTTATGCTGTAATGTTTCTTTGTTTAGTGAATAAATAAAAGTGATTTGTTTTCATAGATGGTGCAGATTTGATTAGGAAACAAAGTCTGACTTTGCTGTAATTTAAGTAAATGTTTCAAAAAGATCCCTTCAAATATTAATATACTCAAGAACTGTAATGCTACTCAATAAATCAAGAGTTTGAATGATTTTCACAAGCATTCATTTACTAATTTTCAAGTTTGATGCTACTGTTGAAAAAACGTCTACTCAGTTAATAAAATTCAGAATAACTCATACAGTTTGAGTTATACAGTAAAATATACATTTTATATATAGTTATATTGAGTTGTTATCATGGCAAAATTACAAAAATATGCTTTTGTTTTAAAGTTATTATTAAGTCAAGTTGAATTTTGGTGTTTCAAACTGGTTCTCTTGACACATCCATCTTTTATGACAAAGATAAAATTGTATTGAAAGCCATTTATACAAATATCCTTCAACAACTGTTTCTAAAATATTGCTGCAGGAAGCACAAATACATGAAATTCTTTCACATGTCACTTATTTTGGAGAACAGTTATTGCTTTTTTCATTATTTTGCAAAGACTAGAAACTTGAATTCGTGAATTGTTAGAGATGGTTACTACAAACACTATTTTTTAAAGAAAAATATTAATGTAAGATACTGTGTGTGCATTAAAAGTTACTTTTTTAAAACCAGTCCATAGTGTAATAATATAATTCTACACATGCCATGGAAAAAGCATACTGTATTTATCAAATAGCAATGCTCTATTGTGTATAAAATCTAAAACACAACTTCTAACTATGACTTTCTCCAATCCTTCAGAAGGATTACTAGGCTTTATTTGGCTATAAAATGTGATAAATCACTTACTGTATGTTTTACAGATTCTGAGTTGGTTCGTAGGGGAAAAAAGAAACAGCCCTGTTCAATAAGTAACTATTAGAAGGATAAAGCAGAGGTTCATTTAATAATAAAAGTAAATTTAAAATAAAGGTGGGGATTGTAACCAATGCAAACTAAGAACACTAGATTTCCTCATGATAAGTATAGTAAATACATTCAATCTTAGCAAGAATGCACTTTTTGGCTGGCAAAACACTGTTTCTAATTTGATGTTGATATAACATACATGTAAATAAAAGACTCCGCAAATATTTGCTCCACCACATCGATATTAAAACCGGCTTATCAGACTATGTTTTGAAATATTTTCTTGCAGGGATTTCTGAAAGTTATTATACTGTAAGTGAAGCCCAATGAAGGGCAGAATTTGAAGGTTTATAGTGGTAATTAATCAACCACATTAAGTGTATTGGAACAGTAAAATATTTTTGTCCAATTTTCTTTGTTTTAATAAAGAAACAAACATGATGGAGTATATTACATAAGGAGACAGAATGATAAACACAGGTTTTGCCATTAGATGTACGAAAATTAAATAAATGTTTTGTAAATTAGTGTTTCTGTATCTCTGTTTGAACTGGAAAATGATGTATGCTAGCTACGATTTGTGTTATTTTCATGCTTGAAATTCTGCTCATCAATGTAATGATGGATGTTGTTGTTGTTATTATTATTACTATCCAATATTATAAAATTGCTGTTGTATCATTATATACTACTATTTTCATGTATATTGTCCAAAGAGAGTAAGACATTCTAGGAAAAAAAGACCAGACCTTTTTGTTTTCAGTGGAAAACAAATATTAAACAAAAAAAACTAATAATCCAAAGACCTGAAATGTGTTAAAATACATTTCTTTTTTAATTTGAAACAAGAAGTAGTGCAATATTACCACTTTTGTTCTTGTCACAACTGTTTTACCTTCATCAGAATATAGCTGAAAACTGAAATTCAAGGCAAATAAGATGTAGTGAATTTGAAAACAACATTACATGTGGGGATACTGTTTCTTTAACACTTGCTTAGAACAGCAAAGCCAAGCCATTATATACACTTCAATACCAATTTTTAACCAAGGAAGGCCCTGCCATTCTTTTATTTAAAAAAGAAAAAAAATACATTGAAATATTTACTGTATAACCGTCTTAGTCCAAGCATTCCAAAAATAGACTTCCAGTTCATGCAGGTAGCTGCTGCACAGAATTATAAATAAAGAAGAAAATAAATATAAAAAATAAATACTGAAAAAGTTAAGGTTAATTCCAACAATTTACATGTTGTTTTGATATAAAGGCCATTATCCACAGTAATGCATCACTATATTCATTTTTTAGAGGGGAAGGGTAATGTTTTTTTTTTAAAAAACAGAATGAATCATACTTTCTCCTGCAGGCACCTATAATATTTTAAATAAATTAAGTACAGATGATCAAAATGGTTGAAAAAACAGAGAAAGAATTTAAGAATTTGGCAATAATGGATTTACAGTAGGAAGAGGTGATGATTGCTTACTGTGGATAAACCTTTATCTACAGAACTATTCAATCATAGGGTTATCACTTCCAGTTTGTTCAATCACTCAAAGGGGGACTCATTAAAGTGTTTACTCCAAAATTACATTAGCACCATTTTTAATTCTAGTTATTGAAAAAAATATCCGGAGTCATGAAACATCATGTAAAAGCAATAATTTTAATTTTAATACAGCAACCTTCTCCTTTTTCTGTTTTTTAATGAGCATTTTATAAACTTTTTTATTATTTATGAAGAGCAAAAAATGTTGTCCTTGTCAATTTTGGAGTAAACGGTTTAGTGAATTCTTCCCCCAGGGTGTTGTAAGTTACTTGGGAATGAAACAACAAGACTTACACATTACAAATAAATTAAGCTTTTTATGAGCAATTCTGTAAAACTGTCATTCACCTCCCTACAGGATATACTAAATGTTCAGTCATTAATTAAAGACTTGCGCAGAATAGCGATAGTTGTATAGTATTTGAAATATTTTGATTTGATTTTCAGTATCTCCTTTAATAAACCAGTTAATAACCTATAAAGTATTATTTTATAGGTTTATATGTTGGCAATAGGTAAAGTAAGTATTTTAATTCTCAGCAAACAGGAATACAAGAAATTTTGGTTAAATATTATGGTTTAATTACGTTACTTTAAACTTTTCACTATATTATTTTATTGCAATTCATCCTTCTAATAATAGTCAAGAAGTTTTGCACACCTATGCACACAGTACATACTGACGCTACTGTAAAAATAATCTATAGAATAGGATTTATAAAACTGGGAAGTTCCAGATCATTTATAAAAATGTAAGGAGGGAGGGAAAAGGCACATATACTGTAGTAGTTTCATAATGTACCATACTTGTATACAAAATATAGTCATGAACAAGTAGGCTTGTGTTTGCAGAAATAGTTGTCCAAATGACAAACACAGAATTCCAACAACTTTTTGATGGGTGATAAAAGTAGATGTTTCGTATTGATTTTCATTTAATCACCACCTTCTTAGTTTCTCTGTGCTGTAAAAATGTCATTTCTCCTTGTTTGCATCCCTGTGTAAGCCACTGTTCACAGCTATATATTTATAAAGAATGATACAGACATAAATCGTACCTATCAACAAAATATCCTTCCCCCATTCTTCTGTAAATTGCAGAATTGCTCATAAAGTCTTTGAGATTAAGTCTTCTGTTCTCATAGAGTCTTTGTAACATGGAGAATGATTGTTTAATGTTCTGCTGTGCTAATGAGCTTGCCCAATCTACACTGTTCCACCTGGATGCTTCCCTAAACAAGATGATGCATCTCAATGAGCTTTTCCTGGGAAAATCTGTATTGTTAAAAAAATAAATTAATTTTTATACATTGATTTTGCAGATGGGAGAGTTCAATACACTGTGATTTGTAAATGCAAGACCTCCTCACCCCCACCCAATGTAAATTGTATTGGGGAGGTTTAGAAAACAAACATCTATCCAATCTGAACCTGAGAGCAAATGTTTATAAACCCCATGACAACTCATACGTTTGTTGACAAACAATTAAGACTTTTAATAAAAAGTAGCAAAATCAAAGTAAAACAGTTCCCATTCTGGTTAATTGTTGGAATTATTTAAAATGTCGAAATAAACATAATAATAAAAATTCATTTCAAGATTATTTGCTTGTAATATTTAATTTCATTGCTAGATTACTATTATTTTTTGTTACTCAATATGCATACCAGTTTTACAAAGTGCATGCGTTTATTAACTTTTTTCTAACTGGCAAGCTAAAAAAAATCTCTGCTGCCCCCTTTTCCATTTTCGTATTTTACACAATCTGTAATCAAACAAAAATATATATATATATTTATATATAACCTGCTTTTACAAAATAAAATTTAAAAATCAAATGAAATCAAATAACCATGGCACACCCATTATATGACTGCTTTTAATGCGCATGCTCTGATTGGCAACAAGATTTTGGCTTTTTAAGTCTTTATTATGATGTTTTCTTTTAATATCTAAGCAACCAGTTTCCTTTGTCTAAATATAATTGCTTATAGAAAATAATACCTGATGCTCTTAAAATATTTTTATCTGTTTAACTGTGGCACTGAAATCGCACATAATTGCGATCTATTCAAGTTAAGGTTAAACAGGCATACTCCCTTTTGTAATAATTATTTCCCAATGCTTTCCCCAAGCTTCAGTGTGCAACATTTGGTATGATACCAAGGTAAAGAGATTTAATTGTAACCCACCCAAAACAGGGGAGCAAAGGGAAGGGCTGAGTAAGTAAGGCGCATTTTGTTTTCAAATTCACCATTCCTCTGGAAAATTAAGTATCCATGCTTCATGCTTTGTTTCCCCAAGAACGCCAAAGTTGACCATTTTATTGTTCATCTGAAAGTTGCTCTTATCTTCCAGCTGTCCATTTTTGGACTGAGGAAACGGAAACCCAGAATGAAAGAGAAAAACGCTAAGAAGAGGTGGGAGGAGGGGAATTTAGAAACTAGTGATGAAAGAAAAGACTAAGGAGTACCGTACGCTCAAATTGATTTCCTTCTTTTCATTAATCGGTGATTGTCTGTGAAACTATGGAGGCCAGGGGAGACTGAACTGATAGGAGAGGGGAAAAGGCTATTTTTCAAGGTGCTCGGTGAGATTTCCTCAATCTTGTACGAGACAGAGTGAAAGTACTGAGGGTTCAGCTGTGAGCTGAAAGAGTTCTGGTGGGAAACCACACGGCTGGTAAACTCATGAGACCGGTAGCACATGCACGAGCAGACGGACTGCAGATCCGTCACCTCTGCTTTGTAACGCTGCCGTCCGTGCTGGGAGTCCTCCTGGATGTGGATGATCATGCTGTTGCGGTTGCCTGCCAAGGATGCCCGCTCCTCGGCATCCCGCCTCTCGTCTTCACTGTTCATGGTCAGGAAGCGGAGAACCACGAGATTGAGGAAGGCCCCGATGACCGTCAGCCCAACCAGGATGTACATGAAACTGAACGCCACGTACAGGGGCTTCCTTTGGAGTGCTCTGTTCTTTTGCAAAGCCACAAAATCCCCAAAGCCTATGGTAGTCAATGTGATGAAACAGTAGTAGTAGGACTGAAAGAAGCTCCACTCCTCGTAGTGGGAGAATGCCGCAGCTCCAATGCAAAGGGTGCCGATGCACGAGAAGAAGCCCACCGTCACCATGTTCTCCATGGAAACCTCGGTACTTCTCATGCCGCAGCACTTCTTGATCCGTTTCAGAAGGTACTTGACGAAGGTGTTCATGCGCTCACCAAGGCTCTGGAACATCACCAGAGTAAGAGGAATTCCCAGCACTGCATAGAACATGCAGAAGGCCTTACCAGCATCTGTACCAGGTGCTGCATGCCCATAACCTGAGGGGAAAACAACACACAAGAAAGTATTAATTACTAACACTTAACTGATACTAATAGATGTCAATTGGTTATTGAATACCTCCTAAAATACCTCCTAAAGAGTCTTTGTTCTCTGTTACCAACTTTTATATGATGTATTTTGCAGCTGTTCTCTTTTTCTTGCTGTGTTAGAGCACAATCCAAAACAAATATTTTGGGGGGAGGGTTCTGGACCCACAACTGGAAAGTAAAATCCTCAGCTGTATAAACGGATGCAAAGGTAAGTTGGTTTGGCTAAAAGCTTCAGTTACATACTGTATATATTTTACTTTGTATTTAACATGGTTCCTTTGAATATAATTCTCACCGCAGTTTGTTTACAAACATATCCCACCATTAATTCCCAGTAAAGCATTTGTTCTAAAAGACCTTCCATGATTACCAACATGAATTTGGAATGGAACCCTAAAAAAAAAAGAGATGCCTAATTTATCTTATTAGGGATGAAAAAATTATTTAGATGTTCAATCAATCAGATATTTCCTCTCTTGCTCTTTGTGAGGGGGTGAGAACTTAGGAATTATTGATAAAAGTGTGCAGCGTAGAAGCCCATGAAGCTTTTAGCTTAATTAGAGATTCTTTTCAGGGCTGTGTTCCAGCACATGGACTATTCTGAAGAAAGGACCCCTCCCAGGCTGAAATTGCTGAGTCTGCCGGAAAATTTCTTTAAAATTGTTATTAACAGCTTTTACTGAAGATGATGCTGAGGTAATAAAAATTAACATTTTCAAATGGTGGAAGTCTTGTGTTTTATTTATACTGTATCTGTGCTTTCCAAGACAACCCGTTGGCACTATTTCCCTCCTTCTTTGACAAAAGCACACAAACACATTTTGTTTATTTCTATTTGATTGCAAAAATATTTGCAGAGCTGAACTCATCAATTTCATTTCCTTTTGGCTTTCAAAAGGCTCACCATATGGCTGAATGGGGCATTTTAATTCCAGTCATTCTTCCTCTATGACACCTTAGAAATTGAGAAAGCAGTGTACCCACATCCCAGTTATCTTTGTTAACAGAGATGCCTGTTATCCTTATTCTAATACTACAGCCTCTTGTCCTTGGCTGTAAATGTGCATTACGCCTCTATAGCCCTGAAAAAACTAATAGATCCATGCAGTATCTTTCATACCCTTTGTATACACCTGTCTGAACTTTGAAACAGTAAATCTACGCCACATTACTCCTGTACCTTCTTTAGATACAAACCTTTCCTTTTCTCTTTTTTATGTACATAAATCTTTCAATTATCTTACTCTTCTGGACATCCCTATTTATTTCTGAGTCTGCACCAAAGTCTTATGGTCTGTTACAAGAACTAGTGTGGCAAGAAATTACTAATAGGTTTCAAAGTGAGCTTTTAAGAGTAATACGAGAAAAAGAAATACTTCCTCCAGAAGAAAAACAGTATCATAAAATCCATATCAGCTTGTAAACCAAACCAGGGTTGTTGCTTTAAGCATTGTTGGTGAATTAATAGATGGAAGGCATCACTCAAGACCAGAATGCCCTCAGTGTGATACCATACTGTGCTGTAAGGGGAGTCCTTCAGATGAGAGTTTAATCTGTGCCCTGATTATTTAATCATTAAATATCCTATGGCACTATTAACAAGAGTAAGAATGTTAATACTGAGTGATCTAATTAGTCTACCTAGAATAAGATGCCCCCCCCCTTATTTCAATTGGGGGGGATCAATTGGTTTTCAACAACATTTCTGACTTCTCTGTATCATCTGTATATAATAGTTGTTGCCACCCACCCAAGTTGGTATTGTATCTCCTAGGTAGATGAAGTAAACCTTGTCTTATACTGTATGTAAAGAACTTTAGGGTCCTTTGAGATAAGAAGTATTATAATAATGCAATTAATCAATCTTTACACAGAACATTAACAAGAATACCCAGTTTTAAAGTTTTTACTTACAGTATATACACATACAGTATACATTCACTTTACAAGGAACATCTCAAATGACCAGTTTATGGTGTGTGTTATGCAGTCACTATGAATTAGGGGGATGAATGTTAGTTCTTGATGTTTCACAACATGAAAGAGATTAATTTTTTATCACAATTAATGTATACAAAAAGTTGGAAGTCAATTTTGGAGTTGGAGTCTTCCCCTCAGTATGGTATGAAATGGTAAGGAGGATTGAGGAATGATCTGAACAGCAACTGTAAATGTTGTACAAAAAGTACAGAGTTGGCAAGCAAGCTGGGTATCAAACCTGGATTATTCATTTGTATCAGGAGCTAAAAGTCTTGCACATTAATTCACCTGTCTACCCCTTTTCCACCCACAACCTACTATTTCTGTCAGCAGTTTGAGGATCATCTATCATTTGTATTTTAATCTGACTTCCCCTTCTGTTTTTTATTTAGGTTTTAAAGTAGCAAAGCCTTAGATGGTACTGTGTTTAAATGCTTCTTTTCACATTTTTATACCCTGATATTAAAATGACTTCAAAATAGAGAAGGTTTTCAGTTGTCATAAGAGCAGAGCATGCCAAGAACTGCATTTTGCTGACATTTTGTTCTAGAATTTTAAACTTGCTTTTGCTCGGCAGATTAACCAGAGCTGTTTTAGAAATATACTCAGTGTATGATGTAATTACAAAACTCCCAGATCCCTTAAAATACACTTAGGCTTGAAGAGTTGAACCCATAAATGGAAAATGTGATTGTTTTTGTCTAGCTTTATGTCATCACATTAAAGTTTTTTTTTTCTTTGCAGTAAATCTTTTACTTTTAGAAGCCATCCAGTTTTCCCAAACTAGCTACTTGACGAGTCAATGAAAATGTCTGCTTACTATAAATTTGGCAAGTACACCTGTTTGCAGCATGTTAAGAATAGTTACAAAACCATGTGTTTTCTATAACTATGTTACTTCATAACGTCATTATATATTTATATTTAGACCCATCATTATTTTATGACTCCCCAGCACTTTAGTTTTAATAATATGATCAGCATTATTAACTTGATTAAATATAATTTCTGAACTATTAGTGCATGATACTGCATATTCTAGGTGCACATACTGTACTGTAGATGGTGGTTGTGTAAGTAATGTGTCTATGTTTTTACGTTTGATTCATACTGTAGCTTGCTGTAAGGCAGAGCAGCCAGAGAAACATTTTAGATTCCTTCAATAGGAAGGTCAGTAGCTACGGTATTTGATTGAAAGTGTTTTTTAAGTACATGTCTTTCTGTTCTAAATCACAAAATGACTGGATGGGTACGATGTGTTAGGCAGCTGAAATTGTCAATTAGCTGATAATGCAGAGTCAGAGATGATGCCAGTCTTTAAGAGCTTTTGACAGTCTACTGTACAGTAGCTCAAATCCACCATGCTAAAACTAACTGTAGTTGAGCAGAAACAATATAAATGCTTAAAACAATTAAGAAGGTATTAATGTTAGAAATAAGTTTTTATTCAAGCTGACTTTTTATGTAACTGTAAATTGAGAAAATAGGAACAATGATTGCAAAATTTACTTTTTGAAGATAGTGTACTACTTTTGGTTATGATGGTGAAAAATATATATCTTTTGAGTATATATTTATGTGTTCATTTATTTCACCTCACTGCTCTGCCTTTTATCAATGCATAACCTGTAGTTCAGTGACAAGATACAATAACAGAAGTACAGATAAATTTAATGTGATGGCAGGAATAGAGATCGGTAATCTCTTGACTGTTGATATAAATATACATAATTGCTTGCAATTCTCTAATGTACTAGGTCTAGATTTCACTAAAAAAGTAAAATCCTGTTCTGCTACAAAATATTCCACTTAGCTGATATGTTTTGCACAATGTTTCTTGGAAAAATTGCTCAACATTTCTCAAATAGTTGTATATGTTATATAAAACAGTTTATTTTAAAAATATTTCGAAAGGATAAGCATGTTTCATTCTGCTGTATCACTATATTTTATTGTTTGCTTCACAGTTCTTTGGAACAGTCAATACAATGTCCATTACCTTAATACCAGGCTTTGTTGTTGTTTGATGAGTGGGATACATGGATTGTAGCACATGCCAAAGTTTGCTGCTACATCTATGTGAACACTGCCAGCAATTCTATCCTCTCTGGATCATATCTTCAGACACAGCAATTAGTAAAATTAAAATGCTAAATATGGTCGTACTATACACATCAGAATTCTACAGCAGAACACACTAGGGTACATGAATTTTCAAGAGACACACCAAACTTGTAAAAGTCTTTTCTTTATACAGTACATAAATAAGAAAGTTTGTCTGAAATGCCCTGAAAATACTTTTTAAATATTTAAACCTTGCATATACTGTAGCATATTTTATTTTGTTCACTGCAGTTCAACCTAAATAGAAAATTAGATACAATATGCAATATGTTTTAAAGATGGTGGAGTTGTTGGAATATTCCTATGATGTTTTTTCTTAGATTTTGATTAGATTTCATCCAAACAACTTTGCCTCCTTTCAGGTCAACCTACAGTACAACATTTCAGTTGTATTTAGGTCAGTTGCTTAGACTAACATCTTCAGAAAGACAATTATGCAAAGCAATCATTGGATTGGCTGTGTATATAAGTCTTCGGCTACTAGGTATCATCACTAAGCATTTTTGCACTTACAGTAGTTGGATTTAAGTTATTATTTTAATCAATCACACAAGGGATACAAGGGTTTCTGATGAGATAAAGCGATTATCAAAAAAGCGATACCAGCATCTTGCTTAAATTCAGGTAAAATTACTGTTGAAATAATTATGTTTTCCCTCATAAAACCGTGGAATGTGATTAAAAAAGTTACCAATGTATACTTTTGCAATTTGAATTGACATAGGTTGAACATTAACTTTTTTTTAAGTTTAAAAACACAACAATAAAACACAACATCCACAAAAAATGGAGCTTGTAAAACATGGGGAAATGTATCTACAGACAAGAAAAGCTCTGACCATGCTGTCACAGTTTTTTCACTAGCATACTGTAATCTACTGTAGCTACAGTATGTCTTTGTACAGTAAATACAAAGAATATTTAAGAGGGAGGTTTAAGGGTGTCCTAGACTCCACCCAAACTAATAAAATAGATTTTGTGGCTAAAGAGCACCAACAAGAGACACAGCACCAGAAGATTGATTGGTAATTGGGAATTGGGAATCATTATTGAGAAGGAACATTTGTGGACTTAGTGTCACAGTTATACCAGTCACTTCTGTAATCACATTAGTCCCATACAGTACACTTAAAAGTACTCTATCACAGATCACTCCAAAAACAGGTGTTGGTAGACACCAAGTATTAGGAACAATATTCACCTGGAGCTACCATTATTGTGTCACTTACTGTAGTTTCTGTGTGTAAGTTTTAAAATTGATCAGTTAACTTGCACAGAAGGAAAATGGAGGTTTATTGTGTTTTCTTGAGAAGGGGCTTTCATCTTGGCTTAAATCTATTGATAGTATGATTTGTTGTAATGTTTAAATGATATCCCGATTTCCCAGGGTACTAGTTCATGGTTTTAGAAAAAAGAAAAATTGACCTCTTGTGTCCTCAGATGTATAATTTAAAGAGGTTAATTTAGAGATACATCCAAATAAGCAGCCAACGGTCATTGCAATGTATAACATTCTAATTTTCAAAACCCTTTTGTGATATTTTTATTAATAAAATGTTTAAAGTGTTTATTTGCAGTGGGGAAGTTAAAAAAGACCCACCCATTTATGATAAAATGGAGAAATGTATTAGCACCTATGTGATGTAAGTAAAATGCACACAGGACTATTTCATTCTAACTTAGCCATTTCAGACAGCTTCATTAAAGAAGACAGCATAAGAATAATTTGTTCAAATAATGAGATGACTGACTGATCCCAGGAGCCATGCTATACCTTCTGCTCCTGCCACAGCTTCTGAATACTCATATATCATGGCCAGTATGATGAGGCGGGCAGTTCTGCCATACTATTTCAGCAAAAGGCTTTGGTTTATAGGTCCCTTTATCGCCATCTCTCTCCTGTATCACCTTTCAATAATGGCTTCCCAGGGGCCATAATGCTTAGAGTGCTGTACTTGTACAATATTATTAATGGTATCAACATCTATGTTGTCTATTTAACTTGAGAATAAATGAAGTCCTGAGAGTTATTTGGCACAACTTTTTACAATTCTTGTCGTTTTCAGCAGCAGCTAATTCTTGATAAAAGGTCCAGACAAATCGTTCTTTGATGTTTGTTTGCTTTATTGTTTAAATCATTTCATTTTCTTATTTAAGAGGCATGGTGAGCTATTGATTCACATATTCTTTCACTTCCATTTTCATTTTCCTTTTCACTCAGAGATTCCTTCATTTTAATAAAAAAAATACAATTTCAGTAGGATGAATGGGTGTTCTCCTTTTCAGCCACTTTGCTGAATTGCATTGGAACCAACAGCTGAGCTATTCAGTCAAGAAGGATTCCTACAGTAATTCAATGCCAATTCAGTTCAGATATACAGTACTGTATGCTAACATGTTGAAGTGGGTAGCTGCATCAGCAAAGGAGCAAGTAATCTTTTCTATCCTGAAAAGAGAAGAAAGAAAACACAACGTTTCGGCTGTGGAGCCTTCTTCGGGTGTAAAAAGGATAGGGCAGTCATGAAAGATAATATAGCATGGGAAAACAAAAGCCAGGAGAGAATATGAGGAGGGAGCAGGGGAGAGGTTACATTCTGAAATAATGCAATCTGCCAGTTTGATCTCACTGTGAGGGGGCATTTTTTAAATGCATTAAGAGGGCCAAAGAAGCAGTCCTAGAGCTGGGTACAGGCTGAACTGCTCCCAGTCAGCATCTGGTTAATTTTAATTTCTGCACATCATACAGTATGTCTGAAGGGGTGTTCTCTCAGTTTGCATGGCTGTACCAGCCTTTCAATGCTTTTAGGTTTTGTTTTGTGTAAATAATCAATCCCTCCATTCTTTTTTGGATCTTTTAAGTTGAATAACAAAATTGATTAAAACATTCCTTATGTACTTTATGTTACTCCTCTGATGCACAATGATTTTGTGTATCCAAATACTCTTCAATTGCAATTGCATTGAACCTGCCACCTGAATAAGTTGATAGTTACAATAAAAGCCGAAGAGAGTAAGGAGGTGGTAGCTGCAAAGCCCAGACTCGGATCTATCATTTCCCAGTCTCAAGGTTGACAACCAAAACTATAATATGGCCTTCATGTCTTGAGCTGTCATTGTCAATTCTTCACAGAGCTCAGCTCTGCTACAGCGCAGGAAAGAGACTGTCGTCCACCCTGGAGAAAGAGTGCAATTGTCACTATTAATTTTCCTTCAGGCTGGGAAATCCTGACACTGTGTGGTGAGCTGGTTTTCTGCTGGCCATCTCATTCTGGATAAGTTTATTACATCCACCAGGGAGGTAAAAGGAAAAAAAAATAAAGCAGAACACAAACTGAAGTGATTATTGGAGGTCTTTCTTGTTTTTTCTTCTCAATATCTATTTCTGATCCTTCTTTCTTTTTTCAGTGTTATATTTCTTTTGTTATTTTCAGTTCTACTGTATATTCCTTTTGTTTTTTTTCCGTCTACCTCTTTCACAGGAAGCCTTTGATGTTTTTCTTAGTAAGTTCACATCTGTTCCAGTTTTGATTTTATCTTGACTATTTTTATTATTTTATTTGGAGTGTGGGAGCAAGATGCAATTTGTATTGCAAGCATTTGTGAAAATATTGTAAATTAATGTTTTTTTTTATTTCATCAACGATGTGCTAATATTAAGCATGTTGAAGTCTAGGAAAAAATGTTACATTTATCCAATTAATTAAGTCTACCAATCAATAGATCACTCTGTAGAAACAAATATACCAAAAGAAAGCACACCCACCAGAAAATAAAGACAAATATAAACCTTTAAGGTAGGACAAACTGCTTAGTATGGCATTGCAATATATGATATATATATATATATCTTATATACAGTATATGTTGTTAATAATTATTCCTTATTTTGTTTTGCTTCTGTACTAGTGCATAGTGTTATGGTACATACAAACAGCACAGACACATTGTAGAAAGCTGGGTAACGTCCATGATGTGCCAAGTGATCCTTGATCACTTTTATGTTTGTGACAATTGTCCAAGAGCATTGTTACCCCACATATGGACTCTGTATCAAAACACTGGTAATACCAGCCAACAATGTGTGTGACGGTATAAACGATTCTCAATATCTTGGAAAGAACATTCATAAGTCATAGTCAATCATAGTATGAGAAAGCTATCATGACCACACAATTCAGGATTGACCTTTGCAAAGTAAGAGGAGGGGTAGAGTTTCTTCATAGGGCTTCATGCTATGGTTATGAAGTACAGTAGACTCAAAACCCACATGCCTGGCAAACTTGAAATATTTAAAATATTCAAGATTAAGATAATGAATACATCAGATGAAATGTCCAAGATCAGACATCAGACCTCTTCACTTCACTCATTTTCCATCTTAACTACAGTCACAGAAACTGGATGTGCCTGGTTCCGTTCCTCCGGTTCCGTTCCGTGCCTGGTTCCGTACCCCCCTTTTTCCCCCCAACTCTCCACTGGATCCCGCTCCAGTTTTTAATCCCGTTTGTCTTTGTCTTGGATGGACTGCCCGGCTCTGGACATTTGCCTCGTCTTGGATTTCCCTTTGGACTCCCTTTTGGACTGTTTGCCTTGGATTCACCCCCCAGAACACCTGCGCACCATGGACACGCCCCCTGTTTTCATTCCTGACCCCTGCATGCTTTTTTCCCTGTGTTTTCCTCACTCTTCCTCGGATTGTGTCGTCTGCATAGGGTCCTGAAAGAATGCTTTCGTTATATTGTCAATACTGTTGAGGATACCTGAGTGAAATATACTAGTGGACTTCTCTGTTCAAGACTTTAAAGATTTCGTTATTTTAATCTCTATCTTTAAGCTTAGAAAAGTATCCAGTTGCTCTTCTCTGGACTGATTCCAGGGTAGCAATTATTTTTGTTGCACAGCGACCAAAGTGTACAGAATATTCTAAATGGGTTCGGAGCAGTGTCTATTGTCTTTTTTTCAAGGTGTTTCAAAGTTTTCCCATTGTGTACAGGTACAGTTAGTATCGTTTATGTTTTTGTTACCTGAATATAACTTTCTGCACGTATCTAAAATGAAATGTATTTTCCAGTCTTGAATTCTTTCTGAATATTTTTGAATTTTCTTTTCATTTTCCAAGGTGTTTGTAACCTTCATTAGTTAACTATGGCAACAGCCTATGAACAGTATTTACTTTCCTTGTAGCTCTTGTAATTTCTTGTACAACTGATAGAATTCACTTAATCGTGTGTGAATTACTGTGTCTACAATAGCAGTTCTCCCTCTTCTATGATAATACTATTTAATGTAGAACTTGGCACATCCTGAGGCAAGCTGTTCATTTCTTACCTAAGAGAAATATTCATTTAATACATTTCCCTTTTGTTCATTGTCATCCAACTAAGTACACAGAATTTCCAGTCTAAGTACTGGTTTTATGATGATTATTAATAGTAGTATACCTACAGTACATTAAAACCATGAACCAATTAATACATTGTTTTCAGAATTTTTAAGTTTTCAGAATTTAATTTAATTCTGAAAATCTACTTCCAATATAAATCTATAGCAATTTTCCAAACAAATGTACAGTATATAAGTAGATGGATTCAATAAGCTAGCCAAGTTTTGCATTCCAGGGTAAAACACTATGCCTGCAAGGTTTCATATTGTTCCAATGGGGTCTCATTATCTAAAGATTCCATAAGCCACCGACCTCCAGCTAAGCCAGAGAATCCCTGCTGATTTGAAAGCAAATCAAACCCAAAGCGAAATTAAATCTAAATAAAAAAGCTCTCTTGCAAGTCTCCCAGCAGTTGGTTTTGCCTCACCAGCCTCCATCTCTTCGTATGCAGTTACAGCAATCTGCTCACAACTATTCCAGCAGCCAAATCAATTTTACATCTTTCCAAGTTCTTTTTTTTTCCCAAGCAGACGTCTTCAGCCTGACCTCCTTATGCCTGAACACCAACTTGCTTTGCCGGCTTCTATGCTGCCCTTATTCCTTATACACACCATGCCTCAGCAAAGTTCCAGCATAGCTGTACCCCTGGGTCCACTCTTTGCCCTGCTCTCTGTATTCATCCTTTCTCTAGCCCCTTCTCCCATTCACCAGAATGTAAAAAGTAGAGTATAAAACCTAATAACAATTACAAATGTATTTAATTTCACATGGTCTGTGTTTCTTTCCCCTTATAATTCTTAACTAAAAAACTATTTATCATTAGATAATTCTCTAATGTGCTAAAAACCAATAAAAGACTGATTTCTCAACTGGGAGTTTTTTCAGTGGCAGTTTCTTCATGCAGGTCTGTCTCCTTATCCAGTTACATTAGGTTGCTCGCATCCCTCCCAGCTGTTGAATCCACCTTCGGCACTGCACATCTATTGCAAGACAGCCATACCAGTCTGACTTCTGCATACCCTGGAATCAATTTGCTATCATCCTCCTCCCTTGACTGCTCCTGATGATATCACCCCATAGTCATGTCTTTGCTCCTTCCCTTCCCCTATCCAAGTTTATATTCTGGCCATGCTTTCTCCACTACCCCAGCAATATCTTTGTTATTTTACTCCTTCCCCTAATCCTTTCTTTTTCTGCTGTCCCAGGGCACTGGTGGGCACTGGTGTTTCCTTTGACACCTCTGCCTATTGAGCATCAACACAGCGGTTTCAATTAGTCTAAATGTGATTTGGGCTTCTCATACAGCTCTCACTTCCCCTGGTGCCCACACTCCAGGCAACAGTAGCAACGGGTCCAAATCCCCACCTTCACCCCCTTGCTAGCATCCAACTTAATGTTGTATCAGCCCCGAAATTCTCCTCCCTAATTGCTGCTCTGGTGATTCCAGCACATCGGATTTTGTGAGACCTGCATTGTCTGGTGAAGCCAACTGAACCATCACTGGTCCCTGGGCTCCAGCTCAGAAACCTATCATCTCATCTCTGGCTACCACCCGCCTTCCCCACTTTATGATTATACCTCTATGTAAAATCACTCTCATGTGTTCTGGTTAAACAAGCCTCATCACTGATCTCTCTGCATGAACTTTCTTCCATCTAACATTAACAAGACTGCTCCCTAGATCTGCCCTTCCTCTGTGCTATGCAATCACTGACCTCACTATAAATGTCCAAAGCAGCAGGACAAAGCACTTAGCTTGTAGCAACTGTCATTACAAATAATAATTAGAACCTCTTATTCCCAACAATTGTCACATTTAAATGTGAAAACATTATGGATGATGGAAAGGGGGTGAATACTTTTGCAAGGCACTGTATGCATTGGAAAGAGTGTCCTTAATCCTTCTGGATATACTCCGAAATCAACACTAAAGGACTGGACATCTTAAATAATTTATTTCCAAAGTCATGCATAACTAATGAGTCTAGACAAACAAATGAAAGACAGATATTTAAAGAGGTAATGTGAGCATTGGAACCCATGCTTACAACAGGGAAAAAGTAAATGGGACAATAACTGAAGGGATAGCTAGATAATTTTCTAAATGGGTTTTTCAGATTAACTGAATGATCCCTAAAATAAACACTTCTTTCTTCTTGCTCATACACTGTAGTGTCACTTTTCTGCAAATCTATTTCAACAGAATTGAAAGATTGTAAAATATGTAACACTTACAATAATAATAATCCTTATAAAAATAGAATAAAAATGTTCCCCTACATACTATATGTAGAAGTATTAGTAATAATTGCACATTTTGGAACTTTTGTGGTCCTTTAATGGTAAATCACATTCTAAGACACAAAAAACATATACACCCATGACAAAAATGTGCTAGGGTTTTGTTCATATAACTAATATTAAAAATGTAAATAAATTAACTAAATAATTCTAAGAAGTTTAATGTGGATTTCATTAATATTGCAGGAACATATAGTAAGAATAAATTAAACTTTCATTCAAACATAAAGAATTCATATAGCCTGGTTAGTACAGATAAAGGACAATGCAGTAGTCTCAGCATTAAAAGTAAATTCTTATGAGATTTTATTAAAAGAATGTGAAAACAGTAAGAACATCACTTCTAGCTTTTCTGCAGTGTCTTAAAAAATTACAAATGCATGTGGTAGCTGGTGTCATTATCATTTGATTTGCATTTCTCAGGCCTTTATTAAATATTTCTTTATTAAAAATTCTGGACTACTGGATTTTTTAATATTGAGGGTTGATTATCTGTCATAGGTCTGGTCCATAGTTACTGACTTCCTTCTGCTTTTAAAAAATAATCCTATATCCCTGTTGTCAAGGGAACAGAGCTGCCTGCTGTACCACATAGTACAATAATCCTTAATGTTTAGATTTGTCTGTGTGTGTTTAGACTTATTTAAAACATTCTGGCTACATATGGCTGAAAGAGGCTTAAAAGAGTTGCAGAAAAGCTCTGTCCCCATTCATACAACATTTAAGATATATTTGTACATATAACACAAAGAAATTGTGAAGTGTCATAGATTATTTAAAAATTTAAATCAGTAGTTAAAACCATCCTGTTTGGTCTTAAGCACATATTTATTATCATTTGAATTTTCAAAAGAATACTGTGAAAAATCTTCTGTTTCTTTAAATTTAAAGTCATTTATAAAAACAGGAAAAAATAAACAATTGACAAAGATGTCAGAAATTTCTAAGTGACATTCGATCTTTTCTCCTTTCCTTAATTCTCAAACTTGTAGCATAAAAATATTTTGAGATTAGGTTTTGAAGAATTTTGAATAAAGAATCTAGGTATTTTGCTTATTTATTGTGACCTGGTAGAAATAATTCTAAATATTAAAACTGTAAAAGAGTTTACAAAACAAGAAACCTGAAAACTGAAACGTGTTTAATTCAAACATTTTTGTGGGACACCACAAAAGAAAACTGACACAAAAACAATGTTGTTTTTTTCCTCTTAATATGGCTGTGATGTACAAGACAATTGAACACACTCCAAGTTTCATATTCTGGGCAACAGCATGTAGGTACAGGACTCCATTTGTAGTGATTGATGGTAACTTGAATATATGGCACTACAGTACACTGACTCTAAGGTTTTCACTTGCTGTTCTTCGTGTGAGTTCCTTAGGATGTAACAGTAAGAGTTTAAGTAAAAAAGTATTTTATACAAGTTAAGAATAGGTCAGTTACACAGGGGATGCCCTACTTGTCAGATTTGAGCCCCATTGGACATTAGAGAGATTAGCTGGGATGATGTGTGGTATCTGCAGCTCAAATGTCAGCAAGGAACTCCTACTAGTTCAGACAGTATGAAAAGAATAACAAATATTAATCAGCATAATGAAAGTACAGGCCTTGCAAAAGTATTCAAACCCAGCCTATGGCATCCCATTTTGTGAAATTATAAAATGATGCACTGTGTTTCAGACTTCATATTTTATTTAAAACTGAATGCCCTGTTCAGAAGACTTCTAAGACATAAGTTTATACTAAATGTCAGGAACAAAAATTAAGAGAAAAAAATGTAATACAGTTATTACTGAAGTATTCAGACCTGTGAACTCCGTACTCAGTATATTGTGGATACACCTTTGGCAGCAATTAGAGCTGCAAGTCTTTGTGGGTATGTTTCGACCAACATTGTAGACTGGCTTGATGCAGTTTTTTTCCACTTTTCTAGACACTGCACTCAAAATGCTTTACAGGTAATGGGAACTCTCGTCCACCATCACTTGTGTGTAGCCCCCACCTAGATGACGCAATGCCAGCCAAGTGTGCCCGTACACTCACCACACATCAGCTATCAGTGAGGAGGAGAACAGAGTAATGAAGACATTTCATAGATCGGGATTATTACAGGTTATGACTGGTAAAGGCCAGGATGAAAACTGGCCAGAACATCTGGGTTACACCCCTACTCTTTTCAAGACATGCCCGGGGACACTCCAGTGTAGCTTTGACCTTGTGCTTTGGTTCATTGCCCTGTTAAATGGTGAATTTCTGTCCCAGTTTTAAGCCTGAAGCAGGCTTTCCACTAACATTTGCTAGAACCGTACATTGTTCCATCTATGTTCTTGTAGGTCTTGACACCTTTTAGACTACCTGTAGATGAGAAGCAGACGTATGACAGAACCCTGCCAACACCAGTATGTTGTTGGTTGATGTTGGTTGTTGGTATGTTGAATGGTGTTGACTGAGTGATGAACTATGTTGGGTTTGCATCAGATATAAAACACAGATTTCAGACCGGGAAGTTCTAATTTTGTCTTGTATGACCACAAAACCTTTTGCCACAGGTATTTACTGTAGTATCACTATAATCCTTGGTTGAAAACCCAATGCAGAATGTGCCATGTGTCAGGCCAGCTTTGTGAAGTGACTGGAATACTGTTGCAGATTTTCTCCCATTTCAGCCATTGAACTCTGTAGCTCTTTTAAAGTTGCCCTCATCTTCACAGTTGTACTCCTAATCAGTTTCCTCCTTGCCTGACTGTTCGGGTAGAAGCCAGATCTAGGCAGTGTCTGGTTGGTAGGAGATACATTCCATTTCTCAGTGACTTCACAGAGCTCAAAGGGATATTCAGTGTTTTGATTTTTTTTATATCTCTCCTGATCAGTGCTTTTCTACAACTTTTCCCCTCAGCTGTTTTCAAAGCTTCTTGGTCTTCATAGTTGAATCCTTGCTTGAAATTCACTACCTGGCCGAGGGACCATACAGAGGCAGGTACATTTATTGTGAAATCATGTGAACCACTATTACTGCAAACAGACAGACTGGAACTCAACACATTGTGTGGCTCGTTAAGGTAATTTTGTGCACCTAAATTAATTTTGATCTGCTATAGCAAAGGTTTAAATAATGATGCAATCTTGGCTTTCCATTTTTCTTTAATGTTAATTACCCAATTACCTGATTTTTGTTTTTCTCTGAATTTGCTAATGTTATTTGCTATTTCTAAGTAGCATGACTATAACCTTTAAAGCATTAAAATCTGGAAACTTTGAAAAGGTTTGAATACTTTTGCAAGTCACTGAACCTGTCATGTTTGTTCTATAAAACCTCAATGTAGCTGCTACAAGAAATTTTTATTTAACTGATAATGAATTTGTGAAATTGATGTTGTTATCATTAATAATTTACTTGGATACTCAGTATATACACTTGCCGGATTTAACTGACAACGTCCTGTTTTTTACCCATGTTGTTAAATTTACAGTAAATGAGGGTCTGTATTCTGATAGGATCCAGAAGAGGAGAGACATCCCATCATGTCACTGATCATATTTGCCAGCCAGATGAGAAATACAGAAGGGTATCTTTACCTCCTCCTGCATTTTCTGCTCACATCGCTCTACAACACCTATCAACATTTTACAGCAATATCTTAGCTGACACCTCAGTGAGGATTCAACCGGCATATTCTTATAAACAGTTGTCCCTCAGCCAAGCAAATACCTGTATGTACGAACAAATATTTATAATTAAATCTGTGCTTAATGGCCACTACAGATTTATTGTTTTTACTGAATTCTGTTTAATTAGAATTTAATGAAACATGTAACCTCCACACAGAATACTTCCCATATAGGAGGTAAGCTATTCCCATTAGTAAGAACATGAATGTACTGTGGCATTCTGCCTAACACTTAACTAACACATGCAGGAATGTTAGCTAAAAATAGGAAGTAATTTCTAAAAGTATAAATCTCTGTTGAACATGTAGAATTGTTTGCTGTCAGATAAACACATTCTTATGTGGGACAACCTCCAAAAATAGCGAGGGGAAGAGAGAAGATAACATTTATTTAATATCATACTCTATGGTAGTCAAATTGACTCACGTTGACGATAACTAGTATGCATTTTGTTTTTATTTGATTTAAGTTTTTGTTCAAACCAGGAGAGAATCTCCTTGAATAAAGGTTTCATCGATGGTGAATATGCTGCACTTTATGCTTTCAGTCTTTTCTTTATATAGGATTTGTTAGCACGTTCTGCATGGAGCTAAGTACTCTAAGTATCAGTTACATGGATTAAAATACAATACGTTCTCTGTGTATTGCTTTTCAAGATAACAATGATTCATTCTAATGAGTAGAAAAAAAGTAAATAATGACTAAGTTTTAGTTATTAATTTTTTTGGTGGGTTTCTATGTATCCGACACAGGAAACGCCTCATTCCTGTGTGAATTTCATATACTGTACACAAAATGCCACATGTTCAACATTGCCATCCAGGGAACTCTGGTGATAACATAAAATTCAAACTGGGATCAAAGTAATTTACTATTTAAATTGTTTGATTAAGTAAAGATTAAGAGCATTCTTAGCGTGGTATTTCTTGTGCAAACTGGAAAAAAATGAATAACAAACATTTCCAAACAAAGGATTCAAGAAATACAATGTTTTTCTACACACCAGCTGCAGCATATTGGTTGCATTTACCTACTTATAATTATTGTGCTCATTAAACTGGAAACTGCATCAATATCTATAACCTACAGTAATAAAGACCACTGAAAACCTTTTTTTTGCTTTTCTCACTCCACTGATCTGGAACAGACCGCCTTTCAAATAATAAAATGGAAACTACTCTTCGTTATCAGAAATTTGATAACAGAGTTCCTTATATTTCACTATTTCATCGGTAATGTCGGTAATGTAAATAATTCAGCTCTTCCACCTGAGTAATCCCTTTGAAAAATGTACAGAAATAAAGGCATACATGGAAAATTGAGATTCTGTTTTCATCAAACTGACAGTGTGATTGTGAAGCAAAATACCGTACCACGTTCATATTGTCCTTCAGATTCATGTGCCTGTTTGTTTTCTGCTGTTTTGTAAATGTATAATTACTTACGGATGGCACAGTGGTGCAGTGGCTAGTATTGATTCCTCACAGCACTGTGGCCCTTGGTTCAATTCCTAGGGTGCTGTGCATTTAGTTTGCATGTCCTGCCTGTGTCTGCATGGGTTTCCTCTGGGTGATTTGGTTTTCTCCTATTGTACATTTCCTTTGGGTGCTGCGGTTTTCTCATACTGTACATTCAAAAGACATGCTGGTAGGTTGATTGACTTCTATAAAAAGTGGCCCTGGTGTGAGTGGGAGTGTGTTTGTATCTGTGAGTGCTATGCGATGGACTGGCATCCAGTCCAGGGTGAATCCCACCTTGCAACCAATGCTTCCTGGGATAGGCTCTGGGACTCCATGATCCTTTCATTGAAATACAGCTTATGAAGTGATATTTATTAATTTACAATTCCTTAAATTGCTTTATTATTTAACTTTGCCTTTTAAAATCGAAACTACATGGAGTTTCAGCTCCTTTTATTTAAAAGGCACCAGTGCAGAAGCAGTTTGTATGTACTATAATATACAATATATTGGGTCCGCTTATGCTGTATATACATTTTACATCGTGTATTGGTGTCTTGGGCAATTTGTGCTTTTATTGGATTCTCTGGTTACCTCCAACCTCTCAAACATACACACTCTAGGTTTAACTATCGACTCCAGTTGTCCATTTATCCATGGCCATGTGATGGGCTAATGTTGTAGCTACTTGTGTGCTCCAAACCTGCACCATTGTACTATACAGTATGTTTCCAGGATAGATTCTAACTTGATACCGTGATAAACAACGTTCTGATAATGAAAGGATTGCTAAAGATGTATGGCTTGTTTCTCTCTGCATCTAAGAATGAATAGAAAAGCTTTATTCTCCAGGAAATGTCACAGAGCCTATTACCTTTGCCATCCTAGTTACTCAATCTATTACAGCATGTTTACAATAAATGTACCTGTATACTGAAATTCAAGAACTCAAAGATACAGTACACATATCTTGCCAAACAAAAAATATGAAAACGCATTGGTTCCTCAGATATTGATTTGTGAGCCAAGGACGTTACACGAAAACAGAAATCTAATGTCCCTTTCGAAAATGAAATAATCCAGTTTGCATTTTATGTGAAAGGTATAATGATTTTAAAGCTGCTTTTATCTGTATAGTTTTTAAAAGGCATTGCACTTTTCACAAAAAAAGCTCATTCTTTAGGGACCTTTGCAGCAAAAGATCATAGTGCTGCTGTTTATAAAAAACGGAGCTCAGGGAATTGAAGGATGATAACATAAAGAAAGATAATGCTGCATGCACAGTACAGCTTTGCCTCCATCTGTTATGTAGTACACTTGAAAAATTATCTTGCTGTACTATACCTGAAACTTTTTTTTTCAATGCCAACTTCATATTTTCTTCTAAATATGTACAGTGTTGCAAAGAACCAAAGCAGCAATACTAATGACCATATTCTGTTTCTACTCATACTAGCGACTGTACGACTGTACAATTAAGAAAAAAAACATCAGGTGGGTCCATTATGTACTGTACATTGACATATATACAAACTGCACGGCATGCCCAAGATGAACGGAGATCATGCTAGTGTGCAACAGCAAACACTGAACACCAGTCCTCTCCATTGGTAAATCTTGATTTTGTCCCAATCACCGGGATGCCCAGGAGCTTATTGCACACAAAAACAGCACCAATCCTGAGCAAACCAACAGCAATTCAAATACTGTTCTTGAAAACTATATCAATAACGTTTGGTTAGAAGGTTTGTTACTTTCCAATATATTTAGAGTCTTATTAATAACTTTATATTCCTCCTTTAGTGAAGTATTCATTTCCCACAGATTAAACTCATTATTTGTTAAATGGCCAAGTATGAAATTCTGCTTTATTGGAAATCCTTGACCACGAAGTTTGCTGAATAATAGCTTTTTAATGTTGTTCTGGCTGAATTAAGTAAATCTGTATGACCATTCTGTATTGAAATTTATGTGGTTCATTTGTGTTGTGTGTTTCTTCCATACCCATATATAGATTTCTGAGAAAGTATGAAATTGCCATTTCTAATGAACTGTATAATAATAATAATAATAATAATAAACTGTACATTACACAAATAGATATAGACAGTGTTTTCTTGGATAAGGAATGAAAGCTATCCATTATGAAGGCATGGGAATAGTTGAAATATGGAAATAGCAATATAAATATAATTATAATGCATAGTTAAATATAATTTAACAGGAAATAAAATACAAATTTGATTTATAACACACTTTTGTTACAATTTCAACCTCGGACCTTCCATGAAGAAATAAGACAATCCTTGGTTCTTCCCTTCAGCCATGAATTGAATTCTCTTTTCATCTCTTATATTTAACATTTGTTTTATATTGTATACTGTATATTTCATTATGCAGGAGGCACAATTTAAATGCAAAACTGACCGCCTTATTTGGTATACATACACTATTGTACTAATACTTATGTTATACTGTATAGTGCAATACACTTTATGTTTCAAATGTATGAAAATAATCACATCACCTTCATTCATTTTAACTAGTATCCACAAGAGCAATTGTTATTTACGTCTTTATTGATTTTTTAAGAAGATCTGTTTTAAATACTGTTTTTTGCTGTAAACACCGTTACCATAGAATGCAATATAAGAAAAACAGATACATAAATTATGGTCTCAAAGGTATATTTCTTTTTTGTGCTACATTTGGTAAATATGCCGTATGCTAATGGAAACTAGAAAAATGACTCTGGTAATGAAAATTCTTACATACTGTAGCCTCATGAGGGGACAAAATTTCATTAGAACATCTAAACATGTAAAATGTCCTACATTACATAAAACTGCACATTGGTAGATTTATGTATACCGTAGTCTCGAATAAATAAAAGGAAAATCACACTCATAATAGAGTAAACTTCATGCTGAATGATGATTCATATTCAAGATAGTAGAGACTTACCTGTATAGTTACAGGGTATAAAATGACAACAGTTGAATTAAATAAGGACATACAGTACTGTAGATAAATATAATTTTAAATGTGTTTATATTTTTATTGTATATTTTATTCTCTGCTTCTACAATTTATAATGTCTACTATTTTGTGCCAGTAGTGGAAAAAAATTGAACACCCTCAACTCATATTGTTGTAGGAGGAACACAAAAATGTGATTTTAATTTGTCTACTATAACCAGAAGAGTGCTCATGTGCTGTTTGTAGTGCCACACTAAACATCCAAGAAATAAAACTATAATGAAGACAACATGCTGCTAAATACATTGGCCTCTAAGTCCACAAAGCTTTTGTGAGAAACAAACCAAAAGTGTAATGACATTTTACAAAGCAGGAAGCATTCAGTATTTGATATATAAAACACATTGCAGTCATGATCAAGAATTTATGAACCCCACATCATAACTAGTAAATGTTATGATTCAGTGCAAGCATTTTCTACCTCAATGTGTCTATGAATATGTACCTCTTGAGCAAAGCCAAACTTTAAAATGTTTTAAGTGTTCAAGTTAATTCATCCTCTACAGAGTAAAAACCCTTTATCCACATCCACAGCTAAGTTAATTATTACCAGAGTGCCATTTAGCCCTTTTTAGCTGAATGGTTTTGTACATCTATTTTAGAGGTTAATCCAACTCTTTTATACTCTGAAACATCTCGCTGTATTAATTGCTATAGGGGATTGCATTTTAATGATCCGAAACAGCAGAAAACATAAGATATGAATGTTAACAGCTTTCCTGAAAAGTGGGAATTACAAAATGTTGGTAACAATAGCTCTACTGTTTTTGGTTTACATAACACTGTTAAAGATCTGGTTCTAATTGTAACCTTAAAAATGGAGGATACCACAAGTTGTTTCCTAATATATATTAAAAACTCTACAGGTATATATAATCTTTATCACTTTGCAATGGTTGCAAGTGGTGTATTTTGTCCATGTTAGTCTATTATTTTATTGTGGTTTCCAATAATGGGCTGCCACAGTAAATAATGACTCCAAAAGCTTTAGACATGATAGAAATCAAAAAGATGGAACTAAAAGTTGGCACAATGGGTGTTTTTTACAAAAGCTGGATGATAAGGATCCTGTCCTAAGAGAAAGAAGCACTCCTCGTGTTATCTTACATAGTTCACAAACTATATTATATCCCCAACCCCAGGAGTGTTCCATGCATACATACAAGAACATAATGTACAGTAGATATACATTAGTAGCATAACTACTACACAAATATTTTGGTAGACAGAGAAGCTACAGTACAATCATGTCTGATAATGATTGTATACCACAATTTGTTCTTTCAAATACAATGATAAAATGCATAAATATTTCATTGTGCACAAAATTTGTGCTACCTGTATTTACTTTTCAAAGAGTGTGGAGATAGATTTTTAATTGCTTGAGTGGAATTGTTCCTTGAAATAAACCACTGAGCGTTATTCCATAAAAAACGCTTCCAGACTTCACTGTTTGGTATGCAAGTAAAAATTACTAATTAGTTGACTAAGAATCTGTGTCATCAACCATTTAAGAATATATTGTTTTAATCAAAACAACAACAGAAAAATATATGACCGATGCCTGCCTTTACAAAAAATACCACTCAGCTTCTACTGGCATGATTGACAACAACCTGTCTATTAGACTTTGTCCAGAGACTAGTCCAAAGAAATCAACTTTTTGAAGGATAGTTTGGAAAAATTAGGGTCATCAAACTAGCCCAGTACCATCACATCCATCTGATTCACCTGCATAATTGTTTTCATACCGCAGTGGCTAACGCATGCAAATCTCCAGGAAACAATAATTCATGCATCAGCAGAATGACTTTAGCTTACTGTCTGCATGAAAATAATCTGCATGTTCACAGGCCATTCAAGAGTAGTGTTGACAGTTGAAAGATAAAATCCACTTCTTCTTTGGACCATAGAAAATCTAAGTAGACAGTTCAGAGAAAAGTGAAGTGTTTAATTCACCAATGAATGCTGTTTTGACCTTCACTAGACCTGACTGAGGATAACATGGGTGAGTATAGCGAAAGTTAGTATAGGCCAACTGTTGGAGGTTTGCAAGTTTAATAATGCCAGGGAGAATCTCCTTTGAGTTTTAACCTTTGTCGAGTATTGAAGACGGTCTTTCCTTTCAGAAACTGAAAAGACAATGTCTTAAAGCCAACAGTTTCTCCATTCTTGCAACCCAATTTGTTTCAGCAGTACAGCATATAGCATTGTATAGTCCTAGCATTACTGGGATTATTTTAATAAAGTGACACTGAGGTTGTAATATAAATGGGATGTACTTTACTGCAGATGTAGACCTCTGCAGTAGGTGTGGGGAAGAGGCCATACCCAATACTAATGTATGTACTAACACCAATGTTACTAGTTTATTAATATTTATTGACATATTAAAATTAATGGTTAATTTTGACATTGTAGCGTATTTCATAATGACAATATGGTATGTTATATAAAAGACTTATTTAATATCCATACAGACTTGTGTATTGTGTTTTGTTAATCGGTATACTGTAAACTTACTTTTAATTTGAAAGAAAAGCTTGATTCTAAGAACTGTATCAGACGAGATTATGGGGTACCCAAGTGAATTTTCCAGTAGAGTGAAAATAAGGATGTTCATAATCTTTGCTGAATGAAGGACAACAGATATTTGTGAGTAAAACACAAGACAGTAATTTACTCAAAGGATATCTCAAACACCATAAACATCAAGACCAATGTTTGATTGAATTACAAATGTCAACAGAACCGATAGTGATAAAACTGATAGCATTTTTGCAGTGTGTCTAGCTTGCCAGCAATGGTTGTTAAATAAAATGTATACTTTGAAAAATAAAAGAATATTGGACCAATTTGCCAGCAGCATTTCTATCCCCAAATGACTGTTTCTATGACATTCTTTGATTCTAAGTCATTGAAGATCAAACGCACCCAACTCTGGTTGAAGTCTGGAAAATAAGAGCTTTTCATACAGCCAGAGAAGGGAAAGCCACCAAGGGAAATTAAAAGCCTAATATACTCAGAGGGGTATTTCAAAAAGTAAAAGTTATTCATACATAAAACAAATAAGTGACTCGACAACGTTTGTTGTATAGTATCTCTTTGCTAGGCGGTCCTTCCTGTTGTCTGTTCCAGTAACTGCAGAGTTTCTACATACCATTTTTGATGTATTAAAGTATTCTGGATGCTGTGTAAACCACAATTCCACTACATGTTGAACCTTCTAATCACTGGAAGCTCTTTGACCATGGAAACCCATACCCATGGGTCCAAAAAAGTTCAAATGTGAAGGAGACTAAACTTTCATATGGAGCATATGTTAGGGGTTCAGAATCCAGTCCTTATTAATTTTAATTATTTATTATGAAAAAGGGACAAATTAGTTGTGATGTGTATGATACACGGTGCTGTATTACAGACTAAGGTTAATTTACAGATTAAATATTAAATTACATTAAACCAATAGTGTTCTTTTCTAGAGACTAGAGACAGAGACTAAACAAAATAAGCAAAATCCAGGAAGTAAGGCCTGAAGAGGAAAAAAAGTGCCAAAGACAAAACATAGTCGGTCTTAACACATTTATAGTGTCATTATGCCAAGAAAACTTCTTTAAATATTTAATCACAGAAAGCATTTCATTCACAGGTTATACCAACACTATTAAATTCCCTACAATAGCTAGTTCTCAACTGGAATACTAAATAATACATTATAAACACCATATTTCAAATGAGATAGAAGTCTCAGTGAAAGTGTGCAAAACAAATAATAGTTCAGGTGGGTAGGTGCGTCAGCATGTGTAGTTTGGAAGAGAACAGGATCCAACAGGATCCTACCACTGACTACCAGAAGGAAGTGGTATCCACTATCTCTCTTCTTTTCAGCAACAGGAGCTCCCCCAGGAGGCGAACCGTCTCATCATCGAACATCCCCAAGTATCCCAATTCTACCTCCTTCTCAAAATCCACAAATCTGACACCCCTCGATGTCCCATTGTCTCAGCATGCAATTGTCTGACCACACTCATCTCTGCTTTTCTCGACAGCCTTATGAGACCTCTGGTTGAAATGCTTCCCTCATATATCAAGGATACTAACCATGCCCTCCCACTTTTCAATGATTTCCAATTTCATGGTCCAGAATGCTACATTTTTACCATGGATATCATGTCTCTTTACACCATCATTCCCCACAATGACAGTCTTACAGCCCTCAAGCACATGCCAGACAAACGCACAGCGCTTGATCCACTCACCCACACTCTAGTGCATCTTGCTAAATTGGTGCTAACATTCAATGCCTTCTCATTTAACAACCTTTTTTTTCAGCAGGTTAGTGGAGTCGCCATGGGCACCAGGATGGGACCTAGCTATGCCAATATTTTTGTTGGCTGGATAGAAGAATTCTTCTTTGCTTCCTATACTGGCTTTGTCGCTGAACTCTACAAGCGATACATCAATGACTGCGTCGGTGTTGCTACATGCTCTAATGACCAGTTAGAGCACTTCCTGCATCAATTCACCAACTCTCACCTGTCCCTCAAATATACAGTTAAAATATCTTCCACCACTCTTCCATTTCTAGACATAAATTTATCTGTTAACCATCCACGACTCTCATCCTCGGTCTATTACAAACCCACAAGTTCACATAGCTATCTCCTGTACAGCTCTTTTCATCCCACTCACACTAAAAACTCTCCCTTTTTCACAGTTCCTCAGGCTATGTCGACTCTGCAGTGGCGACATGGATTTCCAGAACCAAGCACTCAAAACTTATTCTTTTTTCATCAACAGAGGATACCCTACCCATGTTATCGATAGGGCCCTCACCCAGGCCAAAAACAGCCTTCGGATCATCATCTCGACCAGGAACATTCTCACAACTGCATTCCTTTGGTGCTTCCCTACCACTCTAACACACTTTCTATCCACAGGACCATTATTAACAACTACACCATTTTACAGGGCAATCCTTCCATCAGTACCTTTTCTTCTAACCACCCAGTCATCTCATACTGCCAACTACCCAGTCTACGAAAACCTCTGGTTCACAGCTCCCCTGCAACAGAACTCGCTGCATCACCTGCAAATACTGTACATACAGTATCTAACAACATGCTCATTCAGGGCCCCTCGGGTCAATTCCGGATCACCCAGATGACATCCTGTACCTCCTGAAACCTTGTTTACTGTATCTCCTGCAAAAAATGCCCAGCTACTGAATCTAAGTTGGGGAAACAGGAAGGAGACTAAGGGACCGCTTCAGAGAACATGTTAGGGCTGTGAAGATTAAAAATTTCTCCAAGTCCATAGTTCCTCATTTCACCTCAGATGGCCATGATCATACTGATCTCTCTGTCTCTGTTCTCAAAGAAGGGTTTCTCATCTCCCATAGCAGAAAAACAACAGAAACTAAACTCATCCTGAAACTAGGTTCACACCATTCCCCTTCTCTCAATGACCGACATATTTTCGTGTAATCTTCTCTATTCTCATGCAGGTTTTGACTTCACACCTCTCTTCACACTTCTGCACTTTGCACTTCCTGAATGGCCTCTCTGCCTCTCTGCCCCTCCTGCCTCCTTCCCTCTCCCAGCTTTTGTTCTTCTGTGCTATTTACTCTTTGCTGTCTGCCCTGTCTTTCTCACACCTGAAGAAGGCTCCACAGCCGAAACTTTGTGTTTTCTCTCTTCTCTTTTCAGCCTTTCATAAACCTATTACTTGTTCCTTTGCAAAACAAGTGATAGGCGAGGACATGCTGAAGGACATGCTAAATCTTTTCATTCTCAACGTAAAGACTTCTACAGTGGAGAAGTGATTTTTCACATTTTAAAATAAAAAATAACTCTGTAATGATTTCATATTGCGTTAAGCGGACAACTTGTGATATTGCTAAAAGCTTTGATTTGTAGTGAATTGGTGGTTTGAATTTACAGTACTTATGGCTACTTGGAATTAATCAGTCAGAACAAATAACAAGGTACATATACATTTTCATAGAATATAATATATAATTTCATTAATATAACAATAAAATACAACAAATAATTCCATATAAAATATGAATATGACTGAATATGGATATGACACAATCTGCTGTGACCCACATGAATAATTAATCAATCTCTCAGGGGTTACAAGAGAGAAATGTGTTGACTAGAATTTTGAATTAGTGTGTGTAGTCACACTTGTGATAATCAGTTTCACCACAAACATCAACATTCATTAATGTTGGATATGTAAAAAAGGATATGTAAAGGTTTAATTAATTTCATGAATTAATTATTATTTAACATTTAGTTGTTTGGGATAACAGCTTAATTCTTGAGTGTAAAATGTAAACATTGAATGTTTACTTAAACTTAAAACATTTGGACAGGTTTAGTTCTGATACCATGTTAAATTCCACAGGGAGAGAAATTGCTTGATCTACAGTATGTTGGAGCTTGTCCAATCTTCTGGCTCTGTACCAGGAGGATGCCCGTTTCAGTAGTTTAATCAAAACCTATTTAATGCAGCAGGTTAAAAATTTATTATGATAATGTATTGGAAATGTATTTGGCAGTTCAACTGCCTGAAGCACCCTGACCAATAGAGTGAAACTAACAAAACCCCACTTGATGAGGTTCCCGCCTCTGTGAGGAACAATCCAGTAAGCACTGCAAGGGTAAAGTTAGGATAGAGGTAGCTGTGCAAGAAAAGATGTGCAAAACAAGGTGAGATATTATATAAGAAATTATATACATATGTAGAAGAATGAAAGTGGGAAAGATTATAACTTGACCTCCTTCAGAAAGTACGGGAAGAGGGAAGGGTTCATTGCTAAGTAATGCGTTGAAGTTTGATCTACCCCTTGTATGTGTATTTGGATGTGCTTGCAGCAATGTGCAACCATGTGCTTGTTAAGGCTCATCTGTATTTTGTAGCCGTTACACTGAATATTCACTGATATTCAGTGATGTTGAAAAGTGTCCCCCTATGCTCCTTTGGTGATAAAGGGAAATTACAAATTGGAGCTCATCACAAAACCTGACTGCCCTGCACTAAAAACTACTTTTGGATTCCCTCTGTGATCCTGCTTGTTTCCTTGGAAGTGAGTAGACTATTTCCTCCATCAGACGTCATATACAACTCATCACCCTTTGTTGACTTTTGGTTCTTCTGATAATCATTTACATTACACATTGTTTTTATTCTGACTTTTTGTCTCTGGCAATTGGCTCTTTCTGCCACTCCATGAGTATTCATTCTGAGTAACTGTGCAGACCCCAGATCTCTCTACTCTTCTTCTTAAGCTCTACCAAATTCTCTCTTTGCTCTCTCATGATCTTCCTCTACTTAAGCTCTACCAAATGTTTTCTTTACTCTCTCATGATCTTCCTCTACTTCTCTCTCCTGCCTGGTCCTTCAGCTGCAGTTATGATGCAGAGTGTTTTGAAAATTTACTCCAATGTCTGTATTCTTCCTCTCTTATCAATGGTAAAAATAGATGCTGCTACCCAGCCAGGCAATGCCTCACTCCTCCAGTTGCTAAAGCCTCCTCAAGCAAGCCATTCCTTTTCCAAAGCAGTGCACTTCTTCACCATTGTAACTGACAAAGGAGCTATCAGACAACCCACCTGTCCAGAACATGTGGCGTAACTTTCTTCAAAATTCACTTGACTTCCAGTGCCAGATTTCCCATTAGACACTGTAGGCAATTTTTAGGGCCCATGAAGGAGGAAAACACTAGTGACTAATGAAAAACAAGCTGAAACAACATGCCTACGATCGACTCTAGGTGCTCCAAATCAATAATCATATGATATCTAGTGACTGTTCTAGAAACTAGAAGTATCGAAGTGATGGTCCCTCGACTCGCTCCGTCAATCACGTGGTTAAACATTAGAATAGTTTAAAGTGCATCATGTCAATCAATGTCATTCAATTGGCGTTTACCCCTCTTTTTGCACATTTCGGAATGAAAGTGCCTAGGGCCTACGAACACTAAAATCCAGCCCTGTAGACCTCTTTAAACTATCTAATAGCACACAGAGTTCCACAGGCTTATTATCTATCCCAAGTCAGCTCTAGCAAAAGTGATTAGGCATAGAGCTTTCACTCTCTCCTTCCTTGCTCTCAGCGACTCTTATAAGACTCATGGTAACTTCACTGCTCCTGATTTGAGCCAAGATAGAGGCTACCCAAGGGGGCCACCTCTCACTTCATCACAGAAACCTTCAGGATAAAATGGGCAACAAAACAGTTAATAGAAGACAATACTTTGAAATGGATAATATATAAACTAATAATATAATATCAAAAATGTAATAGCCAAAACAATCATGCATGGATGGTGGCAAAAACTATGAGTTCAACCAACAGAAATTAAACAATGAATAACCTTATTCATACATTACTGTAATGGCCCAGTAGCAAGAAACAGCAGGCCAGCTTCATAAACACAGGAGCTGACAATCATGCAAGGTTTTACTCTTTATTTCTCTGTTGAGCTCTTGGCAAATAATGAAAATTGTTTCATCTCTCGGGATGAAACTGAAGACCATGTCTTGTGTAATGATCATAAAGAGTAGAATTATTCTATTGTAGTTTAAATATACAGGCTGGAGAAATCAAGTTAAATGGTTTGAAAAAAAACCTTCCTCCTGACTTCTAGCTCAATCAAGGTGATTAAAACCCCACTTCACTATGGAAAATGAAAATGGTTTTCAACTTTCACTACAATATGCTGATGACATAATATATATATATTAAATTAGCATTCACAAACAACATTATCATCTCAGACACATCAATTATGTTAAAATGTAATAAAGCCACAACAAGAAGTTCCCCATTAACAAGCCCATATACATTTGAGTATAAGGTACTTTCCATGTTGATGAAAGTTCTTTATTCTAATATTTTTTTAGGAATCATTCTTAATATATGCAAATGATGTAAAAGGGTATTATACACATTATTGCCTTTCTTTTTCAGTAATACAGGAACCATGTAAAACTATTTATGAACCAGACAAAGTGACAATGCAATGGTAACAGTCTTACTGTAATGGTATTGTATATGTTATATGATATAATGTACAGTATGGTATATGGTACTGTATATGGTATATAGTTTGGTCCCACAAGACCAAGAAGTTTGTTGTTTTCATGCTCTTGCAATAGATTTAACTTACAGTATGGCAGAAAGCATTGACCTAAACAAAAAAAAACACTGTAGCACTACAATTATACAATATGTAATAATAATAATTTAAACATGAAAACGTTTCAATAAACTCAAATCACCATCCAAATCTAAACACATTGTATATAATAACTTATACACAATAGGAGAACAAAGAAAAGTTGTGAAAAGGCCCAGCTCATTGGTTTTGTGAGGCCAAGAGTAAAACTAAATTCTACATTAAAAGATTTAGTAAAAAGATAGGTCTTTAAGTGAATTGTGAAAATGTCAGCTGTCACAGAGTGTCTAATGGATTTGGGCAATGAGTTCCAAAGATGTGGCACTACACACCAGAAGGCTCAATCGCCCTCTATTTAAACTCTATCACAGCCTGTCTGTTTGCAGCCTAGTCTTATAAAATGGCCTAAATCAGCAGATCTCAGATTAAAAAATGGAGCTTAAACATCCAGTTCCTTATACTGTATGTGAGCAGGAGATCCTTGAATGGAGATCCATTCAAAATTCCATTCGGAGCCACTGTAATTTATAGAGGAGAGGAGTTCTGTGCTGTTTTTGAGTAGATAAAGCTAGCACAAAAGCTATAGGAACATGATACCCTAGTAAGTAATGCATTGCAAAGGCTAGGCAGCCAGAAGAGCCATACATTGTCATAGTGAAAGGCAGTTCTTCCCAAGCATGGGACATTGTTTAGTACAGGGAGAGAAATCAGATTTCCTGGCTCCATCTTCCTACACAACAGCTAGGGATATCCTGTCCCCTTCAATAATGTGCAGTTTGTGAAAAATTAAAAAACTCTAGATAAAAATTAAAATTAGCCAGACTATCAATAACATGTTAGTGCAGCATGGTAAAGAGCAACACAATCATTAAGTAAAATAGACTGAGCTATCCTAATTGGAGTTTTTTGTGATATTCTACACCAAAGCAGTTGAATTCACTAAATTTAATCCAACTACTACTTTAAACAGTTGGTTTGTACTTTTAGTGATTAAGCAATTTTAGAAAAGAAAGCTCCATTCTTCTGCTTTGCTCATTGGAATATTTAAAAATGCCAAGACATGTGAGAGACAATATTGCCATTGTAACATTTTTAGAAGGAATGTGTATAAAACACATCACCCAGGCATGAACCAAAAACTCAAACATAATTGCATAAAGGAATAATTTTAGAATAAATACAGTGCAGCTTGCTAAAAGGTAAACCTTTAACCTTAGGTAGTCTTCACTGGAAATCATAATTTTCTTCTAAAGTGTACCTAAAAGCCAATATTGTATATTAGGGAAAAAAGTAGAAACGGAATTCCTATTTTGTTCTTATTTTGGATATATCCAAATGATAACAGTTCTTTACTTCAAACTTGGATTAAACAATGTTTAGTGTACAGTACATGTATTTTTTAAAGAAGATGGCCAACTGAGGTCTGTGTTACTATGTAAAATCTGGTATGTGTCTGCATAGTGGAAATAAAAATGAAAGTAATGTTCTTCTGAGGCAAATTTAAAAGTTCATTAATATTTTCTAGGTCTAATATGTGATGTTAATAAGTGTGATACAAACTAAAAAAAAATCCATATGTTCCATAAAATACATCTACGGTTCCAATCATACCATCGTAAGTTTCAGAAAGAAAATCATTTGGAATTTAGTGTTTGACTTTAGTGCACGTAACCTGAAATAATTAGATTTATTTAAAGACAACATCCCATGATATCGGCTTGTCAGGTTTGTATTGCCGTCCAAGGAGGGGGACATTGTCTATGTCAGGGTGCAAGATCTTTCCTCCAGAAGGGGCAGCGAATGCGAATGAAAGTTCCAGTGGGAACTTTGTGATTTAATGCAGATGGCCTGCTGAGAAGAGTAAGAAAGAATTGGTCTGTCTGTGTAGAGAGATGTCTGCTCTAGAAGATCAGAGTACTCCACAGGGTGTAACAGAGAGGTCCTAACTCTATGTATGGAGGATAGACAGAAAGGGTCTTAGGTTGACTTCAAAGAAGGTAGCTGTCCTATGCAGAACATGTCCTATGCAGAAAAGTGTTACCATTATTTGAAGCATCTGGAGTTGAAGGCAAGTAGTTGCAACAGAAGTGAGGTCGCCACCAATGTGTTACAAGAATTAAGTGAGACAGGGAGGAAACAAGAGATGAGTAAATATTGCTAAGAGAAACCCATAAGGAGATATCAGCAGCTGAAGGTGGACACAAAGTCCAAGGACTGATTGGCAGAGAGTAAACAAGCCAGCAGTCATCAAATGAGAGACTTCAGAGAGCGGAAGGAGTAGGAGTCCACAGAAGAATGACATCTGGAGCAAGAGGCTCCAAGAGAGTGTGAGAAGCACAAAGATCCAGGAGGAATGGAGTCCAAGAGAGATCAGGATTGGATTCCATGTGAGGTACAGTAGGAGCAACCTAGACATAGTGAGAGTCATCAAGGTGCAGGGAAGACTCATGATGGGTAATGGTCTGGGTGGTTATCCTGTCGGCCCACTGGTGAGGCAAAGAACGCAGTAATGTCAGTCTGTGCAAACAGGAACGAGAGAGTCTTCCACTGTTACTCCCCGAAAGGGACAAACTAGTAGAAAACAAAGCCCAGATCCATTGAATCCAAGAGTCCGTGAACAGAGGGCATGAGTGAGAATGAATGCATGAGCATTTTACAAGATTAATATGCAAGCGATAATATGATACTGAGAAGGTCCACAAGCAGAGGTCTTAGAGACTATTCAGAATAAACACCACAAAAGGAGTGAGCATAAGAAACAAGAAAAGTTACATCTCATGCCCTAGTTGCCCCGACGATGTTTTATAGCACAATGTTTCCCCAAAAGACTGTGATGATGTCTATACCCCTGGGATATCACAGGTTAGTGTACGACTAAAGACATTTTTTATAGTCTACACCTTATAATAAAAAATAATGTTTGAATAGGCAGAAGACAGACACCATTCAATGTTTAACTGTTCCTTCCTATGTGTGGGTGAAGAGGTACTGGACAATTAAAGCTGCTGAGAAAAGTGGCAGATCTACTTCTTACATCTACTTACTTTATGTCAGATTTATACAATTTGCATGAGTAGAAAACACAAGTAGAGGAACATGAAGTTTCAATAGCTATAATTTTATTTTACTAAATAAAAATGGAATGGGTTGCATATGGTTGCTCTAGGCATTCATATTGTCAGTGGGTGTTCTCTTAATAAAAAATGATATGCCAATCAGCATGAGATTTTTCAGCCCACTCTTTTGCAGCTGTGTCTATAAAGTTCTAATAACTGCTCACTTTATTTGGTTTGTGTGGGATAATTGTCTAATACTAAAGTCATATTTTTCTGCTCTGCTGCTGAAATACTTGTTCATTTTACTTACTGAGCATTCTGGAGTACACTAGGAAAATGTGTACATGAAAACTCCACCTACATGTGTTAATTATTACATCTGTAAATATATACAATATATATATATATCTATCAATACATGCCAGTATTATTATGCAGCTTTTTAAAACAAAAATGTTAAATAAATTTACAGGTATAGCATATTTATTAATAAAATCATGAAAAAGCATTGTCCTTTCTATTAGAATTTCTGCAGATTGTTGTCTATTTCAAGCAACAGGTCTTTGTGTATTAAAAAAACGTCAGCCATAATTCCAAATTTATAAATGCCTTTGAAAGTAAATCCACAACCTCTTCAGATTTTTTACTAATTTACATAATATATTAATAAAACTCATACTAATTGTTAAACATTGTAAAAATGCTGTTTTGTTTTAATATTACATACAACGTAAGCTTTTGCTAGCCATTGTAATGCTTTTTCACCACATCCATCTTTTGGCTTCTTTATATGCAAATAATAATTATGGATTTGGTATATAATTTATGTATTTTAAAAGTAACTTCAAGTTAGTAAAGAGTGATAGAAAACAATAACAATATGCTAAAAACAAACAGAATTTCCAAGAAATTTCTTTGCATTTTCAAGGCCGCATAGTGATAAAGGCAACACTTATCAGAGCAGAATTCTTTAATTTCTTGGGAAGGTGCTTACAAGTACATAATGGAAATATACACAAGACACTCATGGAGAGTGTTTTAGGTTGACAAATCAAGAAAGTTAATTAACTCTAAAATGAATATCTTCTATGCCAGGCATTCAAAATTTAAACTCTTAAGTGGAACAGTCAGAGACAGTAGTTAGACTGACATTCATATAAGATCACTTTATTGGCCATATACAATTTCTTGTATTAGGAATTTGTCTTTTCGCATACCACAGCGCGCTCTCCATGATATGCACACTAGTCCATCTGCATAGTACCTGGTTTTATTAACAACTGCTCATAGACAACACTCAATGACAGCTGTAGAAATTATGAATGTTAAGGAAACATTTAACATTTTTTTACAAAATTGCCTCGTAGCATGTCCTCAGTTCACAGTTCATTTAACAAGAATAGAAATAAATGGCACTTCTCAGATGATGATCCTCTGTGTGGCAAAGTGTACCTCCGGGAGAGGGTGATGTGACAAAATGTGCACTTGTTCAGATCATGCTGCTGTAACTGCCCCATTCAACATCCTCATATACCAAGTTTTATTTTTGTGACTCTCCCTGGAGGATACCTGGCCTAAAAGATATTACTGGATACAAGCTCCAGGACTTCGGGGGATAAAGTGTTGTGGTTAAAATTAATGCATTTTCACTGGAAATGCAGTACAAGGACTCACTTTTATATCAGCCATAGAACTGTAGTCCTTTGTTTTAATCAGTAGAAACAAAAAACATTTAAAAGGTGCAGAGAAGTGTAGCCAAAGTAGATTACATCCATATCCAGTGTGCTGTGGCAAACATGGACTCCTAATTATTGTTGACCTGATTAGAAAAGAGGTTCTTGTGTTTCAATCAAATTTCAAACATTATACGAAGAAAAAATAATTATTTCAAGTTATGGAAGACATCATTCGATCTTTACCTTCTTTAGTAACACTATTTAATGGGAGTGTTTCTTTTGGTAGCAGCTTTACCTCCACATAACCTGATCTAGTTAAAATCAGAACGTAAGCCAGAAAAGTCATTACTGGGATTGAAGACATCAGAGGAAAATCAGGTCGTTTCTTCAAATGGTGTTGGTGGACCAGTAGGTAGCACTCTTCCTTCTGTACCAGTAATTCTAAACTTGTGTTGTAGTATGATAACCTGGAATACTGCACTGCAGAAGATGCTGTCCTTCACATGAGACAATAAACTCACTATTTGGTCATTAAAGATCCCATGCCACTCTTCAGAATAGCAGTATGATACTTGGTATCCTGGTTAAATTCCACTCTGGATTTCAAAATCTTTAAAAATCTTGGCTTCTTAAACTTCAACTAATTCAGTTGCTGAAGCAATTACACAATTCTCTTTCTCATCTGTTGCAAAATGAGAGGTTGCTAGCACATGCAATACTGGCTGCTACAAGTCACCTAGGTGTGAGCTACAATTCAGTGGTGATTGAAGTGGCTCCCTTCCTATATGTAAAGTGTTTCTGAAACACTTGAGATTGAAGGAATTATCATCATTAATATTTTTCAGAAAATTAAAATTATACTATTTTCACTGTAAATTATTTCTATCATGGATTTCAGAAAGGCATGCTGTGGAAATGGCAAGGAGAGCAGTAGAGAACCTATGTGTAGCGGTAAAACATGGGTTAGCCCGAGCTAAGGAGGTCAGACGGGTAGAAACCTATGCCCTCAGGCCGCGGAAGAGATGACCTGGTGCTAGGCGGATCTCAAGACATCCAATCCCTCAATGCTGAGCGAGGAGGAAAGGGTGACCCAGAAACATAAAGCCCCAAACAAAGACAAACCAGAAAGACAAGCAAAGCACAGAGAAACTAGAAACAGGACAGAGTAGGAGGGCCCTCTCTGTACAGGGTGTGACAGTACCACCCCCTTCACGGGTGGCTCCTGACGCCCAAAAAACAAATGAGCTGCACAGGACTTGGGGGAGGAAAAACCTCATTTAACTGAAAGGAAACCTCTGGGAGTCCACAGCTGAGAGCTACCTCCTCCTCCAAGGTTAAAACCTTTGAGTAAAGGAAGGGGGGGCCAGGCGGGGCTCCAGGGAGTGAGACAAAAAACATGTTCAAAAGCACACACAACAAAAAATATACCTGGGAGACCAGGGCAACAAACCACACGAGAAAGACTCACAACAGATAGGAAACAAGAGGGCAGGGAAACAGGGGTCAGGTAGACCAGGGAACACGGAAACCAGGAAGTGAGAAATCCAAACACCAAGAGTAAAAAAAAGTAACAACAAAAAACCCAGGAACAAAAAATAGAGAAACATTGCACACAGGGCAAAAAATAAATTCAACATTCTGTCATGGATACCGAGAGTGACTTCCCATGGAAAGCCAGGTATTCGGACGCAGATGTCAGGAAGGCAAACCTCTGAATGACTCGCTCACAGGCACAGATGTAGGAAGTGGCATCCCATAATTAGAATAGGAGAACTGAAAAAAAGGCCCAAAGCGATGCAGGAAAACAAAAAATGCTGCTCGCAGGGTCAAGGTATGGCTCATTCTATCACGGATGTCAGAAAGGCAAGCCGTGGAATGACAAGAAGAGCAATAAAGACCCTATGCATAGCGGCAAAACGGGAGTTAGTCCGGGCTCAGGAGGTCGATACCTATGGGTAGAAACCTATGCCCTCAGGCTGCGGAGGAGATGACCTGGTGCTAGACCGGTGTCAAGACATCTGATCCCTCAATGCTGAGCGAGAAGGAAAGGGTGACCTGGAAATATATAGCCCCAAACAAAGACAAACCGGAAGGACAAGCAAAGCACAGGGAAAATAGGAACAGGACAGAGTAGGAGCGCCCTCTAGCTGTAGAGGGCATGACAATTTCCATATTTTTCTCTAAGAGACAAAATGCAAAAGAGAAGAGCTGAAAGCACGTGATGAATATAGTGCCAAGAAAATTAAGGGAAAGGTAAAAATGATGTATGCTGATAGAAACAAAATTAAATGCTCTCTCTTCTCCACACACACTATTATTATTTATAAATAATAAATAAAATATATAAATAATTTGATTCATATAATAATATATACTGTAATTATGTAAGGGAAGTTACTATATTTTAAAAAAACAATCTGTTAAAATATTTTTCATTATTTAATAATATGGCAAGAACTACGTTTGAGAGAGCTACATAGTGTAGCTTCTTCAAGGAACTAAACCACTGTCTCTCTTGGCAGGAAGACTGACAGTCTGACTATACAAGAGAGAGCTCTGATATGGGTGTTGTGGTGACTTCCTGTCCTCTTCGTTGTAGTGTTTCTTATTTCTGTTCTCGGAAACGTACAGTATCTGCCCCTTATTGTGTTACTGCCTTTAACATCTTTAAAATAACTAAATGGTGATCTTGATATAATTACAAATAAATCATTTAAAAGACAGAAGACAAGCTTCTTATTGTTAGTAGAGGGGAAACCTGGGATGTACAGGTAAACAATGAATCCCGGCAAATAATATAAGACAGTACAGTATTACAACTTGTTATTTTTTAACTAAGCAATGTATTCTTGTTATGAATACTCAAACAATAAAATTGTGACATTTGTATTTCCTTTAAAATTTAGGATTGAGGTGTAATGAGAGGAAGCAAGTTCCGTATACTTACTGTATGTAACCACATAAGCAATACACTGTTGTCAGCATAGAAATCCATAAGAACGTACCTTCCATCCATCCACCCATTTTCTAACGGCTTTATCCAAAAGGTCTATTCCAGCAATCAATAGGTACTGTACACCACTCCATCAGAGGGCACACACAGACACAAACACACATACATTCAAATCAGTGCCTGTTTTCTCGGAGGGCGGGTTAGACTATTAGAGGAAATAAGTATCTCAAGGAAACCTGTGTGAACTCAGGGAGAATGGATTTGTATGCTATCATAGCATGTCTTGGAGCCATCTTAAGGCACTGATAAGGTCCCCCAAATGAAGTCTACGTACTTTTTGTAATTTTTGTTGACTTCTGATTGATGTTTAATTTTCAATTTTAAGTTCTGGGATGATTAATGTCGTATATATCTGTAACTCCTTGTTTAATTTTGAACCACCAAAATACAAAAAAAAGCATCTTTATAATTACTGTAAATACTTGAGCAGTATAAGAATTAATAAGGGATCGTTCCTGCTCCACAAGGAAGGAAGTGTGTAGATAAAAAAAAGAAATACTCAGCTGTGTTTGTGTTGAAAGAGTCAGGAAAGAAACATTTTTTTCTTTCCATGGTGAATACCTGAAGTAATTAAATTAAGACGATTGCATGTGGGAGCACTCTTAATTTATTAAGGAATGCAGTCCACATAACCCATTACAGACCCCTGCAACTTGGCAATAAATGTCCCAGTAGAATGTAAACCTACAATGTTCCAACAGACTTTCTATTGAATGTGGAAAAAAGGTATTTTATTAAATATTATTACAAGCTTTTTTAATAAAAAGATACCAACATGTTCTCTAGACCTACTGAACTATTACCTAACACCTATCTACTATAGTTAAATACCACAACTACAGTTACAGGACATCCCATTAAAACCTTTGTTTTGTCCTTAAATAAATAGTGCAATTAATTGTCCTACAGTATTTTCTTTGTGCTTCATGAATTTCAAAACCTGTGTCTCTAATTACATAGCCTGTCCAACCTCTGCCTAAGTAATTAGCCAATCATCATTTGCTAGAAAAAATGTTTATTCGGCCCACACCAAGACTGAACAATTGAAACAAACTGTTGTAATTGCTGGCTATAATATATATGCCTAAAACGTGAAAAACTAGTGAATGATGCATTTGAAAATATATTATCTTTGCATTTACTACAACAAATACATATTTTAGAGTTCAATGTGTGTGGCACTAACAATATTCTTACAAGAGTGACAAAGTTTAATCTTCTAGGAACCATCTTAATTTCTGTGTTTTGCATATGGTTATTAAATAGGCATTAATGCCAGATTATTATCTCCAAGAAAGAAGATAAGTAACACACATGGAAGACTTACACTGGAATTTTTTCAAACTATTTTAATAATCTAATAATGAGATTTATTTTACATACAGTACTGTAGCACCTTTCTAAGAACTTTTCCTATTTTTCGAAAATTAGTCCTGTTGTTTGGAAACAAGCTTAATAGATTCACTAAGACAAATCATGTCAAAGCCATGTGTAGTTCAACACAGACTCCTGGACTGCTCTGTTAGATACAGGAATGCCCATTCACTTAACTTAAATAATGGCTGAGCTGTGATTTCTAAGGACACTGTAGATGTATTAATGTTCTAAAGTACACAAACCACAAACCGTACAGTATTTTTGTGCTATTCATAGTCTACGTTCACTTACAATTTCTAATTAAATTCCTTAATTACTTCTGTTGTATCTATTTTCAGACATTTCAGCATACGTACGAACAACTAAAATACAGCAAAGAGAGTTAATTAACTTTTGAGCACACAGAGGTTATACGTACCTAGGTGCCAATTAAAGCAATAAATTTATAATTTTTGGGGTAAAATCATAATTCTCTTAAGAAGCAATTAAAATAAAACAAATCTATGCTATAAAAAAACTTTGGGAATTATTGCAAACAATGAAGTGCACTAACCATTTTAAGGTCAATTAATTTGATAGAATATCTTATTAAAGTTCACTTGCTTTTATGAATCTTTTAAAATGTAACACAGAAAAGATTTCTATTAATACAGGGCTACAGAACATTCATCTGTAATTCACTTGTACTGTAAGTTTTTTATTATACATTCTTTGAGGAACAGTAGTGAAATGCTGTATATACTGTATAAAAACAAGAAAAAATTAGCCAACACCTAGCCGACACTGGTGGCTACCAACAAAAAGAAAATGCATGAGTTTAGCATGTATTCTGCAAATAAAACTAGTGCTATTCAAAGATTTGTGTTAGGACATATTGAATCACATAAATAACAGACATCACAAGAAAAGGAGTTTAACCAAGTCAGGTTTAATCTGCTGGAAGAAAAGAGCTCTTCCCTGTCTAGTGATCTCGGTGAAGAACTTATTGAACAGAGGTTGTGCACACACATCAATAACAGTGCTGCTAGCCTGTCAAACATGTTTATGTCACACCAAGAGAGAATTGAGAAGTGAACAGTATTCGGTCTGAATACATTAAACATTCTACAGTAAGTTGCAGCAAAACATTTCCTTATAAATCTATGAACATTATGCACACCAATGGGGTACCTATTGACAGCAGAACCTACTGAGGATGGTTTGTGTTAACACGAATTAATGATTCTTGGACAATTTTACTGAAATGGCGTTGAAAAATCAAGATACATTTGCAGATGCACACAAAGCAAAGATAGTCATCAAACTAAACTACTGTAATTCTCCTTAGAGTCTAAGAAAGAGAAAGGAGGTATTTTCCACATTAAAAACCGAAAAGTTGCGATGATGCTATATGGTGGATAAGATGGTTCCCCTCCTATTTGCAAAGCATTTTGGGATCCTTTGGGATGAAAATTTCGGTATTTTCGTAATATGGCATTCATGTCATAATGTCATTATTATTGTATATACTGTACATAATAATGAAAACAGATGAAGAAGTAGACATGTTATACAAATTAAATATTAAAACATAATATTACTTTTAAAATTATGTAAATAATATACTTATTTTCCACAGAGTTGTGTTCTCCGCATTTGCATTCATTAGTGTGCTCAGTACCAATATCATATTTATGTACGTGATTGTCCCTCAACCATAAAAAATGCCTTAATGCACTTTTAAATGTGATCCACTTGGCTCTCCCTTCTAGATTCTATTATGGGTATTTTTCAAAACACAGACTAACAGTAACAGAAAAAAAAGATTTCACAGTTTAGTGCAACTGTAAGAATTTCCATGACTGCTTGAAAAGAAAAAGACGTTTACTGTACCATATCAATCATACTGTGGCTAAACATGCTAATGCTTCTGTGAGTGACAATGAAGCATTGTGCACCACCAATTTATGATGATAACATACTCTTTAATGTCTTTGTAAAATAATATCCAGAACTTTTTTTTTTCTGGAACAAGTAAATATAAAAATAAATCCTACCTGATTTCAAGAAAAGAAATCCAAATGTAATAACTGAAGCATATGTTTATACCATAGATGGTGTGCAATCACGATCTAAACTATATCAAATCAGATTTGCAGTCCAAATTTCAATTTTAAGCACTCCAGGGATAAACATGGGATTTGGGATACTCTAATCTAACAGTAACAGAAAATGTGATCAATACACAATGCTTGATGTTTTCAAGCGTTGCTCATAAATATTATTCAGCACATTTATTACTAACAATGAACAACATATCATTGTGAAATTAGCACACGTAGAAATATTTCTTGCAAACTCTAGAACAGCAAACACTTCTTGTAGAATTCTAATCATTTCCAATGCTTCTCATCACACTAAGGCTCTCAAGTGCTGCTAAGCAACAAGGATTAGCAAAATACCTCCTCAAAGACAGTGTCACTAATTCTGTGTCAGTTCTTTGTATATATCTTTCTAAGTGATAATGAGGAGTCATGCAAGCTTAGGTTCACTTAGGTTAGCTTACCTTGAAGCAGTGCGTTCACACATCACTGAGCAGCATTGATTGGTTGCACAGCTCCTGGCAACTATCAGTTATTGAGTATGTTTAAGTGTGTGTGCCGTGTTAAATATTTTACAGGTAAGCACTTTGCTCTTTAAAGAGTGCACTGAATTTGCAATTGGATTCTCCACTGCTCTTTTCTTCCTTTTTCTCTTTTTGTCCCACAATTCAATGAATTAAAGAAAGTTAAACTGCGATTCTGTCCTTGGTTGTACCAATCATTCTTTTTTACTTTGGCAGATCACCCTGTTTGTTTAATTTGACCTGTTCCTGCCCCTTATCTCAGCCCAGCCCAGAATCAAAGCAGACCAAGCAGATTCAAGAAGCATGGGAGATAACAGGTACCGTAGCTCAGGGGCAGCTAGGACTTTCTAAAAGTAACCTAAAAGTAATTCTGGAGAGATTTCACATCATGGCTCCATCCCTAAATCCATTGTTTTAATTTTTAAAACATTTTTACATATATTGTCATACTAGAATTCAAACTCTACCATCTTATGATTAGGCAAAAGTGAACAGTGAGCTTTTACAAAATAAGCATTCATTTATTTTGCTCATTTATTCATTTATGTATTCCTTAAATTTACATAGAAATTAAATATTCTTCTCCGGTGCTTAATTTGTAAATCATGAGGTGCCGGAGCTTAATGTAAATGTGAGAGAGCGGATGTACGAGAGGCAACAGAGGTACTGGAGCACTTAACCGTGACATGCATAACATCGAAGTAATGCAGTTTCAGCTATTTTTTTTTAAAAAGCACACATTAAACACAGCTCCTAATCAAACGTAGGTGGACATCATATGACACCTGAAATAATATCTGTTACTGCCTGTTATGGTAGCTGACATGGACAGCATCACTAGATTATACAGTAAATCTTCATGGGTCTATACATTTCTTTTTGCACAAATGTAAATGTTATTTTTTAATTAATCATCTCGAATACCGTGATCATATGCTTTTAAGCTTACTCTATTTTTGAAACATTTGTACTCTGATAGACCTATCGTTGTGTCTGTAGGGTTTCAGAATCTGACTGTATAATCTACCACTAACCTATACTTAATATATACCAGGACACAATGCCGTTGTGTCACCTTCTCAAAACCTGGACAGTGTAGACTTTTTTGACAGCGGAAGATTCAGCCTTCCGGTGTAACAGAATAGCGCAGAGTCTGGTCTGAGCCTGCAAGTGACCGTGCTCATATCCAGGCAGGATACTGTATTATACACATATTTCCTTTTTCGTTATTTTTGTAACACCGTGACATAAACACATTTTTGGTTTATAAATGTATGAGCAGGTGTTTAACAAGATCAAGGCACTTTTTTGGCTCAAACTAGAAGTCTCATCTAGCATTTGACAGATGTTAGGTGCGCACGGTGTTATCTTCATAAACAATTTTCTCCTCATTTCTGCATTTCTGAGAAAAAGTGCTGCTGAACATTTGAGTAAGCAAAATGAATGCAAAATCCAACCATATCAATCCCACTCAGTTCCTGACAATTTAATATTCACAACCATAAGCAGGTTCATTAAGTTTGGCTTTGTCTGCATTACTGAAAACTCTGGATGTGGTGGATATTTGATGAGACTGAACATTGACAACGGTCTGCACTAAAATGCCCACATTTTTGTCCCTCAATGCCCCTTGCTGCTTTTTTTAAAATCTAGAGCAGAACATGTCGCAGATCATATTACCCCCTCTTTAAACGGGGTCTCATGGTCAACATCTCCTCTGGAAACAAGGAGGCTACTTTTGGAGTCTTAAAACTGTGAATCATTTTATCTATAATCAGCAGCTGGTGTTTACCATGGTGAAATTCAAACATTTCAAATGGTGAGAATCACCTGTGTTCTGCTCCACAGATTCATATCCTCATCACTTAATATATCATCTCATGTATCACTCTCCTCACTTTCCAAAGTAATGCTTTTAGACAGAGCATCGCCATTAGATACAACATTAGAAGCAAAACTCACACCTGCCTGCTGCTCTGATCTTCCTTCATTTCTAACAAACATGGGTTTAGATTCGTGTTCTAGTAGTTTTACTGAAAAAGTATATTTGCTGTCTTTTTGTCATTTTTACTTCAACAATGTTTACAATGCAGAATTAGAAAAGGCTAATTTATTGTAAAAGATTTTTAAAGCATTATGTTACACTCATGATGTCTGTGTCCTCTTACACACACATTGCACTAAATTCTGCAACATACAATAACAGTGTATGCAGCACATCAGCAGTGCAGCAAATTGTGAGGCTCTGCATCCCATTATGCTTTTTGACACGTCATATCTATTTTTAAGTTCTTTTTTAAATTGTAAATGTACATTTTAAAAAGGAGGAGCCAGCACTGTGTGTGGGAGCAAGTACATCCAAAAACAGAGAGATGCCAAAATCTGAAGTCCAGCACAAAATAAAACACAACTCTTATCAAATATCTGGATGTCATGAGACACCTGAAAAAATACATCACTGTCTGTAACATTAGGCAACACAAAAAGCCTATAAAACTGGCATGTAAAACTTCATGGGTTTTGTGCATTTCATTTTCCTCACAATAAGACAAAAAATATCTTTCAGATCTTCTAAATCTTGTATTAACTACTATAATAGCCCCTACAAGTAAATATTAGGCTTTATACAGATAATGTTAACTAGATTGCTTCAGTATATCCTCAAATTCCTACTGAGTCATTACTGACATTATTTCTGCACAAATTTCTCAAGGTTGAATTAACCCCATGAGACATTTCTTTTAGGAACACAGACATACAAATATGCCTAAATCAGATTTGGCTATTCAGGCAGTCATTTATACACGAAGAACAAATAACGAGGCATATACTGTATTTAATATGATAGTACAATTTTTTTAAAATGGCAAATTATTTAACGTGTTTTCATTTTTTCCTTCCTTGGTTCTAAAATATAAATTGATGGGTTTTTTTCTTTGAGTGAAAAAGGGTTGAAATGAGACTTTGGGATAATTTGCCCTTTTATATCATTGGCTCCACTGTATTCCTATATCCCTGCAATTTATCGGCATTTGCCTGCAACAAGCTGGCCCGCACAAGCGTCTAAATACAATCTGCCAAGAATGGAAGCTTAAAAAAAATACTGCATGTGGAGCTCCGCATAAAACCTGAAGGTGGAGCTCTAAACTCAGTCTTAGATGGCTTTCGTATTCTCTACTAAAGTCACTGTGTGTCCAGGATGCATCACATTAGTGTTACATAGCACACTCTTATGCTTCACAATCCCAGGGGCACACTATGAGTCTCCTGCACACCAGTCTGCAAAGACAAATAAGTGAACCTCAAAGGCTAATGTCTGTGCACAGTGGTCTGGCAATGTGCACATATCTGATTACAGCCTTCAGGCAATAGTCTTACCTATGTCTTGCTGCACAATATTCAACTGCTTCTGTCCATTAACAATGGATAAGAACTGGAGTAAACTGGCAGCTTTGAAAGTATCTTTAGTGTCAAAGCTAAAATGAAGTTCGAGTAGTTAACTGCGAAAGCACGCGTACTGTAGGTTGCAAAGGAACAGGTAAAAGTTTATTCCATTCTGAAAAGAATTTCTTACAAGTGTATTCTTTATGATGTTGAAATGATCTTGTGTCCAGTGCTTGCCTTGAGATTATTTACTCATACACTAACCAGTAGTTTGTTTGGCTAACTAAACAGTTGTTTGACAGATCATAATTTGCACTAATTTTAATCTATCAAATTAGGAGAGCATGTCTAGGCCTAATTAGAGTCTGTTAAACTACCCCATTAATAAGTATGTCATGGTGTTTTAGTGTAAGAAATTGGTTAGGGCTAAACTAGGGCACAGTAAAAGTGATGAATGGTTATATATAGATGTTTGTACACGTAAAAATAGATACTTGGATATTTATACATATTCTGTTCAGCTTTTATATAATTTTAACTCTACAAATCAGAGGAATACAGGTTGTTCACTGAATTATCTAGATTTTTTGTCTTTTTTCTACAGCTACAGAAAAGTTGCCAACAGTTGCTAGCCTGCTGAGGACTACAAATGGCTAAGATGTTAAAAATAGAAAATAACAAAGGTATGAACTCTTATCTGATCTTATTTCAAATTTACATAAGAGGTAGTTATTCATATTTTAATTCTACTGATGTCACACACCACCAGTTCATGTCATGGAAGAACTGTTGCATGTTCAATCTAAATAAATATATTAACAGAGTTACAAAGCATTTTTAGAAAAAAAGGGGACATACTGTATAAAGATGCCAATAAAACATTGCATTTTCATTATTGTCATTTGTATGTTTTTAAGTAAAACACCAGTTATTGGTTGAGGGATATCAACAGCCCAGGAAAGACTGCGTAGAGAGGATTATGGACTAATCACATCTGAGTATTCCAAGTCTATGACCTCTAACATAAACATACTTGTTTAATTTCCCAATGAAGACTTTTTTATTTTTCGAAAGCTATAAATATTTTAGATTGCTTTTTGAATTATTTTACATAAATATGTATGAGTGGTCTCTAACATGAAAAATCATATGTTTATTTATGGAATGAGTGCACATGACTGGTCACCCAACAAAAAATAAACAGTACATGTTGATCAAATATGTGATTTTCCCATGAAGAAAAAATGCTATTTTAGTATCATTTCATGGTTTGCCCTTTAGATCTCAATTGAAAACATAGCCAACTGAGAATTGTTCTGCAACAGTTTTTATACCGACAGTATTACTCTCACATACTAAAATGGAAACATGGGTGCTTTTATATCTATCAATAATATGAAGTGGGTTCGCTTACAACAACTACAATCCAGGCCTTCAATCGAGGCTTTAGATAAATAGAATGTACTTACAGTATTGAAACATGCTGGCTAACGAGTCTTTCATTTTATCTAATCTTTGATTATTTCCTTTGCACTTTTTATTAATTACTATATACATTATATTGTAGATCTTGAACAACATAAGTTCAAACATCTTATTTGTGGTATCACCTTCTACCTGTTTGTATTTATTATTTGCAAATGTGAATGTAATTTCTAGCTCTATTCGAACCCTAGTTGTTTTCTCTAATACATCGGTATTTCAGGCAAAACTTTGTTACAAGCATTAACTGTTCCACAAGCCAAGTACTTAAGTGACTTGTTTCTCTCATTCTGTTTTATTTATTTAGTATAATAACAACAACCTATCATCAAGACAATAATTTGAATATTTAACTTATAACCAAATCACAGAATTACTGTATTAACCGAAAACCATATTCGTAAAAACATACTGTCAATATGTGATTCATTTAAATACATTTTGAAAATTCAGCAACAACAAATTGTCATTTAAAAATGCCCAGTATAAATTATTTAAAAAGGACTTTCCACAGGAATTATAATGACAAAGGAAATGTATTATTATTGCTGTATTTAGGCAGGGAACAGCTGTGTTTCAGGAGTGAGATGCATATAAATGTTCACTTTTTTGAAAAATGTTTAAAGGTATGCATTTGAATAAACACCAAGTGAAAATATTGTGATTCTACTTTTTTGTATGTGTACTGTATATTACATTTCTCAAAACCTAACAATTCATAATTAATTAAATTAAAGAGGGGAATAATAAAATGTAAAACAGTCAGTGAGGCATAACTACATATAATGATGTAAACAACAGAAGAAATAGTATCATTTTCGTGATCATTGAGGAAATATATTGTGATTACATAATTATTCAATTTTTTTACTTTATTATTGCCTCCCTCAGACATATGTTAGTGTATAAGGAAGCAAAATAAGCTTTTTAGAAAGGAAACCTGTAGAAAAGGGGTGAGTAAATGCCTACAGATCCAGTGATATATTTGTCTTGTTCGATCAGCTAGGTTCACAAGGGAAAGAAAGGGGCATCTGATAGATAAGCAAGTTATTTTCATATGAAATTTCTTGATACATCTGACACAACCATCTTGAACATATTCAATGTTCAGACCATATTTTGCTTTATAAAATACTAACTTCTCTCACTAGGAATATCGTCTCCTCGTGGAATGACAATAAAGCTAATTTCTGGTCAGTCTTTGTGAGGTTTGTACAAAGGTTTACACCTGATAAACTTTAATAAGTATAACTCTGACAAACCTCTAAGACGAAGACTAAACTGTCTTCTTAGAGGGTACATCACTGAAAGTGACAGGATTGTCTAGTCCTGGTCTTGGTTACTGGCTTAATTGAACCAATTGAACAGCTTCCCCCAGCTCTTCAGATACTGTTACTTAAAGAATCCTAGAACACCTGTAGTCACACCAGTCTTGCAGGACCAGTATTGAACAGCCTTAAACTAATGGATTAAGTGTCCACATACAGTATATACAGTATATATAAATAGAATCATAAAACACATTTTAAAAAGTGAAGAAAAACTACAGTAGACCTCCACTTATTGTCTTCTATTACATCAGGAGAATCTTTGTAAGGTTCACACCTGTTGTCTACAGACTCAAGGTAGACTTAAGTTAAAAATAATATCCAAGGGACAGGATATGTGTGAAAAAGATCACTAATATATTGTTCACTTGAACATAATTTTAGTATTATAAATGGACATTACTACATGGTAAGCAAGCACCTCTGAGTATGGTTCTGATGGACACACAGCAAATCTCTATTTACTGTATTTATTCAGTAGGGATTAATCAAATCAATATAATTTTTTATATATTTAAATTACATCTTTTCAAATCAAAACAAATCAGAAAAAACCTAAATGATAATGCAGTACTGATTTATTTCGAAGTTAAAATCAGTTTTGTAAGCAGGATAATCCTAGTATTCAAAGGTATATTATATTTCTGTTTAAATTCTAAAACTGAAGGCATTCCTAATGAGCAAAAGTTAGCCCAAGTTCCATTCCAGCACTTGTATGTGGCCATTACGAGTCAGCAGCTGCAGCAGAAAGCATGGGATACAGTACTTTACAAAAAGAGATCCAGGTAGGAATACCACATTGCCAAGTGATGTCTTGAGTGCTAATCTAGTCTTTATGAAGTTAATTTGGTCAGTGTACTACAGTCAAAAGGACAAGCAAGATCAGCTGGATATAGTTACATTGTTACACTGTAGAGTAAGCAGTTGTATGAGTTATAACAGTCCTCATGCAGATTATGATTTAGTAGCAGAAAGTGAAAAATATATGAAAAAGCACACCTTTTATTGATCCCCCCAAATGAGGAATTAAATATTACAAGCACACTTCCAAGAAAAAGTTATCAAAGAAACAGACATCTGTATACCAGACAACACAGCCTATCCTGATGTGAATATCTTACACTTGGGATATTCCACCTTCACTTTCTTATGTTTAATTAGTGCACAGTTTTGAACAGTGACAAAATGAAGAACATCCTCTCAACTTGTTATAAACAGGGACTTTAAGGAAATTCTCATCATTAGAAATTGATTTCCCACGAGAACACAAGCTAACTTTAGAAAACAAATGCTATGCCATAAAGTACAAAGTCCAATACCAGAACAGGTTCCAGACGTTTTCCACTCTTTTTAGTAATTGGATAATACGTGTGCTCAGAATTAAATACACCATTAGCCCTGAGCTCCTTAACTCAAAGCTCCTGGCCTTTTTAATCAATTAAAAGCCTAGTTTAACAACAGAATCAATCTGAACCTCTCTTACGATATAGTAGAACACACAACTTTCTTGTAAAAGAAATTGTACAAGCTTCAGAAAACAAGTGAGCTAACGCATTAACTTTGGTTTGAACTTTTTTTTTTCATTTTCCATTTTTCTGACGCAGTTACAATTTTTGCTTTCATAAAAGTGCCCATTCACAACAATCCACGAGTGCTGTGTCTCAAAGACTATGGTACTGTAGCATGACTGGAAATGGTTTAACTTCAGAAAGATTTAATCCAAGCTAAACATATTTAACACAGATAACACAGCTGAACATACTGTATACAGATGTGCCCATTCAGAAGGTACGTTAAAACCCCCTAATGTGTTATTGGGGCTGCACTTTACCGCGGCATGTGATTAGATGGCGAAAGATGATCAACAGGTGGCACTTGTGGTGCGTTAGATGTTAGTGAAACAATTGCTTCATTTAATCTCTCTACTGTGCATGTTTAAATCTGCTAAATATGGAATATTAATAGCTCTAACAGAGATTTCTGTGGAATCTTTGTGAATACCTCTGGTTTACTGATATATCAACTGCTTCATCTTGTTCTTATACAAGTTTGTTGTTCGTTTCGCATCTGTCTGAGGTTTATTAACTCATATATTGATTCTTTCATTTGCACACTTTGATAGAGTATTATGTCAAGGGGCAAATGTTAACTCGTTACAAAAGCATCACAAAAAAGAGTATTTTATGTTTCATTGGTCTCCACATTAGTCCTGAAGAGTCCCCATCCATCAGGTTTTATAAGTTGCTTCAATTTGCAGCTAAAGACCACATTGATTTTGCTTTATTAAACTAATAATTGACTCAGGTGATGAACTGAGGACTTAGCTGGCATGAAAATCACAGCAGCTCACGAGGACAAAAGTTAGAGACCCCTAATAAGACCATATCAATTACCTCACAAAGGAGAGGGGAAAAATGAGATGAGGACACTGTTAAGAGTGTTCTTATTTGATATAAAGATCTTTAACTTTTAATTTCAAATCAACGGTCTGGTTCATGAAAGTCGGCCTTATTAAAAACCCAGGTTCCAAAATGAATAAAATACAAAGTAATAAAATGTACAAAAGAGTTCATTTTTTTCTGCGAATAAAATAATAAAAAGTCTTCTAGCTGATAATGGCCCCTTCCTTAAGAACTCGCTCAGATAACTATGATGAAAAGTAACCCAAATCGCTGAAGATTTATGTAATTCAAAATAGATTAAAACTTTTATCAAATCCTCTGTGTTAATCTATTATGTGCTTACTGATTAATAATTGGAATGAAGTTATTACAGTTTACCCTTTCTTTTTCATGCAACTTTCATGCTACCACCCTCATGTCAAATGGATATATCCATCTGTACTGAAAGCAATAGTAATAAGAACATCCATCCATTCTGTAACTGCTTTTCCAATTCAGGGTTGCAGGGCAGTCGGAGCCTATCATCACAATCAATATGGGCAAAGCAGGGTACACCCTGGACAGGACTCCAGTTCATCACAGGGCAAACAAAAACGCACACACACTCACAGTCAATTTTTCCCAGAAGCCAGTAGATCTTTGGGATCTTTGGGGGGAAACCCACACAAACATACAAACTCCAAGCAGCTCGCAGCCCAGGTCCAGAACAGAGCTCAGGGTTCCAGTACGGCAAAGTATCTAAGCCATGCCACTGCACCACCATGACACCCATGTAATGAGACCATCTTTAGTAAATGTCAGTTCCTAAGTGCTTCACAGAAATGCTAAAAAAACAGACCACTTGATCTAACATTATGAAAAGGAAATGGAAGAAAAACATTCAATACTTCAATGCAGTATAATGTGAATGTATGTAATATAAAAGAGAAAACATTTGCAAATGAGAGGAGGCCATTCAGTACAGTAGTTAATTTGGTATCAGTAGCTGAGGACCTGACCTGAGGATCATATTCAGATGTTTCTTGAAAAATGTGATGGTATGGGCTTTAAGAACACAGCTAGGAACCTTGTTGTAGACTCTAGACAATTCTGAGTAAAAAAATTGCTTCCACTTCTTATTTTTAAATGTCCTTCCCCTTAGTTTTTATTTTTTGTGTGTCCTCTGGTTCATGTTTCATCGCCTATTTCAGTTCTGAAGACGTTCATTGGGTTGACTTTGTCAGTGTCTTTGAGGATGTTGAATACTTGAATTAAGTCTGCTCATAGTCTTCTCCGTTCAGCATTTTAAAAATCAGTCCTTTTATCTTGTTGGAGTTGGGTATTCCCTTTAATACCTTAAGTATATATTGTATAAATTCCTTGATTTTAATGCCATATGATTAACCACATACCCTTTCTTCTGCTGTACTTAACTTTTTTGATCTTTTAAATACTTTCTAATATTGTCTAGAAAATGATGTATCTACATAATAAAATATAATGTAGATAATATGTAGGTAACTCAAATATTATTTTATATTATAAAAAAAATATTATTACAAATGGGGGGGGGGGGGGTTACAAGAATAGTGAATAACAGAAATTGATTGAGAGGCTTCGTCATGAGCTAAAATAATCATAACTCCCAGTTTATAATGATCTCTCCAAGAATATACCCAAGCAGCTGGTATAATTAGAGGTGTGTGAATTCTTTATCCTCTGGAGCAGTTTTGGTGAAAGGAGCAAAAATTCAGGCACACTGGGTTAAACAAATATTTATTAACAATGACAATACAAACACTACACATGCAACAAGTTTACAGAGAAAGTTTTTCAGAGACCAATGTCTATACTACTCTGAAAACCCCAGACTGCTACCAAGTATTTGATTCTAAAATAATGCCTACAGAGGCCAAAAGAAGAGATAAGCTGCCTTCTAAACTAAATACAATACAACCTACGATTCAATCTCTCTCTCTTACCTGAAAGCCAAAAGATAAATGGGAGCATACAGTATATTCCTATTCTAAAAAGCACCCACTAAGCAGGAGAGGCAGTTTTAAACCCAAGTGATTCTTCACTCAGGTGAAAACCTATATACTTTTACATTTTGTACTCAAACATAACAAATATAACTGACTTCCTCAAGAGAGGCAAATATAATTAAACAGGGAGGTAAACATAAAGATAGTTACAAGAGGCCATTTGGTCATAATAACCCAGTTGGTAGCTAATAGCTAACTGATCCAAGGATTTCCTCGATTCATTTCTTGTAAGAAACTAGGGTATTGGCCATAACAATATGGCTGGGCAGCTTGTTTCAGACTTCCACAACACTGAAGGAGGATATAGGTTTTGCAAACATTACAGCATGTTTCTTTATTTAGGGATGAGGCACTTCTGCCAAATGGGCTATGTGAGCCCAGTGTAAAATGAATAATTCTGGACAGAAGCCAAGGAATAAATTAAGGTGCGGGATTTATTTTTCTTCACCTTGACACAAGGACAGCGAATGGTCTACCATCTTTGTGAACTGTCAAAGAACTGACAGACTGGCCCAGGCGTCTCCCTTTTATCTTGGCTGCGTCTCCCCTTTGCTACCTCCCATGGTGATTATTAAAGGAAAACCTTGCTTTTTATGCACATTGACACAATAATGATATTACAGTCAACTCTAATTTTCCCTACCAACAATACATATACACGTGTCCTTTGTATGTTTTATATTTTTCCAAAAAATCCCTGTTTATGCAAGTATTGTGATTTTTGGATAGACACAGGTGTATTTAAATGGGCAGAGACACCAGTTCCCCTCCAGACCTCAAGAGGGCACTGTAGCAGAAGGCCAGCGGCTGTGTAGTTACCGTTTCTCAGATTGTAACTTGTTCGCAACACAGCCTTTTTAGAAGTCTCTATGCAGACTGCACAGATTCTGCAGCAAATCTCTCCACGTTTGGCATCTACAGTACGTGATCTTAGTCAGAAAAATGTCGCCAGCTGACTGAAAAGTCTGCACAGCTGCTCAGTTTCTCAAGAGATACTGTAGTAGAGCAGCCACGGTTTTGAAGAGTAATGGCTGCCAAACAAATATGCAGGCAGACAGAACCTTCATTCCACTTACCAACGCCATCTAGTTAGCAAAATTAATTTTCATGTATAAAGTACAGTCATTAATTAGATCTACAAAGACATAATCATATGAGTTATGGTAAATGCATAGGTTTAATGTAGATTGATAATTGGAATGTTAATTCTACACATCAGTGTTTAACCTTTCTACGCTGTCTGATACACAAAAAGGATAAAACTGCCTACTCATAAAAAAGAACCATTCAGTTATGTAAGATACCATGTGTTGTGGGTAAAGTTTTATATGCACATATGTCATGTCAGGCTTGGACAGTAACACTGCTGTCAAAGAAAGGGAGAAAACAGGGCACTTCTTCAGAGAATAGTATGTAGAGTACATATCATATTTTACACAGACTACATAGCTCATTGTAGACCTTCCAATAGTGCCTTTTCACACTAAAATGACATGCAATCATTATTCCATTATTTGTCATGTGTTAGAAATACAATAATATCACACTTTGACTTATATTGGAAGACAGCTTGTTGCATAACGTTTTTGTGTGACAAGACAAACATAATGCTTATTTTATTTCTTTACAGCAAAGACTTTTTCATCTATAACTATTGTCATGATACCAGAAATCCTGAAGCTTGTGAAACATAAAGACAATTTAACTACATCCATGTCTTTGATCATAAGCTCTGATAACACCAAATCCCTCCTTGGCTCTGCACTGATCAGCAGTTCCTCTACAAAGCTGTCCACACTATATCTGCATGGACCATGATGTCAGACTCAAGTCTGCCATCTAGCTGTGAAAAAGTGCAATGAACACAGCATGCATTGGCTCTGTCGTTGAGAATGGTTTTTCCTATACTGTAGGTTAGTAAAATGTTATCTGCAGACTTAAAATGACAAATACCTATTGCGTATTTAGAAGTTAATTTTTTTTAACTTTTAACTTTATTAGATTGATTTTAATACTCTTTCCTGCCAGGCATCGAGGAACATCGATCATAAATATGGAAATAAATAAGCATTTCTGTTATAAAATTACTAGTTTTATTTTATGCATAAAAGCCACAGGAAAATACAGGGACTGTAATTGGTTGCATCACTTTGGTGAAAAAAAGTCAGATTAATGACTTCTTCTTGACATGTTGCTTTCAGGAACTTCTTCCCACTTAGCAAATTGGTCTAATCTACTTGCCAAAAAGATCAACACAGCTGGCTTTAGGCTTTGAAAAGCACCTTTGTTTTAACGTCATGATCCCATTTTCCACCTAGATTTTCCTCGCATCCCTTAAACCTTCTCTTTTTCCCAGTTTAGTGAATTTTAATAATTCATTTTATTACTGCTTACACCTCCAGACACTTACAGTAACATCAAAAATACAAATGAAGAATAAGTGACAGTGTTACAAAAAAAAACTATGATTCTAACTGGATATGTGAAATAAAAATATAATGCAAAAAACAATGTTTTGGTAAAAAAAAGGCTAAAAGATTGTTTTCGAGATCAGAATGGATTTTTACATAAATCCTTCTAACTGAAAAAATAAAAAAATCCTTGTTTGGAACAAGGCCCATTTTTTTTTTAGTGTAAGGTGCAGTCACTGCAGTATTCCTGAAAAAAGTGATCTTTCTGAAGTACTGTTGCCAAACAGTATTATTAGTGAAAAGAATAACTTTTAAGACACAGAGCCTGAAGACATTGCATTTACGGATTGGAGTTTTGTTTTATTCACAGTATCTGTCCCTCATGCTACAGCACCACTGAGGAAATCTAAATGATGTGCACTGCTAGTTTTAAAAATGACTAACTTCCCACAAGCCAAAATATAGTGGAATTTTATATAGTCAGAAATGATTGGTGCCACATAGGACAGTAACAGAGTACTTAGACTGCAGAGAAATGTCAGTTTCATCAGTTTTTACACAGGCTCACCACCACATGGGCAAATACAACATAAAGACATTTGAAATTAGAATAATTTCATTTCCTAATTAATCTTTCATACATTTATGCATTGCAAATGTATCATCAAAGACCAAAGACCTCAAATACCACACTCATCATCTGAACAGCTTGAAGAATAACCTCCTTTGTAATTGTCATTGGTATTTCAAGTAAATACAATTCCTGTCTTGATTAGGTTTTTAAGAGTGAGTGTTGGTTGAAATATAGTCAACAATGTAATATGAATCAACAGATGTTGTCCATGCTGAACCAACTGCAGCACAGAGTGTTCTTTTCTAAATCCTATAATAGAAATTCTATTCAGAAGTACAGTAATAAAATAATAAAAAATAATAAGGAACAAGTAATAGGTTTATTCCATGCTGAAAAAAAGAAGAAAGAAAACACAACGTTTCGGCTGTGGAGTCTTCTTCAGGTGTGAAGAAGCATATACCTGAAGAAGGCTCCACGGCCGAAACGTGTTTTCTTTCTTCTTTTTTTCAGCACGGAATAAAACTATTACTTGTTCCTTTGCAGCCTACACATGCTGATGCAGCTACCCACCTGAACTATAAAAATATTAAGCCTATTATGCTAAGGTAAACAACAATTTGGCTAACTTTGTAATTTTATCTATAAATCTAATTTATTTGGCTAATTTTGTAATTTTATCAATAAATCTAATTTATTACACTATACTATAGTGTACTACTGTATATTACATTAGAGCCTTTTATATCGAAGTAACCTTCACTACTGAAAAGATCTACTGTATTTCTGAGCTTTTAGATTGTATAACTTTTAAAAGTCAACCTGTATTATTATGATTTCACACCTCTGTCGATTTCTGTGAGGTTCTTTTTATCTCATCTATGGTATTCAAGTCTGCAATCCTGTAGTCTTTCTAGATTTCTTTAAGTCATAACTCAAATCCCAATCACTAATTGGGTCAATTAAACCTCTTCCCCATGTACTGTATATACTGTAGCTGGTGTGAGTTAAAGAAATGTACTGTAGAAAGCCTGCTGGATTCCAGACCCCTGAGACCACAATTGGGGATCTCTGCTTCTGTTTTAAAAGATGAAAGCGTGGAAAAATGTGTTATAAAATCTTACTATGAACTGGATTCCTTTGTATCCCGCTAGGATAAAATAAAATTTCCAGAAGATAAAACTTCCAGAAATCTGAAAGACCATACAGAGGTTAATACTGTATGGGAGACATAAAACATGCTGTAGTAGCAGTACACAGCGAAATCAAACAAGTAAACATTAAAAATTACAAATTTCAGCAAAAGCAACTCTCCTCCCACTGAAAAACAAATAGCAGAACTCTCTTTTTAATTGATACAAAGGGAGAAAATGTCTTAACTGAAACGAAGACTTTTTGAAGTGTATGAGCTGTAACAGATGGCTAAATATTGTATGATGGGAAAATTCACTCCTGAGAGCTGAATGACGTCTGCAAACTGCTCCACCTCAGATCCTGAGGTTTATAATACCAGTCAGATAAAACCTCACATGGATCGCAGCTCTGAATGTATTCAGCTGTGTAGCACATATCCCTGCTACCATATGCCTACACAATGGCAGACTGAAAAAAAAGACACCGCTATAAATAGATTTTATTTTTATGACAAGTGTGAATGTATGCATAATGTTCTCTAGCTTATGTAGCCGGAGAAAGAGATAACGTTCTGCTTTGTATGAGAAAGCGGCACATACAGTATCTGCACAGGTCAATGTATCCATCAAAAAGTCTGCTTTGAATTCTTATGAAAATCAGCATGAGAAAATAAAAACGCATTCAAATAATAACAAACACACTGTACCTGTTTCCACATGGAACAGGTGTGTGACAAACATTATGTAAAAAAATCCTGCATTCTTTCATTTTACAATTTAACATGCAGTGGTCTGTGTCTGGCCATTTAACAATGAAAAAAATTTACATTTCTTTAAAAATGTGTTGATGATGTAGCAATAATAAATAGCTACTGTATGTCATACCTGCTTGATTTGCAAATCCTTAGCAACAAAATGCAGCCCAGAGAGTTATGGTTCTAATTGATGGAAACACTGATATTTGCATAGACATTGAATAAAATCAATTCTTTACACTGAACATTAGCAAACTGAATGAGTACACTGAATATCAGCAAAATATGAATAAGAAAAAACAAACAGAGATAGAAATAATACTGTTCCATAGCACTTCTGAATTGTTTGAATTCAAATGTAATGTAATGATTTGAATGTGTAATAATAATAATAATAATAATAATAATAATAATAATAATACTCCCATAACTTCCATATTCACACTCACAGATATTGACTATATACTGTAGTATATACTCATACTGTATACATTCACAATCTCAGATTCTCAGTCTGCTGCTCAGTCTCACAGTTCTGTCCTTCATTGCAACAGAAATATACATTTGAGATTAAAATCAGAATTTTCAAAGGCAGATTAATGGATAAATTAATTCTAATCGAACTACCGAAAACGATATTTTGGTTTTCGTAAAAATATTTTGCTCAAATCATGAAATGTAAAGAAATAAATAATAAATCGGTCAGAGATGTAGCTCAATGGGTAGAGTGCATGCTTTACATGTATGAGGCTCTGGCTCCAATCTCCAGCATCTCTAGTCTGGACTTTGACCCAGCTGCCGTTTCACCCTGCAACTCATCACTGGCAATTCTGAATCTCAGCAGATGTGAGCCTGGTCAGTACCTGGATCGGAGACCTCCTGGGAAAGCTGGAAGATGTTTTATTGGGACCAGTCCAAATGCCCCATTACAGTGATGGGGACACTATACTGTAAAAAGGCATCGTCCTTCAGATAAGATGTAAAAATCTGTAGTCATAAAAAATCCCAGGATGTTTCTCGAAAAGAGTAGGGGTGTTACCCTGGTGTCCTGGCCAAATTTTCCCCTGGTCTCCTAATAATTCCCATCTACAAGTTGGCTTCATTGCTATATTCTCCTCCCCACTTATAGCTGACTGTGGTGAGCGTACTGGTGCACTTTGGATGCTCTCACATCACCCAGGTGGGGCTGCACACTGGTGTTGGTGGAAGGGAGTCCCCATTACCTGTAAAGTGCTTTGAGTGGAGTGTCCAGAAAAGTGCTATACAAGTGCAAGGAATGAAGAAGAAGAATTTTGATTACAAGGTAAATGTGAACCATGCATACATTGTAATAAATTAATATGTTGTATTTTAATTAATAAAAAATATATGAATGTGTCTATGAGAAACACATTACTGATTCATTTTTTCTTGAATGTATTATTTACAATATGTACTATGTTAACTGAGCCTTAAAAATTAGAGCAAAACCAACCTACAGTAATACACATTTCCAGAAATACTAATGCTTACTAAATATTTAAGATTCTCATTAAAGGAAGATCTGTCATTTTTCAGAAAACAAGTGGTAAAGGGCTGAAATACAATATTTTAAGCCCTCAGTTCTGGAGCAATGAAATGTTGTTGTCCTAGTGATGCCTACTGTCCTTCATTGTCCCAGGTGGCTGTGTTACTGTCCTACATAACTGCACTCAGTGCTCAGGTGTCTGTATTGCCAGGGCAATAAAAGTTACTGTACTTTTTTAAAGATTTCTGCAATACATTTTAATATACTAAACATAGATCAGCACATTTTTTCACTGAAAGACTGAATTCTGAAATTGAGCATCTGTACACACATGCACACATACAGTACTGTAGTATGCAGGAAACAAAGTTAAAATAAATGGCAAATAAAATTATGCAATACCATTCAATGTAAAAATGTTATACATCATAACATATTCATTTATTGATATGTTACATCCATTATACAAGCAGTCAGAAAGTGGCACACAATAATTTTAATAAGAATTCAAAAACTATAGTAATATATAATATGAAGTTGAATGTACAAGCTGAACACTTTTATGGGTGAAGTTAGTTAAAAGTCAGCAAAAATTGTTAAAAAATTAAAATATTCACTTTAAAGAATATGTATACTGTACATCATTTGTAGTTCAACAAAATGAGACACCATTGAAAGAGGGTGATTACTTTTTCAAGGCACTCTTTACAGTATATAGCTGTATGTTTTGTTCAAAGGTTTGTAAAGAATTCAGTGCACACTGCCTAATTTTGTGAAGGTCTTCAACTTATGTTTTTTTTTTATTTCTTAAAGCTATAATATGATTTGCAGCATCTGTGATTGCAGTAATAAAACAAACAGCTGGCAACAACAAACCTACAATCACTCTTGCCAGGTTTAATGTCTTTTCATGGTGACACAGCATTATTGGAACAAGAGATGTTTTCTATCTCTTTTCATCTGGGCCATATGGGCAGCAGTTACCAGTGTGAACCACAGCCCCGTCGCTTAGCTGTCTCTGTCACACTCACTCAGCTGTCACTCTTCATATTCCAGCTATAAAAATAAAACTGGAAAAGGTTTTAAACCAGATCCATGGTTTTTCCATACTGCTAAATGTACAGTATGTATGACTTGAAACTGACATTATAAGGCTATTGGTACATTATAAGGCTAATGGTACATCACAATCCTTTACCAAATGAAGAAAATTAAATGGAAAGTAGAAAGGCTTATTAAAGAAATGAAATTTAAATAAAATGTAGTCAGCCTATCCCAAACTGCTCATAATTGTGACATTCTTCCTATTCGATAGAGGCATTAGACCCCCTCCCCAAAAGGACAATAACCAGTGGATGTTCTGATGCTATCCAAAGTCTCTGCCTATTATCTTCTATCTATTACAAACCCCAAAATGACTGCTGATAACTGAAAGGGAGGAAAACATGTTTGCGGGTGGTGAGTACTCTAATTCAACCTACAAAACCAGTCCAGTTTCAACTGAAGCCAACTGGTGGTATTGCTTCTAAATATTGTGGGTACTATGATGCCAAATAACAGCCCTACTGCCTTGTTTAACATTGTGCATTTCGAACTATGAGCTCCGCTACCAGGGATGGAGAGCCAGCAAAAGGCAAACATATCCAGTCAAACTGAAATATGTTTTGGAAAATTTGATTCTTTTTAAGCTGTTTTTTTTGGGGGGGTTTTCTGTGGTTTTACTGACTGAAGCGCAGGCTTTGGAGGTGGAAACATTTCAAAGCAATTAATCACCAAAATGAGGAAAATCGACTGCTTGGCAGTGAGGAGGATGGAAATGTTAAGTTGGTGCCGCAAACGTGCTCAAAATACTCAGTGTCTCCAAGGCAACCATGGCACTCACCTTGCAGATATCTTTTAGATCTCAGTCATGTATTTCCTTTTTTTGTGATACACCAGACTTTTTATCACCTGTCAGTACAGCATATCTTCCTCAACAAAGCATGTATCTTATTAATTATACATTATACATTGAAAAATAGAAGGGTTCGCTAAAGTTACGATGCAACTTGCATTCCGTTCCAATCCCACTACTACATCTCAATTTACAATATTCATTCCCCTATATGCAACCTCTACAAATACTACTTTCAAGATTCTATGTTTTAAATCTGGAAATCTGTGGCCACAGTAAAAAAAACACATGGGTGAGTCACAATTCTTATGTTCAAATTCCTAGAGAGGGAAATAGTGTATATGCTTGTCAGCACAGCAGATGCCTTCCCTGCAGTCCTAAAGTTGCTCAAAAAACAGCAATATACTCAGGAATATAAAATAGATTCACACAAGACCGTACTGCCATACTGTATACTGTATGTAATTAGAAATTAGAAATAGTTTGCTGTCATGTTAGTCTAGCTCTTATGGTACAAAAGAAGAAAAACTAGGTGCAACAAAACCTCAACAAGTTCTTTTTTTATCAAACTGAATTTCAGGGTGTGTTACACAGAATATTAAAAACTACCCTATTCCCTAACTACTTTGCCTATTGATAAGATCATTTTATGTGAAAATCAGCCTTTATGTCTGTTAGAAAGGCCAGCCCTTTGCCATTCAGATGTAGTAAGCTTCATTATTAATTCAGTTTGGTTTGTTAATGCAAGTTAAATCTTTGTGAATTATAAAAGAACTAAAATAACTGTAGTCAATGATACAGTATATACAGTAATACATAACTGTAAACAATAGATTTCTGTATAAAGCATGCCATCCATGATAGAATGAGAACTGGCTTTTCTGAGTACTTTCTGATTTTTGTATTGTATAGTCATTCTTATTCTCAAACTTATGTGCTTAACAAGAAATACAAATTTGCAAGATAATACCACACCAAAAATACTGTAGTTACAGTTCTTATTTTTGTAATCACTGATGAAAACGCTATTGTCGAAGATTTCAAAGAGCAAAAAAGTCCTTTTAAGGGAAATGCAGCAGACAACCCATTTAGGCTACTACCACATTAATGTGATTATAGATATTGAGTAGAGATAATGTTGAAATGTTGTCAGCTGTATTGTCATATATAACAATTTTAAAATAGTCTATGTGATTTGTTAATGCCAATAAAGAGTCTTACTGTATGTAAAAACACTTGGCAAACTCCAATGAATAAAATGTAGGTCCATTAGGCCCATAATTCCCTGAGCTTGTATTCAATGGAAAAGTACTTATCAATTCAGACACCCAGCAAAATTTGAAAGGAGTTTATGAGTGTTGTTTTTGAAGCGGTGAACCCTTTGCTATCTGTTTTTTTCATTCAAAGTGAGGAATTATGTACAAAAAACATTTATGAATGACAAAAATCTTTGCAATACTTTGAACATGTTTTAAATATTTATATTGTCAAATGCATCTCTCCCCAAACCAGAAAACTAGATTTTCAGATAAGTATACCGAGAAAGACACACACACAGAATAAGTAGGATCACTTGATGATTCTTAAAACACATCGGAATCAAGCAGTAGGCAGTATAACTATGCTAAAAATCAAGATTTTTTTGTAAAAGGTACAATATGACAGTAGTGAGCAGGGAGAAAAAGAAAAGGAAATTAAAAAGATATTTGTTCTGTTCACCAAATGTTTCCTCCTCCATCTCAATAATTAGATACTAAAGGTGAAACCCCAAGTGATTGTTCATTAGTTACAGAACCCATTACATTTTCCACCAAGATTAACTGTGACTGTTAAGAGAAATGAATGAAGTGTGACCTAGGATTAATGTCACTTAATAGTGTGCAATAAGGAAGTCTTACCTGCACTACACCGCATACAGTATTCACTATACAGTCTCTATACAGTATATTACATTGTATGACTTCAAAAGTGAAACTTGCCAAATGCCAAATTTATAATGTGAGCCACTGAATTCATAAAGACACAACACATTTTACTGTTGTGTTTGTTAAATGTTTCCTTTTATAATGCAGCAGACTAGAGATTAGTGCTTTATATCTGAAACTCAGTGAAATGTGACCAAGAGTACCAGTTGTGCAGCTACTGTAAATGGCTCACTCTAAATGAACCGTGACTCCTATGACTTCCTTTTCACCACCTAGGAAGCCTGGCTTTGGTTTTGAATGGCTTTTCATGTTGTGTTTGTGTTTGTTCTCCAACTGCCCCTTATGACACTATATGATGTATAGTCAGCGTATAGAATCTATATATGGTATCAATAGTCTTCAATTCTTTGAGCCTAGACCATGTCATTAGACAAAAGTGACAAGATTACATCTACACGACACCTGCAATGCACAACTGGATGAACTCCTCAAAAGCTGGGTGGGCTTCTGTTGGCCAGGAACCTTTCAGCTTCCAGGAAAACATGAGCTGACCCGCACCTTCAAACATGCCAATATTTCAGTTAGTCTCTCATAAGACACTGAGGATATTAGACTTGGAGGGACCTGACAAGAAAACTCACAGAGACAGAGGTGATTTATTCTGAAAACATGTGAACCACTATTATTGCTCACAGAGGTCACTCAACTATTTGTGTGGAATCTTAAAGTAATTGTGCCACAACAAATACAGTGCGTGGGCAATAATGACTTCTCCACTTCTCCATTTTTCTTTCATATTATCTATTCACTTCTCTCTAGTTTGTTTTTGCTTTGAATGTCTGTAGTAGGTTGTGTATATAATAAATCTTATTTGTTGAATGAAAGTTCTATAAATGCAAGTTTAAAAGAAATAAAATGTGAAAACTGAGTATGGGACTGAATATTTTTCAAAGCAGTGTGTTTGGACGTTCAGCGGAAATTATTAATGTTTCTGAAGCAACAAAAAATGAAAGCAATCAAAGACGCTATCGTGTTATTTTCTAGTCCTGGCATCTTTCCTTTTTATAACAAATCAAAAGGTTTGCAAGGCATGCTAGGTTTTCCTTAAAGCCTTTATTTATAGACAAGACTCAACACAGAATGTCACATTTAAATGTATTTTATATATTTGTACACAAATTTCATTTTGAACCTACATTATTTTCCTAATGGATATAAAGGAAATATGTGTCAGGTGTCAAAGATGTGTCTTGCAGCAATACCTATTTTTCAAGCAATACTGAATGCTTGGAGATTGAATGTGGTATTTAAAGATAATAGAATTACACAATATAATGCACTGGTTTATTTAAACACGAAAGAACAGCCTTGGAAATCTTCAAAGCAAAGTATTAAAAGTACTGAGGCTGAGTCATTATGTGTGCTTATAATGCAAAATAATTACCAATAAAAGATAGCATCTGTTGAATATTATAGTACTTGTCAGTGCTCATGTAGCATCAGAAGAATGAGGCAAAGAAATTATTTCCCTCAAAGCTCTTTAATTGCTAAAAGCTCAGTGCTACCTCTGCAGATCTGCCATGCAGTAATTATTACCAAACAGGAATTGTTAGCAGCAAACAGTATTGCAGTAATCTCTTCACTCTAATAATAATGGTCAGCAAACCCAGGGGTGACCACCCTTAGACACATTTTGCAATTTTGTGACTCCACACATTTGTACATACTGTACAGCACACCATGTACTGTCGATACAATATTTTGTAACAGAAGCTGCATCTCAATTTGATGGATTTGTTTGTCCTGTAGTAGAGAAACATCAATGCCAGCAGGTGGAGCAGGGTGGTGAAGGTTTTTTTAACCTCACGTTCTTGGCTTTGACTTATAGGAACTTATAGGTCCAGAAGCACATATAATTTGAGCCAATGTGGAAACTAGCCCACTGTGATGAAAAGGTTGCAGTGAGTGAGGTTGAAAGTGGTGGCTTTGTAGGAAATTAGATATGAGTGGAAGTAAGATTCCACATGAGGAACAGAAGCAAATAGAATAGGCTCTGGAAATAACTGGCCATTCCCCTGGATTAATGAGGTGATGTATACTAGAAGTCAGGAAGAAAATGGAAACCAGTCCTGTAGTAAGATCCTACAAGAAAGAGAGGAGAATGAGAGCCCACATAGCTTGAGTCTAATTTTCCCTGTACTTAAACAGCAGCAGACAGGTGTAGGGTCTGTGTGGTAGAGGGAGAATCAAGCTGGCTGCTGCTGGTGTCAGGGGTGCAAGTGGTTTTTAATGAAGACAGAAAACTGTGTCCCTAGCCAAACAGGATCAGCCAGTACAGCTGAATGAAGAGTGAATGTGGTACTTGAAGATCTTGAATTGGGAAAACAAGTGGTAAGTGTGAGAGTGAAGGATTTACAAGGATTATTATTAGGAAAATATGATTAGTTTAAGAAAGATAAAGAGTGATTTGCAGCCCAGAAGCACTCATATTGAATACTCCAGGATTTCGTTTATAAGGTTGCAGTGTCTCATTATGGACAGTGATTAGTATTTATTAAAGTGAAGATAGAACACTGGCTGTAAAAGGTTAATCTAAGTTAAACACACCACTATTTCTTTATATAAAAGTGACAAGTTAGTGATTATTGAAAATAAGAGACACAAAGCAATTGAGAAGAATTCTCCCTTTCTAGCATACTTAACATTTACTGATGGTGGAAGAGTTAAGCTGAAGATTGGAAGAGGAACTTTACTGACCAAATAAGTGGAAGTTCTGTATACAGAACAACAGAGCAGTAGGCTGGGCAAAGTTCTACGGAATTATCACTTTTGCCCATTTCAGTCTGTGGACAGAGCCCAAAGACAACTACAGTACCTCATCTCACTCCACAGGCATCCCCTTTTGATACTATTGAAGAGGATCATGAATATGACCAGTGCCACATAAATGTTTCGGGTTGTGCAGAACACTAAGTCTCTATAGAAGTCAAAACAAACACTCAAACCTACATAAAGGGCACTGTGGACAGTGTGAGGGTGTTTCTACCTTGAAATGCCAGGTGTCCAGAGTTTTCATGGAACATCTAAAGTATAGATTCTCTCATTTCTCATGACTTGAGATACAATGAGGTACAAACTCTTGTCTCTAGGTCTGCAATCATGTTCTAACTTAACAAAACAATGTTTAAGACAATATGTTTTTCCATTTTTTATGCTGCTTAACTGGAAAAGACTCTTTAAACTCTGTAGTTCTTCCCTGGGAAACACCATACATAATGGGTCACTCAAAAGAGTGACATAATACAGTAACCTGCTCTTCTATAAATACAGTGTCACATTCAAGACTAGTTAACTAATGATTTAGTTCTCTAGTTCACCAGAGGTCTTCAAATCATTCATGAACCCGCTTATACCAGTAAAGCATTTTATTCAACAATGAAATGGTAGTCATTCACTTGTAACAATTTGCAGCTTCAGGTTAAGCCACACTAACTATTACACAATCATGTGTCAGGGATCCAAATTAAGAGTTTAACAGAGGGGGATTTGGTAGATTCGTAGCCAAGAACTTGAAATCTAAAACCGTACCTTCTGAGCCTGAATGCTCAAACTGAAGACTGCTGAGGGTAATGTTGCTTGGAGGTTTCTTATGGACAAGAGTTTTTTTAAGTTTTGCCACAGATTTCCTAATGGATTCAAGTCCACAGAATGACATTCACTTTCTTATTCTTCAGCCACACAGTGTAGATTTAGCATTGTGCTTTGGATCATTGTTGTGTTGAAAAGTGAATGTTTCTCCCAGTTTTAGGTCTGAAGCAGGTTCACCTTTATGATTTACCAGTTCTTTGCTCCATTATGTTCCTATTACTGTATGTTGACAATGTTCCTAGTCCCTGCTGATGAGAATCAGAACTATAACATAATGCTGCCACCACCATGCTTGACAGTTGAGATGGTGCCGGATTTGTGTCAGATATAACACTTGGTATTAAGACCAAAAAGAACCACTGAAGCCTCTCAACTCTGTAACTCTATAAAGTCTCCCTTGGCTGCACAGTGCCATCCCTAACCAGCTTACTTCTTATCCAACTGCTCCTTTTGGAGTGACCTGACCAAGAAACTCACAGAGAAAGACAATTTTACTCTGAAAACACGTCAACCACTTCTGTTGCACACAGAGGCCTCTAAATAAATTGTGCGTTTCCGTTAAATTTATTTTGTGCATCTGAGTCTGAATTTGAATATTTATGCAATAATGACATTTGTGCTTTTCTTTCAGATATTGTTTTACTTTTTTCTTTTCATTTTTTTGCTTCGAATTTATCGAAAACATTTTGTATATAGAGAATATGAATTGCTACTTCAAAGTGTCATGACTGCAAGCTTTAAAATGAAAATTGCAAATGAATACTCTTACAAGGCACTATATTGTCAGTTGCCTGTCTAAGAAATTTTATTTGAACACCTCCAGTATTATATTAAGTGACCAGTAATGCACTGATATTTTTTATGAAAAGCATTACGCAAAATAATAAATAATAGGACTGTATCCTTGTAAACATATGCCATAAAGAATCATTTCATTATGTTTATTTCTAAACACACTGAATTGCACCAATGATTTTCATACATCTTTTCATTTACTCTTTCCAATGTTATTGATTTTGTTATACTGTGTGTGATCTATGATTAGTTAAAGAAATCGGAACAAAGAATTGTGCTGTACACATCATAGCTTGCACTGCATTTAACATTGCCTAATTTTATTATCACACAGGACATACATAGAATAGTTTTATATATTGTACATTACCTACAGTACCTATATTGTACATTGTGGATGTCATCTATGCATCCATTTTCTAAACACTTTATACAACACAGGGTCACAGGGGAGCAGGAGCCTATCCTGGCAACGTTTACCACAATTGTGGCAAAATGTGTTGTCAATTCCCAACACTTCTAATTGCATAAATATTATTTTCAATGCTGTTGAGTCCCCTCAGTGTGCAGTCAAGTTTTATCATATACAGTATGCTGTAAAGATTAATGAAAAATCTGTGCTTTGTTCTAGCCAAAATACCAGTTTTATGGTTAGAGTTCTCTGCATGTTACTGCTTGTTCAATTTGTTACCTGGCACAACAAACTTTAAAACAGGAGCTTCATGGCTAATTTCTTCCCACAGGACATTAATATTAGCATGCATATTCCAATTAGAACACTACAATGTTTTGCTTTACAGCTTAATCAAGCCGGAAAAGTTTTCTTAAAATAAAACACTAAAAACAAGTTATTACAAATGTTGAAATTAAGCTCTTCCGTTAGATACTAAATGTTATAGTTCAATTATTCCTTATTAGAGTGACTTCAATTCTAATAAGGAATACGTTTAAGTTCAGTCGAAGGAAATACTTCAGGGAATAAACCAGTTCTTCATAGCAGAATCTGGTAAGACAGCCCACAGGGAAATATAGAGGAGCTTCTAAAACTTTAGAATCTAAGTGTTCTTTGAAGTAACTTCATAAAAGGCCACATGAGTCAAGAATTTTAAAATGATGGAAAATGAGGTAAAATATTAAAATGTAGAAAAAGAGCCATTTTGTGATGAAGGGATAGCTATGAGCACATAAAGACAGCAACCAACATACAGAATGGGTGATAAAGGTACACGATATTTGGATCAATGCTGCAAACTTTGGGAAAAATTCTGAAAAAACATATACTGTAACACTGTACAGTTCTGGTAACTGTAGAGAACTGTAAGGAGATGCATATAGAGATACTGGTGCTGTCAAGCAGAAGATCATGGAAACTTTACAGGTAATGGGGACTCCCCTCCACCACCACCAATGGGCAGCATCCACCTGGATGATGCGACGGCAGCCATAGTGCGCCAGAACGCTCACCACACACCAGCTATCAGTGGCGAGGAGAGCAGAGTGATGAAGCCAATTCATACAGTAGGTGGGAATAATTAAGAGGCCATGATTGGTAAGGGCCAATGGGAAATTTGGCTAGGACGCCGGGGTTACACCCCTACTCTTTTCAAGATGCCTAAACGAATACTTTCATATTGCTGTTAAGTATTTTTCTGCATTTGTGTTCATGCAAACTTCAAATAAATAATGACATGTCTTTATTTTCTTCGCCATGTGACTTCTGTGGCTCCTAAACAATTGTTGTACTCCAAGTGTCCCAGTGAAGCATCAGCAACCATTAGGTGGTAATGTCAGGAACTGTGGTAATACAGTTAGAAACTTATATAATATAAGGGACTGCATTCAAATCAATAAATTGCAAAAAATCATGAAAGTGTCAAGAACATCAAAAATCAAGCATTTAAAGAAATTAGTTAACGATATCCAGTTGGTGCACTGTACACCAACAGATGTAACTTTGCTAACTCTATAGTTTATCAATGGCCCACACTCAAAACATAATAATAAACACAAAAAAACTAAAGGTTGACAATTACCACTGGTGAGGAAGAGTGTTCTGTAAACAAATGCAAGGGAAACGTAAACATGGAAGACCGGAGTGCTGTAATTTACGATTTGACAAGGCCATCCATGTACAGTACATGAATATTCCCCTGAAAATGCCAACCATTTCAAGATACATTTAAAATTGATTTTTTGACTGGATTTTTGTCTGATAATGCCAGTTATATGACCAAGACATACAATGACATTCTTCAAGGCTTGCTGCCAAATTCAGTACATTTGATGTGTAATATTCACATTGTCAAAAGCAGACTTTATTAAGCAGACAGCATAACTTTATTATTTATGTCCAAGCAGGAAAATATGTTTAAAAGAACACCTGAGAGATGTAACTGAACAAAAAGCCTATACTATACCCATTAAGTCACCTCTTGAGCCACATACTGTATAATACATCAATTGGTATTTTGCTGCAGACTACTATTCCAAATACATTAACTTTTACCCAAGCTTTATGTAAATGGAAATTACATAGGACACAGTATGGTAAAGGAGCTGAAAATATTGTTGAAGGATGAAAAAAAGGTTTGGAAACTCAGCTCACTTAGAAGGTAATAGTCCACAAAACATACAGTGCTTTGCCAAAGAGATCACTTCCTCCTAATGATGTCCCATTCTGTTAAATTCCAAGCGATATATACACAATTATTAAGAATATTTTTATACACCTTGAACTCTCAAATAGAAGACTTTAAGGTGTGGCAGAATTAAGATGTCAGCAAAAACTCCAAACAAAAATCCCAAACTATTCTTTGCTGATTGCATAATTATTCACCCTATTTGTTTAATAGTTAGGGAACACAAAATTACTCTGACAATAAACACAATAAGAATAGCTTTTGTCTGTGTGCAATCACAATGTATAATGAATGTATGAGGTCCCAATGTCAGTTAGTGAATTTCAAGCTAAGATCCAACCATAAAAACCACATAGCTTTAAAAAAAAAACATAGGATAATGTTGTAGACATGCACAGATCAGGAGAAAAGTTGTAATTGTTTTAAATACACATTTAAAAATTACATTTGTCTGTGCATCCTAACTGAGCAGCCAGAAATCATCTATAAATCAAAAAATTCTCAGGTACTCCACAAAGCTTTACTCTATGCAAACCCATATCAAATTTAACACGGAGTTTTAAACAAGCATTGAAGTAATAATGAAAATATGCAGCAAATGTTTTATTTTCAAATGAGACAGGAGTTAGAACTATAGGTCTGATGCAAAGCCAGTGAATGACCCAGTCAAACACACCCATACTGGTAATTGTGGTGGGAGTAGCATGTACTGTATGTTATGGGGGCTGTTTTTCATCAGCAGGGACTGAGAATCTAGTCATGACAGAGGAAAAAGAATACAGTTAAGTATTCAGGCAAATCTTAGGGGAAAACCTGTCTGCTAAAGATAGAAAAAGATTAAATTTCAGTTTTGTTCAGCTTCTCATCAGCAGGGATTGGGAAGCTCATCAAGATTAGAGGTTCACAACTGAGCAAACTTCTGGTATACAAATCATAAAGGAAAACTTATTTCAGACCCAAACCTGGGACAAAAATTCACCTTTCACCAGGACAATGATCTAAGTGATCCAAAGCACAAGGCAAAAGTTGCTTTAATGCTGTAATGGTTAAACAAGAAGAAACTGAATGACCTTGATTGGTGCAACTTGAATCCATTTGAAAATCTGTGGCAAGACATGAAAACTGCTGTCCATCAATGATCTGTAAAAAAAGTGACAGAGCTTAAGCAGGTTTTCAAAGAAAAAAATGGGAAGAAATTGCACCATTCCAGTGTGCAAACTTGCTAGAGAGAGATTTATGTAGAAAGATGTGCACCTGTAATTCCAGTCAAAGGTGCTTGACACCAAGTATTGACTCAAACAGTTGAATACTTATGCAATCAACACATTTAATTCTTTATTTTCTGCACCCCAGAAAAGGTCAGTTTGTGCACTCAGGTTTTGTTTAGAAATATTCACTTTAAATAATGTATCCATCTTTCAGCAAAATTGCCACCATTTGAAGGGAATGAATACTTTTGCAAGGCACAGTGCAATAAAATTGAGGAATGAATAAATGCATACTAAGTAATGGCACAACATTTGGACAGCACAGACAGCAACAGAAGCAAACTCTGTGTTAACACCTTCAGTAAAGTCAATGAGAACTGCATACTTCAACATACAGTAGATCAACTGAATGTTTCATTAAATCAGTTCATAAATTTCTCAAGACAGCCAGGATAGTTGACCCTAAAATAGGTGCACAGTTAGGTTGTTGATATGCTTTGATAATTATATTCCAGGTCTTGATGTTGAATGTAAATTTGAAGTGGAAAATACAGATATTACGGAAAAGAAAAAGGCAGTGGAATTTGTTTAGATGAACAATTTCCCACTTAAAACACACAGCAATGTCAATGAATGATAGAAGAACAGGTGATAAATTATAGAATTGTTATAATTATAATATATAATACATTTTTTACATTATATACTGTATAAATAATTCTATAATATTTTATTATATTTACCAGCAAAATATAATACACTGGATGCTGTCTTTAACCAAAATGTGACATTTACATGCTCTTTGAGAAATAGTTTTCCCTATTTTTTTACTGTGCAAGGTTACTACAGCTTAATTGTACAGTAACTGCATTCATGTTCTGATTCCTGTATACTGTATTTAATCTCTTTAAACAAAGCAAATCACATTAAATACTGTACATGCTACCGATAATAATTTTAAATGATTATTTTATTATTATTCTTTTGAATAAAACAGACATGCAAATTAAGTTGTAGTAATTACATTGCTATTTGAGATGATTAAGGTACTGTACCAAAATGACTTGATTGTTTAATCATGTAGTTAGAGAAGAGGCTATATCAATCTAGTATTGAGTTAGATATTAAGGCTGTATTAGTGCTTTTTGAACAGAAACAGAGTGAAACCTGCAAATTGCATGTTCCAATAATATGTAGTATTCTGTTACCATAAGGTAGGTTGTTCCTTGACTTAATACAATTCCAAAATCCAAGTTTCGTACAATGAAGTTGTTCTGACTTCTGACGATGAAGTAATGGTATAAATTATTTTTCTCTTTTGTTACGATGTGTAGTAAATTAGTGGTTGGAATGTAGTTTCAGAAGCAGTACTGTATGTGTTTGCACTGAGTAAAATGTATAGTCAAGTTAATTGCATTTATGTCTAATTTTTGTACCGGGCAAAACATGAAACTGCAAGGAGTTTTGAAGATTTACAGTGAAGCCCTACTGTCACAATTTACAAAGTAATGAAATGTGGCAGTTAGCTTTAATGTACTCAACCAAAAATAAAAGCATATTTATAATGACACTAAATAAACCAAAACACTGCAATGAGAATATGACCATTGTCTACCTCACATTTTCATCGTATTTTCTTATTTCCTTGAAAACAACATTTTCACATACAACTCAAGAGTGAAGAGATGAACATAAAATAGTGCAGTATATTATTAGTAGAAATTCCCAGTTTTGCAAAGGAATTAGATATTATGCCTACAAATAAGTGATACTATTCAAAAATGTATTTCATAGTTCACATAATGACAAGGCAGCATTTAATAAAGTTCAAGTGTTAAACAAAAGTAGAATTAACAGTTGCAGTTTTAATTTAATAAGTTGTCCACAAGGGAATATCAAATGATAAAAGAAAATTCCAGGATTAAAAACCCTACTAAATTGTATTGTCTTATAAATGATACCTACCAGGTTTACTGGTATTTGGCCAAATAGGTTTTGCAAAGAAATAGTTTCTGGGATTGGATATACAGTGCAGTACATAAACATGAAAATAAAATAGCTGATGACCATCCTGGTGTACACAGCAAGCCTATTTTGCTATATTGTTAATGTATTGTTGTTGAACTAATACCTACAATTTTTGGAGCTCATCTGCCAAATTCGTTTTGAAGAAAATTAGTTACCAGGGCACAGTTCATTCCACCAAAGAGGGACAGTCCAGCATAGGCATAAAACATATTACTGGAACATGTTAGTTGTAGGTCCGAAGCAGCTTTGAGTATGATGAAACATTCTGAGCTTTAAGACAGTTGGTGCTGTTCTTCCTTGAGAACCAATGGTAGTCAGGCTGCCATCTTGTTTCTAGTAGGAAATTAATTTTGACATGTGTTAATTGAATTGTAAAACCACACTGACCAAGGTTGGAATTAACTGGCGTAACAGTCTTTAACCAGTCTGAGTATGAAATTTCATTTCACCAAGAACAGTAGCTCAAGCTTCAATGTGATTGTCAGCTTACCACCTTTGTACTGCATATGCAGTAATACCAGTCCATCAGACATTAACTGCATGTTAACTACAATCATACTAAATTTGGTGTTAAACATTTTTAAACAGCATGAGTTAGTGTGATTAGGACATGTATTAACAACAAATAAGAAGAGCTGGTGATCAGTCAGTTATTTACTGTACTGTATGTTTACACACAAAAGCTATTTTCACATACAGAATATTCATTATGTTGATATTATGCTTCTTAATTTGTCTTTAATTGGCTAAACTCCAACCTCCTGATTATATGCAGTGTAAAACTCTAGGCTGAGCCCATGTTTCTCAAAATAGCATGTTACCTGTTGTAAGGTTACAATTTATCGTAGCAGCTTTTCAGGTGCAAATCTGAAATCTGTTTTGGCTGTTGATAAGTTTTGCCAAGTTTCATTTCAACTGGCGCAGCACTTCATAAGAATAAATTAAAAGGATGTGGGGATTTTTGCAAGTCAGGCTGCGACTTGATTCATCCAGTACCATGATTCCTGGCATAATTTTGACGACTTATCTCAGTGTACTGTATATGGTATTTGGTTTCCAGAAAGACTTATCTTTGAACACGACCAAATTCAAAGGTGAAAGTAAAACTTTACAATTACTATAAACAGTATATTACTTACACTAAAAAACAATGTTAAATTACTATCTGAGTCTAGCTCTCGAGGTAAAAACTACCCATACACTCTTTTTGCCTTCCAGGTTGTCCAAGGTTTTTCAGTTGCTGTACAAATGCCGGAGGCAAAGAGAAACTAAGCAAAGATTGTGCATGACACTTACTGTACAAATCTCTTTTGCTGTCATAGAAGTGGGTGTTCTTATCTCTAAAAGCTTTTCTGAAAATGCCACATAAAGTCAGATGCATATTGCAGTGGCATTAACACTCATACACTTCTAAAAACTCCCATGGCACAGTATATTTAATGACCATGTAGTGAGGACCAAAGTTTTATGTTTCCACTAAAGGATAGATCCTCCTGTAGCACAGTGTCTCTGCTCATCACACTTGAGCTTTGACTTAGACCTTGTAGCCCAGGGAACAGATTGAAACTTACTGCTCCACCAAAACTGTATGCAACGGCAACCTGACTTTACATGAGGGTTTTCCATTCCAATACTTACCAGGGACAACCTAGCTTAGCTTCTGAAATCTAATGAGATCTGGCTACCAAATGGTACACTAACTGCTTTGTACTTTATTTCTGTGCTGCTGTCCATACTTTAGAATTCTGAATATGTCCATACTGTTAGAATTCTGTACCCTCAGTTTTAAAAAGATGTCATCTAATTTAGTTTTCTGTGATTGTAACTCCACCTATGGTATTGTTGAATGGGAACAACAGGGGGCACCATTATTGTAGATTGAATTTCTAGCTCAATACTAAAACATTTCTGAGTTCAGTTCTCTAAAGAAAGCTAATTGCAATGCATAGTCATACAAATGTTCTTATTGATCATATTTGGTTCTGACTAGCAATTACTGGATTATTTTGACATATTTCCGTTATACCCTCTTTGTTGTAACAAGAATATGATCAGGATTATATAACAGAATCACTTATCAGGTAAAGCTTGCAGAATGTTGTTCTGGTTTAGATACTGTAGTTTAATAAGATACTTAAAGGGATCACTCATATGTAATGTAGATATTATATTAAAATTAAACATCACAAAGAAATAAACGATCCATATCGTTATACTGTCGTATACTACAATCCTCTTTTAACATTACCCCGCCTATATCCCGCCCCATCCACCACCGCACACACACACACTCCCCCTTAAGATACTCCGAGTTGTGTTTTTTTTTTGTATTTTGTGTGTTCTGTATAATTAAGTGAGTGATGTAGCCATGAATCATCCGTTTGGAATTGCTACCTTGCATCGCAGAATGGAATGACATCATTCACGGTATACAGTATACTGTAGAGTTCTCTTCAAGATGTTAAAAGATTGCTTTCGGGGAATCGACCAATTACTACGCCACTCCAACCATGGACAGACTGCTAGAGATTATTTACGCAGCGCCTGAATGAGAATACATCAGTGATACTGCAGCTGTAGAAAAAAAAAAAGTATTTTAACTCCATATGTAAGGTTTGTTTGTCCAATGCCCCTTTCGTATAGTGCATGAGTTTGAAGTCAGCTAATACTTAGTGTTTTACATATCGTAGCACAAATCTAAGGCTAGTTTTTCAAACTTTAGTTGTTTTCTTACAAAGTAATTGGAGTGTAGAGCACTTATTGTATGGTGCCTACTGTAAATCGTTCCTTAAAGCACAGAGTCAGCAAAACAGAATGACTCTTACATTTATTTACAGAACTTGAAATTGTACATAAACTGCTGATTCATGAATAAACACGATCGATGCAGTGCAGCCGACAGCTAATAACCTGGAAGCCCTTTGACGCCTGTAAACCCTAAAATTAAGGATTTCTAATGCCTTGACACGCAACCTTATTCCGAATCACTTCCACGTTGTGATAGAGGATGCGTAAGGAAATTACATTATAGACGGCTTTGTTTTCCTCGGATGCCAGATCGATTTTTGGTCCTTACAGAGGAAACAAATAGATAGCCCACAAAACAACCTATGTTCTCACATGTTACATAAATCTCTCACGTTTAAGTCACCACTGCCGTTTATGTGTTTCATTCTCCAGACTTATAAAGGAAGAAATGAATATTGTGATTTACAAGTTTACTTGAAAAATCATTAAGAACCACAACTTCATCATACTGCCTATGTAAATATTGAACACACACATATTAAAAGTATTTCCCTGAAGTTTACCTATTCTTAATTATTAATAAGAGCACAAATTATTAGTTTATGTAATATTAGCGCCACTTTTAACAGTAGGGGATGAGGGTATGACCTTCATTAGCAGGTTAATTAAAACGCTACTGTTTCACTCAGTTTCATAAAGTATTTTTCGCTTATCTTTATGTCTCCGTATAAAAGGTGTAAATTAAATGAAATGACTTTACGGGATACTGCGTGTTAAGTGGCAGTGTCCATATGTGAATTGAAAATGATCTGCTTTAAGCTGTTAATAAAAGACACGGGATTGTCACCCAGGAATATCAAAGGTGTTTTAGTTTGTAGAACCAAATGCAGAACAAATGTAGTTGCAGTTACGAAAGGCTAAATTTAGACCTTTAGCATACTAGCTGGTTTCACAATTGCGTTTTCAAATACTGCGGACATGCCATAGTGGGTGGGAGCTGTTCTTCAGCACTACACTAACGTTCTCCAACTGGTTTATCAGTATGTGCAGTAGTAGTGCAACGTCTCAACACATAAAACCGTCTGCTGAAAAGGCCTAGCGCACAAAACTACTGTAGTGTTTTTAATTGCTAATTGGAAATTTCGAGAATTGTTACTGAGGCAATCACAAATTATAAGGCATTGAAACATGTATAATGCATAGCAATTCCAAATAACGAAAGCAACTGTCATTTACACTATCGTTTTGTAATTAAACAGCTTTTGAAGTTTCCCAAAAAAAGATAAAAACTTAATTATAAACCCTGAAATCACGTGATAGAAAATATAAAAGATTATGTAGTCACGTGCTATACGTACAGTATTTTGCCATGTACAATATCTACTTGTTAATGCATATGGTTAATTAAATGTGACAACGCATACAGCCTTAAACCTTACCAACTCCAAAAACCGAATCCAATGTCTCATCACTTATCTTACATGGTCATTACCTCCTTATGCCCCAAGTATGATTTCATGATTTGAAATCACATTATTAAATCGTCACATGTCCTTTGAAATGTTTATGGCATGAAATGTCCTTTTACTGAAATGCTGGGTCTATAAAATTTTACTACTGTGTGTAATGGAAGGATATTCATCTTAACGGTCATTGCATTATGTGACTTTTTTTAATTAAGAATATTAATATATCCATTCTAAACGGTCTTTAATTCTGTAGCTGTGGATAAAAAAATTGAACACTGATGCCAAACAAAATCTATTCTGTATGCAGTACCTAAATAACAGTTAGCAGTGTGCAGTTTGCTTGTTTTTTATGGCAGTGTGCTGAACACTTGAGGATTATGGATTTCGGTGTAATGGGGTACTTAGATTGGTTTCGTAACAAACCGATAACTGAAACGGAGGCGAATGACTATTCCGTTCGGTCGACTAAATACACTTCAAAACTCCAGCTTTAACGTGTAACACACAGTCACATCATTGTCTAAAAGAATGGTTGTTTTGTGTCTATGTGTAACACAAACCTGGAGCCAGCACGTTATTTGAAAACCAAAAAGCAAAATTTAGACATTTTTAGCACACAAGCTGGATGCTTTTTAATGTTGAAACCGCATAATATAAAATATGTATTTGTTCTTTCTGAACATACTATACATTAATTTGACACATTAAAGTGCTGCACGCAGCAATATCTGTAAGTCTCCACAAGTCTCTTTCAGAAATCTTTCAAAAGTTCCCCACACTACCTGCTTTTCTTTTCTAGAATGATTGCGCATACAGTATGTTGTGCTATCTTTCTATCAACAGACACAAGCTTGTCTCTAGGTCAGAAAAGAACTCTTAAAGGCTTAATAAAAGCTCGTAGAATATAACTTTCTGAAGACTGTGTCGTACTAATCTATCAAATCTTAAAGCAGAGTTCGAGCATCATCGAAGGTAGAAGTAATCAGCATCTTTGTCGTTAGTTTCCAAGATTTCATGCCCTTTTGAAATACAAGGTAAATCAAAGCACTTGTGTGTGATGCACAGCTAAACAAACAAAATGAGTGTTCATCAGTAGAATAGACACACCCGTTATGTAACACTTGTCCTCGGCTCGAATGTTTAACCGTTTCACTATAAAACGCTTCTCAAGCCGTATCATTGAACATCCTCTTGTTGACATCTCTTTTGCGTTCACACTGAATACAACAAAACTGTGTAGTACTGTCGCTGTATAGCCATGCCTATATAAAGAATACATTTTACTTGCATACTTGCTATACTGGTATCTGCAACTGCTTGATTAGAGTTTCAAGTGGCCACGATTTCTTCCATATTAAGCTTCCACAAACTAAACCATGATTAAATTTGGACAGATGCGTGTTGCTCAGTAAGTTTCTTTTTTAATAGTTACATTTCTCTTCGTGGTGCATTACTCTGATACTTGCAACATGCAGCTCCTGGGGTATTGACAAGGCGATAAATTCTTCAGCATGTTGGACATGTTTTACGCAGGTGTTCCAAAATACAATAAATGCAAAGAATAAAGGAACAAAAAAAGTTTATAGAAAACATTAAACACACAGTTGAAGTGTATGCGTACAAGAATCATACAAGTTTAGCTTTCCTTAATAAGTTAGAACCGCAAACTTACCTATAGTGGTAATGACTGTGATTGCAAAGTAAAAAGAGCCAGCAAATTTCCATTGAACCCCTGCCCTGTGAGGTTCGGCCTCCATTATGATAGTCTCCAGATTACGGTAGTCCTCCTCGCTTATGTTATATTTCCCTTGGAGACGCTTTTCCTCGGCCTCAAGCTGCTCTTTCTCCCTCATTTCGAAATCGGACTCAAGAGCATCGAACACCGCCGCCCCGACCAGGAGATAGGTGAACGTGCAGATAATTAGGGACAGGGTCCGCACGTTCTGCCGCTTCATGGCCACCAGGAACCGGCGAGTGAGGGGCTCATGTCCCCTCGGATTCTCCAAGAAGGCGCAGCAGCAGCTGGGAAGGCTCCGGCAGCGATCGGACCCAGGGGGGCAGAGATCTTGGTGGTGGTGATGGTGGGTGCGATGGACGCTGGAGTGGTGAAGACGGTTGTGGTTTCTATTACCGGCTTCTTGATCCGGTTCCTGGGAAGAGGAGAGACACAAGAGGCTGCTCGATCGCCGGGACCAGGTGCCCTGCAGCCGAGAGACTCTGCGCAAGACCTGCCCAAACCAAGTCGTCCCAGTGCGTAGTGCCATCAACAGCTAGCAACGAGACAGCCGTGCTTTTTGTGGTTAACTAGGGTTAAATGTGTAAATGGACGGAATTATACATACTAAATGCATAAAGCAATGTATGAAAAATACTATCGTGAATTTAAATTATATCTTTTAGTTTCGTTTTACCGGTTGTTGTTGGAGACATTCTCTTTAGTTTATATATAAAAACAAAGGTTCCAGGGCAAAAAACAGACGGAAGGAAGAACATCCTTGAACATTTTGTTCCGAAGTTTCTTGCAGTTAGCACCAACGTGTTCTCTGTCGCTACACTCAACAGATGTACAGCAGGTTTTTGAACGCAAAGCTCCTCTTTGGAGAAAATAAATTTAAGTTGCAAGTAACTGACACGCAATGCCATAAATACCAAATCAAACCGGGGATGGAAAAGTGCTCTCTTGTTCCTTTCTACAAGATCTTGAGAACAGACAGATGAAAGAGTTAAAGGCAACACAGCAGTAGACTTGAAAACTGCAACTCACTGGATGATCGCTGTGGGGGTCTGTGATCAGAGGCGATGATCCTAAATTAGATTGAGCAGGAATCAAACATAAAGCAGATCGCTGTACGAAAAAGAACATTCGTGGCAGTAAAGGTCTGGTCTTGAATTGCGTCCGAGGGAGATGTTGCATTCATAGAAATACAAAATAAAGAACTAGACTTGAGGAAAGCCAGTATCTCTTCAATCATCGAATGGACTAAAAGAAAAAATACATTGGTCACTTAAAGAAGCACTCTTAGCTAGTCAGTCTCGAGTCTTTCGAAGGAACTACCGTAGCAAACCTTCGGATTTCCGCCCTGGGTAAAATGCAGTTCACGGTATACAACCACAGCAGCATTCAAGACAGCCCGAGAGATGGGTAAAACGTGCCAGAAAAAAAGACTTGAAAGAATCCCCTTAAATGTTATTCAGTTGCCCCGTCTTTCTATTCAATTAAATCTTCTGAGACTGAGCACAAAAGAATTGTGCAAGTATAGGACTGGTACTGTAGCTTGTCATCTGAATTTCCCGAGGTAAAAAAAAAATCCTAAACAGGGACACAAGAGAATCACGTTAAAGAATTGCAGCTCCTTTATAACATTTCCCCATTGATTATTAATAATATCAGGTTGAAGAAAATAGGACATTTTTTTATTTTAGGTAAGGTAGAAGGATGCATCGCGATAAAAGTGGACCAATAAGTTTCCCAACACCTTTGTCTATTAACAAAGTAATAAGAATAAGAAGCTACTGTTTTGCCTTTTTTTTAAGTTACTGTCAGTGGCTTCAGTTGCGAGATACTTGTAGCAGCTTCGTTGCCGGCGGCTCTACAGTTTAAGCCATGCCCTCCATACTTTCTCCTGTTGGACGTGTTTGCTGAAAAGGTCTGCAATATCCCGGGTTCCCCAGTCTCTCTCCAAGTCCCCCCTACCACTGCCATTCCGCTGTCGATGGCCACTCCTACTTATAAACATATTACAATTCTTGGGGTTTTGCAGATAAGCACGTGGTCCTCTGTTCTCTCTCTCCCCCCCCCCCCCCCCCCCCAATGACAAGGAAATGCGTTTTTTTAGCCATGTGAAATGGGAGAGAAGCGGCTGCATACAGTATATCGCGCAGTCGTGTTAGATTCACAACTGGAATTAAGTCTGGGGTGGAGAAGATGTTAGAACTGATTTACATAATCGACATTACATATGGCTTTGAGGAGTGGATGTTGGCATTGCAATAAAAGATGTTCTAGTAAAGTGTAATTCGGGTAATATGCTGAAGCTTTCAGATGTTGTCACGATACCAATTCTTTCCGCGCTTACTATTGGAAGTTCATTGTGGATTGTGAACGCAGGCGTGGATAACTGTCCCTTCCTGCTTTTGCATAGTACTGTAAATCACTCACTGTTGCCAGCGTTGCCATTAAGACATTTATTGCATGAGACAGTATATCAAAATAGCATTGCCAAAACGCCTTACTGTAATTGCAAACATACCCCGTCATATTTTACAGGTAACCCATATTATAACAAAGTCTATTCCTGAATGCCCATGCTTTTAAAATAATTTAAGGAAATATGAAGTATTGCAAAGAAGAAATAATCGAGACTATTTCAGTAAATAATAACACTCCAAAGCGTCAAGAAAGATTTTTAGGAATATAATACGTAATACGATTTATATTTAACAGCATGTTTGACTGTTATTGGATGCTTGCATTTTAAATGCTTGTGCATCAAGTTTTCAGAAAAATGATTCAAACATAAAACACGCAAAAGTGAGTCATTGTAAATCACTTCTATTTACAATTATGTATAAAATCGCAAGACTTTATTCTCGGGTGAGAAAGCTGACTGGATACATTGTACTGTAGTACCAACTTGATGAATGCGTTTCTAAATAATATCAACAGAAAGAAAGTGATTTTACTGACGCAACATACGGGAACAAGTTTAGAAAACATACTGTACTGTAGGTTACATGCGTCCACAATGTGTTGCATAGAGGAGAATAAGATCAAGGTTGCTTTGTTTGTATCATAAAGTGACTGCACAATAATGATTTCCAGCAAGATGAAATGAACAAGCAAAATGTGTTTTTTCCTTAAAAACTGACCAAAATAAAGTTAACTTATACTGATTTTTAAGATCTGGTTCAAGGGAACCACCAAAATCAATCCTGTCTTTTTTTTTTAAGTTCATACATTTCAAATAGTGGGCTTATGATATTTTGTTACCCACCGTTGATTACAATGGAGTAACTACAAGTCGACTGCAAACTTTCTCTCTTGAAAATTACTTAAATAACCGCCTTAACTGAAGGTGGTGGACTGGAAACTGATGTGGGGTAATGTGTTTACAAAGAGGTGCTGTAGCTGATAAGGTTGACAATAAATTACAAAAACTACAAGTTGCAGACTTAACGCAATTTGTGTTGTGACAGTCAGTGTTATTTGGAGTCCAGAACGAAAGCCCATTCAAAAGTGGTCTTCTGTTGATTTAAATGTAAACTTTCATTGGGGGCAATAGAAGCACGGTTATATTTAATAAGTCATTCAAGGTCAAGGTTACTAAGCAAAGAGCCATACTCTAAATGTACCCTTGATTCCCTTTCCTTATTCAGAAGGATAAATATTTCTCTGTACTTCTGCGGTCAGTGACCTAGACAAAAAACTTGCATATCAGCATGAAAAAGACCACTGTATGTCACGACACCGAAACTGTGGTTTACTTTTGTCCAAGAATTGTTCCACCAAAACTGCATTCCCTTATTCACTGTGAATAAGATTGCAAGTATATACAGTATGATACAGTATAGGATTGCTTTTCCTATTTTTGATCCAAAACGTATTTTCATATTCTTACACACCTCCAGAACAGAGCAAACTTTCTATGTGTCAGAATCAGAGTGACCGGGACGTAAGTACAGTTTTTTACCTCTCAGTAAAATAAAATCTTATTTCTTTATTTGTAGTGAGATAGGGAAAAATAAATGCAAAATAAAAAATAAAAAAACAAGCATGTTCATTTTGTCTTTATTAAAGACGAAAGTGCCATATGTTTTTCTCAGGCTGCTACAAACATCTAGAATTTTGGTGTAGATGCAAAATGTATAAATCTTTCTGAAGAACGACTGAGGGAGGAAATATAAATTACTTATTTTCTTTTGTAAGTTAAATCTTTTTTCTGATTATTATTACACAGAGCAGTTACATGTGTGTAAATGTAAGAACATTTTATATTTCTACTTTCATATTTGCTGCAAATGAGGAAATACAATTTTTGGTGATTTAGTTTAGGATGTTGGCAAATGCTACAGTAGCACTGGTGATTTTTTTTTTCTTAATCAGGTTGAATAAATGTTATGTTGCTTTTGCGGACTTGAAGTAAGAGTTTTTGGTACATTATGTTTTTAGAGAGGCATTACTGGAGAAACGCAGACGCAAATTTGATGCTTGTACTAGCCAATTTTCTGAATTGCAGTTTGTTATTTTCTACTTTAAGAACATCCTACTGTAAAAAACTGAAGTACTGGATGAAAAATAATCACCATTCAGGTGGGATAAGAAGATAGGAAGATTGTGTTTTGTTTACGGTCCTCTTAATCTATTTGAACTGATTAAGGAATGGAGAAATGGTCATTTTATTCACCTTTTGTCCTTATTGAAATAAAATATGTCAAATAGTGTTAACAGGCACAGTAATGCATCCATCCATCCATTTTCTAACTGCTTTATCCAATTCAGGGTCATGGGGAAGCCAGAGTCTATTCCAGCAAGCAACAGGCACTAAGGAGTATACACCCTGGAAAGGACTCTAGTTCATCACAGGACAGACACAAACACAAACACACATACACATAAACCAGGACCAATTTTCCCAGAAACCAATTAACCTACCAGTATATATTTGTAGGAGGAAACCAGAGCACCTGGAGAATATCCACAAGAACACAGGGAGAACATACTGTACAAACTCCATGCAGATAGCACCTCAGGTCTGGAATTGAACCCAGGGCCCCAGTGCTCTGAGGCAGCAATGATAACCACTGTGACACCATGCTGCCAAAATATGTATAAGCATTAATCTTCTTGCAAGTGTAATTAACTTAAGTCTATTCCAGCTGTTTTTTTTTTTCTGTTCCTCTCTTTCAATGCCAAATATTTAAAATTCTTGTGACAAAATCCTCTGAGAGTAAATCCAGGGGTGTTCACAGATGTCACAAAAACACAGACAAACAGATTGTGCAAAAAGGGGTTTGGTTACTTAATGTCCTATGTACCAAAATTATTACATTCAACAAAAGAGCAGTTTTAAGGATTTAGTAAACACCAGACTGTTTTATATTGTCACAGACAATGTTAAAACACTTAGAGCAGATTTAGACAGACTAAAAAGGTCTCTAGTTATGTTTATGCCTTATAATGATCTTTAATTATAATTTCCATTCCACAACATGCATAAAACACTAAATTTCACCAATTGCACCTAAGCTAATCAATAAATAAAATATAAGAAAAGATGCAGAAGATCTTTAAATGTTAATATTGTCATATCGGGAAAAAAAAGCATTTTAAACGAATGCATTTTTTAGTTTAGTTTTAGGTTCAAGTTTAACAAATAAAAACATTCATCCTTAATTTCCAGAGTGGACAAGATTTGGAAAAACTGCTCACAGTATAGAGAGTGAATGGATTAGATGAGCACACTATCTACAGTATATTTACTTTCAAAGGAAAACGAAGCCTCTGATACTATGCATTCTCAAGTCAGAATATGTTCTTGTGATGTTTTAATCAATATGGGTCATTTGTGGCTTGTTATGATAGCTTTACTTTAGTATTATTTGTTTCTAATACCACTAGAAATAATTCAAATGCAAAAAGTTTGATATTTTGATTCACATTTCCAAGTGCTTTGGACTCCAACTGTTAACAGATTATATTTACTGTATAAGTTCAGAAGTGAATATTTTGCTGTAGAGTTTTGTGACTGTGCATTTGTTCACAAATCAACCTTTCAGATTTTGATTCTTGAAACTAGTGATAATAATATATCTAAGCATTCTAATCTCTAATAATACTTAGATATAAAAGGGAAATAAACCTAATAAAAATAAATAAGAACAGCACAAGACAGTTATGCAAATTAGTCATAAACCCTTTTGTTCTAATGCCTTATTGCATTTCTAATGACTCATTGTATTAAAAAAAACACAGTGAAGGTGGCACAAATTGATACAGCAAAGAGCAGATACACAAGTAAAACCAATCTGGGCCTCAGAGCAACACTCTATGTTATGGAAATAATTCCTGGACATGTCGTGGCAGAAAATAAAATCAGGAAATATCACGGAAATATCAAAGAAGAACAAAATACATACTGTAAGTGTATTGCAACAGTGTTGTACAGTATAAACTGTATGAGTTTTCTTAAGTAAAACAGTGGTTGGATAATATTTTCAACAAAAAAAATGGAAAAGCACTGAGTGAGCAATGTTATCTGCTGTTGACACTGAAAGACAGGGAAACTTCAATCTGCAAGTATAGCATTTACTGTATAAGTGAGAACAGCAGAAGCTGACTTCTGCTTCTGATTATTTAAACTGTTCTCTTTCTGTTAGGAAAACCCTTTAAAGTACTCAAGCTATACGGACAAAAGCTCAAACAATAAGTAGTATCACACTGATTCACACTGCTGCAGAAATCATGTGTGGGACCATACAGACAAAAGGTGAGTTCTCAATTTACTTAATCTATTTTTTCCCCGCACATCTGTAAATCTAAAACATGCATTTCTTTGCAGACACAGTACCTGGACAGAAATAGAAATACATTTGTCTAATCAAGCAATTAAGCCAATTAAGTATCCAGGTGTTAAGGTGGAACAAGATCCAGAACACACCAAAGCCCTCCAGGAATGGATTTTAAGACCCCTGATATACTGTAAACAGACACGTACTGTGAGTACTGAAACAAACCAGAGAGGACACGCAGACAGACATCCATTTACTTGTAATGTCATTGTATGAATTGCAGCTGGGGGAGTAATGCTCTTGATACCTCTGCACATCAATAGTATGTTATAAGCCATTCATCAAAACAAACAGAATTTAAGACGTGGTCTGACACCTCATTGTTGACTTGCCCCATCAGCTGGTTCAACCACAACCACAAGGTTTCAAATGGCAGCACAGGGGAATTAATGACAACTGGGCTGACCAGCACAAATATCCTATGATTTTTAGGGAAGCAGTGAGCCATTGGTACACCATATTTTTTCATAATAGTGATAAAAATGAAACATTTAAATTGCATTATACTACAGTATATGGCAGATTTGTCTCTTTTTGTAATCCATTCAAAAACGAGTGGTACTGTATGTAGAGCTCCTGATCCACTGTGCATGGTGCCAATATACTGTAGTTTCTAGCTTCGACTACGACAGGTACCTAGATGTAAAACATTATAAGTGTTTCAGACTTTTATGGTATTAAGTAAAATCAATATACGGAAAATGTACCGTACATATTTGTAAAGTGTATGAACACCTTACCCAGGTTTGTTATTGCCTTCAAAGAACTAACCTGAAGTGCATGCAGCAATAAACATCTATTTTGTGAGGTCACTTAGAGTACATTAACATTCTTTCTTATTGCACAGCCCACTGAGGAAAACATCTAGTCTGCTGCTAATGTGGAATTTATATATTGTATAAAATAATTGATATTTATTTCCAAAATTATATGACATAATAGATACTGGACCATGAGCATTACTTGTCTTATGGGATATGCATGCATTGTATATGTATCTAGACTTTTGTCTAGATGTTAATTCCATTCTGCAATGCATAATACTTTTGGACAAGGGGGAGAATTTTCCATTTCTAGAGAGCAGAAAATGAGGTTTTAAGGTTTTAATACCAGAAGGGTGCATAGGATCCAGGGAGGAAGAAATGATGAAGAGATGCATTTTCGTAGAAAGAGTGATGTGTGTCAGATAACCAAATAAACATATAACAGATGACAGTAAGTACTATTACACAGTAGTGTTATACTGTATGTGGATGTTCTGTACATTTCAGATTGACAATATGCACGGGTATTACACATTATTTAAAGCTATCAACGGTTACCAAAACTAAACTGTTTTATCGTCACAAAATCATTATATGTGTAACCTGTCAGCAGAAATAAACCCTTTTATAATCATCCCACCAACAAAATGATGACCAAAAGCCCTAATATGCAGGAATTTGGTGGCATACAGGTCTATGTTGCTGCAGGCCTGAATATATTCCAGAGTTTGGTTTCCCTGTGGAAGCAATATAAACGACTGGTAATGTAAATCCAGAGTTTAATAAAGGTAATTCATGTTGAACAAGAGTACTGTACATCAGGACTATTTTCTGAAGGTGCAGATGCAATACAGTATATCCTATCTTGCCATTTACTAAGAAACTACAAAACTGCAGAGTTGTCAGTTTGACAGGTATAAGATGCAGAGATGGAATACTTGACTATGTTTTCATGGGTTGCAATTATATTTTGATGAATGATTATGCTTGAATTATAGTCATTGTGTGGATGCTTTTTAACAGTGCACAGCTGAGATGATTACCTGCAAGATGAAATGACCTGTGAGATGTTCAAGCTGAAGCCCTATTATTGTTAAATTGTACTGTTTGTATTGTCCAAACAGTACAAGGCCCTCCATTCCTCTAAGAGAAGAATGAAAACTTTTTTCATCTAGAGCTCATTACATGTGGTATTGACATTTGACTTTTGTTTCAGTCACTCTTGGCCTTTGGTAGTAGATAAGGTTGGTTGGAAATGTATGGTGTCATGTTCTTTAATATTGTGTCAAACAGTATTATGATTATGTGTTCAAATGGGTTGCTCCACACAAATACATGTTCATAAAAATTCTAAGCTTTCATTGATATGAAGAATAAGAAGACTTGAATAGTTTTAGTTAAGTATGTGTACAAGATACTGTTAGTATCTATTTGGGTTTTTAAACTGTGTTTTTAGTTTCCTTCTGAGCTGTGACTTTAAAGGAGTGTAATATCCAGTAATAAGTCTCATGAATGCAAATATCTCATTAGCAAAATACATTTCCATCTTTAGGTTGAAGGCATTTGTTATTATTTGTAGTGCCCCTCAAACATTTTATTCCTTTCATATTACAGAGGGAAAGAAAATTGTAAAGATATGTTTAGTAATAATGCAGTATTTACAAATATTTTCCTTAGAAAAATACTATCCTACAGTATATTCAGTACTTTTACTCATATGTATATATTTCCTCAGCGTTTTATGTGGTCCATAAATAAGAATAATAGCATCCTCAAAGAAATTAAATATACTGCGTTTGAAATGAAGGAAAAAGAGCAATAATACAAGTAGCATGCACTGCCACAAAAACAAAAACGTGAAGGGATAAACCAAATTTCTTTCGGATATTTATGCTGCAGATCTACGAAAAAGAAAAAGAAGACACCCCAAGATCTCCTTTCCCTACAGCCCCTGGCTATTAATATTTTTAGTTAAAAAACAGAACGTTTAAATTTGTGTAACATACAGTATAAGCCTCACAGAAGTGAGTGATTAAACTGTAAAATGAAAGAGAAGGTCTTGATGTTGGAAAGAGTGAAATATTACCTCACCAACATTTAAAGAACCTCCAAAAAAGGTTCCAGTAACAGTGTGAGCACTGACATTTAAAAAGCCATCCATTAATTATAATTTTATAAAGATGGAAATAAAATTGTGCTAACAACTCCCCTCCCTTTTCCATCATTGGCAATCTCCCAAAGGTTATTTTCATTACAGAACTCACAAGAAAAAAAAATGTGGTGTACTATGCAGGAGTACCTGGATAACCTGGATGTTTTCATACTGTACATGCTTTAGGCGTCTGAAGTTGTGTAAATCAGATCTTTGTAGTGAAGAGGAACTTTTTTGTGTTTCTTCTGTTTCACAAAAGTGCCAAGAAAGATAATCATGTTTTCTGATTCTCTGTCTCCCCCATTGAGGCTACAATAAAATATTTCTAACAACCTAGGAGAAATGTTTCAGCCAGGACTAACATGGTCTGTTTCATATTCATATTAAGTATATTTTGAAACCTTACAAGTTGACTCCAAAAGCAAAAGTTTACTATTTTTTGGAAAGCAAATCTTGAAGGGATGAGAAAGAAATTAAAAGAAGTAGAATGGGATAAGAAATCATTGGTCTAACAAATAAATTTGGAAAAAGATAGGGAAAAGAAGGAGCTTTATGAAATAAGAAAAAACAACAAGATCCCAATAATGAAAAGAACTACAATGCTTAGGCAGAACTGCAAGCATAGATAAAAATGGTATTATGCCAAGAGAGAAATGGAAAGTAATATTACAAAGGAGACTAAAATTAACAATGAAAGGTTCTTTCAGTGCAAAAACAGTAAAAGTACTGTTAAAGATTAAGTTAAATATTCTCGGTACAATAATAGAAACTTCTAGAAAATGGAAGGGAAGTGGATAATGTACTAAAAAACTATTTCACTCAGGTGTTCACTAAGGAAGAAGTCAACAATGTTGCAGGAACTGGAAGGACACAGTTCTGTATTAAATAGTACTAGCATTATAGAGGGAGATGCTTTTTAGGTAATAGAAGAATTTAAGATTACAGGCTGTGGGCATTCAAAAAATATGCAAGTGTGGACTAAATATTGTTTAAAAAACAGAAAACAGAGTATAGATATGGAGAGAACGCTCAAATTGGGATAATGCAATTAATTGATTACCATGGGGATCTATACTAAGATGACTGCTTTTCCTAATTTATATCTTTTATCTGTTCTGTTACAGCTTGTAAAGTAGACTAGTTTGCACATTTCACAAAAAATGGGAGAAGCAGCAAATTAAAAAAATCAGCAAACATCTGGCAAATTATATTTAATGTAGTCAAGTGAAAGATTTTACATTCAGCTAGAAAAAACATTAACTATAGATACAACATGGGGAAACTCCGAAACAGAAGAGACTGCTTATGAAAAAGATTTGGGTCTTCATGTTGACACATCACGTACTGTACATCTTGTAGACAATGTGAGAAAGCAATGAAATGGGCAAACAAAATACTAGGATTCACATTTTTACTCGATAGTCAAAAGTGAATTTTTAAGACTGATGTTATTACAAATTTATACAATACACTAGCAAGGCTAGTGAGTGACTGGCTTAAATAACTGAATGATTTTAGCCTTGGAAATTTAAGGTGAATTTAAATCTCGGAATAGAGCTACAGTACAGAGTCATTAATTGAGATCCCTGAGTCTTTAGATCAATTATCTACTACTAAAAACATCCTCTTGTTTCTGTATATCCTCTTGTTTATAATTGTTTTTATCGTCTCACTAGTAGCAAGCAAGACCTAACCACAGTGCATGTTTGAATTTTTTGAGTGATTATCTTTTGTTAACCTTTGTAATATCAGTTGACTATTTAAAGTTAAAATGTACTGAATGCTGCTAAACATTTTTTCTTTCCATTCTTATAATTAAATAAACAAAAGCTATCAAAACTGTTTGACTATTTTATTATCCATTTATATCTTTTTGTAACAGTTTTAATTTTTTCTATGTGATAGCCTTATAGCAACATTTGCCCTCTGTGATGCATAGGTTTAACTTACTGATGCATTCAAGTATCTTATCCAATTCAGAATTATGTCTCCACAGTTGTTCTATACTAATGAATTTTACAGACCAAAAAGCTAAGACATACTGTATCCACAAGCAGCCTCATATCCATCCCCATTTTTCAAAGTTGTCTTTGAAGATACTGCATTTTAGTGTTTACTAAATCTGAGTAAACCTCATTGTTTGGAGCCAGCAATTTCATTAGACCATAGCACACAATTCTCCTGTTCATGTATTCGGTTTTTATGCTTTATTGAAACCTATTAGTTCTAACTAAATTTCAGGTGTTAAAATTGATTTCTTGGCAGCAATCCTTTCATTAAGAATTGCAACAACCAGTCATCTTTCAGAAATGCTAAAAGGATGTTGCTGTTCTCATTTCACAGCTGCTTATTTCTAGAGTGTGAATATGTATACTGTATATGTGTTCAGCTAAATAACAAGATAATGCTAAATACGAAGCTCTGTTATCATACAGTATTCAAAGGTTTAGAAACATCCATGTTGCTCCTTTTTTCATTTATCATATATATGGATATAAAATGTGCTATTTGGTGTTGGTATCTTCTTAACAAATTGAATAATACATACAATAAGAAATATAATTAAATTCAAATATTATATGAAACTATTCTAAGGTATTATAAGGAAATTCAAGTGTATATTCATGTTATAAGAAAGATTTTTACCACAGTTGTGTAATATCCTTTAAAATCCTAGTTCTAAAGCTGTCATACATACATCAGCTGCTCATCACTGTAAAACAGACAAATCTGGGTAAATTTTGTATTTTGCTTTATTTTGACAGGCTAGTCAGCTTCTTATCCAAGAATCTTATTACTGTATGTGAGTGTTGGAGATATAGCCAAAGCAATCGAGGCATAACTTACTGTAACAAGCTTCGTTTTGCATTAAAAGAAATGCTGTCAAATTGGTCTTGCAGGGTAATCTGGTAGTTCATCATAAGGAGAAGGTGGCATGGTGGCGTACTGGTTAGAATTGCTGTATTGCGGTGCTGGGGCCCTTGATTCAGTCACCTGGGTGCTTTTTTCCTTTTGTTTAATCGGACTCAAGAGTCCCTCTAGGCCTTTTCAGGTGTTTCTTAGTTTCTGGCAGAATTCTGTATTTTTTCTATGTCTGTAGGAGGGAGGGCTCTAGTACTCACAGATATTTTAAATACCTACAGTATGGCTTCCATGAAACCTGTGTGTACAGAAAAAACATATTTGGATGCATGTGACTCCAATCTTCTGGTCAACAAAACTTGCAATAAAATTCCCCTACTACCTTTCTGTTTTCTGATAATCCTTTGTTCATGCCCTGTAGGAACCTAGAAAAATCTTAAGATGAGAACCTTCAGTAAATGTGTTTTAAAGCAATAGCAAAAATGAGAAATGCTGTATTGATTTTATAGTGCCATAAATTAGTATTGACAAAGCAAGAAAGTAAATATTTCTCAATAATTAACATCTTTATGAATTTAGCATTATAAAGCAATTGAAAAATGATGCTCACAAGTTTTAACAAAATAATCTTTACCAACATGAACAATGAGTATTTTGTTTTCACAAAGTGAGATACTTTTATTTTGCCTTTTACCATGTACAGTACTTACATACTGTAGCTGTGAGAAATGGTCTCTTGAAACTCCTTTTGAACTTCAGACTCCATAGCTTTTACCTTGGTGTTAGGACTTCAACAATTTCAGAATACAACAAAATATATTTGTGCCATCTGGTGTATTCTGAATGTATGAAAAGATGTTAATACAAAGCCAAGAAAAATGGCTTTCCCCATAGTGCCTTTCAAGAAACATTAAAGTGAAAGCTATGCAAGAAAAGCGTACTTGATTCGATTTTACCTTTCTGCAATAAATTGGTTCAGTCACATTAATATATATATGCAAAAAAGTTATGTGAAAAGGTGTATTAGGTATTAAAATGCATTTCATGCCAAAATGAAGAAAAGAAGATTAATCCAGGAAAGCTGATTCTTTTGATGACAATGCAAGAAATTTCTCTTTTTAAGTTCTGTTATTGCAATTCATTTTGTTCCCTAAAACTTTCAACAAAAGGTTGTAAGTGCATGAGAAATAAAACCAAATAATACAGTAGTTAAAATAATTCACTCCATTTTGTAGACTTGCAAGGCTTTCTCAGTTTTATTGAAGTCAAAAGAATAATGAACAATTGCTGGTATATGTTTAAGGAATAAGTAATAGGTTTTTTCCACGCTGAAAAGAGAAAAAGAAAACACCACGTTTCGGCTGTGGAGCCTTCTTTGGATGTCAAAAAGATAGGGCAGTCAGCAAAGATAATATAGCATGGGAACACACAAGCCAGGATAGAGGAGGCGACGGGAGCAGGGGAGAGGCAGAGTGGCCAATCAAGTAGTGCGAGATCGAGAGAGGTGTGAGAATTAGAAGAAAACAAGTCTGTTGTTGACAGAAGGGGAAAGTGTGAACCAAGTTTCAGGATAATTTTAGTTTCTGATGGGTTTTTTTTGCTATAGGAGTTAAGAAACCCTACTTTGAGACCACAGATGGAGAGATCAGTGTGATCATGGCCATCTGAGGTGAAATGAGAAACTATGGGTCTTTAATCTTCACAGCCCTAACATGTTCTCTGAAGCGGTCTCCAAGTCTCCTTCCTGTAAATATTACAGTATGTATGTTCTTTACTGTTTTATCTGCTAAATTATTGCTAAGCCAATAATAATAATAATAATAATAATAATAATAATAATAATAATCACACGATCCTCAAACAATTTCTTATTAAATTACAAATTAGTATGAAATTAATCTTCTAGTGAAAACTTTGAGTAGCATTATTAATAGTAAAAACAGTGTTTCCAAATGTTTGTCAAAACATTTGAGCAAAGTGTGTGGTTGAAAACTTCAACCAGTGCCATTTAACAAAGAGAGGAGTGCTGAAAAAATACAAAGCAATTATACTTTCTTAGTCTCATTTTTATTGCTGAACTTCCTTTGGGAGACCAAACAGATTCTAGTTTTGTGATTTAATAAACATCATCTTCAATCTCTCTTCCAGTAATTTAAAGTTAAGTGCTTAAAGGCATTCCGTTCTTATAATTTTTTTCTTTGTCGGCATTGTCTCCAGCAATTTGCTGTGTCAAACTATAATGAAGCTATAGTGAAAGTTTCCGTAATTTAAAAACAATTACATGTATATTGCATTCATAGAATTTTATAGCTTTGTCAAAGCAATAACTTGTGGATGAAAGAGAAACTAATATTCTCCGAACAAGGACTGTAAATGTCTTTTTTGTTCAGTACAGTTGAGTGCAGAAACAATGTAGATGAAAATAAATGTGACAAAAAATACTGCTTAAGCTTGAATGAATCTATAGCTTGATTAATACCTGTACGCCATATGACTTTCAATATATTGGAAACTGCAAAGGTGATTAATAAATACTGTATGTACGATAATGTGGGTAGTTAGCATTGCTGCCTCACAGCTCCTTGTCCTGGAATCCATTTGGCTAGGGGCTATTTCTGTGTAAAATTTGCATGTTGTCCCTTTGATCACATGGATTGTCTTTGGGTGCTCTGTTTTCCTCCCCATACTGTTTCAGTTATTTGAAGTTTCGAAAATATTTGGGCACCCTGTGATAAATGGGCGTCCCATACAGAGTGTATCTTGACTTGTACCCATTGTCTGCTGGATTAGACTCTAGCTCACACTAACCTTGTTTTGAGCTGAGCAGTTATTCTAAATGGACAGAAGGTGATGATGTACAGGTAGTTAGAAAAGCAAAATTCTAATTGGAGCTGACATGGCGACACGGTGTTTAGCATTGCTGCCTCACAACATTGGAGCCCTGAGTTCAATTCCTGGGCTACAGTAGCTGCATGGAGTTTTTACAGTACCTTCTCCTCATGTTTACGTGGGTTTCCTCCAGGTGCTCTCCTCCCACAGTCCAAAGACACACTGGTAGGTTAATTGGCTTCTGGGAAAGTTGGCCTTGGTGTGTCTGTGTGCATGTTTGTTTCTGTATGTGTACTGCGATGGACTGATGTCCTGTCCAGGGTGCGTCCTGCCTTGCATCCATTGCTTGCTGGGATAGGATTTGCTGTTGCATACATGATTTCTTTCACTTTACAACCATGACACTACGAGCATGACCAAGAAAATAGTTTTCACTAGGCGTTGTTTCTCCCATTAGTACTGTAAGTGCCGTTCTAATACAAACTTTGTTGCAAAAGAATGAAACAGGGGGGAATGGTTAGGGGTTAAGATGAAGGATAAAACTGAGAAAAAAATGATAGAAACATTTGAAAAGTAAATATGAAAGGTAGAAATCTGAATAGAAAGTATCTAAAAAGGTTGTTAAGAGATATCTCATTTGGGTAACACATAAGCATTTGTTTTTCCTCAGTAAATACTGTAGTAAGATACTGTAAATAAGTGCCATATTCTAGAAGTTAAGGACTTGATGCCTTACATTTGTAATATTGTTGCACACAAAGGTATTTAGAGCACCCACGTTGACATACCAACGTGCCTATAGATCATTGTTAATGGAATAAGCCTCTGTTGTTGATTGTTTTTGGATCACCAGTAAGCTTTTGACCACAGCAATGTGTCATTCATGATGGTTTCAACAGGTTTCTAGAATATGGCCCATCTTTATTGGACATATGCCCACAATTAAACTCAAGTCTTCTTTGCTACTGTCAAGTGCCCATGACTGCATCAATTACTGATGATGTTAAGGGATTTTTCCATGTTTTAATTGGAGCAGCCGTATTGTAGCAGTATCCTCCAGTCAAAATGAAAAAAAGGAAGATGGTTGTTTCAGTGTAGAGATCATAAGAAATGTAAAAAAAAATGAGCATGCCAACATGCTGTGATGAATTTCAATGCCTTCTCACTAGGAATAACAACAGCCAATAGGTAAGTGTGCTGAAAATGTTTATTGAGTATTTTAGTCATAGTAAACTTCATTTGACCTGCTAGGTTGAGGGCTTATCTTCTGCAAAGTGAAGTGTGAACCACAGGTCTACTACAAAAGTGGAGATGGAGAAGAGCAGTGATGGAAAACACAAATAGTAAGGTGAGATGGGGCTTATATTTTGTTTTTATAGTTTTTTTTTTAACTTGAGGGAATGATGTCAGGAATGATTACAATTTCAGACAGCTGAAGCCAATTAAACTTCGCTGCTGTCATCCCTCCCGAATGTTCTTCAAAAACTCCATGAATTCTATGAATCTGACACACCCTCATAACAACAACAACAACAACAACAGAATGTTATTGTATTCACCTTTAATAAAAACTATTCCCCAGCAATTGAAGTTAAATCGTATTGAAGGATACAGTTATTTTGCTGGAAACATAGAAAAGAGGTGCATTTAAAAATATAAGAAGATCTTCATTTCACCAATTAAGGCCACAGCCCCTCTAAATTAACATTAGAACAAACAAAAAACTATTGTTGTTATCTTAAAAATTCTATTTAACTGAAATATGTAGATTTTGACCTTGATCTCTTTTCCATTTTTGCTATTACTTTTGTATACAGTATGTGGTTCAGTATTCACTGAGCTGCAGTTTGCTTCACAAAACAAAGCAAAAAGATGTCCCTTTGTTTGTTGAAATGGGCCCTATATCTAATTAACAACGTCAGTAGACACTTGCAAGAGAATTGCACTGAGTAAATAAATTGGGAAAATACTTGTCTTTGCTTTGCTTTCTTATCTTAAAATTGAGTAATGCATAACTTGGAATGTTCAGTTCTAAAGGTATGTGCATCCTATTTGAGAAAACGCTAGGTTTCCAAAAGGTTTCCAAATATAACATACAGTATGGTCTGGATATCCGGTAATTAACCATTTCGAGATTTGGTCTGACAGATCTTGTATCAAAGAGGATCAGAGTAGGATGAAACTGAATTGAAGGCTGTTAACTGCAACTTTCAAATTGGTGGTCCAATAGACAAGGATGTTGAGGCAAATCTAGCTAGTAAGTGAGTCTCTCCCTGCCCCCTGCCCACATACCCACTACTTGGCATCTGCATTTCAACATGGTCGTGTTTTTGTATAGTAACGCTCCAGGTTCTGTGTTGGCAGGTTGGAGAATGACGTGCTGGAGATGACTATACAGGTTCTCTTACAGTTTTATTGACCTTTTCATTACAGTGGGGTGTGCTGAAATGAAGATGAAAAAGATTCCTAATGAAGGCACAGAATGTGTCTTGCTATTCCTGTCAGCCATTTCTAGAATTTCATTCAGCTGGTGTTCAATTTACGTTAGGGCTGAAGGTGGGTAAGTCCACTGTGTGAATGCTTGAGTAAACCTTGGAGTGTGCTCAGCAGAAAACCAGACAATGTTGTCAAGAAAATAGAAACAAGACACATCATAAGATATAATCACTTACAGTATATAAGATCACAGATATTATATGGTCACTGTCAACAGATAGAACAGATAGAACAACAGATAGAATTAACTTGGGCTTCTATTTAATGATAGTAAACATTACAGCTGTATGTGCTTCTTTTGGACTGCATGATATATATCACATATACTGTACCACATACATGCATGAGAGTAAATAATTAAAGTGAATATTTGACTTATCAATGAAATACACTTCACAGATGAAGAGGAAAAAATGGATTTCAACATACAGTAGCTGCCAAACACACCCACAGACATCTTTGTCTGACCAGTTACAACAAATATTTGCTGGTACATTTAATTTTGCACAACCAAATAGATCATCACACTAAAATCCTGGCCTCAGGGAGCTACTTCATCTTAAATTAAATGTAAATCCCACAGGGTGAGATATAGACTTGAAGATGGGTAAGATAAGAGTTTAAAATTAAACTACTTTATCCTTTCTAATATTTTTATCGACCTATACTGTGAATGTTCGATTCATTAAACTCCATCTTATTAATGGTTCCTGTTCTGTTTACTCTTCTCTTTTTCTTGATGTTTTGGTGTCTAACACTGATTGAAGATGCTTTGACTGGTGTATGAACTTCATTGTCTGTGAACAGGTTTGCCTCAGAGCAACTGGATAGAACTTCCAGTATGATTACTATACGATATGTGATATACTGTATACTGTATGCTATATACTATATGTTACTAGCTTCAGAGTACAACACACTTGTTGGCTAATGTAATGTTGAGATAGAAATCCAAAGGGATATTGTAATGGTAACCTTGTTAATACTATAGCAACAAATTAACTGTAAATGACTGAGCAAAGTATCTAAAATAAAATTAGAAAACTTTATACAATAAAAGGTAAAATGACTGAACAACTTTTTGTATAATGTTAACGTTTTGCTCAGACATTTGCCAACAAAGAAATAGAAATAGACAACATTCCTTAGGCAGAGCAGGCACAAAGTTCTACATTAAATAGCATTAGCATACAAAAGGCAGACGATAAACCTCCAGAGCCAACCATTGTACTTAAGGAAACAAGAGATGCTATTCATAGGCCATTAACAAATGCAGCAGCCTCCTGAGACAGAGGTAATACCCACTGACTGTAGCTCCCATCCATAAAAATGGTGACAAAACTGAACAGTAATTATAGAACAGTCTTATTTTTATTACATGCAAGGTTATAGAAGCTAATTAGAAGAAAATTAGAGGATAATCTGTGTAGTAATAAGATTTTAAGGAATAGTCAACATGGATTAAGAAAATGTAGGTCTTGATTAACTTCCTAGAGTTCTTTGAACAAGTAACAGGAGTAATGGATACAATATGGTCTATTTAGATTTTCAAAAATGAAAGGTTAATTCAGATTTGCAGACAGTAGGCACTGAAGGTAATGCATTTACAGTACTTCAGTTAAGCACTTCAGTTAATGGACAGGAAACAGAGAGTAGAGGTAAGGGGTGGGTACTCAAATTGGAATGATATGATAAGTGGAATACTTCAGAGATGTATATTAAAACAATTATATTATTCTGATTTAAATCAATCACCTAGATACTGGTATAGTTAGATTACTAGTCAAGTTCACTAACAATAACAGAATAGGAGAACTGACACGGTAAAAAAGAGCCATATCAGAGCATACAGTCACTCATCAGCATCAGCCCACTGAAAAACACTGTAGAAGCTCAAAAATAATTAATCAAAATTGAGGACTGGTCAAACATCTAGGATATTACATTTAGTGCAATTAAATGCATGGTGTTCCATAGTATGCAAGTATCAAAAATATGAACTATAAATATAAAATGGAAAACACTGAGCCTGAAGAAGTTACTTACATAAAAAAAGACTTCAGTGTCTTTTAGGCACTGTAGGCAAGCAATACAGAGACAATATTTTTGTATTTAATTTAGGAGATGTAATATTTAAATTATACAGTACACAAAAAAACATTTAGAATATTGCACAGTTTTGGTCACCACAATACAAAAAGATTTTGCTGCTTTGGGCTCAGTCCAGATACACCCCTGGTCAAACCCAATGGACTTCTTCAGATTCAACAGTGGAAAATGCACAAATGGAAACTTTGGGGAAGCACATTTAAACATAAGAGAAGAAGTGACATTTTTAGAAGGAGTTGTGGGAGTCTTTAACAAGCTACCCAACATTTTTTTGTTACTGGTTTCCTTTGAACTGACGGAAAGGTTGCATTGTTATGTGATGGTGCATTGGATGAATGCCTGTTTATTCTCAGCTTCAAATGAAATCATGTTTTGTCTCTGTACTGTATATAAAGACAAAATGAAGACATGTTAGACAAAATGAAGTGCACACTGCTTCATATCACTGGAGAAGATTCTAGCAGATTTGAAAATGTGTCCACTACGGAGCATTTTTTGACATCCATCCTACTATAGCACACATTTAGAGTGCCCTCTAAAAGTGATGGTGGGCAAGTGATGATGACATTGAAGTTACAGTATTTATAAAAAAAACATCGCTGGCACATACAGCTTCTAAGTGTTTTATTTTCAATATTGTAAATTCAGTTGTTGACCCAGTTTTTGGATCAATTTAACAAACTAATAGTGCTGAACCTCTTTAATTTGAAATAGCAAAAGTACTGGCTGACAGGTATCTGCTGTTGGTCAGGTGTTTCTTGTTGGGTAATTAGATACTCATTAAAAAAAACTACTGTATAAGTTCATAGGTGAAACTCAAAATGTAAGCCAAAGACCTTTTACAAAAGTGGGTGATTTTGAAAAGAAGGCACTTCTTTACGCAAGGGGTTGTGAAAGATAAACTGAGACAATTATCAGTACGTCTTTGGTGTGTGGGAGGAAACCTATACAAACACAAGGGAGAATATACAAATCCACAGGAATTGAACCCCAGCACTGCAAATAGCAATACTAACCAGTGTACCACCATGCCACTTGAGTTATCATCATGTGTGTAGACTGCAAATGTCTGGATGTGATTATTACATATATTAATTATACATAATACAAGATGAATGCAAAATTACTTCTCTATATATATATTACTTCTCTATTTTTTTTTTAATTTCCATAAAAGGCTACATCTGTGATTCCAGCATAGCTGCTGACATTTTTCCCCAGCACTGAAAGGCCTGAAGGGCTTTTTTGCAAGCGAACAATGTTCAAAAGTAAAGTGTTCCTAATTGTAAGTCTTGCAGATATCTCTGAAATTTACACATCAGTGCTAATTACTTCTGTCTGAATCTACTTGTTGTCTATATTTAGCTATACACTTCTCACTTTCCAATCCCCCTTACCCACTCACAGAGCAGAGACATTTCCAGATATAAAAAAATAACCATTTTTAAGTTTCCATGGTAGCTTGGAAATGGTCTAGTACATACATATCATAATATGATATCGGCAAATGCGTAATGAATATGTCTGTTAAAACAAATATCCTTTGTTTCCTTTATTTGAAGGAATAAAAGTAGTGCAGGAATTAACACATTGGTTAGGTAACTGTTCATTTAGCTGTTTCACCTCAGATAGGAAGCTCTGCAGCTTTTCTATTTGCAGAGGTTATACGGATAAAATCTTACTCTTGCATCCATTTATCTTTAGTACGCAAATAGCAGGGTCACACGTTCTGATAATTTCCAAATCCAGTTAAACACCAAAAGTGCAATCACACTGAAACCTGTGTTTCTCAGGGAAGTGGGATCAAAACAAAATACTAAACACCAGGTGAAGTAAACTCTACTATCCTGATAAAATATTCTACTGTTGTATTCTTAATAAAAAGGAAAGCAGGAATTATATTCACACTCAAAGATCATCTGCTCATTGTAACACTAGGTTTTTTTGTAAATGCAAGATACTGTAACAAACATCACAGCTTAGTACTTGACTGTTATATGGACACTTCATTATAGATATTAGCTAATGAAAGCGGATTTTGAATTTTAAGTGCTTTACATTCACAATACTTAGATACTTAATATTAATTACAGTTAAGATCAAGTTATGATAAAGTTATATAAAGCAAAGTCCTTATATTGGCAAACAACATATGTAAAACAAGGAGAGCTGTGTGCATAATATTCATAAAGGGAATACTTACATGATTTAACAGCAATACAGTTCAAAACTGTTTTTACAGTATGTACAGTAGTGCATGATGAGATACTATTCTTTAGAAGTCTTTTTAAGAATGAGCAAGTCTGGCATAATTGTTTCACAATAGTGGATTTTAGATTAATTTATAATGTGTTTTTTAGACACACCCAAAACCCAAACCCAAGCAGCCAATACCCTTAACGATTCTTGTCCATATTCCCTGTGCTTTCCAAGGTTTGTACAGTACTACCCAACTGCCTGTGGAGTTTCAGCACTTTATCTACTCTTGCTTTGTACATTTATCTACTCTTGCTTTGTAATATATTCAGAAAACCTGTATCTGGCAATGTTTTTCTTTCATTTAACCTTAAATAAACTTTCAGTATTACCGATCCAGTCATATTCTAAGATTTTGCTTTTGAAATTTTGCTTTGAAACTGAAAAAATACTAATTCCATCGGTTATAAACAGGCATACTGTACAGTACAAAAATTATAGTGTGTTATATGAGATGATGTCACTAAAACCATTATTAAGCTGTGATACTACATTTTCCCATTTCATAACTAGAAATAGATCTTTAAAAATGATAAGCCTCATCTTCACATCATTATTCTTCAGTAAAGATTTCCATGTTTTTAAATTAAATTGTAACAAACTGTAACTGTTGTCTAAATACAGTAGCATCATTAAGAAATCATTTTTTAATTGTTTTTCAGTTATTTCAGTTATCACGGCTATTCAACTATTTTTCACATACAGTAGTTAATTATTTTAGCATTGCTTCTTTGTTAAATTGATGGATTACAATAGTCTTGTTTTTCTTTTGTACGGTATATAAGCTACCCACATTCCTTTGGCATGTAACTAGCTTTCTGCTGTAGTTTATCAGACTTTATCACATCTTTAAGAAAGATCACATGGCCTTTAGCACATGGTGCAACAACAAACAGTGAATATATTATTAAGAAAAAAGTTAATTTTTGTTTGCATTTATCTCTTTATTTGCTCTAGTACTGATATCTTTTAATATTTTCTCGCTGACAGTGCACACATTTGGCATTTTGCAATTCTAAACATTGCTCAGAAATGGATTCATGTAAAATGTGGGAGTGTTACAGCAACTCTCTTTTTATGTTTAATTGGGGTTTTTTTGTTAGCCCAGAACCCTACAAAATGTAAAAGAGAGAATTAAGAAATGTAATGACTGATAAGAAATTTAATGAAAACAAAAACGTATAGTGAAAACACCGAAATGCACAATATGAATTTTCTTCATCAATGTATGTTCTTCTGTGTATGTTTTCAGGAGCACAGAGTAAATTGTTGATTGACTTTTGGTTTATTAACCATTTTAACTTGCATGATATTAGTGAAAAGAAAATAGGAGTTCAAAGAGGAAATTAACTGTAATGAACTAAAAATGGATGAATTCTGTGACTAGTTTAACCTGTAAACTAATTTAGTATTTAACCTGCATCCAATAAATATGAAAATATTGATCAATCTTGAAGTGTTAAATGTTGGGGTTATTAACAACAAATATAAAAGCCATTTATAAATGCTAAATGAACAAAAAAGTTTCTGCTTTTGTAATTAATTGTATAGACTTAATCACTCCATCATAGCATTTCCTTCTTTATTAATTAGATAATATAGCTTGCAAAGACATTGTCTCATTGGGTGTTAATTTATTTTGTGTAGAAAGTTATATTAAGAAAAAAACAAGAAAAAGATCGATGGTGGATAATTTAGGTTAACCTTACTATGATATTTTATTTAGCATTTAGAATTCTACAATGTAGGTTCCTGTTTTTAAATTCCTTTGTGATTTACTAGCATACAACATTTTAAATTAAATTTATGGATAGGTTGTTATGGGTCTTGATCCCAATTGTATTTCATGGTTGTATATCTTGAAATTTCCCAATTCCTTAATCGATCCATAGTAGAGATAAAAGACAAAACTAAACTGAAGGAGAATAGCTGGAATAGTTTTTTTACCTTCCTATTTTTTATTTGTTCTGTACTTTGTCTTCTCTTTCAAAACCTCCAGTAAATCAAGCAATAGTGGGCTTGGTTATTACTAGTACTTTAGGATATTGTGAGTTCAGTTGAGTGTGTATGAGGCTTGTGGGGGATAGCAATGGGAATGATGAAGACATTTCCTTTCAAATGAAGGGAGAGCAGATGTCTTCAATGATATAATTTGCTTGTCAAAGATGCATTTGAAGCAACACAAATCTTGTTTCAGCTACAGTGATATTTCTGAAAGCAGGAGATTTTTTTCCTTCCCTACATAACACATGAAATTGACATTCAGTATGAAGAATGCAATGGGTTTGAATGAGGAACAAATTCCTCATTCATACGGAAAATTTCTGTTGAATTCATTTTTTACCAATGTAAAGGTATTCATAGTCTGGTGCAAAAATAGTTAAGACATTTTGAAAGGGAATGTAAGGAAAGGGTCAGGATTAGTTTTTGTGATGACAACAATACCCATCCCACACTTCTTGCATTGGGGATGCACATACAATGAATGAGCTGCAGATTCCCAGCTTCATCTCTGAAATTTAAAACCCTATTCTAAATCTCAACCTAAAATAATGGGTTGTCTCAAGCCTGTAATAACAAAAAAACACAAACTATGGAGTCAAATCCTTTTGAATTGCCCCTGAGATCAAGCAGATTATGGATTGTGTAAATACAGTTACATAAGAGACATAAGTAAAATAAGTAAGAAGCCAGAAAGCTATAGCTTACATTGTTTAGCTATAAAGATTGCAATTCCTGTAAATGCCACCCTGATTAAAACATCTGCAGAAACGCGAATCATTTTGTTACATCAATGTGAAAAAGAACAAGAGAGATTACCGAAACCTTTATGAAGAGACCCAACTATCTTCACTACCTTCCATCTCAAACATCTCCTTCCATCTCAAACATCTCAAGCATCTCAAAATAAACAAAAGCTTCACATGGAGAAATAAAATACAATCATAAAATGTATTTAGGAAAATTTAGTGGCATAAAAACCTTTGGCTGAGGGCCAACCCTCATTAGTCTCCAAAGTTAAGACCCTCATAAGACAGAAGACCAGAGCAGGACCCCAAACCACCAATGCAGAACTAAGGATTAAAATTACAACCCCTAATCCCCCTATGGGTGAGTTGGAAATCTCAGCAATAGGTTAGGTTCCCAAATCCTGCTAGGGGGAGATACTGTAGAACTGTTTTATTGAACAACATTGAGTTGTTTAATGCATTTAATGTTTAATTATTTAAAGTGAGCATGGAGAGAATAGGGAAAATTGGGAAAATTAGTCCATCTATTCAAAGGAGTTATTTGCAATGGTGGCATGTAAAGAAAGTACAGTAAGTCTCCTTAGCAAGGTATCTAAAGTGTTTCATCAGAATTTCTCAGTTGAAAAATCTAACAGTAGTAATGCACACATGGACTAATTAATTGTGTAGAAAGGACCAGACAGCTGAGGCACAGACTTGGAAGCATGGCCAGCATTTAACATTATACGTTTTGCATAGAAGAGTGTACAATGTTGGGTATTATTAACAACAATAAGAGTAGAAATAGTAGACACTCAGCCTGAGGTAAACGATTCAAAGACAAACAACAAAGGTGAAAGTAGGCGTTTGTAATAAGCATCTCCGGAAATAGCAAGCAGCATAGAACACATCTTGCCTGACATCACCATTGGTGAAGGGGTTGTATACTGTATAAACTTTTAGTGATACAAATGAAGACACAGACTTTTGGTGCTATAAGTTTTTAGTTTCCTATTGCACAGAGTTAAAATATTCATACATAGACTGTAGACCTCCTCAGCAATTAGTGTGAATGAGAAATAAAAGAGGCATATTAATTTCTGGGTCACTCTTGTATATTTATCCTTTCTAGCAAATCTAAACATCTGTATTATATTTTGGGAAATGTACACAAATTTGGTTGGAAGATGTAGCCCTTATACAATGCAGGACAAAATAGAAACATTAGTCTTATGCGTCACAAATCAAATCCAATGTCAAAGATTGCTTCATGTTTTTAGCATGCATAGCAACTGGTAATTAAAAGTGGAGAAAATAACAGAAGTCTTTATGCTTGTTCCTTAATGATTAGCACCCCTAGTCCAAACAGCAATAAGAACAAAAGTGGTTCCCCTAATAAGAACTAGAAAAACAGGGGAGCTCTTTGTCATTCTGTTTCCTACACTTGCAGAATCTGTAACCATTATGACTCTTAAGTGAAAACACCAGTGTTCCCTCCTTATTACTCACTTGTATAAACATAATATAAAAAAACACAACTCTGGCCGAAGTCCAATATGACTCACAGTCCCCTTGAAAGGGAAAGAAAAAGTATTCCCTTGCTTTGTACTTCATTCAAGCTGTTGAGGCAATTCCTTCCGATATAATTCCAATCTGTTGGAATCACAGACGAGTCACACACCAAACCACACAGATCCAATCCCAGCATAGAGTACCTTTAGCTTCCCTCAGTGAAACCAGTAAAAAGTGACATTTCTATTGGACTGTTATTCTGCTGTTATCCCGATTCATTGTTACAGCTACAAATGCAGAGCAGATCAACTAAATAACTGAATAGGGCAATGATCGCCTGCTTTGTTTTAAATGGAGTTGACTGTGCACTGGAAAAATCTGACCTGATAGCCCCAAATTAGAGAAGCAGTGTATCACCTGCATCAGGTGGTGCATTACTTCAACTTTTGAAAATGCAAGCACCAGCCAGTGGTCTGGTTCAATCAAAATTCAGATGCCTCACAGACAAAGCAGAGCAAGGACCATGTCTGTGAAATCTGAGTATATGTTGAGATCCACTGACAGACCAAATGGAAGGATTTCATAGGTGCTGTTCTCAAATACAAACCTAACAACATAAAAGTTACACTACAGTATTTAGAAAACAAGGCATCTCAGAGAATAATGCTCTACAGATCCAGACACCCAGAATGTTAACCCTGTAACCTACAGTATAATCCTATATAACGACTGACCAAGCCAACAAGAGAAATACTGTACCTTACAGTAACTAAATATGACCCAGTGTGCTAAATCTTCTATCTTAAAACTCGGATGCCTAGAAGTGAATGGGAATCTATCTCCCTATTGTAAAAATGCATCACCAGCTAGGAGAGCATGTCTTTAGCCTGGGAATTCCACAATAAAGGAAATCAGAGTGACCTAGTATTGCAGGGTGGCAAGCTTTCCTAAACAAGATTCAAACAACTTGGCCAGAAAATGGTCTCCAAGACTGATCAGAACAAGTCCGCTCACCGGGCAAGCTTCTTCTTCTTTCTGTTACATACCTCCCTTTCCTCTTCTACTCTCTTCTGCATCTCCTTTTCTCCACCTCTGTATGCATTGAATTGAATAAAGTAATTCAACGGAAGAGTCACCTTGATCCTGTCTCTCAACCCGCTTACAGTACATCTCTGCTTCTACTCATTGTTTTTATTTGTACAACCTCCTCTGTACAACCACCACAGTACTCTGCGATGGGAAAGTTTGAATAAAGGGTAATTAAGACAGAAATGAAATAGTTTACCTTGCTTCTTGCATCACATTCTCAACAGCAACTAAAGAGGGAATCTATCCCCAAAAAGGGTCGTACATGAAGAGACACGACCCCAACTAGGAACCCATCTCTACTTACAGTACAGTAGTCCCCTGCCCTTGTCAAATTCATAACACATACAGTATGTTGCCATGACACAAAAACAAAACACGATTGCCCCCATTGCAATAGTCAAACATATCAAAGCAAAAACATTCCTCCAGTAAGAAAAGCAATCCCATAACTATAAATTAATTTCTTCAGTTAACAACGATCAGAAAAAAATGCAAGAGGGTCATGTGTCACTTGGTTTAAAATTAAGGATAAGAAAGTTAAGGTCAATCAGATTTCAGTTCCTAGTTAAAATTAACTTTTAAAATGCTTCACCATATGGAAGTAAAAGCCAGCTATAACTAGGAATACAACATAAAAATTAATCCTGATCTTACCCACATGCAGTATATTAACAAAGGAATATTCTAGCATTAGCATTCTTCACTATACCATCTCCATACTGTATACCTTACCACCCGTTTTGACAAAGGCCTTTCAGCTCTAATGTAGGTCTCATTAATATTTTTAATGGTATATTTGACACTTGGAGGCCCTCCACTTTTGTTCCTTGTGTTTATATTTGTTTTTTATGTTTTTTCCTCAATCGTTGATGCTTTGTTTTAGAAAACAATATTGAGGATATTGATAAACAGTAAAAGAACAGACTAAAAGGAAAAACAGATCTATGTACAGCTGTTGTTGCTGTTATCGAGTGAGAATGTATATTAAAAGCAGAGAAAGGAGAGTCATGTCAGTGAAATATTATAAAGGGTATTACAGGCTAGACTCCAGAACTGTATTGTGATAGTTCAAACAGGATGAAGTTCTGAAGTTTTGGAGCCATTAGCCATGAAAGGACATTTCTTCTCCTACTACATAAGATAGAGTCAGTATTTTAAAGAAGCAAATATGTCATCATTTACTGATTTACCTAAGCACGAAAAGGTTCTAAACTTTCTCCTGTAAACAAATTACAAGTTTTGGAATGCATGAATAACATTAAGATAGTATTGACGGATAGATACGAGTGTGCATTTTACAGATAACTATTCATGTCGCTTCTAAATGCCCTGCAGTATTTTTAAGTGAACGACGTTTACGGAGCTAAAATACATCCAAAGTATGTATTTGACGCTTTTATTAGAAGACCATTATTTTAATTAAAGGTACGATGAATTGGTTAGCACTGTAATGCGACTATACCAATTCAGTGTGAAGTCTTTTGGGAAGTACGTCACGAATTTCCAAATTGGGTGTCTTTTGGCATTGAATATTAATTTCGTGGGTTTCATACAAATTTAAAATAATCATGAAGGATCAAACAAGATCTTCAGAACTTAATATTTTAATAGCTTCGCAGTTTTTATTCTCATGGCGCCTCACTCGATATTACCCTTGGGGTGATGCATTTACTCCAACCTCTTAAACCCACACGTGCGTGCACTTTCTTCTGATATGTAATGCTAAAGTCGGCTGAATATTTAAAGGCAAGGTAAGCCCTGCATGGTATTTTAAATACAATATTTCGGACGGATTTTGAATCTTGCGTTTTTCGTTGTGTTCATTGTGTTTTGCAGTAAAATATTAACTTCAGACTAACTCGTAAAACAACTGAACAATCTAAAAGCAGGCATACGAAATACTTAGAACTGTTACAAGCAACAAGTAAAAATTAGCTCTTGCAGCATTTCTTTAGCTAAAGACAAAGTCTACATCCGAGAGACCTTTGCAAACTACCTGACATTTGAACGGGAATTTGCCGACTCTCTAGAGTCTAGAGAGATTATCGCCATACAGTATTCAATTCCAAGCCCCGACGCCTGCGTCTGGTCTAGAAGGCCAAAACCTCACAACAGGTAGGCACTGATTGTTTTTTTGTGTTGGTCCGCCGTGGCAAAGTAGCGTTCGGCAGCCTAGGTAATTGTTGCTTAACCTGTGTGTGTGAGAGAGAGACAGTATACTTATACTGTATAAGGTTTCGCTATTTCTGCTATTTGATTATAACGCGTGAGGATTGGATTGTAAATTGGAGGGGTGCCCCTATGCTGGCAGGACGGTCAGTTAGAGCCCTGGCCACCCACTTTTGCACAGGCCCACCCAAAAATCAATTCCTGGCTATACCCCTGGTCCCTGCCACTATACTGGGGCATTAGGATCCTCACAGATCGCAGGGTGGGCACCTCCGGCTGGTACCACTAACACCACTAGCTTCCCAGGAGGTCTCACATCCAGGTACTGACCAGCCTCAACCCTGCTTAGCTTCAGTGGGTAGCCAGTTATGAGCTGCAGGGTGATATACAGTAGCTGCTGGCAAAGCAAATACAGTATGGCTCAGTTGATATATTTAGTTCTAAAATCTTATTGACTATACTACAAGAGAAAGCAATTATCTAGCATTCTCAGAACATACAGTATGTAATTATGTATCAATGTATTCCAAGATTAAAATTGATATGAGCAGGATTCAAAATAATTTTCATTTGGAAGTACATAGGGTATACTGTAGCATACGCCTTGCAAATGAATTTTGAAGGTATGGTCATTTAGGGTGGGCTACACAGGGACAGTAGAGCAAAGCTGATCAGCTTTATTACAGCACTGAAAGACCACCCTCTCACTGTACATCGTGTAAAGAGTGTTCTCAGCAACAGAAAGCTGACAAAGCAAACGTGGCTTTATAAAGACACCCTTGCAGAGGCGTGTGCAAAGTTATTTAGCTAGTTAGGATTGGCAGAGCTTTAATACTTTTACAGTACACCATTGCACATAGTGACATATAGATTCTTGTAAAAGAAATTCAATGGAGTTAATTTGACTTGAGATGGGGTGCGTGAGAGAAACAAGAATAAAGTGCCTGAAGCAACAGGTTCCCTCCCTTAGGCCACCCTAACTCCTCCATTAACTCTGTCTCTTCCCAGAGTATTCCAAGACCCGTTGCTTAGCAACCTAGACTGTGGCCCGCTTCTTCAACTCTTATCTCCCAGCACACCATGAAGAGTTTTACTCTCAGACCTGGCTCCCCCTCACAAAGTCTGTCTTTCGCACTGAGCAACACAAACATTCAATTTAAAGTGTGCCTGATCTTTAAAACTAGTAAAATGTGATTGCCTAAACTCTTACTCAGTTATGATTGCACCCTAGTTTCCTAGCTCAGAATCCTGTGATTTAGATACCCCTAATGTATTACATTTTTTCAGAAATAAGTTAACCATAAATAATGGGCTCAGTGCCACACGAAGAGATATCAGGTCTAAACCACGGGTCAAGAGATGAACTAAATTCTCAGGAGGGAAGAACAAATAACATTTGTGAGTGCACTTTACTCCTTTTTCAAATGAATGAGAGTGGCACCTTTCACATTTTTTTTGCTTCTAATCTATGGAAAAAGCTCATCATGGGTGACCCCAGACACACAAAACAGGTGTATGGTACCAGCATGGTAAAATTGTGCAAAACCTACTGAACAACTTTGCAGGTTTAAAGACATGAACCTTCATAAGGACGCTCAAGTCTGCTCTGAAAGTGACCAGACAGACCCCACAAGTTGTCCAGTTGCTGATGTCCAAAAATATGTTCACTACAGATGTAAAGAGCTGTTTAATATTAGTTTATGTTGCCTATTTTCTCTGCCAGTCGGTCTAGCAGTAACAGCAGTAATAAATCTTGGTTGAGGAGACGTGAGCTAGTATCTGGTTAGTCAAGGCTTCAGGACTCTACCTGCGCATTTCTGGAATCCATGTTACATTCCATTATTGGCTTAAACCCCACTTAAACTAATGATTTACCAATTATTGGGCTGAACTTTCAGTCTTCATAAACCCCATTTATGAGTTGAGACCCAAGAATAACAAAACTTTCCTTTTGCTTTAATACTCCATTACTCAATTTTTTTTTTCTGGCTGAGAACCAAGACATTTCATTATCCCAAGCAAGGATATCTCTTAATGAAAGAATGACCCAAAGTAGATTTAACAAGTTTATTCTTCAGTTTGAGAGAAATTTTTGCAGTGCCGCCAAGGAATACTTAATGTTGACAGAGCAAAGCTGGAGATTATTATATTATTATATTTATCAATCACTTGATGGACAGGAAACAGCAACTATTTTTTTCAGATGCACTAAAACAACATGAACATGAATTGTTTGTTTTAACTGTGAATCACCTGACCGAAAGACATCATATAAATCCTAAGTAACATCTTCTGCTTGATGAATAATGTCTCATGATGAAAAATTGGCACTCGCAAGAAAGATAAGATTTGCATATCTTCCAAACCATCATTTAAAGACCAATGTAAGGATCGGTTTGTCACTTTGCATGGTATTACATTCAAGGTGTTATATCAAGGTAAATGATAACAGAATCACTTATCAACAATTGTCGGCATCCAGTACATAAACGTAAAGTCACTTTGATGAATGCTGTCCTATTGAAAGACTGATATAACACCAAAATGAAGGTTTTCATTACATGAATTTCTAAGATAAATGATAAAATGCATTCATACTTTTGCAGAGTAGTCATGATTGAAAAGACCTTTAAGCGAATGATCAGAAATGTTTTTTGTAAGATCCTATACACTATACGGAAAAGAATAAATGAGTGTGACACTGATCTTTTTCAATAGAAAAATATTTATGTGCATCCATTTTTAAGGGTGGAAATCAAAACTCTGTTCTTATACCGTGAAAGGTGTATGCAAAGCATCTGCTTTACAATGAAAACAAATTTCAAATTTTTGAGTTCAAGAAAGCATTGCAAATGGCATAGGAAACTATGATTTCTGCTAACGGTAATTTATGTCAAGATCTTGCTACAGAAATTGGGCAAATCCATTATTATCTTACTGCAATACATACAGTAGTTTGCTGATTAGGTATGTAAATGAGAATCTAAAGTAAAGGCCAGACTTTGTTGTTCTTTTTTTACAAATCATTAAAACATGATCTCTTCAGATACTACCGCTACTGCTACTTTTAGAAGAACTTTGTCTGAAATCAATTTTGTATTTTGGATTATTTTTCAGTATTTTATCATTGAAATATTGAAAGTATGGAGATTCTTCAAATGTGGAGCTGTATTTGACAACATTGAATCTGGTCCCAAATACAGTACATAAATGTAATCTGGACTGTTATTTTCCACAGACTAACCACTGCAGGGCTTCCTAAAATTGTAGAAAGAATAGGACAAGGGATGGAATAGCCAGTGTGATCAAGGGCTAGGATCATTAACACAAATTCTGCTATAGCCAGCTTACTCATATGGAGTTTGAAACAAAATTAAATAGAGCTGTCAAATATTGAAATTGACTGTCAGTGCCTATTAATTTCACTGTAAGTGACACGCAGTGTGGTGAAAAAGTAAATGCACCTCCTTAAGATCTTATTGTTAAACAGAGTATCTAGACATATTTGACCTTCACCTAGTTCCCACCAAACCCTAATAGTATATGATATTTTTAGGACTTGGTGGAGACTACTACTACTATTTAAACTATCCTCATTTGACAAATGACAGAATAACCCAAACATCTACTATGTCATTGTTTACTGTACGGTATGTTTAAAAATCAGCCAACATCCAATATTTTTGTTTGTAAAAAGTAAGATAACCCTTAGTACTACCTATTCAATCGTGAGGGTGCACTAAAACATGTGAAATTGATTAATTAAACTTGGTTATAAAGTCAGACAGGTTGGCAGTTTGGCAGTTCTGCATCTAAAAAGGGGCTCAAATATTTTCAAGAAATGTTTCAGTAAACCATTTTAAAGTAATAACTCTCTGAAGTAGTGTGCAATTTAAATTTGCTTTTGACATTTTAAAAAGGCTACCACTACCAGAATTGAGAAAGCAGGTATTTGTGGATCAGTTGTTCTACTTTGCCCCAATATTGCACGATTTCATAAAGTTACGTTCTGCTGTGAAAATGAAATATGACTACAACAAAAATCTAGGTTAGTTTAAAGCAAAAATGGCAATATTTAATTTAGCCAAAAGGTACTTTTTAAATAATTTTAGTTTCTTTTACAAAGATGCCTTTGAAGTTCAGAAGGACCTTTCAAGCCTTTCTTTGCACCTTGGAAGGAATCTGATTTTGAAATTGATTTTTTTTCAAGTCAGCCTAAAAAAACATATTGAACTTGAACTGAAGACAATGGTAAGAATTATTTCTGTGGGTTTTTAATCTAGCTCTTTCATGATCTCAACCACTTAGTCAATGCTTGATGCACACTGATGTTGGTGCTTTTATACCGCACTGTAAAGTATTTTGAGTTTTAATATGTATGATCAGTGAATTGAAACGTTAAGGTTGAGTGTGTTCTTTATTGTAACTTTTCTGAGTATTTTTGAAATAAGTAGTTTCTTTAATCTATGAACTGTTAATATGGAGCTATGTAGCAAGGGGGAAGTATTTTTGTAGAGGTCCAATTGAATCCAGTTATAAATTTATATACTGTACTCAGAAATCCTGTTCTAAGAGGTCTAAGAACCTTTAGAAAGTACTGTGAATGGCTTGAGACAAATTCTGAAAGTGATATTTTCAACAATGTTGACAAATTTCACAAAATTGTGGCTCTGCTTAAGCAATATATGAGTAAACAAGCTGACAAAATAACACAAGATATTTGCCCTAAATAATTATGTCAAAATTTAAAGGGAACAACTAGAGTTTTGTAGGAATTACAACAAATCAAATTAAACAAATTTAAAGCCACCAGAAAACATACAAATTGGAAAGCAATTATACATTAATGCCATATGGAGTGTAACAGAAGACATTGCAAAATAAAATAAAGTTAAATTATTGGAAAGTTCATGCTATAAATGTACAATATAGCACAGCTCCTAGGAGCAGCCTTTAATAAATTGTTTTTTGACTCAGAACTTAGGTGTGTTATGGCCTGTTTATAGAGTCAGTATCTGTCCATGATGTTTGCAACTGAGAGGTTCAATGGTTGGGTGTCTTATACCTGACAAAGAATTGACTTTCAGTATGTACATTTGCTTTCCTCATTTTTATTTTTGTTACCTTAAATATACACCAATAAGTGTATACCACTTTTAGGATAGATTTAAACTCCTGATAAGTTGGTCAGTGCATGACAGCAGATCTCTTTTTTTTTAAAAAAAACATGAATTTAAGAGTAACCATCGTTTTGTGTAACACTTGTTCTAAATTACCATTGCACAATAGGCAACTACTGCTCATAGCAGTCTTTTGAAAATTGTTGAAAATTGTTACAAAGGGGTTAGAAGTTAACTACCTGTGTCAGTTTTAAGAATCACTGGAGTCTATCTGTGCCCCATAAAGCTGTTGTAGTTTTATATGATAATACAATTCTTTGCATTTGTGCAATTTTTGCTTTTGTTTAATGGGCCCACATTAAACTTCCCCTAGAATAAAAAATATTTTTTTTGTCGTAGTAATAATTTTCTTTTGAAACTGTTCTTTCTCTGTCAGCTGAAACATTCTTCTCCAAATAAAGAAGCATACACTGCCATAAGCTTGGTCTTTAGACGTCTCTAACGATGGGCAATATTTATAAGTTAACCAATGGTTTAAGCAAGTCATGCATTTATTTAAGAGAACTCTAGTCCTTCCTGACTGTAAAGTATTTAGATTTTGGACACACATCATCTTATCTGTTAAAATGAATTAAACAAATAGCAAATTTAATTGAGGACAATGGAATTATTACAGTTGTTTAAAAATTGGTGATTAAATGGGTGACCTACAAAAATTTATGGACTGAGATTTTCTAGAATGAGAGCTGAAGACATCTTAACCTTTGTGCTAGTTGATCATTTTGGCTCTCTGAATATGTCTGAACCACCTCTCTCCCCATCATCCTTCTCTCTATTAAACTGTTGTTTTTATTCACTTGCATTGCCCTTGAACACTGTAAAATACAGTGACTGTCCCATTTCTAAATGTGCCTCGTGCATGATTATTTCTTACTGGCATCTGTAAGAAATAATCACTGTACTACCTTGAATTTAAGCTGAGTTTTAGCCCCACAATTAAAAATAATGACACTAACAATCATACTTTCCCTGTTGCACTTTAAACTATGTCATGGCGACAGGCTTGGAACATTGTGCATGATTTATTGACTTTTCTTAGCTCTAAAGGGGGTATACAAACAGTGATGGAGATACTGTAGTGTTTTCTGCAATATGTTTTCTTTGTTTCTTACACAGGTTCTTACGCAAGTAGTCATTTTATTTATTCCAGGGTCATTTGTGACAGGAGATTACAGAATAAATCCCAGATGTTTTAAAATGTAGAAACTATACAGTACATGCGTCAATATCATACCAGATTTGTCAACAGTCTTTCTTGCTTTAGTCTATGTATACAATATTATATGAATATAAATATTACTTAAATTGCCTTTTAAAAGCATTCAGACTCTTGTCTTGAGGTTTTCACATTATATTGTTTTAAAGCTTGCCAACATCAAACTTTTAAGGAGAAATTAATGGTACATACACTACCCACTCAACACATTCAAAGCAAAAAAAAAACAGAAAGGTGTAAAGATAAATAGATAATTAATATGAGCAAAATGTGGAAATGTCATGACTGTATACGTATTCAAACCCTTTGCTGCTGTAAACCTATGAATTAAGGTGTACCAAATTACCTTGGTAATCCATGCAATTAGTAGAATGACCTCTGCCTGTGTGAAATAATAGTGGTTCAGATGATTTCAGATTACAAACACCTGTTTTACAAACACCTAAGTTTAGTTATTCAGATAGTAAATTTCAAGCAAAGATGTAACCACGAAGACCAAGGAGCCTTCACACTAACTAAGGGATAAAGCTGATAAAGGCACAGGTCAAGAGAAGGGTAGAAAAAACATTTCAAGGACCAATATCCCTGTGTATGATCAGTAAGATGTGTAAGGCTCCCAGACATTGACAAGATCAAGCTGTCCCTCCTAACTGAGTAGCCAGGCAATGAGGAAAATAGTTAGGGATACCACTGTTGGGCGAATGGTGACTGTTAAAGAGTTACCAAGTTCAGTGGCTGAGATGCAAGAAAATATCCTTGGGTCAACAACATTCCAGCCATCCCACAAAGATGGAATGTGTAGCAGAGGTATAGAAAATGTAAACCCATTGCTCATAAAGCAGGTTTCACATGTACATGATACTGCAAACGTGATAAAAGGTTATGTGTTGAGAAGACCTTTTTTGACCTTTTTGGTCTAAATGCCAAGTGTTACATCTGATACAAACTAAACATAGTGCATCACTTTTTCAGCACTGTCACAAATGGTGCTGGCAGTTTAGTGTTGTAGTTCTGTGACTGGGATTCCTGTCAATACTGTTGGGAATATACTGTAGATGGAGCAAAGTACTGGCAAATCTTAGGATAAAACCTGCTTCTGACCTAAAACTAACCTTTGACCTAAAGTCATACAATAGGATCTGTGGAATGATCTGAAAACTCCAAAAGTCCAAAAGAAATCCCTTAAAAAATTGAATGATCTTGACGAAATCTGCCAAGAAGAATGGACAAGAATTGCACCAAGCTGGTGTGCAAAGTTGGTAGAGACTTTCACCAAATACCGAGTTCACAAGTCTGAATTTTATACAATCAGACTTTCATTTTCCACTCAGTTTTTTTCTGACTCTTTTTTCTTGAACTTATGTTATTATGCTATATTCATGTACATTTAAATGTTCATATTAAATTGAAATTGTTTATGTGTACCATGTCTACACTGCTGAATGGCTTTAATCAAAAGGGCTTTTAATTAGTTAAAACTTCAGCTTATGCTTCTTAAAAATACTAACTGCATGCTTTTTGGCACTATGAAAAAAAAAACACTGATTCATTGCTTATCTGTATTTCTTTGCAGTTCCCCACAAAATATAATGAGTCAGAGGCCATTAAAACATAAGAATGGAACAAAAAAAAATCCTAAATATTTACTCCCACTGGACAAGGCATGTGTGTACAGTCTTACAAAAATCAATGCTTGTGTTGCAGTGTTAAAGCAAAAAGTGCTTTATTGTATTTATACTGCCACACAGGAGACTTTAGCTCTCTGGCTTATACTGTGTTGTATGTTTGCTTTCAAAATACAGATGCTTTTCAATTTATAGAAACATTTGGTTGAAAGCTGCTTATATTCATTGTGTTTGTGACAGCCTGGCAGCATGGAGTGCGAGGTTGGTGGGTGGAGACACCAGCCCATCACAAGGCACACAAGCACAAAGCTGAGACATCAATTAACAAGGCCAGTATGACTCTGGGATGTAGAATACGTCATGCAAGGTCCACGCAGAAGGTGCCCCAGTTCACAATTGAACCCGACCCCCTAAAGCATGTCACTGTGCACCCTACCTAAAATAAGATGTCCTTAATAAACGTCTTGTTCAAGATATATACAGTAGAGATTCTTAAAAACAGTAGCAAATATAAAAGTAGTTTACTGCACATACAATAAAAGTAAAACCATGTACCTCATATATCCTACTGTATGTAGGAAAATTATAGCTCCGGAAATCTTAGCAGTGTTATCACTGATCCCTGATAGAGCTCCAGTTTCCTATGTATATTTTATGTATTGTATGCACTGCATATTAGGATGAACTTAGTATGGATTTGACAAACCTCAGTTGCATCACTTTATAGCTTTCTAGCCCTTTAGTGATACATCGTACCTGTAAGTCATTTACTGTAAGTTCAGGTACTACTGTTTATCATGTGTATTTTGCTTTTTAATTATCACTTTATGTTGTGTGAAGGCATATCGATATGCCAACATTTACTTAAGAATATAAGATTTGAAAATGAAAGGAAACTGCTGACCCTACTTGCGTGTTTATAGTTGAGTAGCGAAGTGAATCTACAGTTTCAGACTAGAGACTGGACCTCAACTACCTGGCTGGTAAGCACGTTGCAGATACCCACAAAACGTTGTATATAGAGAGTCTCTTTTTCTTCATCTTTAATGAATTCCCTTTTAGTGTTTAGTTGTGACCTCATGTCCTTGCTTCACCACTGAGTAAGAAATAGTCCTTGGGATCACTCTGTGTATACCCCTGAGTATTATATTTACTTTGATCATGACTCTGCTCTGTCTTTTGTTGTAGACTGAAGAGATTTGGGTCTTTTTACTTGTCTATATGTGGCAAAATTCTCTCATTCTTATCGCTCTTCATTCAACTATTTCTATAGCTACAATGTCCTTTTTGTAGTGCACTCCAGCAATGAGTAGAGTTACTGTACGTAATTATAGTTTATAAATACCACATTTGGAGTTGACTGTTCTAAAAATGTGACATATTTCAACAAAAGGGTCTTCATTATAATAGTTACTAAGAGAATATATTTCTTGATGTATTGCTTGGCAGTAAAGATTTTCTTTATTTTATGTAGCATTCCTAATCTTGGGAGGGTAACTTCTTTATTGTGTTCTTGAATGTAAGACATTATGAATCAATCATTTATTGTTCTAAAACTTTCTAATGAGAAGTGACAAAAATCCTATACTATTTTTTAGTTCAATTTTTAAACTGAGCTATATTTGATCTTCAGTCAATGTTTTGAAGAAATTAAGCAGTTTGGCCAAAGTGTCTGCACATTCATTGATTTTGAAAATAAGCCAAAGGTTCAGCTCTTACACTTGGTGTTTAGAGCATGGCAATGTGCTTTATTTCCACAAGGCTCTCTCTTTCCAGAAAAGCTGCTCTAGGGAGATCATTATGTTGCTACTTGTTCATTACTCATTTAGATGGACATGCTTAACAGTTATAGCTGTGTTTAGCTTCTTTAGAATAACAACACAATAACTTCACAACTTCATTCAGACTTTATGCACATAGTTATTTCATCATCACATGAATGTTTTTTTCAGAATTAAGCAATATTGAATGTTTTTTCTTCCACAGTTTAGCTAGCTAGTCAAATGAAAGCTGAAGATTTTTATGAAATTGTATGGTATAGTAATTGTATGGTAAAATAAAAACATTCTTTGAATAAAACTGAAAATAAATAATGCTTTTTACTGAAAAGGTATTAATTTTACAGACAGTTTTAAGGGCAAAGGCTACATACAGTAGTTCCATCAGAACTATCTATGAATATCTCTTTTTCAGTAATGGATTATACAGGTGAGGTGCTATGTGGAAAATGTTAACGATAGAAAGGTATAAAAAGAATTTCAAGTTCCTGCCAGTGGATTGGAGCCGACAGTATTTCATCATGGAATAGTAATTGGTTACCATGTGACAGATGTATTGCATTTGGGAGGATGACTAAGGGGAGATGTCAGAGACGATGCCAGACCAAGCTAGCCAAATAATCTGACAGTGCGTCAACACACCGAGACTATTGATGCATCTGGTGAATACAAAACTAATAATCTGGCCTTCAAGCTGTTAACTACCAACCATCCCTTAGGAGTGTCAGGAACTGCATCCAAAATGGCTTAAGCTGACCAAGCAAAAGATAATGTGTGTGAATTCACAGATGTGTCTGTGGTCAATGATTTATAGAACAGTAGTTATGTATCCTTGGCGATGATGAGTTTGCTTTACTTTTTGTTTCTAATGAGAGTCTTCATGTTGTAGCTACTGTACCCTGAGAATCATTTGATCCACAAATCATTGAGAGAGTTGCATATGAAAGTGTCTATGTAATAGTGTGTTTCTTGTGCTATTAACTTGTGCCATTTGATATTTAATATTTATAAAGGGTACTATGAGTAAAAGAATATGCTATTGACAGTAGTGTACTGCTTTTTATGTATTGTAAAGTACTATACTATTTTTGACAGCAGTATACTGCTTAAATTATTGGAATTTTAAGGTGAGGGACAGATACAATAAAATTTCATAATGCCAGGAATATATCCTGGTGTTTCAAAGAGATCAGAATTGCAAACATTTGGTCTGCCTGGACTCTTAAATTCATTCTTACAGAACAATCCTGAAATGAGTTAGAAAAGCAAATCAAGACAAATCTCAAGAGACCAACTCCTTTGTAGTAGAAATCGTGCTATGAAGAGGAATGACACTGAATTCCTCCAGCCATATACAGTATCTGAAGATGATGGAAAGTGTATTTCCAGGCATGCAGGAGTCATTACATCCAAAAGTACTGTATATCTGAATGTAATGGTATTCTGTAATACTTTAAGGCTGTAACATTTGAACTAACCAAGGACATGCACAAGTTTTATCTTGCAGAATGCACAATTTTTTTTTATACTTGATTGAGTTTAAAATACAATATAAAGGAGTATATAACTAAAACTAACTTAAAAAGAAAATTTAGAACAGAGTCCAAAAAAATATTTTAGTGTGTAATTACATTCAATGCAATTGTAAATAATAGGCTCATCAATATCCATCATCTTGGAAGAACAGACCTCATCTGTTCCTGTAACATTTGCAGAAATATACATAGAGTTCTGAAAAGTATCTAAATTCAGCAACATCTCCAGCAGTCCAGGGGGCAGAACCCTCACTGCTAAACATATCAAAACGAGTGACCATAGTTCTCTTGTAACTTTAGTTCTTAAGAAATCACATTTGAACTAATGTTAAATTCTATGTACATCACTTTTAATGTAAAAAATAGAAGAGGTATTAAGATTCTGCTCATAATCAGAACAAAATGCAATTAGCATGAGCATTGTCAGTTATAATACAAACACAAAGACATCTAATAGGATTTCTTGCTTGATGTGCAAAACAAATTATAAAACAACAATTGCTGTATGTTTTGTATACTTTTTCCTAAGGCTTTCATATTTTGTTCCTGAAAGTTTGAGCTTCTCAAAATGTACTGTAGCAACTTTTTTTTTACTCAATTAAAAAATGTTTTAAAATGTATTAAGAAACTCTCTAGCACTTGAAAGTGGTACACAAAAGCCGCAAACAGTAGCTCTCTTAGACCTTTGTGTGACCATTTGTCTTTTCTTTATTTTCCACAAAAGCAAATTGAACAAGCAGAAAGAAAAGCGCTTTCTTGATAAAAAAGTTGGACAAAACTCACAAAGTAATTCTTACAGCTGACGTTCAACTTAAGAATGTGTTATTGAATGTTAAGTATAGGTAGCGGTTTATCCTAATTCCAGCAGTTTATAATGTTTTAAATGGAATGTATTAACTGGTTAGGTCAATCCTATCCCACAAAATACTCCAGACATTCACAAAGCATTCAATTCTTGGATGTTGTTGTGCCAACTGAAATAATTTCTGAGAAAGAAAAACAAATTGCAGCCTCTGTAAGGATTATAGATGTACTGTAGCACTCCAACTTTTATTTTTTGGAACAGTTTGGATGCGTAGTAAGGCCCTGTGGAGCCATCTTTCTGCCCCTTCTAGGACAGAGCAATAATCTTATTATAATTGGCACCATTACAGATTGTTCTACTTCAAGTGAGCTACTTTAGTACATACTGTACAGTACAGAACTGAGTAATGCTCAGTTTATTACACCTGTCTCTCCAGCAGCAGGATGCACTAGTGTGGTACCCTATGAGGTCAAACTATGCTTAACCTGCAGAAGAATCTGATAAATGATGGCTCAAACAATCATCTGCAGGCCAAGTAAAACAAGTTTACTTTTGCATATCTTTATTGGGTCTATACTGAATTCAGTGGGATCCAGATTTGAATGTAAACAACAGCATTGGAAATTAGAAGGAGTGTTAGAATAAAGGAAAATTCTTAAATATTTTTGGCAGTTAACTTCAAATGATTGTCCTGTAAACCTGTGAATTCTATCAGAATTAAGGTATTTCATTTACAATACTTAAATTAATAGGTTATTTTATTTTAAACTTAAATTATACAGAATTACCAAAAAAAAGAAACAAATTACTTTAAATGACACATCTGGTTTCTTTTATGATTGTACACAGTAAACCAATATGAAAACACTATTAGATACCAAAAAGTCTTTGAACAAAGCAACAGGCACATGTTTTAATATTTCAACGAATTATTCGTAGTGTTTTTTTAAAGATTGTATTCATGCAATTTGGTTCAATCAGCTCGTTTTGTGCTAGAACTGTAACTTGAATAACTAGCGTATTTAGTATACATAAACAGTGTGTGAAAGATCCCCCTTTCCGATAGCGTGGCAAGGGGTTTTTCCCCAATATGATCCGTAACCGAATATTTCCCTGGATTGCAGTGGCAAGAACCTCACTCGGTCGTTTCCGGTTTGCCAGGTGCGCTCATTAACCGCATTCTTATTTACCGGCGTCCCAACCCGGAAAACAACCGAGGCTGTAGTATTACACCGCTATGATCCTTTTGTGATCTGTTGTACCAGGAAAAAAACCCCACTAACCTTCATACTTTCTTTTAAATGCTCACTATTCTTCTAAACTATGAGAATTCCTAACAAGAGGAACTGCTTTTATAGGACGTTGGAGACTCCAGGTGCTGCCAATTCAGTGATTTAAATGTGCGAATTTGAAGAATGTTTTTTTTTTTTTTTTTTTCGAATTTTTTGAAGAATGTGGCTCGCTAACGTGAAATGACCCCGCTCCTTGGAGATTCACCTGTGCGCTCAACACCTGCTTTGCAGCAGAGTGCCTGTATTTAAGAGGTTAACTACAGGAGTCAGAAACAGCAAAGTTCACGAATAGCTCAGAGTCCGGATGCTTTTTTAAGCACGTTTTAAAGAAATAAGATAGACTCCACTTAGTTTTGCAATGGGTTACAGTGTATGAGAAATCTCGACGTATTTGGCAAGTGCTACAATGGTGATGGGTTTTATTGCCCAGTATGGGCTTGTCATCTCACTTTTTGCAAAAGCTGTTTCCCTGCCTTCCTTCTGACGGCAGAGACAAATGAAAAATACTCCAGCTGCATGCTTTTACAAAGAAACAAACACTGAAGTTAAAACTAAAAATTTGCTTTTATTTCTAGTATTTTTAAAATCCCCGGCATTTTCTTCACTGAAATACAGTTCTTCTAGTAACATTAAATTCAAGTTAATTCTCTAACGTAAAAAAAAAAGAGATGGGTTATTTAACAAGACCTTCGTAGAAAAGTATGATTTGTTAGAGGTTTAAAACAAGAAGGTTAATAGATGCGTCTGTTATCTAAAGTTTTTTTTCGCTCAGCTTAGAGGGATCCTATCAAACTAAGGAACCAAGAATGGCTTTCATTGCATTACATGAAAAATATATTTAAAAAAAACTATTTTTGAAATGTGACTGCAAAATAAAAAAAAATGAACAATTATATGAAAACCAAAATTGTGCACTATGACAAACCGATTGATTTAGAAATCGCAAGCCGTAACAAAACCATGCATGACAATACATTAGAAGAAGTAAAAATCAGCTCTGAAAATGGCTACTATTTAGAGTCTTCCTCGAACGAGAAACTCACTTCAATAATGAGAAAATATCAGTGATGTAATACAGAACAAGCAATACTCTGGAGCTGAAAGGCAAATTACATCAGCATAGTTCAAGGATGGGAGAAGCATGCTTATCAACTGCTGCAGGCAGTCACTAAATTCAGACTTATTTTATTTGGAGCTACCGCTATCTGATTATTAAATGGCACCTTGAATTCCACTGTCCTTTCGAAATATGCAAAAGAAAAAATGCCAGAGAGGTATCAAGTTTCCCTTTAATTGATTTTTTTATGTTACATGTTCTAATATGATTTAGATGTCTACATCTTACAATTCATGCTATTCATGTACAGGATTGTTCTTAGCTTTATTATGTACTGTAAGTTTAAAAATACTGGAAGGAACTGTAACTACTCTATAGCAGCTCTCCAGTAATGTCAAGATTTCAAGCACCAGTACCTGAAGATATTAAATTGGCTCAGTTAAGCCTATAATGGTCTGATTTAATTTATTAAAGATCTAAACTGAAATGAAAACCAAGAGGCACAATGACCTTCCAAGACCAGGATTGGAGACCTCTGAATTACGATCTTTAACAGATTTTTTGCGGACACTGCATATTGTGTGATTTGCACGCCACATATATGTGGTACACTTGAACAAAATAGTTTTTTTTTTCATTAAAAAATAAAAATAAAAAGGCTTTCATAATTCATGAGTTTCACAGTATTTCAAAGTAACTGTGGTCCATTGCATATTCCTGATAAGATAATGATTTGAAAATACTTACCCCCAAATCAGCTAACCTTTTTTAGAATGAAATGGTGATATGTAAAGAATTTTAATGCTTACTCTCTTCTTTCATTCTTCATGTTACTTCCTAAATATGAAAGGACAAAACCATGACACACATTACTCAGTTTGGCAGACAGAGTGTATTATATGGTTTATACAAACTACAAATGAACATTGTGTAACATAACATACTGTAACATCATAATGTTATGTTATATGTGTATAGGAACAGTGTGTGGTGGTACTGTAATGTACTGTAATGGTGTGTGTGGGGAGGGAACCTTAAAACCGACTTTTGAATTTAAGGCTATGTATCACTAGCCAGCAGCAGTGGTGCCTATGAAATAGATATACAGTACAGTACCTTTTAATAGAACTTGACTATCCTTTGTTAGAATTACTCTGCAACAACTTTTTGAGGCAAGAGTATAATTTATGCATAATGTGTGAAGATGAAGCTATTACACAAAATAGGAAAAAACACATCAATGTAAAGTTTATACATTTTAGACTCAATAAATATAAATTATTAAGTTAGAAAAACCTATATACAGTTGGACAAAAGTGCTGGTAGGTTTTTCATGTTACTGATAACTGATCTGTTGGCCAGACAAATTGAAATCAATGTTTATTACTTAATATAAACAACTTAATAAAGAAGTTATATCTGAAATGTAGAACTTAGTAATTAATTTTCCAGTGTCATCATTAATATTTTTTAAAACTATAAAGTATAAATCTGATACACATGTGGAATAATGGAATAACATTAAACTGAAACATTTTTCCAAGGAGTCTTGATGATTTTATAATATGTTAATGTAAGCCAATCACAATTGTCAAAGATTTTCACATCACAATCCAAAGGTTAATTGGAATGGCAGACTAAACTGGTGTTCTGTCGAAAGCCTCTAGACATCAATCAAGCTGCTCCGATGAAACTAATCTAAAGAATAATTATTTAACAAGTTAATTACTGACTAATGATTGATAGTGATCCCCTATTAATTAGGAACAGATATTGTCTTTCTGCAATACTTGTGACTGAAAGTAAAGCTTAATTTAAAGCAGAGATTAATTTTAATCAACTTCCTGTATGTCTTTAATAACAATAAAACAAAATTATGCTTCATGTCATGTTATAGCAGTTAGGTTACTAAAGATAATATCTTGGTTTTTCAATTTAAGATATTTGTAATGGATGGCACAGTAGTGCAGTGTTTACAATACAGCCCTGGGATCTTGGGTACTATTTGTGTGGCTTGTATGTTCTCCATGTATTTGTGTGGGTTTCCTCTGGGTTCTCTGGCTTCCTCCCACAGTCAAAAGACATACAATACCGATTGGTTGGTTTCTGGGACATCTGGCCCTGGTTTGAGTGTGTGTGTGTGTGCGCCATGCGATAGACCACTGTCCTGTCTAGGATCTGGATAGTATCCCCCCTTGCACCTGTTGCTTGCTGGCTAAGGATCTGACTCCCCTGCAATCCTAGATTGTTTGTTATTGGTTATTTATTGGTCTTACAAATTTTAAGAGATTTCCAATGTAACATTACTGAAATAAAAAAATCCATCATTTTCACAGTTAATAATCAACGTACAAAATCAGTGTGCTTAGAGATTTAATAGAGCATTTAATGGAGTCTACGCTGTTTGAACGCTAATGTGAGGACAGAATTAGCATCAGTGCTGATCACAACAATTAATAGCTACAGATAGGGGTGATCTAAATATATTATGTTTTGTTTTTGCATGTAGTCTGATCACATTTGAGGAGATACAGTATACTGTAGCATACTACAAATATGCTTTCTGGCACACTTTAGACATTGAAAGAGGTTTTCTGTAGTCTCCTTATATTTCTTCCTTTAGTCAAACGCTCTGTATCTAAAATAAATGTTACATACCAACAGTCATCCTAGTGCTTCTGTTATAATTTCCCATAGTATGAAAGAGTTAATTAAGCATACATTCTGCTCTACCATTTTAATTTTAGCTTGTCAGACTAGCAAATGTAACAAGGGTGGGAAGAGCCCAGCATGAGGATAATTGTCACTAATTATTGGCCCTTCATTTTATAATGTGCCAGCAGTTGTTGTTTTCATTACTCAGTTTTTTAGAAGACATTTCATGGGTGTGTCTTAATTGATATCTTGAGATTTCTGACTAGGAGTTATGATCCACTTTTATTCCTGTGTTTTACAGTTTTTCTTTTAAGATACATTTTTTTCTCTTAAAAACCAAACACCACTATGTTCTTTGACATGGAAACTTATTGGCGCCACAGAGAGAAAATATGGCATTTATACAAAATGGTATTGCAATTTAAATTATTGAGTTTAAATGCAATAGTTAATTTGTAAATAATGTTGGATACTATAGTAATATCTTTCATTACATATGCAAAAATATTGTTCCCTTCAAAGTAGCATTGACTTTAACAACAGTATAAAATCATCACACTCCTCTCTTTGGGGAAAAAATAATCTAAAGGAGCCCGTGTTCTGTCTTTTGTATACGTGAAATACATCTCCGTGTCGGTGTACATTCTCGGGTTTAACTCGTGCTGTTTTCATCGTTTCTGTGACAAATAAAAACAGCACATTATCTAAACACTTGTTATTCTCGGTGTGAATCTGCAGAAATATATACTGTACATGTTTTTGCCTACTCTTCGAACAGAATCAGTTTTCAATGACTTGACTGTAAGACTGTTCCTGTTACTGTTCATCGGGGACTGTCACATACTGTATGGGGGAATCATCTGAATTAATTGGTGTTTTAAAAAATCCCGCTAGACTTTTTGATTTTTGAAAATTAAAACTGCATTATAGACTGTGATAGGTACTGGGAGTATCTGCTGATGCAATCCAAGTCAGGTCAAGTTGGAAACTTTACCACACTCCGGGACTCGGGACTCTGTGCAACAAACATGTTTTGGTCAGGTAATGTCAGAGGGAGAAACCATATTCTGCACCCAAGGAGTCAGTAGACACAAGGGAGATTAAACTCCAGGCCCCAGTGCCAGAGCCAGATGACTTTGGACAGAACGTCCAGTGGGAGGACAATGCTCTGTTGTTGCTGTCCTGACCAGAACCTTCAAGAGAAGAAAGATGAAAATGATGCTCAATCATCAGCCCCCTATCCCAGAGATGCCACATGGAACGAAGACGTCTGTGAAACAACACTGTTCTCCCCACAGATTCTGACTGAGGGAGAGAATATTGCCTGGATGACAATGATGCCTCTCTCACTATTGACTCCACCAGATGAAATAGAAGACATCTCCAAATAAATTACTCTTCTCGCCATATCCACCCATAGGAAGGATGAACAGGGCATTATCTAAATGATAATGCCAGTCTCCCTTCAATCTCTGTCCTGGAGGAAGGTGGTAGCCAAGGCTACCACAGTCTACAACACCATTTTCCCAGGGCAGGGCTATATGTGTATCTCCCCAGAGAATCGTCTCTAAACCTGCCATTTATATGACACAGAACCTCCTTTTTTATTTTGTTGACCACACTGGCATGGTTATTTCTCTGTATGGTGAAGGATGCATGATGTAGTAATGGACATGAACACATCAACCCTTCTTCCTTTTGGAGTTGATAATTTCTCCCTTCCACTTTAGTGCTCTGATGTCTTTGTCTCAGTCTGTAAGAGATGGTACAAAGGTAACCAAGTGGACAGGCAATGGTCTTATCTCCCGAAGATTGAGATATCAACATTTTTAAAACTGTTTACTCTTTCATTCAATCTTCTGATGTTCCACTCACCAGGCTTTCTGCCAAGGCCAATGTGTTTGATGTTCTTGGAAAAGACACTCCTCTCCTCCCTTTTGAGGTATATATTATCCAACAGGCCTGTGTGCATGGCAGAGTGATTGTCCAGGTACAGGTAGGTAGGTACAGCTGTGACTCATCCTGCTCTTGCTGTCCTGGATGGTATTCTGGAAACACTTCTCTGTGGAAGCACTGAAGTGATGAGTATTTTGGCCAATATCAGAGTGACCATCTTCTATGGACAATAACATTCTGAGATGCTACATTTGGCAGGAATGCAGGTTATCGGTACCCACAAGGATCAGGATTATTTTGGGGATTTGAGGGCTGGTGTTCACATCTGGGCTGGGACACGCATAGCAGTGGGACAATGGATCAGGATAGTTTATTTTCCTGGAAACAGTAATGAGTCTCTCAAACAGACACCTGCTCCATACTCATCTGCTTAGATAGCACCTGTGAACTCTCAGCACTCAACTACATCCTTTAATAATTCTTACTATGTATTGCACTAATTAAAACAAATCACTTGGAAACCAGTAATGCACCTTGTTAATTTCACTTATAGTACTCACTGTAAAGTATGTATTATATACACACCTAAAAGTGTTTTTATTACTGTCCACTCAGCTTTTGTACTGTTTTAATTCTAACTTATTCATTTGTTTCAGGGTACCTGTATTATGCATCCAAATTGTGCTAACAAAATTGTCATTTTATAAATCATTGATTTTACCTTATTGTACCTGCATGACCTTGCACTTTCACTTAATGCTAAGTTTTACATATTGCATTATCTGTATTCCTGTATCTTGTATTCAATCAAAGGAGGATGAGAAACCATTGTGAAAAAATATTTTTTAGGCTTTCGTTCTGGATAACATTAATCTATTTTCTAATTAGTTTTCCAATACAGGTGTGATGCCAGAGCCTGTCTTGTCCAAAGCAGTGTACACCCTGGACAGGACATGTCTATCACAGTGAATGCACAGACACAGATATTCACACCAGGGCTAATTTTCTCAGAAGTTATTTAACCTACCTGTACATCTTTGAAATCTGGGAGGAAACTAAAGCACCTGGAGGAAACCCATGTGAACACAGGGAGAATACCCAAATAGATGCACACTATCCACACAGATAGTGCCAAAGGTTCAGAATTGAACTCAGGGCCCCATCACTGCAAAACGATGTGCTGCCCCATTCTGGATTCATTAGAAAAAAGTGATTTTAATTACATCCACTCGCACCACAAATAAATCAATATTTCGCAAGACAATACAATCCCTAATACTTAGTGCTTATTTCCTAGTACGGTATATACAGTAGTATTGCATAAATATTGCTTGATTTTATTTATAAGTGTCTATGGTGGTGTACCAGTTAGGAAAACCAGACTAGCTACTGAAGCTCTGCCATTTACAGTATATGATACAGAAACTCTTCTTTTTGTCCAACGCTCTGTGGTAGTCTATATTAAATGAAGGCAACACATCCTCAGAGATGTGTGTGTGCATCTGCTTTTTTTAGTTCATTCCTTGATAACTAACTAAAGGATGGACACAGCTCTTCCTCTGCCCTATCCTGTAGTTTTCCAAGCAATAGGGTCATATCTTATATCATGATTCTGTTTCAACCTGAATGTAATTTGGCCTGAGTGCATTTGGGTAATCATTTACCATGGCTGGCATCTCAATTTCAACCTTTCTGTGCATGTATTCTGTAAATGCTAACCCAGGACAAAAAAAATCCCATTATTAAACCTCAACCTCTAAGTTCATCATCAAACATCAAGGCCAAGATGTGAAAATACTCTATATTGTATATCTACAGTATTCATTTAATTCACAGTAATTATACTGTATCTTTATTTTCTTTAATCTTTGTGTCTTTTTAATGATTATTTTCTGAGATTTTAACAATGAATATTTGAGTTTACCATTGATGATTTATAAGTAAAATTAATAACCATTTTCTGTGCTTGGGGAATAATACCAAGAAGGAAAATGCATCTGGGAAGTCATTAGCAAGCAACTGAAGTAATAAGTTTTCCCTTAGGGTAACCCATACAGTGAACACACACATCAGATTGAATACTTTCTTCAGCTGTGTTTTAATGTTTTTCAAAATTTAAGGTTTCTATTCATGGAGTACATAAGAGTATGTAAAGAACATGATAAACTACATGCCTTTTTAAGTTTTGTTTTGCTTTTTGTTCCAATGATTATTTTAACTTTTTAGCGTAAAAAAGCTAAAGGAATCCAAATTCAAACAATTTTGCTCGCTCATTCAAATAGAGGTCATGAGCTTCAGCTTTTTCTTACCGCATTTTGTGTTTCAAATGATCTTTTTTTACTGGTGTTTAATAGTACTAATGCTAGTCATTCATTCTAAAAACTATTGTAAAATATTGAGTGACAGAAATGAGTGCTGAAATATTGTTTACCAGCTCATGAGGTTTCTATACTTTAAAACCAGGAGTAATGGGAAGACGTGAAAGGTCAGGTGTACATTCCTTGTTTGCTCTTTTGAAATGGCTATAAAGCCTTTCACACACTCATGTAGTGCTGTAATTTGTGCAAATGGGATACAGTTCGAGCACACCTTCTTTATTCATATTTCCAACACCGGTATGTTTTGCCAATTTAACATTGAAACTCATTATGGTTCTATGAGGGCCTCTTTGTTGATCTATATCTTTGTAATTAACAAAAACATGGAAGTTTCTGTAAAATATTAGAAGTAATATATATTTTTGGATATGAACATGAATTATTCATGCAAGCTTTTGAACAAAGGAATAATCAAGGGTTGTGTTTTTTCATTGTTTTCTAATTGCTTCTCGGTAAATTTGGGACTTCAAAAAGTAAAGATGATAAAGTTAGATGAAGGATTAAAAGATACAGTTAGCGTACAATTAACCTCCTTGGAGTAATTTATTGGTAATTATCTGGAACTGAGACAAAGAACTCATTAAAAAACTGCCCTGATACTTATCTTTTATTTCAGGTTTTTTCAACACTAATGCTATTAACACTGTGCTTGCAAGTTTTAACCGGATTGTAACACACAATGAATAACAGGCCCCACAATGTGAGCTAAATGTAGTCAACCCTGACAATGTGGATTCATTTCTCACATGAGAAACTTTCTGATATTTTTTATAAGATCAAGGTGAATTCGGGATGCTCTGCTTTTTCTTGCAGTCACTTATCTTTTCTCTAATTATGCAAAGCCTCACATTTCAAATGTGTAAAAAGTTTAGACAAACCTCAGATGATTTAACTTGACATACATTTAAAAAGTTTTGTGTTTTTTGCTTTCAAATGCGATTTCATTGTGAAAATGTGAATGCAGTAGTTCAGTCAAATTGGTATGAATGCAAAGAGACAATACATTTTAAAGGGATAATGTGCTCAGTATTTTAATGGGATAGGGATGGGATGAGTTCCGTCGAGTCCGTATTAACTCATGGTGACCCTATGGATAGTTTCCCCATCACTATCCATAGAGTTGCCATGGCAAGATATGGAAGTAGATTGCTAGGCAGTTCTTCCATGCAGATAGTGCTAGTGTTGTTGCCGTTGTCACCATTGATCCTCCACCACTAACACCACCCCATGTTGCTGGTGCCCAGTATGCGTTATTAGACAACCTTGTGCCTGACGTGGGACACAAACCCACTGCCCTGAGATTTGAGTCTCATGCTCTACCAACAGAGCTAGTCGGGGCACCAATATTTTAATATTTGACGTGAATTTATCTGGCTGAAGAAATGGCAACACTGACCATAAAAGTGAGGTGGAGAAAAAAACCCTTACTTGCAAGTAATGAACCAGGGAGACAGCTGCAAGCACAGTGAGGCAGAGGGAGGGGTTGCGAGAAAAATACTCACAAATGCTCAGCAGGCAAGATATTGTGAATGGAAGTGCAAGATAACAATTTGATCTCTTCTCCAACTTTTGTTTAACAACTCCGTTCCACTAAGTTGGTCACTACTTAATGAGACAAAGATTTTAAAAGGATGGTTTATTTAACTATGAAGTTAAATTTTAATACTTGGTGCTAACTCACCTGACTGGGAAAATCACAACCTTGGCTGTAAGGTCAAGAGGAAGATGCTGTGTTGATCTGGAAAGAGTAGCCTGAGGACATCTAAGAAGTCTCCAGAATTCCAGAATGGCAGAAATAAGAATAAAATTAATTTTAAGTCTAATATGTGGAATTTAAAGAACAAGTATGGGTTCTAAATGTAACTCCCATAAGAGGAAAAATATCAGTTAATGCAATGTTCTTAAAGTGATGGTCCTAAGAAAAATAACTCAGGAGTTAGGAACCTTGGGGGGCTGAGGGGAGAGATAGTTAAGAGCAGACACTGCACCAGCTGGACACCACAGCATGGATGGCAAGAGGGATGGGGGATGTGATTTGTCACTGTATCAGACATATCACTGGTGTGAGCAGAAGTGAAAAAGAAGTCCAGTCCCAGTGCATGCTGAATCTGCTACGAGCGATTTGTTATGTACCCTGTGCAGGTCTCTAAGTGAGTCCGATGGCTTACGAGTCCAAGAAGGGTAAGGCAGCAGAGTGCTCAGTAATTCCAGGCTAGGTCGAATCCGGCATTAAGAAACTGAGGCAAACAAATCCAAAAAGGGGCGAGATGAAAGGGTAGTCCAAAGGTCCAAAGCAAGATTGGTCTCTGTGTCGGTGATCAGAAGTCTGAGGACGATGCAAACTCAGGAGGCGGATAGATTCCTAATACCGAGCAAGGACTAGGAGTGAACAGAGGGTTTAAATAGTGAAGGAAGAGGAGACTGAATAATGAGGATTGATGCTAGCTGTGCTTGTAACAGAATCTGTGATATTGTATCTTCAAGCTACTCAGAGTGGTGTGAGCTTCCATGGGGGGTCCTAAAGAGACAACGAAAAGGAGGATTGGGGAGAGGGGAGAGATAAAACAACAAAGATAGCCTGGGATTGTAGATATGGTGGGTTAGATGTTCATTGTCGTAAATGTCTTTTTCTTCTCATACATAAAGTATATTCACATTTTGTATTTTGTAATTTTGTAATTCCAGTATGGGGCAGTGTAGATTTTTATTTGGCTAGGTGTTCTTTGAGTATTGAATGGATATTTTAATGTACTAGGGCCTGGACCTAGGTCATGTCAAGAAATCATTAGTATGTACAGTAAGGTAGTAAAATGGCAGTCCACATTAATTTTAAACAGTTAAATGCATTTTAATGAAGTTGGAACAGAGTTGGTCAGATATGATATATGTCTCCCAGTGCAACATGGGTGTCTTTTCTATTATTGGGGAAACCCAGTCTTCATTCATTTCATCATGACTGGCCCAAAGGTAATTCTCTCCATTGGCAGTTTTCTGCAGATGTTGACAAGTACACTTACAACGTCTTAATGAATACTTACTGTAAGTTACTGTCAAGCCTACTGACTGACAAAGTATTTTTGGTTTTAGCATTTTTGAAAGGTTTACAAAATGTTATTGGGGAATTAACTACATTATATTTAAAACCGGGAATTGTAAATTTCTATTGTACCTGTTATGCTTTGACAGTGAATCAGTATAATTATAAGTGTATATGTGCTTATTATTTTCATTTTTCTTGTTTCATGTCAGAAATCCAGTTTTAGTGACACATTTGAAAATGCACTTATAAAATGTCTTCAGAAAGTCATGCATTTCACAATTTAAGATCACATGGAACAGGTAGTATTTCAAAAATTGCTTCCATTCTTAAAATAAATAAATTATTTTGCTCTTCGTATGATTTCTATTGTCTCTAAATGTATAGCTGTATACTGTAATTTAGGAGTGGTGTTTTGATTTTTTTAGAGCATAAACTAAATTCAAAATTAAGCTAGAACAAGTTTTTATCTGTTTGTGAGATGAAGTTGACTTGGTATGGAGCAGGCTGTGGGTTACTTTATACATTTATTTATGAAGCATCTGTAAAGCTTTTCATAAAATAAGCCATATTTGAGTGATTACATAAAAGGGAGTTTTTTAAAAGATCTCTTTACCATCTCTAAGTCTACCATCTATGGTAGCCAAATGCAATTGCTAAGAATATTCATCAATCAGTTTTTATGTTTAAATGAAGACCTACTTAAGACTTGGTGAATTTAAGGAAATACTGTAAATTATATGATCCTCTGTGGCCCTCAAAGACTGGAATTAGCTATTCCTAAATAAAATCACTGGCCCTCTATAGCAGTGCTCAAGGGAAGTAGAATAGTCTGGTTTTCATTTCACCAAACCTCCTAATACTGTAATTAAGATACTTATTTGCTTAATTGTACCATTATAACTTTTTTTCCTATGTTTATGCCTCTCAGATACTGCTACAGAATTACACTGTTTGCAATATAGTCAAGTGAGACAGGCTGAGAAAGATGTGTTTAATTCAAAAACATAAGTGCTTGCTTGAAGCCATTTTAAAAATACTTTCCTTGCTGTTCATTGGATGTTGTCATTAATTATTGAATGTGCAATGTATAATTTGTAAATAATTAGATTATGCATGTAGTAAGAAGAAGCAAAATGTGCTGTGAATTGATTATGTTCTATGTGATGGATTAAAGTGAGTTGTTACCTTAACCACAGCTTTCCTTAATTGACTGATGTAGTAAAATCTATGACTATACTTACTTACAAATGTCATATAAGTGCTAGTATTAAGATAGATAGGAGATAACCTCAAAAGTCATTATATTTAAACCATACTGATTCAGATTTATTTTTATAAAATATTCTAGGTTAGAGACAAAAAATTAACAATATTTTGTCAAAAGTGTTAGTTAAAAAGCAAATTATTTTAGTAACAATATTTTAAACAAAAATTGAAAACGATTATTTGAAAATATTCAAATATTCATTTATTAAGTTTTTAACTTTAATTACGTGTAGCGGCTCTGATTTCGAATTAACTATGCTTATTAACTTTTAAAAAATTGTCACAACTCAAGGGACAACACAATTTTGATTTTTTTTAGCCAAGTTCTCTCCCTGGACGCTTCTGTTCGTCTGACACAATAGGGAGTTTTGAGAGTTCTGGCTTTTTCTCAGAACCTCTAGGGCTGAAGCTACATGTACAGACTTTAATTCAAAGCTGTTCTGGTCACAGAAATGCTGTGAAATGTATAATTGCACTGGGTGGGTGTACAACATCTTTGAGCGAGTGGCTAAAAAATGCTTTCAGTTCTTTGCTATCAAGTGCCCTGTAGGTTTATGATAAGGAGCTGCATTGATAGGTAGTTGTCACATGGAGACTTTCAGCTATTTAAACTAAATCACACCCAGCTGGGATTCCCTTGAAGAGGTGTTTGACAATCTTTCATCAGCTACTTCACCATACAACACAAATGGTGCTTCAGGGGAAAAGCCTACCCATTTCTGTCTAAATTCTTCCATATTTCTTTATAACGAGAGAGTGTGTTCTCTAAGGGCTCTCTTTTGATAAAAAGAGGGCTAATGTTGCCATGGTACAAAAAAAAGAATAAGCTTGTCGTCCACAGCGTAGGTCCTTTGATTATGGTCTCCTTTTGCTCCAGGTGCTTTTGTTATATCTTCCACGTTTCCCAGTGAGCCTTCGGTAGGAGGGGAAATCTGTTGTCCCTTCAGAAGACAAATGCCTGTACTGTAAATTGAGAAGGAATTTTTTTCAGAACAAAAGAAAAATAAATAAGGATTAGTTTCCACAGATATTAACAATATGTAGAAGCCTCATTCTAGCTCTTCCATGCAGCCCAGTGGAAAAATAAGTGACTGTGATTGAGTAAACTGAGTAAACGAACAGCCTCTCATTTTTTGAGAGGTTTAGTACTTACAATCAATCCTCACATAAAGCTGTAGGTGATGATATTTACAAACAGCACCATTAACTATAATAGTAGGCTCTTCACTTCTCTCAAGTATGAAACTTGCTCTGGCAGAGACTAGCCCCCGAAATAAATGAAGGCAGCTAACAAACAATTCACAGTATTAAAACCATTATTTTTCTACAAAGATCAGTATTATTATCATTGTGTCTTTCTTGTGCCTTATTTCCTTATTGCATCTCAAGATTTATGGGTCAGCATCCAAAGTCACTTCTGTAAAATATAATTATATGGTGAACATATAATATATATGTGTAACATACAATTTTATGCTAAATGTGAAATATTACTGTTCCCCTATTTTGTGTTAATTCTAAAATTGTAACATACAACATAAATACAGTTATAGAGTTGTCATAGAAATTCCTATTTCAGAACTTGGAGGCAGTGATTAGAAGAAAATGCTGAGAAGCCGGAATTAAAGTCAACAGAGCTGTAAAATCCAAGTCTTGAATATCTTTTAGGTTACTCAAGACAAATCTTCTTGTCACAGAAAAGCCAAATTGAAACATGTTTTGCGTAACAGTAGATTTTGGATTAAGTACAATACAAGTATGGATAAATGTTTTAAAGGTTGAAGTTGCCAAAAAAATGGAAATGTATTTGTGATGTACTATTGATGTTCCAGTCAAAAACTAGAATTATTGAATAGATTAATAATAAACTATTGAATTGAATAGATTCTATAGAATCTAGAGTACTGTGTTGTTTAAGTCAAAGAAACCCACACAAGTATTTAAACCTATAGGTCTAAAAATAAACATATTTAGAAAGTCATTTGAATTTATTGTTAAATTGTACATAGTGTAAATATACGGTATTTGTCCAAAACATCACTTGTGATTTCTCAGTGTAATTGTAATAACAGTAATGCACTTGGTCACTGGTATTGGTCACTAATAATAATGCCAAATTCTTTCAGTCAATAAAATAGATTTTTCCCCTAGATTGTCAAGATACTAGTAAAAATTACAGACCTTTAAGTAAAATGCAGTCCTATTAGAATATAGATAAATGCCACAAGATTAGCTCATCTGTCTTTTCAAGCATTTTCTATGTGATTTCCCATTAAAAGTTAAATAGCAGAAAATAATTGATTGCAATCAACCAAATATAATACACATTCAAACTGAGCAGGACCTTGCATACCCTTATATGAAAGTGAATAATGAAAATGGTCAGCAGCAATCATGGGTATCTCCAGAACAGTGTGCCCAAAAATTCTAAACTCCTCCCTTACTACAACAAAACATTAGTGCAACTAATGAACCAGTAAGTCTGGTATATAAAACCACTGTATTGATCAAACAATAGTTTCATCCTGAAACTCATACTGTAAATGTCGGGTGGCATCCATTTTGTCTTGTTAAACATACAGTATGACACTGTGATGTTCTGATGTTAATGTTATGGCTAATACAGTATCTCAGCCTATTAACCAGAAGGCTAAAACCTTTAGCCCAAAACCTTGAGAAAGCCAATTGAGAAAGTTATTAATATTTACTTGTCATTTACCTTGTGTATTTTTATCCTATAATTTTTCTACCTGTTTTTGTTTAATTGTAAAGTGGCAAATATTAGTAAATATTCTAAGAAATGTACAGTATATATCTATATTCGGCATGTCTATTTTGAGAACTCCAACTGCTACTCCGCTATTGAGAGACATCAGAACACTCAGTATCCATTTTTTCTCTGACTTCCATTGCTATGATTCCATTGAGTCGGTCAATTCGGCCTGATACAAGTCTTTTAGAATTGCTTGCATTTTCCATGTCCCAAATTAATCAATTCTTTGGGATTTCATGATGAAATGTTGGTATCTTATCTTCACATTTTTTTTGTAATGAGACCTCCATCAACAGTATGGTGTTACTTGTTAATATTGCTCCTTCGCAAAGCTGGGGTTTGGATTCAATTCAGGTTTCAAATAGTTTGTATTTTCTCCCCATGTTCACGTGGGTTTCCTCTGGGTGCTCTGGTTTGCTCCCACAGTCCAAAGACGTACCTGTAGGTAAATGGACCTTAGGGAAAATCGTGTTTGTGTTTGTGTCTATGTGTGCCCTGTGGTGGACTAGTGTCCAGTCCTGTCCTGCCTTGCTCCCATCGCTTGGCAGGATCGGCTCCAGCCCCACGACCCTGTATTGGCTAATAGATGGAGACCTTAATTCCCCAATAACATCCTTGTATACTCATGTTTTCACAGAATGGCATGTTACTAAACAAATTTAGAAACATTGTATTCCTTACATGGTGAGCTGCTACTGTACATATTTTAATGTACTGTATAATCTTTTTTATTGATGTGTTTTTTGTATTTTGGCCCTTTTAAATATTTGTTTTAATCTATTTATTTAGATTACATCCCATTTACCTATGGTAAAGGATTCAGAAAATTCCTATGAAAGCAGTAGTTAAACAGTTTCTGTTTATAATTAAGATAAATATTTTATCTTCAACTTATGCATTTTTTCATAATTGACCTTCTACAGTTATTTTGTACTTGTATATAGAAGACATTGACTATTGTTTTTGAATAGACCTAAAATTACATTTATATGTGTGGCCTTTTTTGCAAGTTAGAGAAAATTGTTCCTTTATTTTTTAGTTACTTTTATTTCACATTTGGAGATCCAAGGATGAAAAGGAGCTGATTAAAAACATGCACAAGAAAGGTTCTATTCCTGATGAATTTGTAAGTGGGACAAATTAGTGGGGCTCACTGTGTCCAATTAAACTAAAACTTTATGTTACCTCTGTGTTATCTGGCCTCTTGGGTTATCTCAATTGCATCACACATGTATAACAGTGTGTGAGCCAATACACGGACTGAATAATTGAATCTATAATTCTCCCATCTTCCAGTCTTTACCCACATGCACTCTTGTGGTTTTAAGTTGCACTTTAAATATATTACAGATCAAAATGGTATTGTATACTTTAATCTTCTATTTCTCAATACATTTTTTGACACATACTAGGTGGCTCGTGGAAAAGATTCTAAAAGAAATATAAAATTGAATATGCGTTAAATAAAGGCAGATGTAGATTCTATACAAATGCCCACATCCAGAATCAGATGGTCATTAGCTTATTCATGAGAAATCTATATTAGTTCACTTTTCAGTCTCTTTTTACTATGTTTTTAAATGACTTCTTACAGGTTTTACCATCAGCATAGTGGAAGAAATGTGCACTGAAATGGTTGATAGATTCATAGCTGTATCTTGTGTGACATGGTCCACCAAGCTGCATTACAGTTTGTACTAAGATACAGTATTTTAAGCAAAAATGTCTTCTAACAGGCATAATGGATATTCCTTTTCGTGAGTACTCCAAAGAGACATTCCAGTATGTATCAATTTGTTTTATGGCACACCTAAAGATTAATTTATTGATATAATTGAGTTTCTCTAAATGCTCACTTACTCAGTTGGTGTGTGAATTTAATTGTAAAGTTGTGTAATGTATTGGTCTACTGTGTTTTATTTCACATTCAGTACAAATACCACAACACACTAATAAATAGTGTTTCAATGCCGGTTTGAGATTTATATGTACACACATACTGTAGCCAGCACCATATAAATGGCTTCCCTTAGGTATAATCTTAATCGCCTAAGATTATCATGACCTAAATCATAATCTTAGGTTTTTTTTTTCAGTCTTCATGCTGATTATAGTACCTTTTCCAATCAAGGCCATGATGTGACGTGGTAAACGTATGAGAGTAAGCTTTTTCTGAAATGGAATTTCCTGTAATTTATAAAGTGCCTTATCTGACTTTCCCCTGTAGCAGACAAGTGTTGGTTATCAACTTAATTGCCTCAATTAGCTTTTAAAACACAACAGGTAGGGCAGTTGGATTCATTTGGTTTTGCTCTCTTTGCCAGGTTGCTAATAAATAGCTGTTTTTCCAAAAAGACTCCTTTTTGATAGTCCTTTGTCATTCAGGATTTAGCTAGCATATAATCTCAGTCTTCCTAAACTGCTCTTACTATATACTGTACATACAGTGTTGAATGTTTCTCACCTACTGTATGGAGTCTAAGACACTGTTCCATATTGCTCAAACAGTGATGGCTGAAACTGTATGCTATATCAAAGTAAGTCTGGTAAATAACCTATTAAGATAATGGTTAGTTGCAGCAAAAACCTAAATCATGTGTTTATGGATATTAGCAATCAATCCCAAACAATGAAACAAGACAAAACATAGCACTTCCTAAATAATCACTCTAGGCATTGTTTGTGTTCATTTACTTATACTTACTTAACCATCTGGTATTAATGAGTCTAAAGCAATATGATGGAATACAGGTTGATAATTTTGGGCTGATGTGTAATAAAAACTTCATAAGTAAGGCTTCAGTGGTAGTTTACGTTAATATCTAAAGTACTAAAATAACTGGGTTAATTTAGCCAGTTGTGTAAGTAATACATGCTGAAACAAAATAAACTGAAACATGGGATAAAATCACCTTCAAAATGATATCATCCTAGAATTTTCCTTAAATCATTACTTCCTTTGTATCAGATTTATTTGAAAAAATATTAGTCTAGATTTTGCTTAGTGCTTGGACAAAATGAAAATCCAGTACAAGTTGCAGAATTTAGTGAATTCATCATTTCCATCTTCTGCAAGTGAACCTTTGTGTTAAAGATACACTGCATATTTAGAAAACACAGAAGATGTTGTTGATTCAAGATACTGTACAATACATCTTCAAATAGCTGAGACACAGTGGTATTGGATGCCAAGATCTGTAAGGCTTTGACTGCCAAAACTAGAGGCATTTCAGGCTTTTTTGTTGGAATGCAACAATTTACAGTTATTAATTCTATACCATTTATAATCCACTCTTTTATATCCTAATTTTTAATCAAGGGTAATTGGTCCTGGAAAGCCTGAATGCTTTTCTTAGGATTTGAAGATTCACTGCTTTTACTCAAACAATATGTTGTTTTCTCATCTTATCAAAGAACGTCAGAACTTTAATAATTATTCTAGTTTAATGAAAGCCTCGGGACTTGCAGATTACAACAAGGTATGTGCTAGAACCTGCGGTACGTTATGACCTTCAATAGCAGGTACTACTGTCAGGTCATCTTGTAGTCTAGGATACATGAGATTTTATATGGAATAAAGTTTAAAAGGTGACAAAAATGAAAACTCAAAAGCTTTCAAACAGCCTTGATTTTAGCCTCCAAAGCCAAGGGAATAGGCTGCATCCTTAGAAAGCTGGAGATCATAAGGAGATGAGAGAAATTTGACATAAAAGAAGGACATTCCATTTTTAAAAAATGAATTCCACAGTGAAACTCTGCTTGGCAGAATGAGGTAAGGGTTATATGGAATAGAAGGAGGAGAGTAAATGAGGCAATAATAAAGATATAAGAACTGAATACTTGGCCTTGTGGAATGAGTTGTATCTTTCTAGTTGAGATGAGTTTCTTCTCTTTCAAGTAGCTTTGTTGAGATGACCCTGCAAGGTTAAGAGTTCATTTTTAGTGTTTGAGGTACATGACAGGTACAGTAGGTGTAAACTGCCTATCCACTATCCAGATGTGGTCAGATTTATCACAAGGCAAAGAGGCAGAAAAGTCTTCAAAGGTGAGAATAATTCCAACAAATTCAACAACTTTAGAGAAACCAGATGTTTTATCAATGGGAAGATGTGACCATCAGCTTTTTGATAACAGAGATCAAAATGGAGGAGGGTCTCACGGGGGGAACACTAGGGGAAAAAACAATTGAATAAAGAATAAACAAGAACATGAAGAAGAAAGGGGAGTTTAGAATTATTTAATAGGATCTAGCAGGGTGGTTCTGTCAAGGTGTTGACAATTTTTGGTCTGCTATCTCAACCAAACATTAAATTCCTGAGGAAAAAGTAAAAGTAAAAAAAAAAAAGAGAAAGGGCATTTAGTAGATATTGAATGCAACTAGGGTAAAATACTGTAATATAGAAGAAAGTTTGGGAATTTTGATTGGCCAGGAGGGATGAACCAATAGTTATTTGGAGGCATGTCAGGAAGACTGGACTGAAGAAAGATGGTGGGGGTGCCACACTGTTTTATTTTTCTTCGTTTAAAAAAATAAAACAAACACACAAGAAAATGGGATACTTTACTGCTGGTGAAGACGGAAACCAGATGGTTCTGTTATTTTCTCCTCTGGAGTGTCATTATCTTTAATCAACAATGGGTGTACTAATTATCAGGGAAAAGAGTTGGCCGTTTTGTTTAATGTGTCATTATATACAGAAGCAAAGTCACACTTATTCTTAAGAATATTGTGGATTAGACAAACCAAAGAAAGGAATTAAGACAACCGTTTAATATCAAGAAAAATCAATAAAGAAGAGACAGGGATAGGATAACCTTATGCACCTTGGTAACAGCAAATTACCTACTTCCGAAAACAGTGTTGGTGAATAACACTAGAAAGAACTTATATAATAAAGTCAAGGATTCCCTCTATGTGCTGAATACAGCAATATGTTGCTGTTTCTGCTGTTTAGGTAAACCCCTGCATTTCCAGTGCTACAGAAGGTGTTGAATTTTCCCTTTCTAACAGTAATTAATAAATGCATGTCTAGAAGTACCATAAACACAATCTCCCATGATGAATGCAAACAGTACAATAAATGTATAGTACATCCTGGGTTTTTTGCAGGGAATCCCAAAGTACCACCCTGCAATCCAACTCCTAGTGTAACAGCACTTGGACTGTTCATTTGATTGATCAGCAACAGCAATAGGCATATTCCTATTGGTGTGATTGGTGTAAAGAGATTTGGTTACTGACATTTCAGAGACACTAGTCGGAATTATTTTAATGACAAGAACATACCAAGCGTCTCCCACGTGTAGTAGTCCAGCCTCTGATTCCAGCACAGCTGGCTTCACATTGGACATGGTGATGAATGGTGTTACCAAACATAGCACATACAGGGCACAACAGTATTGGATTATTAAAGCTGTTATTGAATTTTCTCAAAGTGTTGTTTTTGTTTGCCTGGTCATTGTACACCTCAGCATCACAGTTTGGCTCTTCAAAGAAAATTATTAGGCAAGGTAGAGACCTCAAAAAAATAGAGAGGTGCTAAAAACTTTACTTATTCTGTGTATGTTTTTAGTTCTTTAAGCAGTTAGACTACTGAACAAAATCTATTTTATAGTTTTATAATATTATTATTATAGTTCTTATTGTCTTCTTTTTGTTCTTTTTTTGCTTTATCCATGTTCTATTTGTTTTCATTTTTATAATGATTGCTAAGGTGGTTGATGACCACAGGACTGTCTGTGTGTAAGTTTATTTAAGAGCATTATGTATTAACGATGTAATGTTGAGCCACAACCTTTTAGCATAGCCTATATATAGTCTTATAGTTTATACAATATATACTGTAGGGTTGGCTCCAATTTCATTATCCTTAATAAACCTAAGAAAAGAAAATTCAAGAGTATATCAAGATTAAGACAAAATAAAATGTGGATAAATAAGTTAGTTTATTTAATGTTAATAGCACGTTTTAAAAGAAAATGCATTAAATTATAAATACACTTATAATTAATATATTACTGTATAACTATAATTATAAAAGCTTAAGTTCAAAACAAGTTCAAAATAAGTGCTATAATTCCAGTATTTTGTAATCATCTTGTAATTTTACAAAAACACTGGATGCTAACAGAAGTATAGTATCTTGTATTCATGTTGATTGCCACTTAAGAAGTAAATATCATTCAGCATCACGTTGAAATCCAAAGACCTCAAACAAAAAGGTTATTAACCCCTATAACTTGGAGGATGGCTGTAAAAGTAACTTTTGCCTGAGTGATTCAGGAGGCAAACTCCAACCCAGGAACAATGATTGGTTATCTTCGACAAAATTACAATCATTAGTATACAGTATCTCCAGCATGTGTTATGATTGGAGATTGAACTTTTTGGACAATCATAATTTGAGCAATTGTATGTTTGGCTCAGAAAAGTGAAACCCTTATTGAGAAGAATGGCATTCTTTCTGTGAAGAATGAAGGCGAATCTTTCACGCTTTTATTTTGAATCCTTTGGTTCTATTGTTCAGATTAGACAGATTCAAAAGGATATTTTATCCAAAAACCCAGTTCCTTCTTGTAAGAAGCTCAAGCTTGGTTTCAAATGGATTTTCAAGGATAACAATCCAAAGAACACATCATGCCACATGGCATTTATTCTGTATGAATAAATGCCAGTGTGGTCAGCCCTTCATTCACAGTAGGAGCCACAAACACAGGACCTGATGGTGAGAACAAATTAGTGGTTTAATCTGTTAATGAGGCTGGATGAGGTGAAAGGAGACAGTACAGAAGATTACCATTAGTCCAGAAGAAACACAGCAGGAAAAAATGGATTTAATCTGGCAAGATAAATGATTAAAATAATGAACATAAAAAATCAATGAAGCTCTTTAATAGCCATGTTTTGCAGCAGCTTTACCAGTTTTTACTTCTGGTCATAACATGTATATCTTATCTTTTTTTAACTCAATAAAAGTAATTTTATTTTTTTGTGAAACTGGGCTTTCCTCATACTCAATAATAATCAAACGCAGAGGTTAGGTTAGAGAGCTCACAAAACTTCAAAATTTATTTAATACAGTCTTCAAACAAATGGTCAAGGAAGCGTGAAATCAGTATCCCTGAGGTACCATCAAAATCTCCCGTCCACAAACTGGTGGACCACTGGGTTATAAACTGAATAGTGAAGATCACAAATAAAAGCCATATAACCTCAGGAAAAATATGAATGATCAATTGATAAAACACATAACTAAGCAATTTCTGAACCTTTATAAATACCTGTCTGAGGTTATCAAAGCCAAAAAGGGACGTTTTTGTTTCTATAAAGAATGAGAATTTTTGTGCATAGGACTATTATTAATAGATTATTAACCTAATGGTAATTTGAACTTTCAGTACATTTAGAGGTGAGTCCATGTGTTAACATTTAACGTTTTTATCCATTTAGTACTTGTAAAAATCCACTTAGCCTACTTATGGTACAGTAAGCATGTTGTTTTTAATCTGAGAACAATCATTATTGACTGTTGACGGCACAATCACTAATTATATATACATCAAATATTAATATATTGGTTCAGTGGAATCCACTGCAGTGTAATTAAAAATGGAAGCAAAATCTACCATTATTCTGTTCCTGTTATTATCCAGGATGTTAACATAATACATGATTTTACTATTTTTGTTAAGCACAGTATGGCATGTCACAGGGGACCACGAGAGACAAATAATCTACAAAATACATCATTCAAATTTTATCGATCATATATTTTCCAGTGATATTCAATTCCAGGTGATTTACAGTGGGTAAAGCCATATTTGAATAGCATACGTAAATGAAAATTGTACCAATACAGTTTATTTTTTTACATTTTCCTTTACTGCTTTGATTGGAATTTATTGAATTAATACAGCTTTGATGCAAGCAACACACAAAAACAGAAATACAAAGGCAAAGACATAAAACTAGAGACATTGACTAATACTGTATGTACAGTACAGTATAGAGTCTAAGGCAATTTTTGCTTGACAATTTGTAGCAAAATGTACTGTACATCCATCAGAAGACGGCTCAGGTGGAAACGTCTTCATATTCTAATATATGGAAAATTGAACGTACAGTTTCTTACTTTTGCTCATGTTAAGGTTTTCATTTTTTTAACTTGATAACATTACAGGGATTTGTGTTCTGCCTAATTTCCATGTACTATTTTGGTTTTCCACTTGCATTTTACAAAAACAGTTACCGAGAACAGGCTCACAAAATAATGAAGAGAGAGGTGAATACAATAAGTACTACAAGAGCTTGTAGACAGTTCTTTGTGTGTTTCTATTTTTCTGAAGGTGTTTGTTTCACACTTGAAGTCATGAGAAGCATTCAGTTTTTCTGCCTGTATTAGTACCTAATGAAAACATCAGACCTAATGTACAGTACAATTTAATTTACATTTCCAAATGGTGTCCAATTTTGTTCAATTACAGATAAAGTATACACATTTTTAAAAGAAACTTTTGTAATCAGAGCTCAAACCCTCAAATTGAACACTTATATGTGTGAAATAAGATTAATATCAGGAGTTAAATGCATTGAGATTTATAGTTGCATTTTAGATCACACAAAGGAGAAATCTTTTATGGAGGGTTTTCATGGGATTTATGCCTGTTTTCCTTCTATCACAGACTTTAATTACTTAATTGAACCAATTAAGAGGTTAAGAAGACCAATCAGCAGTGTTTCAATGCCTTAATCAGATGTTAATTGAAAGGGAAATCAAAAACCTGCAGGAATGCAGCACTCAAGGACCTTATCAGTACATATAAAATAAGAGTATAAATTTAATTTTGACCCAAAAGCTATCAGATCTACAGAGCTTGAAAGGGCACTTTCCCTTGTTCTTTCTAGAAAGTCTTACATCATCGATAAATTGTTTCATTTTTTTGCCTTCTAGGCAACAGCTGGACATGCTTCACTGACCTAGATATAATAGTTTTACATCCAATATGGCCAAGGCGTTTGCCTGGAGCTCAACATTTAATGTAATAAAATGTGTTTTAGGCACTTTTTGTGTGCACATTAAATTCACTTTTGTCACATTTGCAAGGTATTACATACAGTATAGAAGCCTTTATCAAGTTACCTCTCAGTTGCCTTTTGACCTTGACTTCTATCATAACCTTGTTTTAGTTTTGACGTACCTACAATTCCCTGTTTCTCACATTCTCAAATGTGTTACCATGACTGATCAGCTCCATTATTTCATATGCCTAAGCATTGTAAGCATAAAGCCATTCCTGCCTTTCCTTTGCAAAGTACTGTACTATATGAACATTAGTTTTGAAAAGCAAAAGAATTTGAGACAAAATATTGGCCAGATCTGCCACAGTACACAATCAGATTATACTGTATAACCTACTAATCTGAAGCAGTTAGTATATTTGATTTAAATTATTTAGTTGAGTAGCAACTTCACACTAAGCATGTGTTACAGTCCCAGCATCCCACCACCAGAGAGCACCTCAACCTCTGGTGCCTCTTTCATCTGTACAGCAGAGGTGTAGATAAAGCAGACAGCATTAGCCAATCCCTGCTTGCCCAGTGTACATCACAACGCGTCCCCTGCTCTTTGTTCAAGCTTTGCTCAGTATTGTTTTCAAAACTTTGAGATCTGGATTTTGCACTTGCTGAATTCTCCCTGGACTCCTTGCCTGACTTCTGGATTTTGGCCTGTTTCTTGACTTTGGTTTTTGGGTTGTGTCTCTGGCGCTTCATACTGAATTTTTCTTCTGGCTTTGGACTTTTGCTCACCTCTTGACCCTGGCTGTGGACTTCCATAATTGTCTGTCTTCGAATTTTTGTGATCTAGAAAACCGCATTGGGTCCATTTTTTGTTTTCTGAGCTGTGGATCAGCTTAGCAGCATGTTGTCAGTCATCCCAATTTCTGTTCGTTCCAAGAGCCCTGAAAGAGTGAAAGCAAGAATGACTTTAATGCATTTATGTATAACGAAGATAAGCTACTTACAGTATGAATTATTACTTACTGACAATAACATTCATTATGAATGGACACAAAATAATCTTTTAGCTTCACTTCATAAATTGATTGTCATGTAACAACTTTTAGCTGATTAATTAATAATTTATTAAGAGTTTAAAATATATACTTGTGACAATTAAATTGTGAACAATACAATGTGTATCTTTCAAATAGTAAAAGACAGAGGAAAAAGATCTGTTACTGAGGGAAAAGCAGGGTGAAATAAGACACCTTTTCTAATTGAATTATTGGCCCCCAAGAGGGAGTGAGATTCCACAAAAGGGAAGGAACACAGGTGCTGAGTGGAATTGGCTATTCCCTTCGACTAAAATGGGAGGGTTTAAATAGTAATGGATTAAGCTGATTTATGGGCCTGTGGACCCTGTGAGTGATGATGCTTAGGAACATACAGCTTAGAATGTACTGAGGGACACCACAGGTGTTCGACAGGTGATCTGTAGGGTACCTTGGAAGGGGCTGTTGAAGTTGTGACGGGAGACAGTGAAAACTTGTGAAATAGGCCCGAAGGTGAGAGACGACTGTCATTCTACATTCCTAGGCTGTAGTCATCAAAATGTATTGTCAATTGCATTGTTAAGCGCCTTTGGGTAACCTTGTTGTGATAGGTGCTATATAAAAATAAATTAAATTGAATTGAATGTGCTTGGCTCAGTTGAAATGCACCAAGGAACAGGGTTAGCGAGCTGAACCAAGTTTAATGGGAGGTGTTAGCTTCTGGAGGAGTAGGACAAGATAGCAGCATATCTTCTTCCCATAACTAAGAGAGAAGGAAGTCTAGAGACGTATCAGGATACTGATTAATGAAAAGGGAGCAGCTGGCCAAACAGGATCAGCCAGTATAGAATTATATATATATACACTAATGAAAAGAGCTGGTTTTAATGAGTGGACGAGTAATTAACAAAGTTAAGATTCTGAGTGATTGATTGATGTGGAATGAGTTGGTGAGAATAATCCAGTTCTTGATTGCACTAAAAAATAGTTTAATTAAAAAGTTTAATGAAGATCTGAGTAAGGGAAAAAAAGGATAAAGAAAAGAAGACTGTGCCAACTTCTTCAAGGGTGGATCGCTGAAACAGCCAGGAGTCTTCCATAAGACTTAATAGGAAGCCACTAAAAATGTGAAAAAATAATATAAGAAACTAGTATGACTGCAATTGTAATTATTGTGCCAGTGATGTCATAGCCACATTGTGGGGTACACGTATTTGTCTAGTCTATATAAAATATTTATGAAAAAGCAAAGGTTCCTAAAATAGTATTTTTAAATTAAAACAGTATTTTTCAAGACCACTACCCAGAACTGAGTTCAAGAGTATCTCTAAAACAAAATGAATGCTTGCAAGAAAGTGAATATGTTCATGAAGTGCTTTGGAATGAGGACCAGACTTTTGCATTTTTCTGATTGTTGCATTATATGAAATATCTTTTGGATACACACTGCAATAAAAATGGCACCAAGATCCTGAAAAAGGATTACTTTATAATATACATTTCTAAGTTGTACTTCTTTGCATTACAGGTAAGGTTAGTGTCAGAAATATAGTGTATATATTTCCTATTGTGAAGTGCAGCATCTTTTATTGCTATTTACTCCAAAACCTGAGCATTGGTAATGATGGGTAGATATACATTTATAAAATGTTGTAGTTTGTTGAAATACTCACCTGTAACACCTTGACTGGGTGTTTTCTAGCGTTCTGTTTCAGGGTTGTCAGACAGACATCTCTGGAAAGAACTAGCAATGTTTCGCCTCTGTCACTCCTGCTACTCTTCATCTCCAGACACTTGCCACAATTTTCACCAAACTACTGGAAACTCTGTATGAGCAGACCAAAACATTGTAGAGCATGAAAACAAATGTTTTGGAATATTAAATGGGGGGTAGTGCTGTATATACAGTTTGAGGTAAACAAAAAAGGTACCGGGAAAAGAGAAGATTTGCATTTAGTTTACCATTCATTATGCTGAATTGATTCATGCAGCTTTGGTCAGTGAGGGGGAGAGTGTTTAAGGACTTCAACATTGAAGTGGTATTGTTACCTTTGAAAGACAAAATGGAGGAACCAATATATTTAACAGGGTTAAGAATTGTTTTGTCAAAAGAACATGCAATCCACAAGCTCATATTAATAAAACGGTGCACAGCAATGACTGGCTGTCATGCTGGTTTCATTAAGAGCAGATCCTGATTTCCTTCATTGCTTGAAATACCACGGTATCATTCACCAACAGGTAATTTGATGTAAAGCAATAGGGTTTAATCATGTTATGATGCCTCTTATTAAAATTAATTTGAGTTGCGCAAAAGCTTTACAACATTATCAGTTTAAATCACTTCTCAATGAACTTTCATCTAGTTTTGTGATGCGTGCTGCATACTGAGGTCTAGAGGCTTAGCAAAGGGAAAATGTTTTATTTGTATCATAAATCAAACCGTTTATGGAGACAAGAAACAAAAGCACTACCACAATCTCAGACATTGTGTGGCAGTTTGACCTGACATTTCTAACAGATGACAGAAAAATGTAACAGTCTGAGCTGTGAATTGCAAGAGGAACCAAGGATAATGACGGACATGCTTAGTGTAGTGAAAGCTTTCCATTTGAAAATTAACCTTTAGGTTGATCTGGGTTAACCGCTGCTAGCCTCCTAGGCATAATCAAGTACAGCGGCCACTTGATTAAGGTTGGCCTAAAATTCCACAGATTTAATGATTTTCAGCAGTTGGAGCTGTGAAGTTTAATTTAAATAGGGTTGTTAGTGTAATTTCTAAACCAAGCTTGCTGTTTAAACTGGATTGCCTGTCTTTGGAAATTGAGATTATCAATCTGTGAAATGATGTTCAATTAACCTCAAGGGAACCCTCAACTAATTTTGTATATTTGATATGGAGACATACACGAACATCCGCTTAACAACAATGCATGTGGCTCCATTGGAAAGTTTAAAACATCATTATAATAATTGGAAATATCTGTGAAGAGCAATTTGTTAAGAGATTCATAACTTAATTAAAATGCTTTCAAGCAATGCATCTAGGAGTAGAACTGAACAGCAGGTATGTTATTCTGAGATAACACCTCGAGGGATATCCAAAGGCTGTATATGGTATGATGTGTAACAGACTGACTCAATTAATAGTGTTTATTTTTAGCATTTCAATGGCTTAAGTTTTTTTTAATGTATTTATATTACAATCGAAGCTGATAATCATTGAACAATTTTAGTTGTTAAGAGATAGCAGGGATGAATTATTCAAAACATCAGATCAGCAATTTCAGTGGGAGATTGAAATCTATGGCTTTTGATAGCATCGATTTTGTGATTGAGGTACAGCACAGATATTTTTATTTTCCATGTTTGCTTAGTCAGAAAGAGTCAGCTTGTGAGAATATATAAAGAAAATTACACTACTTTGTCCTAAAACAAATAATAAAAGCTTAGCCAGAGTAGCTCATTAATAGAGTAAAAAAAATACTGATACATTAATGAGAATTCAATGTGCTGTTTAAACAATGCTGTATCCGGACACATTAAATTTCCCTTAAATTTAGTACTAAATGTTTTTTTGACAAAGTGCTTCAGGAATATTTTTCTGTCTACTCTTTCCAGTAGGACCACCTGATGCAAGGCAATGCGTTTCTATTATTTAGGAGTTTAATAATACTGTCCGTTTGACAGGAGCCAAGACAGCCAGGGAGAGAAACAAGACTGCTTTGGAATTTGACATATCTCACAGCTGGCCACACTTTCACCATAGAGCTTCACCAAGGTGAGCAAGTGTTGCATGAAGTGTGTGAAGACATTGATGCCCCCTGTCATTGTGACACGCTGATGAATGCTGTGCCTGGCACAAGTGCAAAGACTGAGGTTGCCTGGACTTTCAGGAAAGGACAAGCACGGCATGTCCAGATGTCAACTCCACACCTGATGGGTGACATCTTTCCCATTCAAACTTGACTACTTTCTGAGAAGTATTGTCTTGGAAGGACTAAATTATGCTTGTGAAACATCTCACAATACAGTTTTTTCTTTACTCTGTTTTTTTTTTAACTAACCTGGACTGCAGTCATTATTCTGTGCTTAAAGTTAACTTCTGTTAAAATGTGTAGTGAATTAGAAAAGGGGCTGGAATACCGCTTGTTTTTACAATCGGATGCAGAGTGAATTCTTTTTAAGGAAACTCATTCTAATGTGATAGTTTACTTAGGATGTAGTATTTACTATTTTAGAAACCAACAATACAAAATAATGATCCACTGATCATATTTAATCATGTGTCTTTCTTTACAAATTTCACTTTTTTAGTTGCATGGCTTTATTATAGTGAAACTAAAGTTAACGTGATGAAGTTTGGTTGTAAAAGCAACAAGATTTATCAAGATCTGACTGCAGCTTCTCAAACTTTCTACAGGTATAACAACTGCAATGCCTTTATTTAGAAACTAAAATAGTTCTGGAATTCCCTCTAAAATCTGAAATCTACTAGACTTTATTCTTGTGATAATCTAAAACATATTAATACATCAAAGCAGATATTGTTAAAAAGATTAATATTTATCCATTTGGAATCTATTAAACTAATATTTTCTCAAGACTTATCTCACTAATTGGTTTCATGCTTGTTTAGGTTGTGTTTTAGTTTTCTAAAATTAAACATATTCATCTTAAAACAATTAAAATGATTACAATGTTTGATCTTGATATTAATTCATTCTATACTGAAAAAAAATATTCCAACTTAGTTTTAAAATAATTGTTTCTTTTACATTTGAAAAAGATTATATCCAACCTTTATTTCCACCAAAAAAAATCTGATTACACTTAAAAATGTAAGAAATTTTGTATATGTGAATTTCTTAAATTAATCTCCTGCAATTGCATTGAGTTTTATTTTTCAGACGGAATATTTATTGAGGCACAGGTAATATTATCGACAAGTCAAAAACTCAAGTGATCACCAACTTTTTATAATTATTCACAAATTTGTGCTGAAGTTTATATACTCACAAATGTTGCATTTCTAGACATTTCAGCTTATTTTAACATTGACAGTGTAACCAAACATACAATGAAAAATCAGCAGTACAAGAAGCAACTGTATTCCTTAGGAGTTGATAGACCTGCTCACAAACTATTTGGACAAAGCCCCAATATTGGCATATATGTTGGCCAATTTGGTGTCTCATAAAGACAGGGATATTGCAATTCCTTGGGTACAATATTAGGCTGTCTTAGGATTCCTTAATTATGATAATTTTCTTTCAATTATTTGCAGATGGTTTCACAGTCTAATGGATGATTTTATACATGATGCTTTTTGTAACAGTATACTCTTCTCAACATACACAAAATAAAAAAGTACTCACGTAATTAAACTTCGGTTTTATGTGGATTAGCATAAAATATTCAGCTGAGCTCTATACTGAAATGATGGTACTTTAATGGGGCAAAAGCCAAATACAAATATTGTGAAACACTTTCTTATTCTTATATTAACTCCAATTTTATTGGGTAAATTAAGACATTATTGTTGGTTTTATTTCTTTTCATTGCACAAAAGATACTTGGTTATAAGTATTACATACATTTTGTATATTTTATACTGCAATGTTCCTGGGACAATACACTAAGTGAAATTCAGACCAATTACTGTACTGTCTCTAGCATCTAGTCTTTGTAGAGGCCCTGGGCTCGAGATCGTGCCTTCTAAAAACGAAGCAGTAATCCCACTGTGCATGGCATTGCTGCCTAGGTATACTCTTTAATGCCTGTTTGTCCAAGGGATAAAACCGAGATTGACAGTTTTGGGTCATTGTAAATGTGACCCAAGCTACAATAAAACTTGCTGCCTGAAATAGATTTCTTTTGTCCTTTTCTTGAAATCTATGTTCACTTACTAGTTTTTTTAATTATTTAGTTTTCCAGGGGTATAGTCTCAACATAAAAATACAGTAAGTCAAAGGCATTTTTATCCTAAAATACATTTTTTTTAACACGTCGTCCTTGATTGAGTTCAGAATATCTGGTATGTCATGTCACCCCAGCATAACATCCTCAGCAGAATACATTTGCTTCAGTAAGCAATATCACTCCAAAATATACAGAAACCTGAGGGGGTGGGGTGGGGGGGGGGGGGAGAGCAGGGGAAGAGGTAGTGCTGACACTGTTTAAAATTTGGTTTCAAATTCAGGGTCCACGGCTTTGATATGAATACTTGGCAAGCAGAACCAAGCTAAGGGAAGCTCCCGGCTAGAATTGTCATCATGAAACTTGATGTTCAGGTAATAATCTCCAGTGTAGAGGAATAAAAGAGCACCGTCACAGATGATGTTTTCAGTGGGATTCACCTAAAACAGAGGAAGGAAATGTTTCTGAATTAGTATTTTACAACTTTATACATCATACAGTTCGTAAGGTTCTTCATTTCAATTTTTTTCTATGAAGATAAGCGGTTTAAGAAATAAAACTAAGAAATCACTGAAACAAATCATTTCATATATACAGAAAAAAAGTCTACTGTACAAAAAAAATAGAAAAGAGACTGTCTGTTAATCTCATAAACATATAGAAATGCTACAAGCTTTCTTTATCTGGAACTATTCTTAGACGTTTCCATAAATCCAATGACATGAGTTATAAATGAACGTGCAGAATTGTTTTCCATCACTGATTAAAAAGTGATGTAGTATAGGTAGGATATTCATCTATGTCCAGATACAATGTGTGTGCAGACGAAAGTTATATACATTCTGCAATCATTCCACAGTGCAAAAGGAATTTTATGAAGCTGCTTTTCAGCATCATTGGAAATTACTGTGACCGTGATAACAGATCAATAAGGTAATGGGCATATTTTTGCCAATTAGAACCCACAACAACAGTTACCACACAAATACAATTGACCATACTACTATTTTTTTTAGAAACAGTTTAAGTGAAAGTGAATCAGATAGAAACATGCAAATCTAAGAGAATAAACCCTGAACATACATATACTGTACAAAAACAATAGTAGGTAAAGGGTTTAGAAATGCTGTCTGATAAAATGATCAGGTTTGAGGTATACAAATCTGACTCCTTATTACGTCAAGAAATTATAAATTGGATTGCTTTACGCCTTTTAAATGGAAGCATAAACGCTGGAGAGGCCTATTATTGCAAACGGAACATTGACAATTTCACTCACTTTGTCAATGTAAAAGGTATTGGATCCAATGAAGGTGACAGCATCTTGTAGATCATAGTTATGGACTCCATTCTGGTAGTCTTGAAAGGGAATGATGGTCAGTGCAAAGGGACCCACTGCATGCTTGCTCCAATTAGTCAACTTCACCTCAAGAGGCACTGGGTCTCCTACTTTGCAGTCAGCTACAACATCACAGTCACAAGGCTTCCCATTTACCAGTACATCTGAAGAAAAAGGAAAAAGAAAATGGGATAGGATTTAGGCTATATGGCCGACTGTATGTCTCGCATAAACAAAATGTGATCCTTGGTACATCAAGCCTCTACAATAAAGCCATGTATTGGTGCTGGGAACCCATATATACCTGCTGCTTTATGTTCTAACTGAGCTCGTTACTTAATTGAATCCTTAATTGCAATAACAACTGTAATTGACCTGTGAGCTGTGCATGTTTTTTTCCTACTCAAAAGTTGGGGATCTTAAGCTACCTGTACATACAGTATGAAACATTGTTAAAGGGCAATGTTCAAAATGTTTAGAAGCTTATAAAATTAAAGAGTTCAAATGGATCATACATCAATTAATGGCTTAATTTTGGGACTGAGAACTCAACTGCAATGAAAACATACAGGACCATTCAAACATCTGAGGACACATTGTAAAGAGAAGCTACAGTAGAGAGTGATATTAATTCTACAGGAATTCAGTGAAACGTATGGCTACCTAAATGGTGTTGTATGTACAGTACAAAGTAGTACTCCATTTCAAAAAACGTCTTTTCTCAGTACAATTTCTCAATCATTTTGTTTTTCAAAATGCTGTCCTTGCATAGTTTAAGGGCTTTCTCGGGAGATTAATTTGAGCAATCCACTGCAGTTTAGAGTCAGTGAAATAGTTCTTTCACCAAAAACATAACTTTCATAGGTAAAAGTAATAAGAATATGGAAAATGAGCAGATACCATCAATAGACATAACACAGGCACAGATACGATAAAAAATATCTCAGAGGTATACATTTTTTTTAAAATTGCCACATGAATTTCATATACAGTAGGAATTTAATCAGAGAGGGGCTTAATATTGTAATTGATGTGTGTGTTCTTAAGGTGTGCTATGCATCAATGACATCACAGGGCCTGATCAGCTTATTAGATTGTAGAAATGTGGAATCAATCAGAAAACAGAAATAAGCAAGCAAATAAGCACCCAGGACCTGACCAACAACAAAAAAAAAAGTCCAAATACAAGAACAACTGCTTAACCAGTAAGAAAACAGGTTCTAAATAAATATTCAGAAAACAACCTCTCAGTGCCAGTTCCCAATCTACTTATACAATCATCTCTGTATAATAATACAAAAGCAACACACTCTTAAACAAAACAGTAGTTTATTGTATTTCCACTGAGTTCTATCTTATAGTATTTAGCTGGGAAAATTTTAGAAAATGTAGTTTCTCTAATAGATGTATTGGGCCATAAAATAAACGCAGCAAGCTTTGGGATGCAAGAACAGAACAGCAAGAACAGAATATAAAAACTAGTATATATCTCAGTACTGAATAGTTACTGTACGTTTGTAACCAAACATCAGAAGACTTCTCAGAATCCAGTGGTTCAAGAATGCAGTAATTGTTCAAACAAACCCAAAAAAAAGTATTTGTATTATGGTGAGGGTTTCTGATTTCTTTTACTCTTTGTTAATGTTTAGAATTCATTGTATTTCAGTTCATAGAGCATTGTATTTAAAACTTTCTTGGTCACCTCCATTTCACCTTAAATACCCAGTTCACATTTTCTGTGATAGCAGCTACATCTGAACCCTTGCTAATGATGTACTGTAGAAACATGAAGACCAAAGTCAGTGATAGCTGCTAAAAGAGAGAAAATACACCCTATGTACCTGTGATGTAATAATTCCCTAATCCATGATAAACCCATGTTTGAAAAAAAGACAATGTTGTAGTCTACAAAGGCATTGAATACATAAGAAATTATAGATTTTCACTCAGCATTTTTTATTTTACCTGTTAACTTTCCAGAAACTGTACAGAAGATGTAAACATTGTTTTCTTCCTGTTGGGATCAATCAATCTCATGCATGAATAATTTCTGTCAAGTAGGGACAAATGAGATTGTTGGAACACAACTACCTCCCACCCACCCACACACACATTGAAAACTGTTTCTTTTTGACATTTTCATACCATGTTAAATTAGGAGTAAATTTAATTTAGCTAATGTGTCATTAATCCTAATACAACAGAGATCCAGTTCAAGTGAAGTTAAAGTGCCACAATTTATTTTAAACAAGCACAATTGTCCTTTGTGCTCAGAAATTTTAAAAGCCCTCTCAGTGTACCAGGGTCGATCATATTCAAATAACTATTTCAGGCTCATTGTTGATGACAAGTTGAAGAAATGACTATGATTTTATATAACAGGTTTTGCATGCATATTCAAAAACATACGGTTCGAGCATGTTTTTGCTGGCATGGAGTCATTGTTGTCATTGTGATAAATGCTGAAATTAATGCCAATTCATTTTATGACAATGGGATGACAACAATGATTTCAGTATTCATTTATTTTCACTGAAAACTCTTCAGTACAACGAAGGTTATTTATTATTTTTAAATGTGCATAACTACAATCATAATGCTTACGTCTATATGCATTTACGTGTAATATTTTATATATTACATATATCGCCTATCACAGATCATGAAAGACAAATGTTCATGTGGTGAATCATTCCAAAAGCACATTAACTGAAAATATTTTTCTTATCTACTACAATAAGGACTTACGATGTGCGATTGCATGCTAAAATCAGCAGTCCTTATTACGTGAAGCTGATTATCGAAAAGGGCAATCTGTGCATAGAATAGATGTTATGCTTAATAAAATAGCAACTTTTATATTATCTAACTTAATACTCTGAATACTGAAAAATATATGTATGATGTTTTAATACTCCAAGAACTGGGAAATTCCTTGACCATGCAATGGAATATACTGTGCAAAGTATACACAAAGATTCTATTAATAAAACAACTTGGACTGTTATTAACAATGCTTAGTTCAGTTAAGAAGAAACGAAGCCATTAAGCAGCTTTTAATACATACTAATAAGAATCTTCAAAAACATACAACAACTCAAGAAAAACTATGCATGGGGAGTCAATGAAGCTTTACAGCAGCTGATCCATCACAAGTTAAATCTGTTTTTCCATATACCAGACATTGTCATACTACTTGGTACAAAAATAAGTTCTGATGGAGTTGAGGATTAATTGTGCATCACACCATCACTCCTTCACTGAACATTGTTCAACAGAAGAAAAGAAACACGTTTCGGCTGTGGAGCCTTCTTCAGGTGTCACCTTTACATGATTCAGGTGTCAACTGAAGAAGGCTCCACAGCTGAAATGTTTTTCTTCTCTTTTCAGCATGGAATAAACTTTACTTGTTCTTTTGCAGCATATGCTGACACAGCTACCTACTTGAACCACAATAAAATGATTACGGGGTGGGCTTTAAAATCATGAGCAATCAATTGGTGAAAAATTCCAATATTCACCGAGTGCCTGGGGCTTCTGTACAGCTGTCACCTTAATGCATAATGCTTGGAAGTGTACCTTCATGTCATCCTCACACTGAATGGTATTCCATGAAGTTTGTACAGTGTTGCATTTGTTGCAAATCTATCACTAATTCAGAATCCATGCTACTATTTTTCCCCATAAACCAATCCAAACTATTCACAAAGCTACCTTTTTTATTGGTAACAAAAGTGGTCTGAGGATTTGTTCCACGATTTGCCTCAAGAGGAAGGCACTGCCTTTTCCTCTCAATGTATTATACAGTATAAGGTTTCAAATAGGTATTGGCGCAGGTGCTCACAAACTGTATGTACTTGAGTGGGATAGAAGGGCAGATTCTTTTCATCATTATCTGTTTTATAGACTAGTCCAGGTCAAAGAGGGCGAATATGTTTCAGGCATATTAAGTCATTGAATGAAATACAGTGTTATTATTGAGGCTACTTGCTGACAATGGCACTCTGCTGACCACACACTTGGTTGAAAATTTGCTCACTTGGTTTAAAAATTTAACACTGTGATGCAGGAAGGTATTAGGGTATAACAGTGTTCACTCAAAGAGGTCATAAATATTGTTTATTGTCGATCAAAAAGAACTTGCAAAAGTAGGTGAAATAGGGAAAGGGGGCGGGGGGGGGGGTGGTCATGTGGATGTAATTTAAGACAGAAGTAGAAGCATTTAAGCTTCTGGCACAGATGAATAAAACTTCTCTTGGGAACATCTCATTTAAGTCTGCAAAAACAAAAGCCATTCGATCAATAGCTAGTGCATATATCCAGGTCCTCAGGAGGTGCATTTTCACAGTATGTGTAATGCATCTTTAAATCCAGAACTGCTTAATATATTGAATAATTGTGCAACAATGCAAATAATTAAGCTAGTCCAATCCAATAATAGTGCATAATAGAACATACAGTTATTTGGTTCATCTAGCATATTTGGTTTTAAATAAATAATTGATCCAATGATCTCATCCAGCTGTTTCTTGAAAGAAAAGGAATACCCTATCATTTTCAGGAAATGGTGTACTACTCCCCTAAAATAACTCACACTCGTACATTTTTATCTTTGAGATCAGTAATCACTGTGCATTGCCTGGTTGTGAACATTCTCTTGTAGAGGCGTTGGTAATGGTAAAATGGAATATACTCTGGAACAATTCTCATTAAATTAGAATGGCTTTCACACATACCTTAGTAGCATTCTGATTTACACAGTGCAGAGAGAAAGAAAGACACACAGAACACAAAGGGGCTACCACACATAAAGAACAGAAAACAGATACCGAACCTGGAAAATAAAAACTATGAACATGAGACTGTCCTGAATGAATATTGGCTAATTGTTCACTGTCGCATGATCCTTTATAAGTCTATTTACTGTACATAATCTATCCTTAGAAGGGAAATGAAATGTCCTTGCCCCAGGTTGGAAACCTCTAGAATAGGGCTATACAATTCCAGTCCTCAATTGTTAAGGTCCAGCCAGTTTTATAGGTCAAAGTCACTAGCTTCTTAAAAGAAAAACAAAAGGTTTCAACTCTCAAATTCAACAAATGATGGGTTCAATTAGGTAATGAAGAGGAAGCAAAGCCATAAAGTTCTTGGCCCTCCTTGTGTAGTTCTGTTCTGGGGGCTCTAGACAAAGTGATCACATCATTATCTAACCGAATGAGTTGGCTTGTCGATTATCTAGCCTAACACAATAAAAAACTGTAAATTGCATTTAAGTAATTGAATGCATATACTATAGTCAGTGACGCATATGCAAAATGCACCTGGTTTACATGACAGTACAGGGTTTCAGTTGTGACCATCTACACCTTTGTCCCTTACCATCTCTTTACATTTCTCTTTACAAATGTTATATGTTGCTGTCTTGTGATATACAGTACAGTAGTTTCACAATACATTCCTTCAAAAAAGAATCATCTATATAATGTATTCATGTATTTTAATGTATTAAAATCATAGTATAACATTTCTGTGCTTTTCCTATTGAATAACATTGACATATTAATGATACCAAAAAATAAACCAGAGAGAAATATTTTTTAATACTTTAATTATTTTCCTCGAAATGTGAGTGAATAATGAGTAACGTATTTTGTAACTCATACAGTACAGCCTCATATTCTTGCACTACTACCTTTCATTCTAGTGAAGCCTTGAAAGGACCTCACACCATATACCTTACTCATATCATGATGGTTGATGATATACAATGATGGCAGACATGAAGGAAGTTGCACCTCTCTACATGCTGCATTTTTATCACCAAATCGAGCCAGTCCTAACACAACACCTTACAAAGAGGATATATTTAGTTTTGAAAAGCTTGTTGCTAGGAGACATGCAAAGTACAGGTAAGCCTGTAACAAACAGGAGATCCAAATTAATCAGTAAAGTATAATACCGCTCATTCATTGACCTTGTAATGATGATGTAACCCCCAAAGACATCAAAGAACAATGAATTCTCATGCAATATGGGGCCAGTCTTTTGGCACAATAAAATTCACCACTCTTGAAGGGCGTGTTGTGTGGCTCATGGCTAGAAGCATGCCTGAGAAATGGAGATCAGATCTGGGCTGGGGATAAGCCACATATTCACTTTACCTTGTTATTTTATAACCCAAATCTTATACTGTACCTACATATACACCTTTCAAATAGCATATATTGTAGTTATAGCATGTCCATAATCATTTATATTGGAAATCTTCAATTGGAACTTTCTATTTTCAGAATCAGATATCTTTTTTTTTTCATTTAGCCCTTTACCGTCAAAATACAGAAACAGAAATGCCCAAGTGTCATTATGGCAATATTAACAAAAAGCAAAAAAACTGTCTTAAGATTCTACAGACTGCCATTCAATGGCCAAGTGGTACAGAAAAATCGATACACCTCCAAAGCACAGCCTCCCTCTGGTGAATGAGCAATGTTAAAGTTCAGGCTCATGTTAACAACAGCTTTCTGAATTCAACTCTTTCATGCTTTCATTGTCTCAAAAGTCATACTTAGCATTTGAATTTCAATCTATGAGCCTCATTATCTTCAGGGCTCATTCAACAAGCGTAAAGAAAATTCTTCGGCAACAAATGGCTTCTATTTTTCACTTATTGCCATCACAGGTGGATTAATCTTTCAGTAGCTTCAAACATTATTTCATGGAACCATTCATCTGAGCAGTCTTACTTCCTCCACATTGCAGTCGGGCATCACTTGCTACCATTAAAAATAATGAAAATCAGTTCTGTTTTTGAGTCAGCTAGAACTTTGTATTCATACTAAGCACCATGTTTCATATACAGAGCATAAAAACTATGATGCTTTGTTTTCAGTAAAGAATTTCAGAAAATGTCTGGTGACATTTTCCTACAATCCCTAACTCTTATTGCAAGACCAGAATGCATCTTCCATGCTGTTTAGAGCAACAGGGAATGCAAATAAATATTTTGGAATTAAACTTAATCCATTATAAAAATAACAAACATTAATAAACATATATACTTTTTATATTTAAACAGGGGTTATCATTTTTCACTTACTGCTCACATGGGTTGAAATCTTGAAAACTCCATCTAAGTTTTTTTTTTACATTATGGGTAACAGAAGAGAAATTGAAACTCTGGCAGATGAGAATGGGCAAACAAGCTCAATCAACCCACCCAACCAAGGAGTAATCCGTCTATCCGGATATGCTCCAGGCTCACTGGAGTCCCACAGCAAGCCTTCAGGGCCCTGGGAAGTAACAGGATTGGCTACTGTCATAGTTTGCCAGTGGCATGACCCAGGCTTAAATGTAAAATATCTGATGAGCTGTTCATACAGCTCAACCTGTGCTGGTAGCAAGCACCTTTACTCGCTAAGCATTTATCTGTAATAAGACATTTTTCTTTTATAAATGAGAGTGTTTCAATACCTGAACTGAAAATGCTTATATACTTTGACTCTATATCCATTGACTCGAAATAAGTAGCAATCCTACTATTTGTTTTCCATTTGCATAATGCTTCAGAAAAACATTACTCTGATGATCAAATCACAAAGAAGCATTCAACACAGACAGCACATAGTCATGGATCAACTTTACATTGCATTGTAAGTGCAATATAATAATTTTAATGCTCTATGTTTGTGTATTACAATACTGCCATGTTACTGTATAATTCCATAACACACATAATGCAATGTACAGTGAACTATTGGATGGGTAAGTATAAAGCTAATTCCTGTATTCCATTTCTTACATTGCGCATTCCATAATGTAACAGATCAAACTAAAGAACATCCTGGATTCATTGATGATGTCCAGTATGCATCACTTTACACAAAAAAAAATGTTTTTTAAATTTTTATTTGAAGGGAAGTTCAGGAGAAATGCTGTTTAAAGATGTACAGTAAATGCATCTCTGCAAGCAAAAAGAAACATCCGACAACACTCGAAACAAAGTTTCATACAGAAGGAAGTGAAAAGAACTGACACTCGATTTTAGAATGGGTGCCCCATGGTGACAAAATGCATGAGCTCTGAGAAAACATTCAACATGACTCTGTGGGTGACAAAGACCTACAGGTATTTGGAAATACAAGCAATGACATCAAGTATATTTGACAACTTACAGGATATACAGTATATATAGTGCTGTATACACTATATGTGTAAACAGATGGTCCATTATACAGTAAGTATCCCTGTTATACATGTATGTCTTCCTGCACTTACACCATTGACATTTTTGACCAGGGTATAAAACTGTCCCACTACTAAGTCAATTGGAGGCAAACTTCCTCCTAAAATGAGCATTGAGAAGCATGAAAAGGTCATTGCTAAGTAAAATTCTTGCACATGTCCCTTGTAATGTAATCAATACCCTATACTACTGTTACTACTATCTGTGTAATTGTGTGTTTTACTGTACTTAATTACAGTAATGTAGGCAGATACTGCATGTATCGTACAGGTTTATATTACATACGATATGTGTTGTTTATGTTGCCATAGAGAACAGGAAGTTCCCGTGTACTCCTGCATCTCCTGAGCATAACACAACTACAGTGCTTTTGCTAAGTTACTGGGAAACTTGTGCAACAGTTTTATCATCTTATAATTATTGCATCTTTGCAAAATGAAATCAAAGAGTAGTGAAAGTGTTATTTGAGGAGATTAGAGTAAGTACAGTGGCATTATGTTAAATGTATAATTAAATTTATTAAAATCAGTGCAGAAGTAAACTATCGGGTGATATTGCCCAATACTTTTTTTCTGGGTGTTAGTCTGGGTTATTTCATTATTTTCTATGGATGCATCCTCCCTGTTTTGAGTTTAACAGGGGAAAATGTACTGTATCTTTATGATGCCCATTTACCCAGATTTTGTAATCCATATTAAGGATTTATAATGGGAACCATCTGTATATGTACAGTATATACAGTGCCTTGCAAAAAACAAATAATGTATACATTTTTAAAATTAAATTTTCTGGTTCAAAACTCTAAAGTACAGTACGCACTACTATGTGTATGAACTGATTAAAGTATGAACTGCTATGCGTGAATGTCAGAAAAACCTTTATAGAAAAGTGAAATGTAATGATTGCATACTATAAGTATTCAGCCCCCTAAATAAGTACTTGGTGAACACCTTTGGTTGCAATTACTGCTATCAGTATTTTGGGATAGATCTCTACCTGTTTTGTATAGTGGGGCAGTGTTATTTTGTCTATTCTTCCTGGCAGAACTCTTGCAGGTCTGATATGTCTGCCGGGTATAGTTGATGGACTGCAAGTGTCAAGTCTCAACACACATTTTCCATTAGATTCAAATCAGGATATTGTGAGCTCCGCTTAAGGACATTCACCTTCTTGGTTCTTGTCAGACAACTTCAGTGTGGCTTCAGTCTTGTGCTATGTTCCTTGTGCTGCTGAAGTGAGGATTTATGACCCAGTTTAAGATTCTGGGGTGAGTGAAGCGAAGCAGGTTTTCCTGTGGGATTTGTACTCTGAATCGTACATTTTGTCCCCAGTTCTGACAGTCTTTCTAGTCCTTGATGATAAGAAGATTCCCCATAACCTGATGCTGCCACTACCATTCTTGAGTGTCCTGTTAGTTCTGACTGAGTGAACTGTGTTTGGCTTGCACTACATGAAATGCTTTCCATTCAGGCTATGAAGGACACACTTGTATCAGTTATATAAATATATAATCATTATTATGCAGTACTTATTTGGTCTCTTAGTCCTAAAGCACAATTATTTGATACATTTCTAAAGAACACCAATTGCTAGAATATTCTATAGAATACTGAAAAACATACATAGTTGTCTTTAAATAGATGTGTAAAGAGATTCCGATCATGGCTTTAATGAATTGCCATGACATTGAAAAGGCAGAATACACTCTGTAGCCCTCTTGAAAACACAGGTTACATCTTAAAAATCACAATCATTAAAATAACTATTGGGTATACAGGTACATCCATACAAACGTGTATTTTATTGTCAGAATTACACAAAACTATTGATCTATTAACTAATACTGTATAACTAATAATAAGGAATATTTGAAAATAATGTGAGTTCAACATTTACGTGTCACTACTGGAAATAAATTTTGACATTCAACTATCAAGATTATTAGGATTTGATGTTTAAGACTGTACAAGGGTTTAAGTAAAAGACAAAGAAAGAAATTTCTAATGCCAATGAAGAGACAGAAAAACATTCTAAAGGCTTTACAATCACTCAATTAAACTGCAGTCTATTATGGACTTTTTCAGTGACCTCTTTCAATGGGTTGTCTTCAGCTGACAAAGCACTAAAATGTGAGAAACCTCTCTGTTACAAATGATAGGACTGAAAGACGACAATACTCTTCTTAAAACTGCACAATGACCTCAGAACACCAATTACAGACCAATTAGGGATCTGAATTTCAACTGTAGATAAAAAAGATTCAATCCACAAACCTTAAGAGGGTTTTCTACCAGAACTACTGCATGTACTGAACACCAGTGATAATTTATAGATATACAGTATAATTATGGATTAAAGAAACCCAAATCAAAGTTGATTCAAAAGATTATACAATTCTTAGTGTTTGTTATAATAACTGTTATGTTCAACTATCCCTTAACTGACAGTATAATTTGTGAAATGACTTTTGCAAGAAACTAAATTTCCTCATATCATAGGAAGCAAATGTCTGTTTTCTAAGAACAGTGAAATGTCTTCTTGTTTTATTTATTCATCAAGGGACTTTTGTCTCTGTACAACTCACCAGCACTGGTTGCTATGGAAACTTTTTTTTATCTGTAAAGGAAGGGTTAAGCTCAGATTTGACAGCTAATTTGAAAACATTTATCACCAACCCATCTCTCTCTCTTCTCTGTTTCTGCACAGCTCTCCATTAAGCAGGTGTATGATTTACAGCACCTCTGTAGCTGAGTAAACACAGGTTCTGTGAGACTTAAGCTCTTGGGACTTGGTCATGATTGAAACCCAATGAGGTAGAATTAATAGAAGATATTAAAGGGCTTTATTTTAGGACAGAAGCTCCTACCTCAACACTTAAAAGAGAAAAAGGGAACAGGTAAGTGAAGGACATGGTGTATATGGAAAAAAACACCATTTAGTAGAAAGAAAAGGATCTTAAGATCTTAAGGGTGTAACACACTGCTTTCCACAACAAGCTGCTAATGTGTGGTGTTCTCAAAAAGAACTGGAGCAGCTGTTAATTTTGGTCAGACTCTACAGTATATCGAAAAGTGACAAAAATATTTACTTTAAGTCCCATCTGAATTAATTTAATGACTACATATTTATTTTTCTTTTTCATGCTTAGAAATACACTTAATCAAGCCAGTAATAGTAATATACAGTATTACAGTAGTACAGTTTCTTATTCTGCAATTTCCCTCACAGGATTAATGAAGTATCTATTACTTGTGAGAACATAAGAACATGAGAACACTAATTTTATATGCATTACATAAAGCACATAAATAATAATCATGTATGTAGTTTTTTAAAACCCTTTACAATATGCTCCATGACATCTACAAAAAGGTCTCAGTGCATAGTAATCCAAAACTTTTTAGGCACAAACATTTTCTGATTTATTTCAAATTAAAAGCTTATAGTACAGTAATGGTATTTCCCAAAGTATTTGTCTCCTTCCAATAATGCCTACTTTTGTTGAATTCAAAATATGCATATGCATTATTAAAGTGAATAGTATCAATAAAAAGTGAGTACTCAAACTGAGCACTCACATAGGTGGAAAAAGATAAATGTCAGCACTAGGATATGATCGGAAGATCGCAAATACTTTTGCAAGACACTGTATTTCCAGCATTTTAACTTGACATTCCTCAAGTGGCTAATTTTAGCTGATGCACCCCATCTACTGTATATAGTACATATGTACAACAAAGAGAAGTTAATGCTGTAGGATTAGCAAAGCATATAGTTGAAGATCAACAAACCAGCTTTTCGAGAAATAAGGGAAAGAGCAGGTGCAGTATCACAAAGCAAATGGCAGTCATTGATTTCCGTGGGTTGAGCCTTCTGGAAGTGAAACACCAAATTTAATTTAAAATTATGAATCTCTCATTGTTGCCTTATCCCAGTGCAAGCACTGGAAAACATTATGTGATTGCCCACAGAACATTGCCTTGTGGGAGGGTTAACATTCTTTCTGTGTTATTGTAATGATGGTAGCCATGAGATTAATGGTGCTTTTAATGGTGCAAATACAGTATAGGTTTAGTGAAGCAAACCAAGACCTTAATAGGAGGCAGTATAGTAAATTGGCTGTTATTGCTACTATGATGATTATTATTACCTTCACAGCAGTAGTAATGCTAATTTGGATACCACAGTAACCTACTGTATTCAGTTGTTTTCCACCCTGAATACAATTTGTAAATGTATCACTAACCAAGTTTAAACTGTGGTTAAATATTGAATAATTTAGTTTCTAAAGTCCAACATAATTTAAAACTAAATTACAGAAACTATCACAAGTTACATTTTACTCTCAATACATATCTTTTCATGATTTTAAATATTTTCTTAATTAATTCTGGAAATATTCTATAATCTTTTAAAACAAGCTTATTTGCATAATCTATTTAAATAAGGAAACTTAATAACACTTACTCTTACAGATTAATAAGTAAATCCACAACAAATGTGACCATTATCTCAACATTCTCATTCTCAAAGCAACATAGTCAGGAACAAATCATTTTTATATACAGTATATCTACCAGCAATATTACAAATAGGTGTGTTTTTATTTTTAATAGAGGCTTTGCAAATCAGCTGTTTGTACTAGTTCCTGCTAACATTTGAGAACTGTTTTTGACAAAACAATTGCATCTAATAGACATTATCAAGTGATGCTGTTAAATTAGGATAGTGCTGACAAAAGTTTAGCCTTTATCAGTTACGGCAATTTAGCCCTGTCTTCAGACTGAATATGAAATTATGATAGAATGCTACAGCTTTTAATATGTATTTTGCTATACTTATGTTAAATATGCAACATCCAGTGTAGAACGCAGCAATTCAAACGTTACTGTCCTTGTGTAATTTGTGCTGGCATAAATATAGCAATATGATTTTAATTGTACTGCCCTGAATACGATATATGAGTCTTGACCATGTCATGAAACACACCCTTTTCCTATTACATTCCTTGCTTTTCAGGAGAAAGTATATAATTTCATACTGGGTACAATGAGTTTGTAGAAATTTTGCTTCAGGATTTAAGTTTAAGTTTCATAAGGACACAACTGCAACTTCCATTTAAAAAAATCTTTCTAAAACAGGAAGTCATTCATTCAAAATATTTTTTTCCAATGGCTCGACTATTACTGTATATCATGTCAGGGACTGAAACAGACAGGAGCTTGAAACTGTATAAATTCAATTTAATCTCAGGCGTTTACACCTTAACATTCAAAGTTAGACTTCAGCAACATGCCCAATAAGAAAATTGGGCAGGGTTTGTATGGTCTCCATGTGGCTGGCTCAGAGCTTTCCCAGACAGTGGTAAAAACACTACACCAAAAGGCTGGGCCAACCATCATAGTAGAATTCCACAAAATCTGCCTTCCCAGGGGCTCAACAATTCTTACATAAAATATGAATTATCTCAATAAATTTTGTTGTTGAATAAACTGTCTTTTAATACTTTTCCTTGAGTTCAGTTACAATGGCCTGATTTCAGTGTGTGTGTGTGCCCTGTAATGGATAGGCGTTCCACCCAGGGTGTATCCTGCCTTGTTGCCAGGTTAGGCTCTTGTGTGCCCCATGACCAAGTTTTGAATAAAGTGGTTAGAGAAGAACTTCTGTTATGCACTGGTGTGACAATGTATTAACACTCAATGTGTTCTGCAGTATTGATTTGATGTGTACATGCAATCAAACTATCCATCCATTTTCTGTTTCACACTGAGAAAGAAGGGATTTAACTTATTAATTTAACAAATACACCATGGTGATGTTTGGCAGACTTATGAGAAGCTAAACATGAATCAAATATGGGTCACTGGTGGCTAATGTTCATTCCAAACTTTGACAGGAGTTATGATACCAATTATTTACTTAAATGCCTTTCTGCAAGAAAAAGAGTACACTACTCTCTGCTAAAGCAAACAGAAAATAGTGAAAACCATAATCTCAAAGAACAAGAATATGAAATAATTGACAAAAGTTTTTGGAAAAAAAAAGTTATATACTTGCTCCCATTTGCACACTGTGCAGTGACTAAACAAAAACCAGCCAAGCACAACATCTGATATGCAAGAAGAAAAGAAGAGTTACCACAGATGAATAATAATAATGCTTCAGGGAGGAAAATCTAAATAAAAACGATAAAATTTGTGTTACCCTCCATAAAGAATAAGAGAGGTATTAGCAAACATCTTTCTGGAATTATCTGGAATAAGATTTGTCTTGAATTTTACTATAGATCCAAATAAAACGGACACTTCGTCCCTGCTTTCAAAACTGCTACTGTAAGTAGCGTTTAGCTTCATTTATTTCTAAACACCATGAGGACACCACAAGGATTTTAAGGAACAGGTTTGCTGTGGCATTTTGAACTCTGTGAAATATCTTAGAATGTCTGCCATTATTGTGGCCTTTGAATGAAGTAATTTTGGAAGAAACACCCATGTAAATCATTTAAGGCACCCAATTTTGTAAAACAAATTTTAACTGAATCTAAGAAAGCACAACAGAAAACAATAAAGCTAACATCACAGAATGGATGCACAAGTTATAACGTCCAGTATATGTAATGATAATGTCAAAACCTTTATAAAACTACAATATGACAACATATGTGAGAATTACCTATAAGAGCCGGTTTAGGATTATTTCAATCCACGTGTCATGGACTGAACAGATGTAAAAACTAAAAAAAAAAGTTCTAGTATTCGCTAACCCGAGCTTAAGCGCTCATAAAACAAAGCAATAAACACTGAGAAGCTAGACTATGCTGCCTTGCTCTTTGGTAGTTTACACTGACTTGATATATGTCTCTTCCAAAGTCATAACCCTTTCTATTAGGAAGCCTTCATGGATGAGCTGATGAAGTTTGAGTAATTGCTTTAGTAAGGTTGCAGACATGTCACTGCGCTGCTAAAAATAACCCTGCTAATGTTACATATCACTACAGCATCTGATACCTTCAACCATCTGCTACTTTTATAATTATCACCATAACAACCACTGAAGTTATTTTTACTTTTCCAATTCTGAAATGTTTGCTTTTTTAGTGTGTCTGTATTTGCAGGGCTTCTACTGAAATGAAACCAAAGAATTAGAGTTATATTTCATGGTTTCTGTTCAGTGATGAAATAAGTAAGGTTTGCAAAAGTGCTGAATGGAGGAGGGATAACAAACCAGAAACCTAAGTCTTTAATTCTTTACTATCATAAATACAACACTATTTAATAAAGAGAATGCAGATACATTATAGCCTTGGTTTAATGGACCATTTCACAGTTACAGTTGAATTTCCGCTAAATCACAAATTGTTTTTTTCGGACAAAAAACCCTATTATATGAGAATAAATGTGTATACAGTATATGCATAATTTATATGCCTGTATATGGTTCCTGGATATTTTGACTTCTTTTTCTAAGAACTGCAATAGTCACACCACATGAAAATTGCTCCAGTGCCTTTTTTATCATAAACATACAAGCTTATTTCAAATGTCATAAATATACTGTATAAAATTTGCTAAAGAATAAAAACACAAACAACACCCATCACAAGCACTTACAGTACTGTTCCACCATTGATATTTCTGAATTTTCAACTTATGTAGCACTTGTACCTTATGTGTTTTATTATTTGTGCATTTTACAGAGGTTTTTCTTTTAATTTGTTAACATTTTAGTGCATTTCTTAAAATGATTGTTTCTTATAATATTTACTAAAGCACATAAAACACGAACAACACCCATCATAAGCAATCCATCTACCCAATTGCCCTATGCTTTGTCCATTATTGTGGGGAAAGTTTAGTACAGTATTTCTGATTTTACAGATAAAATTTGCCTTTAGCAGATTTTGTCCATTTAATCTGAATTCGGTTAAACTATGGGTTTACTGTAATACATCATATATATAGGAACAAGTAATAGGTTTATTCCATGCTGAAAAAAAGAAGAAAGAAAACGCAACGTTTCGGCCGTGGAGCCTTCTTCAGAAGGAGCCTTCTTCTTCTTCACACCTGAAGAAGGCTCCACGGCCGAAACGTTGCGTTTTCTTTCTTCTTTTTTTCAGCATGGAATAAACCTATTACTTGTTCTTTTGCAGCCTACGCATGCTGACGCAGCTATCCACCTGAACTGCTACATCATTTATATATATATATTCTGTACGGTATACTGTAGATTATGACAAATTTTGTTCTTGTCTGTATACTGTATACTGTAGTACCAATCTACATCATATACTGTAGGTTCTTAAAGCCTAACTTTGATATTATTATGTGGTAAGGATGAAGTTGATTGACTTTTGAACTGTTGTGGCGTAACTTGTCATAATCAAGTCACAGTTTACTCGTGTTGATTTAACCTCTTCTTTAGCATCCAATATAATAAAAGAATGTCACATAAAAGTTATAAGGTGTTAATGGAGCTTGTTATCACAGAATCTGAATATTTCAACAGAAATGGCCAAATGAACGTGTTTTATGCATTTTTGGACAAACAAATCATAATTTAGCCATCTTGTCAATATCTGTATTCAGTATAAGTTAAAGTAACCAAAGAAAATAATTTTGCTGAATATGAAAGCTTTTCCAGTGTACTTTGTCAATACTTCAAGAACCTTAAAGGAATTTCTATGAAAATAATTAAATGGATGTAAGGCGGGTCTCTTTTCTCTACAATTCATTAACTCCCAGCAGGGCCCTAACTGTGCCATTTATCTTTCACCTACAATAGCCTGCCCACACTGGCAAAAATACAGCAAACTCTGTGAGCATCAGAACGGCCTTCCACAGAATACAGGAGCAGCAAAAATGAGCACAGTGAATACTTTAGTCCCCTGCCAAATACATGAACACTGGATGAATTTGCGTGAAAGAGAGAGACTGCAATTGTGAGTCTCTTCTGAAATAATAGAAAATCACCACCACAGTTTTAAAAGATTCACTATTAAGAACATTTAGTCTTCAAGCTCATTGAAAGTCAAGACAGACATTTAATTGAATTACTTTTTTGACAGTCCACTACTGTACAAGTATGGCAGGATTAATAAGAGGGTAAAATATGCCTTTATGTATCTTAATGAATCAGTCTACCTATAGAGTGTATGTGCCTGTAGGTGTATAAATTACAGGAATGCCAGGAAAACAATGAAATCCAAATAAAGTTAAACTGGTACATCTAAAGCACTGGCTAAATATAAAAAGCATTATGTATTTAAATATACCTATATTTAACAGTTGGATATGTTACACCTCAATTACCCTCAAGAAATCTTTACCAATTGTACAGCAGTATTCCCCTTTCAGCCTGAATAATAGAGACAGTCTTCAGTAACTGAGCTGGTTGAGACCAAAAGAAGCTTGTGAAAGTCTGGATCAGCAGCTCATTACTCTGGTATTTTAAATGGAGATCCTGGAAGAAGTTGGAATATTGTACAGTGAAAAGGGCTATCATGACTCCTGGGGATTAGTTTAATATAATAGCCCCTTTAAAAACGGGGCATACTGTGAAGGAAATCGGAAGAAAATGAAATGCCTCACATCATCAGGTAAAGAAAAATGAGAATCTTTCAAACAGAAAGGGCTGGGGTAAAGGAGGAAAACAACCAAAGGAGAAAACTGAGGGTTGCTTGGAAGTATGAGACTAAACACGACAATCAGCTATCAATATGCTCATAGGATACAGGGGATTGCATCTCAAAGACATTTGTTCAATGGTTACAAACAGTTTAAATCTGTTTTAAGTCACCTAATGGATGATTGATTGCAACACATGGATATTTTGTGAAAAGCAGATCAAATAAGTCACGGTACTCATTACAGATATTTAAAAAGTCCTGGTACTGAGTACTAATGAATACAGTCAAAACCTGACCCCTGTAGCTGTTAACCTCATGTATCAGGGAAGTGTGAACTTTTTGATTCCATTTCAGAAAACTCTACAACAGCATGACTTCTACAGTATATTTTGCTACCATAGCCTTTGTAAATTTTTTCATAGTGTCATTATGCCACAGTATTACTCTCTTCACGGTACTGTGAAATTCAAGGTTAGTTTAAGATAATTATTAAAATACCCCAACTTAACTTCAATTTTAGCACTTTACTGCACTTTCCTGTTATGTTAATTAACCAATACTGGGGATGTAAGACGTCTACTTGTCTACATTATTTAATATAGATATCATTTTCGCCAAAATTAATAAGACCTAAAATTAAAAGAACAATACTCACTCAAAATGAAGGTGGAAGCTCATTAAAATTTGATATAATTTAGATATTACTGTAGACCCATCTGACATTCATTCTTATTTTCAGAATTATTGCAGTAAGGGTCAGGTTTTTCTTCCCCTGTACTTTATTTTCACACTCCAAATGACACTTGAGTTATCTGCAGAATCTTTCAACTTCAAATTAAGCAAACATTGAAAAATCCAAGACCAAAGTATAATTTTTACATATTGTGGTCTTTATTTCTTTTTTTATACATTTTCCAAATACTTCTCTTATTCACATATTATTAACATAATTTTGCCTTAATGAGGACTTTGAGAATCCCTTGTAGGAATGACTACTCAATAAAAAAGGCACTCTGACCTTTCTGGAGCTACTGCCCAGTCCCTCTGAACAGAGGACAGTATGAGGCTGTACCACTGGTGCTCACGTTTCAGTATTGTCCTTTCATCATTCTGCGGCCTGCAGCACTTTCAGGATCACATCCTGTATTAACCATTTTGGAAAGCTGCCATCTTTTTTTCCAAACCTTAAACATTCGGCCATTTTCTTTGGTTTCCAGCTGCTTTCTAGAATCATCTTTTTCATTACTGAAATCACCCCATAAACCTTGCCATACATGTTTCGGGGTACAGATGTAAAACCACTGGCATAGTTTGAAGAAGATCAAGATATTCACATTGCACATGTGACACTGGTACTTTAAAGTAATGCTTTAACAAAAAAGCATGTTACTAAAACTGTATAGTGCATAACTCATAAGGACATGTATTTACACGTTTAATTCCCACTAATGTGGGCTGTATTTGCTGGAAGAATGATCCAACTGAAAATCTAGCAAGAGGATGAATGAGGCAGAAGTATTTATTGATACCTCCAGTGACATCAGATGTTTTACAAACAAAAGGTTCTTACCTGGGAAATTTGAAAAATATAAATCTTTCTATTCTCCATTGTTTTTTTGTCCATACAATACATACAGTAGGGATTTTAACAAGACTGAAGTACCAAAGATTATTAAGAAAGATGATTGGGGAAAATCAGGAAAGTTTAATGGGTTGAATCGGTCATCTCTCCATCTTATAAAGTGAAGATAAATCTGCTAAATCTTTTAATAATTAGTTTGAAAGAAAAATAGTAATATCAAACAGGTACAGTATCACAGACTACAAACTAGCATTTCATCTGCTAGCAGGTCATAAAAACTGGCTATCCAGTAGGGCATGCACCTGTTTCTTGCTATGCAAGGATTAAAAAAAAAAACGTATCTGAGGGAATGACCTATTTTCATTACTAGAAGGACAGCTGAAATGCTTCAGTCATAAATTGTACTGAAGAGTCACGCATAATCAATCCTGATTAAATTTGTGGACTTTGTAAAACAAACATCTTATCACACGATACCTGTCTATTTTTTTAAGGGTGGACAGACAATACACACTTGATGGATTTACTTGATACACGCTTGATCGTGGCTGGGGGTGGTGTTTCATTGAATTGTTTGTACCCAAAGTCAATGAAAACTTTAATACAAACCAGCTAGGTTTGGCAAAAGAAAACCAGTTCATTCTTGTGAATTGGAGAATTCTTCAAATTTGCTGAGCAAAACTGAATAATACTGAACAAAGTTTAAGCTGTCTGTTTTCTATTATTTTATGAAAGGCAAGGGCCATCAATCAATAACTTGTATTGTGCAGAATTACATGCATGCAGCAGTTATTGAAAAAAATCAGACGTCTTATCCCTATGAAAAAACACCAACACATTCACATATTGCTGCAGCCTGTCAGCTGTTGGCCCTGCTTTAATTGCCCTAATGCTTGCAGGGGGGAACTATTTAGCTATAAGTGGAAGAGAAGCAGGGCAAAGCGCAGGCAGGATTCCTAAGCCTTTTGGATTTCTATTACAGCCTCAGAATTGCACACCTGCCAGTCTTTGCAAAACAGAACAGAAAAAAATAAAAGGCTTTTTAATGTCACTTTCTGTAAAACCATTTCAGTATAAAAAAGCAGTCTAATGACAATGCAAACAGATAAAATGAACCCTGTTTAAGATATATACAGTATGTGCACTAAAGAAGAAGAGAAACAAAACTATTTGTAGTCAGTCTTTTGCAATGTTATTCTTACAGTATATACCTGGCAAAAGTAAAAATAACTATGCTGAAAAGGTCACTTTAATTTAATTTATGGATGAAAAGAGCAAAAGCTAATGGCCTGGTGAAAAGGGGCATTAAATGAGTGACAAATACAAATGTGTACCAAAAAAAATCATTTTTTAATCGGCATCTTTAAAAAGCCTTCAGTTGTTCTGTAAAGATGGTATTTTTATAACAATATTCAGGATATGAAAAATTCTTCAGTGGGTGTTGGTCTAATATCTGTGGGAAATCAAATGCTTTTATCAAAATTAGCAATGTTAAAAAAATCACATGATCCCAAACTATTGAATTGGTAATAAAACATAACTCATTTCTGAAAGTCTGGTTTGACAAATTGAAATTTTGTCTTGTAATATGTCATCCTATATTGCTGCTCAATTTATCAAACAACTACCTCAGATAAAACTACTCAAACAGTAATTGTGAAATAGCAAGGTAATGAAGTTGTATTGAATTTTTAATAGTCAAGTGTAGTGTAGCAGTGTGATTTATTTTTAGTATAAAGCTAGTTCATGCAGAATTTGGCATTATTCCTTAAAAATGAAATAGAATCCCCCTGTTTTCCTAGCAACAGGGGAACCATACAGGCAATGGATAGAAGGATCAAGAGTTTCTTGTCATGCATTTTTATGTTACACAATTCAATGACTACTTGAGGATCACAAATCTTCCCTGCATGAAAAGGGCCACAGTAGATTTTGAACTGCTGTGTCTTCTGAATAAATTATTTGTATAGTATACCAGCTGCTTAAAAAAATATGTTGTAAAGCCTTTGGTTTTCTTGAAAATGTTCCTTACTATATGCTTTATGAAGAACTGTATTGTGTTGCACTTCTCTTTTAAAATTGGATGGTGACAGAAATCAAAACATAGTAGGGATTACCATATATCACAAATCCATTTGTGATCTAAGATATATATTCATGGTTAGTTTGGTGCAAAGACATTTTCTGCAACAAAGTGCTCATTTGGGATACTTCCCTGTAGAAGAGAAAGAGAAAAAATTTTCCTGACCTTTTGGATTTCCAACTAGAACATTATTTACACTTGCTTTCATAGCTACAGTATTACCTAAATGTTTTGCGCAGTATTAAGATAATACTATATAATATATAAGATATAAGATTAAAAACACCTTCTATCCAAGCTTTACAGACAAAACATTTTCAAGATGTGTCATTACAATGATTGTCTATTTCACCTCAGAAACACGTTCCTTCTGTCTTATAATATTACAAAGTATCGAATGGTAATTATTCATTCACACACTGAAGACCTTAGAATAACAATATTCAAAAGTACTGTATGACGTGGGTATTTCACGAAATATCTCCTGTTGTTTCTTCAATATAAACCACCCACTTTTAAGGTGGGTTTTGTACAAAAAAAGTAAAGAGGACACTAGTTATGACCAGAGAGTAGGGGGGTCCAACAGGTGCAAACACTTATTAATCATTTTTCATTAAAAAGCAGTTGAAAGCACACTTCATTTTTATTAACAGCCAGATAGCACTGATGAAAAAAAATATGTACTTGCAAAAGAACTAAGAATGCATAAAGAAATCTTACAAATCTGTTCGCTTTTACTTGCCTTCCTCTTAAGTCTTTTGATTTTGTTTATTTTGATTGGGTACAAAGGATCCAGTAATTAAGTTCACTAACCTTACACTGAGTCACTGAATAATAATCTCAGAAAATAAAATGATCCTCACATAGAGGACAATGATACACAGTTTTCTTTTCTTTATTTGGGAGCAATGTGTGATGTCCTGTATGACTAATTGGTAATATTCATTGCTAAGTTTTTTAAAAATATATTTTTGTTATCATTGTTTTTGTTGCCAAGTAAATAGAGATTATCTTTAATTTATGTAGTGTCTTTGTAATATATAATTTGAAGGTGCGTTACAATTAAACAACAGGCAGATATTAAGACTTGCTAAAATGTACATTTCTATTTGACTGTCAGTGTTGTTCAATTGCCAGACTTTCTCATAAGATGCATCTCTTGTTATATGCTGCTTAAATATCCAATATGTGCCTTTACATTTCCATACAAATGTTCAAAAATACCTCTCATCTTCAAATATCATGAGAGACAAATACACAGACTTCAAAGTTTGTGAAGGACAATGGAATTTTCACTGTTGCTGGCTTGAAGACAAAATTTTCATTTGAACCTCAGCTTCTTCCAGTAATCATTTACCTAAAACATAATGATAGTGAATAATTTTAACAATATCAACACTAGTAACACTTTTTCCACTTTTCCATTTGCCTGTGAACATCTGTGGTTCCTAAATGGAATGCCACAATAAAATAACTATACTGTTTCATATGCTTTCTGTGTAATACAGCTTACAAGCTAGTTACATCTGTCTGTTTTCTATATGAAGAAACCCTCTTACTTCATGCAGCCTGGCTCCATCTCTTTTTTCTTCCTTAACACCTCTGTAAATCAGCAGATATTGCAAACCCCACTTTCTCTTTTTTGCATGCTCTACTGATTCCTAGGTAGCAATGAAACTATAGTGAATTGCTGGAGGCTCTTCCAGTTTGGTACATTAGATGCAGCAGAACACCAGCTAAAATATTTTGCAATATTTTCCCACTACCTAGTAATTACAGAGTTTCCAAGAAAAATAGAATTTTCTTTTCACGCCTTTGCAGTTTTGGGAACAAGTATATAAAGAACTGGTGTCGAATCCTGGGTGTAATCTCTCTTTCCAGGGTGCAATCCAGATTAGGACCCCATGTGTCTAGGATAATGTCCAGGTCACTGTGACCACTGCCATAAATAAAAGGCTTTCTGATTTGAGATGAATGGCTGGACAATGCAAAACCAGAAAAAAAGAAAAATCAGGAAAATACAGTGCATTTGCAAACTGATTTTGCAGCTATTTTGCTACAACACATAATTCCCCAACAGGAATTATACTGAAAATACCACTGTACTGGTTTTGCAAAAATAGTTTGACAGTATTTTACATTTTATTTAGTTAAGTTTAATATCTGCAGTTTATTACTTTATCTTCACAGGATGTCATGATTAATGTGTGAACAAAATGTCCAGAGCCAAACACTAGTCATGCAGTCTTGATTTGTGCTGTTACCTCACTAGCTATTTATGAAAAAGGTCTATAAATATAAGAGTTTATAAAACATGTCACACTTGGCTTTAAAACCTAAGAAATCAGGATGTTCATATTAAAAATCTAAAATCTAATCTGAGATTTAATTCTTAGATCTAATCCTAAAATCAATGAAAAGGGTATTTGTCACTGCACAGAACTGTCCATTACAGTTAGTATTTGTCTGTCAATGCTATACAGTAATTGGAGACAGGCACCAGTAAAGACTTGAAACTGTAATATTTAATAACAAAAAGTTTTGTTCACCTCAAGAGATTTGGAACCTAAAAATCTTGCCACAAGCAATGCCCTTTTTCAAAAACAGAATATTTGACGCATGTCACACAAATACTATTAGTAATGGGTAAATGACAGTAAGGAAAGCATTAAAAAAATAATGAACACTGCATTTCCCACTCACTACTGTATGCAGTGGACTGTTTCTGTCCTGTTTTTAAAAAAAGAATAGTGTTAAAAGGGTCAGGTAGTACTGTAGATCAGAATTTTAAGTTCAACCGCAGGGATTTATAGAAAACACTATAGACTATAGACTTTGACAATCACACATAGTGATCACATTCTTATTTTACATCACAGGTACAGTCTCTATTTTCTAAAGCAGAGCAGGCATCAGCAGTTTGAATGGGTTTTTAAATTAAATGTCTTTTTTAAATTAAGTTCTTAAAAATACTGTATATTGTAGATTGTTCATCAAGTGATTAGCAAGACCGTCCACAAACCCCCCTCCTTATCCTTGAATGGACTACATGGAGTTTTTTCAAGTACTGTGAATTTTTACTTTGGTAAGCTGGCGAAAGGACAGAGAGGCAGATAAAAAGATATGGAAAGCTTCATTACGACACACAGGGGCATTTCAGAGGCAATAACTCACAGCTAACCTTGTAGGAGCATTATTGATTCCTATTTCTTTATTTTCCTCTTTAACTTTGCTGCTAAGAAGTGCAAATGAGATTAGAGTGTTTTAGAAGAATAAGAAATAAAATGGAGTCAAAGGGCTCAACTGGACAGTGTCTCCTCAGATCTTTTTGAAATAAGTATACTGGTGAGCAGTATGGAAACAACCATTCAACTTAAATGTATCACTATGTTCTTTATCATGATGATGGCCCTTAAAGTATTAAACATTTAATTTGCATGCAGTACAGAAATGGAGAGAAGTACAGTATAACTTTAAGTCACATTTTTTCAAACTTTAGTAGATATAGAGCACATTTCCTGAGACATTTTTTAAAGTAAATGCTTTTTATGGAGGCTCTGCCTGTGATATTCTATGCACACCTCGGACAATTATTTAATGACAGGGATATATCCAAGTTCCTAGTTTGTACTCACATGACAAGCAAAATCAATAAGTGAATAAGCTGCTTTAAAGGTGGTGAGGTGGTTTGGAGACTTATTGTTGATCCACAGCACTTTTTTCATATTCATAGTCTTTTATCAAATAATAATAGTCAATTTACTTTTAACACACCTGTTCCAACTGTAATGTCGATGTTTTATCTGATTTCTAATTTTCCAGAGATTCTTCTTGGCAGTGTAGTTCACAAAGGCCACATTATGATATGAAGAAAATAAATCAATACAGTTATTTTCTGGATCTTTTTTAAAGCAAGATTATAAAATAACATAAGAATGAGAGGGGGCTGTTTGGCTCATCCAGCCCATTTGGTAGCCTCATCCAGGTGTGTCTGGAAATAAGTAATGGTATCGGCTTCATCAATGTGACTAAGTAGCTTGTTCCACACTCCCACAATCTTTAAAATAAAGAGGTGCCTGCTATTTTTTTATTTTAAATGCACTTCTGTATAGATTCCACTGCACCCTTTGGTTCAAGTTTAATTGTTCATTCCAAAGTGACTAAAATCTTAGCAATACAACAACATTACTTCATATGGAAGGTACAAAGCTCACTGCTATTCACTGTTAAATTAATCCCAGCATGCAAGATGGTTTCTACTGATTGGGTCACAACGAGTTTACATTTTTTTAATTACTCAGAAACAAGGACACTGGGGTTCCACCCTGTTTTAAGAATGACGATTTTCTCTGAGATAAGCACATTACTGTATTTCCAAGGCTGCATAATAACAACAAATAACTACTCTTTAAATGTGTAACAGAATTCATCCCACCATTTCACACTAAAGCTACCAGTTAAGAAAGGAAAATAAATCTCAACTATACTGTTGGTATAAAGAACCATAGTACTGTGTAAAACATTTCAATGAAAAAAGCATCTGCAGTACCACTAATACTGTTACTTACTGAAAAGGACAAATAACATTTATAACTTTTCATCAGAAGCTAATCAAGTACTTCAAATCCTAGATGAAAAATAAGAAGCAATTATATATTAAACAATGTAAGCAGTTCAAATACAGTATGTTTGATATAATGTTCAGTTTTTTACAGGTGTATTATCTACACAGCTACATCCATTTTTTCCCCCAGCCACAGGGATGTTGTGTTAACTACTGTAAGCCCTAAAGAAACAAGTTTTCTGTTTTTCTTTTTTTTTAATCTGTTCACCAGTGAAGACTGTCTGATCTGCACTTTGCTTTAATTTTAAACTTAAAGTCAGAAACTAAAAATAAATACATTAATAAAACATTATACTGTATATAAAGTAGCAGTTTAAGTTTACAGTTTCATTCAAGTTCATCCAATTGCATGGCTCCTAAAAGAAAATAATGATTTCCTCATAGGAATGTGAAATTACCTTTTGAGCACTGTATATTTTCTTTCCATTTTGTAATATGTAAAAAACTACATGGTCTCAGAAGCACTGAAAATGTGAAATTCATCATAAGACAAATCTTACACTTATACTAATTTCTGTAAAAAAGGTTCTTTAATATAAGAAATGACAAGCACAGAGAGTTTTATAAAAAATGATTTTAAATATTTATATTTAATAAAATCATAATGGCTAAACTTCTCTACCTGAATATATTTGGTTACATTTAAGTTAGCTTATGTAATTTAACAGCTAAAAAAAGAAAGTACAATTGCCCACATTAATAAAAAAATCTTTTCACATAAATAAATTATTGAGAAGTTTAATTTCCATTAACCTCAGGTGCTGCAAAATACAAAACCTAAAATAATTGCCATGCTAAGCTATTAATAGGAGAAAGGAAGACAAGGAGATATTGTAAATTAATCTGGTATGTTTCAACTGGAGATTAGTGGAGACACTTAAGAAACAGGACATTCTGCTATGTGTATCTTCAGGGGCAAAAAAGAGAAAAGGTCAGCAGAAAATTTTATTGGTTTGAAAAGAAAGAGACTTATTTACTTAGACAGGTATATGTGCTGGTTCCTAACAGCATTAAATACTGCTGTGCTACCCAAGGTCAAACCTATTTTTTAATTAAAATGTTTGCTCTCATGCTGTATTGTCTACAATAAAAATAATGTGGACTGCAAACACTCTGATGGCTAATATTGTGCTACAACATTCAATGTGCATTAGTCTCTCTACACCTTATTGGAATCAATGAGACTGATTTTGATTTAAGTTGAAAGAAACTGACTAATAGACCACTGGATTTGATGTTATAGTGTGAAACTGAAAAGACATGACTTTTTTTAAGACCAACTCTTGCTTACTGTATAAAACTGATAAGCATTACTCCTCTCATAGGGATAAATCATTCTTAAACACAGAACTGCCAATTGATGTACTGTAATCCAATCAATTCATATACAACAAAGAGAAAAAATCTAATTATCCATATATTTCACATTGGCTGGTAAATTAGAATTTCAACATTTAATTTATGAAACAAATAGCGAATAAAGTACAAATCCATCGTATTGTTTTTTGAGGACAGAGGTTCAATTCTCAGTGCAATTCTTAACACTTTTTTGAACACTTAAAGCAAAAGAGAAGGTAAACACAAGGAGATCATACAAATTCCACACAGATCGCACCCCAGGGCCTCAGAGCTGCAAGGCAGCAATGCTAACCACTGTGCCACCATGCCTCCATAGTTCAGTAGACTCAAGAGCTGACAGGAATTCATGATAGACATACTGTAGGTGACACAGGAGGAAAAATGAAATGTAGTGTTTACTTTACAAGTGGGTCTGACCCTTTATGAATGCACTGAAATATTCACTTGTGGTGTTGGTGGACTGAAATTTACTCCAGAAAATTCACAGAGCACTGAACTGATCTGAACTTTAGTGATTTATTGTAGATATCTTACACTAATGGAAACACAGGCAGCAACAATGTAATTAAAACTTTAAATACATTTAAAATATAGATATATGGCTTCAGCACCTCTGAATATTTAACTGGAATCTTCAAACCACAGAGTATAATAGGTAAGGAGTACAAGTATCAGAACAATGAAATATGACCCATCTACAACACTCCACGAGAGAAGAACAAACTAAATATTTTAAAAACTCAAGAGAGCAGTCCTTAAGACTGAGCCTCTAATAGATCAAACCCCTATTTAAGTAGAAAGGAAGAATAAAGAAAAACATCTATTTAAAATCCGAAGATTACTCATTAATCTCTTTAATCTCATTAATCTCTTCTTCTGAACACTTCTTAGTCCAGGGGTGAAAGACCTCCAAGAAAACCAGGATGCTGCTGCATATAGTGTTGATAGACTAGTAAGTGGCACTGTTTTCTATGGACCATAATTTTTGTCCTTATTTGGGATACAACCAGTTATCTACCTGACCCGCTGAGTAGTGGGACTGTTGGTGCATAATGACTCATAGGTAGGTATTGCTCTTTAGTGGAATACCTCCTACTGTATATGTAACATGCTTTGGAATTTTTTAAAGATCCCCAAATCCATCTTTTATTTAAAAAAGCTACAAAAATAATCCTTATCAAGGTATCATCATTATTATTACACATTCAAACATCCCAAGTGCAAAGAAGAACGCTGATACTGATTGTGTTTTTCATTTATAGCACAGTAGGAAAATGTTTAATTTGATGACTGATGGATTGTAACCACTTAAGTTTATTTTTGTTTTATAATTAGTGTGCTTGAGGTGCTGGGCCAAAAACAACAATTTAAAGTAGTTCGGCGTTGGCATCAACAACACAGCAAATGTAACATAGCAGCATACTGTACACACGTTGGCCTGCTTTACAGACCTAATTTGTGCAATTTTTGTCAAAAACAAGACATTGGACCCTCGTATATGTCAAGAAATGAGTAAAATCTTTTAAAAAGCTAGACAGGGATGGACGACCAAAAGTCCGTACACTTTATAATTTTTGTACCATTTTCTATAATCACATAAATCATAAGCCATATACTGATGTATATGAACTTATGGTTATACACTCTAGCTTTTAATAGAGTTCATCTTAGACAAAACAGTGCCTGCAAGTCATTCATCGACATGAGCCCCCCTCTCGTCTTGAGCCTGGATCAATCTGAGACCTAAATAGCATTAAACTGTAATTATCTAATTATTACTCTGCAATTTTAAATGTAATTTGCTGCCGCTTGCCCCCAGGTCATCAGTGACAATGGAACTGTGCCATGAGGGGGATTAATGTCTTGGTCTTAAATAGAAATAATTACACTGTAATATCCCATAGTGCTATGTTCTCTATATAAAGAACAAAGTAAAATATGCATCACATAAGCGGATGGATCTGAGTACAGGTATACCGAAATTCTTAGATATTTATAATTCTACACAGGTACTGTATGCATTTTGTTGCTTTTGAAATCTCCACAAAACCATCACAGTGACTATGAAAATTCTTTTTTTAAAACATACGCAAACAAATGAAATGCTTTTAGCAGAAAGCTGTAGGCTCCTAGATAACCAGTGTAAAACCTCAAAGATCAACAGCACATGGATGCCTATATCAAGGAAGCAAAAGATTAGGAAATTTTACAACACTTGCGACAGTACTTGTGAGAAATTGCCAGAGAAAATTATTGGCACAAAGAAAAGAAAATCAATAGCACTTACATGTCTTTTCCCTTTTGCAATGAACAGAATGAATAATAATCATAATATGATTATATTAATATTGTAATAACTCGGAATAAAACAATCCAATAAAGAGTACTGTACATCAAAATGTGGTCTATAGTCACAGAGTTTATTATACAGTATATTGGCAATGAGTTCTAAAATCATGGAACTCCTTAAGGGAAGGCACCCACTGTATGCCCTTAGGTCAGTCTGAGTTTCACGCTAAGAAAGGCCTTGGGTGAAATAAGAAAACTTAAACTCATAGGTCTTAGATTTTCCTTAATTTTTACCCATTCAGAATGTCCCAAGGAACTAATGCAATTCATGCTGGTTGAGCTAGATGGTAGTTGTATGCTCAGGCAGAGAACTTTTAGTTAACATACTATACACAGAAACTGCACACAGAAACTGCAGAATTCTGTAAATAAGGCATTAATGTATCAGTTTTTCAGCATGAGACAGAGGAAGGACCTTAACCTGGCAACATTACACATGTAGAAAAAATGCCCATGACTTTTCGAGCTTGGGTTAGGAATAACCAAACATGATGAAAAATAACACTGTAGTTCCCAGCTTCAATCAAGGACTTGATTGCAATGAAAACCGCTACAGTATTAATCAGCGATTTTACCGTACACAGTTTGTGATAAATACCTACTGTATATAATCGCTGTCTTCTCACATTTTAGCTTGAGAACCCTCTGTTGCATTCCTATCTTTATATCACACCAGAAGCTACAGACTGTAAAAGCAGTAGCATCTGATTTACCTATTTCTCTAAAAGAGTAAGGGTGTAATCCCGGCGTCCTGGACAAATTTCCCATTGGCCCTTACCAATCACGACCTCCTAATAATCCCCATCTATGAATTGGCTTCATTACTCTGCTCTCCTCTCCACTGATAGCTGATGTGTGGTGAGCGTTCTAACTGCCGTCCCATCATACAAGTGGGACTGCACATTGGGGAGTCCCCATTACCTGTAGAGCGCTTCGAGTGGAGTGTCCAGAAAAGCGTTATATAAGTGTAAGCAATTATCATTAATTATTATTATAAATCTGAGTGCAATGGCACAGTACCCAAATAAATGCATAAAACTGTTCTGTGTATCACAGTTTCCTTGACTCCTTTTGTCACCTTCTTTCCTGTCATGTCATTTTTTCTGCATCTGCCTTTCTTTTCTGACCCCAAATTGTGAGTCACCATTTTATAACACAAACGTGGCTCACTGCTACAATGCTCATTCCCCATCAAAGAAGTGTAGAGAACATACTGTACACATGAACTGTCAAGCTTTGTTCTGTACCTTCCACAAGTCCCCCACTGCCAGCAGAAAAACCGAGGCATTGGAGAGCAGACAGATGCTGCTCCTCCCAACACCACTGTTGGCTCACACATGCCTCCAAAGTACCAGAGTAGGATGTACTGCTGCACTGCAAGCCAAGAAGACCCTATCCAGCTCAAAGCCACCCAAATCCTACTTTGTTCAGCCAATTTTGAACTGCTGCTAGGAGGATACAAGTTATGTCTGATCCAGTAGCTTTAAATTGTTTTTAGCCTTTTTTGTGTGTCTACCACAGGTTTAACTTTGTGATATGTGTAGCAAAAAAAAGAGAATGGCATCTTAAATACTTTTAAAGTGCAACCCCAAATTATTTGATTGTCACTTATGAAGACGATGAGGGACTTGTGAAGACCAAACACAGAGCTTCTACACTGAGACATGTTACAGAGTTACAGTCTCAGATAAAAGGGTGAATATATCTAAGATGTCTTCTGGAGCAGATGATTAGTCATAACACAATTTATCACTATTTTAGCCTATTTATAGCAAATCTCCATTTAACCACAGTAGACTAAGTAGTAGCTTTCATCAACAGAACACATCAACACAAATAAGGAACTACAAGGCAACTTTGAAGTTCAGCACAACTCATGCAGGAATATTGATAAAACTGCTACATGTCTTTATTGGTTTTCTGTCTCCAAAGCTAAAGATATGCGCTAAAGTAATGTCTAGAGTAAATCCAAGTTTATGTACACGCACAACTCAAAAAGAAGACATTCCAGATTGTTCCCAGAATCCAGTATTTACAGTATGTTTTTACTCCAAAGTTTTACAATAAGAGGGGGAGTGATCTTGTTGATTTTTTGAAGCATGTCAAATTAACATACTGTACCTCTCCTGTATCACCACACTAAACAACAAGAAATACAGGAAATATAGTACAGTATCTCCCTCTTGTCAATTCTGAAATAACAGCTCAGAGCAATGCGTCTTTAACAAGCAACTGGCTAAGCTGTTGGAGATAAACTGGAATTGCAGCTGTTTTATTTTTTATGTATTTAAGTACAAAATCACCACCTTAAGCTATTCAACTGGATAAGAAAGGGTAATATTCTCCTAGGATCCAAAAATGACAGAAGTAAAAGTGGAATTGCATATCTCTTCATTTTGCAAAATGCTGTCACTGTCACAAAGTACTTTGGAAATGGGAATTTGCCTAACAAATCTTTGAGCTAACAAAACAGGCAAATCATCTTATTAGCCACAAATCCACAGAATCTGAAAGTCCACCTTGCTCTAGAATTTACATTTAAATGTTTTATTTATTTATTTCAGTCTTCACGTTTTTAGCAACCTTTATTAAATATACAGAGAAACACTCTGCTGATAATAAATGCTGCTGGTTTCAATAGCTGGATATGAATTATGAATTAAAAATGCAGCACATAACAGATGAACAACCTGTTAAGTAAACAGTGACTAGCAACTGCATGTGTGCCAGGTTTACTAACACCTATTGCATCCAACAAGAACACCATTAAAACCTCATTAGGAAAGCAAAATATTGTGATTTTCATTTCTTTTTGTCTTTCTAACATGCAACTATGCAACCCTGTGCTTTTCCAATTTCCAAAACTTCACCAAGGCAGCTAGAAATTATTGATAAAAGCCAATGGAATCTCAAATAGACATACTTAAGTTTAATACTGTTTCTGGTTTCTAATGTGAAGTTCTAAAAATGTTTTATTTCATACTTCTTTAAAGTTACAAAACAGCAGGTTTGCTGATTTGTAAAAAAGGATTATAATCTATTTATATTCAAGCATTATTTTACTGCTGATTTCTTTTGGTTTAAAAGAAAGAATAAATAAAGCGGCACACCTGACATTGTGAAAATAACAAATATACTTTAAGTGTTTTAAGTTTTTTTCTAAACATTTTGGTAGAAAATCTGTGCCCATCTGAGGATGGTTGTGGTAATAAACAAATCCACATATCAACACGGATGGAAAATAAACAGGTGGTTTATAGCACTGTGGATGTTTTATCATGTCAAAATCAAAGACAGTAATCTCACAATTCAAACATGAGTCCACAATGGCAATAGAAGGGTCTATAAAATGTTCACTTGTGTAAATATATATTATGCATTATTATTATTATTACTGGAGGGTGAAATGCAGTTTGGGACATAAATTTAAAACCTGTTTCACAAATAAATATTTGCAAACAGGGAAAGAGAGGAGGGTTACTGGACTGGAAACATATTAGTGAGAACATCTCTCTTCTTCCATCAATAACACAAGCATAAAGTATGGAAAAATAAACATGGGGTCAGCTGATATCTTAATCAAACAGAGTAGTGTGCCTTCTTTCTGTTTCTGACCTATACACACAAAGGGCTCCGAACAAAAGAAAGAAAAACATAAAGCAAGGCATACATGCTATACATGTACATTCTAGATATTAATATTTTCTAATAAAGATGTACTGTGTATTAATATATTTACTGTATATTAAAGGTGAAACAAGAGTTCTCTAGAGAGATGCTTATAAATAAAGATAATGCATTCAGGAGTATTAATTGAAAGTAAAGTAACTAAGCTAATATATAAAACAGGCCTGATATTTAAGTGCCTGTATTTGCTTTCTTGTATTCTTTAGAATTTACAATGCATGTATACAGAAAACATACAGAACAACACTTGGTGACACCAAGAACTTGGTTCAAGATGCTGGTCATGAGCCTAGTCTAGGTATAGAGCTTCAATAATGTGTGTTCATAGTAATTGTAGAGTATTGGTGCTGAAGCATTATATTTTGGGACACTGATGCTAGTCTGCCTCCATTTTATCATAATTATCAGCAAAGGGTTTTATTACTCCAATTGTTAATCAACCCAACTCCCTGCTAAAACCCTTCCACTGCAGTGGTGACTAATGTATTGAGTGCACGCTTGCCTTCAAAATGTAAACTGAGGTTCTAACTGAACTATAAACAGCATTCTGTAGCAGTTGAACTGTAAAGGTAAATCTATGGTTGTATTCTTAATGATGAACTTAAAATAGACATTACCTGTTCCTTTCTACACCCAGGACTTTTAACACAGTATCTATTAACACGTTTAACACGTTTGCTTACTATACTGTACAGTAGGTAAACAGACAGGTAACATTGCAAAAATGGGTTCAGAGATAATATGCCACTAGGATATTATCTGTTAAAGGCTGACACATGGAAAGATGACCATTTGTTAAATGCAGCAGCTCTGCTAAGATTTTTCAGGATTATTCAGGATACCAAGATACAAGTACAATGCAGGAACGTAGCCATATCATGAAAATATAAACATATTAACTTATTCTTATTTTATCTTGTTAATCTTATTTCCCTCCATATCCCTTAAATATCAGGAATTGTATCACAAACACATTCAATTCCTTCTTACTGTGCTGTATGTATTTTAAAATGTCCACACCAGCGCATTATACCTTAGCTGAAGTACCTTTTGTTCAGTGGTACCATGTCTCGCTCTGTAAAAGTACAAAGTCATATTTTATATAACATACTGCCTTATTAATGTTGGATTTCACTCATTTATTTTGTCAAACACTTTAAGCCAAGTGACTTACAGATAATAGTAATGCATTATACATACAATGTCATATTTTAATCCCACAGAATCACCCAGGACAGATGCAAAAAAGCCATACTGTTAGATGAATGAAGGACAGGTTTATGTAAGAAGAGTTAAAGCCACTGAGAAGCCTGCCCATCAAATATATAAACACTTGGCTGTGCCAAGCACTCTCCCCAGTGGTGCCTGAAATTCCCTCAGGTCCAGCTGCTGAGCCTCTTTCTGCTCCAGTAATACTCTGATGATACTCTGTGTGCTGGCTGATCAATACTCATCTCTGCAGATTTGTTTTGCCAGCTATGGTAAAAATGCTGTTTCAGCACCCAGGATAGATATAAATGTTCCCTTGAGTTTGAACTTTTGGCTTCATCCTCGTATCTTGATCCTGAAAAATGGGACTCTTTACCTCACCTGCTTTCAGTGAAGTATAAAAGTTTATAAACGCCAACTAGAAAATAAAAAAACTGTAATGGGTGGATTAATTTCACTGTTAATTTTAATTTTAACACCACTCAATACACAACAGTAGTTGTGTAGTTTAATCTGTGAAGTAAAACTGTTTAGGGATGTTATCTTCTTTACCTGCCTCTTTGGCTCATATTTGAAGGCATTTAATGTCAAAGGAAAAAAATGCAGACCTTGTAAAACACATATGGTGAGTCACTGTTTCACCTTTTCATGCAAAATATCAGTGTATATTTAGTCTAGCTTTAAAAAATATATTCTTCATTTCATATTTATTATTTCATGTGTATTCACATTATTTAACATGACTCTGAAAAGGCAGTACAGTATATACTGAAAGAATTGTATAGAATGTTCTGATTGAGTAATTAAGCTACGTGACTTATTTCTTTAAGAAACTGAACCAGTAAAGATATATGCATCTTTAATATATAAATAGATACAAAATTACAGCACACTGTATCTCATTGAACAATACAAAGTGAGCATGAAAGACAATGAACAGTCTCCACCCCCCTTTTATCTTTGCATACATACAGTATATACAGTAGCTGTTGAAAGCCAGAATCATTGCATACATAATACGACATACAGTACTAAAGTATTTATGGAGATCCAGCACAATCCTTTAGACCAGGTTTAAACCTCTGTTTCAGTTTAGGATGATGTGACACCGATGAAAGAGATCCAATGTCTTTAAAGGAATCAGTAGACTGCATTGGGCTTTGGGAAAGGGGCACAAGCAAGCATACAGAATGCAAAGAATGGCCTAGAAGGAAAGGTCTCGAGGCCTCACTTGCCCAAGGCTGACCCATGAAGTGAAGAGACTGTGGTCTTATGTAGTCTATCACTCACTGAGGGCACAGAACACTGAGAAGGGCTTACTAATCAAGTCTGCAATTTCTTGTGGACTCCCTGAGGTGAATATTCATCATTAGTAATTATACCTCCACATGCACAGCATCTTATGTGACAGTGATCCCAAGGCACCAAAAAATACAATAAGTAACAACCTTTTACATCTCTTACATTTCACTGGGGGACCACAGCAGCATACCCAAGGTAAAATATAAGATTAGAAACACTAAACAAAATTATACAAAAAATTAACATGTGCTTTCAGTTATGACACATATAAACTGTGCTGTGACTAATGAATTTATTAGCTTTAGTTTGTCGCAAACCTTTTCATGAGATCTTAATGAACTGGGTGATTTTCTGTGAAGAAAAATGTATTCCATTTCGATTTTAGAACCAAATAAAGTAAAAGCCCTTGAAGATACTTCCTGTACTTGCTCAAAAAAATAAAATATCCAGGTGTGAATCTTGGATTGCAAAGCCAATATTTCAAGTACATGTAACATCATGGTCAAAGTAATCATTACAATATTTAGTCACAGAAGGAAATGCAGGGCATAGGGTTTTTTTCCCCAGTATTTAAACAAATGCCCCGTCTCTAGCTTGCTTTGATATACTGTACTCTTTTTTTACTGTTCATTGATCATTGAATAGCATGGTGGAATAGAAAATACATTTATTGAGAATTGGATCTGTTATGCTTTTTATATTAACCGTTAAAATATCATTTATACTGTGAATTCCATGACAATAAATGTACTACAATGGTTAACTGTTCTGCCTAGTAAAGCCCCAAGTTTTCTAAAATATCTAAATATAACATGACTGAATAAATATATTACACAGAGAGATTAAATGTATTTCATTTTCAGTCACATGATTTCACTACTACATTGTTTTGCCACCAATCTGAAGGACACTGGCAATGCACCACTCTTGATACTGCTTAGAAAAATAGAATCTAAAAAATCTGCCTTTTCACTAATAGCATGCACCTTTATCTACAATTCCCTACTTCAGTTTCAAGCAGCAGAGAACAATAGCTTTGAAATGGCATTCTTGTGGGGTATGTCAAGTAGTATCTCTAAGAGCTTTACAATCAGATTATAATCACAGATACAGCAGATGCATCACTGCTGTAGTGATCCACACAAAGCGCTGGTATTTGAAATGATTCTTCTATAATTATCTTTCATCTTTGAAAGAACATAAATCCTTAAAAAAACAGACCACAATAAAGAAACAGGTTTCTATTCTCTTCACTGTGATATCCCTGTTCCTGGATCTGATTTATAAGGTGCACTGGAATTCTTTTGTAGAAATCGTTAGATTATACTGTATATTTTGTAAGTATTCAGCACAAGGTGACAGTACTGTATATCACATGATACCATACTGAATTACTAAGGCTCTGCAACATTAGTAGAATGTAAATTACCATGCAATGAAAAATGCTTTATGAAAAATAAAACAATAGACAATATAAAGGCATTTTGATAGTTATACATAAAACAGGAAGGTGGTACCTATATCGTCCCTTTCTCAACTAACTCTCCTCTAATGGCTAGTTGGCATTTTCATGAGCAGAAAATTAGAGAGCAGAAGTGACCTCTAACTGGATACTGGTTGGCACATTAAAAGAAATAAGGGGCCAGGTGATATCCACTATAGACAAGACGAAATAAAAGATTCTAAGAAAAGTCCAACAATAAAGAAAAAAGACACCAATAAATTTGTTCCAGAAGGTTGAAGGTGTTGATGTCCTCACAATGGTCACAGGGCACAGCAGCTTCTTCATATACAGTATATAGCACACTATGCAGTAAAAAATATAGTATACAGTGTACGGTATACAGTATACGGATAACCTTATTGTGTAATTAGAAAGAGAATGGATATTCCTGCCATCTACTATGTAGCAAAGTGGCAAAGAAACTGCACCGACCAGGTTAATGTGGCATGAATGCGGCCATGGCAACAAAAAAAACATGGTGGGTTCACAATCCACCTACGATGAGATGGGCAAGCTTAGGTCTTAGATCAACCCTCCAACAGCGTCCCTTGTAGCCCAGAAATGCCTGTGATATAACTGAGAAGAGAGTTATTTGCAACTGAGCGTCTCTGTGTTATCTGAGTGTGTGTGATTTGTGGCAGGTTATGTAGGTGGCTTTGACAGGATTTCAAGTCTTTGGAAGGCAATGTATAATATATGTCTGTGGGAGAAAACAGCATAACAGGGACCCTTACAAAAGGATTTGGTGTGCCATTGTTGAAGCCAGTGTGAAGATGTAGGCTTTGCTTGTTACTAAGATGAGCTTAGGTGGTCTTAAAGCTGCGCATGTGCAATTCCTGTAACACTTTGTCTCTGCACATGTTTTGTATGTGTGTGGCATGGTTTTGTCTTACTCAGTTAGCACTTTACATGGATTACACATTACATTAATTTGTCCAAAACATATCACTTTTCTAGCTTCATATGTGAATCATGAGTTCACAGCACAGTGCTGTGTTCCAAATGTGGCTCATCCTAAACTATTGTGTGATATTTACAGTTCAATGCTTTGTGATTACTTTGACATTTTAACACTTTGTGAGTACTGTACTACAATGGTCTATCCTCAGCTGTTCCAGAACTAGTCAGTCACTAAATCACTGGAAACCAGGTGGATGTGTTATAGGTCAATTAAATTATCAATTTTTGCAATGTAAGTTTTGTTAATTTTAACAAAACTTTTTGTTAAAGTTAACTGATCCAGGAATAAGTCAGGAACAGCCAGCTCTTTCCTTCAGAACAAAGTCCTTGAGAACAACAGGGTATTTTCATTTCAAGTCTATACTCAACATAATTGCACAAATCACTGGCTTAGGTGGTGAAACAAAATATTTCAGGTATTTCAGATTGATGATTTAATGGTGCTACCTTTTGTGTGCCAGAATGTGATTCTCCAGAAGCAGTATAGAGCAGCCCTGCTACTAAATTTGAATAAGATAATGTTCAGTGTTGTGTTTTTACTTATGCGAAAAAAAACAACATAGTAGCATAATTCATTCAGTAGCATCTACAGTATGAAAAAATAGCATTCAATTTAGAGTAAAATATTTTAAATTCATGTGTTATTCACTGCCAAATTTTCAAATACACATAGAAAGGCATAGTAGGAATGTAATGGTTTTATTTATGTTTACTTTGTATGATACAGATTTCAGCTAAGGAAAGCAACTGAAAACAAAAAGATAACAAATACATCACCTTATATGTTTCCACAAATAAATCCCAAGAGGGCTCCGTGCCTAAGCTACTGTGAAACTGGAACCAACTGTACTTGCTGAGTAACAGTACAAATAGCTGTGTCTAACCATTCAACTGAATTAAAATAACATGAGGAGATTCTGAAACAGCAGCTTAATCCAGAAATGCTCTTCTCTCTCACAGGAATCAGAGACGGAACAATGTAATGACATTTAGCAGTATGTGTGAGGCCCAGTAATACTAATATTCCAGTGTGTGCTGAAACAGAGGATTAAGAAACTTAACTAATTCTAATAAAGAGAGGGAATAGCACATCATGGACGTACTAAAAAAAAGCTCATCAATACTAAACCACACACACAAACAATGAGAGAGACTTCAGTTCATTATCTCTCACTATTGCTGCTATTGACTGATCTACACACTCTTAATTAATCCAATTTCTTACAATATTGATGAAACCTTTTCAAGCACTGTATGATCTTTATTATTATTAGCTCTCTATTGGCTGCAGTACAGTATTATAAATATTAGGTCTCAGATGATGTCTTTCCATATAAGCTCAGCAAAGTTTTTAAAAAAAAAACATTCAAATGTGCCAGTTTTGACAACAACTATTTCAATGGATCATCTCTAAGTATTGGGAGAGAAATCATATGATTTTTTGGGGGGGGCAGGGGGGGTAATATGTAAATATTACACAAATATCAATACATGTGATTCCATAAAACAATGGGTATCTTCAATTTAGTGGATACTGGGTTTGTCAGGACCTCAAGATTTTATTGTATATTTATGCAAGCTTGACTAAACCTTATCAAGTTCAACAGAATATCAGAAATCCTACCAATAATCTGAATTCACGATATACAGTACTTGTAGTCAGCATTGCCTGACCAGGAAATCAGAATAATAATGTAGAGCAAGGAGCAATAAAAAAAGGAAAAAAATTACAAGTTAGACTTAAATGTCACATCATACAAGAATAAAACAAAGCTAATAGACTCCAAAATGGGGACTAGTGTATATTTATATATAGAGATCGCACAACATTAGATCTATATATAAAGTTGGTCTTTGTCATTCTAAATGTCAGCTACTTTCCCTGGCAACATCCACCTACAACTTCTATATCAAGAGTCACTGTCATATTTCTACTGCACTAATCACAGCGCAAAACAAATCACATTCTAATTTGTGTCACTGTGTTTCATCAGAGAATTATGGTTGTGCTTCAGTCTACTATTGGGGTTTGTGGATATATACATTACTGAAAAACTGTCCCTTTTGATTATCACTTTAGTAAATAGCATGAGCTGTTAAACAGAAATAATCAACACCATGTCGAGGTTTCTTCAATATCATTACTAGACAGAGCAACAGTGATCACAGACACCAAAATACTACTCATAGTTTGTTTCACGATAGTTTTTCCCCTTTGCATGTAGTCCTATTTTCCCCCATTAAGCTTTTTTCTCACCTTGAAGATCCTTCTGTAGGAGACCCACACAAACAATCTTTCAGGAAGGATTTTACAGTAAATGAGAATGTTCTATTATTAACCCGTGGGCTGGAGTTACTATCTACTGAAATACACACTGACTGCAAATGAAGCTGCACCTTGGATTTATAGACTTCTGACTGTCAGAAAACTGACTGCAGAAATTTGCTGAACTACACTTATCTTATAGTTCAGCAAATTTCTTTATGTTAGATAAATGGGACACAACTCAACGCTTACTGAATGATATAGACGAAAATTACTCACAACAATTCATATATATAGATAACCCTTTAAACTTTTTATTTATAAATCTAAACCTAATTTCATTATAATTGTGTTATGTATTTCTTACTGTATATTATCCTCAAAAACATGGTTAGATAGTTTGTTCCAGATCTCACACTACAAAAGACAGAACCTACAGTAGTTTCCAGTTCTTTCTACTGGTTTGTCTTTCACTAAATTGATTCTAAATGAGTCCAATGAGTTTTGAGTATTTCCATTGAGTTTTTCTTTGTTAACAATTTTAGTGATTCTAAGGTCCCATGGTCTTCTCAGTCTTTTATCACATCAAATTAGGACAGGAATTTAAGGCTGAGATATCTGCCCACTTTTCTTTGGACAGATTTGAGAGCAGCATTAAATGTCTCTGTAATAACCAAAAAACTTTATTATAGTAAATAACTTTGCTCATAATACTGTACACCAAATCAGGTCTTAGTAGTACATTGTATAATTTTAACATAACTTCCTTTGATAGTCTCAAAAGTATTTTTCAAAAGTAGTTTCTTCAAGATCAGTCTTTTTCCATTTTATATGTATAGTTTCTGTTTTTGATACTTGAATGTAACACCTGACATGTGTCTACATTAAATATCATCTTCCAGGTGTTAACACTCATACAAACCAGAAGACGTTGCAGCCACAATGCTATTAAGGATGAAATCTTTTCATGTGAACAGGGAAAGTGGTAAAGGATAAAAAGAATCAAGTTAATTGACACATTTGTAACCTTACCAGACTATGTAACCTGGCCTGAATTTACTAAATAAAATGTAACCAATATAACAGAACTGTTACCAAAGTATTGTGCAACATTGTTTAGTGTCACAGTTATTATTTCATTTAGCCAATGAATGTCAGGACTTGTGAAAGATGGTTATTATTTGGTGTAGAGAAAAGCAAACGAGTAGATTAAAATTTATTCAACAGATAGTGTTAAGCTATAAGACCATAATTGGTGTTATTTTTTAGCACAAGTACTGTATAATGACTTACTCTAAAAGGCTCCTAGCAACAGGAGTCTCTTGAAAGCACATCTACAAAAAAGTTGGCATTGTTAGGTTCTGAGGTCATATTAATATTGATAATATAAATGAAATTCCTCCATTAAATTCTATTGAGAAAATGAGAAAATCCAATAAATGTCATCTATAAATAAAAAGCTTTTTTCACATCTAAAGCTCTGCAATCCAAAACATGAAAGGATTGGAAATACCTGTATTTTGAAAGGCGAAAAAAATATCTTGACTACCAACCTTATACAGTAACAACACAGGTAAAATGAGAAGAGTACACATTTCTTTCAAATGTGTAGTCAGAGAAACAAGAACTTTAAAACACTGCAAAATCAAGAGCACATGGGAGAGAGTTTGTGCTGACTGGAGGAGAAAGGAAGTGTGCACTGTCAACACTTCAAGTTCACAGATGTCTAACAAGTCACACAGGTCACTCGCAGAAGAGAGGACTAAGCGTAGCCCACTTCCTGAAAAGGGTGCAGTTGATTGTACTCCAGACCTTGGGGAATCGTTGTTACACCTGATGATGCTTGAGCCGGTAATGTCTGGAAATCTGGACTCAGCCTGCCCACTCAAGGACCATCTTTACTGATTGAGCCATTCAGGAACCACAACCAAACAGAAAAATAAAGCTCTTCAAAGTCCTTCATTTTCCCCGATCTTGCCATCGTTTTAACTGTAACCCACAGAAATGCTGAAAATAAAATCAGAAATGTTTGTATTTCATGTGTTTCTAAAACCCACTGGCTTCCCATCCAAAATGAAGCAAAAAGATAGTTTTATTGTGTGTACTATGTATTATATATTATAAATTCATTTTATACTGTTGGAATTAAGAAGATTTCTTCATAACGTTAGGAGCTATCTGAACATGTGCTATTTGTACAGTATGTTGTATGTCAGAGAGGTCCAACACCTGTCCTGGAGGGCCAGTGTGTTTGTGGATTTTAAGAAAAACGTAAGAGAACCTGATAAATTGTTCCAATTAAACCATTAATGACCTGAACTTGAATTAAAAGGGTTTTCCAGGACCTGTGTACTGTATACTAGGACATGGAACATCAGAAACTCTCTACATGAAACTACTGTATGGTGGTGAATCCATGATTCAAAGTGCCTGATATCTCTCTTCATCTTGTGTTAATTACATTTAGGTAGGTACTTTATTAAGTGCTACAGCAGCCAGGCACAGCCAAGACAATACAAATGTAGTAATACAGTAATACAATACAATAAATACATTTACATTTTTTTGGAGTATTAACCTCCATTATCATCTAAATCTCCTGATTTATATGGAAAAAATCGAGTAAATGCCACAGGGAATCTAGTAAGAATAAATTAGGTTGCACCAACAGAAATGAGCCAGTGGTTGCTAAAGCTCCAACAATCCTGTCACATTTGACTGGAACAAATATTGCCTAACTGGCATGTAAGAAAAAGAAGAGTGTATTAGACCTTTAGAGTAATCGCTGGCATCAAGATCAAGACAAAAATATTGGAAAAAGCTTTCAGTATCCTCTCCTATAATTGTTCTGATGGAGCGGAGTGTTCCTTTCCCATATTTTAAGCTGCTTAATTATACTACAACATTAAAAATGAATCGAATGGGACTATGCAAATCATATATGTTTTCAAAATGACTGCAGTTACATTCCTTTTATTTTATCACGTAAGCAAAATAATTGATTTGAAATGTTTTTAAGTCATCAAGGTATCCGGTCGATAAAGCATTAAGCAATTGTTGTTCGGCATAGGGGGAAAAAATCAAGGAATCAGCTTTTAAAAGAATAAGTTTTTTGTGAGAAATCCGAATGAATGTCCTTTAGGCCTTCTTCCAATTGAAATTCTTTATATCAGTATAACAGTGTAAGTTATGAATGTGCTGGTCAAGAGGTTTATAGATGGCATGATCATGTAGGCTTTATTCCGGAAATTAATTATTAAATGGGAGACCATGTTTACTTTACTATACAAACATTTATTTATAGGGGGGTTTACTCAGCTCTTTGTTCCTCTTCTGGGAATATCAGCTTCTACAACATGGCTGAGTAGATTATCTACACACCCACAGTCCTTTTGAGTAATAAATGTGCTTCCTCTTCTCTGCTTAAAATGCATTCCCCCATAGCTTCTGGCTGGGTCTTTTGGTTCATGTCGCACTACTGATTATGAAGAAGTTCCTTGGATTGACTTTGCCTATGCCCTTGAGGATTCTGAATACTTGAATCTGATCCCCTTGTGTTTATTCCGTTTGAGACTACAACAGAGTAGAAGATTCCTTTAAGACTGGTACCAATGTACTGTACCTGCTTGCTTTTCTTTGCACTGATCCCAGAGCAGCAATATACAGTAAATATGTATAGTATATTGCAATGTGGAAATCAAAACTGTATTCAACATTCTAAATGAGGATGATAAACGCATTTTCTTATAAATGTATGAAATTGCAATTTACAGAAATTAAACAAAACACTGCTTTTAAACCTACAGTATATTACTTTAGAACATATACACAAAATGTTTCCCCAGGACGCCAAAGATAGTCTTTCTGAATAATTATTTATTGGAGCAAGATTTGTTCTATAGAATGTAGCTTCCCCAGGAGAATTACACTGTATAGCCTTTATATTAACTTAAGAAATCAGCAAAATTTGCCGTCTACAGCATATCCTACTCCTATTGATCTGAAAGCCTTATTCACTGCACTAGCACAATGACTGCATCAATTGATATTTACCACAGTTTTAATTAAAACTTTCTCACCACATAAAGATGCATTGGGTTCATTTAAGAATGCCAAGGAAGAGCAAAAAAAATACAAAGATGCAACTACATCATTAAATAGCTGTTGAAAGCAGAATAAACCATAAATTATAATGCAAAAAAGACTGGAAAAAGTTATCTATATTATTGGACTTAAGAAAGCAACACTACAACTCTACTTCATTATTGTTCCAAATTTGGCACAACTACAAGTGATATATTCTACTTTAATATATGAGAAGTCTTGCTCTCAAGAAAAACTGCGACTCACCTGAGTCAAGTGAGTCTTAAAATCTTTGTTCAGTATGTAAGGATCTACTACTGAAATACTGGGAGATACTGTATCATACAAATGGATCAAGCTGTGTGCACACAATTAAATATTGCACTGTATATGCCAAATATGGGTGTAAATCTCCTCTGTTAAAGTGAAACACCTAAAGAACATATTTTAGTAGCAGACTGTGAGGAGAAATGTGTAGGGTGATGCAACAAACACTCACCATTTCCTCACCATTGTAAGCCATTCCTTATTCCTTCAAGCACAGAGCAGACATCTAAAATCTATAACTCCAAACTTTTCAGTATACTGCAATTGATCTTTTCGGCTTGCTTATTTTTGGTTGTGATTTTGAAAGCCATGCCCTAGCTGGATTAAAAGGAGGCCAAAGGAGATCATCATTATACCAGTTCTTCTCTTTATGAGGTTCATTCATTCACTGGATAGTTTCCATTCTCCTTGCGTGAGTGATGAAAAAGAGAGGCTGCAGAACCACTGGCGTCACAACACCAGATTGAATTGTTCGAAATCCCATCTATTAACGATTACTCTCTTCGATTTCGAATAGCAGGGGGTCAAAGATCAAGACACACTGATCAGTGACCCAATCTATCCAACATCCGCTCTGCATGAATTGGAAATGAAAACATGAGAGCTCTTTTAATTCCACTGGTCAGCTGCTGGTTTGTAATTAGGGATTATTCCCCAACACAGCTCCTAGTTAAATGAAATAAGAACAGTGAAATAATTTAACTATGACAGTAATGATTTAACTGCTTTAAACCAATAGCAAAACTTCATTAAAATAATGCATAGACCGTCTATTGTGAGTCCATTACTTGACAGTGCTTCAACAATTCTGTCATTAATGATTAACATTAACAGCAAAATCTTCTTGTGTTCTCCTCCACAAATTTTAAATATTGTATTGCTGATGTGTTACAATCATTTTTTAATGGCATATTCCCTAAAACAGGCTCATAGGTAGGACAGTATTTGCATTTGTGCAGATTTCTTTGTTAATTGTGTTAATTCATCACCATGACTGTGACAAGCAAATCAAAGCATTTTTCCTTCACAATAAAGCAAACACCTTTCAATTTTAGAATTTTTTTTTCTCACACATCACATGGTAGCTGGAACAAAAATTCTACTCTGAAAATAGGACTAAACTTCACAGCCTGTCCACGTGTGAACACCTCTCCAAAGTCTATAAATGTTTTAACTACACTGACACTTAATTCAAGCACTTTAAAATAATCTAGCTATACTTTCCATTTACAGCATCCAAAGCCATGATTCTACTTTTTTTCATCATTGTCAGTGGTTTCTTAGTATAAGCAGTTAATAGGCTCTATTATATAGGCTACAATATACATGAATCCTTACTGTCAGAATATGTTCATAGATAAAGGTTTGGTCAATTTGCAAAAGGTTGGCCTTTGCAGTGCATATGACATAACCTACAAGAAATGCTAACACCCTACCCTAAAACCTAAATTTTAGATGTTATATACAGTACAGTATGTTGTCTATTGAATTTCCAGCTTTGATTATGAATGTTTGTCAATGAAAAAATAATCAATATTTCATACTTAAGCTTTTCACACATTATGCTATTACTGAAAAAAATAACTACACACAAGAAATCACAAGACTTACAGAAATGTAGAAGAAACTAGTTTAAGGTTACAAACCACTAAAGCATTTTGTTTCCTTAGCCTTCCTTATTGAAGTAAAGAGCATTGCTTTTGAAGCTACTGTCTTCCAGATGCTGGAACTATTTAATAGGATTTCACAAACATAAGAAAGTTTAATGGAGAACCAATAACCCATACTGAATCAAAGCAATAATTATAATGATTCTTTAAAAACAAACATCAAAATCACATATGATCCAATGTGCATGTAAATAAAAAATATATATAAATTAACAGGGGTGGGGGTGAGTATATACAGTACTGTAACACACGGGAGGCCACCAATACTAGGATTACTGCCTGTATGAAAACCATACACTGTATATTGTGGTCAATGCAAGCCCTTTCAACTTAAGCAATGTAAGCCAGAATCAGTCACATTCAGCTAAAGTCTACCTGGTTCATCTTATATATAATTATAATTATATATAATTCTTGCATCTTATATGCATTTTTGCTCCTTGACTGACTAAGTCACTTAGGACCCCAAAAAGCCATAATTTATATTTAGCACTACTTTGATTTTTTATGATCTAATTCACAATTATGTTGTAAAAACTTACACTTTTAAAATGATGTCAAACATGCCATAACTACTTTAACTTTAGTTTTCACATGTCTGCTATATCCTCAGATTTTTACTTCCAGGTCTGCTGCCTTAAATAATTTTCTTGCTGTCCTGAAGATATTTTAAACTCCAATGTCTCTTTACAGATTACTTTTAGGAACAAAGCTGACAAAATGGAGTGGTGGGATGATATGAAACTAAGCTTCATATACAGTATTGCTTTATATTTCTAATTGATATTTAGATTTCAAAATATAAACAAAATCCCTAAATGCATGTTAGAATGATTCAATTTTATACCACTGGGCAGTGATTGGTAGAACTGCTTATTGTTAAACAATTAGCCTCATGGCAATATACTTCTATTCTGGAACACTGGAAAATCGTAAAATCAATGTCACGGTTAATCACTTACTCAGGAAAAAAACATAAGGTAGCAGGCAAAGTCTGTGTGTTTGCTCAGTTTGTGATCAAAGCGTGATGCTCATTGATTGATTTCTCCACAGTAAACTTGTAGATTGCTCAAAGTCATTCTTTCCAAACAGCTAAAGGAACACTCACAGGCTAAAAGAGATGAAATGCAAGTGGTGTCCTTCTTGTAAGTGTTTCTTAACACAGGCCAAGTTCAGAGCTCACCTCTTGCTAGCAACTTATTTTTGACCAATATATTTTTCAGACGTTGGTCTATCAATTACTACTGTTTTCAATAATACAATGTTCCCTTATTTTCCAAATATTAGAACTTCTAAGAATAGCAATTTTCCAATTCACTTTTATGTCCACATGTGAGGAACTATGTGATATCTTTTAAGAAATTAGTGTCGAGATCAGTCAGAATGGTCCTGATTTTATTTTTGGAAGCTACAGCCAGGAAAGTTACCATAGAAGCTTAAAAAATATAAAGTATAAATGATATATTTCAATGAATGTATATGTCTTTTAACAAAGCACTTGACAAAACTAAAGTACAATATTAATTTCCACTAAAACAAGGCTTTTGTGCTTCTCTGCTGCTCTAAAATGGTTATTCACAGATACAGAAATGACAGTCTACTAGAGTAGAAAAGGTACTATAAATTTTCAATGTAGTTCACCCATAAAGCAAAGATTGTGCTGCAGTATCAGCTTGATCTCCAAGGCATATGATAATCCAAACAGACCCTCTGCATCTATTATGTGAGAAAAATACAGGCTCACAAAAGGTCTGCTCTTCCTTTTAGTGCTGTGAAAGTAATAGTATTAGGGTGGCAAGATAATTTTAAATCCCGTTCTAGATATGACTAAGACAAATTCAGCATAAGAGTTGAACAAATGAAAAAAGGACATGATAACAGTTGTGGGTGTCACTTCACATACAGTGCTTAATTGTCTAGCTAGTATTACTTTATGCCATTATAATGCTTTGTAAATACATCTAGAGGACCAATCAATATTTTTATGTATAGAAGTATGTAAAACTCATATTAACAAATACAGGTATTTTTGTATTTTTTTATTTTGTATATTTTTACAGTATAAGACTACCGATTGAGTATTGTACACAATTATCAAGAACTGCAGAGTAAAATAAATGAATTAGCTATTAATCAACCATTAATCTAATAAATAAAAAATGAACAGCTAAATTATTCACAATATTGTCGAATTTAATTAAATTTATTAATGATTTATAATTAGGTAATGGAAATTCACCAACAAATCCTTCACAAACTTTTTAACTTTCTCAGCATATTCACTTCCTAATGAAAAGCATTATATTGAGATTGATAATACTGAACTCTGTTTCAGATTTATTATCTAGTTCTCATCAAGCCAAAAGTTACTTAATAAATGGAAGCTCTCTATACCTAATCAATAATTTCTGGAAATCACCTACAATACAGTATCAGAACAAATAGTGAAAAAATGAGGGAAGGTAACAAAGTCTGGGTAAAATTAAAAGGTGATGCAGACTCCAAGTTAGTCAATCAGGAAAAGACTCCTAGTAACTTAGTAACTCTTAGTTAAACCATGGAATTGCCTAACTGAGGCCAGGCCTCAACAGTTGTCACCTGCAACCGTGAGACTCCAGGTTGACCCTTAACTGTTTGAGAACTAGGTAAATGGTTTGATACTGCAAAGTGTTAAATAATTGTTAAACAAAAAGAAATTCTTGTGTTCAAGAGTCTATTTGTCAGAATAGGTAGCGTCAGGAATCCTCTCTCATCAAATAATTGATAGCCCTGATATCAACTGTTTATTCAAAACAAATGGTTTTATTAAACTTTTATTTGAAGACGATCAACAAAACTCTAACAATACTGTGTGGTACAGTTTTTCTAATTCTAAAAAAAAACAGTAAGAATGCTAGCCTGCAGAACATAAGGACATGTTGTCCCATGCCTGCTGGGGAAGGACAACCTTCTAATCGGTTTCTATGGCTACCAAACCCTTCTCCAACTGCTTGATTACAAATGCCTCAATAACTGTCATTGTGTGTGGTGGTAATATGGCACTAAAATCAATAACCAAAAGAAATACCGTCAACCCTTTTACGAACATCCATAATGACAAATACAAACACCAGCAAAAACTGTTTGAGGCATGGTTGCCACAAGCCAGATAAACAGCAGCTAAAAGCACCCATATTTGAGTGATAGCCTGTTACACTATTCCGCAATTAATCAGGGCAAACAATAGTTTCTCAATGTCAGGAAAGGCTTACCAGTTGAAACCTAAATGGATAATGAGGAATCACTATGAATATATGAGAAAAAAGTAATCCTCTCAGAAATAAAGCCACTTCTTAATCTTTATCCAGGTTTCAGAAATACCCTATATCCTAAATCCTAGGGTGCAATGTTTGGTGATAAAATTACAAGGGAGCTCTGTTAGAACTGTAAACAGAACATGTATAGTGTTTGTGCATTCTCTTACTCTCAATGCAAAATAAACGTGAAACATAAAGCTATATACTGTACAACAAAAATGTTCAAATGACAGATCCCATAGATTAAACTATTAATAACCTTCAATAACACTTAATGACGTTAATGTCCTAATTGACCTTCATAATGTGAGGTTAATTCTCTTTCTGCAGTGTTAAGTGGACAAAGAGAACAAGACTCCACTTTTGAAATACCCAGGAACTCCATCCATATACAGTACCATATGCATCTAGCAAGTCTGGAATAATTGGGGTAAATGTACAGTACCGGTTACAAAGAACTGTCTATACCACCACTTTTATAACCACTTTTATCTAAATTGAATTCCCTGGATTCAACTCAATAATGATCAATTTGAATACTGTCAAGGTGCTGTCACCTTGCACTGTTGCAACTGAGCATTCTCCATTAAGTGCTACAATCCTGCCTAGCTCGTACTGTACATGTTTTCTCCCAAATTAAAGGTAAAATCTTCCAAATTCACATTCACAGACACATTCAAAGCCTATTTGTAGTCTTATCAAGCTGTTTATTCAGCAGGAAAAAATAAGTGCTTGGAAAAAAATGAGAAACTTGCTATTGCACTAACTAGTGAAAAATACTCAGAATTATAGGACACACACGCAATTGACAAGATAAATGAAAATAACGTTGTAAATTTTAAGAGTGGAAAATGTTGCTGCTTGTATCCAAGAGATCAGGTTTCTGATCATTTCTTTTTTTGTGTGGAATGCAAAATAAAAAATGTAAAAACGGTAAGTCCTTTTTGACACTGCATGTGTAGATTTGGTAACTTGTCTTAATACTCTGAAATAATTTAGTATTTCACTGTATTAGTTCCTTTTCTTTGTGGTAAAAAAAAACATTGCTAGAAATAGTCAGGAAAGCAGGAGAGCAGAGATTCATAAAGTTAAAATCGTTTTGAAAGATCTCTCATGGAAATTAACTACTATCCCTTTAAAAAGGACTGAACATACATTAGACAGCTACATAGAACATCTTATCCTCTAGGTGTTTCCTTGAATGTTAAAATAACTGCTTCAGAAAAACTATTATACAAGATGCACAAAATGAAGTAAAGATAATGCAGCAATCTTTTATTAAATCACCTTCCGTGTAAAACTTAAAATGCAAAACTGTTACTTTTATTCAAACAACCTGTTGTATTCTTTTCCAAAAGCAGATACACTTTTTATACCAATGTTATTCATACAGTACATGCCTGCCTTCACAAGCATACAGTTGCTAACATAAAAGATTGAAAGGTAACTCACTACACAGCATAAAATGTGTATTTAAAAAATAGAATGTGTATTTACTCCTTGGCTTAACATCCTGCCTGTCTGCGTCTGATTTAAAAAAAGTTTAAATGGTTATTTGTACATTCAAATCAATTCACAAGGGGAACATGGAATTGTTTTACCCTGCAATTGTACCCTAAATACTAACAGGCCACTTTCAGAGAGAAGTACTTTTCATGACATTCTGATTCTGAATTGTAAATTTCATAGACATTTCTGAAACAAACCAGAGGATGTTTTACGAGAATGTTTAAAAACAACTTAATTATAGAAAAAGCCCCGATGTTCACACAAAACAAACTGAACAGTGAGATCCATAAAAAGAGTCAGGCTAAATAAATGTCAAAATCTACAGTAGGATTACTTTAATGTAAAAAAGAACTGTACCCAGCTAAAGAGTCCCTTCTGTAGTAGAGCACAGCCATTTTTTAATTGTAATCTCCAGTTAATTTTCATTCTATAAATACCATTTGTTTTTAATCACCAGAGATGTAAAAACTTGGCTCACTACTATAACTACTGTGCAGGTCTTTCTCCAAAATGAACACCGATGACCCAGACACCTCTTGTTCCATGACACCTACAGGATGTCACATTTAATGAAAGAGATGTAGCTTTTAGTGACAATAACAAGCCACAGGTGTCACTGCTGTGCAAAATCAAGAACACCTTGGCCACTGCAATTCAACCCACCTTGGCAGCATCTGACCAACTATATTGCTATGTACTATACAGTACAGTGCCTTGGCAACTGTTGGCTAGCAAAACAGTACAGTCTCAAACCGCTAAGCACTGACTAAAGGACTGAAAAAGCAGTCCAAAAATTGGAACTTTGCTGGCAGTCCCAGTATGTCATTTGGGAACTTACAAATAAAGACATGTTACACTAGAAACCCAGCACAAATATAAAAGACAGACAGAGTGCTAGCAATTTCAAGAAATCACATCACTGGGAAAAGAAGCCAGTGGTGTTGAATCAGTTCAGTTTGAACAGGTTACACTGTAGTTTAGGTACAGTAACAGTAAGTCATGAAAACCTTATGGATCAGAATCCAAGTTTCCTTACAATTTGCCTAGACAAATGACAAGCAACTGCTGTATTTTGACATTTTCTACAGAGATAGTATTTTTATATGCTATAAATTGGAGTTTCCCTAACCAAATCAAAATGGTACCATAATACTGTAACAGCTATGTCAGGCACAATGTTATGTGCAATATTTGATTATAAACGCCTGTGAATTGTATAGTATTGTTTTTTTTTAGTAAAATCCTAGATGATTCCTCATGGTTGGTGGTGTTGCCTCTTAGCTGCTGTAGGTCCTGAAGTGTGATTCTGGACAGGGAGATCTTCCCTGAGATTGGCATTTGAGTGCTTCAGCCAGATGCTTCAGTTTTCTCCTGACATGCAAAGATATACCGTCTAGGCTACTTAATGTTTCTAAATTGTCTTTCTCTGATTGTGGGTGTATGCAGTTTACAGTATATATGTGTGCCTTGCGATGACCTGGTATCCTGTTCAGGATGTAATCTCACATTGGGCCCTGTGCTTCCAGGATAAGCTCCAAGTTACAGTAACATTTACAAGAAATGATCATTTCTTTTGGATAATGGATAGATGATCTCCCCTTTCTAACATGAGAATATTCAACTGATAGGCATTCATGTACTGTTTGTTAAAATACTGTATGTTCAGAAGACATACACACTTTTGTACTGACAAAGTGTCATTATTAAAGAAGACTGTCACTATTTGGCTTGCTAGAGCAGCAGTTGCTGAAAAGTAATTCTGAAAAACAAAACCTCCTCTCTCTTATCAAACTTGATTAATCTTTAAATAGAATTATGATATTCTTGTACTGTTCCTCAGAATCGATTATCTAGAAACCAAAGTTTTATGGCAGCAATGTCATGAAAAGAATACAGTTATTATTTGCTTTCCTTCTCAATTGAAATCTTGTCTATATATACATAAATCTGAAAAGCTATATTCAGTGTTGTCAACTTATCTGATGGGATGGAGAAACAGTATACAGTAAATACTGTGTGAGCATAGTCAGAATCACTATATTAAAATTCATTCATTTTAGTAACCTTAAAAGGTTCTACAATTCATTGGGCAGCTTGTTAGAGAGACCAAATAATGCATGAATGGAAAAGCAGACAGACACATTCAGACAGAAAGATACATAATTAAAACAATGGGACCTGACTGTGGCTCTTAGCATCAATGTCTCAGACTAAGTGAGGCAAAGAAAGGTATTACTTAACCTCACATTCCCTCTTCATACTCCAGTTATTCAAGTTTACACGTGAGCACCTCTATAAATAGCAGCGGCATCTAAAAACAGCTGCCAGGCCCAAAATAAAGAGAGAGCCTTTAAAATATTCATAGTTTTTCAAGCTTCTGTTTTAAAAATAGACATGCAGCCAGTTTGCCTGTGAATGCCCCATTTTATACTTAAGAACATACACAGTGCATGCTGTTTGTGAATTTTGCATACTGTAGTGCATGCAAAAATATGATGCAAGTGTGATATACATCTTAAAAGAGACTTGATTGCATTTGCTACTGCGTAGACATGAATGGTCAGGAGGGTGTATTTCATTTCAGGCATTGTAAAAGGGCCACTGAATGAAATTCAGAACCCACTCAAACTTGGTTGTTTGCTATAGAAACTGGGTGAGTGTTGCCATGTTGTAGTTTGTGTGTTTAACTGACCTATAAGGGAAGAGAGATGTACAATTCCTCAAGAGAAGAAGCAGAGCTATTTTAAATACAGCACAAGTGATCACAACCAGCTGACAAATAGCAATCAAGACACATACTGTACTGTAGCATCATCACACATGACTTCTGACAGTCACTGCCATTGTTCTGTTAAAGCAATAAGAAAATGCATTTAATTATCTACTGGAAAAACAAATCAGAAATACAATGTTAATTTTTAGATTCCATACAAAGCTCTAAACATTGATATAGTGCATCTAAATATAAGTGTATATTTAGTTTCAAATGTGAATAAAGCAGGACAGAATGGGGGTGAAGTGGTTAGTATTGCTGTATCCCAGAGCTGGGGCCCTGGGTTCAATTCAGGACCCAGAGTGCTATCTGTGTGGAGTTCTTATGTTCTCCCTGTGTTCATGTGGGTTTCCTCCAGGTGCTCCTGTTTCCTCCCACAGTCCAAAGACATGCGGGCATCTTAATTGGCTTTTGGGAAAATTGGCCCTGGTGTGAGTGTGTGTGTCTGTGTGTGCCCCCGTGTGTACCCTGCCTTGTGGTCATTTCCTGCTGCATATACATGTACAGTATGTTTGTATCTGTCTGCCTTGTGAAGAGCTGGAGTCCCATTCAGAATGTATAGTACCCCACCTTGCGACCACTGCTTACTGGGATAGGCCCCGGCTGCCCCATGACCCTGAAATGGATGAAGAGGTTAGAAAATGGATGGATGGATGTGAATACAGCAGAAGATGCAAAAGAAACAGAGAGGTAGGGACACCTGTCCTCTGTTGCCTGTCCCTATTTCTAAAATGCATCTGTTTGCTGCCTCAACCCTAATTAACTGAACTTCTAAATAACAATAGCAAAGCATAGAGCTAGGTCAGATGGTACAGTATATGTTCAGATTTGGCAGCTGAGTTAGGATGAGAGCCCAAACTGTCCACATTGTTACAGTAAATTGCACTTGTTCTTCACAGAGGTTTTAATTAAGAAACAGGAAAAGATTATCTATGTGCACAAGTAAAATTATCTAGTATTTTGTTTGCCTCAGAAGGATTTACAGCAAGTTTAATGTACTATTTAAAAAAAAAACAAGTGTTAGTAATCATCCTTATTTTGGTACAACATACTGTATACCTTGCTCCCTTGCCTCTTTTCAAGATTATCTGAAGACAGGTTTTAAAGACAATGCTTGGAGGTATTAGTGAACATGGGAATAAGTCAATGATTTTTGTTGTGTGAATATCCCTGGCAATTATTTTCCTCTGATTTCCTCTGAGTAAAGAGCATAAGCTTGCTGCAATAGCCTTTGCGAAGAACAGATCAATAAGAGGTTTGCGATGAGGGCACTTGGCGTTCTTCTGTTAAATATTCATTCATTAATAAACACACACAGTTTGCTAAGTGACACTGCATCATCCCCACCCTTCTTGGAACAAAAACTTCAGTCTGAAAACACCTCACCTACATTAGATAAATTAGAATTAGATACACAAAAACCTTTTTCTGGTTAATAAGTGGGTCTAGAAGTCTTTAAGGACGAAGACAAAATATATGCACCATTTTACAATAAACAATATTTTTCTGTCAAAGGCATTCTTCGAAACTTTCACAGATCACAGATTTCAACTCTCACTCATCCATTTATCTCAATAACTACTATTATACAAAGCCTATTCAGCCTTATAAGAACATAAGGGTGAAATACTCAGAAGTCAGAATACAATGGTTTTGCATGTAACCTTAGATGAGGAAAGGGAGAACTCATTTATTCCACAAAGTACTGAATACAGGCAGTGAAGTCGCGATTCAAAGATTAATCTGAACCGTTTACAGCAGTGCTTCTCAATGCTGGTTCTGGAGTACCCCTGCGTCTGTTGGTTACACAACTGTACTAGGGTATTTTTTAAATCAAGGTCTGAGTGCAGAAAAAAAGCCTGAACAAGCAAGCAGATCAATTACTGGAAGCAATTAGCTCTGGCAATTAAGGTCCAAGCTAGAACAGAAACCACAGGAGTACTCTAGGCCGAGGACTGAATACCACCTATTTAAGTAAGGCTCATATTTTTACCTATACATTACAAAACTGCCATTTTGAAGGACAAATAAGAAATTGACTCTGCTCTTATTATGTCTAATTTATGACTAACAAGATGGCACAAAGGGAGGAGGAAGGGTGCAGGATAATTTTACTTTAGAAACTTCCCTAGAAGAGATGACACTGACAAAGTACAGTCTTTCGCAGGCCAATCTGAACCTGCATAGGGCAGCTTTCCAGGAATGTACCACCCTGTCAGTTCCACCAACTGTCACATGTAGTGATGTAGTGACTAGTGCAGATGTACACATACTGTAGAGACAAATGCATGTACTGTACACTCGCACACAGTTGTCCTCTTACACAAAACTGTTCAGAGAGCAAGATGTATCAGCTGTTGCCAAAAGCCTGACAGACTAAATTATGAATGTATTGTGTATAACAGCTTTATAAGATGGCATATTTCAGAAAAGAAAAAACACGTTCACTATCAAAACCATTATACTTTACATGTGAGTTATTTTTATTTCACTTAAAATCTCTAAAAATGCAAAATAACTAGCACTCTATGAACTAGAAAGGGGTCCTGCAAAAACTGATTTTAACTAGACGATATTCATTGAAGACTTCTGAGAACACTACATAGCAGACATTCAGTAAAGATTTCGCTGATAAAAAAGTATTTGGTTCTTAGTAGCATTAGTACAGTTAGGGTGAGGTTTTTTCAGCTTTTTCAAGCTTTTACAAAGAAGAAATACTGTATATCAAATCAAAATGTATGCTATATTAAAGTCATCGATGAACCAGAAAAGGGTATTGATTTTCATCTTCATTTTGTTTCAGGTACAAATATTCACTTTTCTAAAGTAGTAGTGATTTCTTCTGCAGGGCACATGCACATAAAGTGCTAGAACACCAAAAACATATATCAGATTATTAAGCAGCAATAAAAAAAACAATTTCTGGTATAGCCAAAGTAATAAGTGAGCTCATGTGTTGGGTGGCTCCGGATCACAAAACAATTCCTAAGTGGCTTCTCTAATTAAGTTTTAATCACCAAAAAAAGTGATTTATCTAGGCTCAAATGCATGCTAAGTACAGATACCCTGAAGAGGTATAGGAGGGGTAACTAAGAAGACAAACAATTCAAGTAAGGCAAGAATCAGATGAATGGTTGATGTGGAGGTCATTATAGCAATTAGAGACCACTTTATCTCACAGATAGCTGGGAATGTCACACAGAGGACTCTCATGAATCACACAGTTTAACAGCATGGGTTCCATTAGGCCACCAGTCATGTTTGCAGCATTCAGAACTCCTTCTTGCCAACCAGCCCAGTTTGTAGACTGCCAGAGGCTGCTGTGTGCTTGCTCTCTCGCTCCAATTCACCTTCACACCAATCTCCTCCATTATTATCCCCCGCTCTCTTAGAACTCAAAACCCTGGCTTTTAGACACTGGCCTGCCACCCTGCATCAGAGCTACTAAACGGAATTTGGCAACTCAGTGGGCAAGTATTCACAGCATGATGCATGAACGTGCTATGTAATCTATAAAAGCCACATTTAGAGGAACTGTCTTAATAGATGGGCCAGATTCTGATAACAGTATGGACGACATTGAAGACTTCCAAAAACAGAATGAAAAGCTTTCCAAAGTTTGAAAGCTACAAACCCACCCACTTCCAGAAGCTCAAGAATGGAAGCTTATACCCACAGTGTTAAAAGAAAAAAGACACTGCTACAACTACTACGTACAGTATATATTGTTTTGGTTCCAATTATGGAAGTAATGGTCTTCACTTGATAGAAATTATATCTAGTAAATCATATTGGAAAACTATAATTTAGCCTCTAAAGCACTGATCTTATATTTTATAAAATAATCTACACACTACAGCACACAGGCAACAATAATAAATTCCTTTATAACTATAGCCAGCTAAGCAATTTCAGGTCTTCCTTTATTTCTATTTTGCTTTAAATCATAGACATGGTGTTCATGTGGTTTTAAAAACAAAGACAGAAAAGCAGGTTTTCACAATCCTCCAAGTCAATTCAAATACAGTTAGTGAAAAAGCAATATATTCACTTTGTCAGCACACTGAGGTATATTCCTTTATCCAAAATCAATATAAAACAAGCAAATAAAAAACAAAGTAAACATGACGCAGCCTTAGGCTTTAGTGCCTGAACTCTTTGTTTTGTTCATTTTTTGCATTTACTTATGACTGCAGCCTTATACAAAACTTTTGGAAAGAACGGGGATATTCACACTAGGCTTAACAGAATGTATCAATACCATAAAACAATCAAAAAGTATATTTTTCTTTTTGGCTCACTATTTTTTTTTAATAATGCATGTTCCCTTTTCTTCTCTTTCAAATTTGCTGGCATAATGAAAATATTTATATGACATCCATGCAATTTCTAACTGCTTTATCCAACTCATAGTTGCAGGGGAGATTAAGCCTTTCCCAGCGAGCAACAGCCACAAGGCAAGGTACACCCTGGATGGGATGCCAGTCCATCTCGGGGCATTAACAGACACGCACTCAACCAGGGCCAATTTTCCAAGAAGCTAATAACCTGTCTTTGGACTGTGGGAGGAAACTGAAGCACCTGGAGGAAACCCATACAAATATAGGGTAAACACGCAAACTCCACATCAATACATACAGTAGCACCCCAGGTCTGGAATTTAACCCCAGGGCAGCATGCTGCCAAGTATGTGTCATGTCATTTGCCAAACCACTTTATACCAAACGGTGTCATGGGAGGCTGGAGCCTACCCGGCAAGCAACGAGCGCAAGGCAGGGGACACCCTGGACGGGGCACCAGTCCATCGCATGATAAGTGCAAGCCAATCATACATGGGGACAATTTGGAGGCCACGGTAAAGGACTTTCTGGTCTCATCAAGAAATGCCTGGGGATGCCACTGAGAGTCAGGACCTCAGTTTAATGTCTCATCCAAAAGATGGCGCCCACTACAATATAGTGTCCCTGCCACTATACCGGGGCATTAGGACCCACACAAACTGCAAGATGTGCGCCCCCTACTGGTCCAACAAACACCACTTCAAGCGCTGCCAAATATATGATACTGAAATTTTTAAAAAAAAATTTTTTTTGTCTTTATGTTCAGGTATTTGTTTCTTTTTGCTTTCTGCATCTTTTGTCAGCTAAATAAAAAGTTTATAACAATTTTTTTAAGGTGAATGGAAAGGTTATGTAGAAATACATCGGCACAGGTAAGGAAACAAAGAAGATCTAAAGACGAATTACAAACCACTTACACCCCTCTTATCTACAAAGTCATGCACAAGGTATCACAAAAAGGCCATGGGGAGAATTGGATCTTGTCCAGCCAAGTGCGCAAGTAGGTTTCAAGAGGTGAATTTAATACCTCAGACCATCTTCAAGAAACAGGACTAATAATAGAAGAGTCAATGTGTCTGAGATGCCACTGTGTAAGAATTCAATGCTTAGGAGAAAGCAGTAGGTTATATTGTATATAAATACATCTCTATATACTGCACCTGTTTTCAGGAATCAAGGCAACTGGAAAACCTACAGTATGCACCATTTACAAGTACAATAAGTAAACAGGAAAATAAGGCTATACAAAGATGAAGAGACAATTAGAACTGAAAAAATTGTATAGTCATTTACAGTATACACAGACTACTGGCATCATTACATTTGTGCACAAGACAGAAAAATGTCAATTACAAACTACAGAACAGTGCAAAGTGACCACTAAAATAGGTCTGGAACTTAGAAAAATTAACTTAGTGTTTAATAAATGTTTATTTTCAAGGGAAAGTTTTGGAATTAGTAGTATGAATCTAGAAAAAAATAGTATTAAATTATGAACATTTGAGTTAATTTCTACCCAAATCTGATGGAAACCTGGAACCCTGATGATGGAAGTGATAAGAAAATGGACAAGAGTGCTTTAGGAAGAATAAGTCATATCTGAAGAAGTAACTACAGTACCTTTGTGCTTCAAAAGAAAGGGTCTTGACTTTTTCTTTTCAAATTTCAAAGATATGTCAATTCCGAACCGCTAAATTCAAACTGATTTCATACATTTTTCTTGGAACAACCACAAGCAAGCCAAGGCAGAACATAATGATGTCATGTTGAAAAGGAAAAGGACAGAAAAGGCTATGAATGGTATAGAGAGAAGACATTGAAATGAACTCGGGAAGGACACACAATGGATCATAATTTGCCAAAGGAAAAATATTGTGATTGGATCCCTAGTCAGAAGGAATAACCATGACAACAACTCATAAAAAGTGTCAAGATGAAATTGAGACATGTGCTGGAACAATCCAGATGTGTGTAGCTGAAAACAGATGTTTGAGACCTTCAATTAGCACTAGCAGTTTTGTATCAGTGTGACAGCTTACATAAAATTCAAGGTTACTGGTAATCTAACTGAACACCTCATTACCCAGTAAAGCACTCAGATTTTAAAAAATAAACATCAATGTGAACAGCAATGTAAGAAGTTCATTAACTCAAACTGTTATTTCTAATTGATTCCTCATCTTAACATCCTCTAGTGTTTTCACAGGTTAAAAGTTTAAGCCAGCATTCTTTCTTGTTTCTACAAATCACTAAATTTCTGTCAGCTTTAAAAGATCAAAGTGATGCATTCATGTTTTAATGGCTTAAATAAATCAGAGGAATCTGTTCCTGTATTGCAAGCTACAGCAATACAATATTCCCTCTGTAAGTAAAAAGATTTGTATACACAGAATATCAGCAGAGTATTCGCTGTTGACAATTTGAAAACTGCAGCATAAAAAGAGCATAACAAACTCGGGTGTGAAAGTTAGAAATCGCCTGCAAGAACATTAAAAAACACACTGCTCTAAGAGGCTCATTTACAGTATTTAACCTCATTTTGAATAGATGCACCTTCTTTGAAACTGGGGGATATCTATAGGTATTACTGAAAAATGATGAAGAAAAATAAATATTTCAATGAGTATTGAAAGAATTTTATCAATTGGATTTACAGTAAATGTTGTATACAGACATAAATCATAGAAATGTTTTACCTCAAGGAAACATGTTCAAGATAAGATAATAAATGCTGAACTGCAAATCCTTGGTACAGTATGGCCATGTAAAACAATGTAAAATCACTTGGTTTACTTGATTTACATGATTTTACTCAATTCTATGGAGGAAGGTTTGTCTTTTGTGATCCTGCATTAATGAAAATGCAGTGAATAAGTACTGTACATATGATTTGGTGAATGAAAGGCAAAGACGAAAATGACTTGCTGAATGAACAGGCACATGAACAAACTGAATGGAAGAGTAGAGCTGTCAGACTGGATGTGTTGCCTCTGCAAGTGCGATTTGTGACATTCCTAGAAATAGTTTTCAGATCTCTTTAAAATGTACTCTTTACTTGTAGTCTCACTCAATGAATTAAAATGGCAATTTAACAGTTCTTCCACATGTTTAAATGGGCCCATGCATAACTACAAAACAACCCACTTTTAGACTAAAATACTGAATTCATTCCTGAATTTAGGAAACCCTAAATAAGAAATACATAACTTAATTGTGCTTTGCTGCAGATGCGAAAGAGTACCGTTTACTGCTCATCGGGCATAAGAAGTGTAGAAAAATGTAGGATGCAGAACTGAGTTGTCGAAGAAAAATAAATTATTTAGTCCTCTCTAAGAAACAATGACAGCAGCAGCTCAAGTTAAATAAGCAAACACTAACTGACATCTGTCAGTTACTGCAGAAAGACCAAGCAGGCAAAAGTAGAAGATACTGTATACTTGTCTGCATGTAATGGGAAAAGTGTCTGCAGCTTAAGGCTTTTATGCCACTGTTTCCTTCCCAAGGACTGTAGCTTATGCTACAGTATACAGTAAGTATCAGTCCATGTGCAGTAATCCAAGGTGTACAAGATGTGATAGCATCATTAGTGAAATATGCACAGGAATACATACCATTTCCAACCTAATGAGTAGCAACATAAAAAAGTAAGGTTTTTTGGCTAAGTGTGGTATCTCCATACTGTAGCTGACTCATACAGTTGTCAGTACCCATGCAGAACAGTCACTGTTACAAACTGTATATCGGTCAGGTGTCTGATTTGTGAGCTCATGACCACCGCTGTGCATCACATTACTATTGCTGGACACAGGTACAACAGAACTTTCACCACTGCCTGTAGTGCGTCTGGGTCGAATCCAGCTCAAGGTGGTACACTGCAGTATAGTTCTCTGAAAGTCTGTAATGGGTGTGCTGCAGTTTGTGTATTGAACAATACGAATGTACTGTATGTAAAATAAACCTAATACTGATAGATTACATCAATAGATTAAATTATACTGATAGCTCAGAGGTTACATGATGCTGCATGTCATGTCCCACCCATGATCAAACCTGCTTTTGGCTGTAGGAGGGTCAGAGGTGATGTCACACACAACTACTGTATGTTAGCCATTAAAATGAATTAACGTGTAGCCCTCACGCTTATTTCAGTATGTCCCGTCAAATTATCTACAGGACATGACAAAATTATATGTTTATTACAGTATATTAACTACAACCACATTATAAAATCTTACTTAGTATTACTGTGACATCATACATTTATAAAGTATGTCTGCCAGCAGCACATACATTATTTACAATAATGCACTGCAAATGTAGTTATGCTTAAATAGTTTATTGAAACGAAAACATGCTTGGCACACAAGGATACCATATTATGAATTTTACTAGAGCATATAGTGAACACAAAGGCCAACGAGAGAGATTACACAGACCACGCATTAATACTCAACACCAACTGATATACAAAAACTTGATTCTTGTAGGACATAACCCAAAGCAAAGACCAGAAGTAGATGAATGAATACAAAAAGATATCTACAAGTTTCTTAATACATTATTTAAAGGGTGCCAATTATTTGGGTTGTCCTTTCTGACGAGGTGATTACTGCAGTGCATACTGTATCAAAAACAGTTCAGGTCTTATGTTTTTGTACTGTTTTGTACATCTTGTAAAGCCCATTGGATGTTTTATGCATTCTGCATTTGCTGTCTCAGTAAAGAAATGAGATCATTCCATCTGAATAGTTACATTACTTCGACATTACATGTCAAAACCTGACAGCTGCAGTGGCAGCAATAGGTTACTGTAGTCTTCTCCCTCTGTAATATCCAGACAATGGATGGGGTTGCTCTCTTCTCCCGTTTTGCTACAGTACACAGACAATTAATCTGAGGGACTTTTTTTTCTTTTTTTTGTGACTTATTTACAACAGAGAATTCCATGGATCTCATCAAGATGAAATCTGTCCAACATACAGTATCATAGTGTTATATATCTACACGTATTTTGTATCATAGGCTTGTAGGGACCATGTATGCACAAAATTAATGAACATAGAATAACAGAATACAAGACCAATGCAATGAAATAACAAATAAAAAACAAAAATATAACAAAACATAAATACAAAACCCTTTGCATAAAATGTTTATCAACATATGCAGATAACCTCCATAGCTTCCAGCTTTTGCCTTTGCAGACCTTGCTAATCTTTTACATCACAGCTTCCTGTAAATCTCCTGCAAAACAGTGTACTGTGTACTAGAATTAATATTATGTTTGGAATTTCTGTCCCGACATTCCCTTAAATTTTCAGCAGTAGAGAGCTGGCAAAAAAGGCACAAGAATTTGAATTTAGTGTCATTTGAAAATTACAAAACAGGAACATATTTTTAGATACTGTATTATGCTATGCTGCAATTTGTAAGTCTTCTTGACTTTGAGTTTTAAATAATTTAAAGTATTTTTTTAAAAAAATTCATTTACATGGCTTTGGATGTGTACAGTATATCTTAGATTATGGGTTAGAATATGGGTTATGGGTTAGAATAACAATATAGAGACAATATATTTTGACCATAAAGGTAAAGAATCCAAGTATTTTACCTGGGTATTCGAACTGAATCCAATTCCATCCACACATTTATATAATTCAAAGAATCTTTAACTATTCCACCCAGACTCTCATTCTTTAGAGTTAATTCTAATACAAAGAGATACTGAAGGTGTGCTTAGCTTCTGGATTAACCGATGTACTGTATGTAATATTTTTTCTCTATTAATGTTTCATTCCATGAGGAACACGGTGTCCAAAGACAATCAATTGAGGTAATGGTTTGTTAATGGCTAGAAGAGACATTTGACTTATCAAATATTTTCTCTACACAAATAACACAAACATACAGTACATAATCATTAACCCTTCATAATTGAAATCCATCCTCGTCGTTTCAAAACACTTCTACTCACCTACGAAATGCCCATTTACTAACATGAAAAACGTGTTTAAATAAATGAGAGATTAATCAAGGCAAACTGGGTTGTTTAATTTTTTTAAAGTTGCAATTAACGTAAGCACTTTTTAAAGATCATAAGAAATGTCCTGGGTTCTGTTCAGTGGGGTTTATTTCCTGGTGGCTTTCCTAATGCTGTCTCAGTGTGGCTCTCTCTCTTTCCTACTGGCTCTTTCCCAGAGCTGTGTGCCATACTGCCAGATAGAATCAGAGACAAGCTTTAGTGGAACACCACGCAGTGGCCTTTTGTGCTATTTATAGCCACCTCTTTCCCCCCTGAGCTATCAGATCACACGCATAAAGACAGAGATAAAGTGATAGCACTTCATGCAGAACTGTGCATGACAAAACAGGCAATGACTGAATTTAACTAGATTGCCATTATTTCAGCTCAATTCTAATTACCCCTCTCTATAGGTTTACATTGGCTTAGTTGATACTATATGTTAAAAGGGATCATTCTGAAAAATCAAAAACTTTAAATCTGTGTTGATATTTTTCAGATTCCTGTTTAAAAAAGTACCATTTGGCAACAAGTTAACCTTTAACATGAAGTTTTTTTTAATCATCAAATTCTAACTTCATTCAATCGTTTTAATAACCACTTAGTCCAATAGAGGGCTACAATGAGCCACAGCCTAACCCAGCATACAATGGGTACAAGTTAAGATACACCCTGGATCCCTGTAGTCGTTTTTGTCTTTGAATGCTTCTAGTCTATTTTAACATTAGACCACTCTGTGGTCATTAAAAATTCCCGGGATGTTTCTGGAAAAGAGTAGGGGTGTAACCCCAGCGTCCTGGCCAAATTTCCCATTGGCCCTTACCAATCATGGTGTCCAAATAATCCCCATCTATGAATTGGCTTCATCACTCTGCTCTCCTCCCCACTGATAGCTGATGTGTGGGAAGCGTTCTGGCGCACTATGGCTGCCGTTGCATCATCCAGGTGGATGTTGCACATTGGTTGTGGTGGAGGGGAGTCCCCATTACATGTAAAGCACTTAGAGTGGAGTGTCCAAAAAGCGCTATATAAGTGTAAGCAATAATTATTATTATTAACATTCCTCCATGCACTACTTGGGATGTAAAAATACATAATCCAGCTGTATCATGCAATAAAGTTATTTTGTATGTCATCACACCATTACAATGTACCAACATTCCAATTACTGCCAAAATATCCTAAGATGCTTGCAGGGATGCAGGTGAACCCAGTTGGCCCTAGTTTTTCCAAGCTGTCATCCGAAACCCTGTGGCTGAAGTGGATGGCTAGTTGACAAGGTCATGGGTCAAATAAACAATGAGATGTCAAACCACGTCTTAAGTGTAAGAATCAATTCAAAGCCCAGCGACATACAAATGAAGTGGAGAAGCAGAGACTGTAGCTCTGCCCTTCAGACAGTGGCATCACAATGGCATTTCATCTGTCATTGGTGCTCACTATGAGTACTGTATTTAAGAAAATAATGTATGTGACAGCAAAATAATGGAATTAAAACAGATGTCCATTAATTACATTGTTTATTCTGGTTACACAGCCTTGATGGCGACTACAGTATATTGCTGACAAAGAAATGGTAAAGAACTTGAGAAGCTCCTGTTATTTGTGCAATAAGCAGCGCAACATGTTATGTTTTGGAAACAGAAACCAGTGTAGATTATGAGTTGCATAAAAAAATACAGTGCGAGCACAACATACACATTGTATGCACTGGAAGATTCAGTGTAAGATTTACACAGTATATTATTGGAATTGTAGTTATTAATTACAGATGTTATCGCAATTTGAGTTAATAGTTTTAACAGGAGTATTAGTACAGGAATTGGAGTAATTGGTATCAGCAATGAGAAAATGTTTGATGCATGTTGAACCTATTTCTATAAAAGCATCATGAGAAATATTACTATAGAATCACTTTCCTGAATAATCAATTGATTATGAAGGAGTTTTACAAGCTATCATCATACTCAAATGTTTTGAACGGTTTTATATTATACTAACCTGTATGACCTAAATATGGGTATTATTTATTTAGACATTTTATGAATTTAAGATCTTATTTAAGAAAACAACAATTATCCACTGGGAAGCGTCTAGACATTGAAAAGGAGACTGTCAATATATCAAATTATAATTTCACTCAGATGTTGACTAAGGAAGACGTCAACAACAAGCCACGGGCAGTAGAAGGACAAAGTTCTTTACTAAACAGCATTACCATGGCAGAGGAAGAAATATTTGGGCACTAGAAGTACTCATGATTAATAAATCTTCATAACACCAGTTTTACTCAGAGGAACCAGAGCTATTATATGCATATGAACAAATATAATTTATTATAATTTCTAAAGTGAGATTCCTAGTTTAAGTAATGAATTTCAAGCAAGTAACCAACCATGAAAATTATGGAACTTTAAAAGAAAGCCAGGGAAAAAGTCACCACAAAGCAGAGATCCCAAAAAGACACAAACAGTACTGAAGTCTGAATATTTCTGTCAGTGTGGTCTACTCAATCGTCAAGAAAAGGAAGGTCCTAAGCTCTACCTATATAAGTCAGTAGCCAGGCAAGGAGGAAACTGGTGAAGGAAGACTGGTAAGGAGCCTGGAGAGAATGTGCATCAGTCAGCAACATCCCAGTCACTCTCAAAAGTCCTGACCATGTCCAGAGTAAATAATGAATCAATGGGCACAAGTGCAATCTACAATGGAGTATATTTAAAACCGAAAACATTTACCCACAGTGCTGTGGGAGCATGAAATAAGCTTCCCAGTCATGTTTCCAAGAGTTGCCCTGTTTCCAAAATTTTTACATTGAGTTACCAAAACCAAATAGAAAAAGTCAGCATTTCTGGCAATCTTCTTAAAGTACAGTAATAGTACCTGTTGGGCTTGTTTCGTCTGTTGTAGGTGATTAATCTTGATTACTTATCATTTACCATTTAAAATTTTAAAGTATATAGTTTGGTTTACACCAAACAACAAGAGAAAAGAGAACAACACAAAAGACATTTGCATACAGCAAATTTCATCTTTCACAAGTTCAGTGCAAATAAAAACATATAAAGAGCATTTGTACCATACTAAGCTTTTTGCTTTGAGGTAAATATTAATAAATACAGTAAAAATGTTAACTCGAGTACCATTGGTGTTTTTCTTATTCTGTATTTAAACACTGTTGCTACCATACAAAAGGAATCTTACAGGAATAAAAAATTATGTACAATTATACTGTAATTAAAACAGCAATGGGGCTTTCAAAGTCCCTAACCCCAGAACCAGCCTGAAAGTACCAGGATGAGGGATACTTGGAAGTTTCACCTGGACGTTTCAGAATGAGCGTCTATTCTCTGCTGATTGTAATCTCATTTGTAGTGCTGGCTCTGCATTGTCACTGCAAGTGGTGACATCAGTCCAAAGCTATTTTAAGCCCTTAACTGACAGCAGAGCAGGCACAATAAGGGCAAGAAAAGATATTGACTACAAAGGGGTGGGGTTAGGGGGTTATTAACTGATAACAAAACTGCAGAATAAAACAGCAATGAGTCTGTATTCTTCTTACATATGCACTGGGACTCCTTCAGTAGAATGTTCCTAGAAACACTGGTGTCTGCTGACTACTTTATTACAAGGAGCTGACCCTAATATTCAAATAAACACACATATTTAATATGATACATCATATCATAGCAGCAAATAAAATAGCAATATTAGAGAAGAATGCATATAATAAACTTTTTCATTGACCCATCAAATAAAAATGAATTCATTTCTAACCAAACTTCTAACTATGTTAAGGATAAAAAAAGGCACCTACATGTATTTAAGAAATTTTGTTGAAAAACTTATATCAGACTTTCACATGAAAATCCCCCACCAACAACCACACACCTGCATGGAAATAGTACTCTAGCATGGAAAACCCCAACCTGAGTTTTTTTCAGGTGACATCATGATTTTAAGATTTTTATTATGTAGAGCCTAATTGGGCTTATTAACTGATGCCCTCTAATTTGCTGACCTTGCTTTTTCCACAATCACATTTGTTAGATCAACATCCACTGTCATCAACATTCCTTTATAGTCTAATCAAAGGGCCTCAGATAAAAAAAATAATGTTTTTTTCTTAACAAAATGCTGCATACAAATTCTAAGTGGATTATTAAACAAATGAGAAAGCACAGTGTAACAATGAAAATAAAAGGTCAGCATCTGTGCTCTGATTTTTATTTTCATAATGAGATTTAATCCACTAAACCAATTAATAAGATCAAACTTTTGCTTCAATGCAGAGAAAGATTCAAAGAGAAAAATGAGTTCCAGTAGATATGTGGAGACAACACATTTCCTTTGGTTAAATAAAGGAGTAAGCTTTTGTTTGGCAATCAGGTTAATATATAAATCAGGAAACCAAAATAGATCAATTTGGGAAATAATTAGATTAATAAATCAAAAGATTTTATTTTGGTGGCGGCAGATTTGATACACCCCAGGGGTGTGAAATTCAGGGAATTCCAATTAAACTATGCATTTTATCATGCTCCAATAGATGCAATAAAGAATAAGAATGTATTTGGTTTGAATGAACTGAATACTGTGTTGAAGGACAGTTTTAATGATTATCCCATATGGCATGTCTAAAGTAAATGTTCAATAAGTCCAGACACTTAACATCAACCTTAACATGGGCCTTTCACTGATGCTAAACTCAGTTTTAGGACAGTAAAACAATGCTCATTGGAACAAATTGTAATATTACAAATATTGCATGTGTGGCAGGCTTTGTACTGTAATTCCTCTACACAAAAGTGTAGTTCACAACAACACCCATCTTTACTGCCATGAGTATTATCGTGGGAAATCTTGGAGGCCATCCTTTTCAGCAACATGCTGTACCAGTTTCAAAGGCAAGCCCTGCCACAACAGTTACTCTACTATAGGCTATGCCTGTGGAAAATGTCTACCATTTATGCGTATACTGTATTTCAGATATTGTTTAGGTCAATAACGTTGAATATTGGGGGGGGGTAAATTAAGCAAAATGAAGGTGTGGTGTTCATAATTGATTGTATTAAACCATATTAAATTCGCTCTGAAGAACTGGAGGGAAAAACGACTTTCACCTCATAATGCTTTTAGTAGTACTGCCTATAATTTTATCATTTCCTGCTTCCCTGGAGACTGCCCAGGTTAGAGGTACTGAATTGTGTTATTGCCATTTATTCAGACTGTTCTTTTTCTTTATGATTTTAATAAACTCACTGTTTCCCTGTACTTGAGTATCTACTGAAACAACTTATTCTAATTGATTACTAATACGTTCTAGGGGAGAATTTGTTATGAAGCCACTTAATTTCATGAGTGAGCGCCATTAAGAATACAATGGCGTGTCCTATAATGGAGATACATTGTGGTGTAAAAATAGGAGGACAAGCATACAGTAAGTGTGTGTCAGGAATCAGTACTGAGGCTAGATCCAAGCTTCCATTCAAGTCTGTGTTGTACTCCTTCCCTCAGTCATTGCTTAAGCTTTGAGTGACAAAGGTGTTATTTTAAAACAGAAAGACGAGCATCAGAAAATTAATACATTTTGTTTGAAGTCCCGCACATCACACTCCAAAAATATTCATTGTTCTCCTCACAAAAAATAAAGAGTACTGAATACAAAGAGACATTAAACACTATAGGGTACAGTATATACTGTACAGTATATCTATTGAGATAATAAAATAATTCAATGGAAAATGCAAGTATTTATTTTACCAAAGTAACAGTTGAATGTTTCGTTACACACATCATATCGGCTGCCATATACTGTAGAAACTATGTGCAGAAATATGAATATGAATGAATGCATTAATATATTCATATACGGTACATATGGCTCAGTTGGTTCACCTTATAGTCTGGAACGTATTCTCAACAGTGCATGGGTTTCTCACTTCCTTTAATGGAATATATTATGGATGAATGCAATATTAGAGTGCAAAAAGATCAGAAGGAATCCTTCGTATTACCTGAATTAGAGAAATAGTTTAGTAATAGCAGGCCATCAAATACAATAGAGACCATGTTTCCTAGAGTTGCTAGATTAACCTGTTTAACACAGCAATATATTTTGCACCATATATATTTCATACATAAAAGTTGAGCTCTAGTGCTTAATTGTTGGTTCATTCTAGTGTCTCTAAGCTTCCTACAGTAGCTAAACAGTTTTGAATCAGTTCACATGGCTCCATTTGAAAGCAATCTGTTACGCAAAATTGACATTACAGTGTGATGAATTACAGAACTTAAAAAGAAAACAGCCAAGCTGAAGGAAAAAAAAACAATATGGTCAACTTTTTAATCATGGCATGATGTAAAGGGCATGGCTCTGTCTAAGTTGCCACGCCTGGGGGATTCTCTGAAACACCACAGTGCACTGCTTAATAACTTTGTAGAAACACAACTCTCCTTCCTCCCCTAATACTCAACTTGACTTATTTTATATTTCATTGCAGATTTCATTAGGATTATAATATGCACCTTAGTGCACTGTTCTCTATGTTGACTATCGTCATATACTGTACAGTATTTATGTCCAAGCTTACACACTTGGACATAGGTTTACACTGAAAATAAGGCAGCAGGCAATCTAATTCTATATATAGACATTATTTTTAATGTACTTAATCATGATCATGTGTCATCATATAATTTAATATTAAATATATGAGTGATAACAATCAGAAACAGGTTATTTAGTTAGAATAGTAATATAAGTGGTAAAAAAATATTTTTTTCAGTACTTAGTATGCTCATTTTTTATGTTTTATTTTGCATCTGTAGTCATGCAGAAAGTTAAAAACAGTTTTGCAGCAGGAGCTACAGTCAAAGCCCAGGGACAGGACTTAAAGCACTTTCAGAGCTTGTCTGAATGACCAGAGAGTTAGTATCAGATTGAACACAGGCTGATGATTAGAGGTCGGGACAATGTAAAAATGTGAGCGGAAAGAAATAGAGAAAAGGGCGCATGGCTCTGAGCCGAAATAAAGAAAAGAGGCTGGCGAGTCGGCGCAGAAAAAAGGGAAAAAATACAGGAGAAAATATTTCAGGAACAAAGAATGAGAGTTTTAAGATAAAAAGCAAAGTTATAATCTTGACTGTAAGAGGTTCTTAAGGTTTAGCTCTAATGACGGAGTGGAGATTCGGCATTCAGAACAGACTTAAACAGAGAGCCTGATTGAACGATTGAAGGTTTAATTGAAAGATGTCCCAAACTAGTTTGAATGACAGGTTGAGTGCAAGTGGGAATTATTGCTGTTGTCAGGGGCAGCAGGAGGACACAAGTCAGTCCCAGCCCAGTCATTACAGCATTTGTACATTAATTTGCATTTTTGATAAGATGACTGGAAGCACTATTTTGTCCTAAACAAACTGTAAATACTTCTGATAATGAACTAAAGGCACTCAAAGAGCTCCAGGAAATTGATGAACTGACAAAACCAACACTGAGAGAGGTGTGTGCCCTGGATTGTCAGAGGAACAACTTGGAGAAACAGCCTGAAAACAACTAGTGCCAGGGAGTGAAAGGTTAGTCATGTTGAAAATGAAATGAAAATAGAAGACCACAGTGAGTTAAAAGGAATCAGCAGAGTTTTTGGCCAAAAAATGTTTCCCTGTTTTTATTCACAAATATACTTTAAAATCACTGTTTAAAACTAACACTGTCACACAGCACATCTCAAGGTGAACATGTTGACCTGAAATTCACTGTTGAATAGATTTATGACAAAAATGTGACTGATTATAATAATGATCTCTCAGTGTGATTTTTATGTATACTTGTATATTTCTACTGAGAAAGAAGTGTTTCAAAAGAGGGGACCCACAACCAAAAAAAAATTGAGAAACCATCCTATAAATATATACAGTATACTGTACTTAGTATTCTGTGCAATTCTCACAAGCAAATGCTTCTCAAGGTCTAAAAAGCCATAGTTGTTTCTGTCGTACAACACAGAAAGCACAGTCACAATGCTTTAATAACAAAGCACTAAATTCAAAGGACTGTGGAAAACATGATTAAATCACAGCTGAGAAAAATGAACATTATTCAATCCCATTTTAAAACTAATAGTAAGACATTAGTAAGTAATACCAGTTCTATTATGGTGCAGGTAAAGTGTGTCAAAGTAAACTTTATTATAGTCCTCTGCCTTGTTTTCGATTTGTTTCTTGTTTACAATAATTAAATATCATTGTCAGATGGGTATGGTAATACTGAGCAATTTTGTTATTTTCAGCAGTTATTTACAGCTAAAAGACCTAATGCTCCCTTTTTGCTGGCCTTGTTTGCTAGCATTGAGGTTCACATTAAACTAAGGAAATGAATGACATAAAATCTAAAGATGAAGCTACTGTATAACCTATGATCTCACAGTGATGGAAAGCTAAGAAAAAAATGTAATTTTACAATTTTATGTAACATTGAAAAGACACATCTCATTACTTCAGCAGATGTGAAATGTTTAATGACCAAATATTCAGTAATCAAGAAAGCATTACAAGCAATCTGAAACATTCTTAAACAATTAAACCTTTCTCCATCTGCTTTAGTGAAACTGAAAAATGTTTACAAGATTTATCATCGTATTCTTCTCATAAATTTTTACCATTGCTTATTCAGCCAAAACACTTAGAAGATCCAGAGGAGACACATTTCATACATTAAAAAAACAACCAAACTTATTTTAACAAAATCTAGTGAAGTTACTTTTTTTCTAATATGCATTTTCAAGGAAATACAAATCCCCATTAAGCTGCATCTTCTGCATTTCTGAGTTAACCTATTTAGTGTAATACCTCAAGGGTCAGTGTTAGGATCACTACCTCATTGTAGACTCAAAACGCCCATGTTTCAGTATCTTTAGTTAACTTGTCACATTTACAGAAGATACAAAATCCAGAAGAACAGATAAATATATGGGCATGCTTCTATGTTATACACTTCTCTCATCGGCATTCTAAAGGCTGATAAATGAATATGAATTGCTTTCTATTGGAACTGCAGGAAAGTAAATTCCTGTAAATTATATGTGACAGTCTTTGTGAATGTATGAAAGCTACAGTACATCAGGAGTTCTATTCTCAGGTCAAAAAAGTATAAAGCCGGATTTTTTCAGTAAATGCTTAGATGATGAAAAAAGGATTATGCTGATTAAAATACTTTCCAACTACCCACAGTTATAATTGGAAAAGGATGTGCATGACCAGGTAACTTCCCAATGGGAACCTGAAACAAGAAACATTTATTGTTCAGGAAACATTTACTGTGTTTACAGTTCATAAACAGACACTAATCCTGGTTTCAAATGAAAAATGTTACTCTTCAGAGAATTTAACTTTAGGCTTATAATAAGGATTAGGTTTATAGCAGCTGAGTATTACATACTTTTCAAGCAAAGGCCAATTGTGGGGATTGTGACCATTTGTGAATGACCGCAATTATGCCTTAAAACTTCTTATCTCTAGTCCCTAAGGTCCATTGGTTGCAAGGCATAATTCTGAAGAAAACTACACCATACATACAGTATATACGGTAGTAAGGATTGCCTAATGACAACAGTATGACACGAGCATTTCTACTATCATTGCTGTTAAAATACTGCTACCAATGTCATAAACAACATGGTGATCATTCAAATCCTCCTCCTTAGTATCGTACCTTAACATCACTACGGAAAACTGTCTGGAAACTTCTTTATATAGGAAAATGATTTAATTCTCGATAATAATTTGAACGCGTTCATTTTGATTTCTGATTTCATTGCTTAATATGATGGAGTGCATCTTTTTTTTTTTCCCTTGAGTGTCAAGACTGGTCATTCATAATAAATGTTTTTTTAGATACACTTTCCTGTGCTTAAAAAGAACTTTGTTTCCTTTCCCTCTTGTAGACTTTCACCAAATAAAATGATCAAAACCCTGCCCCCATTAGCGTTTGTGTTCCTTTTAAAAGCATTAACATGGCCTGTCATGTTAATCCCCCTGTAAACCTGGTAGTTTGAGGGAGGGAGACTTCTAAAAGAGCTGCACTATCAGCAGAACAGGAGTTCAATTTGCTAAAGGCGGCAATTATTCTTGTTGGCTCTAGGAGGACCCAGTGATTTGAGCCTTGAATAAATTTGCAAGCACTCATAGATTACTTTTTTTGTGTTGGGGGAATCAGAAAGCCTTTCTCTGAATGCCACACACCTCCAGTTTGGCAGTCCGTGGGAGGAGAGTTCTCAGTGGCAAAAAGCCTAATTGTCAATAAATTCACCTCAGAGACAGAAATAAGCCTGTAGCAATTACAGCTCAAGAAATACACTGTGTAGCCACTGTATTAGGGGTATGTACTGTGTCAAGATGGGAACTCACAGTATTTTAAACTTTTGGGAAAGAATGAGCATAACTCTTGTCACCATACAATAAAATACTAGAAACAGGCAGGGGAACACATTACAGTGCATTACAAACATTACATCATATCACATAACTGCACATGTAAACTGGATACCACTGATTACAGATTTTGGGATCACAGCATCTTCCTCATTTACAGCATACAGTACAACTATCATTATAAACAGGATTAAGGTCACTGAAGGCATTTATTTATTTTATGATTTTATTACAGAGGCTAGACTACATTAAACAGAACAATTCAATCTGGATGAGTGCATGCGCTTGACTTCAGTCATCTCTTGACACCATTATACATCCAAATAAATGGAAATATACACAAGTAAATCAAGAAGGTACTGTACAGTAGGTACTTTCCATACTCAGGCCAGGTTGGCTCATTATAAAGCTGGGTGGACGTGATTTGGGTAATTTGGGTAAAGATTTGGGTAAAAAACCTCAAAGTACTGTACAACAGTAGGGTCCGCAATGGAGACTTGATCCCAAAACCCACCGGTTCTGAATATGTTTATCTGCTATGCTTTCCCCACACCAATAAGAGATTTCAGAAATCATAGCTTAAGAAGGTGCATTCTTAATATGGCACAATTTGTGACTTTACTCTAGTGGATGTGAGCTGCTCACTCTCAAAATCATGACTGGTTCACATTCATGGCAGGTGAATCATGTCCATGGATTTAGGCAAAAAAATGAAAACAATGTTGAATGCTGGGGGGTATTCTAGGCATACTAATTATGAATTATAACATAGTCATTTCACATTCTGTACTATTTAGCCAACACAGGCCAGCAAGTAGGGTCAAACAATAAGAGCGCACAGATGGCTCACTCAGCCCAGTTGCTGAGCAGCTCCACTACATCTATAGAATTATGGAGGTTGGAAAGCCTGAGGTTTTATTGCATACCTGAAAAGCCAAACAGATATTACATAGTATTAACAAGGCTTCTGAGTGCAACAATGTTACATTGGCTTATTGATCGGGAACCTGACAAGTCCCACACAGTAAAAGCTGACACTATGTTATACAGCAAATAGGTGGATAGATTTCTGGATCAGTTAGGATCAATATGGCAGATAAGAATAGAACAAACGTATATCAAATTCAACTAAGCGTCTTTTAAGAAATCTTTAAAGAATTAATGTAGTTTAAGCTGACATCTATCAGTTTTAGTGTGTAACCAAATAAAATTACACATATACTGTACAATTACACATACTGTACATACAACACAAAAAACTTAATTCTAGTTTAATTTTGTCCTCTACAATAAAAGGAACCCTTGTCAGCACTGTGTTGTGAATTTGCAAATATGAATATTAGTGATTTCACAACACTAGAAAACATTAATTCCACTTTTTCATACTGTATATAGTCAAAATCAGAAGCTACAGACACCTCTCTGGCTTTTAATAAGGCTCATCAGCATACAAAAGCTATTTTTTTACAAATGAAATGAAAGGGGTGCATATACTGCATGTATCTTGCAAAGAATATCTTTCAGGGTTATACTGTCCTTTAAGAACAAGCAGTAGCTACAAAGTACTTGATTGGGAAGATCAATGATCTCTGGCCATTTCACAATACTGGTTTCACTTGTCAACATTAGCTATGTAACAGATACAGTAATTAAAGTATAGCATTTTCCTTGGTACTTTATCTCAAACACAGAGTTTTAAAAAAAGTGAAATAATCTGAGGTTAGGCACTGGTTTTAATTTTTGCTTAGCAGGATATGGCTTAGTGTGATTTAGAAGCATTAAAGCGTTTAAGAAAGACATACAGTATCTGATATTTAAATTGTTTAATAGAAAGCTTTACAGGCAATTAAAGCTATGTTGTTAAAGGGAATCTTGCAGTTGTTTAAAGTTCTAATTAACATGCTGTAGGGCATGTTATCATTTACAATTAATTAATGCAAAATACAATGATAGGAAATTTAGGTGAAATTGAATCTTTAGCTGTTCTGAACTATATATGCATGCTTAACCTGTATACTGTACCTTAGTTTGGAAATGTAAAAAATGTCTGAGGGGCATTCAAGGTATTAGTAATAAAGCAGCTTTCATTTTGTTAAAAGCAGGTCTTTGGAGTTAAGAGTCAAATATGCTGGAGATCAAGGGAAAGACTTATTACTCATAAAGGTAGGAATTGTGATTTTATTATCACTTAAGAGCACATGCTGTAGGAGAGCTACATGGAAAGAGAAACTCCACAGCAGTTTGCATTTCAATATGCTAAGGTGAACTGATGTCCTTGTATTTGCAAACTTTAAATACCTAAACTATATTACTGTATACTGGACATAAAAAAAAAAACATACCATGACAACTTTTTCCAGAAAAGTAACAGGAAACTGATGACAAGATGTTTTGTAACAGGTGTACTGACATTTTTATTGAATTTAGCTGACATAGGTCATTATGTTGATTAACATTTACAGTAGCATCAACATGGTTGGTCAAAAGTGGGTCTACTGTGAAAGTCATAGGCTAGCACCATTTTGATTGCCATGTAAACCTGTCATGTACAGTAAATCTTAGTACCAGCTCAAAGATGCTTCTGTCCCATTCCTTTCATAGAACCTGGACAAACGTGCCTGTTCAATTGTTTGAGATACAGAAACCATATGCAGTTCCAATTCATCCCACAAAAGTACAAGGCTCAAGTCTCATGAGTAGGGCATCCGTGGCATAACTGATATCTCACAATAAGGCTGTTGTTACATGACTATGGGAACATGTGTTGTCCTACTGGAACATTGTTCATCAGGATGAGCCCACAGGAAGAGCAGAAAGTGAGTCTCCAGGACTTGATCAACACAGTGCCATGCAGTCCAGTTGCAATCAATCACTTTAAGTGGAGTTCTGTAATGACTAAACACTTCTATCCAGATCATCACACTCAGACCTGCACATTGATCTTGGTGAGATGTCATGACTCATGGTCCCCTAGACTGTGGCCTATAATTGAAAGTCTGTGTTTGGCTGTAACATCTTGCCAAGTTAAAAATCACTGGCTTTGAATACCTCAGTATGGAGTAGTACAGTGACTTCTTATAGCCCTCAACAAACCAAGGGCACAAAAGTGTTTTTCTCTTGATAAGAAGGACATTTTTGCTCCTTTCTATATTTTTTTATCCTAGATTTTCACCAGACCCGAGGTTAAATTAGAGTCATCTCTATTTTACAATACTCTCTAACTAATGAGGTCATTTAGGCCTTATTCTACAGTCAAACTCACTTGAGCGTGTCATATTCAAGACAAGCTCATCAAAATAATGCCAAGTTAATCAATATCCAAAATCTATACACTGTACTTCATTGTGACACTCAGATGCTTGACCCTTGATGTATTTAATCTTAGAACTGTTTGATATATTTAGCACATTTTTACTCTTCCCTTGTGGTGTTGTTGGACGTGTCTTGCAGGGATGCTGTTTCTGCTGGGTTTTTTTTAAGTTTATTGTGTGCCCAGCTGCGGCGTTTTAGCAGAACAACAAATGTTGAAACCGTATCGTGAGGTAGGGGCATGGATCAGGATTCAGGCTTAGCATTTTTGTGTGTGCAGTATGTTATAGCTATTGCCTTCCCTGTGCGTTACATTGTCGCTCTACACACAAAGTGCCATAAATTGTACGGCTAAATTTCATTTCTTGAAGAAGTGGTATCTTTTAAAAAAATATGTGATACCCACCTACGTTAGTAGAACAGGGGCATTTTGCTGGCGAGACATTCCCCCTTGACCATTACTGAGGGACAAGATCATCACATTTTTTACATTCAAAACAAACATGAATATAGAGTTAAGTTTTCTTTATTGGCACTATGGTATCACTTGAATTATAATGTGCTGGTCATGTGCTGGAAGCTGTGCAGTTTGACATGGAGTACTACTTGTACTACAGTACTTTATTACTTGTTTACAGTATTAAAGGCTCTTGTTGTAGAAGATTTGGATTAATGATTCCACAAAAAAGACACCCCTTGTGAACACATTTTACTTCTACCACTTGAAACATGCCATGAACTCAACCTGAAAAAGGCTCCACGGCTGAAACGTTGTGTTTTCTTTCTTCTCTTTTCAGCATGGAATAAACCTATTACTTGTTCCTTTGCAACCTATGCATGCTGACCCACCTGAACTATATACAGTATAGCCTTTACTAATAATCTTGTCAAGTAATAAAAAGTACAGTATATTTTTTGTGTTTAAGCGTGGACTGGAGTTTAAAACATCTTTTAAATTTTTTGTAAAATTTAAACTGAACTTTTCTCTTGCGTTGGCATACAATTCTATTGTGCATTCTCTCTCACTTGTCTTCAGTTTCAATGCTTGTCTTGGAAGTACCGTGTATGTTTAGGGAAGACTGGACATCGATACACCAGTTTATGACAGCTGGGACTCATCTGGCCCTTGATCAGCTCCATCAGGATTCCTTTTGTAAAACTGATCACAGGTAGAACCTGAGCTTTCAACCCATTTCTCTAAACTATTCAGATAGTAGCACATCAGGCTGGGATGCCAACTAGTTTTGAGTATATTTATAAGTGTAAGCATGTCTGACAGGTAGAGTGCAAACCACTTGTAAGAAACATAATAAATACACCACTTAACGGCTGTAAGACACACATTAAACACTATTTTATAAAGCTATAAGGGGTTATGTTTACTACTGCTGTAAACAGCCGAATGATTCTTAATAAATTACATACTTAAATCTAAAGAAGAGACACATACCTCCCAAAATTTACAGCCGAAAATGGAGGTGCTTGGCTGCTGTAATTAAAGTACAGCTTAATAGCTGTGTAAATCTCAGAAAAGAAGTAAAGCAGTAGTGATCTAGATTTACAATGAAACCGGATCCATACAATGACCTGATAGGCATTAGAGAAGTCACGTCTAAGCAATATTCTTGCTTGAGAAACTAGAAGCATTTCTCCAGCAGTATCCAGCACTGTTTGCACTGATTAAAATGCAAATGTATAGCTACTGTACATGTGATATGACAGGTCATTATTGTCACATCTGCACAACAATACATAAAATTCAATTTTGTTATCAAAATCTATCCATTTCCAGAAAGCTCCTTACAGGAGCTTTCCAGGGTACACAATATACATAAGAACAACTATAAAGTGGTAATGTACACCAATAGACCTACCCAGAATGTCTTTGGAAAGTTTGAGGAAAAAAGGCAACTGAAGGAAACCCTACCAAAAGCCCAACAAACCACATAAATCATGCCCCAGTCCAGAACTGAACTGAGGACCCTGGCATTTCTCAGACAACTTCTGTATTTCAAGAAAGGGGCAGTCAGCTGGTGTATTATCTGCAGGAAGGAAATACAACTTTATAAGCAAATCCCACTCACTGTCAGATCACCAGCACTTACACATAACCAGATATTATAATTTAAGAAGACTCTCAAATAAATACAAAGAATACAGATATAAATGTACATAATCAAGAGAGATTTGCTATTTGATATTTAAAGGCATCCAAATTAAAAAGTCATTAAGCTATACATAAAAATAATAAACATAAAAGGTTCAAAGAAAACTGCTTTTTAATATTCAGTTTGTTTTGCTTTTTTAATAATAAGAAAAAAAACACTAACATTTCCAGGGCACTGTGTATAATTATGTATTTTAATACAAACTCATACTGAAAAGCTGTTGTGCAGCAGAGTTATTGGTACACTGGGTGTTTCAAATGCTGCTATCTCCAAAACACACACATTCTATTTTGATTTGGGAATACTTACACAAATATTGTATCACCCTAACTTTCAGAATGATTTGCACATCTTCAATTTTATGTTATGAAATATATTATCATATCTTGAATTTTTTTCTCTTTGGTGGTCCCACAATTTATTGATGATCTGTACCACAGATTCTTTGCGGGGGATGAGTCGTGGACATAATTTTGGCATTTCCCACAGCTGACTCACACTTTAAGTGTCTTAAAATACTTTTTCCATCTTAATGGCTTCTACAAAATGTACTGTGTAAGATGATATGCATTGCTCACTTTTGACAGATTTTAATAATACAGTAATCCTGCTGTATCTTTATTGTTTATTACTGCGTATTTACAAAGATTAGGTGCTCATATATTCTTTCTGTGCTCATCCTCAAGCTATAACATTTCTTACTTTCAGCCTTGGTACTACCATGCATGACACATTCTGGCATTTCCTTCTTTGCACTTTTTAACCTACAGGCATCCAAAATAAGCAACCTGTTCACTGCATGTAAAAAATTAACTACTGTATGAGAAACCAATAAGATGGCAACAGTATCACAAGAGCCTATAAATACTTTCTGTAACACCTTATTTCATCTTAATCTATGGTGAACTTTCCTCTGCAATCAGAATCTGATTTTAGACATGGACATTAATGACTTATAAATGTTTTGGTCCATTTCAAGTTTTTCTTAGGACAGCAATTGTCACTTTATTTGGGAGTTTCCATTCTCTATTAGCCAAAACCTGAACATTGCTGGGTCTGACTCTCTCAAGCAAAATCTAAACGTGTTAAAAAAAGGCACAACTGTATTATTGGTTGAACATAAAGTTTGCAGAGAAGAGGAGGACATTTAGCCCTACATCATTTGGTATTTGAATAACTAAGTGACCAAAGGATCTCATCTAGCTACTTCTTAAAAGAAGCCTCAACAACATAGCTGGGTAGCTTGTTCCAAACTCTACTTTCATTTGTTTTATCTGGTTCTTGTTTACTAATAATTCTGAAGAAGACCACAGGATTAACTTTGTCAAGCCTTGAGGACCTTCACAATCTTCTCTGAGACGAAAAACATTTAGTTCTTTTAACCAATTTTTGTTGGTGTTTGTTGTTTTACTTTTTGCAACAATATTCTTTGAAATATTTGAAAGTACCTGGTTGCTCTTCTCTGGACTGATTTAAGAGCGGTGATATTTTTATCTACTGTATAACCAAAATTGTACACTGCATTCTTCCTGAGGTCTTACTAGTGCATTGTACAACTTATAAAGGAATATACACCATAAGAACGGCTGTAAAAGAAAGCCAGCCATTAGGCTCATCTGAAATGTTTTTTTCTGAAGCTATTTAATCCAAGAATCACAACCAGGCAATTTCTGAAGGTAGTCAGTGCATCAGTTTCAATAGCATATCCATTCCTTTGAGTAAAGAAGTGCCCCCTGCTCTCATACACTTATATTCTCTGGTTTGTTTCACTGAAGATCCATAGGGTTGACTTTGCCAGTGCCTTTGATGATTATGTATACTTAAATCAGGTCCATATGAAGTCTTATTTCCAAGATGTGGAAATAATTCTCAATTCTTACACCCATTGCTTTGAAACCAGGAACGTACTGTATCTGTATTCTCTTCTCTGGACTGATTCCAGAGGAGCAATTTATTTCTTTTATCTTTAACATAGCATCCTTTGAAGAAAGTATGAGCTTTTAATAAATATCATAACATTTGTCTTTTTTATTGCTTATCCACACTGTCTACATGAAAATGATGTGTCCACACAGACTTCTTCCATAAACAGCTTCTTCAAACTCAGTGTTTTCCCATCTTATATACACAGTATAGATTATCATTCTGCTACCTGCATGAAGCATTCTGTAAATGTCTATGTTAAATGTCATCTGTCAGGTGTTTGCCCAATCTTAGTCACTGAATAATTTTCAATTTCCTTTGCATCTTATACAGTGTTTGCCAATCATCCTGTTTTAATGCCATTTGCAAAAATCACTAGTTTAAAAAGTGGAGTTTAGGACACCAAGGGAGCACTCAGTCTTATGAAAAGTAACACTTTGTTGGAAGTTTAATGGCCAAGTAGTCTGGGCCTTGGTTTAGTGTTTTATCTGAAAGGTAGCAACTCTGACAGTAGTTTCCCTGGTCACAGGATTGGGAAATCTGGCACAGGAGAAAGACAGATACCTACTTACAGTAGCAACCTGGTCTATAAATATTGGAATCATCAATGACCTTATCAATCATTTTACTGTATCTTACTGTAACTGGGGACAGCATCCAATTCCACCCCCACTTCAAGCCTTTAGTTTTTTTACACACAATATGTGCTACAGTGCCTTACCAGGAGAGTTAGGAAAGACTGTAGGAGCAGTGCATCACCCATCAGCATCACTGGGAGCTTGGAAGTACCTGGCAGATCTCCTGAGTCACTGCTGTGCAGCAAGATGAGGAAACCCTGGCTTACTGAAGCCCACTCAACCCTGTAACCATTTACAATGAATTGAATATGCCAAGCAATTTCTTATATTTAAGATGCGAACTATAAGGTTTGTGACTGAAGCAGCGACATTAACACTGAAAATAACACTGGTTTCTTTTCACATGCTTCGGTGTCTGCCACCTGAAAAATTAAGATTCTTGTACAGAGATTCTCTTTACAAAAATAAGACCAAATGCCTCAATGAGTGTTTTTTTTTAGTTTTCTATTTTGAAATTAAATGAGGTGAAGGGTGAAAAAAAAAGATTTTACAGAGTATAAGAGAAATACATCCCAGTAAATAAATACCCAGATGATTGTGCCACATCCATGATTGTGAGGGAAAAATGAACAAAAAACTGCTTCGAAGTTACAGTATAGATCTACATCTCTTAGCAAAGTGGCTTTTTTATTGAATGAAGAAAACCAGACTGTTTTGGATAACCTTCCAAGATCAACAATAAATAATATTATCCCCTGCGGAATCAATTGTTAGCCAAGAAAATATTTTTTTTTACTTTGAACATAAGAGCACAGGGAAGGTTACAAATGAAAAAAGGCCATTTGACCCTATACAATAAGAAGCCAAAATAATGACATTTCCTGCCGAGTTTCAATTTTTTCCTGAATTTAAAAAAAACATACAGTTTAGTTTGTACAGTAGAATATTGTTTATTGTTCTCATTAATCGATGATCCTTTTTGATTGTCAGGTGATCCTTCTTGTAAAAACCCACAGTATAAAACTTTCCTACCTATCCAGAGCTTGCCTAGTTGAAGCAAGTAGTAGTCATTGGTGACTAAGAAAGAGTCTAAATAATGTATAACTGCTGTCCATATTTCTGTGAATTCTTAGGGATCTGTGCATTTCCACAAGTTACAGTAAAAGTACTGCTTTATGTGAGTAGTAGTATAGTATTTAATGACAGTAAAAGAACAATTCATATGACTGCTATTTACCAATACATATAAAAACTACACTGTACTTTACTTTGCTTATAAAATTTTTAGGTTTGTTTAAAAAAAACACCAGTTTTCCTTGGTGCTTTAATGTCTGAAAGCTATGTGTTTAGAATCATATATTATTCACAGCAGGGAAGAAAAAAGTGCATTAAATATGCACACATTAAAAACTAAAAGAAGAAAAGGTAAAAAACAATCTTAGTTCAACTACATGGTATTTTCATATAGCCTTTACAATATTTAAAAATTGGAAATATCGTACCCATGACCATCCTTGAGGTTTCATTCTCTAAATACAATGGAAGCATGCAGTACATTACAAAATTAAGTGCATCCGTTTTTGTGATTCTCTGGGGCAAGTGTCAACCAACCCGGAGTTTAAATAATTCAGCAAAACATATACAAGCTTAGGGGAATATTTTTGCATACAGTATATGCCAAATGTAAAGTAGAAATCTGTAAAGATAACTTTTACAGAAACTAACAGAAGAAATAAGGAAAATAATGTGTATTATGCAATTTCATCTACCTTGGATTTCAATTAATAACTCTCAAAGTGAAGTGCTCCAGGAGAAAGTCCATAAGTCAGGGAACAGAATGAAAGCAATATTGACAGACCAATGAAAGATCGATCCTGAAGATTGACATTTAAACACATGCGCACGAGATATAGTCAGAGGGCTGACACTGCCATTGCCAGCAAAATTGCTTATTGATGGAATCCATCTAAATTGTACAGCCGATAAACAGGCACATTCTCACCTGACTGAAACAAGGTCATCTTTATACAAAGACTTTGTATGTTCCATAAATTATCCAAAGTGATTCAGGAAAGAAAATCCACAAAATATGTTCAGTGCAGCAACATCAGCTTGAATGGCTTGCGCTCATTTTTAACTTTTCTTCTGTTCTACTATTCATTAGATCATGATACGTTGCAGTGAAGGAAGCCACTTTGGTTGTTATTGTGACTACCTCTATAAGCAGCTAGCTCCCGAGGAATACAAATTGCTTTGTGCTGTATCTACTGACCTTAATAAAGTTGTTCAACCACCCTGTCACTTTCATTGGGTCAGAGTGGATGGGACAGCAAGTGCTTAGAGCAGCAATAACAGATCCAGTGTACTCCAGCTGCCAAAGCCTATACCTGTTATATTGCCTTTGTAATTAGGGAAGGAGTCACCTTCCAAACATGCCCTTAATCTAATAACCAGGCCTTAATGAACTCAGCCCTGAACTGTACCACCCATCCAGTGTGAGTGAAAGTAGAATGATTGACTAATACACATTTTCTCAGAACAATGTCGATATTCTTCTGTTACAATCAGGAGAACTGGAGGAACTGCTTCAAGAAGATGCATATTCCATTTATATAATGTATTTATGGAAACATGGTTTATGGATTTAAACATACAATTACATACACTCATATACATACTATATATTAAGTTCCCTCCAGATGTGTCCACATTGCCAAAGAAATAGGATTACAAAATCATAGAACACAAAGGTTAAATACAAATATGCAATTGAAGCAACTTCTTAGATTAAGGCTTCAGTTATCTAATAAAGATAAGGCTTCAGTTATCTAATAAAGGTGGGAAGGAATGAAAACCAGCAGATGTGTGGGTCTCCAGGACCAGAACTGGGAATCACTGCCCTTGGCAATGGATAATTCTTCCATGTTAAAGCACCCGACGTCTGCTAAGGCAGTGCTCTACACTAGATTTCAGAGGGGGGTGATGTCACTTCTGCATCTGGCTCAATAATTATAGCACAACATTTTATTTTTACAATTGGAAAGCAAAACCCAGTCTAATCCGTAACCCAGTCTGCTATATGATGAATTTTGATATAACAGAAAGATATATTTCACTAGGGATATGAATTCATTTACAGAGTACTGTACAAGTAGATGTGCCCCCAAGATCAATTAAATATGCAATACAAAAATATTCTGAAAAGTCATAACTTTAACTAGAACATGGAAATTAACCATTACTGATTTCTAAAACCAGAAAACTGAGTTTCAAAACTTTTGAATGATACAGTACCACCCATTGCAAAATTATTAATGGGATGAGGCAGTGAATAGCTCTTAATGACATGGAGATATACAACCCCAGTCATATTATTTGCATTGACAAAAGTCTACACATATACTGTAGGATGTAGAGATCATTAGAGCCTCCAATCTGCTTTATAATAAACCCTGGTTCATGATGATATCTGAAAATAATGTTCATTTTCAGGTAGCTGGCTCACCAAAATACATTTGCCTGAGCTTAAATGGTTAATATCTTAAATGTTTCAATCTATTTATCCAAAAGTCAATTTTGCCTTTGTTTAGGGATGCTTCTTCAAATAAAATATGAGCATTTTTCCAAATGCCTTGTGCATTGTCTTGCTTTGTGGAATTAGGATAATTAATGTTGGCAGTATCTTTGGAAAACTTAATGGTTTGATCATCAATCTCTGTATCTACTGTAACAAACCACACATAGCATTTCAGATTACACTTCATTAAACAACCAATCAACTTTGCTTACTCACTTTTTGCTGAATTGCCATGATTTCTAAGAGCAGAAGGAGCTTCCTCTGCTCTATTGACTGTTGCTAATGACGTTACTCAACAAACCAACAAAAACCTCTGACAGATCAGAACTGCACATTTATCAATTTTTAAGTCTGACAGAAAGCGCAATAAAGTGCTTTAAAAATGCAACCTTTAAGTGGATGCTTTCATTACTGTTGGTCAAAAAGTGCTCTTGTAAGGCAGAATCTGAAGTCTGTATGACTAATGTTAACATTCAGGTACTTAAGCACACCAGCAAACAAGTTCATATTCATTATAACGTATGTTTATAATATGTTTTTGAAGCATTTAGTTTGGAATAGCTTTCTGAAAAAAATTGGGTTTGGGAATTCCCTTGCTGTATGAAACAGCATGGGACCAATTCTTTTAAGATGTGCTGGTACAGCTGATGATAAAACCCTTGAAGTCAACAGCTTCCATGGACTCTCAAATTCGATCACTCAAACATTAATTACAACTGCAGATAAAAAATTCACACTCTTTCTAGCAAAGCAATAGAGTAAAGTTCATTTATACATTGTAAGTCAGGTATCTCACTGTCCATTCAGAAGAGTTCTTTGTAATGAGACACTGGCAACAGCTTATACCTCTCACCATTACAGATATGTTTACAGCACTTGCGATAAAGCCATTTATTTTTGAAAATTATTTCAACTGGTGAGTGAGATGGTTGTGCTTAGTGTTGCTGTTCTCACAGTGCTGGGGCCCTGGCTTAAATTCTGGACCCGGGGTGCTGTTTGTGTGGAGTTTCTACTGTATATTCTCCCTGTGTTCCTGTGGTTTTCCTCCGGAGGTCAATAAACATACTGCTAGACAACAGGCTTCTGGGAAAATTGGCCCTTGTGTGTGTGTGTCTGTGTCTGAGTGTGCCCTGTAAGGGACTAGCATCCCATCCCATCCAGGGTGTATCCCAGCAGGCACAGATTGTTAGCTGGGATAGGCTCCAGCTCCCCTGCAAACCTGAATTGGATGAAGCAGTGAGAAAATAGATGGATTGATTGATAGTTGGAAACTGGTTTGGTCACGAAAATACTTCCGCAAGTACTGGACTCTGAATTTCTTTTCGATTCCCAATATACAGTAGTCTCTTATGAAAGGGGAATGCTCTGCTTTCTGTTCTGTTCTCCATAACTGTGGGGAGATTTTCCAGCCTATCAGATCTAAAATCAGATTTTGCAGGTCAAATAGCACTAGCACTTTCAAATCCTTTCTTAGAACTTACTTTTATCCTATCTATTTTAATAGGTTTTGATTTACTGTTTTAATTATCTTTGTCTATGTTGTTATTTTTTTTGTACTTTTCAGCAGATTGTGATGATGTCCCATGAAAGGAGCAATAAAAACCAAGGTTTTGTATGTATTATTACTGTTTAATTTTTTGTTTCTCCCACTGAAATGCTCTGAAATTCATGAAACCCTAATTGGCAAAATGTACTGTATATTTACAGTTCTGTCTTTGGAGCCATGTTACTACTTATCTTGACACCTTTGTGAAGATAAAAAAAGCACCAGGCATCGTTTACCTTTTTCTTAAATCTGCCTGTCTCAGAAACATGGTACCTGCCACAAGAATTTGTTTGTTTTCTTTCCTTCTGACAATCCAATGGATAACAACTAATTGGATGAGACATATCTGTCCTCAACACCTGATGTGATTAAGGAAGCTTTGTAAAACTTATGTCTTGAGGAATTTCATTTGTCTCTGAAAGTAATTGTCTTGGGGAGACCCAGGCTGAAAATTAAACAGGACTCCTGATGAGAAGAGCCCTAATTCCATTTAAAGTGCAAATGAAATATGAAAGAGATATTCATCATTTACAGTTATCAATTTAGTTTTCTTTCTAGTACATAGAAACACTCAGACTGCAACACTCTGTTTGCTTGGAGGATACATGTGTTAGATTGTGGCAGGTGCAAAGCATGAGAATGCAAGCACACTGATAGCAAGTAAGTCTACTATCCCTTCTGTTCTATATTGCATTCATCACACAGTGACTATCAGGCTACATACAGTATCAAGTCAATCTAGTATCACATTAATAATTTTCTCTATATTATATTCTTTGCATTGTCTATATTACTGATTCACGATTGAGAAGAACTGCTGTCTCTTCAGCAACTGTCACCTCACATCCCCAACGTAACCCCTGACTAAATTTGAAATTGACATTACCAGGACAGTGAAATGCTTGGTATGAACTATCTCAGCATAGCAAGTGGTTGAAACCCAATAAGCAACAATACTGATCTATCATGTCCTTTTAACACAAAGCTTGTAAGGTATCGCACTTTAAAACAACCTTGCTTTCACATACAGTATTTCACATATTCACTTTAACACTTCACAAAATCAAAAGGGGATTAATCTGTAAAATTGGAAATAACCCAATTTTCCCCAAATTTATTGGGAAATCCATAAATAATAAAAATAAATTAAAAATAAAGGTTTAACATTTAGGAATATCAATTCTGCCTTATAGGGGTAGGGCAGTTGCTTATGATGATCTATTAAAAATAGAGAAACACAGAAACAGTTTTCATTGACTGTGTTGACTGCAGTTTGAGGTTTTTGTTAAAAATACAAGTAAAACAAATCCAGAAAACATATAAAAGTGTATTTTTTTCTCATATAATATGTTTGTGGGTTGACAAAACATCATTCATCAATAACAGACACCTCTTCCTCCCTATTAGTCTGTTAAAAACTGGAGTATGACACTTAAAACGCTAAAATGTTTTGTATCCTCTACTAAAACAATAAAATATTATAACATTTGTTAGCTTAATTTCAACTGTTTTTCCAGACAAGTACTGTATATAAAATTGGAAATCATTTACAAAATATCCACTCAACAAAATGGCCACGACAACTATACTTTCTGAAGATTTACAGTACAGTAAAAAGAGCAAGGCAAACCAATGCCCTCTCTTCTGAGCATACAAGTACAGTATCTCTTCATTGATGTATTATTCAATGCAAAAGGTTTCCAGGCGCCTTGTTGAAGAATTATCAGCTACATCAGTTGTTTCGTTGTTAATTTGGAATAAATCATAAACATCCTTCTAGTGTTTTAATTCTATAAAGACTTGCAATACAGTACCTCTCTTTTCTTAAGAACATGCTGTTTCTCAGCTCCGTGCTCTGTACTTTTGTATTTCACAGGCAAGGAGAGATCTTAATCTGCAGCACAACAGAAAGACAGGAAGACAAGGGGACTAGCTAGACAGAGATGTACTGTAGATACTGTCCATTCAATCAGGCTCCGAACATCGACACCTGCTGGCATATCAGTAAAGAGAAAAGGCTAATGTTTGCATTATCAAAGCCTGTAATGTGTGCATATTAAAAAAATATTGACTGCTAAATGTATCCAAAAGAGGCACACTGATGAAATAACTGATTTGCACAAAAATACCCTCTACAGCAGGGTGTCATTGTAGACAACATATGGCACTCCACAGGCGTACGTCCTCTCTCTGTACAGCAGCTGGGCAGCCCTGTCGCAGGGAAGAGGTCTGTGAGCAACAGACATGATCGCATTTTACCAAAAATCACCAGGAAAAAAAGTAAGGATCAGATTAGAGGGTTAATTTCTACTTTTAACACTTGCATACTTGGAATACTCATTAACTTATTCTCAAAGCACATGCACATAGCCAGATCAAGAAATGTAGCAAAGTAAAAGCTTTAACCTTCATCCAAGACCTATTTTTAGATTTAATGTCAAGAAATATAGTAACATTAAGTGAATCCATGCCCTCGATTTGCACTTTTTTTCTGTCACATGAATTTCTAAGCATATTTTAAACTGTAGGTAAATGACATAAAACAAGGTAATCATTTTGTTTGGAATATAATGGGACTAATTGTGATTTATAAATAAGTAAACAGCAAAGAACCAGATTATATATAAGCATATATAGCATTATTTCTTGTGGGGAGGGGGGTGACACTATTCAATGCTACCTACAATATAAAGCAGTTTTTAAAATGGAAAGCAATTCAATAATCATTGCACAAATTAGTTTATGTTGGTGTTCATTAAAAGGTCATGTTGGGATAAATGAGCAACCTTCTTGTTTCTAAGGTCACTGCACTTGCCAGCTGGAGCTCCTTTACCAAACCCTGGTGAGTGTTTATGCTACAGTAATCTTCATGAGGCAGTCTTATAAATCTGTCACTTCACTGTTAATCTTTGTGGATATATAACGTGCTTTAGCATATCATTATGCCCATGGGGAAATCAGGTATGCACTGTTTTGAAGACGTTTTAAGTCCTCAAACTTTAAGAGCTTTGCTATCTTCCAAACAGGCTGGATTCAGAAGCATTAAGTGCAAAGGGAATAAATCACTACCTACAAAGGAAGCCTGGACAGTAGAGAAAAGTACAGAGTTAAATGGCAAGGACGCTTTGTAGGATCTTCATGCTCTGCATAATGCAGATTTTGTGAAATGTATGACTCAAACAGTACCAAAATCCCCCTTGCTGTCTCTTTTCTGAAAGGCCTAATCCCCACTATCATTTACCTATTGATCAGGATATTTTTTTCACAACTAGTGCAACTGTAATTTATGCTCAAACGCTGATTTTGGAAGTTGTGTGTATTTAACACGGCATGTTATACAGTACTTGCTGATGTACTGTATACCATAATGTATTCAAGACCACTGCACTATATGTCCACAAAAATATTTAGAAAAAAATCACAACAAGATTATACTGTAGATTTAGCACATTTAGAGGCTAACACAACCCCTTACTATACAGCTTTCCTAGAATTTTGTAGCAGTTGTCTCGACAATGCCCGACATTTGGTAGGGAGACACCATGGGGCTCAAGTGGCTAACCCCAGAACTGGAGGTTGCCGTCTCCTCTGCATGGGAGGTGAAGACAACCAATGACTGAGCTGAATGTTACCATTTTAGCCCCAGGATGCCCCTCTACCTTACATGAGCTCTGAATAGAGAGTGGAAGAGCATTCGTGCCACAGCTCCATAGGAACAACTTTCTTAGGAAGACAAACAAGCAATTCTTCGATTTGTTCGAGTCCAGCACTTAATGTAAATAGCCAAGTGTATTACATTTTGGTTTTAGCTACAGTACAATATACTGTATATCAAAGATAGATCAGATGGGTTGAACGGGGGGGGGGGGGCGAGTAAACCTCTGATGTCTAATGAAAGCTTTTTTCAGGACATATTTTGAACTGACAGCTCACCAAAGTGAAACAGGGACCCCTTTGAAATGGAAGCTGACTACAGCAGTGCTTTGGCAATTCAAGGCACCTTTGGAAAGACACAAGACACCCAATGACTTGTGCCCTGAAAGCTCAAAGTGACAAAGATTGCATTATATATTTTGACAGGGATTCCCAAACTGCAAAGTTTAAACTGAAGAAGCTAGTAATGTGAAGAACACTAGTCACTGCTGACACAAATCTACTGAATCAATTCTTCAATGTTCAATGAAAGACACCTTTACTTAAATTAGCTATGATATCAAACCCCTTTATTTATACTGAAAGCAATCACTTTGATATACATCCTAATAATTTATAGTAAATTAACAATAAGTTCCTACAATAGTAACAATACATTAGATACTAATAAGTCCACAAAAGACCACTTAAATATTATTCATACACTGTAAATTAAATACTGTAGTGCTATTTCAAAGAGTGCCATAATGTGCAAAAAGCTATGCAGACCCACAGTCCCACAAATTACCTGCAGATTTGATTTTATTTACAAAACTGAGATCTATCTGGATGAGTACGAGTATGTACTGTAGTGGCCCACTACACAGAACAAGGCTTACATTACTGGAAGAAAGCTGGAAAAGTTTCATAGGCTTTAATTCCAGTATGGAAGCAATATGGACTGCTTGGCATTTGTTGAAAGGCATAATCCCTGGGTTTAATTTTTAGTCCATAACCATTATGGCAAGACACTGTATCCAAAAGATCTTTACTGAGATTAAAGAGAGATTGCTGCATTTAATATTCTATTATTCAGCTGTTTCAAGATTATTTAACATATGCAATATACCCTTGCATCATGAGATGCACAAAATCCAAAAGCTGTTGGCAAAGGCATAGAAATGAAAGCTCAAATGTGCACCCAGTGAATAGGATGTGTGATTCTAACTTGACAATACTCTTCCATGTGAAAAAGAATAAGGTTTTAAAGCATATGAGGATTAGAGCAGAGTATCAGCCAGTATAATCACCTGCAATTTCAACAGGGAACACTCTAATCATGTGCTAGATCAGGCGTATACTGCATCTTTATGACATTACATTGGAATATAACTCCATATGGATTCATAACCACATTGTTAATTTAATAAACCTTATTTTAAATAACTTTAATATTGCATTTTTATTTTTGAAAACGTAATACATTTGTATAAGTTGCTGTCCTACATACAGTAAATAAGCTTTTCTTAGAAATTATTGTAAGCAATATACCCTGATTAGCTCTAAATATAAGTTCACTTCTCTTACTCCTTCTGCAAATACATTTTCTCTTTAATTAACTGTACAAACTGCTACAGTCTTAGTAACACATTTCTAAAATAGAATTACACAGCATGCTATTTTATTCCCTTAAACAGTTCAAAAATTAGATAAGGCAGTTTGTGAAGCTGGATACTAAAAGTCATTACTTACTGTTCCCCACTATTCACTTTCATGGGTTTGAATCCCTGCTTTTTAGTTTGAATCTCAGAAACTAAGGAAGACTGGGTCAGGTCAGTAGTGGAATGGGGACCAGGCTGCATTTGTATGTAGTGGAATGGTGGAACTGTAGGTGCCGCTCTTCATGTGGACAGTAAGGTGAATGGGGACACTGTGCTACAGGAGGTTAAACTAAGGGTCTCGATTATTTGGTCATTAAAGATTTCACTGCATTTTGTAAGAATATCATCCTTTTGTCCCAAACTAATGCCACTTTGAACTTGTACATCTACGTTATCTACTGTGTAGTGGTGCACCCAGGAGGGTGCCACAATTCGGCACCTGACTTATACACCGGTAGTGACATGTATTATGCACCATGGGGTATATTCACAAAAGTACTTGCTATAGTCATTTGAATTTTGTTAGAAAAACAAGTGCTCATATTTATAAAATTACCCACGAAGACTGTGTTTCTAAGTATTTTACGAATAGGAATATAGTAATTCAAAAGCAAAATCTCCATTTGATGATATTGCCAACATAATAAATGTTGCTGCATAGAAACTCTACAATGTTCAAGATGTTTGTTTTTGACTGTGCTCTGACTTCAAGGCTGTTGTTGGCTTTGAACTAACCTCAGCAGGTGTTCAGTAACATCTAGTTATTGATAGCATTTTCCTGCTGTTCACATTTCTGAATAGCAAGGTGACGGTAAGGACCGATGTAAACATCATGCTAATGGGGTGATCACCCTATTCTCAATTGGTTTCAAGCACTCATCATAAATTAAGGTGATTGGGGCTTTACGCCACATTTCAGAGGTTCTTTATGAATTGGAATTGGCATTAAACAAGTGGTTGTGCCAGACATTTACAGTATTCGTGTATTGTACATGTAAATGTTAGACAGCCATTAAGGGTCTTTTAACTACAGACCCTTAACACAGACGCCCAGGTGGAGTGGAGGCTCTGTGGCTAAGGATCTGCGCCTGTGGCTGGAAGCTTGCCGGTTCATATCCCATGGCCGGCAGAGGAATCCTACTCTGTTGGGCCCCTGAGCAAGGCCCTTAACCCCAGCTGTTCCAGGGGTGCCGTATAAATGGCTGACCCTGCGCTCTGACCCCAAGCTTCTCTCTCCCTGCCTGTGTGTCTCATGGAGAGCAAGCTGGGGTATGCAAAAAGACAAAATCCTAATGCAAGAAATTGTATATGGCTAATAAAGTGATCTGATCTTATTTTCTGCAATTTCCCTCACGGGATCAATAAAGTAACTATCTAACTTTATAAGCATACAATACATGCAAAATCCACATTTCCACCTTTAAGTCCAAATCGAATAAGAAAAGAAATCCAGTTAGTCTTCTTTCTTCACCAGGTTTAAATCAAAAAGAATCCCAAGAGGGTTCAAGGTGACAAAAGCAAGAAATAATCTCATTTAAAAGAAAGTTTTGAGGATGCATGGACGAATTGATCAATTGATTTTAAAACACTGTGGATGATTTTAAAATATATGGATACCTGAAAATAAAAATGGAAAAACTGTCATTTACTTTCCATTACAGCCTTGAAACCACTATGCATTTCAGAGGAAATGACTCAAAAATCTAAGGAATTCAAATAGACAGATGTAATGCTATATCATAGAGAAAGCTGCAGAATGAAACAGTCTCGTTTTTTTTTTTGCAGCTGCTGAAACAAGAATACTACTGTACCTCTCCTGGGTAAGTGAGGAGAGGAGAGAATAACTAGTGCTGATGACTCCGCTCTTCCCAAAAGTTTGTATGAAAGTGATCCTTTAAAATTCTTTGTAGTACTTACGTGATTTTTGTATATGATAATCAATAGAAATTTTAGATTTTTAAATTAAAGCAAAAACAAAGTTCAATCCCAAAAGAACATTAGGTATACATGGCGATTTGGTCCATTTACTAGTTGTTTCTTAATGAAAGCCAGGGTATCTGTTTGAGCAACATGGAAGGGCTTGTACTATACTCCTTTGGATAAAGAAGTGTCCCTTGTTCCGTTCCAATCACTAATTTGAAAAAGTACACACTCTGACCTAATTATAAAACATGTTGAAAGTGTCATTGTTATTTTTTTTACAAAAGCCATCTGGCATTCCTTACATTACAGCAAAAAGCCACTTCAAATTGTCACCTACCTTACTATGCTGCAGTATGCGCATGTTCACAGACTAGCTTAAAATAGAAATGGGTGGGATTGTTAGATCTAATTACAGCTCATGTAAAGTTCAAATGCTTTCAGATCCCAGGATGAAAGAACAATGCAAGCTACAGCACTAGTTAGATGGGGAAAACAAAGGGCCTTGTACAGCTTGAAAAAATACAGTCACCTAAAATGATAATGTTACAAAAGACTTGTCACAAGTTGCTGGCTGGTGCACAGTATACTGTAGCAACTGCAAATGTAGTCAAAGAATACAGAAGTGATTCCAGTGAGACATTTAATAATGGGTATCATATTATACTAGAGTGCATCACTTCTACAAAGTGCAATGACAAAATTATTTCCTGCTGCTCTGAGTCTGTATTTATTTTTAAAAAGCTGATTTACTTGTTGATTTCTAAAGAAAATAACCACCCTGCTTCATATTTTTTACAGTCAAATGCAGTACTGTACTTGTGTTTTTTAATTAAACCATAGCAAGTGCTACTGTACAGTAATAAACATATGCACATCACAATTTTAAAAAAAGCATGGTATGATTTACTGTATGCATTTGTTAAGGATTGTACAGGAAATAAAAAATAAAATGCAAGAAAAAAGATCAGGGAAGAAATGTTTTTTTTCCATACAACCACACAGAAACAGATACATACATTCATGGATTTTCTAACAACATTATCCAATCAGGGGTTGCAGAAGAGCAGGAGCCTTTTCTGGCAAGCAATAGGTGTAAGGCAGGATACACCCTGAATAAGATGGCAGTCCATCACAGTGTAGACGCACAGACACAGATAGAGACACAAACACACCATTTTTGTCTCTATCTGCCAGTTTTCCCAGAAGGCAGTTAACCTACTGTGGGAGGAGACCAGCCCACCCAGAGGAAATCCTCATGAACAGTGGAAGAATTTACAAACTCCTCACAGACAGCACTACAGGAAATGATCCCAAAACACCAGCACCGCATGGCAGCAATGCTAATCATCATGCTGTCTGAAAAATGTTTTTTTTTTTCTATTCTAAAGAATATCTTTATCAGATTTTAGGTAGATTCTGACTACAATTAGTAAGCTTAAAGGAAACAATTGAATGCATATTCTACAGTTTATGTAGAAAATCACTTCATTTCTAAAACATCAAATTAATACATTTATCAGATTATTGATCAGTTTATAAATGAACCTGACATCTTATAAACTACTATACTATATTAATATACTGCTGATCAATTGTGCAAATAACTAAACTATTAAAATACCACCTTGTCAGACAATTTATTAAAAGAAATTGTCCCACTAAATGAACAAATATCTGGTTCCTCTTTGCTATATGGTACAGATTGACTAACAGAATGCTAAATTTATTAAATAACAGGACTGACTAAATTGATTAATGAGATGGTAAATTCAACAAACTGCACTGCTTATTTTCCGAATCAGCTGTATCATTTAGTAGACTGAAGAACAGGATTAATTAAACAACTGGAAGGAAGGTAAAATAGTTGTAGTCTAATACAGCCTTAAGCCAAAACTCAAAATTGATCATCATCTTCTCCATTGTAGCTGCACAAATAACATTAATTTATGAACTGTAAAATAAGACAAAATAATCATACCTCCCAGAAGCATTTCACTGCATTATTTAGTGTTACCTCTGTATAAATGTAAATCAAAATATAATGAATTAACTCTGCCAAACCACTTTACAACCTAGTATTTAAATATTAATGTAAATGCAATTACACTAAATTCAGACAAAATCTAAAGAGATGATTACATGATGATAGGAAAAAAAGCTTTTTAAATTTTAACTGGAGTGTATTATTAAAATGAAAGAAGAGCACGAAAGGAACTAACTTGTTAGTCCTGCTGTTAAATGCAAAGTAGAATGCCAGCTGAAGTCATCTGTGTTTCAATTTTTCTGGCCATTTCTTGTATTATTCAAGAGAGGTGCCAGAGATGCTGTGGTGTTGGATGTATATATACTGTAACATTTTTTAAAGGTTAAAATATTTTCAGCCTTAGAAGATAGTTTTGTCAGCTTGGGGTGTTTGGTCTTTTTAAAACTCTGAATACCAAAGATGAAGGTAATTGTGTATTTAGAGTCTGTATAAAATACATTATTTCTCAACATTGTTTTTCAATTTCCTACTTAAGACCCTTTAAAAACCTCACACTCATTCTCCAGGACTTCAGGGAATGGTTTTGGACAATAGATTGTTACAACCTTAATATCTCAGAGGTTTGAGATTATAGCTATCACCCCACAAAGCACACTCCAAGAGCCACCTGTCTGTAGCTCATGAGACAATGGCAATACATCATTTTAAGAGGCTATTTCGGTCTTTACAGGGGTTATAAAGCATTTATGAATTATTTGTAAATTTACTGCTGCTATTAGGCTCACTTGTGGTTAGGTAGCTAAACAGGAGCAAATCAGTCTGTCTTTGTGTTTAGTAATAGCATTTTTCTCATGTGATAAATAGATGTCATGTGAATAATCAGTTAAACTGTTAAAGGACGGGGAAAGCTTTAAAAAATGTACAGTTCAAACAATGTCAAAATTTGCACTCAGAACACGATATTTTCCAATTAAGAAATTAAACAGTTTATGAATAATTTCTAATGAGGGAAAATCTAGCATCCTAGTGAAATGATACATATATATCAACAATAAAATGAAAACAGAATCCCAGCAAAATTAATGTTTAATCAGTCCATCCAATTTGAGCAGCTGTGATAAAATATAGTTTAACATCCTATTCAGAAGTTTGCTCTGTTCAGCACTATAAAGTCTTACCTTTCAGTGAACTGCCTGTTAGTAACTCTAACAACAAAGGTGAGATGATGAAACTCAAAGCCCCCGGTTTTTGTCACTCTAGTGTTTTCCCAATCTGTGATAATAATGTGTAAGTCACAGTCTGATTTTGCTCTTAACTAAAAGCAATAGGTGGTAAATGCACAGAGTGCTTGATCATTCTGAGTATAGAATTCAGAGCAACAACAGTTTTTACAGCAACTGTGGACATAAACTGCGAAAGTACAAGCAAACGTCATGTCCTCTGCTTAAGGAACTAAGCAGTGGTCGTGGTTTGTAAGGTGAATCTACGTGCAAAACAAGAGAAAGACAAAAAAGAGCTGCTTGTGTGTGAGCAGACTAGGGATACCTGCAAAGCCTGGTGCAGACAAACTCATGCCAGATCCATGGTCAGATGGAAGCGTGAGTCAAAACCAGAAAAACACAGAGGAATTCCACAATCGTAGTCGAGACAAACAGGCAAGGTTTGTAGCCTGAGAAATACACAGCACCAAGGAGTAAAGGGGCAAATCCAGATGAAATGGTCAGGGCAAACAAAAGGCTGAACATACTGTACAAGACACAGCACAAGTAAGGAACTCGAGAACAAGGTAACAAAGGAATGCAACAACTAGGAAGACTGTACAAGGAGACTCTGAGTAGGTACAGTACCTAGAGCAGACTCTATATTGGAGACCAGAGATGGTCCGAGATGGTAAATATCCTGAACCACCTAAAGTGGGTTTTATTGTAGACCCCCGGCAGGTGATTCAGGTTTCCTGTGTGATGTGTATCCATGGCAACCAACACTGCTTGACAGATTAGAGGAGGTGTGGCTATCTGCCTTGGCCATGCTGGAGTGCTGCAGAGCCTGTCAGGAAGAATGTGGCTGCACTGTTAAGAACTAGAACTTGTTCTCCCCAAAAATGAAGACAAACTATTTCTATTTGTAAATCTAATATAAATTTGCCAAAACAATTTTAAGTTAACCTTAAGCTAAAAGTAAATGCTATGGAACAGAACCCCCGCCCAAATATTAAAAAGAAACACTGTCTGCTACTGTATTTCCTAGATTAAAAGTAGAGATAAAGTGTTTCAGAATTAGTTTCATGCAACAAACAACCACAAAAATAAGGGGGGAAGCCCATTACTTTTAATTTATTTTAGTACTTTATTGCTTTTTTGTTTCATTTCTGTTTCTCCATGGCTTTGGAAAGTTCTACTACAGTATGTTCTCAAATACAGTTGCATATTTCTGTCTAAATTTCTAATTTAGCTGAATGGCAATAACTGTCCTCACTGGCATGAGCAGTACAGAACAAGAGTTAAGAGAGATTCAAAGACCCTAAATCAATAAAACTGGCACTGTGAAGCCATTATTCCACCCACTGTAAATTAATGTGCAGAGTATGGTATAACAGATAATATACTTTCTTATAGTAGACTGGTTGTTTTAATTATACTTCCTAATCAATGGCTGTCATATTAGAGACATATTTCAACAGGAGAGGATCAATGGCCATCGCTTCCAGTTTTGAAAACTCATCAATTTGGATATGAGCTTCCTTTGTTTCCAGCTGCCTCTATTCAAAATTGACCCAATGTATTGCTCTAGGATCAGAATAGACAACGCTATTATGAACTGCGGGAAAAAAAAATATCAAAGGGAATTCACTGGAGTAAGAGAGAACACTTACTCAAAAGAACAAGTGTTTAGCAATTACCGTTGCCTGGATCTGAAATGCGTTTAAGAAAAGAACGAAACCATTCAATAAAAGTTGCTGACTTTTTCAAATTTATCTCACTGATTTTTTGAAAAGGTAAAAACTTCACAAAAATTGTTGTCTTAGCTGTAGCTTTAGATGCATTAGATTTATAAATACACTAACACATTTTGTGCTGATGAAAAGAATTTTCTCTGCTACCAAAATTAAATCTCTCAATCGAAAAGTCAAATCACATTTAGGCCTTAATGTCTTGAAAACTTTCAAGTTTCTAGCACATTTACAAATGATTTGGTCACCTGATTCCATTTGACCAAAATCTCCCTTCAGTAGATTTCTTCTACTAGATTATCTTCAATAATCCTAAGCAAACACAGGTGTCTGGAACAATCTAACAATAATTGGTAAAAATGAACTAAAATCAGGGTGTTCTAAACAGAAACAAAGTCTCTTCAAATCCCTTTTAAAAAGAAAAAAAAAACAACATTACAAATGTCTACCACAAGAAAAAAAGAACATTTAATTCCAGCAGAGAAAATAGAGAATTCAAGCAAAAATCAATACATTAAAAAACAACTCTTTGGTTACATCGGTTAGCTTGCATAATCATAATCTTGGGAATCAGTGCCAAAAACATCATTAAGAATATTAAATAAATGGGGTGAATATTTTGATATGCTACTGATTTTTACTCTCTTTTCTCAACTTAAGGGCAAAGCCTTTAAGTGTTTCAGGTACTATATAGCTGTTGTTACTAGGCAACTGAATTCCACTTCGACAGGTTGTATTAAATTTCTGAAACGTTGCATCTTTCAATAGAAATTCTACTTTACTTACAAATGTGCAGGGCCTTTTCAACCATTTTTTTTACATTCTTTCCTTGCTAGGTATGAAAGAATTGTGATTAAGCTGTAAGCTATACTTCCAGAGTCCTGTAGATAATATTTGTACAAGAATTTCATACATTTTGACGACAATTTTTCAAAACCTATTTTCTAGCAAATAGTGCACTAGATAAGTTCTTTTTTGTCAACACCTAAGAGCTTAATAATTTATCAGATGTTATGCTAAATTCTAACCAGATCAACAATGAAGCTCAGTAACAATGACCTTGATGAAGAATTAAACTGTCTGTGAACAGTAGCTCCTTCACATTACTCTTTATGTACCGCAGCCTAAAAATAAAATTCTATGGGTTATGCCTCTAATTAAAAACAGTTTGGAACCCTGATAAATATCTAGAGCTAAAAATAATATTTTTAAAATCCCTGTATTTACCTCAACTTCCAAACATGCTACTTCTGTAGCCCAGCAAAAATTATTTAAATTGAAATACTATCACTGAAGAATTAAGTACTGTACATTATAAGCAACTCAACCATCCAATCATACTGTATATGATAGTAAAGGTATTAGGTAAGTTAGCAAAGTATTATGTTTTTTCATCATTTTTTAATGATTTTTTCAGTTATCAGTTTTCCAGTATTATTTCCAATAACTAAATAAAACTATTAATCTGAATCAAGATATGAAAAAATATGCAATAAAACAAAATAAAAATATTTGCTTGTCACTAAATCCATTCCTTCTCAAGGATATCTGTGCCTTTGTGTAATGAGGCCGTTACTGTAGGTAGCACTCAGTCTGAAGGGAGTTTGCAAACAGGTGTATTGATTTTAGAACCACTTTCAAAATAATACACAAACATACACTGTAAGTCATCGAATCACAGAATCATAGGTCAGCACCTGCAAGCCCACAAGTTTGTAATGTAAGTATGGAAAAAACGAATAGAACTATTTTTCACTAAATGGAAATTGATACTTTATGCTGAGACATCTGTGTTATCTAACATCTTCAGTATGTTCTATCATTTTATCACAGCTAAGGTCGACGCTTCCTCAGGTCAGGACAGCTCCACCTGAGCTCCTGACAATCCCACTGTGGGTTTCTGAGTATTCCCAGCACTATTCAGCATATAGTACTACATTCACTCACAACACAGTTTAATTGGATAATTAATGCAATGATAATTAACTAGAGAGTTACCACTTCATTGACAGATGCCAAGACATATTTTTTCTGGTAGTTTATTTTTACACATCTATATTGGGAGAGAACAGAGTTCCATCTTTAACAGTGCCTATGTTCAAATTTTTACTTTTTTATGCACACCAAGCCTGCGGAACACAAGAGGTGTAAATTGAAGACATTTCATTTCTGGCTTCCTTCTAGGCAACAAGCCTGCTGTGCTAAAATTAACGCAAACTAGACTCCTTCTGTTCATTGCTGCTGAAAGATCCCTGGCCATTTGTGAATTTGTGTGTCTAAGAATGTATTTTTAACTTTAATTTTTACCTGCCTTATAAGTATTTAGCAGTATCTTATTATTGTGTGTTTTTATATTCATTTTGACATTAAAACATTTTGCTTATTGATCACAACCAATGCCTTATTAATTCCCAGATCTGGAGGATGCAGATGTCAGATTAACTGATTGAGGAAGCACTTAACTCCTCTTTGAAGCAGGTACAGTACCAGCACTTCTCAAACTCTGTTTCCTCTGGTTTGTTTTTGCCACTGATGCAGAAGAATTCCACTGGGTCGACTTTGTCAATCCATTTGAGGATTTTGATAAGTGAATCGGATCCCCTCATATTCTTCTGTGTTCAAAACTAAAAAGGTTTCTTTCTTTTAGTCTTGTCATATGAAGCCTTTGCAAAATCGTAAATGCCTGAATGCCAAGATGTTAATCTTGTCATAGAGACAGACAACAAGTAATGCCTAGTTCACCTGTGTAGAATAAAGATAACAATTTGCGTGAACCACTTTTGACTGCTGATTTTTCTGCATGCACCCTTAAAATAAGGGTTAACAATCTATCCTAAGATACAATCTAGTTTTGCCTTAAAAACCTTTTTTATTCCAAGAAACTAACACTTTCCTCATCATTTTGGGACCTCTAAATTTAAGTTTGTGAGTGGAAAAGAAGTGGGAGATTCAAAAGCAGGGGGATGGTAATTTATATTGTCTAAAAATAAAATTTGCTGAAATCATACCAGCGACTTTCTGTTTTTCATCCATTTTACAAACACCTGTTGTTTTTGGAGGACTAACTCCCTGAAGGACAATCCCTTATTCCTCTTCTATTACTGACCAGCAGAGAGCTGCAATACTGACATTTCCCACTGCTCATACTGTAGCTCAGGCAGCATCAGTCACTCAAAGGGCTCTTTAACAAGCGCCTGTGGAGGCTGCAGCACTGCCAATAAAGTCTATTCTCCCCAAGAGGAAGTCACGTCAAGACACAAAAGAGGGCAGAGATCCTGTCACTAGTGTTACAAAACCTGTGTATTAAGCACTAAATGATGCACACTACTTTCAAATCTTGTGCATTTAGAAAAAAAAAGCTCAAAGTGGAAACATACAGTATGTTTGAAGTTACAGTTTCATGTATTATGGGGTTAAAGGCAATTCTACAATTATCATCTTTGGATAATAAATTTCTTACACTTATATCGCACTTTTCTGGACACTCCATTCAAAGCTCTTTACAAGTCATGGGGACTCACCACCACCACCAATATATAGCCCCCATCTGGATGAGGCAACAGTAGCCAATGCGCCAGTAATTTGTATGTCTCATCTGAAAGACAGCGTCTTTTTTACAATATAGTATCCCTGTCACTACACTGGGGCATTAAGACCTACACAGACTATAGGTTGAGCACCCCCTACAGGTTCCGCTAACACCTCTTCCAGCAGCAACCTTAGCTTTCCCAAGAGGTCTCCCATCCTGGTACTGGCCAGGCTCACACCTGCTGAGCTTCAATGGGCTGGAAGTTGTGAGTTGCAGGGTTATACACAGTAGCTGCTGCTATGAATATACCATTTAATGAATTCAGATGAAAACAGTATAATTTCTTAAAATAATATATCTGATATTTGGTTACACCCAGCCCAGATATTTGGCGCTTTAGTAAATACACATACACTTTACTGTATAGAAGACAAGAATGCTGTTTCGAGAAAGATGGCTACATTAAGACACCTAGTATTTTTCCTTTACTGTATGTGCTGAAACAGTCACTGATTTAGAATGGATTCCTCCAGGGAATGTGGCTGCTAACTAGAAACTAGAAGGTGGATAACTCAATTTTTCTGATCTTTTTTTTTTGGCAATTTTTACTCTTGAATGAGCTTATTATAAAAAAAATCAAATTTATTGTATTACAGAAAAAGCCAAACTGTCCCTGCAGATAAACTGTCCACTCGATGGTAAATAATAAGATGGGCAATCTGCAGTAAAAAATCTATTTTCTAATGAAAACTGGCTGTGCGGGCCATGTAGAGCTCACTGCATGACCCATGGGCTCAACTGAAAAAAACTCAGCACTTAAATAATATGAATATACTGTATACTGAATTGTTCGGTTCACCATCAGTACAAATACCTGAGCTTCCTAGGACTAAAACAAGTTTATGGTAACTTTAGATTTACTTATCTTTCTTAAAACCATTGTTTTACCTTGATAAAATTGAAATGTCTTCTCCAATGTCTTGTGGTGTTGTAAAAACCTGGCATTCTGGAATGCTTAAAGTTAATTTCTTTTAAAACAAAACCGGAACGTAATGACAAAGAAACAAGAGCTGACAAAAAAGTTACAGACTAATAAATAATAACACAGAACGAGCAAAGTTACATCACTGGAAACCTCAGGAGTGACTTTAAAAGGCTGAGCCAGTAAAAGCTCTAGGCTATAAGGTCACATAATAAAAGTCTGGCAAACTTACAATTATCCTTTGTGTTGTATTTCAAGTCAGCAAGCTGTACAGAATAAAAGTGCACTCATCCTCTGGTTTCCAAATAAGGGCACAAAACGTCAAGTTTCAGCAGAGATCCAGCTGAGAATTAGAACAAAATGCTCTGTTTACATGCTAGTGACTGCATAAAGAATTGACAAATGAACCACAGTCCAATCAATGACTAAAGGCAATGGGCAAAACACACAATAAAGCCCGAACTCTCCTCACAAGTTACTGTACTCTTATAACCCGTTTCTCATTCTAACAATACTGAGATACTGTCACCAAAAATCAAACTTTGTAAACTGAACGCAAACCCTTAGCTGTCTATTCAAAGCTCAAAAAGTGATATCAGGCAGGGGTCTCGTCATTTTAAAGTTCATTTCTATTTTCTGAACAGCATGCCATTTCTACACATTGTAGAACTGCAAAAGATACAGTACGTTATCACTAGCTTTGACAGTAGGATTACTCATACTAAAACCAACCACTTGCCAAATTATTCCCATGCAACATATCACATTAAAGACTGTGATATTTTGACCCATGTCAGTATCTATTTATCACATGATGGGAGGTCATAAGTACTGTTTTTGTTATTTTAAGCATGAAGAGTCAAAAGCATTTGGTTCTTCGTTAAATAGTAGCATTCTTTACGTTACTAAAAAGTTTTTGGCATTTTCAAAATTAACAATATGCACATTAAAAGATTCATTAACAAAACTGTGTGGCAAGTTGAGGACACTGGCTCAACTGGCTGACTTAAACTAACTCAGCTCCTGCTTGCTCTTATTCAGCGAAGCAATACGGGAGCACATTCCTATTTAAAATCAGCAAATGACACAACCCTGGATCAAACCTGAGCTGTATGGAGTCAAGCCTGTGCTCCCAACAAGAGCCTTTCCTGGATGTGGAGTTTTATAAAAGGGTTTACATTTTGCTGAAAGCTATGACAAAGTCTTGTCCTTGATTCATATAGAAAATTCTGTGATTATTGTACAAACTGAAATGAGCTGTCATTTTTTTAAAACGGCTTGTGTTTTAAAAGCTGTTCTAAATTTTGTCAGTTTTGTTTTCCATTTTCTAATTGCACTTGTGCTCTGATACTGCATTGGCTGAAGCACAAGTGTGAAGCAAAGAGTTTAACCAATCATACGAGATGCCTCTTACACAGAGGCACTCTGGAGACCTTTCTGAGGAAGGCAGCAAGCAAGTAGGAAACATCTTCAAATAAAGAGTAAACACAGACTTACTTCCTGAAGATTATCATCAGTCAGATACCATAAATAATTGTACAGGTAAAAAATAAATACCACAAAAAAGTGAATACTCAAAAATAAATTACAGGAACCTCTTTTTCTTTATAAAACATCTGCTGCCAAACACTCCTGAAAGGGCTAAAATGGCAATTAAGCAAAATTAGTATTTAATTTACCATATAAATATGGAAGGCTAGCTGAATATAAGAAGTCCACATGCTGTTTCTTATTTTCACAGATATAAGACTGCAAATTGGCATAAGAAATTACCAGTTAGTTTTTTTTGTTCCGAACTGCTGAGGTGTATATAGCGTGGGCACTACTCAACCTATTAAAAGCGTCTGATTTCTCATCGACACACAGTGACTTCCCAGATGATTGATACATAGGGGTCAGAGACCCACTTGCTTTCCTGTTACTGGTCTTACATTCTAATGCAAAAATGATAAAAATGAGATAATGATGAGTACAAATTTTATTGTACTTAAATACAATAAAACTTTTGTCTTTAGAGACCTGAATGTCTTGTTTTAATGTTTCTATGAAAAATAACATTTTCTGAAATGTGAAAATAGGAACGTATTCTAATGTTTATGGAATACTGATCTTTATTTTGGACCCTAACAGTGAGTATTGTATATTAACACTATTCTCGTGCTTTGTCAAATATTGTGAAAACCACAAGAATAAAATCCCATTCATGACACCACAGTCAAACACAGCTGGCTCTTGAAAAAATTAACAGATACATAACTCACTTTTAATGCTCTGCCATAGCTGAAGAGAGACATTCAAGCAGGAGAAAGTCTGATTTTATAATCCCATTACTTCCAGTTTTGCACAAATTGCAAGTGAACAAGCAAAAACAAAAAAGTATTTGAATTTTATCCTGAAAATCAGTGCAATATTCCTATTATTTCTTTTACACTGTTTAATAAAGTGAGATAAATTTCACCAAAAGGATTCATGTACAGTACATGACCCGTTTCACACACTAACAAATACTGAGCAATACATCTTTCAGAATTTTTTTATACTAGTTATGTATAAAAGGCAAAAAATATTTTCCAATTTGCAAGAAAATATAGTAAAACATACTACAATTAATAATAGGCACATACAGTAACATAGTCAATAGCAATAGTAATTTGCAGTAGAGCTATGTCATTTATCCAACTGAACATTCCCAGCTGGTTGAGTAACTTGAGGGCGGGAGGACTTGCATTGCTCCTGTGTGCCATTAATTTGCCAGGTTTTGCATCTGAACTTGACATTTGAGCCATATCAGTGAAGGATGTGTCCCTACTCCAGCCTATGCCAACTAGCCTGTAAACCTCCGTGAAGTTTGCGCTGTGTCAAAAGCTGAGCAGCTCAAAGGCAGGCATGCTGGAAGAAAGCAAGCAGAAATCCTAGTTGCCCTTTTGCAGGTGCAGTGGCCATGGTGGTGAACCAGACTGATTATCAATTGGAGATTCCGAATTGGGAGGGCATAAGTTAGTTTTCAAACAAGAGGAGGCCGATCAGCCCATCTTGTCCATCTGGTAGGATGGATCTCATCCAGCCACTTCTTGAAAGAGGCCAGGGAATCGGCCGCAACAAGATGGCTGGGGAGCTCGTTCCACACGCCGCCGCCTTTTCGGTAAAGAGGCGCACCTTGTTTTTAAATGTTAACATCATTAACATTAATGTCAGTTTTAAAGGCTCTTCGACAAGTGGCGAAAACATAACCAAACTTTCAACTTTAATTAGATCTATCTATATTATACTGTACATGTATATTAAATTGAAGACTAGGTAAAAATTTCAACTTTAAAAAGTGCAAGTCATAACATGCCACAGTTGCCTTCATCTTTATTTACTCCCACTCACTGCTCATGGTACTGCGAGTCGCGATGTGTAGCTTTCTTAGGACACATAAGGTTCAACGACTGATTTATTGATGCCTGTTTGTGCTTAATGCAGTTCAAACTGCCATGTTTTTACTTGTCATTTCATCAGTTACTTGATATTGATGATAGCAACAAAACACAAACAGGGCAGGGGGCTTTGCATTTAAGCAAAACATTTTTGCTGCTGTTCAACAGAGAAAAAAAAACTTACATTTTGACAGCATGAAGAAAAAGATTTTGTATTTAGTTGTTATGGATGTGTTTTTTCTCCTCTAATCTCTCATCCAACCACTAATCCTGGAATTTCCTAAGAATACAGAAAGCCAACAAGTTTCTGTAATAAGGATTATCAAAGAGATTATTAAGATGATTTAATGTTGATGTCCATGAGAAACCTTATTCTATCTTTTTTTTTTCATACAAGCAGACTGGAGAATTAATAAATATGGTCTAATAATGAAGTTTAAGCAAGCAGATGGATGTACAAAATTCTGCCATAACAGAAAATATTGAAGTTGCATATGCTCCTCAGAATGTAGCTTATCCAGTCAAAAAAATATTAATTGCTGAGTGTAAGAAATGGTAAAAGACACAGTATAAAAATACTTTTTCAATTTGGTTCTAGGACTGCAATTTCATAAATGTTTTTTTTTTATGTAGCCAAAATTAGAAAATCAAAAACAAATGCAATAACTTTTGTGTATTTCTGTTCTGTACTATTTACAAATTTTACTCATCCACCTTATTCTTGACTTTTAAAATTACTTTTGTTTCTGTATTAAGCAGTGTATATTTTAACAAGCTAGAGAAAGACAGGCTGGCATAGAGACTCCTGTTTTCAAACAAGAACTTTTGACTTCTTGCTTTTTAGTAATTTAATTAAATTGGAAATATTTTTAAAGATGTCTCATTACTTCATGAGGAAATCTTATTTCAGTTTTGCACAGTAACATTTTACTCCTGTTTGAAAAGCCCAGTCCTTCTCTGCAAACAGGTAAAGTTTGAGAAGTCAGTTTTTGCTGGAATACTTCATTTGGAAAGAAAATAACAATGTTAGCAAGAAAAGCAGGAGAGGAAATCACAAGAACATTCAGAAAAAAACATTCACCGAGGAAGAAAGGTAATAATGGGATGAGGCAGGTGACACAAACAACAACTTTGTGATTCTGCTGCCCGTAAAGAAAAAAAAAACTTACTCATCGAATTAGTTTCCCAATGTCAATGTGACAAGAAACATCTGTGTTCTGAGTTGTTAACACATACCTCTTGTACAGTGTGTTGTTTGTTTATGGTTACTTTTCCATCTAGATTGTAATACATATAATAAATTATCCATTTATTTTTTGATCAATGTACAGTACATTCAGTTCAAACAACAGAGACCATCTTATAAAAAACAAAATGGCCTAATTAAACATTCTACCCCAACCTTGTAGTTTCATTTGTATGGCTCAGGCATAAGACTTCAGCCTCTGATGAGTACATTGTAATTGGATTATATTATGTGGACTTACTGAAATATGTTCTTTATGCATGGTTTACAGAATATTGAGTACTATCTTGAACATCAGGCCCTGTGAAATTAGACTAGTAAAGGCATGTAGATTATATATAAACTGTCATAGCACAAAATATGTAAGCACTCTGCATGTAAAAATTAGTGAGGCAGAGGCTACTGTAACCAATTACATAATGTTCTCTGTGTAGCCATACCATTTTAAAGGAAGAAAAGGTCTTTATATAACACACTAAATGCTGCATAGATCATTAAATATTTATGCCTCAAATAAACGTGCTGCACTTGAGCAATACATCAGTTCTTTGATTTTAATTTGAATTTTTAGTCATTTTAAGCCTTCTGATTGAATTTTAAATTTCATTTCCTGCTGATTTTTGTGGTTTCCTTAAGAGCTTCATTTTTGTACTGTACCTATACAAGGTAAGACAGAACAGTTCTCTCTTTATTGTACAAATAGGTGCAATTTTAATTCTTAAAAGAGGTCTCATTCATTTTTTTCAAAAATGTTTGGAATACATACATTTTAGAAAATTAAATACACTGCTACTGTACACATATAGTACATAATTTAAATATATTGCTGTCTGGGATTGCTGATTCCAATATATGAAAATGAAAGAACATTTAGGAAATGATGGTATCAGCCTGAATTTGTTATATTGCAAAACATGAATTTAGCTTAGCAAATCTATCATAATAAATTGTGGCAGAATGAAACAAAGGACTTCCTTTTACATCACGCTTATTAAAGCTCAAGAAATAACTGCTTCTTGTATAGTTTTCAAGTCCAACAGGCAGAGCCTTCTTTTTATGATACAGTACATTCTTTACATTTTTGTTCTCTTTTAAATATATAAAAAAAGTTTATCCATTACACCCTCTTCCTCTATCCCAATAGAAAATTATCTTTCTTTTCTGTTAGATCCTGGAGGAGTAGTGATTTATTTGCAGTATTCATCCAAATTTACTTGGTGACAGGCTGAGCTGCTTGGTGGCAATGAGTAATGTACCACAAACCCCACCTACGGCTAGTTTCATGTAAGACACAATCCATATTTACACAGATCTCAGTGAGAAACTGTAGCAACAGCTGTCATGACCTGACATTTTATACTGTCTGGTCTCCCACACATGGTGTATACCATAGACCATAAATGCCTGCTTGAATAGAATTCATTTCAACTGTGAAGAAGATCTTTTCAAATTTAAATTACAAATATGCCCATATCCTATTTTTTTCCATCTTGAAGGGTAAACATGAATCACGTGAGCCATTAATGAGAGACATCAACAGCGGTGATCAAGTCCAACTGTTATCTGATAGAATGTCTGATTGAATTTCCACACTGGGACTCTCAGTGTCTGACTGACGCCAGATTTTTCTTAGCGACAATATGTCACTACATGAATTTCAAATTTCTTGGCAAAACCTCGAGACTTCCAATGTACATCAGTTCCCCCTGTAATTAACATACTCTCAACTTAATTTGCTTACTTAGAGTCTCTGGAAAGACGTCACGGCTTCTCACTTAATTTTTCTTTCAACGAAAAAGAAACCTTTTCAAAGGGCCACTGACACAATGCATTTTCTCCGACATCGGAGATAGAACTATAAATAAGCCTGATTAATGAAGTTTTTACACAGCAAATCCAGTATTCCCAATAAATATCAGGAGTCATGTCCTGACACATTGTGCTCCTGCTATCCACTACAAGCCAATGAATCCTGGCAGGTGAGAGGCCCAGAAGGAAAGGAGTGGCAGTCTGGGAGTGCAGCTGGAGGTCAAGGTAACCACACAGTCAATGCCACTAATTGATGTGTGATTAGCTGCACTGCACCACCACTGATAATTCTGAAGCATGTCATGACTCCTTGAAATAGTACAAATGACAGAAAGCAACAGGAACACCCGACAGCTGTTGAGGGACACCTTCCTCCTTCACTTTCCTCTTCCTTCAGATAAGATAGCATTGTTGGGTGATAGACAGACTAATACATACAGTAGATTAGCTAAATTACTTTCACTTCAATGGTGCCTTACAGGGATTATACTGTATTGCCTCCTGCTTTAGGTAGCATGCATCCACCTCTGAATTCTGCTGCATCACTCCTCAGAGTACTGTCAGCACTACAGCTGCAACTCAGCCTTTCAATAAACAGCAAACTATGGAGAGAAGTGCTAACAAGATGTTCTCCACTCCTTCTGCACCACCACCCCACGTGGAGAGAGAGAAAAATAAATAAAAAGCAAAGGGTTGTCGTACAGGCGAGGTGATGGACAGTGCTGCAGTGGCAGGGTTGAACAACAAGCAAGTAATTCAGCCTGCGAGTCTCAGCGGGACTCCTCCCCAGGAGCCATCACTCAGAAAACGAGGCGGCACCTGACTCGTGCAAAGTACCCCTCTGATTTACGCCTTGGTTTGTTAACACAGGAGCTCTGGCGATTCATCTTCCCTCCATTTACTTCAGGGTCTGTTTATTACAGGCACTCCGAAAAGAATTAACTCGTTCTAGGGCTAAACAGAGCTTTACATACATTGTGTGGTTCATTCTGACACTAAGAGGCTGGTCAAGCCTAATCCCAACACTGACGTCCACTTGCCACAGAACAGAAAGCATGAAAATCATATCACAGTCTCAATTCAGATTTTATACCATATGTAAATAATTATTTTTAATCAAGGGGAACAGATCTTTTCCCTGCTTTTCTCCCCACTTTCAAACTCCCAGTAGAAAGACAGGGCACTGGCAGTAATAAATATATTATCCGGAAATTTCCGCAGCACAAAAGAGGCCATTTTGAATTCTCTGCTCGGCAAAGGAACTCCCAGGTTTTCAAAGCTATGTGTGCTCTGAGTATTTAGGCCTACACAAGGCCTGGACCTTAGTTGGAAATCTAATCAATGGATGGCACCTTGCATCAGACAGCAACATTTTTTAAGCTTTGTCTCAGGAGAATCAATCTGGGACAAACACGGGACTCAAAACATACAGTGTTTACAATAATAACATAAAAAACAAACAGTTCATCTATTTTTGCAATGCTCCTCACTGTTGTTGGCCCTTGTCAACACTTATAGTACATTATTTTTACCTTGACGATCTTGTACCAAATCTACTTCAGTTTGCCCTTCTATTTTCTTTATTTACGAGTAGGCAAGCTCGCCTGTCATAAAATTGAATTTAATGAGTTCATAGCTTTTGTGTTTTCATATGTGAATGCTGCCACTGTCTCTTTCTCTGTGTGCTGACACCACATTATCAATCAGGAAAGTGCTGTGGAATTTTACAGCCAAAACTGATGCAAGCTTCATTTGTCCTCCCTGTTCCTGTTGATTGGGTTCTTGACAAAAGACTTAAAGGAGCATTACCCAGCCGTTATCTCCAGCATACTCTGGAAAACCAGAGGTCTGTGACCACTTCAATTGGCCATCTGTCTGTAGAAGAAAATTGTGTGCTTGTTCAAAGCAGCCATTATATTAAACAGGCTTATTGCTTTTACAGTCCCCTCTTTTTCATCAGCCAATATTTATATTTTCATTCCTATGAAGATTTGTGTTCAATTGAGTGTTCAAAAACGTAATAAGGAAATTAATAGGAGCACTTTCAAAGCGTTTTGCTACAGTGGAAGATTTGTGTCACTTTAGATCCCTAAATCATTTTAAAGTGAAAAGCAGCAGTTTAATTTTTTTTCCCACATTTATTTTGTCTCCAGCTCAAAGGAATATTCATTCTTCTGAAAATATTTTGGTGAATTCTGCTCTTGAGCAAAAAGCTTTAAGAATATCCCTGTTTGTGTGCCTTTAAAATATACTTTAAAAAGACTTTAGAAAACAAATGTCCTTGAAACGAAATATGAAATACAGTATCAGTCTTGTTCATTCTCTAGCATCACCACTAGAAATCAGCACATTTATTGCTTTCTCCACTTTTAAAGGCAACTCCCTCGCAGTCAGATGTCAACCTGGAACCCCTGAGATACAAAGCAAGCATATCTGATGATTATGTAGCCACACTTTGCAATCCAGACTTGTCAACCCCAAACACAAGGTGCACTGCTTTGTTTTTAATTAAAATGTCAGTATGTAAGCAATTAGTGCCATTTACATTAGGTCTGAGTACTGTTGTACTTCATGACTGTCATCTATATTCCCTTACCTGTAGTCACAGACCAAAGCGCACTTCTATTCCAAGATTTTGATATATTGCTTATGAGCATTGTGGCAAGCATTCTGGTTGGTGTTATACTGTAATTTGAAAGGTTTATGGCTGCAGACAAGGGAAATGGTTGCATGTCTTGCTTTTGATTACCGGTAATACCCCTGATCACATGATGGTGTCAGTCTAAGCGGAGAAAGGGTTAGCCAATCTGTGGTGACTCTTAATTGGAATAATTACTTTACACCCACAGCCCAACACAGAAAAGATGAAAAAGGTAGATCTCCTACTAATTACCTTTCATGGATATTAAGGGCTTTTACACTCATACTCCTACCTGGTGACTCCTACCCCCATGCCATTGAAAGTACTGTGTGCTTTTTTTTTAAACACTTTGAATAAATTCTATAATAGTAGCAGGAATGGCACAATGTGAAGCTACAAATCAATGCCATGCAAGCATCCATAACAGCTCCAAAAGTTTACCAAGACGTTTACTGAACCAGGGTTCCACAGGATTCTGTCCAGTACATACAGTAGTAGTATGACATTTTAAAATAAAATCAGAAAATGCTCTGGTAACAACAACAAAATTTCAACATTAATAGTGTTTTGGGGTTACTGATTCTGCATTGCATGCATTGCACTGCCTCTCTGCCCCATGATTGAATCGGAATCATTGAAATTGCAATACAAAAATGCTTAGCTGCCCATAGCACACTATGTGACTATGCAGGTAGAGCATATCAAAGAAAGCTGGGCTTTAGAAGATTCTTAAAATGTATGCATTATGTTACACCAACAAGGGAATGATCCTGCATAACAATGGTCTTTTTAAAAATGTAACACTATTCTTGGTTTTTGTTTAAGGCTGGATAAAGGCAGGGTCAAGTGAAGCAAATAAGCGAACCCACACTGATTTAACTCCACTAACTGGGAAAAACTACAACATCAGCTCGTTGTTTCATACAAACATAAAACATCACCACAAAATAATAATTACACTATTGAGTGGCATGAAAAGCACAATCAATACTAATGAGCATCAAAGTAGTGCAGAAAAGCTTTTCATTTTAAGGATGAAATTACCATACAGTAATTCACATACAGAAACTGTATGTACTGTATGGTATGGTAAACTGGTTACCAGGTAACTGCTAAAATAAACTTTACAGCTCTTCCAAAAACGATTAAAAATAAATACATTCATGCTGTGTTGTTTTGTTTCAGTGAGTCCTGGGTGATGAAATTTGAAATATTTTGCTCAAACCTCCATTTCACATTTCTATCCACAATTGCTCTTTGTCTTACAGAATTCTCTTTCCCACTGAAAGAGGTTCAGATCACAGTTATAAGAGTACGATGTCCACAATAAGCATAGTCAATGCTCTGTGGAATCCTAGTTGAAGACATTATAAGCAATTGTTTAATTGTTAATTTTAGCATCTCAGTCCTTAGAAGCACATCAGCGATTTGTAAAACCAAAGGACTTATCAGTGACATCTCCATATTCACATTCATATCTGTTGTCTTTTGGCTGCTCAAGTTCATACTGTTGTGTTTCCTTGCATGATACATTTTGTTAACTAATGATTACAGATGAAACAGCCTCTGAGAAAACTATTCTTACCTTAGGCAGTGAAAATACTGTGTGGGAGCACAAAAATATTGAGCAAACACTACATTTTTAAATGCAAATTGTGCTGATCTGCTGTCCACACAGATCTCCACGGCACAAGCAGACAAAATATAAACTAACCTAACAACAGAAATGGTAAAAACATGTCACTTGAATTTGCAGTTTATCTCCTTTTCAGGACTGAGATGCAAAAACTGATGACAGAATCCTTGCTGCAGACTGCTGGTATCATTGGAAACTTCACATCGCAAATTCCTTGAACACTTCATATCTGTTGCCAGGATTCTGCAGAGCAACAAGGATACAGTTTTTGTGGTTTTATCATTTTTTCTGGACTTTTGTTTTTTGAAACATAAACATCTTGATTTTTTGCTGAAACCTGGCCTCGGCTGCTGCGTTTTCTGTCGGACTGGTGCATCTTGGCTGTTCTCTTTTGCCATCCTCAGTTCCCAAGCAATTCTGCTGCTTCACAGTCTGGTTTTACATGCCATGTGTTTAAATGTCAACATGTTTCTTTGAGTTGAAGCACTTTAGTTGCTTGAATATAACAGTTTTGATACTAGATAATTCATTGGAATCCTTGATATATATACTGTATATACTGTACTATATTGCCAGACATTCAATACAAAATACTGGCAGTACAACAAATAAATTAAGCTAGAAGCGGAATATTCCATTTCCGATATACTGTACAGATGCTTTTTTCTGTTCCATCCTGCCCTTTTCAGCTCTAAACTCTAAAAAGAATCTGACCCTGCAGGCTCATGTTCCTGCTGTGGCGAGATCTGATTTTCACTGCTTTAGATACAATGGCGTCATCTCCCATTATTCATGTTTTCCGTTTCTTTGGACTAATTTAAAGAGCTTTAATATTCCTTTTACACAGATAGGGATGACCCTGAAGTCTCCAGCAAGTAATTGGAATGGCACAGGAACAATTTAAGTCCACTATGCAGATGTCTCTCTGTTGTTTCTAACAATTCTGAGAACAAAGCAGTTACACACCTTTTTGAAGCATGAGGATATATAATATTTACTACAACACACATACTGTACTACACTGTCCTATAGAATTACAAATTTCAATAAATGCCGTTCAAGTAATGCAATGTGCAAATCAATTTCTGTTTCTCACATGCTTACTGAAATGGTTTGGCTTGCCTAAAAGGCAATAAACTGAATTTTCATGTGCAAAACACATATATAAACAGAAAAAGACACAAACGTTAAAACAAACACAGGCAGACAGACTACTTGTCCAAGGTGTACATTCAGCCACCACTTTTCAGAGAAGATCTTATATTTCTGAACATTTCCAGAACCTAATCTTCAGAGTCTATAACTGATAAAGTCTTTTTTAATTTAAATTTAAATAAATCCTTTATACCAGTGTTAACATCTGTGGAAGACACGTAGTTTCTAAACACTACATAACTTTAGTTTTTGTTTGTAAGTTAAATTATCTCTCGATAATGGAAGCCTTGAACTTATCCTACACAATTCAGTAACTCTGACCTAAACTATTTTTTACTGAAATGAGTCTTAGAATTTAGAAATTAGCTTCTTGTCATAACAAAACAGATGTGTGTCAGGACTCTCGAAGGTAAACAAAACATAATAGAAAGGATGAAGCCAAGAGTGAATGCAGTGAATCTTTGGCCAGGGTTAATGGAATGACGAGTCTGTGTAATTTGGCAAAATGATGCACTGCTGTTTCTCTGTTGTAACTCCAAGGGTTAAAAGCCGGAATGTAATAGAATACACTAATTAACTGTTGATCAGTACACATATTCTTTAAGTCTACAAGGTCTTTCTTTCAATTAATTTTCATCTAAATTGCAGATCAGCTAAATGATTTAGCCATTTATCGGTTTATTAAATCTTATTCACTTCTCTTGCTAGTGAAAGTGGTGAATGGGAAAGTTTCAGATAAAACAAAGCACTAATAGGCCTAATTTGCATCATATAAGTATTGCCATTTTCAGATAATAAGCTATGTTAGGACTCAACGAAGGATACTAACACAAGTTCCATAAGCTGTGCACTGTGTCTATCTAAAACGTTATCCAAATATGTGCAAACGGCGAATTTGAAAGTACTGATTTGCTGAGTTATTTACTGTTATACAAGTAACATTTATTTTCATTTGAACCTTTTTCCAACTTTCCAAGGCATGCTTGAATTTAGAATATTTCAGTCTTCCATTACATGAATATTCAAGCAAAAGGAATTCATACTGTATACAGCAGATCTGCTACAGACTCAGCGAAACCATGATGTACTGACACTTAATACAATGTTCTGTGTTCTTTATCTATTCACATGGGAATTATTTTTAATACAGGAATCTGTTTTTTTTATTTTCATGTTCTTTCTGTCCCCCACTTCTTTAATCCGCAGGTTCTCTCTTTGACCTATCCGTTTTGAAGAATGACATGAACCCCTCAAGGTGCTCTGGAACTTCACAATCATTTGTCACAGATAATTAACCAGGCAGCCAGTAACCTTCTGTAACACAATGGGGAAAAGACAGAGTCACAGGCAGCAGCACCCAGGCTGACATTTAGACAGGGGCATTATTTTCTCAGTCTGATAACATGGGGAAAGAACACAGTGTTTAACAATGCACAAAACTGCCTCTAGCACTGGAACTGAGGCTGTACTTATTCCTGACACATTCAGCATGGAGAGAAACCCTTTGTCGGCTTGGAACATTTAAATGTTTCTGGTAACAAAAGACCAGAGGGACACAGCTCAGCTTGCTTGCCCGCTGACAGCATCAGTCTGTGCCACATCTCCTCCTCACCCACATGCCATTCGGTAGAGCCACCTCTTTAGCAACTCAAGCATCTCGTCGTAGGACACCCAGAAGGATTTCAAAGAAGAATGATGAGAGAATGGCAGAACAAGAGCAATTAAAATGCTCATGATGAAATCAGACGGACATCATTTTCTTTTACAACTTTTTGGGGCGCGAAACATTTGACCCACCTCTATTAGATCTTCTAAATAATGAAAAACCAATGTTTTGTTTGTTTTCATCCTAGAATGGTTCAGAACTAAATGGTTTGAAATTCACACTTAGATTTGCTGTCATACTGTACATGTCTCAGACAAGGCACTGTATGTCTAAGTGTCCATTAAATATGATTTCAGAATACTTCAATAATTGCCCAGTAAATTGTCTTGATGTTAGTTAAGTGGAGGAATGGTAATTGGTTTTGATTGGGAATTAATTCACTGCTAAACACTTAAAATAAAAAGGAAATAATATAATATACATGTCTCAATGTTCAATTTTAAAATTAAGGCAGGATAAAAATTAAATATAGTTAAATGAATCTTAAAAATGAGATGTTAAAATTGGAAGTACTCATGGCATAACTACTACAAATTGTGATTTTATGGTAATCGTTAAATAATTCTGACTTAAGGTGATTCAGTACTCAATATGAAGAACATCTGTCTTCAGCTTTGCCATGATTACCCTGTGTCATTAGGTAATGTGAATCGCCAGAGAATTAAGCTAATAAAGCGAGATGTTTTAATTAAAGAAATAGGATATTAAAGGTTATTCCAATTATGAGGCCAATTGAAAATGTACATTGTTTTCATACGTAACATTTTATCAATTATAGAAAATAAACTAGTTATGTAGGTATATTGCCATGCATCACTGATATATCCACAGAAATATTAATTAAAATTAGAATCCCCAAGACTGAAATTTTTTTTCAAAATGTCAGTTACTTACACAGTACAGTGTTTTCTAAATACAATAACTGCAATTTCAGTTACAATTAACTACCTGTCAGACTAGAATTAATCAAAACATAGGTGTTTCACATTTGTAAAAGCACAATCACAAAACACTATTTATACAGTAGGAATTCTCACAGCCCTACAGTATGGACAAAAAAGAAAATAAGGGGTACTGTATCTACAGTAAGGTGCACTGCATATTTGCAAACTAGGCTCACAAATCTCACTGCCTATAACATACAAAATAAGAATATGAATCCTAAAAACTCGAAATAAGTTATCATAAACAAATATTCATTTCTAAATGATCTGTACCATTACTGTTTGTACTCATTGTGAATCCCAGAAGAATAAGATGTACCTGCATAATTACTCATTGTAACCATTCTACATTTCTGATTCCTGAAACTACTGAAGTTCTGGTCTGTCGATGATCAATATTCATAATAAGATACAGTAGACAATTAATGTGCTTTCAAGTATTTTATGAACATCAATTGAATTGTTGGAGTTCATGCTACATGACATTTGTTTTTAGGTTGTCTGAAAGTCCAAAAACATCAATCTTTGAGTGGCAATCAAATGGCATAGTCAAGGAAAATCCAGACACTGAAGAATTTTGAGGAAAAAGGCAGAAAGGCTATTTCAAAATATTTGACTGATAAATGAATGATGGCATAAGTTATCAAAGCAAACATTAACAAAACAGAGGACAAAAGGGGCAGCAGTGATAGGCTTCAATCATGGCTTTTTCTACATTGGTATGAACATACAGTACCCTTTATACAGTAATTAGCAGTCATGTTTAAAGCAGCTAAATCTCTCCTTTGTTGACTTTTGAACTCTCTCTAAGGCTTTAATGTTCATTTTGGGGGTACGGCCCCCTGAACCAAATACTAAGAAGGCTTCACAGCCGAAACGTTGTGTTTTCTCTCTTCTCTTTTCAGCATGGAATAAATCTACTGTATTACTTGTTCCTTTGCAGACTATATCCCAATGGCTTACAAATGCACTGTAAAGATCTAGCTGACTCTTAATTTAAATTCCACACTTGCTGCTTGTGTGCATTCTGTTTAATTTGTTTTGCTTCCCTGTGTCATAGAAGACAGAAGAATCTACATACTGTAAACACCAAGTTCTCCTGATCACATACTGTAGTTCCCCGCATTTATGCCCAATACATATAGTATATGTCCTTGCTGTTGTTTCAGTGCATACCATTACGACTAATTGTGTAAGATCTGCAAGTATTTTATTACAATATATTAGATCTACATTTTATTATAGAGAAAAGGAACTTGCTTAAAATGCATCCCTTCCCTACAACCCTGCTTACTGTACATCTTGCCACTGACAGGTTATGCTCCTTAATATGCAGTTTTTTTTTGTGTTAATTATCTTGGACTCCTACTGCTTTTGAATTAGCTAACCTAGATTAGCTTTATGAGGGCCTTTATCAAACACTTACTGGAAATCTACAAATATCATGCCAAATATTCAAAAATATTTCTATTTTATTGTGCAATGTAAGGTAGTGAAAAAATAGTTTAATTGTTTTAGAGATATGTTCAAACATTGGTAAGAATTAAAAAAAAAACAGAACACAGTATGGACCTGAATAATTTAGGAGATGCAATTGCTGCATCAGTAAGCTTTTTTATGACATCTCACATAGCCGAATGTTAGTTCCAAAAAACTATAGCCATGTGGTTCTTCTGGACTAGAAAAAAAGATGTCTTGGACTCAGGCATAATTGCAAGATTTCCAAAGCTAATAGTTAATGTTGCTGATAATGAAGAAGAGACCAGAAAGCAGTGTGTCACTCATAAGGAAAATGACAAACTATAGGTATCAGACTCAGTAAGTAAGCACTGATGATTATTAGTTTGGTAAACCAAAACAATGCTGACTAATGCATTCATTGAAAACAGATGTTCAGAAATCCACTTGTTGCTATGGTAATGCATGACAAATTAGGGTTGCTTGGGAACCTAAAGGAAAATGGACAGTGAAGTGATTCTTTGGAAGCACAGGTCATTTTCTTCCACAGACAGATACCCATTGTCCATTCAGCCTTTTCAGTGTAACCAGGGTAAAACATTGAACAGTACATATCAATTGTTATATCTACTATGTTATTATTATTCAGACAGAATTGCTCAATTAAATGGATGACTAGAAAGACAAAAAAATAAATACTGAGAAACAGCTTGTGTTCTGACCCCTTTTTAATATGCATGACACTATTCTACAAGCAGTAGATGTCTGCTTGTATCACTAAAACTAATTGCGCTTAGCCGAGGTAGAAAGAAGCCTTTGGTGGCCCCGCATTTCAATGGAGAGACTGTTTCTTGTTAAGACACGTATCTGCCAAATACAAAAAGATGTTTTTAATCCAGATATGACTTGAAAAATACAGTGGAATCAACATTTCTGGGCCCTTTGCAAAATTTAATGGGGCAGAAAGGGGATTGCTTTGAGTGAATTCCTGCTTACTGCAAAAACGCTACAGTTCTTCCAACCAGCACCCATTTGAAAATGGTAATAAAATTAAGACGAACCCAAATTGGATGTGCAGTCAATTAGGCAAAAAATAAAGTCCAAGACTAAATGACAGTTAGATTGCTGAAAAATACATTTATTGAGACGTATTGAGGATTAAGTGGATAATTGCTTACTGTATCAAGCCTAGCACAAAACAGATGTTTCAGAAGCACAAGTATCCTTCATCAGTGCTAAATCACAATCACTGCAACATCAATTTTTATAGCTAGAGAATAACCAGGAATGCATGATATCACTCGTAAATACAAGCGGTATATCAGACAATCATAAATTACTTCTTAAATACAACCACTAACAAAATAATAAAGAACAAATATACAGATACAACATTTTAAATCTACATTTCACTGTGTAAACTACATAACAAAAACATACCTGCTGTATAAAGAAAATATTTGCCATATTTAACAATTACAAATACTATTAAGAAAACCTGTTTACTCAACAATACCTACTGAAACCACAGTTATACTGTAGATATAACATCCTCTAGAAATCTTTTAGGGTATGATCAAACTTCAGTTATTCATATGAAAAATAGTATATACATGTATTTGAAACTAAGATGTCCAAGATATTTCCTATTCCTAGAGTATGTATTAAATACATAAATACATGAAATGTCATGCCATGTCATTTGCCAAACTGCTTCATACCAGATGGTGTTGCGGGAGGCTGGAGCCTACCCAGCAAGCAACGAGCACAAGGCAGGGTACACCCTGGATGGGACGCCAGTCCATCACAGGGCATACTGTACATGAAATGTTTATGTAAAAATATATTTGTATATATTTTTTCACATTTGAAGTATCTAAAGTATAATTTCAACATTTTGACTCAAATGTATCTTAAGTGCATAGCACTTGGAATACAGTAGCATTAAAGATATTACTTACAGGACAAGAGATCAGAATACACAATGCCTCAAAAAATTTAATGTGTTTGTATCACAGCAGCAAAACTGCATTTAACTAGCAGAAATTACATTAAGTATTGCTTACTTCTGCTCATTAATTAACACTTTTTAACATTTTAAAGATTTTACAAAGTGATATAAAAGCAAACTCCATTGTGATTATAATTACTGTACCTCTATGTAAAGAATATTTCAGAAAGGAAAATTAAGAGAGAATTCATAAAACTCTCCGATCTACCCATTTAGGAAAAATACAATTTTTAAAATCTTGAAAAAAAACATGAGAATGATTGATTGCAAAGTGATGCCCTTACTAAAACCATTAAAAGATTTGATTTGAATCATGTCCTACAGGGAAATTGTATTCCCACCATACAGTTAACAGATAAGAATAAATGCTTGAATTGAAAATAGCTATATATTCAATGCACAGCCATATAACAAAACTGACTAATCTCTTAAGTCTATGTATGAATTTGTACAAAAGGATACAAGATGAAGTTATAGGGCAGCCAAAAAGTAGCATTTATCTAATCACTTAAACTACTACACTTTAATTAAGTACACGCATTAGTATTTTTATTGTGGGTTGCATTCTATCATCTTTCTCATTTTATTTCATGCAGGGAAAAATAAACTTTAAACAGATCTCATTTATATATGATAATGCCGTGTCCTCATTTTTTGTCTCTTCTTCTTGTTGAAAATTCAAGCCAAGCAGTCTTGAGAACTGCATTTCATTAAATACTGACTGTATTTCCAAAAAAAAAAGATTTAACTGCTTGGCTGAATTCAGCAACTGGGTGATAAAAATGTAGCCCTATTTTTCCTTAAAATGCTGAATATTTCATACATTTTCTATGCATATCTAATTAATACAGTACACTTCTATTATTCTTATCCTGTAATAATACCACAACTACACAATAACTAATAATAATGCGAATCAGTATAAATTCAATTTTTTATCAATACCTCTTCTCTTAATTTGAACAATTGGTCACTGTCCTGAAAGCATTATTTCTTACTGTAGCTGTACTTTACATAAGGATACAGATACAGCATTTGTATGGCAAACCATATCAGGAAAAAGTACAAGGTTCTAATTGAACAACGTCAGCCTTGGTTTTCAATGTACAGCTCTCTGCTGGACAATTATAGCTATGATCATTCATTCGGAACACCAGTGAGGTGAGAATGTGAGAGGACACCGAGATTTGACGTGCTGCCAAAAATATATTAACACAAAAAGAGAATAGACAGTAAAATCTCAGGAATCTGTAATAAATGTAATAAATCTGGGATCTGTAATAAAAATAACTATTTGTACAACTTTATGGTTTCAGAACTATGCTAGCTCTCAGAAAACCACTCCACATGTTTTCTATACTTTAGAATAGCTTTCTATTTAAGTTTACAATCCAATGTTGGTGGTGCTTTTTTGTAGGGCAAACTGCAGGATTAGTTTGATCAGACAAATAAGACTCATTTCACACATTGAAAAGATATTAAAAAAAAACACATTTGGAATAGATTTGCATTTGTGATTTACTGTATTAACTGTAGTGCACCCAGCTACACAATGCCTAGCATCTTAAGTTATTCAATGTTGGTATGGATTTGATTCTGTCAGAGTGATAGTGGAAGTAAACTCTTTTGCTAACCTCAGATGTTTTAAAGTGCAAAATATATTCAATATGCCATAAAACAAAGACCAAGCAATAGAAAGAAGCTAAGGTACTATTAATGCCGTAAGCAAGACTTTTCAAAACTACGTAAGCATTGAAGTGTTGGATAGCCAACAGGAAAGAAAGACATGTTACTGCTGATTAAAATAAAATCAATTATTTTCATCTTAAGAAAAACAGTAATTTTCAAAACACATAACTACTGGATAGTTCTCTAGTTTGAGACGGTGAGGACTGCAAAGTCACTTAAAGGTGGTTATCGAACACTTTTATCCATTTCACTGTGTCCTGGCCAAAAAGGCAAGGAAAATGACAGATCTGCAACATCTTACAATACTTGAATTATAAAAGTCATTGCATACAGTAAAGGGAATTTTATTATATTTGGATAGACAGAGCTTTTATATCATAGGAAAGCCAGTCCAATAATTACTGAAATCACTAATAAGCACATATGCATATAGACCTTGTTTTGTATTTGACAATGCATGAGAATTGATTGCAAACAAAGCTTGTTTAAGGTAAGATATTAGAATATAGATGACTTAAGACATGAACTGACATGTGATAGGATGACTACTCTGAAGTCAAAACATTTAGGAGACACCTATCCTGCAATCTTAGGTAAATAATACACCAGTACACGTAATACAATACATTTGTAATACAATACATTTATACATTTACAATACATTTATTGGGATAACTAGCAGCACCCATAGCAGTAAGATTTCTGGGACTCATGGAAAAGGTACTGTATAACATGGCAATTATCCATGAACAGTGCAGTACTGCACAGAAAACATATACTGTAATATGCTTTTTCTCCCCGCAAGTATAGAATGATTGCTTAGTTATATACAGTAATACATAAAATATGTACACCACGTGGCATGACATTGCATGCCATATAATCTGCTGCTTTCCAAATGTTACAATGGAAATAGGATGTCCCAAATGGATAACCACGCCACTATCAGCTGAAATCAGGATGCATATCACCTTAAGTGGCCCATTTTCTAATGCATTTACTATTAACTAGTACTATTTTCTACCACTATTTCTCTTCCTACAACAAAGATGAAATATAATTTTTTTTTTTATTGCAGGTAATTTCAGAACTGACAGGCTACAGGATCGCTGCTGGCAAACTGACTGTTGTCACGAGGTGCACAGTGGCAGATGGCCAGCAAGACAAACACTCCCTCATTAACCCCAAGACACGCTTAATGAAGAGGGAACAGTGAACAAGCAACACAAAACCAAACCTGTGGAATCAATAGCTCTCAGGACCCGGCACGGGGTCTCGTGCACCTTAAGAGGCTGGGGTGAGCAGCCTGCCAGTCTTGGCCTGCGATATCATTTGCATTTCAAAGATAATGCAAATGAAGAGGATAACAGTAGTAAGGACATGCTCTAAAACACATTAAGAGGACCAAAAGGAAAAAAAAAACATTAGATAAAGTATTTGTCTATCAGCTGGAAGTGCATCATAGTTGAATACACTATTTAATATTTCCTGTTTCCAAGTATGATGATAGGAAGTATAAAGGTTAGAGATGTATTTAGGAAATGAAAAGATGTATTTAAAATAAATATGTCCTCCAAAGTTGTGGGGGTGGTGGAGGGGGAATAAAAATTGATCTTTTTAGCATTCAGGCCACTCCACCTCACTGTACATGTACTGTACAGTTCGACAGAAGTATCGTAAAGATATGACAGAGATGGCTGTTGCCTTCGTATCTTGAAAAAAGGTCCTTTAACAGAGATGCTTTTTCATTTCACATTAATAATGGAGATAAAACTTCACTTGGGTATTCTTGCTATATTGACATTGTCTGGGTTTTAAACAGTGTTGTACAGATTTGACTTTTAACAAATCACAAAATGAAAAGATTGAAATGTGAAGGGAAACTTTTTATTTAATCGTTTTTTTGTGAAAGAACTTTGTGCTGGTAACTTGCACAAAGCTGCATTGACATTTTAACACACATTTAGAGAACTATTAGAACTAAAACAGACTGCTATTTTGCTTTACACTATTCACTCGGGAAAGCAGGCACCCAGTCAGGCAGGACCTTCACACCTCCCAGACCTCATTCAGCAAAAATGAAAAATGTCATTCTGGCTCATTGATATAAAAAAAATAAATGTAAATAAAAAGGATTTCCCAAACTAGCAATCAATCTCCGCTCTATTTCTGGTTAAAGTTATTGCTGTAGACATTTCCATTATTTTAAAGGGCACAGCCATATGTGGAGTGTGGTATTTCAAACCCACATTGAGTACCGCTAATGTCACTTCTAACCAAAGCTGAAGTGCATGCTTTTTTATTAGCTTTATAGCATTTTTTTCCTAGACTACTTAATAACGACCTATAAACTAACACAGTAAAAAATCATATTAGAAAAGGAGTAACCTAATAACCTAAAGCCCAAATCAGATTTCCATTACATTAAAACAGAACCCGTGGGCAGATAAAGAGTCAGTTCCATTTCTACTCAGCTATTGGTATCCCAAGAGACACCCATTAACAAGACTCCCATTCCACCTGTGTGGTAAAGCATATTTCAATAAATAGCTAGAGTATGCTCTCTTTGCACATATTGAAGAATTATAATATATTTAATCTATAAACATATACTGCATGTATAAACATCTATACTATATGTATTTCATCTTTCTATTCGTCTATAGATTCACATTCCTTTTCACTTCCTGAGAAATCTTCCAGGAAGATTGGGAAAACTGAAAGAAACTCAATGACTTGACTGTACATTTTTTTAAAAACAAAAGGAAGCAAACATATTATTAAAAAGAAAAAAAGAAAAGGCCATGCAATAGGTTGATTTCTGCAGATCAAAGTTGGCACGCAGCTGATTAATTTAGATGGATCCTGCACTTAATCACCTTTACACTGATCTGTGGCTAACGGTGGTTTAGTATTAAAGCATCCGATTCACGTTAATGGTTTTCCTATCCGTAGGGAAAGCTCTCCGAGTGAAGTCAGATAATTAAAGCTATGATAGTCTTGGCAACATTGATGAAGGGATTCTTATTGGATGAATTAAAATTAATTGCACAGTAATCATAAAAAAGTTACCACCTGTTATTCTTTAACATCCGATAACCCCTACAAATAATAATAAATGTCACTGTTTCTGTTTTAGATCCAAGCAGAAAATATCAGCACAGGGCTACAGAAGTAATAAGCAGGATTTCCTTTCAATTTGATTGATGACAGCAAGATCATGAGGTAAAATGAATGCATCTAATTTCAATCTGATCCCTCAATGTAAGATACAGTGCCTTGCAAAAAGTATTCAAGCCATTGCATAGTGTTTGCTGCTTTTAAAGCCTGCAGTCATATATATTTAATATACATAATTGATATGCAATTACTATTTATTATAAACAGAAAATGCTAAAGACATTCAGAGCTAAAAATAATATATATATATATTTATGGAAAAAAGAGGAAAATGTCATGACTGCATAAGTATTCAAACCCTTTGCAAAGGCAAAGGTTAATTAAATTAGATGTAGAATGTCAAGCAAAGAATGTCAACCATGAAGACCAAGGAGCTTTCAAAGCTAAACAGGGAAATGTTGTAAAAACACACATACTGTATAAGGTGAAAGATATAAAAAACTCTTAATATTCCTTAAATATAGTGAAGTTATTCATGCTCCATCGATCTGGCAATCCCTCCATACTTAGTTACAGAGTTCTGTGGCTGAGATTAGAAAAAATGTCCATGGGGTCAACAATATCCCAGACACTCCACAAAGCCACTGAAAAAAATCTCAAATCCTGAATTGGGTTTTCAAAACGCTAAATCATCCCCATTGTTTTGTTTATGTGGCAACAGCAGCATTATGTTATAATTCTGCTTCTCATCAGCAGGGACTAGGAAGCTTGTTAAGAATGATGGGAACAAACTATAGAAGGAGCAAAATACTGGCCATTCTAAGAGGAAAACATGCTTCAAATCTAAAACCGGGAAAATAATTCACTTTTATCAGAACAATGACCCAAAGCACTGAAATAGCTTACCAATCAAATACGGTAGCAAATATCCTTGAGTGGATCATTTAAAGATATGTTTAAGTTATTTAAAGATATAATTTATACCACATTATTTGAAGATATCTATAACTCATTTCTAGATATCTTTAATGGTTTTAGATATATTGTTGAATCATTATAAGATATCTTTAAAGATTTTACTGTATCTGTAATTTTTGGAGATACCATCAAATGATTTCGATATTTCTAAATAATATTCTAACCTGCAATACAGTCAAAGTCCAACTGAGAATCTGAAAAAAAACTTTAAGTGCAGATCATAAGTGATCTCTAAGCAACATCACACAGATTGCATAAATCTGTGAAGAAGATCCAAAAACCAATTGCACCAGGCTGGTGAAAAAAGATTTGTAGAGATAATACTTGCCCACAAATACAGTACTTGTAGCTATAATTTCTGTCAAAGGTGCTTCCACCAAAAATTGAGATCATGGTCTAAATATTTATGCAAACAACGTATTCCAGTTTTGAGTCTATTTTTGGCTGGCATTTACTCTTAGTAAGTTTCAGTTTGAGGAATCAGGTTTTGAATAAAATATTAAGTTGAATGAGATGTGCATGTATCATTTTGGAATTTCACAAATCAAAAAGTAATTGTCTCTCATAATTTAAGCATTTACTCCATCATAATAACTCAAAATTAGAACACAAGGATTCAGTGTTACTGGAATAGGTAGTATATGACAATGACACTTCTATGTACTATCTACAGCCAGGTGGGTCTTTATTCATTGAAAAACCAAGTCAGTACTTCTTGTTTACATGACAAAAGATGCTAAAAATGGAAGATGACATGCATTCATGCAGATGGTTTTGTCTGCAAACCAAAAGTGACAAGCCTATATAATCAAAACTGTCCGCAAATGAAGCATAACCTGCACAAAAACAATTTCACTGAAACAACAAACATTTCAGAGAATAGTTGCAGATGGCAAATCCAATGAATCCTTAAATTACTGTACTGCTTTCAACAATGTAGTCTTCAATGCATACACAACTCCCCATCTATAGGCAAAAACAAATCTACAGAACCCTAGTAGCATCAACAGTTCAAGATCATTGAGTCTAGTTTGCTTAGTAACAGCATAAGATCTCACTAAGCCCAAGGACGAAAGGTGGGATGACCTGGATAGCTCATTTGTTTCTTGACAATCATTCTCTTGAAACAGATAACACCAGAAAAGGACCCAAGTCCCATTTCAATAGAAGCAGTCCCCAAGATCTTTACGTTTCAAACCCAAACATGATGCCTACCACCATAGCAAAGCATACTTAGGGGGAAAAAAGCCCTCATGTACTCACCCCACTGAAGAGGAGCCAGCTGCAGGTGTTCCAGAACAAGTTGATTGAGTACACCTTCCACACTAGCTTCTCCCTGCCTCTTCAGAGAAGGGTGAATTTCGGTTAAAGAAAAGTGTGTAGACACTGCTAGAAAAACAAATTTATCACATTAACTCTTATAAATGCAACTGAGCCTCCACAATGTTTTCTCCTTATTTTAATTCTCATCCCCTCTTAACTGATACCATGTGATTATTAACAAAAAGCACAGCATTTCATTTCAATCATGTGAATTAAAGTGTACGTATAGAAAGCACCCCTTACACTTTTATCAAATGTAGCAGAGATACATTCCATCCAAGCCAGTCCTTTGCAAAACAGAATAAGCATTTTCCGAAAGTCACTTTCCAGCTGCAATAGGCAGAATATTACATAATGAACATGAGGAAGTATTTTTTTTCCTCCAGATTTACAGAAACAGTAATTCAGTTTATACTGTAGATAAGGGCATAAGATGTTCATTCTTTGTTCTGGATTCTTCAAGAAGAGAGTGAGAGCAACAGTGTTAGAAAAGAAGCCTAATCTAATTTTGTGGAACTACAAAAATCATCCCAACTAGTTTATTAGTAAAATGTCTGTGATTGGTATAAATGCTAGTGAACAATGCAAGATCTGTGTGCTGGGAAAATAATTCAATCCAAAAATGTATTAAAAACACTAGTTTACATTTTTATAACATACAGTACTACTGTCAATGTCTATGTTACAATGTCTGTGTTAACAACAGAGATACAGCCAAGGGGTATTTGTAAACCATCTAATTATTGTTGCTGAAACATCAAATGAAATAAATACTTTTTGTCAACAATTATAACTTAATTCAATTCAGTGCACTAGTTAACTTTTAAAAGAGTTAAATGTTACAGTTAATATCCTGATTACAACCCCTGGCTATGACAGGAAACAGACAAATAAACAGTTTTAATATTTTCTATTATAAAACATTTACCTTAATACAAGGCGTTACTGTGTTTTGTGTTATGAATTATACAGTATGCAGCAGCTAGACCATGCATTGTGACCCCAAATTTGTCCATTTCCTGCAGGTGAACAGCAATATTAACAGTGCCAACTAGGAGATGGACTGAAAGAAATGTATCATGATTGATTTTGATGTACAACCTTTTCATGGGATCTCTCTAGACAGTATGCCTTTCGGCCATTTGATTCTTGGCAGACTTGTCATGTGAGCTGCATTCCATAACTGCTTAAGGCTATTATATCCTCCAGATTGTAAAATTCCCTTACCAAGGGCATCTATTGCTCAGGTTCAGTTGTAAACTTAACACCTTAGCTGAATTCCAGTGTTTAAAGCAAATATATTGCCTACAGCACGTTTGTATAATTAGCCTAACAATGTTACAGGTTCACTAGACAATTTTGGGACTGCTTACATTTTGAAAAATAATTGCTATGTATTTTAATACCTTACAAACATAATTACTATCAACACAAGTGTTCCAAACATAAACATCCCACGACACATGGTGATATGATTCAATATAAATATAGTTCCCAAACCATTCCATCCAGCATATAGTAATATTTCGGTTGATAACTATTATTTTAGTGACTCAATGAACTCTCACATTACCGCAGTTCAAACTCAATCTTTAACTTCCAATGAACCACACTCTTGTGGATAACCTCAATTCTTCAGGGAGCTCAGCTTCACTGAGCTCAAAAATTAGTGAGGCAGCAAAGTCAAAACTAGTATTTTTGGTTTACAGTGCATAAAAATCGACTATAAAATAGTATGTACTGTACTGTATTTCAAGCAATAGTAAGTATTAGAAACCATTCACTTAAGTGAGATTTCAGTGCAAAAAGTCAGCATTTGGCTGCGTATCCCTTTGAGGCCCTAACTATGAACCATTGAGTTTATCAAAACTCTTCATGCAATCATTTCCGATGCTCTGCTGCATCCACTTTCAATTCTTGCCTGCTCCTGGGATGTTATGACTTCATTTTTTTTTCTTTGGGAAGTAAAATACTCAATTGGATTTAAATCTAGAGATTGACTTGGACGTTATACCCCTGCTGAATTCTTTGGTTCTTTGGTTGCAATGCCATGCTGTATAAAAACATTCTCTTTTTTAACATGAGTGCATTAAATATTTATGTACATTTCAGAACATATTCTGCTGCTGCCATTAGAAGGTACCATACACTATCAATAAAGAGAACTGAGCCAGTTCAAGAGGTGGCTGAGCATGCCCAGGCCTTGACATTACCTCTGCCATGCTTCAGAATTTCCATCAAAGCAAAGAAGTACACATTTTTGTAGGTTTTATAGACGAATGAGACCGGGATTAATCTTTCACAGTGATGGAAAGGTTAGAGTGTGGAGAAAGAAAGAAACTGCAGATGCTTCTAAGAACACCTTTTCATCTGTGCAGCATATAAGTGTGATAATATTTTACATCTGTGTTTTAAGTTCAACTGTAAGTGTGTTTCAGGAAAATGTAAAATATAATAAAGGTGAATTTTCCTTCTTCAAGGCATGAAGCAATTATAAAAAATAATACATAATAATTAATATATTTATATACAACCCAGTACCCAAGCAGTAGTAGGTATTAATAGCCATGAAATATAATGTCAAATAAAAACAAGAGCAAAATCAGCTTTTTCAAAAGGACCTCTTTTTTGCCTTCATTCTATTGAAAGAAAGTAAATGAGTCAATTTGTCTGGATAGCATCATTCCTAAATAAACACGGCAACTATTGCCAATCCCCTTCCAGCAAGAATAACCCTCAGGTCATCTTCTTGAATAATAATGTTGCATATATCAACAACAAGCAGATTACCCTCAGGTATTGAAAAAAAAAACAGACCTTGTGCTGAATTAAACATTTGTAGATTGCAACGTGCTGTGGGCCAGTTTCCATTTTAATGACATAAATGGTTGAAAATGGGAAGCCAGCTGCTGCTTAACAAAAAGTTACCTGATGTGTATAATGGTGTACCCAGACTCATTATGGGCCATCTCTGCTTATCCAGGAGGGACACAAACAAGAAAGCCAATATAAAAATAAAAACAGATTCCGTAACAGAAAGCTAAATTCCCCTTTTTGTTCAAGCACTGAACACTAGTTGGTTCTGGACTGTTGTGTATAAGAAATTGGCACATTCTGTCTCACACAATGTTGTCTTTGCATAATTATTGTGATTTTTTGTTTTTCTTAATTATACAACGATACATAAGTAAACACCTCCCCTGCTTTCACTATCCAATCTGACATAAGGGTTAACAATGGCTGTTCAATAAGAAGCACATGATCAATGGACTTCTGAATCATAACAGGTTGTTCAGCTAAATGGAAAGGTACACAATAATCCATCTGGGCAGTGTGGTGAATCATGGCCAACTCGCAACAATAAAATGTCTCACAATTTGTTGAATTGCCTCTGTCTGTGTGCAATAATAAAAAATAATAATTGATTTCAGAATAAATACACCTGTCTCACGGTCTCTCAGTCAGGTACTAAATTTCAAGCAAAAATTAAACCATGACGACAAAGAAACCTTTAAAACAACTAGAAGAAAGGCACAGGAGAACGGTTTAACAACTGACACTGAATATTTCTTTTAGCAAAGTGAAGTTGGTTATTACGATGTGGAATCTGTATTGTACAACCCAGATACTACCTACAGTACAGTAGGTCATTCCGTCCCTTCAAAATGAGCATTCGGACAAGGAGGAAACCAGTTACCACTGTGAGGCCAACAGTAACGTTGAAAAGCCACATACCGTACTCAATAAGTGAGATGGGAGAAAATACCCATGAGTCAATAATATCGCGGTCACTCTGCAAAGGTAGACTGTATAGCTGAGTGGCAAACCCAGCTCAAAAATTTGCTTAGTGTTTGCAACTAAGCATTTAAGTGATATTGCAGACGTGGCAAAATGCTTTGTGGTTGAGGATGTAGACTACTTAAATTATGTAAGCAACACTAACAAACATTCCTCAGCATTTGCAAACTACTATTCTATAATTTGACACTACACAAGACAAGAGCATATTACAAAAGACAAAAATCCTGATGAAGAAAGAGGAATGAATAACAAATGAAGCATGTTTTAAAAGAATTTGAAATTTGATTTGGAAACTGTCCTCTATTTTAGTCAAGTACATTCCTTGTTCACACTTTGTTACTTGCGTGAAATGATGTGTAAAATGATGTCTCCAATCATGGCCTTTAACATCAGTAGAAAAGGATCCCACTAACTGGCATTGCTGTTGATAAAAAGGATGCTTGCACTTTGTGAAGAACATCTGAGTTCCCTTCCTTGGTATCATTCCTATCGTGGAATTTCATGGCATCATTTATATGAAGCTTTCTACCAGGATTCATAGTGTCAGAATCGGTGGGGATGGTGCTGCAATAGTGCTGGAGGCAGCTGTTTGGTCTTATGTAATATACACCCAATTTTGTATGACTTCTAGAGCAAGAAAAGCAGAATGATCGAAACATTGACAAATTCAGAAATTAAAAACCTGTTCACAAAAGAAAATAAATTATCTGAGCTCTTCCAGAATGCTGGAGAGTGTCTCGCTGATGGCATACAATACAAAATATAAAGGGGGATAATCGAATGAGACCAGCCCAAGTAAAAACAAAGCCCGTCAGAAGTGGTCATGTCTCAGCAATCAAAAAGAAGACAGAACCACAATCAGAAACCAGGATCTACTTATCAGGAGAGTAGACACATTTTACAAGGTGTCATTAAGAACCAATGACATGTTAGAAGCAAATTAATTTAGGGAAATACTAGGCTTTCTTTTCATTTTATAAGTATGATTCAGCCATGCTAAATTCTACTATCTAACCTTTTCATTGGAACTGAAGAAAGTACTTCACTTCTTCTGATGAAAGTTTAATTAGTGGAATGTACAGTTGATGAAGACCACAAGAATATTATGCCCAACAAGTAAATAATATGGAAACCATGTAAAATTTTTAGACAAAAAACCCTGCATATTCTAATGAGAGTAAGGGTTGCATTTGAATGTCAGCTCATGAAAATACCATACGAATATTCGTTTTCTAATTAAGAAAATTAGCATCCAGATCTGTCACATCATTCCCTCTTGCACTGCTAGCAAATGCTTCTGGAAATTAATTCCTTAAATTATATTTATAGTCTGTTCTTCCCTAGACTTAATCTGAAGCAACACACAGCAGAAATTAATAAATATTCCACTATTCTAAAAACAGACATCCTAATAAAATAATGCCGTAAACATTTTAAACATAATCAATGAATCTAAGGGTCATCAAGTAATCAGTTTGTAGAGATGCAAAGTTATACGGTCAGAATTGGCAAGTTTGAATATTATATTTGTGATATACTGTAATTCCTGTCATAGGTTCCATTCCTTTCTAATGCAACATGAAAATGCCAGATCGTGATAAAAAACTGTCTTTGAGTGTAGATCAAGGGCTAATTTGAGAACATAAACTGCTCTGCTCAGTGAGCTGTTGTGAATTTGGCCACAGCCTCCCAGAGGGCAAAGCACACTAATTGGTACTTCATTACCAATCTTCAGACTCAACAATATTTTCATTTTTGTTTCCAATTTATAATTCAAATTTTAAATTTTAACTGTCACTGAATATCATAAATAAAGTATACAGTGGAATCAGAAGAAACACTGCATACATGTAGAAATATAAAGCATTTTCTGTAACAGGTGCAAACAGATCTTGTTAGAGCAATGTAGTTGTTTTACTACATCAAACCAACCTAACGGTGCAATTATATTAAAACTAAACTGGAAAAAGTTATTGTACCAGTTAATATCTATAATTTAAAATATAATTAACGCAGGACTATGGAAATGCAGAACTGTTTTTGTGTTCTGTGTGCTTAAAAACAAATCTGAGCACAAAATGGTTTGTGAATAATATAGCACCTTCAAATCTCAGAATGATTCATTCAATTATCAAAAAAATGTAGTGTGCAAACAAAAAGTCAGTTAAAAAAACACTACTGTACATCAAGTAGGTCAATAAAAAAACATTAATTTAATAGGCATTCCGTTTTTCGATATGAATCACATAAATCCAACTACGATGTACTCTGAATATACATTGAGCATCATATTATGGGCTTCACTGGCGCAGAGAGAGGAACTAGCTGTCTCAACTGCACACATACTGTACCTGTATAAACTGTAATTACTGAATGATAAACAATGACTTTTTTTCTGACCCTTGTGGCAGCCTTTGAACTTTTGAAATCTTTGGAAGTCTGACAATGATAGTCTGGCAGAGAAGCATACTGGTATAATCAAGATATGAGATTGTGTTTTCCAAATTTTACCAATATTAAGACAATAACGTAAAACAGTGATTTTCTATAAACACCATGACTATCAAATAAATAATGACTAATAAGGTATACTCATTTACCTTTGATTTAGTTATGCACTCAAGCCCAACATAAACAAAACTAAACGCATACTGACCTTATAAGGTGATGGCATACTGTATACTGTATATGGAAGAAAAATATTCTGGAGATGTAATGGAAATAACACTTGTCCTACTTAACATTAATGTACGTTTTGCAGGAATCCTAACCCTAACCTTAGCTAAGGGTTCGCACTAGATTAGGGTTCAGAATTTATTCAAAAAAGTAATGCAGCTTTCCACTCATTTGAGGGCAAAATATAGGTCAGAAATGCTTAAGGAAGCACACCAAACTAAAGAGAATGTATCAACAAGGGTAAAATTCTATTTTTGGACAAGAACTCTACTACTGGAAATGTTGTGTTCGATGGTGATCTCAATGAGAAAGGTTTCAGAATTAAGTGCAGTAAAACTCAGGAATTAAGCTCAAATACGTGCTTTATTTCTTAATATTCATGTGCATGAAATGCCAGAGGCAAGATTTAGAACTGTATTATCACTTATATACAAACTTTAACTTTTAGGACAACATCAGCAACATTCCTTTTTCAATTCCATTCTAAAACACTGCTATGACCTCAAAAAGTATCGATGTTTTGCAGGAATCCAAACCCTAACCCTAACCTACTGCAAACCCAATTGGATTTCAGAATTCCTCCAAAGAATTAATGCAAACTTCCACTCATCTGAGGGCAAAATATACTTCTCTGAAACAAAATATTGGTCTGAATTGCTTAAGCAAGCACACCAAACTATAGAGAAAGCATCAACAAGGGTAGAATTTTATTTTTGGACAAGTATTCTACTACTGAAAATGTTGTGTTCAATGGTGACCTCACTGAGCATGGTTTCAGGCTTAAGGGGGGTAATAGTCAGGAAACCCACATAAATATGGCCTTTATTTCTTAATATTCAAGTCAATTCAATGAAAGAGGCAAGATTTTGAACTGTATTATCAATTATTTTCAAACTTTTGCCTTCAGGACAACATCAGCAACATTCCTTTTTGAGCAAAGCAGGGCAAATAGCTATATATGAAAGACATATTTTTAGACCTACTGTATCACCGAAATAACACCTTTCCTAAATATCAATTCCATCCTAGAACACTGCTATGACCTCAAAAAGTATCTACGTTTTGCAGGAATCCGAACCCTAACCCTAGCTTTGAGTTAGCACTAGGTTAGGGTTAGGGTTCAGAATTCCTCCAAAGAATTAATGCAACCTTTCACTCATTTCAGGGCAAAATATGCTTCACTGAAACAATATATTGGTCTGAAATGCTTAAGCAAGCACACCAAACTATAGAAAATGCTTCAACAAAGGTAAAATTCTATTTTTGGACAAGTATTCCACTACTGAAAATGTTGTGTTCAATGGTGACCTCATTGAGCATGGTTTCAGGCTTAAGGGGGGTAATAGTGAGGAATCCCACATAAATATGGCCTTTATTTCTTAATATTCATGTCAATTCAATGCCAGAGGCAATATTTTGAACTGTATTATCAATTATTTTAAAACTCTTGCCTTTAGGACAACATCAGCAACATTCCTTTTTGAGCAATGCAGGACTAATAGCAATATAAGGAAGAAATTTTCTTTAGAGCTATCACCGAAATAACACCTTTCCTAAATATCATTTCCATCCTAGAATACTGTAATGACCTCAAAAAGTATCTACGTTTTGCAGGAATCCTAACCAAAACCCTAGATTGGGGTTTGCACTACGTTAGGGTTAGTGTTCAGAATTCCTCCAAAGAATTAATGCAACCTTCCACTCATTTCAGGGCAAAATATGCTTCACTGAAACAATATATTGGTCTGAAATGCTTAAGCAAGCACACCAAACTATAGAGAAAGCATCAGGAAGGGCAAATTTTATTTTTGGACAAGTATTCTACTGCTGAAAATGTTGTGTTCAATGGTGACCTCATTGAGCATGGTTTCAGGCTTAAGGGGGGAAACAGTCAGGAATCCCACCTAAATATGGCCTTTATTTCTTAATATTCAGGTCAATTCAATGCCAGAGGCAAGATTTTGAACTATATGATCACTTTTTTTCAAACTTTTGCCTTTAGGACAACATCAGCAACATTATTTTTTGAGCAATGCAGGGCAAATAGCAATATATGGAAAAAAAATTTTTGGGAGCTATCACCGAAATAACACCTTTCCTTAATATCATTAACATCCTAGAACACTGCTATGACCTCAAAAAGTATCTATGTTTTGCAGGAATCCTAACCCTAACCCTAGCTTTGGGTTGGCACTAGGTTAGGGTTAGGGTTCAGAATTCCTCCAAAGAATTCATGCAACCTTTCACTCATTTCAGGGCAAAATATGCTTCACTGAAAAAAATATTGGTCTGAAATGCTTAAGCAAGCACACCAAACTATAGAGAATGCATCAACAAGGGTAAAATTCTATTTTTGGACAAGTATTCTACAACTGAAAATGTTGAGTTCAATGGTGACCTCATTGAGCATGGTTTCAGGCTTAAGGGGGGTAATAGTCAGGAATCCCACATAAATATGGCCTTTAATTCTTAATATTATGTCAATTCAATGCCAGAGGCAAGATTTTGAACTGTATTATCACTTATTTTCAATTTTTTCTCTTAAGGGCAATATCAGCAACATTCCTTTTTGAGCAATGCAGGGCAAATAGCTATATATGGAAAAAAAAATTTTGGGAGCTATCACCGACATAACACCTTTCCTAAATATCATTTCCATCCTAGAATACTGCCATGACCTCAAAAAGTATCTACGCTTTGCAGGAATCCTAACCCTAACCCTAGCTTTGGGTTTGCACTAGGTTAGGGTTAGGGTTCAGAATTCCTCCAAAGAATTAATGCAACCTTCCACTCATTTCAGGGCAAAATATGCTTCACTGAAACAATATATTGGTCTGAAATGCTTAAGCAAGCACACAAAACTATAGAGAATGCATACACAAAGGTAAAATTCTATTTTTGGACAAATATTGTAATACTGAAAATGTTCTGTTCAACGGTGACCTCATTGAGCATGGTTTCAGGCTTAAGGGGGGTAATAGTCAGGAATCCCAAGTAAATATGTCCTTTATTCTTTAATATTCATGTCAAATCAATCCCAGAGGCAAGATTTTGAACTGTATTATCACTTATTTTCAATTTTTTCTCTTTAGGGCAACATCAGCAACATTCCTTTTTGAGCAATGCAGGGCAAATAGCTATATATGGAAAAAAAAATTTGGGAGCTATCACCGAAATAACACCTTTCCTAAATATCATTTCCATCCTAGAATACTGCCATGACCTCAAAAAGTACCTACGTTTTCCAGGAATCCGATCCCTAACCCTAGCTTTGGGTTTGCACTAGGTTAGGGTTAGGGTTCACAATTCCTCCAAAGAATTAATGCAACATTCCACTCATTTCGGAACAAAATATGCTTCACTGAAACAATATATTGGTCTGAAATGCTGAAGCAAGAACACCAAACTATAGAGAATGCATCAACAAGGGTAAAATTCTATTTTTGGACAAGTATTCTACTACTGAAAATGTTGTGTTCAAATGTGACCTCATTGAGCATGGTTTCAGGCTTGAAGGGGGTAATAGTCAGGAATCCCACATAAATATGGCCTTTATTCCTTAATATTCATATCAATTCAATGCCAGAGGCAAGATTTTGAACTATATTATCACTTATTTTCAAACTCTTGCCTTTAGGACAACATCAGCAGCATTCTTTTTTGAGCAATGCAGGGCAATTAGCTCTATATGGAATAAATTTTTATTAGAGCTATCACCGAAATAACACCTTTCCTAAATATCATTTCAATCCTAGAACACTGCTATGACCTCAAAACGTATCTACGTTTTGCAGGAATCCGAATCCTAACCCTAGCTTTGGGTTTGCACTAGGTTAGGGTTAGGGTTCAGAATTCCTCCAAAGAATTAATGCAACGTTCTACTCATTTAAGGGCAAAATATGTTTCACTGAAACAATATATTGGTCTGAAATGCTAAAGCAAGCACACAAAACTATAGAGAATGCATCAACAAGGGTAAAATTCTATTTTTGGACAAGTATTCAACTACAGAAAATGTTGTGTTCAATGGTGACCTCATTGAGCATGGTTTCAGGCTTAAGGGGGGTAATAGTTAGGAATCCCACATAAATATGGCCTTTATTCCTTAATATTCATATCAATTCAATGCCAGAGGCAAGATTTTGAACTGTATTATCACTTATATTCAAACTTTTGCCTTTAAGACAACATCAGCAACATTCCTTTTTGAGCAATGCAGGGCAATTAGCTCTATATGGAATAAATTTTTATTAGAGCTATCACCGAAATAACACCTTTCCTAAATATCATTTCAATCCTAGAACACTGCTATGACCTCAAAAAGTATCTACGTTTTGCAGGAATCCAAACCCTAACCCTAGCTTTGGGTTTGCACTAGGTTAGGGTTAGGGTTCAGAATTCCTCTAAAGAATTAATGCAACCTTCCACTCATTTAAGGGCAAAATATGCTTCACTGAAACAATATACTGATCTGAAATGCTTAAGCAAGCACACCAAACTATAGAGAATGCATACACAAGGGTACAATGCTATTTTTGGACAAATATTCTAATACTGAAAATGTTGTGTTCAACGGTGACCTCATTGAGCATGGTTTCAGGCTTAAGGGGGGTACTGGTCAGGAATCCCACATAAATATGGCCTTCATTCCTTAATATTCATGTCAAATCAATGCCAGAGGCAAGATTTTGAACTGTATTATCACTTATTTTCAATTTTTTCTCTTTAGGGCAACATCAGCAACATTCCTTGTTGAGCAATGCAGGGCAAATAGCTATATATGGAAAAAAAATTTTGGGAGCTATCACCGAAATAACACCTTTCCTAAATATCATTTCCATCCTAGAACACTGCTATGACCTCAAAAAGTATCTACGTTTTGCAGGAATCCGAACCCTAACCCTAGCTTTGAGTTTGCACTAGGTTAGGGTTAGGGTTCAGAATTCCTCCAAAGAATTAATGCAACCTTTCACTCATTTCAGGGCAAAATATGCTTCACTGAAACAATATATTGGTCTGAAATGCTTAAGCAAGCACACCAAACTATAGAAAATGCTTCAACAAAGGTAAAATTCTATTTTTGGACAAGTATTCCACTACTGAAAATGTTGTGTTCAATGGTGACCTCATTGAGCATGGTTTCAGGCTTAAGGGGGGTAATAGTGAGGAATCCCACATAAATATGGCCTTTATTTCTTAATATTCATGTCAATTCAATGCCAGAGGCAATATTTTGAACTGTATTATCAATTATTTTAAAACTCTTGCCTTTAGGACAACATCAGCAACATTCCTTTTTCAGAAATGCAGGGCAAATAGCAATATATGGAAAAAATTTTTTTTAGAGCTACCACCAAAATAACACCTTTCCTAAATATCATTTCCATCCTAGAACACTGCTATGACCTCAAAAAGTATCTACGTATTGCAGGAATCCTAACCCTAACCCTAGCTTTGGGTTTGCACTAGGTTAGGGTTAGGGTTCAGAATTCCTCTAAAGAATTAATGCAACCTTCCACTCATTTTAGGGCAAAATATGCTTCACTGAAACAATATACTGGTCTGAAATGCTTAAGCAAGCACACCAAACTATAGAGAATGCATACACAAAGGTAAAATGCTATTTTTGGACAAATATTCTAATACTGAAAATGTTGTGTTCAACGGTGACCTCATTGAGCATGGTTTCAGGCTTAAGGGGGGTACTGGTCAGGAATCCCACATAAATATGGCCTTCATTCCTTAATATTCATGTCAAATCAATGCCAGAGGCAAGATTTTGAACTGTATTATCACTTATTTTCAATTTTTTCTCTTTAGGGCAACATCAGCAACATTCCTTGTTGAGCAATGCAGGGCAAATAGCTATATATGGAAAAAAATTTTTTGGGAGCTATCACCGAAATAACACCTTTCCTAACTATCATTTCCATCCTAAAACACTGCTATGACCTCAAAAAGTATCTACGTTTTGCAGGAATCCGAACCCTAACCCTAGCTTTGAGTTTGCACTAGGTTAGGGTTAGGGTTCAGAATTCCTCCAAAGAATTAATGCAACCTTTCACTCATTTCAGGGCAAAATATGCTTCACTGAAACAATATATTGGTCTGAAATGCTTAAGCAAGCACACCAAACTATAGAAAATGCTTCAACAAAGGTAAAATTCTATTTTTGGACAAGTATTCCACTACTGAAAATGTTGTGTTCAATGGTGACCTCATTGAGCATGGTTTCAGGCTTAAGGGGGGTAATAGTGAGGAATCCCACATAAATATGGCCTTTATTTCTTAATATTCATGTCAATTCAATGCCAGAGGCAATATTTTGAACTGTATTATCAATTATTTTAAAACTCTTGCCTTTAGGACAACATCAGCAACATTCCTTTTTGAGCAATGCAGGACTAATAGCAATATAAGGAAGAAATTTTCTTTAGAGCTATCACCGAAATAACACCTTTCCTAAATATCATTTCCATCCTAGAATACTGTAATGACCTCAAAAAGTATCTACGTTTTGCAGGAATCCTAACCAAAACCCTAGATTTGGGTTTGCACTACGTTAGGGTTAGTGTTCAGAATTCCTCTAAAGAATTAATGCAACCTTCCACTCATTTTAGGGCAAAATATGCTTCACTGAAACAATATACTGGTCTGAAATGCTTAAGCAAGCACACCAAACTATAGAGAATGCATACACAAAGGTAAAATGCTATTTTTGGACAAATATTCTAATACTGAAAATGTTGTGTTCAACGGTGACCTCATTGAGCATGGTTTCAGGCTTAAGGGGGGTACTGGTCAGGAATCCCACATAAATATGGCCTTCATTCCTTAATATTCATGTCAAATCAATGCCAGAGGCAAGATTTTGAACTGTATTATCACTTATTTTCAATTTTTTCTCTTTAGGGCAACATCAGCAACATTCCCTGTTGAGCAATGCAGGGCAAATAGCTATATATGGAAAAAAATTTTTTGGGAGCTATCACCGAAATAACACCTTTCCTAACTATCATTTCCATCCTAAAACACTGCTATGACCTCAAAAAGTATCTACGTTTTGCAGGAATCCGAACCCTAACCCTAGCTTTGAGTTTGCACTAGGTTAGGGTTAGGGTTCAGAATTCCTCCAAAGAATTAATGCAACCTTTCACTCATTTCAGGGCAAAATATGCTTCACTGAAACAATATATTGGTCTGAAATGCTTAAGCAAGCACACCAAACTATAGAAAATGCTTCAACAAAGGTAAAATTCTATTTTTGGACAAGTATTCCACTACTGAAAATGTTGTGTTCAATGGTGACCTCATTGAGCATGGTTTCAGGCTTAAGGGGGGTAATAGTGAGGAATCCCACATAAATATGGCCTTTATTTCTTAATATTCATGTCAATTCAATGCCAGAGGCAATATTTTGAACTGTATTATCAATTATTTTAAAACTCTTGCCTTTAGGACAACATCAGCAACATTCCTTTTTGAGCAATGCAGGACTAATAGCAATATAAGGAAGAAATTTTCTTTAGAGCTATCACCGAAATAACACCTTTCCTAAATATCATTTCCATCCTAGAATACTGTAATGACCTCAAAAAGTATCTACGTTTTGCAGGAATCCTAACCAAAACCCTAGATTTGGGTTTGCACTACGTTAGGGTTAGTGTTCAGAATTCCTCCTAAGAATTAATGCAACCTTCCACTCATCTGAGGGCAAAATATGCTTCACTAAAACAATATATTGGTCTGAAATGCTTAGGCAAGCACACCAAACTATAGAGAATGCATCAGGAAGGGCAAATTTTATTTTTGGACAAGTATTCTACTGCTGAAAATGTTGTGTTCAATGGTGACCTCATTGAGCATGGTTTCAGGCTTAAGGGGGGAAACAGTCAGGAATCCCACCTAAATATGGCCTTTATTTCTTAATATTCAGGTCAATTCAATGCCAGAGGCAAGATTTTGAACTATATGATCACTTTTTTTCAAACTTTTGCATTTAGGACAACATCAGCAACATTATTTTTTGAGCAATGCAGGGCAAATAGCAATATATGGAAAAAAAATTTTTGGGAGCTATCACCGAAATAACACCTTTCCTAAATATCATTAACATCCTAGAACACTGCTATGACCTCAAAAAGTATCTACGTTTTGCAGGAATCCTAACCCTAACCCTAGCTTTGGGTTTGCACTAGGTTAGGGTTAGGGTTCAGAATTCCTCCAAAGAATTCATGCAACCTTCCACTCATTTAATGGCAAAATATGCTTCACTGAAAAAAATATTGGTCTGAAATGCTTAAGCAAGCACACCAAACTATAGAGAATGCATCAACAAGGGTAAAATTCTATTTTTGGACAAGTATTCTACAACTGAAAATGTTGCGTTCAATGGTGACCTCATTGAGCATGGTTTCAGGCTTAAGGGGGGGAATTGTCAGGAATCCCACATAAATATGGCCTTTAATTCTTAATATTATGTCAATTCAATGCCAGAGGCAAGATTTTGAACTGTATTATCACTTATTTTCAATTTTTTCTCTTAAGGGCAATATCAGCAACATTCCTTTTTGAGCAATGCAGGGCAAATAGCTATATATGGAAAAAAAAAATTTGGGAGCTATCACCGAAATAACACCTTTCCTAAATATCATTTCCATCCTAGAATACTGCCATGACCTCAAAAAGTATCTACGTTTTGCAGGAATCCTAACCCTAACCTTAGCTTTGGGTTTGCACTAGGTTAGGGTTAGGGTTCAGAATTCCTCCAAAGAATTAATGCAACCTTCCACTCATTTCAGGGCAAAATATTCTTCACTGAAACAATATATTGGTCTGAAATGCTTAAGCAAGCACACCAAACTATAGAGAATGCATACACAAAGGTAAAATTCTATTTTTGGACAAATATTGTAATACTGAAAATGTTCTGTTCAACGGTGACCTCATTGAGCATGGTTTCAGGCTTAAGGGGGGTAATAGTCAGGAATCCCAAGTAAATATGTCCTTTATTCTTTAATATTCATGTCAAATCAATCCCAGAGGCAAGATTTTGAACTGTATTATCACTTATTTTCAATTTTTTCTCTTTAGGGCAACATCAGCAACATTCCTTTTTGAGCAATGCAGGGCAAATAGCTACATATGGAAAAAAAAAATTTGGGAGCTATCACCGAAATAACACCTTTCCTAAATATCATTTCCATCCTAGAATACTGCCATGACCTCAAAAAGTACCTACGTTTTCCAGGAATCCGATCCCTAACCCTAGCTTTGGGTTTGCACTAGGTTAGGGTTAGGGTTCACAATTCCTCCAAAGAATTAATGCAACATTCCACTCATTTCGGAACAAAATATGCTTCACTGAAACAATATATTGGTCTGAAATGCTGAAGCAAGAACACCAAACTATAGAGAATGCATCAACAAGGGTAAAATTCTATTTTTGGACAAGTATTCAACTACAGAAAATGTTGTGTTCAATGGTGACCTCATTGAGCATGGTTTCAGGCTTAAGGGGGGTAATAGTCAGGAATCCCACGTAAATATGGTCTTTATTCCTTAATATGCATGTCAATTCAATGAAAGAGGCAAGATTTTGAACTGTATTATCACTTATTTTCAAACATTTGCCTTTAGGACAACATCAGCAACATTCCTTTTTGAGCAATGCAGGGCAATTAGCTCTATATGGAATAAATTTTTTTTAGAGCTATCACCGAAATAACACCTTTCTTAAATATCATTTCCATCCTAGAACACTGCTATGACCTCAAAAACTATCTACGTTTTGAAGGAATCCTAACCCTAACCCTAGCTTTGGGTTTGCACTAGGTTAGGGTTAGGGTTCAGAATACCTCTAAAGAATTAATGCAACCTTCCACTCATTTTAGGGCAAAATATGCTTCACTGAAACAATATATTGGTCTGAAATGCTTAAGCAAGCACACAAACTATAGAGAATGCATACACAAAGGTAAAATTCTATTTTTGGACAAATATTCTAATACTGAAAATGTTGTGTTCAACGGTGACCTCATTGAGCATGGTTTCAGGCTTAAGGGGGGTAATGGTCAGGAATCCCACATAAATATGGCCTTTATTCCTTAATATTCATGTCAAATCAATGCCAGAGGCAAGATTTTGAACTGTATTATCACTTATTTTCAATTTTTTCTCTTTAGGGCAACATCAGCAACATTCCTTTTTGAGCAATGCAGGGCAAATAACTGTATATGGAAAAAAAAATTTTGGGAGCTATCACCGAAATAACACCTTTCCTAAATATCATTTCCATCCTAGAATACTGCCTGACCTCAAAAAGTATCTACGTTTTGCAGGAATCCAAACCCTAACCCTAGCTTTGGGTTTCCACTAGGTTAGGGTTAGGGTTCAGAATTCCTCTAAAGAATTAATGCAACATTCCACTCATTTCAGAGCAAAATATGCCTCACTGAAACAATATATTGGTCTGAAATGCTTAAGCAAGCACACCAAACTATAGAGAATGCATACACAAAGGTAAAATTCTGTTTTTGGACAAATATTCTAATACTGAAAATGTTGTGTTCAACGGTGACCTCATTGAGCATGGTTTCAGGCTTAAGGGGGGTAATAGTCAGGAATCCCATGTAAATATGGCCTTTATTCCTTAATATCCATGTCAATTCAATGAAAGAGGCAAGATTTTGAACTGTATTATCACTTATATTCAAACTTTTGTCTTTAGGACAACATCAGCAACATTCCTTTTTGAGCAATGCAGGGCAAATAGCTATATATGGAAAAAAAATTTTGGGAGCTATCACCGAAATAACACCTTTCCTAAATGTCATTTCCATCCTAGAATACTGCCATGACCTCAAAAAGTATCTACGTTTTGCAGGAATCCGAACCCTAACCCTAGCCTTGGGTTTGCACTAGGTTAGGGTTAGGGTTCAGAATACCTCTAAAGAATTAATGCAACCTTCCACTCATTTTAGGGCAAAATATGCTTCACTGAAACAATATATTGGTCTGAAATGCTAAAGCAAGCACACCAAACTATAGAGAATGCATACACAAAGGTAAAATTCTATTTTTGGACAAATATTCTAATACTGAAAATGTTGTGTTCAACGGTGACCTCATTGAGCATGGTTTCAGGCTTAAGGGGGGTAATAGTCAGGAATCCCACGTAAATATGGCCTTTATTCCTTAATATTCAAGTCAATTCAATGAAAGAGGCAAGATTTTGAACTGTATTATCACTTATTTTCAAACTTTTGCCTTTAGGACAACAGCAGCAGCATTCCTTTTTGAGCAATGCAGGGCAACTAGCTCTATATGGAATAATTTTTTTTTAGAGCTATCACCGAAATAACACCTTTCCTAAATATCATTTCCATCCTAGAACACAGCTATGACCTCAAGAAGTATCTACGTATTGCAGCAATCCTAACCCTAACCCTAGCTTTGGGTTTGCACTAGGTTAGGGTTAGGGTTCAGAATTCCTCCAAAGAATTAATGCAACATTCCACTCATTTCAGAGCAAAATATGCTTCACTGAAACAATATATTGGTCTGAAATGCTTAAGCAAGCACACCAAATTATAGAGAATGCATCAACAAGGGTAAAATTCTATTTTTGGACAAGTATTCTACTACTGAAAAAGTTGTGTTCAAAGGTGACCTCACTGAGCATGGTTTCAGGCTTAAGGGGGGTAATAGTCAGGAATCCCACATAAATATGGCCTTTATTCCTTAATATTCATGTCAATTCAATGCCAGAGGCAAGATTTTGAACTGTATTATCACTTATTTTCAATTTTTTTCTTTAGGGCAACATCAGCAACATTCCTTTTTGAGCAATGCAGGGCAAATAGTTATATATGGAAAAAAAAATTTTGGGAGCTATCACCGAAATAACACCTTTCCTAAATACCATTTCCATCCTAGAATACTGCCATGACCTCAAAAAGTATCTACGTATTGCAGGAATCCTAACCCTAACCCTAGCTTTGGGTTTGCACTAGGTTAGGGTTAGGGTTCAGAATTCCTCTAAAGAATTAATGCAACCTTCCACTCATTTTAGGGCAAAATATGCTTCACTGAAACAATATATTGGTCTGAAATGCTTAAGCAAGCTCACCAAACTATAGAGAATGCATACACAAAGGTAAAATTCTATTTTTGGACAAATATTCTAATACTGAAAATGTTGTGCTCAACGGTGACCTCATTGAGCATGGTTTCAGGCTTAAGGGGGGTAATGGTCAGGAATCCCACGTAAATATGGCCTTTATTCCTTAATATTCATGTCAAATCAATGCCAGAGGCAAGATTTTGAACTGTATTATCACTTATTTTCAAATTTTTTCTTTAGGGCAACATCAGCAACATTCCTTTTTGAGCAATGCAGGGCAAATAGCTATATATGGAATACATTTTTTTTAGAGCTATCACCGAAATAACACCTTTCTTAAATATCATTTCCATCCTAGAACACTGCTATGACCTCAAAAAGTATCTACGTTTTGCAGCAATCCTAACCCTAACCCTAGCTTTGGGTTTGCACTAGGTTAGGGTTAGGGTTCAGAATTCCTCTAAAGAATTAATGCAACCTTCCACTCATTTTAGGGCAAAATATGCTTCACTGAAACAATATATTGGTCTGAAATGCTTAAGCAAGCACACCAAACTATAGAGAATGCATACATAAAGGTAAAATTCTATTTTTGGACAAATATTCTAATACTGAAAATGTTGTGTTCAACGGTGACCTCATTGAGCATGGTTTCAGGCTTAAGGGGGGTAATGGTCAGGAATCCCACATAAATATGGCCTTTATTCCTTAATATTCATGTCAAATCAATGCCAGAGGCAAGATTTTGAACTTTATTATCATTTCTTTTCAAATTTTTGTCTTTAGGGCAACATCAGCAACATTCCTTTTTGAGCAATGCAGGGCAAATAGCAATATATGGAAAAAGATTTTTTTAGAGCTACCACCGAAATAACACCTTTCCTAAATATCATTTCCATCCTAGAACACTGCTATGACCTCAAAAAGTATCTACGTATTGCAGGAATCCTAACCCTAACCCTAGCTTTGGGTTTGCACTAGGTTAGGGTTAGGGTTCAGAATTCCTCTAGAGAATTGATGCAACCTTCCACTCATTTTAGGGCAAAATATGCTTCACTGAAACAATATATTGGTCTGAAATGCTTAAGCAAGCACACAAAACTATAGAGAATGCATACACAAAGGTAAAATTCTATTTTTGGACAAATATTCTAATACTGAAAATGTTGTGTTCAACGGTGACCTCATTGAGCATGGTTTCAGGCTTAAGGGGGGTAATGGACAGGAATCCCACGTAAATATGGCCTTTATTCCTTAATATTCATGTCAAATCAATGCCAGAGGCAAGATTTTGAACTGTATTATCACTTATTTTCAATTTTTTCTCTTTAGGGCAACATCAGCAACATTCCTTTTTGAGCAATGCAGGGCAAATAGCTATATATGGAAAAAAAAATTTTGGGAGCTATCACCGAAATAACACCTTTCCTAAATATCATTTCCATCCTAGAATACTGCCTTGACCTCAAAAAGTATCTACGTTTTGCAGGAATCCTAACCCTAACCCTAGCTTTGGGTTTGCACTAGGTTAGGGTTAGGGTTCAGAATTCCTCCAAAGAATTAGTGCAACATTCCACTCATTTCAGAGCAAAATATGCTTCACTGAAACAATATATTAATCTGAAATGCTAAAGCAAGCACACCAAACTATAGAGAATGCATCAACAAGGGTAAAATTATATTTTTGGACAAGTATTCTACTACTGAAAATGTTGTGTTCAAAGGTGACCTCATTGAGCATGGTTTCAGGCTTAAGGGGGGTAATAGTCAGGAATCCCACATAAATATGGCCTTTATTCCTTAATATTCATGTCAATTCAATGCCAGAGACAAGATTTTGAACTGTATTATCACTTATTTTCAAATTTTTGTCTTTAGGGCAACATCAGCAACATTCCTTTTTGAGCAATGCAGGTCAAAGAGCAATATATGGAAAAAGATTTTTTTAGAGCTACCACCGAAATAACACCTTTCCTAAATATCATTTCCATCCTAGAATACTGCCATGACCTCAAAAAGTATCTACGTATTGCAGGAATCCGAACCCTAACCCTAGCTTTGGGTTTGCACTAGGTTAGGGTTAGGGTTCAGAATTCCTCCAAAGAATTAATGCAACCTTCCACTCATTTAAGGGCAAAATATGCTTCACTGAAACAATATATTGGTCTGAAATGCTTAAGCAAGCACACCAAACTATAGAGAATGCATCAACAAGGGTAAAATTCTATTTTTGGACAAGTATTCTACTACTGAAAATGTTGTGTTCAAATGTGACCTCATTGAGCATGGTTTCAGGCTAAAGGGGGGTAATGGTCAGGAATCCCACATAAATATGGCCTTTATTCCTTAATATTCATGTCAATTCAAAGCCACAGGCAAGATTTTGAACTGTATTATCACTTATATTCAAACTTTTGCCTTTAAGACAACATCAGCAACATTCCTTTTTGAGCAATGCAGGGCAAATAGCAATATATGGAAAAAAAATTTTTTAGAGCTACCACCGAAATAACACCTGTCCTAAATATCATTTCCATCCTAGAACACTGCTATGACCTCAAAAAGTATCTACGTACTGTATTGCAGGAATCCTAACCCTAACCCTAGCTTTGGGTTTGCACTAGGTTAGGGTTAGGGTTCAGAATTCCTCCAAAGAATTAATGCAACATTCCACTCATTTCAGAGCAAAATATGCTTCACTGAAACGATATATTGGTCTGAAATGCTTAAGCAAGCACACCAAATTATAGAGAATGCATCAACAAGGGTAAAATTCTATTTTTGGACAAGTATTCTACTACTGAAATTGTTGTGTTCAAAGGTGACCTCATTGAGCATGGTTTCAGGCTTAAGGGGGGTAATGGTCAGGAATCCCACATAAATATGGCCTTTATTCCTTAATATTCATGTCAATTTAATGCCAGAGGCAAGATTTTGAACTGTATTATCACTTCTTTTCAATTTTTTTCTTTAGGGCAACATCAGCAACATTCCTTTTTGAGCAATGCAGGGCAAATACTTATATATGGAAAAAAAAATTTTGGGAGCTATCACCGAAATAACACCTTTCCTAAATATCATTTCCATCCTAGAACACTGCTATGACCTCAAAAAGTATCTACGTTTTGCAGCAATCCTAACCCTAACCCTAGCTTTGGGTTTGCACTAGGTTAGGGTTAGGGTTCAGAATTCCTCCAAAGAATTAATGCAACCTTCCACTCATTTAAGGGCAAAATATGCTTCACTGAAACAATATATTTGTCTGAAATGCTTAAGCAAGCACACAAAACTAAAGAGAATGCATCAACAAGGGTAAATTTCTATTTTTGGACAAGTATTCAACTACAGAAAATGTTGTGTTCAATGGTGACCTCATTGAGCATGGTTTCAGGCTTAAGGGGGGTAATGGTCAGGAATCCCACGTAAATATGGCCTTTATTCTTTAATATTCATGTCAAATCAATGCCAGAGGCAAGATTTTGAACTGTATTATCACTTATTTTCATTTTTTTCTCTTTAGGGCAACATCAGCAACATTCCTTTTTGAGCAATGCAGGGCAAATAGCTATATATGGGAAAAAAAAATTTGGGAGCTATCACCGAAATAACACCTTTCCTAAATATCATTTCCATCCTAGAATAATGCCATGACCTCAAAAAGTATCTACGTTTTGCAGGAATCCTAACCCTAACCCTAGCTTTGGGTTTGCACTAGGTTAGGGTTAGGGTTCAGAATTCCTCCAAAGAATTAATGCAACCTTCCACTCATTTAAGGGCAAAATATGCTTCACTGAAACAATATATTTGTCTGAAATGCTTAAGGAAGCACACAAAACTATAGAGAATGCATCAACAAGGGTAATATTCTATTTTTGGACAAGTATTCTACTACTGAAAATGTTGTGTTCAAAGGTGACCTCATTGAGTATGGTTTCAGGCTTAAGGGGGGTAATAGTCAAGAATCCCACATAAATATGGCCTTTATTCCTTAATATTCATGTCAATTCAATGCCAGAGACAAGATTTTGAACTGTATTATCACTTATTTTCACATTTTTGTCTTTAGGACAACATCAGCAACATTCCTTTTTGAGCAATGCAGGTCAAATAGCTATATATGGAAAAAAAATTTTGGGAGCTATCACCGAAATAACACCTTTCCTAAATATCATTTCCATCCTAGAATACTGCCATGACCTCAAAAGGTATCTACATTTTGCAGGAATCCGAACCCTAACCCTAGCTTTGGGTTTGCACTAGGTTAGGGTTAGGGTTCAGAATTCCTCCAAAGAATTAATGCAACATTCCACTCATTTCAGAGCAAAATATGCTTCACTGAAACGATATATTGGTCTGAAATGCTTAAGCAAGCACACCAAATTATAGAGAATGCATCAACAAGGGTAAAATTCTATTTTTGGACAAGTATTCTACTACTGAAATTGTTGTGTTCAAAGGTGACCTCATTGAGCATGGTTTCAGGCTTAAGGGGGGTAATGGTCAGGAATCCCACATAAATATGGCCTTTATTCCTTAATATTCATGTCAATTTAATGCCAGAGGCAAGATTTTGAACTGTATTATCACTTCTTTTCAATTTTTTTCTTTAGGGCAACATCAGCAACATTCCTTTTTGAGCAATGCAGGGCAAATACTTATATATGGAAAAAAAAATTTTGGGAGCTATCACCGAAATAACACCTTTCCTAAATATCATTTCCATCCTAGAACACTGCTATGACCTCAAAAAGTATCTACGTTTTGCAGCAATCCTAACCCTAACCCTAGCTTTGGGTTTGCACTAGGTTAGGGTTAGGGTTCAGAATTCCTCCAAAGAATTAATGCAACCTTCCACTCATTTAAGGGCAAAATATGCTTCACTGAAACAATATATTTGTCTGAAATGCTTAAGCAAGCACACAAAACTATAGAGAATGCATCAACAAGGGTAAATTTCTATTTTTGGACAAGTATTCAACTACAGAAAATGTTGTGTTCAATGGTGACCTCATTGAGCATGGTTTCAGGCTTAAGGGGGGTAATGGTCAGGAATCCCACGTAAATATGGCCTTTATTCTTTAATATTCATGTCAAATCAATGCCAGAGGCAAGATTTTGAACTGTATTATCACTTATTTTCATTTTTTTCTCTTTAGGGCAACATCAGCAACATTCCTTTTTGAGCAATGCAGGGCAAATAGCTATATATGGGAAAAAAAAATTTGGGAGCTATCACCGAAATAACACCTTTCCTAAATATCATTTCCATCCTAGAATAATGCCATGACCTCAAAAAGTATCTACGTTTTGCAGGAATCCTAACCCTAACCCTAGCTTTGGGTTTGCACTAGGTTAGGGTTAGGGTTCAGAATTCCTCCAAAGAATTAATGCAACCTTCCACTCATTTAAGGGCAAAATATGCTTCACTGAAACAATATATTTGTCTGAAATGCTTAAGGAAGCACACGAAACTATAGAGAATGCATCAACAAGGGTAATATTCTATTTTTGGACAAGTATTCTACTACTGAAAATGTTGTGTTCAAAGGTGACCTCATTGAGTATGGTTTCAGGCTTAAGGGGGGTAATAGTCAAGAATCCCACATAAATATGGCCTTTATTCCTTAATATTCATGTCAATTCAATGCCAGAGACAAGATTTTGAACTGTATTATCACTTATTTTCACATTTTTGTCTTTAGGACAACATCAGCAACATTCCTTTTTGAGCAATGCAGGGCAAATAGCTATATATGGAAAAAAAATTTTGGGAGCTATCACCGAAATAACACCTTTCCTAAATATCATTTCCATCCTAGAATACTGCCATGACCTCAAAAGGTATCTACATTTTGCAGGAATCCGAACCCTAACCCTAGCTTTGGGTTTGCACTAAGTTAGGGTTAGGGTTCAGAATTCCTCCAAAGAATTAATGCAACCTTACACTCATTTAAGGGCAAAATATGCTTCACTGAAACAATATATTGGTCTGAAATGCTTAAGCAAGCACACAAAACTATAGAGAATGCATCAACAAGGGTAAATTTCTATTATTGGACAAGTATTCAACTACAGAAAATGTTGTGTTCAATGGTGACCTCATTGAGCATGGTTTCAGGCTTAAGGGGGGTAATAGTTAGGAATCCCACATAAATATGGCCTTTATTCCTTAATATTCATGTCAATTCAATGCCACAGGCAAGATTTTGAACTGTATTATCACTTATATTCAAACTTTTGCCTTTAAGACAACATCAGCAACATTCCTTTTTGAGCAATGCAGGGCAAATAGCAATATATGGAAAAAAAATTTTTTAGAGCTACCACCGAAATAACACCTTTCCTAAATATCATTTCCATCCTAGAACACTGCTATGACCTCAAAAAGTATCTACGTTTTGCAGCAATCCTAACCCTAACCCTAGCTTTGGGTTTGCACTAGGTTAGGGTTAGGGTTCAGAATTCCTCCAAAGAATTAATGCAACCTTCCACTCCTTTAACGGCAAAATATACATCACTGAAACAATATATTTGTCTGAAATGCTTAAGCAAGCACACAAAACTATAGAGAATGCATCAACAAGGGTAAATTTCTATTTTTGGACAAGTATTCAACTACAGAAAATGTTGTGTTCAATGGTGACCTCACTGAGCATGGTTTCAGACTTAAGGGGGGTAATAGTTAGGAATCCCACATAAATATGGCCTTTATTCCTTAATATTCATGTCAATTCAATGCCAGAGGCAAGATTTTGAACTGTATTATCACTTATATTCAAACTTTTGCCTTTAAGACAACATCAGCAACATTCCTTTTTGAGCAATGCAGGGCAAATAGCAATATATGGAAAAAAAAATTTTTAGAGCTACCACCGAAACAACACCTTTCCTAAATATCATTTCCATCCTAGAACACTGCTATGACCTCAAAAAGTATCTACGTATTGCAGGAATCCTAACCCTAACCCTAGCTTTGGGTTTGCACTAGGTTAGGGTTAGAGTTCAGAATTCCTCTAAAGAATTAATGCAACCTTCCACTCATTTTAGGGCAAAATATGCTTCACTGAAACAATATATTGGTCTGAAATGCTTAAGCAAGCACACCAAACTATAGAGAATGCATCAACAAGGGTAAAATTCTATTTTTGGACAAGTATTCTACTACTGAAAATGTTGTGTTCAAATGTGACCTCATTGAGCATGGTTTCAGGCTAAAGGGGGTAATGGTCAGGAATCCCACATAAATATGGCCTTTATTCCTTAATATTCATGTCAATTCAATGCCACAGGCAAGATTTTGAACTGTATTATCACTTATATTCAAACTTTTGCCTTTAAGACAACATCAGCAACATTCCTTTTTGAGCAATGCAGGGCAAATAGCAATATATGGAAAAAAAATTTTTTAGAGCTACCACCGAAATAACACCTTTCCTAAATATCATTTCCATCCTAGAACACTGTTATGACCTCAAAAAGTATCTACGTATTGCAGGAATCCTAACCCTAACCCTAGCTTGGGGTTTGCACTAGGTTAGGGTTAGGGTTCAGAATTCCTCCAAAGAATTAATGCAACATTCCACTCATTTCAGAGCAAAATATGCTTCACTGAAACAATATATTGGTCTGAAATACTTAAGCAAGCACACCAAATTATAGAGAATGCATACACAAAGGTAAAATTCTATTTTTGGACAAGTATTCTACTACTGAAATTGTTGTGTTCAAAGGTGACCTCATTGAGCATGGTTTCAGGCTTAAGGGGGGTAATAGTCAGGAATCCCACATAAATATGGCCTTTATTCCTTAATATTCATGTCAATTCAATGAAAGAGGCAAGATTTTGAACTGTATTATCACTTATTTTCAAACTTTTGCCTTTAGGACAACATCAGCAGCATTCCTTTTTGAGCAATGCAGGGCAATTAGCTCTATATGGAATAATTTTTTTTTAGAGCTATCACCGAAATAACACCTTTCCTAAATATCATTTCCATCCTAGAACACTGCTATGACCTCAAAAAGTATCTACGTTTTGCAGCAATCCTAACCCTAACCCTAGCTTTGGGTTTGCACTAGGTTAGGGTTAGGGTTCAGAATTCCTACAAAGAATTAATGCAACCTTCCACTCATTTAAGGGCAAAATATGCTTCACTGAAACAATATATTTGTCTGAAATGCTTAAGCAAGCACACAAAACTATAGAGAATGCATCAACAAGGGTAAATTTCTATTTTTGGACAAGTATTCAACTACAGAAAATGTTGTGTTCAATGGTGACCTCATTGAGCATGGTTTCAGGCTTAAGGGGGGTAATGGTCAGGAATCCCACGTAAATATGGCCTTTATTCTTTAATATTCATGTCAAATCAATGCCAGAGGCAAGATTTTGAACTGTATTATCACTTATTTTCATTTTTTTCTCTTTAGGGCAACATCAGCAACATTCCTTTTTGAGCAATGCAGGGCAAATAGCTATATATGGGAAAAAAAAATTTGGGAGCTATCACCGAAATAACACCTTTCCTAAATATCATTTCCATCCTAGAATACTGCCATGACCTCAAAAAGTATCTACGTTTTGCAGGAATCCTAACCCTAACCCTAGCTTTGGGTTTGCACTAGGTTAGGCTTAGGGTTCAGAATTCCTCCAAAGAATTAATGCAACATTCCACTCATTTCAGAGCAAAATATGCTTCACTGAAACAATATATTAATCTGAAATTCTTAAGCAAGCACACCAAACTATACAGAATGCATCAACAAGGGTAAAATTCTATTTTTGGACAAGTATTCTACTACTGAAAATGTTGTGTTCAAAGGTGACCTCATTGAGCATGGTTTCAGGCTTAAGGGGGGTAATAGTCAGGAATCCCACGTAAATATGGCCTTTATTCCTTAATATTCATGTCAATTCAATGAAAGAGGCAAGATTTTGAACTGTATTATCACTTATTTTCAAACTTTTGCCTTTAGGACAACATCAGCAACATTCCTTTTTGAGCAATGCAGGGCAATTAGCTGTATATGGAAAAAAAATTTTTTAGAGCTACCACCGAAATAACACCTTTCCTAAATATCATTTCCATCCTAGAACACTGCTATGACCTCAAAAAGTATCTACGTATTGCAGGAATCCTAACCCTAACCCTAGCTTTGGGTTTGCACTAGGTTAGGGTTAGGGTTCAGAATTCCTCTAAAGAATTAATGCAACATTCCACTCAGTTAAGAGCAAAATATGCTTCACTGAAACAATATATTGGTCTGAAATGCTTAAGCAAGCACACAAAACTATAGAGAATGCATCAACAAGGGTAAAATTCTATTTTTGGACAAGTATTCAACTACAGAAAATGTTGTGTTCAATGGTGACCTCATTGAGCATGGTTTCAGGCTTAAGGGGGGTAATAGTCAGGAATCCCACGTAAATATGGCCTTTATTCCTTAATATTCATGTCAATTCAATGAAAGAGGCAAGATTTTGAACTGTATTATCACTTATTTTCAAACTTTTGCCTTTAGGACAACATCAGCAGCATTCCTTTTTGAGCAATGCAGGGCAATTAGCTCTATATGGAATAATTTTTTTTTAGAGCTATCACCGAAATAACACCTTTCCTAAATATCATTTCCATCCTAGAACACTGCTATGACCTCAAAAAGTATCTACGTTTTGCAGCAATCCTAACCCTAACCCTAGCTTTGGGTTTGCACTAGGTTAGGGTTAGGGTTCAGAATTCCTCCAAAGAATTAATGCAACATTCCACTCATTTCAGAGCAAAATATGCTTCACTGAAACAATATATTAATCTGAAATTCTTAAGCAAGCACACAAAACTATAGAGAATGCATCAACAAGGGTAAAATTCTATTTTTGGACAAGTATTCTACTACTGAAAATGTTGTGTTCAAATGTGACCTCATTGAGCATGGTTTCAGGCTAAAGGGGGGTAATGGTCAGGAATCCCACATAAATATGGCCTTTATTCCTTAATATTCAAGTCAATTCAATGCCAGAGGCAAGATTTTGAACTTTATTATCATTTCTTTTCAAATTTTTGTCTTTAGGGCAACATCAGCAACATTCCTTTTTGAGCAATGCAGGGCAAATAGCAATATATGGAAAAAGATTTTTTTAGAGCTACCACCGAAATAACACCTTTCCTAAATATCATTTCCATCCTAGAACACTGCTATGACCTCAAAAAGTATCTACGTATTGCAGGAATCCTAACCCTAACCCTAGCTTTGGGTTTGCACTAGGTTAGGGTTAGGGTTCAGAATTCCTCTAGAGAATTGATGCAACCTTCCACTCATTTTAGGGCAAAATATGCTTCACTGAAACAATATATTGGTCTGAAATGCTTAAGCAAGCACACAAAACTATAGAGAATGCATACACAAAGGTAAAATTCTATTTTTGGACAAATATTCTAATACTGAAAATGTTGTGTTCAACGGTGACCTCATTGAGCATGGTTTCAGGCTTAAGGGGGGTAATGGACAGGAATCCCACGTAAATATGGCCTTTATTCCTTAATATTCATGTCAAATCAATGCCAGAGGCAAGATTTTGAACTGTATTATCACTTATTTTCAATTTTTTCTCTTTAGGGCAACATCAGCAACATTCCTTTTTGAGCAATGCAGGGCAAATAGCTATATATGGAAAAAAAAATTTTGGGAGCTATCACCGAAATAACACCTTTCCTAAATATCATTTCCATCCTAGAATACTGCCTTGACCTCAAAAAGTATCTACGTTTTGCAGGAATCCTAACCCTAACCCTAGCTTTGGGTTTGCACTAGGTTAGGGTTAGGGTTCAGAATTCCTCCAAAGAATTAGTGCAACATTCCACTCATTTCAGAGCAAAATATGCTTCACTGAAACAATATATTAATCTGAAATGCTAAAGCAAGCACACCAAACTATAGAGAATGCATCAACAAGGGTAAAATTCTATTTTTGGACAAGTATTCTACTACTGAAAATGTTGTGTTCAAAGGTGACCTCATTGAGCATGGTTTCAGGCTTAAGGGGGGTAATAGTCAGGAATCCCACATAAATATGGCCTTTATTCCTTAATATTCATGTCAATTCAATGCCAGAGACAAGATTTTGAACTGTATTATCACTTATTTTCAAATTTTTGTCTTTAGGGCAACATCAGCAACATTCCTTTTTGAGCAATGCAGGTCAAAGAGCAATATATGGAAAAAGATTTTTTTAGAGCTACCACCGAAATAACACCTTTCCTAAATATCATTTCCATCCTAGAATACTGCCATGACCTCAAAAAGTATCTACGTATTGCAGGAATCCGAACCCTAACCCTAGCTTTGGGTTTGCACTAGGTTAGGGTTAGGGTTCAGAATTCCTCCAAAGAATTAATGCAACCTTCCACTCATTTAAGGGCAAAATATGCTTCACTGAAACAATATATTGGTCTGAAATGCTTAAGCAAGCACACCAAACTATAGAGAATGCATCAACAAGGGTAAAATTCTATTTTTGGACAAGTATTCTACTACTGAAAATGTTGTGTTCAAATGTGACCTCATTGAGCATGGTTTCAGGCTAAAGGGGGGTAATGGTCAGGAATCCCACATAAATATGGCCTTTATTCCTTAATATTCATGTCAATTCAAAGCCACAGGCAAGATTTTGAACTGTATTATCACTTATATTCAAACTTTTGCCTTTAAGACAACATCAGCAACATTCCTTTTTGAGCAATGCAGGGCAAATAGCAATATATGGAAAAAAAATTTTTTAGAGCTACCACCGAAATAACACCTTTCCTAAATATCATTTCCATCCTAGAACACTGCTATGACCTCAAAAAGTATCTACGTTTTGCAGCAATCCTAACCCTAACCCTAGCTTTGGGTTTGCACTAGGTTAGGGTTAGGGTTCAGAATTCCTCCAAAGAATTAATGCAACCTTCCACTCATTTAAGGGCAAAATATGCTTCACTGAAACAATATATTTGTCTGAAATGCTTAAGGAAGCACACAAAACTATAGAGAATGCATCAACAAGGGTAATATTCTATTTTTGGACAAGTATTCTACTACTGAAAATGTTGTGTTCAAAGGTGACCTCATTGAGTATGGTTTCAGGCTTAAGGGGGGTAATAGTCAAGAATCCCACATAAATATGGCCTTTATTCCTTAATATTCATGTCAATTCAATGCCAGAGACAAGATTTTGAACTGTATTATCACTTATTTTCACATTTTTGTCTTTAGGACAACATCAGCAACATTCCTTTTTGAGCAATGCAGGGCAAATAGCTATATATGGAAAAAAAATTTTGGGAGCTATCACCGAAATAACACCTTTCCTAAATATCATTTCCATCCTAGAATACTGCCATGACCTCAAAAGGTATCTACATTTTGCAGGAATCCGAACCCTAACCCTAGCTTTGGGTTTGCACTAGGTTAGGGTTAGGGTTCAGAATTCCTCCAAAGAATTAATGCAACATTCCACTCATTTCAGAGGAAAATATGCTTCACTGAAACAATATATTAATCTGAAATTCTTAAGCAAGCACACCAAACTATAGAGAATGCATCAACAAGGGTAAAATTCTATTTTTGGACAAGTATTCTACTACTGAAAATGTTGTGTTCAAAGGTGACCTCATTGAGCATGGTTTCAGGCTTAAGGGGGGTAATAGTCAGGAATCCCACATAAATATGGCCTTTATTCCTTAATATTCATGTTAATTCAATGCCAGAGACATGATTTTGAACTGTATTATCACTTATTTTCACATTTTTGTCTTTAGGACAACATCAGCAACATTCCTTTTTGAGCAATGCAGGGCAAATAGCTATATATGGAAAAAAAATTTTGGGAGCTATCACCGAAATAACACCTTTCCTAAATATCATTTCCATCCTAGAATACTGCCATGACCTCAAAAAGTATCTACATTTTGCAGGAATCCGAACCCTAACCCTAGCTTTGGGTTTGCACTAAGTTAGGGTTAGGGTTCAGAATTCCTCCAAAGAATTAATGCAACCTTACACTCATTTAAGGGCAAAATATGCTTCACTGAAACAATATATTGGTCTGAAATGCTTAAGCAAGCACACAAAACTATAGAGAATGCATCAACAAGGGTAAATTTCTATTATTGGACAAGTATTCAACTACAGAAAATGTTGTGTTCAATGGTGACCTCATTGAGCATGGTTTCAGGCTTAAGGGGGGTAATAGTTAGGAATCCCACATAAATATGGCCTTTATTCCTTAATATTCATGTCAATTCAATGCCACAGGCAAGATTTTGAACTGTATTATCACTTATATTCAAACTTTTGCCTTTAAGACAACATCAGCAACATTCCTTTTTGAGCAATGCAGGGCAAATAGCAATATATGGAAAAAAAATTTTTTAGAGCTACCACCGAAATAACACCTTTCCTAAATATCATTTCCATCCTAGAACACTGCCATGACCTCAAAAAGTATCTACGTTTTGCAGCAATCCTAACCCTAACCCTAGCTTTGGGTTTGCACTAGGTTAGGGTTAGGGTTCAGAATTCCTCCAAAGAATTAATGCAACCTTCCACTCCTTTAACGGCAAAATATACATCACTGAAACAATATATTTGTCTGAAATGCTTAAGCAAGCACACAAAACTATAGAGAATGCATCAACAAGGGTAAATTTCTATTTTTGGACAAGTATTCAACTACAGAAAATGTTGTGTTCAATGGTGACCTCACTGAGCATGGTTTCAGACTTAAGGGGGGTAATAGTTAGGAATCCCACATAAATATGGCCTTTATTCCTTAATATTCATGTCAATTCAATGCCAGACGCAAGATTTTGAACTGTATTATCACTTATATTCAAACTTTTGCCTTTAAGACAACATCAGCAACATTCCTTTTTGAGCAATGCAGGGCAAATAGCAATATATGGAAAAAAAAATTTTTAGAGCTACCACCGAAATAACACCTTTCCTAAATATCATTTCCATCCTAGAACACTGCTATGACCTCAAAAAGTATCTACGTATTGCAGGAATCCTAACCCTAACCCTAGCTTTGGGTTTGCACTAGGTTAGGGTTAGAGTTCAGAATTCCTCTAAAGAATTAATGCAACCTTCCACTCATTTTAGGGCAAAATATGCTTCACTGAAACAATATATTGGTCTGAAATGCTTAAGCAAGCACACCAAACTATAGAGAATGCATCAACAAGGGTAAAATTCTATTTTTGGACAAGTATTCTACTACTGAAAATGTTGTGTTCAAATGTGACCTCATTGAGCATGGTTTCAGGCTAAAGGGGGGTAATGGTCAGGAATCCCACATAAATATGGCCTTTATTCCTTAATATTCATGTCAATTCAATGCCACAGGCAAGATTTTGAACTGTATTATCACTTATATTCAAACTTTTGCCTTTAAGACAACATCAGCAACATTCCTTTTTGAGCAATGCAGGGCAAATAGCAATATATGGAAAAAAAATTTTTTAGAGCTACCACCGAAATAACACCTTTCCTAAATATCATTTCCATCCTAGAACACTGTTATGACCTCAAAAAGTATCTACGTATTGCAGGAATCCTAACCCTAACCCTAGCTTGGGGTTTGCACTAGGTTAGGGTTAGGGTTCAGAATTCCTCCAAAGAATTAATGCAACATTCCACTCATTTCAGAGCAAAATATGCTTCACTGAAACAATATATTGGTCTGAAATACTTAAGCAAGCACACCAAATTATAGAGAATGCATACACAAAGGTAAAATTCTATTTTTGGACAAGTATTCAACTACAGAAAATGTTGTGTTCAATGGTGACCTCATTGAGCATGGTTTCAGGCTTAAGGGGGGTAATAGTCAGGAATCCCACGTAAATATGGCCTTTATTCCTTAATATTCATGTCAATTCAATGAAAGAGGCAAGATTTTGAACTGTATTATCACTTATTTTCAAATTTTTGCCTTTAGGACAACATCAGCAGCATTCCTTTTTGAGCAATGCAGGGCAATTAGCTCTATATGGAATAATTTTTTTTTAGAGCTATCACCGAAATAACACCTTTCCTAAATATCATTTCCATCCTAGAACACTGCTATGACCTCAAAAAGTATCTACGTTTTGCAGCAATCCTAACCCTAACCCTAGCTTTGGGTTTGCACTAGGTTAGGGTTAGGGTTCAGAATTCCTACAAAGAATTAATGCAACCTTCCACTCATTTAAGGGCAAAATATGCTTCACTGAAACAATATATTTGTCTGAAATGCTTAAGCAAGCACACAAAACTATAGAGAATGCATCAACAAGGGTAAATTTCTATTTTTGGACAAGTATTCAACTACAGAAAATGTTGTGTTCAATGGTGACCTCATTGAGCATGGTTTCAGGCTTAAGGGGGGTAATGGTCAGGAATCCCACGTAAATATGGCCTTTATTCTTTAATATTCATGTCAAATCAATGCCAGAGGCAAGATTTTGAACTGTATTATCACTTATTTTCATTTTTTTCTCTTTAGGGCAACATCAGCAACATTCCTTTTTGAGCAATGCAGGGCAAATAGCTATATATGGGAAAAAAAAATTTGGGAGCTATCACCGAAATAACACCTTTCCTAAATATCATTTCCATCCTAGAATACTGCCATGACATCAAAAAGTATCTACGTTTTGCAGGAATCCTAACCCTAACCCTAGCTTTGGGTTTGCACTAGGTTAGGGTTAGGGTTCAGAATTCCTCCAAAGAATTAATGCAACATTCCACTCATTTCAGAGCAAAATATGCTTCACTGAAACAATATATTAATCTGAAATTCTTAAGCAAGCACACCAAACTATACAGAATGCATCAACAAGGGTAAAATTCTATTTTTGGACAAGTATTCTACTACTGAAAATGTTGTGTTCAAAGGTGACCTCATTGAGCATGGTTTCAGGCTTAAGGGGGGTAATAGTCAGGAATCCCACGTAAATATGGCCTTTATTCCTTAATATTCATGTCAATTCAATGAAAGAGGCAAGATTTTGAACTGTATTATCACTTATTTTCAAACTTTTGCCTTTAGGACAACATCAGCAACATTCCTTTTTGAGCAATGCAGGGCAATTAGCTGTATATGGAAAAAAAATTTTTTAGAGCTACCACCGAAATAACACCTTTCCTAAATATCATTTCCATCCTAGAACACTGCTATGACCTCAAAAAGTATCTACGTATTGCAGGAATCCTAACCCTAACCCTAGCTTTGGGTTTGCACTAGGTTAGGGTTAGGGTTCAGAATTCCTCTAAAGAATTAATGCAACATTCCACTCATTTAAGAGCAAAATATGCTTCACTGAAACAATATATTGGTCTGAAATGCTTAAGCAAGCACACAAAACTATAGAGAATGCATCAACAAGGGTAAAATTCTATTTTTGGACAAGTATTCAACTACAGAAAATGTTGTGTTCAATGGTGACCTCATTGAGCATGGTTTCAGGCTTAAGGGGGGTAATAGTCAGGAATCCCACGTAAATATGGCCTTTATTCCTTAATATTCATGTCAATTCAATGAAAGAGGCAAGATTTTGAACTGTATTATCACTTATTTTCAAACTTTTGCCTTTACGACAACATCAGCAGCATTCCTTTTTGAGCAATGCAGGGCAATTAGCTCTATATGGAATAATTTTTTTTAGAGCTATCACCGAAATAACACCTTTCCTAAATATCATTTACATCCTAGAACACTGCTATGACCTCAAAAAGTATCTACGTTTTGCAGCAATCCTAACCCTAACCCTAGCTTTGGGTTTGCACTAGGTTAGGGTTAGGGTTTAGAATTCCTCCAAAGAATTAATGCAACCTTCCACTCATTTAAGGGCAAAATATGCTTCACTGAAACAATATATTTGTCTGAAATGCTTAAGCAAGCACACAAAACTATAGAGAATGCATCAACAAGGGTAAATTTCTATTTTTGGACAAGTATTCAACTACAGAAAATGTTGTGTTCAATGGTGACCTCATTGAGCATGGTTTCAGGCTTAAGGGGGGTAATGGTCAGGAATCCCACATAAATATGGCCTTTATTCTTTAATATTCATGTCAAATCAATGCCAGAGGCAAGATTTTGAACTGTATTATCACTTATTTTCATTTTTTTCTCTTTAGGGCAACATCAGCAACATTCCTTTTTGAGCAATGCAGGGCAAATAGCTATATATGGGAAAAAACATTTTGGGAGCTATCACCGAAATAACACCTTTCCTAAATATCATTTCCATCCTAGAATACTGCCATGACCTCAAAAAGTATCTACATTTTGGAGGAATCCGAACCCTAACCCTAGCTTTGGGTTTGCACTAGGTTAGGGTTAGGGTTCAGAATTCCTCCAAAGAATTAATGCAACATTCCACTCATTTCAGAGCAAAATATGCTTCACTGAAACAATATATTAATCTGAAATTCTTAAGCAAGCACACCAAACTATAGAGAATGCATCAACAAGGGTAAAATTCTATTTTTGGACAAGTATTCTACTACTGAAAATGTTGTGTTCAATGGTGACCTCATTGAGCATGGTTTCAGGCTCAAGGGGGGTAATAGTCAGGAATCCCACATAAATATGGCCTTTATTCCTTAATATTCATGTCAATTCAATGCCAGAGACAAGATTTTGAACTGTATTATCACTTATTTTCACATTTTTGTCTTTAGGACAACATCAGCAACATTCCTTTTTGAGCAATGCAGGGCAAATAGCTATATATGGAAAAAAAATTTTGGGAGCTATCACCGAAATAACACCTTTCCTAAATATCATTTCCATCCTAGAATACTGCCATGACCTCAAAAACTATCTACATTTTGCAGGAATCCGAACCCTAACCCTAGCTTTGGGTTTGCACTAGGTTAGGGTTAGGGTTCAGAATTCCTCCAAAGAATTAATGCAACCTTCCACTCATTTAAGGGCAAAATATGCTTCACTGAAACAATATATTTGTCTGAAATGCTTAAGCAAGCACACAAAACTATAGAGATTGCATCAACAAGGGTAAATTTCTATTATTGGACAAGTATTCAACTACAGAAAATGTTGTGTTCAATGGTGACCTCATTGAGCATGGTTTCAGGCTTAAGGGGGGTAATAGTTAGGAATCCCACATAAATATGGCCTTTATTCCTTAATATTCATGTCAATTCAATGCCACAGGCAAGATTTTGAACTGTATTATCACTTATATTCAAACTTTTGCCTTTAAGACAACATCAGCAACATTCCTTTTTGAGCAATGCAGGGCAAATAGCAATATATGGAAAAAAAATTTTTTAGAGCTACCACCGAAATAACACCTTTCCTACATATCATTTCCATCCTAGAACACTGCTATGACCTCAAAAAGTATCTACGTTTTGCAGCAATCCTAACCCTAACCCTAGCTTTGGGTTTGCACTAGGTTAGGGTTAGGGTTCAGAATTCCTCCAAAGAATTAATGCAACCTTCCACTCCTTTAACGGCAAAATATACTTCACTGAAACAATATATTTGTCTGAAATGCTTAAGCAAGCACACAAAACTATAGAGAATGCATCAACAAGGGTAAATTTCTATTTTTGGACAAGTATTCAACTACAGAAAATGTTGTGTTCAATGGTGACCTCACTGAGCATGGTTTCAGACTTAAGGGGGGTAATAGTTAGGAATCCCACATAAATATGGCCTTTATTCCTTAATATTCATGTCAATTCAATGCCAGAGGCAAGATTTTGAACTGTATTATCACTTATATTCAAACTTTTGCCTTTAAGACAACATCAGCAACATTCCTTTTTGAGCAATGCAGGGCAAATAGCAATATATGGAAAAAAAAATTTTTAGAGCTACCACCGAAATAACACCTTTCCTAAATATCATTTCCATCCTAGAACACTGCTATGACCTCAAAAATATCTACGTATTGCAGGAATCCTAACCCTAACCCTAGCTTTGGGTTTGCACTAGGTTAGGGTTAGAGTTCAGAATTCCTCTAAAGAATTAATGCAACCTTCCACTCATTTTAGGGCAAAATATGCTTCACTGAAACAATATATTGGTCTGAAATGCTTAAGCAAGCACACCAAACTATAGAGAATGCATCAACAAGGGTAAAATTCTATTTTTGGACAAGTATTCTACTACTGAAAATGTTGTGTTCAAATGTGACCTCATTGAGCATGGTTTCAGGCTAAAGGGGGGTAATGGTCAGGAATCCCACATAAATATGGCCTTTATTCCTTAATATTCATGTCAATTCAATGCCACAGGCAAGATTTTGAACTGTATTATCACTTATATTCAAACTTTTGCCTTTAAGACAACATCAGCAACATTCCTTTTTGAGCAATGCAGGGCAAATAGCAATATATGGAAAAAAAATTTTTTAGAGCTACCACCGAAATAACACCTTTCCTAAATATCATTTCCATCCTAGAACACTGCTATGACCTCAAAAAGTATCTACGTATTGCAGGAATCCTAACCCTAACCCTAGCTTGGGGTTTGCACTAGGTTAGGGTTAGGGTTCAGAATTCCTCCAAAGAATTAATGCAACATTCCACTCATTTCAGAGCAAAATATGCTTCACTGAAACAATATATTGGTCTGAAATACTTAAGCAAGCACACCAAATTATAGAGAATGCATACACAAAGGTAAAATTCTATTTTTGGACAAATATTCTAATACTGAAAATGTTGTGTTCAACGGTGACCTCATTGAGCATGGTTTCAGGCTTAAGGGGGGTAATAGTCAGGAATCCCACGTAAATATGGCCTTTATTCCTTAATATTCATGTCAATTCAATGAAAGAGGCAAGATTTTGAACTGTATTATCACTTATTTTCAAATTTTTGCCTTTAGGACAACATCAGCAACATTCCTTTTTGAGCAATGTAGGGCAATTAGCTGTATATGAAAAAAATTTTTTTAGAGCTACCACCGAAATAACACCTTTCCTAAATATCATTTCCATCCTAGAACACTGCTATAACCTCAAAAAGTATCTACGTATTGCAGGAATCCTAACCCTAACCCTAGCTTTGGGTTTGCACTAGGTTAGGGTTAGGGTTCAGAATTCCTCTAAAGAATTAATGCAACATTCCACTCATTTCAGAGCAAAATATGCTTCACTGAAACAATATATTGGTCTGAAATGCTTAAGCAAGCACACAAAACTATAGAGAATGCATCAACAAGGGTAAAATTCTATTTTTGGACAAGTATTCAACTACAGAAAATGTTGTGTTCAATGGTGACCTCATTGAGCATGGTTTCAGGCTTAAGGGGGGTAATAGTCAGGAATCCCACGTAAATATGGCCTTTATTCCTTAATATTCATGTCAATTCAATGAAAGAGGCAAGATTTTGAATTGTATTATCACTTATTTTCAAACTTTTGCCTTTAGGACAACATCAGCAGCATTCCTTTTTGAGCAATGCAGGGCAATTAGCTCTATATGGAATAATTTTTTTTTAGAGCTATCACCGAAATAACACCTTTCCTAAATATCATTTCCATCCTAGAACACTGCTATGACCTCAAAAAGTATCTACGTTTTGCAGCAATCCTAACCCTAACCCTAGCTTTGGGTTTGCACTAGGTTAGGGTTAGGGTTCAGAATTCCTCCAAAGAATTAATGCAACCTTCCACTCATTTAAGGGCAAAATATGCTTCACTGAAACAATATATTTGTCTGAAATGCTTAAGCAAGCACACAAAACTATAGAGAATGCATCAACAAGGGTAAATTTCTATTTTTGGACAAGTATTCAACTACAGAAAATGTTGTGTTCAATGGTGACCTCATTGAGCATGGTTTCAGGCTTAAGGGGGGTAATGGTCAGGAATCCCACGTAAATATGGCCTTTATTCTTTAATATTCATGTCAAATCAATGCCAGAGGCAAGATTTTGAACTGTATTATCACTTATTTTCATTTTTTTCTCTTTAGGGCAACATCAGCAACATTCCTTTTTGAGCAATGCAGGGCAAATAGCAATATATGGAAAAAAAATTTTGGGAGCTATCACCGAAATAACACCTTTCCTAAATATCATTTCCATCCTAGAATACTGCCATGACCTCAAAAAGTATCTACATTTTGCAGGAATCCGAACCCTAACCCTAGCTTTGGGTTTGCACTAGGTTAGGGTTAGGGTTCAGAATTCCTCCAAAGAATTAATGCAACATTCCACTCATTTCAGAGCAAAATATGCTTCACTGAAACAATATATTAATCTGAAATTCTTAAGCAAGCACACCAAACTATAGAGAATGCATCAACAAGGGTAAAATTCTATTTTTGGACAAGTATTCTACTACTGAAAATGTTGTGTTCAAAGGTGACCTCATTGAGCATGGTTTCAGGCTTAAGGGGGGTAATAGTCAGGAATCCCACATAAATATGGCCTTTATTCCTTAATATTCATGTCAATTCAATGCCAGAGACAAGATTTTGAACTGTATTATCACTTATTTTCACATTTTTGTCTTTAGGACAACATCAGCAACATTCCTTTTTGAGCAATGCAGGGCAAATAGCTATATATGGAAAAAAAATTTTGGGAGCTATCACCGAAATAACACCTTTCCTAAATATCATTTCCATCCTAGAATACTGCCATGACCTCAAAAAGTATCTACGTATTGCAGGAATCCTAACCCTAACCCTAGCTTTGGGTTTGCACTAGGTTAGGGTTAGGGTTCAGAATTCCTCCAAAGAATTAATGCAACCTTCCACTCCTTTAACGGCAAAATATACTTCACTGAAACAATATATTTGTCTGAAATGCTTAAGCAAGCACACAAAACTATAGAGAATGCATCAACAAGGGTAAATTTCTATTTTTGGACAAGTATTCAACTACAGAAAATGTTGTGTTCAATGGTGACCTCACTGAGCATGGTTTCAGACTTAAGGGGGGTAATAGTTAGGAATCCCACATAAATATGGCCTTTATTCCTTAATATTCATGTCAATTCAATGCCAGAGGCAAGATTTTGAACTGTATTATCACTTATATTCAAACTTTTGCCTTTAAGACAACATCAGCAACATTCCTTTTTGAGCAATGCAGGGCAAATAGCAATATATGGAAAAAAAATTTTTAGAGCTACCACCGAAATAACACCTTTCCTAAATATCATTTCCATCCTAGAACACTGCTATGACCTCAAAAATATCTACGTATTGCAGGAATCCTAACCCTAACCCTAGCTTTGGGTTTGCACTAGGTTAGGGTTAGAGTTCAGAATTCCTCTAAAGAATTAATGCAACCTTCCACTCATTTTAGGGCAAAATATGCTTCACTGAAACAATATATTGGTCTGAAATGCTTAAGCAAGCACACCAAACTATAGAGAATGCATCAACAAGGGTAAAATTCTATTTTTGGACAAGTATTCTACTACTGAAAATGTTGTGTTCAAATGTGACCTCATTGAGCATGGTTTCAGGCTAAAGGGGGGTAATGGTCAGGAATCCCACATAAATATGGCCTTTATTCCTTAATATTCATGTCAATTCAATGCCACAGGCAAGATTTTGAACTGTATTATCACTTATATTCAAACTTTTGCCTTTAAGACAACATCAGCAACATTCCTTTTTGAGCAATGCAGGGCAAATAGCAATATATGGAAAAAAAATTTTTTAGAGCTACCACCGAAATAACACCTTTCCTAAATATCATTTCCATCCTAGAACACTGCTATGACCTCAAAAAGTATCTACGTATTGCAGGAATCCTAACCCTAACCCTAGCTTGGGGTTTGCACTAGGTTAGGGTTAGGGTTCAGAATTCCTCCAAAGAATTAATGCAACATTCCACTCATTTCAGAGCAAAATATGCTTCACTGAAACAATATATTGGTCTGAAATACTTAAGCAAGCACACCAAATTATAGAGAATGCATACACAAAGGTAAAATTCTATTTTTGGACAAATATTCTAATACTGAAAATGTTGTGTTCAACGGTGACCTCATTGAGCATGGTTTCAGGCTTAAGGGGGGTAATAGTCAGGAATCCCACGTAAATATGGCCTTTATTCCTTAATATTCATGTCAATTCAATGAAAGAGGCAAGATTTTGAACTGTATTATCACTTATTTTCAAATTTTTGCCTTTAGGACAACATCAGCAACATTCCTTTTTGAGCAATGTAGGGCAATTAGCTGTATATGGAAAAAAATTTTTTTAGAGCTACCACCGAAATAACACCTTTCCTAAATATCATTTCCATCCTAGAACACTGCTATGACCTCAAAAAGTATCTACGTATTGCAGCAATCCTAACCCTAACCCTAGCTTTGGGTTTGCACTAGGTTAGGGTTAGGGTTCAGAATTCCTCCAAAGAATTAATGCAACCTTCCACTCATTTAAGGGCAAAATATGCTTCACTGAAACAATATATTTGTCTGAAATGCTTAAGCAAGCACACAAAACTATAGAGAATGCATCAACAAGGGTAAATTTCTATTTTTGGACAAGTATTCAACTACAGAAAATGTTGTGTTCAATGGTGACCTCATTGAGCATGGTTTCAGGCTTAAGGGGGGTAATGGTCAGGAATCCCACATAAATATGGCCTTTATTCTTTAATATTCATGTCAAATCAATGCCAGAGGCAAGATTTTGAACTGTATTATCACTTATTTTCATTTTTTTCTCTTTAGGGCAACATCAGCAACATTCCTTTTTGAGCAATGCAGGGCAAATAGCTATATATGGGAAAAAACATTTTGGGAGCTATCACCGAAATAACACCTTTCCTAAATATCATTTCCATCCTAGAATACTGCCATGACCTCAAAAAGTATCTACATTTTGGAGGAATCCGAACCCTAACCCTAGCTTTGGGTTTGCACTAGGTTAGGGTTAGGGTTCAGAATTCCTCCAAAGAATTAATGCAACATTCCACTCATTTCAGAGCAAAATATGCTTCACTGAAACAATATATTAATCTGAAATTCTTAAGCAAGCACACCAAACTATAGAGAATGCATCAACAAGGGTAAAATTCTATTTTTGGACAAGTATTCTACTACTGAAAATGTTGTGTTCAATGGTGACCTCATTGAGCATGGTTTCAGGCTCAAGGGGGGTAATAGTCAGGAATCCCACATAAATATGGCCTTTATTCCTTAATATTCATGTCAATTCAATGCCAGAGACAAGATTTTGAACTGTATTATCACTTATTTTCACATTTTTGTCTTTAGGACAACATCAGCAACATTCCTTTTTGAGCAATGCAGGGCAAATAGCTATATATGGAAAAAAAATTTTGGGAGCTATCACCGAAATAACACCTTTCCTAAATATCATTTCCATCCTAGAATACTGCCATGACCTCAAAAACTATCTACATTTTGCAGGAATCCGAACCCTAACCCTAGCTTTGGGTTTGCACTAGGTTAGGGTTAGGGTTCAGAATTCCTCCAAAGAATTAATGCAACCTTCCACTCATTTAAGGGCAAAATATGCTTCACTGAAACAATATATTTGTCTGAAATGCTTAAGCAAGCACACAAAACTATAGAGAATGCATCAACAAGGGTAAATTTCTATTATTGGACAAGTATTCAACTACAGAAAATGTTGTGTTCAATGGTGACCTCATTGAGCATGGTTTCAGGCTTAAGGGGGGTAATAGTTAGGAATCCCACATAAATATGGCCTTTATTCCTTAATATTCATGTCAATTCAATGCCACAGGCAAGATTTTGAACTGTATTATCACTTATATTCAAACTTTTGCCTTTAAGACAACATCAGCAACATTCCTTTTTGAGCAATGCAGGGCAAATAGCAATATATGGAAAAAAAATTTTTTAGAGCTACCACCGAAATAACACCTTTCCTACATATCATTTCCATCCTAGAACACTGCTATGACCTCAAAAAGTATCTACGTTTTGCAGCAATCCTAACCCTAACCCTAGCTTTGGGTTTGCACTAGGTTAGGGTTAGGGTTCAGAATTCCTCCAAAGAATTAATGCAACCTTCCACTCCTTTAACGGCAAAATATACTTCACTGAAACAATATATTTGTCTGAAATGCTTAAGCAAGCACACAAAACTATAGAGAATGCATCAACAAGGGTAAATTTCTATTTTTGGACAAGTATTCAACTACAGAAAATGTTGTGTTCAATGGTGACCTCACTGAGCATGGTTTCAGACTTAAGGGGGGTAATAGTTAGGAATCCCACATAAATATGGCCTTTATTCCTTAATATTCATGTCAATTCAATGCCAGAGGCAAGATTTTGAACTGTATTATCACTTATATTCAAACTTTTGCCTTTAAGACAACATCAGCAACATTCCTTTTTGAGCAATGCAGGGCAAATAGCAATATATGGAAAAAAAAATTTTTAGAGCTACCACCGAAATAACACCTTTCCTAAATATCATTTCCATCCTAGAACACTGCTATGACCTCAAAAATATCTACGTATTGCAGGAATCCTAACCCTAACCCTAGCTTTGGGTTTGCACTAGGTTAGGGTTAGAGTTCAGAATTCCTCTAAAGAATTAATGCAACCTTCCACTCATTTTAGGGCAAAATATGCTTCACTGAAACAATATATTGGTCTGAAATGCTTAAGCAAGCACACCAAACTATAGAGAATGCATCAACAAGGGTAAAATTCTATTTTTGGACAAGTATTCTACTACTGAAAATGTTGTGTTCAAATGTGACCTCATTGAGCATGGTTTCAGGCTAAAGGGGGGTAATGGTCAGGAATCCCACATAAATATGGCCTTTATTCCTTAATATTCATGTCAATTCAATGCCACAGGCAAGATTTTGAACTGTATTATCACTTATATTCAAACTTTTGCCTTTAAGACAACATCAGCAACATTCCTTTTTGAGCAATGCAGGGCAAATAGCAATATATGGAAAAAAAATTTTTTAGAGCTACCACCGAAATAACACCTTTCCTAAATATCATTTCCATCCTAGAACACTGCTATGACCTCAAAAAGTATCTACGTATTGCAGGAATCCTAACCCTAACCCTAGCTTGGGGTTTGCACTAGGTTAGGGTTAGGGTTCAGAATTCCTCCAAAGAATTAATGCAACATTCCACTCATTTCAGAGCAAAATATGCTTCACTGAAACAATATATTGGTCTGAAATACTTAAGCAAGCACACCAAATTATAGAGAATGCATACACAAAGGTAAAATTCTATTTTTGGACAAATATTCTAATACTGAAAATGTTGTGTTCAACGGTGACCTCATTGAGCATGGTTTCAGGCTTAAGGGGGGTAATAGTCAGGAATCCCACGTAAATATGGCCTTTATTCCTTAATATTCATGTCAATTCAATGAAAGAGGCAAGATTTTGAACTGTATTATCACTTATTTTCAAATTTTTGCCTTTAGGACAACATCAGCAACATTCCTTTTTGAGCAATGTAGGGCAATTAGCTGTATATGGAAAAAAATTTTTTTAGAGCTACCACCGAAATAACACCTTTCCTAAATATCATTTCCATCCTAGAACACTGCTATAACCTCAAAAAGTATCTACGTATTGCAGGAATCCTAACCCTAACCCTAGCTTTGGGTTTGCACTAGGTTAGGGTTAGGGTTCAGAATTCCTCTAAAGAATTAATGCAACATTCCACTCATTTCAGAGCAAAATATGCTTCACTGAAACAATATATTGGTCTGAAATGCTTAAGCAAGCACACAAAACTATAGAGAATGCATCAACAAGGGTAAAATTCTATTTTTGGACAAGTATTCAACTACAGAAAATGTTGTGTTCAATGGTGACCTCATTGAGCATGGTTTCAGGCTTAAGGGGGGTAATAGTCAGGAATCCCACGTAAATATGGCCTTTATTCCTTAATATTCATGTCAATTCAATGAAAGAGGCAAGATTTTGAATTGTATTATCACTTATTTTCAAACTTTTGCCTTTAGGACAACATCAGCAGCATTCCTTTTTGAGCAATGCAGGGCAATTAGCTCTATATGGAATAATTTTTTTTTAGAGCTATCACCGAAATAACACCTTTCCTAAATATCATTTCCATCCTAGAACACTGCTATGACCTCAAAAAGTATCTACGTTTTGCAGCAATCCTAACCCTAACCCTAGCTTTGGGTTTGCACTAGGTTAGGGTTAGGGTTCAGAATTCCTCCAAAGAATTAATGCAACCTTCCACTCATTTAAGGGCAAAATATGCTTCACTGAAACAATATATTTGTCTGAAATGCTTAAGCAAGCACACAAAACTATAGAGAATGCATCAACAAGGGTAAATTTCTATTTTTGGACAAGTATTCAACTACAGAAAATGTTGTGTTCAATGGTGACCTCATTGAGCATGGTTTCAGGCTTAAGGGGGGTAATGGTCAGGAATCCCACGTAAATATGGCCTTTATTCTTTAATATTCATGTCAAATCAATGCCAGAGGCAAGATTTTGAACTGTATTATCACTTATTTTCATTTTTTTCTCTTTAGGGCAACATCAGCAACATTCCTTTTTGAGCAATGCAGGGCAAATAGCTATATATGGGAAAAAAAAATTTGGGAGCTATCACCGAAATAACACCTTTCCTAAATATCATTTCCATCCTAGAATACTGCCATGACCTCAAAAAGTATCTACGTTTTGCAGGAATCCTAACCCTAACCCTAGCTTTGGGTTTGCACTAGGTTAGGGTTAGGGTTCAGAATTCCTCCAAAGAATTAATGCAACATTCCACTCATTTCAGAGCAAAATATGCTTCACTGAAACAATATATTAATCTGAAATTCTTAAGCAAGCACACAAAACTATAGAGAATGCATCAACAAGGGTAATATTCTATTTTTGGACAAGTATTCTACTACTGAAAATGTTGTGTTCAAAGGTGACCTCATTGAGTATGGTTTCAGGCTTAAGGGGGGTAATAGTCAAGAATCCCACATAAATATGGCCTTTATTCCTTAATATTCATGTCAATTCAATGCCAGAGACAAGATTTTGAACTGTATTATCACTTATTTTCACATTTTTGTCTTTAGGACAACATCAGCAACATTCCTTATTGAGCAATGCAGGGCAAATAGCTATATATGGAAAAAAAATTTTGGGAGCTATCACCGAAATAACACCTTTCCTAAATATCATTTCCATCCTAGAATACTGCCATGACCTCAAAAAGTATCTACATTTTGCAGGAATCCGAACCCTAACCCTAGCTTTGGGTTTGCACTAGGTTAGGGTTAGGGTTCAGAATTCCTCCAAAGAATTAATGCAACATTCCACTCATTTCAGAGCAAAATATGCTTCACTGAAACAATATATTAATCTGAAATTCTTAAGCAAGCACACCAAACTATAGAGAATGCATCAACAAGGGTAAAATTCTATTTTTGGACAAGTATTCTACTACTGAAAATGTTGTGTTCAAAGGTGACCTCATTGAGCATGGTTTCAGGCTTAAGGGGGGTAATAGTCAGGAATCCCACATAAATATGGCCTTTATTCCTTAATATTCATGTCAATTCAATGCCAGAGACAAGATTTTGAACTGTATTATCACTTATTTTCACATTTTTGTCTTTAGGACAACATCAGCAACATTCCTTTTTGAGCAATGCAGGGCAAATAGCTATATATGGAAAAAAAATTTTGGGAGCTATCACCGAAATAACACCTTTCCTAAATATCATTTCCATCCTAGAATACTGCCATGACCTCAAAAAGTATCTACATATTGCAGGAATCCTAACCCTAACCCTAGCTTTGGGTTTGCACTAGGTTAGGGTTAGGGTTCAGAATTCCTCCAAAGAATTAATGCAACCTTCCACTCCTTTAACGGCAAAATATACTTCACTGAAACAATATATTTGTCTGAAATGCTTAAGCAAGCACACAAAACTATAGAGAATGCATCAACAAGGGTAAATTTCTATTTTTGGACAAGTATTCAACTACAGAAAATGTTGTGTTCAATGGTGACCTCACTGAGCATGGTTTCAGACTTAAGGGGGGTAATAGTTAGGAATCCCACATAAATATGGCCTTTATTCCTTAATATTCATGTCAATTCAATGCCAGAGGCAAGATTTTGAACTGTATTATCACTTATATTCAAACTTTTGCCTTTAAGACAACATCAGCAACATTCCTTTTTGAGCAATGCAGGGCAAATAGCAATATATGGAAAAAAAAATTTTAGAGCTACCACCGAAATAACACCTTTCCTAAATATCATTTCCATCCTAGAACACTGCTATGACCTCAAAAATATCTACGTATTGCAGGAATCCTAACCCTAACCCTAGCTTTGGGTTTGCACTAGGTTAGGGTTAGAGTTCAGAATTCCTCTAAAGAATTAATGCAACCTTCCACTCATTTTAGGGCAAAATATGCTTCACTGAAACAATATATTGGTCTGAAATGCTTAAGCAAGCACACCAAACTATAGAGAATGCATCAACAAGGGTAAAATTCTATTTTTGGACAAGTATTCTACTACTGAAAATGTTGTGTTCAAATGTGACCTCATTGAGCATGGTTTCAGGCTAAAGGGGGGTAATGGTCAGGAATCCCACATAAATATGGCCTTTATTCCTTAATATTCATGTCAATTCAATGCCACAGGCAAGATTTTGAACTGTATTATCACTTATATTCAAACTTTTGCCTTTAAGACAACATCAGCAACATTCCTTTTTGAGCAATGCAGGGCAAATAGCAATATATGGAAAAAAAATTTTTTAGAGCTACCACCGAAATAACACCTTTCCTAAATATCATTTCCATCCTAGAACACTGCTATGACCTCAAAAAGTATCTACGTATTGCAGGAATCCTAACCCTAACCCTAGCTTGGGGTTTGCACTAGGTTAGGGTTAGGGTTCAGAATTCCTCCAAAGAATTAATGCAACATTCCACTCATTTCAGAGCAAAATATGCTTCACTGAAACAATATATTGGTCTGAAATACTTAAGCAAGCACACCAAATTATAGAGAATGCATACACAAAGGTAAAATTCTATTTTTGGACAAATATTCTAATACTGAAAATGTTGTGTTCAACGGTGACCTCATTGAGCATGGTTTCAGGCTTAAGGGGGGTAATAGTCAGGAATCCCACGTAAATATGGCCTTTATTCCTTAATATTCATGTCAATTCAATGAAAGAGGCAAGATTTTGAACTGTATTATCACTTATTTTCAAATTTTTGCCTTTAGGACAACATCAGCAACATTCCTTTTTGAGCAATGTAGGGCAATTAGCTGTATATGGAAAAAAATTTTTTTAGAGCTACCACCGAAATAACACCTTTCCTAAATATCATTTCCATCCTAGAACACTGCTATAACCTCAAAAAGTATCTACGTATTGCAGGAATCCTAACCCTAACCCTAGCTTTGGGTTTGCACTAGGTTAGGGTTAGGGTTCAGAATTCCTCTAAAGAATTAATGCAACATTCCACTCATTTCAGAGCAAAATATGCTTCACTGAAACAATATATTGGTCTGAAATGCTTAAGCAAGCACACAAAACTATAGAGAATGCATCAACAAGGGTAAAATTCTATTTTTGGACAAGTATTCAACTACAGAAAATGTTGTGTTCAATGGTGACCTCATTGAGCATGGTTTCAGGCTTAAGGGGGGTAATAGTCAGGAATCCCACGTAAATATGGCCTTTATTCCTTAATATTCATGTCAATTCAATGAAAGAGGCAAGATTTTGAATTGTATTATCACTTATTTTCAAACTTTTGCCTTTAGGACAACATCAGCAGCATTCCTTTTTGAGCAATGCAGGGCAATTAGCTCTATATGGAATAATTTTTTTTTAGAGCTATCACCGAAATAACACCTTTCCTAAATATCATTTCCATCCTAGAACACTGCTATGACCTCAAAAAGTATCTACGTTTTGCAGCAATCCTAACCCTAACCCTAGCTTTGGGTTTGCACTAGGTTAGGGTTAGGGTTCAGAATTCCTCCAAAGAATTAATGCAACCTTCCACTCATTTAAGGGCAAAATATGCTTCACTGAAACAATATATTTGTCTGAAATGCTTAAGCAAGCACACAAAACTAAAGAGAATGCATCAACAAGGGTAAATTTCTATTTTTGGACAAGTATTCAACTACAGAAAATGTTGTGTTCAATGGTGACCTCATTGAGCATGGTTTCAGGCTTAAGGGGGGTAATGGTCAGGAATCCCACGTAAATATGGCCTTTATTCTTTAATATTCATGTCAAATCAATGCCAGAGGCAAGATTTTGAACTGTATTATCACTTATTTTCATTTTTTTCTCTTTAGGGCAACATCAGCAACATTCCTTTTTGAGCAATGCAGGGCAAATAGCTATATATGGGAAAAAAAAATTTGGGAGCTATCACCGAAATAACACCTTTCCTAAATATCATTTCCATCCTAGAATACTGCCATGACCTCAAAAAGTATTTACGTTTTGCAGGAATCCTAACCCTAACCCTAGCTTTGGGTTTGCACTAGGTTAGGGTTAGGGTTCAGAATTCCTCCAAAGAATTAATGCAACATTCCACTCATTTCAGAGCAAAATATGCTTCACTGAAACAATATATTAATCTGAAATTCTTAAGCAAGCACACCAAACTATAGAGAATGCATCAACAAGGGTAATATTCTATTTTTGGACAAGTATTCTACTACTGAAAATGTTGTGTTCAAAGGTGACCTCATTGAGTATGGTTTCAGGCTTAAGGGGGGTAATAGTCAAGAATCCCACATAAATATGGCCTTTATTCCTTAATATTCATGTCAATTCAATGCCAGAGACAAGATTTTGAACTGTATTATCACTTATTTTCACATTTTTGTCTTTAGGACAACATCAGCAACATTCCTTATTGAGCAATGCAGGGCAAATAGCTATATATGGAAAAAAAAATTTGGGAGCTATCACCGAAATAACACCTTTCCTAAATATCATTTCCATCCTAGAATACTGCCATGACCTCAAAAAGTATCTACATTTTGCAGGAATCCGAACCCTAACCCTAGCTTTGGGTTTGCACTACAGTAGGTTAGGGTTAGGGTTCAGAATTCCTCCAAAGAATTAATGCAACATTCCACTCATTTCAGAGCAAAATATGCTTCACTGAAACAATATATTAATCTGAAATTCTTAAGCAAGCACACCAAACTATAGAGAATGCATCAAGAAGGGTAAAATTCTATTTTTGGACAAGTATTCTACTACTGAAAATGTTGTGTTCAAAGGTGACCTCATTGAGCATGGTTTCAGGCTTAAGGGGGGTAATAGTCAGGAATCCCACATAAATATGGCCTTTATTCCTTAATATTCATGTCAATTCAATGCCAGAGACAAGATTTTGAACTGTATTATCACTTATTTTCACATTTTTGTCTTTAGGACAACATCAGCAACATTCCTTTTTGAGCAATGCAGGGCAAATAGCTATATATGGAAAAAAAATTTTGGGAGCTATCACCGAAATAACACCTTTCCTAAATATCATTTCCATCCTAGAATACTGCCATGACCTCAAAAAGTATCTACATATTGCAGGAATCCTAACCCTAACCCTAGCTTTGGGTTTGCACTAGGTTAGGGTTAGGGTTCAGAATTCCTCCAAAGAATTAATGCAACCTTCCACTCCTTTAACGGCAAAATATATTTCACTGAAACAATATATTTGTCTGAAATGCTTAAGCAAGCACACAAAACTATAGAGAATGCATCAACAAGGGTAAATTTCTATTTTTGGACAAGTATTCAACTACAGAAAATGTTGTGTTCAATGGTGACCTCACTGAGCATGGTTTCAGACTTAAGGGGGGTAATAGTTAGGAATCCCACATAAATATGGCCTTTATTCCTTAATATTCATGTCAATTCAATGCCAGAGGCAAGATTTTGAACTGTATTATCACTTATATTCAAACTTTTGCCTTTAAGACAACATCAGCAACATTCCTTTTTGAGCAATGCAGGGCAAATAGCAATATATGGAAAAAAAATTTTTAGAGCTACCACCGAAATAACACCTTTCCTAAATATCATTTCCATCCTAGAACACTGCTATGACCTCAAAAATATCTACGTATTGCAGGAATCCTAACCCTAACCCTAGCTTTGGGTTTGCACTAGGTTAGGGTTAGAGTTCAGAATTCCTCTAAAGAATTAATGCAACCTTCCACTCATTTTAGGGCAAAATATGCTTCACTGAAACAATATATTGGTCTGAAATGCTTAAGCAAGCACACCAAACTATAGAGAATGCATCAACAAGGGTAAAATTCTATTTTTGGACAAGTATTCTACTACTGAAAATGTTGTGTTCAAATGTGACCTCATTGAGCATGGTTTCAGGCTAAAGGGGGGTAATGGTCAGGAATCCCACATAAATATGGCCTTTATTCCTTAATATTCATGTCAATTCAATGCCACAGGCAAGATTTTGAACTGTATTATCACTTATATTCAAACTTTTGCCTTTAAGACAACATCAGCAACATTCCTTTTTGAGCAATGCAGGGCAAATAGCAATATATGGAAAAAAAATTTTTTAGAGCTACCACCGAAATAACACCTTTCCTAAATATCATTTCCATCCTAGAACACTGCTATGACCTCAAAAAGTATCTACGTATTGCAGGAATCCTAACCCTAACCCTAGCTTGGGGTTTGCACTAGGTTAGGGTTAGGGTTCAGAATTCCTCCAAAGAATTAATGCAACATTCCACTCATTTCAGAGCAAAATATGCTTCACTGAAACAATATATTGGTCTGAAATACTTAAGCAAGCACACCAAATTATAGAGAATGCATACACAAAGGTAAAATTCTATTTTTGGACAAATATTCTAATACTGAAAATGTTGTGTTCAACGGTGACCTCATTGAGCATGGTTTCAGGCTTAAGGGGGGTAATAGTCAGGAATCCCACGTAAATATGGCCTTTATTCCTTAATATTCATGTCAATTCAATGAAAGAGGCAAGATTTTGAACTGTATTATCACTTATTTTCAAATTTTTGCCTTTAGGACAACATCAGCAACATTCCTTTTTGAGCAATGTAGGGCAATTAGCTGTATATGGAAAAAAATTTTTTTAGAGCTACCACCGAAATAACACCTTTCCTAAATATCATTTCCATCCTAGAACACTGCTATGACCTCAAAAAGTATCTACGTATTGCAGGAATCCTAACCCTAACCCTAGCTTTGGGTTTGCACTAGGTTAGGGTTAGGGTTCAGAATTCCTCTAAAGAATTAATGCAACATTCCACTTATTTCAGAGCAAAATATGCTTCACTGAAACAATATATTGGTCTGAAATGCTTAAGCAAGCACACAAAACTATAGAGAATGCATCAACAAGGGTAAAATTCTATTTTTGGACAAGTATTCAACTACAGAAAATGTTGTGTTCAATGGTGACCTCATTGAGCATGGTTTCAGGCTTAAGGGGGGTAATAGTCAGGAATCCCACGTAAATATGGCCTTTATTCCTTAATATTCATGTCAATTCAATGAAAGAGGCAAGATTTTGAACTGTATTATCACTTATTTTCAAACTTTTGCCTTTAGGACAACATCAGCAGCATTCCTTTTTGAGCAATGCAGGGCAATTAGCTCTATATGGAATAATTTTTTTTTTAGAGCTATCACCGAAATAACACCTTTCCTAAATATCATTTCCATCCTAGAACACTGCTATGACCTCAAAAAGTATCTACGTTTTGCAGCAATCCTAACCCTAACCCTAGCTTTGGGTTTGCACTAGGTTAGGGTTAGGGTTCAGAATTCCTCCAAAGAATTAATGCAACCTTCCACTCATTTAAGGGCAAAATATGCTTCACTGAAACAATATATTTGTCTGAAATGCTTAAGCAAGCACACAAAACTAAAGAGAATGCATCAACAAGGGTAAATTTCTATTTTTGGACAAGTATTCAACTACAGAAAATGTTGTGTTCAATGGTGACCTCATTGAGCATGGTTTCAGGCTTAAGGGGGGTAATGGTCAGGAATCCCACGTAAATATGGCCTTTATTCTTTAATATTCATGTCAAATCAATGCCAGAGGCAAGATTTTGAACTGTATTATCACTTATTTTCATTTTTTTCTCTTTAGGGCAACATCAGCAACATTCCTTTTTGAGCAATGCAGGGCAAATAGCTATATATGGGAAAAAAAAATTTGGGAGCTATCACCGAAATAACACCTTTCCTAAATATCATTTCCATCCTAGAATACTGCCATGACCTCAAAAAGTATCTACGTTTTGCAGGAATCCTAACCCTAACCCTAGCTTTGGGTTTGCACTAGGTTAGGGTTAGGGTTCAGAATTCCTCCAAAGAATTAATGCAACATTCCACTCATTTCAGAGCAAAATATGCTTCACTGAAACAATATATTAATCTGAAATTCTTAAGCAAGCACACCAAACTATAGAGAATGCATCAACAAGGGTAATATTCTATTTTTGGACAAGTATTCTACTACTGAAAATGTTGTGTTCAAAGGTGACCTCATTGAGTATGGTTTCAAGCTTAAGGGGGGTAATAGTCAAGAATCCCACGTAAATATGGCCTTTATTCCTTAATATTCATGTCAATTCAATGCCAGAGACAAGATTTTGAACTGTATTATCACTTATTTTCACATTTTTGTCTTTAGGACAACATCAGCAACATTCCTTTTTGAGCAATGCAGGGCAAATAGCTATATATGGAAAAAAAATTTTGGGAGCTATCACCGAAATAACACCTTTCCTAAATATCATTTCCATCCTAGAATACTGCCATGACCTCAAAAAGTATCTACATTTTGCAGGAATCCGAACCCTAACCCTAGCTTTGGGTTTGCACTAGGTTAGGGTTAGGGTTCAGAATTCCTCCAAAGAATTAATGCAACATTCCACTCATTTCAGAGCAAAATATGCTTCACTGAAACAATATATTAATCTGAAATTCTTAAGCAAGCACACCAAACTATAGAGAATGCATCAACAAGGGTAAAATTCTATTTTTGGACAAGTATTCTACTACTGAAAATGTTGTGTTCAAAGGTGACCTCATTGAGCATGGTTTCAGGCTTAAGGGGGGTAATAGTCAGGAATCCCACATAAATATGGCCTTTATTCCTTAATATTCATGTCAATTCAATGCCAGAGACAAGATTTTGAACTGTATTATCACTTATTTTCACATTTTTGTCTTTAGGACAACATCAGCAACATTCCTTTTTGAGCAATGCAGGGCAAATAGCTATATATGGAAAAAAAATTTTGGGAGCTATCACCGAAATAACACCTTTCCTAAATATCATTTCCATCCTAGAATACTGCCATGACCTCAAAAAGTATCTACATTTTGCAGGAATCCGAACCCTAACCCTAGCTTTGGGTTTGCACTAGGTTAGGGTTAGGGTTCAGAATTCCTCCAAAGAATTAATGCAACCTTACACTCATTTAAGGGCAAAATATGCTTCACTGAAACAATATATTGGTCTGAAATGCTTAAGCAAGCACACAAAACTATAGAGAATGCATCAACAAGGGTAAATTTCTATTATTGGACAAGTATTCAACTACAGAAAATGTTGTGTTCAATGGTGACCTCATTGAGCATGGTTTCAGGCTTAAGGGGGGTAATAGTTAGGAATCCCACATAAATATGGCCTTTATTCCTTAATATTCATGTCAATTCAATGCCACAGGCAAGATTTTGAACTGTATTATCACTTATATTCAAACTTTTGCCTTTAAGACAACATCAGCAACATTCCTTTTTGAGCAATGCAGGGCAAATAGCAATATATGGAAAAAATTTTTTTTAGAGCTACCACCGAAATAACACCTTTCCTAAATATCATTTCCATCCTAGAACACTGCTATGACCTCAAAAAGTATCTACGTTTTGCAGCAATCCTAACCCTAACCCTAGCTTTGGGTTTGCACTAGGTTAGGGTTAGGGTTAGGGTTCAGAATTCCTCCAAAGAATTAATGCAACCTTCCACTCCTTTAACGGCAAAATATACTTCACTGAAACAATATATTTGTCTGAAATGCTTAAGCAAGCACACAAAACTATAGAGAATGCATCAACAAGGGTAAATTTCTATTTTTGGACAAGTATTCAACTACAGAAAATGTTGTGTTCAATGGTGACCTCACTGAGCATGGTTTCAGACTTAAGGGGGGTAATAGTTAGGAATCCCACATAAATATGGCCTTTATTCCTTAATATTCATGTCAATTCAATGCCAGAGGCAAGATTTTGAACTGTATTATCACTTATATTCAAACTTTTGCCTTTAAGACAACATCAGCAACATTCCTTTTTGAGCAATGCAGGGCAAATAGCAATATATGGAAAAAAAATTTTTTAGAGCTACCACCGAAATAACACCTTTCCTAAATATCATTTCCATCCTAGAATACTGCCATGACCTCAAAAAGTATCTACGTTTTGCACGAATCCAAACCCTAACCCTAGCTTTGGGTTTGCACTAGGTTAGGGTTAGGGTTCAGAATTCCTCCAAAGAATTAATGCAACCTTACACTCATTTAAGGGCAAAATATGCTTCACTGAAACAATACATTGGTCTGAAATGCTTAAGCAAGCACACAAAACTATAGAGAATGCATCAACAAGGGTAAAATTCTATTTTTGGACAAGTATTCAACTACAGAAAATGTTGTGTTCAATGGTGACCTCATTGAGCATGGTTTCAGGCTTAAGGGGGGTAATAGTTAGGAATCCCACATAAATATGGCATTTATTCCTTAATATTCATGTCAATTCAATGCCAGAGGCAAGATTTTGAACTGTATTATCACTTATATTCAAACTTTTGCCTTTAAGACAACATCAGCAACATTCCTTTTTGAGCAATGCAGGGCAAATAGCAATATATGGAAAAAAAATTTTTTAGAGCTACCACCGAAATAACACCTTTCCTAAATATCATTTCCATCCTAGAACACTGCTATGACCTCAAAAAGTATCTACGTATTGCAGCAATCCTAACCCTAACCCTAGCTTTGGGTTTGCACTAGGTTAGGGTTAGGGTTCAGAGTTCCTCTAAAGAATTAATGCAATATTCCACTCATTTCAGAGCAAGATATGCTTCACTGAAACAATATATTGGTCTGAAATGCTTAAGCAAGCACACCAAACTATAGAGAATGCATCAACAAGGGTAAAATTCTATTTTTGGACAAGTATTCTACTACTGAAAATGTTGTGTTCAAAGGTGACCTCATTGAGCATGGTTTCAGGCTTAAGGGGGGTAATAGTCAGGAATCCCACATAAATATGGCCTTTATTCCTTAATATTCATGTCAATTCAATGCCAGAGACAAGATTTTGAACTGTATTATCACTTATTTTCACATTTTTGTCTTAAGGACAACATCAGCAACATTCCTTTTTGAGCAATGCAAGGCAAATAGCAATATATGGAAAAAAAATTTTTAGAGCTACCACCGAAATAACACCTTTCCTAAATATCATTTCCATCCTAGAACACTGCCATGACCTCAAAAACTATCTACGTTTTGCAGGAATCCTAACCCTAACCCTAGCTTTGGGTTTGCACTAGGTTAGGGTTAGGGTTCAGAATTCCTCTAAAGAATTGATGCAACCTTCCACTCATTTTAGGGCAAAATATGCTTCACTGAAACAATATATTGGTCTGAAATGCTTAAGCAAGCACACCAAACTATAGAGAATGCATACACAAAGGTAAAATTCTATTTTTGGAGAAAGAGTCTAATACTGAAAATGTTGTGTTCAACGGTGACCTCATTGAGCATGGTTTCAGGCTTAAGGGGGGTAATGGTCAGGAATCCCACGTAAATATGGCCTTTATTCCTTAATATTCATGTCAAATCAATGCCAGAGGCAAGATTTTGAACTGTATTATCACTTATTTTCAATTTTTCTCTTTAGGGCAACATCAGCAACATTCCTTTTTGAGCAATGCAGGGCAAAGAGTATATATGGAAAAAAAAATTTTGGGAGCTATCACCGAAATAACACCTTTCCTAAATATCATTTCCATCCTAGAATACTGCCATGACCTCAAAAAGTATCTACGTTTTGCAGGAATCCTAACCCTAACCCTAGCTTTGGGTTTGCACTAGGTTAGGGTTAGGGTTCAGAATTCCTCCAAAGAATTAGTGCAACATTCCACTCATTTCAGAGCAAAATATGCTTCACTGAAACAATATATTAATCTGAAATTCTTAAGCAAGCACACCAAACTATAGAGAATGCATCAACAAGGGTAAAATTCTATTTTTGGACAAGTATTCTACTACTGAAAATGTTGTGTTCAATGGTGACCTCATTGAGCATGGTTTCAGGCTCAAGGGGGGTAATAGTCAGGAATCCCACATAAATATGGCCTTTATTCCTTAATATTCATGTCAATTCAATGCCAGAGACAAGATTTTGAACTGTATTATCACTTATTTTCACATTTTTGTCTTTAGGACAACATCAGCAACATTCCTTTTTGAGCAATGCAGGGCAAATAGCTATATATGGAAAAAAAATTTTGGGAGCTATCACCGAAATAACACCTTTCCTAAATATCATTTCCATCCTAGAATACTGCCATGACCTCAAAAAGTATCTACATTTTGCAGGAATCCGAACCCTAACCCTAGCTTTGGGTTTGCACTAGGTTAGGGTTAGGGTTCAGAATTCCTCCAAAGAATTAATGCAACCTTACACTCATTTAAGGGCAAAATATGCTTCACTGAAACAATATATTGGTCTGAAATGCTTAAGCAAGCACAGAAAACTATAGAGAATGCATCAACAAGGGTAAATTTCTATTATTGGACAAGTATTCAACTACAGAAAATGTTGTGTTCAATGGTGACCTCATTGAGCATGGTTTCAGGCTTAAGGGGGGTAATAGTTAGGAATCCCACATAAATATGGCCTTTATTCCTTAATATTCATGTCAATTCAATGCCACAGGCAAGATTTTGAACTGTATTATCACTTATATTCAAACTTTTGCCTTTAAGACAACATCAGCAACATTCCTTTTTGAGCAATGCAGGGCAAATAGCAATATATGGAAAAAAAATTTTTTAGAGCTACCACCGAAATAACACCTTTCCTACATATCATTTCCATCCTAGAACACTGCTATGACCTCAAAAAGTATCTACGTTTTGCAGCAATCCTAACCCTAACCCTAGCTTTGGGTTTGCACTAGGTTAGGGTTAGGGTTCAGAATTCCTCCAAAGAATTAATGCAACCTTCCACTCCTTTAACGGCAAAATATACTTCACTGAAACAATATATTTGTCTGAAATGCTTAAGCAAGCACACAAAACTATAGAGAATGCATCAACAAGGGTAAATTTCTATTTTTGGACAAGTATTCAACTACAGAAAATGTTGTGTTCAATGGTGACCTCACTGAGCATGGTTTCAGACTTAAGGGGGGTAATAGTTAGGAATCCCACATAAATATGGCCTTTATTCCTTAATATTCATGTCAATTCAATGCCAGAGGCAAGATTTTGAACTGTATTATCACTTATATTCAAACTTTTGCCTTTAAGACAACATCAGCAACATTCCTTTTTGAGCAATGCAGGGCAAATAGCAATATATGGAAAAAAAAAATTTTAGAGCTACCACCGAAATAACACCTTTCCTAAATATCATTTCCATCCTAGAACACTGCTATGACCTCAAAAATATCTACGTATTGCAGGAATCCTAACCCTAACCCTAGCTTTGGGTTTGCACTAGGTTAGGGTTAGAGTTCAGAATTCCTCTAAAGAATTAATGCAACCTTCCACTCATTTTAGGGCAAAATATGCTTCACTGAAACAATATATTGGTCTGAAATGCTTAAGCAAGCACACCAAACTATAGAGAATGCATCAACAAGGGTAAAATTCTATTTTTGGACAAGTATTCTACTACTGAAAATGTTGTGTTCAAATGTGACCTCATTGAGCATGGTTTCAGGCTAAAGGGGGGTAATGGTCAGGAATCCCACATAAATATGGCCTTTATTCCTTAATATTCATGTCAATTCAATGCCACAGGCAAGATTTTGAGCTGTATTATCACTTATATTCAAACTTTTGCCTTTAAGACAACATCAGCAACATTCCTTTTTGAGCAATGCAGGGCAAATAGCAATATATGGAAAAAAATTTTTTTAGAGCTACCACCGAAATAACACCTTTCCTAAATATCATTTCCATCCTAGAACACTGTTATGACCTCAAAAAGTATCTACGTATTGCAGGAATCCTAACCCTAACCCTAGCTTGGGGTTTGCACTAGGTTAGGGTTAGGGTTCAGAATTCCTCCAAAGAATTAATGCAACATTCCACTCATTTCAGAGCAAAATATTCTTCACTGAAACAATATATTGGTCTGAAATACTTAAGCAAGCACACCAAATTATAGAGAATGCATACACAAAGGTAAAATTCTATTTTTGGACAAATATTCTAATACTGAAAATGTTGTGTTCAACGGTGACCTCATTGAGCATGGTTTCAGGCTTAAGGGGGGTAATAGTCAGGAATCCCACGTAAATATGGCCTTTATTCCTTAATATTCATGTCAATTCAATGAAAGAGGCAAGATTTTGAACTGTATTATCACTTATTTTCAAATTTTTGCCTTTAGGACAACATCAGCAGCATTCCTTTTTGAGCAATGCAGGGCAATTAGCTCTATATGGAATAATTTTTTTTTAGAGCTATCACCGAAATAACACCTTTCCTAAATATCATTTCCATCCTAGAACACTGCTATGACCTCAAAAAGTATCTACGTTTTGCAGCAATCCTAACCCTAACCCTAGCTTTGGGTTTGCACTAGGTTAGGGTTAGGGTTCAGAATTCCTACAAAGAATTAATGCAACCTTCCACTCATTTAAGGGCAAAATATGCTTCACTGAAACAATATATTTGTCTGAAATGCTTAAGCAAGCACACAAAACTATAGAGAATGCATCAACAAGGGTAAATTTCTATTTTTGGACAAGTATTCAACTACAGAAAATGTTGTGTTCAATGGTGACCTCATTGAGCATGGTTTCAGGCTTAAGGGGGGTAATGGTCAGGAATCCCACGTAAATATGGCCTTTATTCTTTAATATTCATGTCAAATCAATGCCAGAGGCAAGATTTTGAACTGTATTATCACTTATTTTCATTTTTTTCTCTTTTGGGCAACATCAGCAACATTCCTTTTTGAGCAATGCAGGGCAAATAGCTATATATGGGAAAAAAAAATTTGGGAGCTATCACCGAAATAACACCTTTCCTAAATATCATTTCCATCCTAGAATACTGCCATGACCTCAAAAAGTATCTACGTTTTGCAGGAATCCTAACCCTAACCCTAGCTTTGGGTTTGCACTAGGTTAGGGTTAAGGTTCAGAATTCCTCCAAAGAATTAATGCAACATTCCACTCATTTCAGAGCAAAATATGCTTCACTGAAACAATATATTAATCTGAAATTCTTAAGCAAGCACACCAAACTATACAGAATGCATCAACAAGGGTAAAATTCTATTTTTGGACAAGTATTCTACTACTGAAAATGTTGTGTTCAAAGGTGACCTCATTGAGCATGGTTTCAGGCTTAAGGGGGGTAATAGTCAGGAATCCCACGTAAATATGGCCTTTATTCCTTAATATTCATGTCAATTCAATGAAAGAGGCAAGATTTTGAACTGTATTATCACTTATTTTCAAACTTTTGCCTTTAGGACAACATCAGCAACATTCCTTTTTGAGCAATGCAGGGCAATTAGCTGTATATGGAAAAAAAATTTTTTAGAGCTACCACCGAAATAACACCTTTCCTAAATATCATTTCCATCCTAGAACACTGCTATGACCTCAAAAAGTATCTACGTATTGCAGGAATCCTAACCCTAACCCTAGCTTTGGGTTTGCACTAGGTTAGGGTTAGGGTTCAGAATTCCTCTAAAGAATTAATGCAACATTCCACTCATTTAAGAGCAAAATATGCTTCACTGAAACAATATATTGGTCTGAAATGCTTAAGCAAGCACAAAAAACTATAGAGAATGCATCAACAAGGGTAAAATTCTATTTTTGGACAAGTATTCAACTACAGAAAATGTTGTGTTCAATGGTGACCTCATTGAGCATGGTTTCAGGCTTAAGGGGGGTAATAGTCAGGAATCCCACGTAAATATGGCCTTTATTCCTTAATATTCATGTCAATTCAATGAAAGAGGCAAGATTTTGAACTGTATTATCACTTATTTTCAAACTTTTGCCTTTAGGACAACATCAGCAGCATTCCTTTTTGAGCAATGCAGGGCAATTAGCTCTATATGGAATAATTTTTTTTTAGAGCTATCACCGAAATAACACCTTTCCTAAATATCATTTACATCCTAGAACACTGCTATGACCTCAAAAAGTATCTACGTTTTGCAGCAATCCTAACCCTAACCCTAGCTTTGGGTTTGCACTAGGTTAGGGTTAGGGTTCAGAATTCCTCCAAAGAATTAATGCAACCTTCCACTCATTTAAGGGCAAAATATGCTTCACTGAAACAATATATTTGTCTGAAATGCTTAAGCAAGCACACAAAACTATAGAGAATGCATCAACAAGGGTAAATTTCTATTTTTGGACAAGTATTCAACTACAGAAAATGTTGTGTTCAATGGTGACCTCATTGAGCATGGTTTCAGGCTTAAGGGGGGTAATGGTCAGGAATCCCACATAAATATGGCCTTTATTCTTTAATATTCATGTCAAATCAATGCCAGAGGCAAGATTTTGAACTGTATTATCACTTATTTTCATTTTTTTCTCTTTAGGGCAACATCAGCAACATTCCTTTTTGAGCAATGCAGGGCAAATAGCTATATATGGAAAAAACATTTTGGGAGCTATCACCGAAATAACACCTTTCCTAAATATCATTTCCATCCTAGAATACTGCCATGACCTCAAAAAGTATCTACATTTTGCAGGAATCCGAACCCTAACCCTAGCTTTGGGTTTGCACTAGGTTAGGGTTAGGGTTCAGAATTCCTCCAAAGAATTAATGCAACATTCCACTCATTTCAGAGCAAAATATGCTTCACTGAAACAATATATTAATCTGAAATTCTTAAGCAAGCACACCAAACTATAGAGAATGCATCAACAAGGGTAAAATTCTATTTTTGGACAAGTATTCAACTACAGAAAATGTTGTGTTCAATGGTGACCTCATTGAGCATGGTTTCAGGCTTAAGGGGGGTAATAGTCAGGAATCCCACGTAAATATGGCCTTTATTCCTTAATATTCATGTCAATTCAATGAAAGAGGCAAGATTTTGAACTGTATTATCACTTATTTTCAAACTTTTGCCTTTAGGACAACATCAGCAGCATTCCTTTTTGAGCAATGCAGGGCAATTAGCTCTATATGGAATAATTTTTTTTTAGAGCTATCACCGAAATAACACCTTTCCTAAATATCATTTCCATCCTAGAACACTGCTATGACCTCAAAAAGTATCTACGTTTTGCAGCAATCCTAACCCTAACCCTAGCTTTGGGTTTGCACTAGGTTAGGGTTAGGGTTCAGAATTCCTACAAAGAATTAATGCAACCTTCCACTCATTTAAGGGCAAAATATGCTTCACTGAAACAATATATTTGTCTGAAATGCTTAAGCAAGCACACAAAACTATAGAGAATGCATCAACAAGGGTAAATTTCTATTTTTGGACAAGTATTCAACTACAGAAAATGTTGTGTTCAATGGTGACCTCATTGAGCATGGTTTCAGGCTTAAGGGGGGTAATGGTCAGGAATCCCACGTAAATATGGCCTTTATTCTTTAATATTCATGTCAAATCAATGCCAGAGGCAAGATTTTGAACTGTATTATCACTTATTTTCATTTTTTTCTCTTTAGGGCAACATCAGCAACATTCCTTTTTGAGCAATGCAGGGCAAATAGCTATATATGGAAAAAACATTTTGGGAGCTATCACCAAAATAACACCTTTCCTAAATATCATTTCCATCCTAGAATACTGCCATGACCTCAAAAAGTATCTACATTTTGCAGGAATCCGAACCCTAACCCTAGCTTTGGGTTTGCACTAGGTTAGGGTTAGGGTTCAGAATTCCTCCAAAGAATTAATGCAACATTCCACTCATTTCAGAGCAAAATATGCTTCACTGAAACAATATATTAATCTGAAATTCTTAAGCAAGCACACCAAACTATAGAGAATGCATCAACAAGGGTAAAATTCTATTTTTGGACAAGTATTCTACTACTGAAAATGTTGTGTTCAATGGTGACCTCATTGAGCATGGTTTCAGGCTCAAGGGGGGTAATAGTCAGGAATCCCACATAAATATGGCCTTTATTCCTTAATATTCATGTCAATTCAATGCCAGAGACAAGATTTTGAACTGTATTATCACTTATTTTCACATTTTTGTCTTTAGGACAACATCAGCAACATTCCTTTTTGAGCAATGCAGGGCAAATAGCTATATATGGAAAAAAAATTTTGGGAGCTATCACCGAAATAACACCTTTCCTAAATATCATTTCCATCCTAGAATACTGCCATGACCTCAAAAAGTATCTACATTTTGCAGGAATCCGAACCCTAACCCTAGCTTTGGGTTTGCACTAGGTTAGGGTTAGGGTTCAGAATTCCTCCAAAGAATTAATGCAACCTTCCACTCCTTTAACGGCAAAATATACTTCACTGAAACAATATATTTGTCTGAAATGCTTAAGCAAGCACACAAAACTATAGAGAATGCATCAACAAGGGTAAATTTCTATTTTTGGACAAGTATTCAACTACAGAAAATGTTGTGTTCAATGGTGACCTCACTGAGCATGGTTTCAGACTTAAGGGGGGTAATAGTTAGGAATCCCACATAAATATGGCCTTTATTCCTTAATATTCATGTCAATTCAATGCCAGAGGCAAGATTTTGAACTGTATTATCACTTATATTCAAACTTTTGCCTTTAAGACAACATCAGCAACATTCCTTTTTGAGCAATGCAGGGCAAATAGCAATATATGGAAAAAAAAATTTTTAGAGCTACCACCGAAATAACACCTTTCCTAAATATCATTTCCATCCTAGAACACTGCTATGACCTCAAAAATATCTACGTATTGCAGGAATCCTAACCCTAACCCTAGCTTTGGGTTTGCACTAGGTTAGGGTTAGAGTTCAGAATTCCTCTAAAGAATTAATGCAACCTTCCACTCATTTTAGGGCAAAATATGCTTCACTGAAACAATATATTGGTCTGAAATGCTTAAGCAAGCACACCAAACTATAGAGAATGCATCAACAAGGGTAAAATTCTATTTTTGGACAAGTATTCTACTACTGAAAATGTTGTGTTCAAATGTGACCTCATTGAGCATGGTTTCAGGCTAAAGGGGGGTAATGGTCAGGAATCCCACATAAATATGGCCTTTATTCCTTAATATTCATGTCAATTCAATGCCACAGGCAAGATTTTGAACTGTATTATCACTTATATTCAAACTTTTGCCTTTAAGACAACATCAGCAACATTCCTTTTTGAGCAATGCAGGGCAAATAGCAATATATGGAAAAAAAATTTTTTAGAGCTACCACCGAAATAACACCATTCCTAAATATCATTTCCATCCTAGAACACTGCTATGACCTCAAAAAGTATCTACGTATTGCAGGAATCCTAACCCTAACCCTAGCTTGGGGTTTGCACTAGGTTAGGGTTAGGGTTCAGAATTCCTCCAAAGAATTAATGCAACATTCCACTCATTTCAGAGCAAAATATGCTTCACTGAAACAATATATTGGTCTGAAATACTTAAGCAAGCACACCAAATTATAGAGAATGCATACACAAAGGTAAAATTCTATTTTTGGACAAATATTCTAATACTGAAAATGTTGTGTTCAACGGTGACCTCATTGAGCATGGTTTCAGGCTTAAGGGGGGTAATAGTCAGGAATCCCATGTAAATATGGCCTTTATTCCTTAATATTCATGTCAATTCAATGAAAGAGGCAAGATTTTGAACTGTATTATCACTTATTTTCAAATTTTTGCCTTTAGGACAACATCAGCAACATTCCTTTTTGAGCAATGTAGGGCAATTAGCTGTATATGGAAAAAAATTTTTTTAGAGCTACCACCGAAATAACACCTTTCCTAAATATCATTTCCATCCTAGAACACTGCTATGACCTCAAAAAGTATCTACGTATTGCAGGAATCCTAACCCTAACCCTAGCTTTGGGTTTGCACTAGGTTAGGGTTAGGGTTCAGAATTCCTCTAAAGAATTAATGCAACATTCCACTCATTTCAGAGCAAAATATGCTTCACTGAAACAATATATTGGTCTGAAATGCTTAAGCAAGCACACAAAACTATAGAGAATGCATCAACAAGGGTAAAATTCTATTTTTGGACAAGTATTCAACTACAGAAAATGTTGTGTTCAATGGTGACCTCATTGAGCATGGTTTCAGGCTTAAGGGGGGTAATAGTCAGGAATCCCACGTAAATATGGCCTTTATTCCTTAATATTCATGTCAATTCAATGAAAGAGGCAAGATTTTGAACTGTATTATCACTTATTTTCAAACTTTTGCCTTTAGGACAACATCAGCAGCATTCCTTTTTGAGCAATGCAGGGCAATTAGCTCTATATGGAATAATTTTTTTTTAGAGCTATCACCGAAATAACACCTTTCCTAAATATCATTTCCATCCTAGAACACTGCTATGACCTCAAAAAGTATCTACGTTTTGCAGCAATCCTAACCCTAACCCTAGCTTTGGGTTTGCACTAGGTTAGGGTTAGGGTTCAGAATTCCTCCAAAGAATTAATGCAACCTTCCACTCATTTAAGGGCAAAATATGCTTCACTGAAACAATATATTTGTCTGAAATGCTTAAGCAAGCACACAAAACTATAGAGAATGCATCAACAAGGGTAAATTTCTATTTTTGGACAAGTATTCAACTACAGAAAATGTTGTGTTCAATGGTGACCTCATTGAGCATGGTTTCAGGCTTAAGGGGGGTAATGGTCAGGAATCCCACGTAAATATGGCCTTTATTCTTTAATATTCATGTCAAATCAATGCCAGAGGCAAGATTTTGAACTGTATTATCACTTATTTTCATTTTTTTCTCTTTAGGGCAACATCAGCAGCATTCCTTTTTGAGCAATGCAGGGCAAATAGCTATATATGGGAAAAAAAAATTTGGGAGCTATCACCGAAATAACACCTTTCCTAAATATCATTTCCATCCTAGAATACTGCCATGACCTCAAAAAGTATCTACGTTTTGCAGGAATCCTAACCCTAACCCTAGCTTTGGGTTTGCACTAGGTTAGGGTTAGGGTTCAGAATTCCTCTAAAGAATTAATGCAACATTCCACTCATTTCAGAGCAAAATATGCTTCACTGAAACAATATAATAATCTGAAATTCTTAAGCAAGCACACCAAACTATAGAGAATGCATCAACAAGGGTAATATTCTATTTTTGGACAAGTATTCTACTACTGAAAATGTTGTGTTCAAAGGTGACCTCATTGAGTATGGTTTCAGGCTTAAGGGGGGTAATAGTCAAGAATCCCACATAAATATGGCCTTTATTCCTTAATATTCATGTCAATTCAATGCCAGAGACAAGATTTTGAACTGTATTATCACTTATTTTCACATTTTTGTCTTTAGGACAACATCAGCAACATTCCTTATTGAGCAATGCAGGGCAAATAGCTATATATGGAAAAAAAATTTTGGGAGCTATCACCGAAATAACACCTTTCCTAAATATCATTTCCATCCTAGAATACTGCCATGACCTCAAAAAGTATCTACATTTTGCAGGAATCCGAACCCTAACCCTAGCTTTAGGTTTGCACTAGGTTAGGGTTAGGGTTCAGAATTCCTCCAAAGAATTAATGCAACATTCCACTCATTTCAGAGCAAAATATGCTTCACTGAAACAATATATTAATCTGAAATTCTTAAGCAAGCACACCAAACTATAGAGAATGCATCAACAAGGGTAAAATTCTATTTTTGGACAAGTATTCTACTACTGAAAATGTTGTGTTCAAAGGTGACCTCATTGAGCATGGTTTCAGGCTTAAGGGGGGTAATAGTCAGGAATCCCACATAAATATGGCCTTTATTCCTTAATATTCATGTCAATTCAATGCCAGAGACAAGATTTTGAACTGTATTATCACTTATTTTCACATTTTTGTCTTTAGGACAACATCAGCAACATTCCTTTTTGAGCAATGCAGGGCAAATAGCTATATATGGAAAAAAAATTTTGGGAGCTATCACCGAAATAACACCTTTCCTAAATATCATTTCCATCCTAGAATACTGCCATGACCTCAAAAAGTATCTACGTATTGCAGGAATCCTAACCCTAACCCTAGCTTTGGGTTTGCACTAGGTTAGGGTTAGGGTTCAGAATTCCTCCAAAGAATTAATGCAACCTTCCACTCCTTTAACGGCAAAATATACTTTACTGAAACAATATATTTGTCTGAAATGCTTAAGCAAGCACACAAAACTATAGAGAATGCATCAACAAGGGTAAATTTCTATTATTGGACAAGTATTCAACTACAGAAAATGTTGTGTTCAATGGTGACCTCATTGAGCATGGTTTCAGGCTTAAGGGGGGTAATAGTTAGGAATCCCACATAAATATGGCCTTTATTCCTTAATATTCATGTCAATTCAATGCCACAGGCAAGATTTTGAACTGTATTATCACTTATATTCAAACTTTTGCCTTTAAGACAACATCAGCAACATTCCTTTTTGAGCAATGCAGGGCAAATAGCAATATATGGAAAAAAAATTTTTTAGAGCTACCACCGAAATAACACCTTTCCTAAATATCATTTCCATCCTAGAACACTGCTATGACCTCAAAAAGTATCTACGTTTTGCAGCAATCCTAACCCTAACCCTAGCTTTGGGTTTGCACTAGGTTAGGGTTAGGGTTCAGAATTCCTCCAAAGAATTAATGCAACCTTCCACTCCTTTAACGGCAAAATATACTTCACTGAAACAATATATTTGTCTGAAATGCTTAAGCAAGCACACAAAACTATAGAGAATGCATCAACAAGGGTAAATTTCTATTTTTGGACAAGTATTCAACTACAGAAAATGTTGTGTTCAATGGTGACCTCACTGAGCATGGTTTCAGACTTAAGGGGGGTAATAGTTAGGAATCCCACATAAATATGGCCTTTATTCCTTAATATTCATGTCAATTCAATGCCAGAGGCAAGATTTTGAACTGTATTATCACTTATATTCAAACTTTTGCCTTTAAGACAACATCAGCAACATTCCTTTTTGAGCAATGCAGGGCAAATAGCAATATATGGAAAAAAAATTTTTTAGAGCTACCACCGAAATAACACCTTTCCTAAATATCATTTCCATCCTAGAACACTGCTATGACCTCAAAAATATCTACGTATTGCAGGAATCCTAACCCTAACCCTAGCTTTGGGTTTGCACTAGGTTAGGGTTAGAGTTCAGAATTCCTCTAAAGAATTAATGCAACCTTCCACTCATTTTAGGGCAAAATATGCTTCACTGAAACAATATATTTGTCTGAAATGCTTAAGCAAGCACACCAAACTATAGAGAATGCATCAACAAGGGTAAAATTCTATTTTTGGACAAGTATTCTACTACTGAAAATGTTGTGTTCAAATGTGACCTCATTGAGCATGGTTTCAGGCTAAAGGGGGGTAATGGTCAGGAATCCCACATAAATATGGCCTTTATTCCTTAATATTCATGTCAATTCAATGAAAGAGGCAAGATTTTGAACTGTATTATCACTTATTTTCAAACTTTTGCCTTTAGGACAACATCAGCAGCATTCCTTTTTGAGCAATGCAGGGCAATTAGCTCTATATGGAATAATTTTTTTTTAGAGCTATCACCGAAATAACACCTTTCCTAAATATCATTTCCATCCTAGAATACTGCCATGACCTCAAAAAGTATCTACGTATTGCAGGAATCCTAACCCTAACCCTAGCTTTGGGTTTGCACTAGGTTAGGGTTAGGGTTCAGAATTCCTCCAAAGAATTAATGCAACCTTCCACTCCTTTAACGGCAAAATATACTTCACTGAAACAATATATTTGTCTGAAATGCTTAAGCAAGCACACAAAACTATAGAGAATGCATCAACAAGGGTAAATTTCTATTATTGGACAAGTATTCAACTACAGAAAATGTTGTGTTCAATGGTGACCTCATTGAGCATGGTTTCAGGCTTAAGGGGGGTAATAGTTAGGAATCCCACATAAATATGGCCTTTATTCCTTAATATTCATGTCAATTCAATGCCACAGGCAAGATTTTGAACTGTATTATCACTTATATTCAAACTTTTGCCTTTAAGACAACATCAGCAACATTCCTTTTTGAGCAATGCAGGGCAAATAGCAATATATGGAAAAAAAATTTTTTAGAGCTACCACCGAAATAACACCTTTCCTAAATATCATTTCCATCCTAGAACACTGCTATGACCTCAAAAAGTATCTACGTTTTGCAGCAATCCTAACCCTAACCCTAGCTTTGGGTTTGCACTAGGTTAGGGTTAGGGTTCAGAATTCCTCCAAAGAATTAATGCAACCTTCCACTCCTTTAACGGCAAAATATACTTCACTGAAACAATATATTTGTCTGAAATGCTTAAGCAAGCACACAAAACTATAGAGAATGCATCAACAAGGGTAAATTTCTATTTTTGGACAAGTATTCAACTACAGAAAATGTTGTGTTCAATGGTGACCTCACTGAGCATGGTTTCAGACTTAAGGGGGGTAATAGTTAGGAATCCCACATAAATATGGCCTTTATTCCTTAATATTCATGTCAATTCAATGAAAGAGGCAAGATTTTGAACTGTATTATCACTTATTTTCAAACTTTTGCCTTTAAGACAACATCAGCAGCATTCCTTTTTGAGCAATGCAGGGCAATTAGCTCTATATGGAATAATTTTTTTTTAGAGCTATCACCGAAATAACACCTTTCCTAAATATCATTTCCATCCTAGAATACTGCCATGACCTCAAAAAGTATCTACATTTTGCAGGAATCCGAACCCTAACCCTAGCTTTGGGTTTGCACTAGGTTAGGGTTAGGGTTCAGAATTCCTCCAAAGAATTAATGCAACATTCCACTCATTTCAGAGCAAAATATGCTTCACTGAAACAATATATTAATCTGAAATTCTTAAGCAAGCACACCAAACTATAGAGAATGCATCAACAAGGGTAAAATTCTATTTTTGGACAAGTATTCAACTACAGAAAATGTTGTGTTCAATGGTGACCTCACTGAGCATGGTTTCAGACTTAAGGGGGGTAATAGTTAGGAATCCCACATAAATATGGCCTTTATTCCTTAATATTCATGTCAATTCAATGCCAGAGGCAAGATTTTGAACTGTATTATCACTTATATTCAAACTTTTGCCTTTAAGACAACATCAGCAACATTCCTTTTTGAGCAATGCAGGGCAAATAGCAATATACTGTATGGAAAAAAACATTTTTAGAGCTACCACCGAAATAACACCTTTCCTAAATATCATTTCCATCCTAGAATACTGCCATGACCTCAAAAAGTATCTACGTTTTGCACGAATCCAAACCCTAATCCTAGCTTTGGGTTTGCACTAGGTTAGGGTTAGGGTTCAGAATTCCTCCAAAGAATTAATGCAACATTCCACTCATTTCAGAGCAAAATATGCTTCACTGAAAGAATATATTAATCTGAAATTCTTAAGAAAGCACACCAAACTATAGAGAATGCATCAACAAGGGTAATATTCTATTATTGGACAAGTATTCAACTACAGAAAATGTTGTGTTCAATGGTGACCTCATTGAGCATGGTTTCAGGCTTAAGGGGGGTAATAGTTAGGAATCCCACATAAATATGGCCTTTATTCCTTAATATTCATGTCAATTCAATGCCACAGGCAAGATTTTGAACTGTATTATCACTTATATTCAAACTTTTGCCTTTAAGACAACATCAGCAACATTCCTTTTTGAGCAATGCAGGGCAAATAGCAATATATGGAAAAAAAATTTTTTAGAGCTACCACCGAAATAACACCTTTCCTAAATATCATTTCCATCCTAGAACACTGCTATGACCTCAAAAAGTATCTACGTTTTGCAGCAATCCTAACCCTAACCCTAGCTTTGGGTTTGCACTAGGTTAGGGTTCAGAATTCCTCCAAAGAATTAATGCAACCTTCCACTCCTTTAACCGCAAAATATACTTCACTGAAACAATATATTTGTCTGAAATGCTTAAGCAAGCACACAAAACTATAGAGAATGCATCAACAAGGGTAAATTTCTATTTTTGGACAAGTATTCAACTACAGAAAATGTTGTGTTCAATGGTGACCTCACTGAGCATGGTTTCAGACTTAAGGGGGGTAATAGTTAGGAATCCCACATAAATATGGCCTTTATTCCTTAATATTCATGTCAATTCAATGCCACAGGCAAGATTTTGAACTGTATTATCACTTATATTCAAACTTTTGCCTTTAAGACAACATCAGCAACATTCCTTTTTGAGCAATGCAGGGCAAATAGCAATATATGGAAAAAAAAATTTTTAGAGCTACCACCGAAATAACACCTTTCCTAAATATCATTTCCATCCTAGAACACTGCTATGACCTCAAAAATATCTACGTATTGCAGGAATCCTAACCCTAACCCTAGCTTTGGGTTTGCACTAGGTTAGGGTTAGAGTTCAGAATTCCTCTAAAGAATTAATGCAACCTTCCACTCATTTTAGGGCAAAATATGCTTCACTGAAACAATATATTGGTCTGAAATGCTTAAGCAAGCACACCAAACTATAGAGAATGCATCAACAAGGGTAAAATTCTATTTTTGGACAAGTATTCTACTACTGAAAATGTTGTGTTCAAATGTGACCTCATTGAGCATGGTTTCAGGCTAAAGGGGGGTAATGGTCAGGAATCCCACATAAATATGGCCTTTATTCCTTAATATTCATGTCAATTCAATGCCACAGGCAAGATTTTGAACTGTATTATCACTTATATTCAAACTTTTGCCTTTAAGACAACATCAGCAACATTCCTTTTTGAGCAATGCAGGGCAAATAGCAATATATGGAAAAAAAATTTTTTAGAGCTACCACCGAAATAACACCTTTCCTAAATATCATTTCCATCCTAGAACACTGCTATGACCTCAAAAAGTATCTACGTATTGCAGGAATCCTAACCCTAACCCTAGCTTTGGGTTTGCACTAGGTTAGGGTTAGGGTTCAGAATTCCTCTAAAGAATTAATGCAACATTCCACTCATTTCAGAGCAAAATATGCTTCACTGAAACAATATATTGGTCTGAAATGCTTAAGCAAGCACACAAAACTATAGAGAATGCATCAACAAGGGTAAAATTCTATTTTTGGACAAGTATTCAACTACAGAAAATGTTGTGTTCAATGGTGACCTCATTGAGCATGGTTTCAGGCTTAAGGGGGGTAATAGTCAGGAATCCCACATAAATATGGCCTTTATTCCTTAATATTCATGTCAATTCAATGCCAGAGACAAGATTTTGAACTGTATTATCACTTATTTTCACATTTTTGTCTTTAGGACAACATCAGCAACATTCCTTTTTGAGCAATGCAGGGCAAATAGCTATATATGGAAAAAAAATTTTGGGAGCTATCACCGAAATAACACCTTTCCTAAATATCATTTCCATCCTAGAATACTGCCATGACCTCAAAAAGTATCTACATTTTGCAGGAATCCGAACCCTAACCCTAGCTTTGGGTTTGCACTAGGTTAGGGTTAGGGTTCAGAATTCCTCCAAAGAATTAATGCAACCTTACACTCATTTAAGGGCAAAATATGCTTCACTGAAACAATATATTGGTCTGAAATGCTTAAGCAAGCACACAAAACTATAGAGAATGCATCAACAAGGGTAAATTTCTATTATTGGACAAGTATTCAACTACAGAAAATGTTGTGTTCAATGGTGACCTCACTGAGCATGGTTTCAGACTTAAGGGGGGTAATAGTTAGGAATCCCACATAAATATGGCCTTTATTCCTTAATATTCATGTCAATTCAATGCCAGAGGCAAGATTTTGAACTGTATTATCACTTATATTCAAACTTTTGCCTTTAAGACAACATCAGCAACATTCCTTTTTGAGCAATGCAGGGCAAATAGCAATATATGGAAAAAAAATTTTTTAGAGCTACCACCGAAATAACACCTTTCCTAAATATCATTTCCATCCTAGAATACTGCCATGACCTCAAAAAGTATCTACGTTTTGCACGAATCCAAACCCTAAGCCTAGCTTTGGGTTTGCACTAGGTTAGGGTTAGGGTTCAGAATTCCTCCAAAGAATTAATGCAACCTTACACTCATTTAAGGGCAAAATATGCTTCACTGAAACAATATATTGGTCTGAAATGCTTAAGCAAGCACACAAAACTATAGAGAATGCATCAACAAGGGTAAAATTCTATTTTTGGACAAGTAATCAACTACAGAAAATGTTGTGTTCAATGGTGACCTCATTGAGCATGGTTTCAGGCTTAAGGGGGGTAATAGTTAGGAATCCCACATAAATATGGCATTTATTCCTTAATATTCATGTCAATTCAATGCCAGAGGCAAGATTTTGAACTGTATTATCACTTATATTCAAACTTTTGCCTTTAAGACAACATCAGCAACATTCCTTTTTGAGCAATGCAGGGCAAATAGCAATATATGGAAAAAAAATTTTTTAGAGCTACCACCGAAATAACACCTTTCCTAAATATCATTTCCATCCTAGAACACTGCTATGACCTCAAAAAGTATCTACGTATTGCAGCAATCCTAACCCTAACCCTAGCTTTGGGTTTGCACTAGGTTAGGGTTAGGGTTCAGAGTTCCTCTAAAGAATTAATGCAATATTCCACTCATTTCAGAGCAAGATATGCTTCACTGAAACAATATATTGGTCTGAAATGCTTAAGCAAGCACACCAAACTATAGAGAATGCATCAACAAGGGTAAAATTCTATTTTTGGACAAGTATTCTACTACTGAAAATGTTGTGTTCAAAGGTGACCTCATTGAGCATGGTTTCAGGCTTAAGGGGGGTAATAGTCAGGAATCCCACATAAATATGGCCTTTATTCCTTAATATTCATGTCAATTCAATGCCAGAGACAAGATTATGAACTGTATTATCACTTATTTTCACATTTTTGTCTTAAGGACAACATCAGCAACATTCCTTTTTGAGCAATGCAGGGCAAATAGCAATATATGGAAAAAAAAATTTTAGAGCTACCACCGAAATAACACCTTTCCTAAATATCATTTCCATCCTAGAACACTGCTATGACCTCAAAAAGTATCTACGTATTGCAGGAATCCTAACCCTAACCCTAGCTTTGGGTTTGCACTAGGTTAGGGTTAGGGTTCAGAATTCCTCTAAAGAATTGATGCAACCTTCCACTCATTTTAGGGCAAAATATGCTTCACTGAAACAATATATTGGTCTGAAATGCTTAAGCAAGCACACCAAACTATAGAGAATGCATACACAAAGGTAAAATTCTATTTTTGGAGAAAGAGTCTAATACTGAAAATGTTGTGTTCAACGGTGACCTCATTGAGCATGGTTTCAGGCTTAAGGGGGGTAATGGTCAGGAATCCCAAGTAAATATGGCCTTTATTCCTTAATATTCATGTCAAATCAATGCCAGAGGCAAGATTTTGAACTGTATTATCACTTATATTCAAACTTTTGCCTTTAAGACAACATCAGCAACATTCCTTTTTGAGCAAAGCAGGGCAAAAAGCAATATATGGAAAAAAATTTTTTTAGAGCTACCACCGAAATAACACCTTTCCTAAATATCATTTCCATCCTAGAACACTGCTATGACCTCAAAAAGTATCTACGTATTGCAGGAATCCTAACCCTAACCCTAGCTTTGGGTTTGCACTTGGTTAGGGTTAGGGTTCAGAATTCCGCAAAAGAATTAATGCAACCTTCCACTCATTTTAGGGCAAAATATGCTTCACTGAAACAATATATTGGTCTGAAATGCTTAAGCAAGCACACCAAACTATAGAGAATGCATCAACAAGGGTAAAATTCTATTTTTGGACAAGTATTCTACTACTGAAAATGTTGTGTTCAAATGTGACCTCATTGAGCATGGTTTCAGGCTAAAGGGGGGTAATGGTCATGAATCCCACATAAATATGGCTTTTATTCCTTAATATTCAGGTCAATTCAATGCCACAGGCAAGATTTTGAACTGTATTATCACTTATATTCAAACTTTTGCCTTTAAGACAACATCAGCAACATTCCTTTTTGAGCAATGCAGGGCAATTAGCTGTATATGGAAAAAAAATTTTTTAGAGCTACCACCGAAATAACACCTTTCCTAAATATCATTTCCATCCTAGAACACTGCTATGACCTCAAAAAGTATCTACGTATTGCAGGAATCCTAACCCTAACCCTAGCTTTGGGTTTGCACTAGGTTAGGGTTAGGGTTCAGAATTCCTCTAAAGAATTAATGCAACATTCCACTCATTTCAGAGCAAAATATGCTTCACTGAAACAATATATTGGTCTGAAATGCTTAAGCAAGCACACAAAACTATAGAGAATGCATCAACAAGGGTAAAATTCTATTTTTGGACAAGTATTCAACTACAGAAAATGTTGTGTTCAATGGTGACCTCATTGAGCATGGTTTCAGGCTTAAGGGGGGTAATAGTCAGGAATCCCACGTAAATATGGCCTTTATTCCTTAATATTCATGTCAATTCAATGAAAGAGGCAAGATTTTGAACTGTATTATCACTTATTTTCAAACTTTTGCCTTTAGGACAACATCAGCAGCATTCCTTTTTGAGCAATGCAGGGCAAATAGCTGTATATGGAATAATTTTTTTTTAGAGCTATCACCGAAATAACACCTTTCCTAAATATCATTTACATCCTAGAACACTGCTATGACCTCAAAAAGTATCTACGTTTTGCAGCAATCCTAACCCTAACCCTAGCTTTGGGTTTGCACTAGGTTAGGGTTAGGGTTCAGAATTCCTCCAAAGAATTAATGCAACCTTCCACTCATTTAAGGGCAAAATATGCTTCACTGAAACAATATATTTGTCTGAAATGCTTAAGCAAGCACACAAAACTATAGAGAATGCATCAACAAGGGTAAATTTCTATTCTTGGACAAGTATTCAACTACAGAAAATGTTGTGTTCAATGGTGACCTCATTGAGCATGGTTTCAGGCTTAAGGGGGGTAATGGTCAGGAATCCCACGTAAATATGGCCTTTATTGTTTAATATTCATGTCAAATCAATGCCAGAGGCAAGATTTTGAACTGTATTATCACTTATATTCAAGCTTTTGCCTTTAAGACAACATCAGCAACATTCCTTTTTGAGCAATGCAGGGCAAATAGCAATATATGGAAAAAAAATTTTTTAGAGCTACCACCGAAATAACACCTTTCCTAAATATCATTTCCATCCTAGAACACTGCTATGACCTCAAAAAGTATCTACGTTTTGCAGCAATCCTAACCCTAACCCTAGCTTTGGGTTTGCACTAGGTTAGGGTTAGGGTTCAGAATTCCTCTAAAGAATTAATGCAACCTTCCACTCATTTTAGGGCAAAATATGCTTCACTGAAACAATATATTGGTCTGAAATGCTTAAGCAAGCACACCAAACTATAGAGAATGCATCAACAAGGGTAAAATTCTATTTTTGGACAAGTATTCTACTACTGAAAATGTTGTGTTCAAATGTGACCTCATTGAGCATGGTTTCAGGCTAAAGGGGGGTAATGGTCATGAATCCCACATAAATATGGCTTTTATTCCTTAAAATTCATGTCAATTCAATGCCACAGGTAAGATTTTGAACTGTATTATCACTTATATTCAAACTTTTGCCTTTAAGACAACATCAGCAACATTCCTTTTTGAGCAATGCAGGGCAAATAGCAATATATGGAAAAAAAATTTTTTAGAGCTACCACCGAAATAACACCTTTCCTAAAACTCATTTCCATCCTAGAACACTGCTATGACCTCAAAAAGTATCTACGTATTGCAGGAATCCTAACCCTAACCCAAGCTTTGGGTTTGCACTAGGTTAGTGTTAGGGTTCAGAATTCCTCCAAAGAATTAATGCAACATTCCACTCATTTCAGAGCAAAATATGCTTCACTGAAACAATATATTGGTCTGAAATACTTAAGCAAGCACACCAAATTATAGAGAATGCATACACAAAGGTAAAATTCTATTTTTGGACAAATATTCTAATACTGAAAATGTTGTGTTCAACGGTGACCTCATTGAGCATGGTTTCAGGCTTAAGGGGGGTAATGGTCAGGAATCCCACGTAAATATGGCCTTTATTCTTTAATATTCATGTAAAATCAATGCCAGAGGCAAGATTTTGAACTGTATTATCACTTATTTTCATTTTTTTCTCTTTAGGGCAACATCAGCAACATTCCTTTTTGAGCAATGCAGGGCAAATAGCTATATATGGAAAAAAAAATTTGGGGAGCTATCACCGAAATAACACCTTTCCTAAATATCATTTCCATCCTAGAATACTGCCATGACCTCAAAAAGTATCTACGTTTTGCAGGAATCCTAACCCTAACCCTAGCTTTGGGTTTGCACTAGGTTAGGGTTAGGGTTCAGAATTCCTCCAAAGAATTAATGCAACATTCCACTCATTTCAGAGCAAAATATGCTTCACTGAAACAATATATTAATCTGAAATTCTTAAGCAAGCACACCAAACTATAGAGAATGCATCAACAAGGGTAAAATTCTATTTTTGGACAAGTATTCTACTACTGAAAATGTTGTGTTCAAAGGTGACCTCATTGAGCATGGTTTCAGGCTTAAGGGGGGTAATAGTCAAGAATCCCACATAAATATGGCCTTTATTCCTTAATATTCATGTCAATTCAATGCCAGAGACAAGATTTTGAACTGTATTATCACTTATTTTCACATTTTTGTCTTTAGGACAACATCAGCAACATTCCTTTTTGAGCAATGCAGGGCAAATAGCTATATATGGAAAAAAAATTTTGGGAGCTATCACCGAAATAACACCTTTCCTAAATATCATTTCCATCCTAGAATACTGCCATGACCTCAAAAAGTATCTACATTTTGCAGGAATCCGAACCCTAACCCTAGCTTTGGGTTTGCACTAGGTTAGGGTTAGGGTTCAGAATTCCTCCAAAGAATTAATGCAACCTTACACTCATTTAAGGGCAAAATATGCTTCACTGAAACAATATATTGGTCTGAAATGCTTAAGCAAGCACACAAAACTATAGAGAATGCATCAACAAGGGTAAAATTCTATTTTTGGACAAGTATTCAACTACAGAAAATGTTGTGTTCAATGGTGACCTCATTGAGCATGGTTTCAGGCTTAAGGGGGGTAATAGTCAGGAATCCCACGTCAATATGGCCTTTATTCCTTAATATTCATGTCAATTCAATGAAAGAGGCAAGATTTTGAACTGTATTATCACTTATTTTCAAACTTTTGCCTTTAGGACAACATCAGCAGCATTCCTTTTTGAGCAATGCAGGGCAATTAGCTCTATATGGAAATATTTTTTTTTAGAGCTATCACCGAAATAACACCTTTCCTAAATATCATTTCCATCCTAGAACACTGCTATGACCTCAAAAAGTATCTACGTTTTGCAGCAATCCTAACCCTAACCCTAGCTTTGGGTTTGCACTAGGTTAGGGTTAGGGTTCAGAATTCCTCCAAAGAATTAATGCAACATTCCACTCATTTAAGGGCAAAATATGCTTCACTGAAACAATATATTGGTCTGAAATGCTTAAGCAAGCACACCAAATTATAGAGAATGCATCAACAAGGGTAAAATTCTATTTTTGGACAAGTATTCTACTACTGAAATTGTTGTGTTCAAAGGTGACCTCATTGAGCATGGTTTCAGGCTTAAGGGGGGTAATGGTCAGGAATCCCACATAAATATGGCCTTTATTCCTTAATATTCATGTCAATTTAATGCCAGACGCAAGATTTTGAACTGTATTATCACTTCTTTTCAATTTTTTTCTTTAGGGCAACATCAGCAACATTCCTTTTTGAGCAATGCAGGGCAAATACTTATATATGGAAAAAAAAATTTTGGGAGCTATCACCGAAATAACACCTTTCCTAAATATCATTTCCATCCTATAACAGTGCTATGACCTCAAAAAGTATCTACGTTTTGCAGCAATCCTAACCCTAACCCTAGCTTTGGGTTTGCACTAGGTTAGGGTTAGGGTTCAGAATTCCTCCAAAGAATTAATGCAACCTTCCACTCATTTAAGGGCAAAATATGCTTCACTGAAACAATATATTTGTCTGAAATGCTTAAGCAAGCACACAAAACTATAGAGAATGCATCAACAAGGGTAAATTTCTATTTTTGGACAAGTATTCAACTACAGAAAATGTTGTGCTCAATGGTGACCTCATTGAGCATGGTTTCAGGCTTAAGGGGGGTAATAGTTAGGAATCCCACGTAAATATGGCCTTTAGTCCTTAATATTCATGTCAATTCAATGCCAGAGACAAGATTTTGAACTGTATTATCACTTATTTTCAATTTTTTCTCTTTAGGGCAACATCAGCAACATTCCTTTTTGAGCAATGCAGGGCAAATAGCAATATATGGAAAAAAAAATTTTGGGAGCTATCACCGAAATAACACCTTTCCTAAATATCATTTCCATCCTAGAATACTGCCATGACCTCAAAAAGTATCTACGTTTTGCAGGAATCCGAACCCTAACCCTAGCTTTGGGTTTGCACTAGGTTAGGGTTAGGGTTCAGAATTCCTCCAAAGAATTAATGCAACCTTCCACTCATTTAAGGGCAAAATATGCTTCACTGAAACAATATATTGGTCTGAAATGCTTAAGCAAGCACACCAAACTATAGAGAATGCATCAACAAGGGTAAAATTCTATTTTTGGACAAGTATTCTACTACTGAAAATGTTGTGTTCAAATGTGACCTCATTGAGCATGGTTTCAGGCTAAAGGGGGGTAATGGTCAGGACTCCCACATAAATATGGCCTTTATTCCTTAATATTCATGCCAATTCAATGCCACAGGCAAGATTTTGAACTGTATTATCACTTATATTCAAACTTTTGCCTTTAAGACAACATCAGCAACATTCCTTTTTGAGCAATGCAGGGCAATTAGATGTATATGGAAAAAAAATTTTTTAGAGCTACCACCGAAATAACACCTTTCCTAAATATCATTTCCATCCTAGAACACTGCTATGACCTCAAAAAGTATCTACGTATTGCAGGAATCCTAACCCTAACCCTAGCTTTGGGTTTGCACTAGGTTAGGGTTAGGGTTCAGAATTCCTCTAAAGAATTAATGCAACATTCCACTCATTTCAGAGCAAAATATGCTTCACTGAAACAATATATTGGTCTGAAATGCTTAAGCAAGCACACAAAACTATAGAGAATGCATCAACAAGGGTAAAATTCTATTTTTGGACAAGTATTCAACTACAGAAAATGTTGTGTTCAATGGTGACCTCATTGAGCATGGTTTCAGGCTTAAGGGGGGTAATAGTCATGAATCCCACGTAAATATGGCCTTTATTCCTTAATATTCATGTCAATTCAATGCCAGAGGCAAGATTTTGAACTGTATTATCACTTATTTTCAATTTTGTCTCTTTAGGGCAACATCAGCAACATTCCTTTTTGAGCAATGCAGGGCAAATAGCTATATATGGAAAAAAAAATTTTGGGAGCTATCACCGAAATAACACCTTTCCTAAATATCATTTCCATCCTAGAATACTGCCATGACCTCAAAAAGTATCTACGTTTTGCAGGAATCCTAACCCTAACCCTAGCTTTGGGTTTGCACTAGGTTAGGGTTAGGGTTCAGAATTCCTCCAAAGAATTAATGCAACATTCCACTCATTTCAGAGCAAAATATGCTTCACTGAAACAATATATTAATCTGAAATTCTTAAGCAAGCACACCAAACTATAGAGAATGCATCAACAAGGGTAAAATTCTATTTTTGGACAAGTATTCTACTATTGAAAATGTTGTGTTCAAAGGTGACCTCATTGAGCATGGTTTCAGGCTTAAGGGGGGTAATAGTCAGGAATCCCACATAAATATGGCCTTTATTCCTTAATATTCATGTCAATTCAATGCCAGAGACAAGATTTTGAACTGTATTATCACTTATTTTCACATTTTTGTCTTTAGGACAACATCAGCAACATTCCTTTTTGAGCAATGCAGGGCAAATACTTATATATGGAAAAAAACTTTTGGGAGCTATCACCGAGATAACACCTTTCCTAAATATCATTTCCATCCTAGAATACTGCCATGACCTCAAAAAGTATCTACATTTTGCAGGAATCCGAACCCTAACCCTAGCTTTGGGTTTGCACTAGGTTAGGGTTAGGGTTCAGAATTCCTCCAAAGAATTAATGCAACCTTACACTCATTTAAGGGCAAAATATGCTTCACTGAAACAATATATTGGTCTGAAATGCTTAAGCAAGCACACAAAACTATAGAGAATGCATCAACAAGGGTAAAATTCTATTTTTGGACAAGTATTCTACTACTGAAAATGTTGTGTTCAAATGTGACCTCATTGAGCATGGTTTCAGGCTTAAGGGGGGTAATGGTCAGGAATCCCACATAAATATGGCCTTTATTCCTTAATATTCATGTCAATTCAATGCCAGAGACAAGATTTTGAACTGTATTATCACTTATTTTCAAATTTTTGTCTTTAGGGCAACATCAGCAACATTGCTTTTTGAGCAATGCAGGGCAAATAGCAATATATGGAAAAAGATTTTTTTAGAGCTACCACCAAAATAACACCTTTCCTAAATATCATTTCCATCCTAGAACACTGCTATGACCTCAAAAAGTATCTACGTATTGCAGGAATCCTAACCCTAACCCTAGCTTTGGGTTTGCACTAGGTTAGGGTTAGGGTTCAGAATTCCTCTAAAGAATTAATGCAACATTCCACTCATTTTAGGGCAAAATATGCTTCACTGAAACAATATATTGGTCTGAAATGCTTAAGCAAGCACACCAAACTATAGAGAATGCATACACAAAGGTAAAATTCTATTTTTGGACAAATATTCTAATACTGAAAATGTTGTGTTCAACGGTGACCTCATTGAGCATGGTTTCAGGCTTAACGGGGGTAATAGTCAGGAATCCCACATAAATATGGCCTTTATTCCTTAATATTCATGTCAATTCAATGCCAGAGGCAAGATTTTGAACTGTATTATCACTTATTTTCAAACTTTTGCCTTTAGGACAACATCAGCAACATTCCTTTTTGAGCAATGCAGGGCAAATAGCAATATATGGAAAAAAAATTTTTTAGAGCTACCACCGAAATAACACCTTTCCTAAATATCATTTCCATCCTAGAATACTGCCATGACCTCAAAAAGTATCTACGTTTTGCAGGAATCCTAACCCTAACCCTAGCTTTGGGTTTGCACTAGGTTAGGGTTAGGGTTCAGAATTCCTCCAAAGAATTAATGCAACCTTCCACTCATTTAAGGGCAAAATATGCTTCACTGAAACAATATATTGGTCTGAAATGCTTAAGCAAGCACACCAAACTATAGAGAATGCATCAACAAGGGTAAAATTCTATTTTTGGACAAGTATTCTACTACTGAAAATGTTGTGTTCAAATGTGACCTCATTGAGCATGGTTTCAGGCTAAAGGGGGGTAATGGTCAGGATTCCCACATAAATATGGCCTTTATTCCTTAATATTCATGCCAATTCAATGCCACAGGCAAGATTTTGAACTGTATTATCACTTATATTCAAACTTTTGCCTTTAAGACAACATCAGCAACATTCCTTTTTGAGCAATGCAGGGCAATTAGATGTATATGGAAAAAAAATTTTTTAGAGCTACCACCGAAATAACACCTTTCCTAAATATCATTTCCATCCTAGAACACTGCTATGACCTCAAAAAGTATCTACGTATTGCAGGAATCCTAACCCTAACCCTAGCTTTGGGTTTGCACTAGGTTAGGGTTAGGGTTCAGAATTCCTCTAAAGAATTAATGCAACATTCCACTCATTTCAGAGCAAAATATGCTTCACTGAAACAATATATTGGTCTGAAATGCTTAAGCAAGCACACAAAACTATAGAGAATGCATCAACAAGGGTAAAATTCTATTTTTGGACAAGTATTCAACTACAGAAAATGTTGTGTTCAATGGTGACCTCATTGAGCATGGTTTCAGGCTTAAGCGTGAATCCCACGTAAATATGGCCTTTATTCCTTAATATTCATGTCAATTCAATGCCAGAGGCAAGATTTTGAACTGTATTATCACTTATTTTCAATTTTGTCTCTTTAGGGCAACATCAGCAACATTCCTTTTTGAGCAATGCAGGGCAAATAGCTATATATGGAAAAAAAAATTTTGGGAGCTATCACCGAAATAACACCTTTCCTAAATATCATTTCCATCCTAGAATACTGCCATGACCTCAAAAAGTATCTACGTTTTGCAGGAATCCTAACCCTAACCCTAGCTTTGGGTTTGCACTAGGTTAGGGTTAGGGTTCAGAATTCCTCCAAAGAATTAATGCAACCATTGTCCATTCAATGCCAAACATAAGATTTTGAACTGTATTATCACTTATTTTCAAACTTTTGCCTTTAGGAGAACATCAGCAACATTATGGGGAATTTTAGAGTTGGGTCTGACACCGAACCAACCTTGGTGTCATAAAATCACACTTCCACTCTAATATGGCCCATATCCACGTTGCCAATCTGAATTTCCCTGTTGTCTAATTCTTAATGTAGTTCTTTCAGAGTTTCACATCAGCGACTAATTTTTATCCCAGTGCTAAAACCTCCTTTCCAAGTAGAACCAACTGGCTTCGCGGAGAGTGAACACACTGGCAACAGTTAAACCTATAGTGTATGCATACTAATATTCCTAACCTGGGAAATACCTGCTGTCGCTAATCACTGAGCTGATGGACATACTCTGAACACTCTCATTTGTTCACTTCAGTGTTGATGCCTTAACTAACATAACCCAAATGAGACAATCACATGAGACTGGTCTAAGAGACTATGCAGGTATGATCTAAAAAAACTAGACATTTATACCTGTGTTTTTTACCAATTTATAGAGAAACCTAATTGAAATCACCTGGCGTGATATTTAGATTATAGTGTGAATGACTATACTTACTGAGGCTGTTTTAGCCACACTCTAGTGACATAAACTGACAAGGACAGTTCACAGAGATAGCTGCTCCATTACAGCTAGATTATTACTGTGCTAGAATCAGTCTGGAGAAGAACAGCCACATACTATACATTCCTAGGCTTCAGGGAACGCGCTACACTGAAACACAAAATATACAAAACTTCCAGGTATGAGCAGTGCCCATTTCTGTGATTCAGAACGAGGCAACAAAACCTCCAGTGACGTTTCAGCCTTACTACATTGTAAACAAGTAGGCTTGTGAATACATCTATTTTAATCTAATAGAAATATTGCATTATATTAGTAATTATGGTGATAATGAGCAGGAAGGGCTGTATCACGTCAATTCATGGAAACTCGAATGCAAGTTTGCAACCACATTGCAACTTACAATACTTTCAGAAAGTTCATGATTTTGTGCTTAATTCAAAATTTGTACAATGTTTCTATAATGTAAGTGAATTTATTTTGTTACTGGTTACAGATAACCTGTTTGAGAAATTGGGACTGCAGTTCCCCTTTAAACAAAGGGTAATGAAGAATATGAAATTTCCTCATAACCATTTGTTACAAACTACCAAAATGGTGCCCGTTTGTTTGTAACCTTTATTATCTTGTTCAATTTTGCATGTGACGACCTGCATTAAGTTATTTTTTTGTTTCTTCAGTTTTGTGATGTCATATATTGTTGGGATATTCTACCTTAACTCACAAAAATAAAAGTTACTAGTAATATGATTTTTGCAATGGATGATTTACTGTGCATAAAAATCCAGATCATAGTTTACATTACAAAAGCACCTCTGAATTTTGGACAGTTACCAATTCATACTGCCAAATCTGAGGTCCTAAAATCTACAGTCTATTTGCAGACAAACAGCATGGGTAATGGAAAAAAAACTACTGAAAATAAAAAGGTAATAATCTCAAAATTTAACAATGTATAATTAAACAAACTGGCAGCATATTTTTATGTAATATCACCTGACGCTACTATGCAATATTGATTATAAAATGTTAATCTTTCCATGTTTATGCACAAAAAATGATAAAAAAAAAACTTTTAAATTTCAGATTCTGAAAATAAGGTAATTAAAATTCTGTTGTTTAAAAAAAATTCTTCTGTAAGATTGTCAGCCATGTTCTTAAGACAGAAATGGCAACTGATGGGCTAACTATAAATATTACATTTTCCCATAAATCATGACATCGCTAGCAGTTTACAGAGAGGGTGCAATTCATAACATGCAGTATTATAGTTAAGTGGGTTGCAGCTCTTGTTGAAGCAAATCATTAACTCTTCTTGCCAGTTCTTACATCATCTTTGCTCATGGCTATGCTGGCTAGAATGACTACAATCTAGCATTTTCCTACGTGGGCTGCTGGCCTGGTATGATGTCATGCACTTGCGCCATTCAAGATATAGATTTGTATCTGCTGCCAGTGAATATGAAAGAAACTTTCTGGAAATGTATACAATGGATACCTTAACCTCATAGTAATGCTTGTTGAGGTAACTGAAAACAACCTTCAGCATGTAACAGTTTTTGTACTACCCTTTCTAATACGACTGTATTCAATTGGTTCATCATATCTTTGTGTTTAACGTATTTTGTTTAAACACCACAGGTACCAAAACCTCTCTTATAGCTGATTACTCAAAGAAGGAGACAAATAATTGAAGGGCTGTTTAGTCAACATGACCGTGAATTCAATAACTATGCAACTGAATAAAAATAGCATTTGCTACAGTACCTGACAGCTACTTTTAAAATAAACCACGTTTGAATCTATAATTGTTTCTTCTCTACCCTGCTGTTCCAGATATGGACTTCTTCTGCAGGCTAATTTGTTGCTGACTTTGCAGCAATGTGCTGCATCATAGATATTGGTTTTTTGTATTCCATCAACAGCAACAAGTGACAAAATTACTGTATATCAATATGGTTTTATTTTAACAGTCCCATCACAGAACCAGTGTCTTTATGAGAAGAAGAGGAATGAGCACTATAACCTTTTATAAGGTGTTTTATAAGCTAAGTAGGATTTTTAAATATGAAATTGGATTTGCCAGTTATTTTTAGGTTACTTTAGTGATAAACATCCATTTTTTGTTCTACCAGTTGTGCTCCATCACTTCAAAAGAATCCCGGACAAAGCTGGTTAGTCACATGGGTGGAGTGAATACCTTCAACTGTTGAGCCACTCAAGAGACCTAAACAGGAATCTAGAAGAATAAAGCTAAAACTCACTTTTTATTCTGTGTAAAGAACAGTGGTGCATAATACAGAGATAAAAACTTAAAAAAATAAGATGCCCTCAATTACACAAGAGTGCTGGAACAGTGGGTTTTCTTGCAAAGCCTGTATTATCTAATACTGTAGCTACTGCAGATCTCTTAATTTCTAGAAACAAGGAGAAGCAAGAAACATAACACAACCATACAGTATAACCAAACAAAGAGCAGAAATATGCCTGTTCCCCACCACTATCATGCAGTGAGCTTAAAAAATGGGAAGCCGGGGTTGGGTGATTACAGATGCTTACTGCAGTGCAAAAGCACCAGACATAATGCACAGCAACACAGCAGTCCACCTCTAGCAATCTCACAGGGGAGTGCTGGAGAAATATGAAAGCCACAGGCAAAAAGTCCAGACAACCTGGCTGTTGTTCTCTCTTAGTTTGTTTTTTTTCATCTGAAGCAAAACACAAGATAAGCACTTGCCAGTACAACAAATAATGAACAAGCTGATGAAAAAAGTTTTTATAAAACAACAGTGAAATGAAGAGCACTAGACTCAGCAATCCATGACTGGAACAGAAAAATAACAACGATAAGAAGAAGTTAGTGCAGTGGTGGAAGATCTCAGCCAAAGTATATCAGAAATGGGGAGTCATAATGTGTACATAGTGAGGGCCTGCTGGCGCTGTCTGTCACACACACAATTACAGTATAACTTACTGGGTGTCAGGGTAGGAAAAATGATTGAAAACAGATATAATTCCCAGTTTATTAGCAACAAAATGCATTCTAATGTATTCAATATTGCTAAAGGAAAATCCCTCTTAAAGTATTGCTCATTTTTATCTATAAAATAGATGTATACATTAAAACATACAATGCAGAAGAAAATCAATATCCAAATACTATTTAACGATCCCCTATTTAGTTAACATCCATCCAAAGACCAAACTGCTCTCTTGAAGTGCTTTATATCTAACAATAAATTTGTGAATGCACGATCCACTTCAACTCTATCAACTCATCTGCTCTCTCACCACATTACAGACAGCCCTCTCATCCTGAGTACTATCCAGATGTCGATGGCAGATGCTAGCTGAGAGCTGGTTTGACTTCCACAACGAACTGCACAAAAACATAGATGCACTGCATTTGTGGCAGTGATCACTTCAGGCTTTTCAAATCCCTAAAAAAAAAAGCCCAATCTGTTTCTTTTGCATTAAAGCACAGCTCAAGGAGAAAGAAGTAATATTGTTTTCCATAGATGGCAGTTCAGAATAAATCTCAGATGTACGGGTTGTCGTCATCAGGGATATAAAACCACAATTAAAAGAGTATTCAAATATTTTCCCCTTGTTGCTTTCTTAGCAAATTGTGATTTGATTTTACACCTTCGCAGTCAGTTATAAATATTCCTTAATATGTGTGTTTCAAAAGATTAGACACTAAATTACTACTGCCCTTAATACGAGATCCCTCTGAAGTGAAAAAACATGTGACTCTAGACAGGATCAAGTCAAACCTTGTGATGTATACAGAGTGCAATTCAAAGCAATCAGTGAACATATATAGTATATTTAGATGGTGTTTTTGAATCTGCAGCTGCTTAGGCATGAGATTGAAACCAATCTTGTTTTTCTCAAACCTTCAAGTTGCTACACCATTATATCATTTAGCTAACCTATTATTTTTAATAATAATAAAATATATAAAACCTCTGAAATGGCTAGGCTTGGAAATTACTACTAATTGGCAATGTTAATCCAGTGTTGAAAAATCTTTTTTTCTACAACTGGCCATTGACCCAGAAGAAAAACAACCCCAGGCTAAATACATATAAATTCACCCAATACATACCAAATGAGCTTAATTTAGATTATTTTTAGAAAGCAAGAAATATAACATGTTAAACTCACCAGAGATGACTGAGATGGCGTTTTCTTCTTGTGTCTAATTATAGACAAATTGTAGGTGTTTATACCCACAACTGGTTTTCCAAATTCAGAACTGTTAATTAGGCATGCAGCCAACAATCTAGGCAAGCTAAAGTCTTGACAGAAACTGCTCACAGCATATCAAACATAACAGCAATTTTCAAAATATGTTTCCTCAAGATCTGAAACTCTTTGGCGCTTACATTGAATATGCAGAATTCCAGCAGAGAAAAGTTGCCAAGGACTATACAGCACATCAACGGCTCAGACTTGGAAACATGGAGAAAATGTTTAATCCCAGTTCTTCCACTCTGACATCTTGAAAGAACACAGAAATTCTGGAGCAAATTTGTACAGTCCCTGGCATACTCTCTTGTTGATACATTTTTGATCGTGTTGCCCTTTTTTAGTTACATTTGCCATTACTTAGCGTTGAATGAATTCAAATTTGAAAGAAGTGAAGAACAAATACTACAGTAAAATGCTACAGTACATTTGGGCTTCAACTGTAAATTAGGTAGATATTATCAGGATGAATATGGCCAGAACAATCGGTACATTCTTTAGGAATCATATTGCCTATACTGCACATTGTAATTTAAAAACTCATTTGCTAAGGTAAAAAGAATATCACCTCAAAAATAAAACAATCCTACTGAACCAGAGGCAGCTTGTTAATTATGTAGATTATCACGATTCATTGTGTTTATGTTACCCTCACTTCTACAGTATATGTCAACACCACATTATAAAGAAACTACATCCTATAAATGCAAGAGCTACTGTAGTTTTCTTCCTATAGATAAAACTTGTATCTGTGTCGAGGAAACAACAAAACAACACTTTTCCTGCATCGCAAATGCATCCCAAAGCACAGCAGAAACATCACAAAACCCACAGGTGTTGTTAAAATCCCAACCCTAACCCTACCTAGGGCCCTTCTATAACATATATCAAAAACCTTGGCTTCGAAGACTACTGAAAAAGTTACGTCATGACTCCAAATCAGTCAGAAACATTTAAAGTGGCAGTTTTAAGGGACTTTAAAGGTACAGTATCTGCTGTGAACCAATTTTCATTTTCCAGTACGTCTTATTTTGCAACCTGCTGCTGAAATGGCTTTTGAATTGAGCATGTTTGAGCCATTTACAGGTTACCACTACAGTTTCTATCAATATAAACAATAAATGTTTTTTAACATGGAGAAAGAGTGTTTTCTAACTTGATTTTGAATCATTTTGGATTGACAGGCTTTGCAAAAACTGCAACATTGGGCCAAATTTCTTCTTCCTGGAACTTACAAAACAAAACTTTTCCTGCATTTCAAATGCTTCCCAAAATACGTGTTGTCAAAACCCCAACCCTATCCCTAGCTCAGTTCAGGTCAAGATACTGTACTCCATGACTCCAAATTAGTCATAAACATTTGAAGTAGCAGTTTTAAAGTACTTCAAAAGGTATTTGCTGTGAATCTATTCAAAAAATTTCAGTACATCTTATTTTGCAACCTGCTGCTGAAATGACGTATAAGTTGAGCACATTCTGAGCTGTTTACAGGTTAGGATTACAATCACTACTACAGTTTGGCCGAAACCATCGTTTTGTTTGGTTCTCAATGCAAAAAATAAAACTATTTAGCTTGTGATTTCTGACCATTTTGGATTGACAGGCACATGGTTTAGCAAAAACTGCAACACTGCGCCAAATTTCATTTTCCAGGAAATAACAAATCAACATGTTGTTAACATAACCCTAGCTTGGATCCTTCTAGAATATACAGTATACTGTGATTTTACAGTTAAGTCGTTCATCTGTTTTGCTACTAATGAATGTTTAATTCTCTAATAAAAAAATAAAGCATGATACTACTGCCACCGTTACATTATTCAGTTGCAGATAGATTTTCTTAAACAATAAAGTCAAGGACACAACATCAACTTATCAAGATCAAGGCTAAGGTGATCCATTTCTTAGGGCAACTAATTCCCTTCAAGACCCCACCACACTTGCCGCCGCATCAATAGTAAGACCACTGACATTTTTCAGATAATAACTGAAGACTCTTTACAGCTGACATACTGTAACCTTCTCAAAAATATTGTCTCCTTTGTTCGTGCCAAGCATTGATACAAAAGAAAGCTAATCCTCTTGAATCACACAATCAGGTGTAATCCCGCACATAAAAATAGCCTGCTGGCCAGTATTTGTTAGGTCTGCCATCTGATTCATAGCTAGGGAGTAGAACCTTTCCTAGTCATTTCAATACTAGGACACTACCAGATCGTTTTGTTCATTTGACCTGATGATGTCCAAGAAGAAATTGCAAGCTTATTATGCTTTCTAATAACTCTAATTTTTTATTTAGTCAGGGATGGTAGTAATAATGTACACCCCTTACAAATTCTCTTTCTGAGTAAGGCCAAGATTTTCTTGTGATCCAATAAGTTCTCTCTACAATTAATGGATGGTGTAACACTATCTCCTTTTATGATCTTCTGAGAAGCTCCCGCTGCATAAATTCATCATAGGTTCCTTATTTTGGTCTAAATGGAGATCTCCTAACAATTCTTCGATTTATTTTTTCTTTCTATATTAGATGTTTCTTGTCAAAAATCATTTCTCCACAAATCAGGCAAATGGACAGGCATTTCATCCTCACAAAACATAATTTGTCAATTTTTCTTCAAAGAATATTGCACTTTGCTTGCAGTAAACAGTATACCTTATACTTTAAAAGCTTAGAATTGAAAAACCTTTTTCTTATTAAATAGCCATGCAAACTAGAACTTCAACAAGTATAAAATGACTTGAGACATATCTGGAGAAATGGAGGAATTGACACCATACACACCTTATCAGAAAATCAGTCACTTACGTCCTTTCCAACATTACCCTACACTGCACCATCAACACACCTGAATGTAACAACGTATGCATTATTTTTATTTAAAAAAAACATTTGGAGTATGTTTTTTCCAAATGCTCCCGACAGGCAAGATGGTATTAAGAAATGGGCAGGACCTGGCCAGAGGTCCACTGATTCTCCACTATAGAATGAACCCTAATACCAACAGCTAAAAACTTTAAAAGTACTAACATACCTGTGAATGAAGGTAATTTGTCACCATCACTCTAAATTATCTAGGCATATTCTAATTTAAATTCCTTTCTTCAAATTTTAAACAAGGTAAATAATCCTGTACAACGCCATCATAAAAACACATCTTATTATAAAGAATACATAAACTGAGAACGTGTTCCATTTGAAGGACATCCTACCAAATCTTTAACATGCAACTCTATGAAGTAAAGTGCAACAATTAGATTAGACAGATTCTATCACAGAATCTATCCTTTTCATGACTCTCAGGCAGGTACTGTAACTTACTGTAGATTTAGTTGGCTTTAAAACATCTTAAACTTAATATTTTTAATCTGCAATTTTCTCTACAATATAAATCATTGTATAATGATTTCCACTGTATATCCATCTTGTAAAGTCCAATTTTAAAATAGAAAGTTACTAAAAAATGTTAATTTGTTTTGTTAAAAATGTTATTTTTCAATCACAGATTTAAAGCACACAACCATGTTTGTCTTCCACATTTAAACGTAATACTTCTTTTAATGTTGTTGGAATAAGATCAAGTAGTAACGTATGCATCGGTAACAAACTTCCAAACTTGCTACTTAGTGACAGTTTTCCTTGGAGCAGATACTAAGTGTGTCTGGGAAACAGAATCCTACCCATCAACAAGTATCATTACAACGCATTACAACCTATTACAGTGCTTTCAATGGAACCCTGTTTGAATTACTTTAACCCCACACAAAGCTGATTTAAGCACCACGTATCCAAAAGCGTGACAGCAGGCAACCCCAAGGAGAAGTATAGGAAAAGGATATGATATTCCAGCAGATGTCCAGCTTACTGTTGATCTCGTACCCCCTGGCCTGCTGTCTCTCTTCCTCCAGCTGCTTCAGGTTAGTAAACTGGGCTCTCTCATCACCAGGCTCAGGAAGACTCTCAAAATCAAACTTGTTCACCTGAATCGCCATCCTACAAAATCAGACAAAAATACAGTACAAGTGGTTAGTCTGAAGCAGGACAAGATTCAAGATAGTTTTAATGGCGTAGCTCCTTATAATGTCCTTGAAGTCAGCTTTGGAAGTTTGACAATACTATTTCACCAGGTTAACACACCGTTTTCCTTTTAATGAGTTCATGGCTTTATTTCTTTTTGCACAAAGGGAGTGTTGTTCAGATAATTTACTTTCTCACTTATAGTATGGGAGTCAGTCACTGAAGAGAAAATAGGTTATCCTGGCAGCAATACAAGACACAATCAAATATTTTCTATTGTTTCAACTTGTTATTTACTATTTGCTACAATTGTATTGTGCAATAAATTCACAAAGACGTGATTTTTGCAGGACACAGATTATAGGTAAGATGTAAGATCGTAAGATGTAAATGGCAGTTTACTGTAAGAAAACATCAAAACGCTACCTGTTATGAAACAAATCTAGCTAATTTTCTATGTACTTTATGTGTGTCTGTCACGATTATCGAGAAGTGTCAGTTCTGAAATATTGAAGTGACACTCCATCTAGTTGCAATAAATGTCTCTGACTGTGAGATGTTACAGGTTAATGACCGCAGTTAGAGAGCAGTATGCTTCCCAGAAGGGTGGAGTGTGGAGCACTGAGATTTGATTTCGCCCTGCACACTGCTGTTTTCTGTGTGGCACACTGCTGTGTTAGAGCCAATTACAGCACAACTGCTCTCTGTACTACATTCCAGGAAAGGTATGATGATGCAAAGAAGATATAAATAGCAGCAAGGTGGCCATGTGTGACTGCAGAGGTGACTGGTATAAATCCACTGATCCTTCAACTTTCAGGCCAGCATGCTGTCGTGGAGAAAAATAAAACAAATCGCACTTTTAACAAAATGCTGTCATATATTTCCATTTAAGAACATACTATAAATCCAAGCTCCTTTATTAGGTTCTTTTTCTTTGCATCCCATAATCCAAAACCCAAGCGAAATTAAACGACAATTGTTAAAGAACTTTTCCACTGCATGTATAGTATGGCAGTCTGATGACACTAAAATGTGAAATAGAGTAACTTAATAAGTAACAAAAAAGCATATTTATAAAATAGAGTACTTCGTAAAAATTTCCATTCACAATCCAAATGTGATCATAAGAACCATTTAAATGATGTGTGTGCGCTTCTCTTTCAAATTACTGCCACTTGCAGGGGAAACTCACAGACACAAAAATGTCTGCTTAACTAAACTGCCACTTGTACAATAGTAACAAAGCTAATATCCCTTCCGATGCCTTCCACTGAGATAAACAGGTTATTTGCAAAGCACTCTTTTGTAAAACAAGAAAAAAAAAAAAGAAAAAGATGTAATCAAATAATGTTCACTGTAGACAAGACAGCAAGCAGATCTTTACACAACAGATAAGTGGCAGCCTGGGAGCAAGAACAATAATCCCATCAATAGCAATTATATAACGCAGGAGAGAAGTCACTAATCATATCAAATGAAAACAAATTGAAGTTAACTAAAAAAGCATTTGCCCGCAGCATGAAGAAGAGCATGTCAAGAGACAGCCCTCTCTTGAGTTAAAAAGTCAAGGGATTATAGACACTGCAGCAGGTTCTTATCACACAGGATGTGCACAAGCTTTCATTTAATTAGAGGTAAAGTTCAGAGATTTCACCTATGCTGTGTTTGTAATTAAACTAATTTCTCAGGCAGGATTTGAATGTACAAACACTGTAGTCACTCCTGGTTGCCTGCGACTTTTAATTTGTTTTAGAAGAGAGATAGTTTCAATAAGTACGTTCCTTAACAAAGAGCAGATAGCAGTGGACTTTCCTGGGCTTTGAAAAGTCATCATCTTTGGTGCCTGGGGACATTCCATTTTTCAAATGCTCTGGTATAGCAGGAAAGGTCTACTGTAATATTCATTAGGTCTTGCAGCTAAGAGGAATTGAAATGGTTCTCCGTCAAGATAAACATGAGATGACCTCACATTTCTTTTGAAACAAGCTGGTTGTGCAAAACTATCATGGGTATGAAACAGTTTCCTTCCATACAGTACATCACCTCCTAAGTGCAAACTAAATTGACTTCAACAGCCTCTATGATAAAGGCACTTGCTAATTCAGCAATCATGCAGACTTACTCATTAAAGAATAAGCTTTTTCCACATGCTGTGTTTAGTAATTATGCATTCCCATACTTTTTTCTTATGTTTCTTCTTCAACCTTGCTTGAGACCTCATCTTACTGAAAACATGAAAACAGATTAAACAACAAGCTATTGTTTAAATCACCAGCATGTGAATCCAACATCATATGAGTGATGTTTCATTCAAATGTTCAGCTTGCTGTCTTCGATTTACTGTACAACCTAAAAAAACACCTGTAGATAATGTTACCTGTGTACTTCAATTTGGTAAACACTGCAGTGGTTACTATGATTATTCAGTCACAATGTTAAGTATGAAAATAAATTTTCCAAGGAAAATATCTAAATACAACATCTCAATTACTCTCTTCCTTAACATGAATGAAGAAACAGTGCAAAAACAATGCTTCGTAGTAAATAAAAAAATGTCTCCTCTTCTTTTTTGGCATAGGAGATAGCTTTATTTAAGTTCCACAGTTGTATCATTTTCATTGGCATGCAAAGAGCTGTCGGTGAGATACAGTACCTACTGTGCAGATACATCCCACACACCTGCCTTATTTGACTGTGTTGTACACAAACCCTTGTCAGCTGGCATTAAAACCACCTGAAAAAGCTATGCATGACTTCATCTGATCCTATAATGTTATTTTCCTGGTTGAACTACCTTGTTTCCAATTACACTTTCTAAGCATCTATAAAGAGAGCAGGAAAAAGCCAAGCTTCATTAAGATTAAAGATGTCCATCCCCTCTACACCTTGAAAAAAACTCAATGGGGGGGGGGAGGAAAGAATGGGAATTCAGCTGGGAAGCGTCTCAGCTAATTAAGATGCGGAGCCCCATTTCTTTGATGTAAAGTATCATTTTGTTTTGTAAATGAATTATAAAGCCGTGTGCTCGCAAATGCGGAGGGCTAATTCTCTCCAGCTTTGTCTGGTTTCTACCTTTGATGCAATATGCAAAAAATATAAAAGGCAGTGGCACACTGCATGTTAAGGATGTGGAAAACAAAACACTGAGGCCTGTGTTTTTTGTACGCAGTCCTGTTTCAGGCACTCCAGATTACCCTTGAGGAAAGCTCAAAGCAAAAATTGTTAAATTATCATTTAACAGGCCCTAACAACAAAGAGGAGCAGAAATTAAACAATAATCAAGGCTCTGTACAAAGAGAATGAAAGGTTTCTGTTCCTATGCACTATGTTTTAAAATATAAAAAGAGTAGACTGTAATATACCAGGATCATGCTAAAACACACAAGACCTTCATCCAAATAACTTAGTCATAAAGGCCATTTAGAAAAGACCACGCATGCCATGTGAAGTGACTTAGCACACTATTAGAAGGCATAACTTAAAATAAAGCAGAAAAAGCACCACATTGGCCAGGAATGAACTCTTAATGTAAACAGCCATATTGGTGGTCGCTTACAAGTGCATTTCAAAACCTCCAACTACATCTTCTACCGTTTCTAATATTACATATCCAATAAATCTAGCCTGATGAATGCTAAAAATCTATCAACCTACCTCTTCAATAGAAAAAGATACTGTGTAATCAGGTGTATCAAGGTAATCTTATATACCTGGAGATAATCCAGGTTATCTTTAACATCTAGCAACAAAGAAACACAAACCTTAGAGTTTAAATGCTGTAATAAGAACATATTATGTGAAACTGACATCCTTCAAAAACTGAAGGGTTATGGCACTACTGGGCATATCGGTGAAAAAAAAAACAATCTGTAAAGCTTAACATGCCAAATGCTAATGCGTTAAAAGTCTGCTTCATAGCCAAATAAACTGAAGACCGGTCTCTGTGAAGCAATCCAAGATTAATAAAATAGAGGCTAGGCTGTTTAATACAGGTCCTGGGTTTTTCAAATATTTTATCTTATCTTGTTTTTGCTTTGTACTGAGCATGACATGCATGTTCCCCAGGCTGATTTCTCATTGCTGAAAATCTGTTAAAAAGTGTAATTAAATTCTAAATAAGTTCAGAATATACTCCATTAATCATCTGCACTGACAGGATGCCTACCACATATTCTGACATCTTGACCACCCTTCCAATTTGGTTATATCCTATTTCTTTCCATGTGATTTGAACTCCTATTTTTTTTTCTTTTCTATTGTTTTCATTCTACTTTGTTCATCAGTGATGGAAAAACTGCGGTATTAGTGACAGGCAAAATTGTACACTAGGGGCAGCTGCATTACAGCATGAATAAGAAATATTGCCTGGAGTGGGTCCCTCCTCCTAGACCCTTTATCAAGTAGTCGCTTTTGCTGCTCTCGGATGGGCCTGTACCTCTCCCAGAAAATACGAAATCGGTTAATTTGGCGTATTAAAGTTGTCAGGTAGGTATCCTCATTAAGGAGGAAAGGGTTAAAAGGCTGATTCAGATTCTGTGAATTGCAAGACCCCAGCATCTTTGAGGGATTTAGCCGGAACAGGGAGCTAATCTGGTCTATTAACCATCTTTTAATCACTGGCTGCGTTCATTCACGCAGCAATCTAGGCCTGCAGCAGAGGTTTTACAGCCTTAATCCCCACACATGAAGTGGAAAATTCCCCCGAGGCACCACTGTCCTGAAGAACAGACAAAGCGGATAATCGCCACCTTGTCCTCACTGACCTAGGAACACAGCGCCGGGAAGCAAGAGGGAAAATGGAAGCAGTACTGGCTCTCCTTCCTCCATCCCTCCTCATATTCTCGTCTAACCGGGGCCGTGCTGAATCTGCGGGACTTTCCCAAGCTTGACACCAGCTCCTCCATTGATTCTGTTCTGTCACACACGCCACTTTAAAGTCACCTGCCGGGCCCTTATTGAACTGTTTTCACCCAAAAGCTCAGAATTCAGTGGCTCAGGACAGTCTGAGGTAGTGACTCAGTTATCTGTCTGATGTAGAAAGGCAATGAGTAGGGTAGCTTACGAACAGCAATTGATTTATGCACCCGTACTTAGTGTAGCTCTCTAAAGCTCTCTAAACATTAATCTTTTTTTTTTCTTTTTAAAGTATCTAACTCAAGGTAATAACGTCTGGAGAGCTGCTGAGATATGCACCACAGAATACAAAATTAACATCATTATCATGGTAATAATTAAAAACAGATGATTATAATAGTACCTGCCAAATTGACAGAATGACCTCTTTGGTTTTTACCCATCTGCCTCACAATATAATGAAAAAAAAATGTACATATGTTGATTTTAATTTTTTTGGGGTGATACTGCTGGCAGGGCTTAAACATGTAGGATTTTTAAGAAGCTGTATTGTTTTATTTTTATCTGATATGCATTTTACCTTTTGAAAAAAATAGTATATTGTAACAAAAAACAAAAAAGCATACATATATTCATTATACTGTAGAGCAGTGTTTAAAGTCTTGTTATGCAATCCATTGTGCTGAATCCTTCTAGTTCCTATACTGTAACTACTGTATATTCCTGGATCAGATTTTTGAAAGAGAAAATATTTATACAGTATATTGTACAGGGTGGCTCTCACTAAACACAAAAAAGGAAAGATACAGAGCTATTTGTAATGCAAAATCTTATAAAAGATACAAATGATATTTTACAGAGAATGCATATGAAATACATGAACACTACCAATTTAAATCGGTTTTACAAAAAATATTTAGAAGCCTACATAACTCAGGAAACACAAGGAGCCTCATTACCTCAGAGCTCCATTTTTACTTTAGCGCTATGTAAACAGAAATATAAAAGAATCCAAAAACTAAATTAAACTCTCTTCCTGTTTCTCTCACTATGAGCTACTGCTGATTTTGGATGTATGTAGGTCTTCTGAATTTACACTGAGCTTCCAAAAGCCAAGCATGTGTGTGATTACACATCGTAATCATACTGTAATAATAAAGTGTTCAGATATCTATGAACAACAAGCTAAGAATAAGATTTTCAGCACACAAGAACAATTCTCAGTTATTAAAACACTAAACACTAAGGTGTAGGCTCATTCTACTTCCAAGAAGAGGAAGAAAAAGGTAGGAAATCTTTCAGTGTGGGTTTTTTGTTTTCATTGTCCTTAAATGCTTAAGTGTAAGTCAGGAAAGGAAACAGAAGAGCACTCTTATGAAGCCCCAAACACTACAGATTTCTTATTGTTTGACAGCTAGAAGAAAGGAAAACACATACAAGCCATACAGAAAGGGAGGAACTGGAAGTGATCCCACAGCTCTGCAGACATGCGGTCTTTGGATCAGGGCCTGAAAGGTGCGCACAGAGTCGGCTGAGTCTGGCAGTGTGACACAGAGCCCATGGTGGGGCGGAGGGAGGGGGGGGGTTTGCTGTCTCCGTGTGGTGCATGCAGCAGTAAGACAACAGCGCCCCTGCTGACAGACTGTGTCAACCCCCTCCTCAAAACGGAGCATCTGCTTAACCCCGCACAACCCCTCTGTCTCCAGCTCTGACATTTACCGGCGTACTCACTTCAGCTGGATTCTTTGTTTTTTGCAGATGTGGTTAAGGAGAAGAACACCACAGTCTGCTATTGCACCCCGCACTGTAACATTATACCCAGGAAATGGCTGGCTGGGCTGCCACTTGCAAAAATGTTACCCATTCATTTCCCGCTTTCAAAAAAACAAATGCAAATAAAAAATATAATAGCTGTGAAAACTGATTGCATTGGGACAAAATTGGTAAATAAACTCTGCTAAATCTTTTTATTTTAACTATTGTTATTCAAACAAGAGCTTTTTTATAAACAATTTCCAGAATGAATATACATTTTTATATGCATGAAAAGTATGAGGCTTGCATGCAGAAAATAAGGTCACATTTGCTTCTAAACATGAGACTGAAAAAAGGCGTTTACTCTCCACAAACGTCGTCTCACTCTATAATACTACGTGGACCCAGAGGTTAAGGAACAAAATGTCATTCTATTGAACAATGGTGTTTGAAACTAATCAATATCAAAAGCTTTAAAGAGGTCCTTTGAGGAGGCCTGCCTGGCAGTACTGGAGGGGAAGAAGGAAAGCCAGGGATATTACTTCAGAAACCTTAAATTACGATTCCAAATAAGACAACTCAAAATAAGAAGGAAAACACGTTTTCAGTGCAATTGTTTTTCCTAAAGATTACGAGGTTTGCTTATTATCTGATCATTTATGCCATTAGGGGTCAAATTATACCGTGATCCTGAGTAAAATTCACATTTGGTGTTTTTTTAATTAAAAAAAGCAGTTGTAGTTCTCAGCAGCGATTTCTAAAAAAAGACTGCATGTATCAGTCTATCCGCATGCAAATTGTTGATTTACAAATAATGATTTATAATGCAATTACATCCATTACATCTCCTGTAGTCACATTTATTCCCAATGGTAATATTACTCAGTTGCTTTCTTTTTCTTTTGCTGTTTCTTTTAAACAACGCTGTAGAATCCATAATTCAAGCATGAACAGAGGAACCCATTAGGGAAAAAGACACCGGGGAGAAGAAATTTTTATCAAAACCTTTTGCTCTGGCTCTAACAGCCTGTAATTGTGTTATTGCACTAGGGAAAAGCTTGGAAGAAAAAAAAAAGGAAAGTGCAGAACAGGAGTGGGGAGAGAGAGAGAGCAACAGAGGAGCTATTTTTAGCTCACGTGCATCTGCTCGTCAGTTGAGATCAGCGGCTGGCAGAGAAGAGAAAAATGTTTAAAATGCAGTCTCCTTCATCAGGAGTCTATTTTTAGACTGCGGCTGACTCTGGTAACCTTCTGTAGCAACAGCTTCTGAACTCTGAGTCTGGCTTCTTACACCGTCAGGCTTCAATGCAAACAGATCTGTAAGTGCTGCTGAAAGGAAAAGGGTACAGATTTAGACTGTCTGGGCGTAAGGGAATAGGGATTTATTTTTAAATTCATTGCTAAAATCTGGGAGAAACAGCTTGGCAGCCTGCTGGTTTCGGAATGATCAGGATCATGCAAAATGTGGCGCGAGGCCCTTTATCAGAAAGGTTTACTGTGGAAAGATGATAAAGAACCCAAATGAAAGTGGCTGTAAAAACAGTGCTAAGGAATTATAAGACTGCACTCTCTAATGCTGATTAACTCTCAAAAATAGAACATTCAACATCATCCTTCTCAGGTAATGTACACATTGACAAGAGAATTGATCTTAATTATTTTAATATGATCAGAGGCCATTTAGCTTGATTATTTGCTACTAGCTTAATGATCTGAGGATCTCATTTGGGTGTTTTCTTGTGGAGAAGTTTTGACAACATGACTGGGTTAGTTTGCTCCAGCTATATTGACCCTTTGGTCAAAAAAGTGCCAACTGCTTAGATGTGATACAGTGGCATACTGTGAATTTAAAAACTTGAACAAAGCATTAAGTTACTGACTCCTACATGCTTCCAGTTGCTCATGTTTCAAAGAAGAACAATGCCAAAAATGACAAGAGAACCATCTTAAATGAGAAAGATACATAAAGTACTGTAAATAAAAAATCACTAGTGCCTTTCTTTTAGTATACCAGGACATCTTACAGCTCTGGGCTGTCACACTAAAAGGTTGCAGATTTATAACCTAGACCACAAGATGAATGGAGAGTTCACATTGTTGCTTGATATATATCAATACATGGTTGCTATTTTTAGCTCTTACTACTGTATTTCATCTTTTCCTCGTTTTGTGCACTTTTAGCTTTACTGTGCTAGGTCTAATTATTTTATTGTACTTACACATACTGTACATCATTGTTGGTTATTTTGTACATACACTTAATGAAAACTTTGTATACATTGTATGCATTTGTTGATAAGGGAAAATAATCATAAATTATGGATTTCAACTTCACCTGGGTGAATAATAATGTTTGATACAAGAACATCATCCTCCAGGAATTCCGTTAATAACGGTACCGTTTTTATGTGTCTTAAACTACATTTCTTACCATCCAACAGCTGTAAGATTTGATCATAATGAGAGTTGTTTTCCAAAGCAATTACCATAGAGGGCTTTTCTTTGCAACCTTCTTTCTCCTGACTGATCAAAATGCGAAAAAAAGCTCTACAAATGCTTTTCACCCAAACTCTACAGTAATGTTGGAAAACATGTCAAAACCACAAAAGGGAGAGACAATAATGCTCTCTGTAATGAAAGACAATAAATCCCTCAACAGCCAGAAGTGCCAAAAGCTGCAACACTCACTGGTGTCTTTTATCTACACAAACCCACAATAGCGATGGGGCAGACGACTTCAGTCAATGTGAAACTTTCCAAGCCTAGAGATCTGATACAATTTATGGACAGGTAACTCTCTCTACTAAGCCTTCATCTCAAAAACACAACACACAACAAATTGAAGCGTATTCAATTCTGTTCAAGAAAATGGGCTAATTTGTGTTGGCAGCAAGTACAGAGCTGTATTTCCATCAGTAAGGAAGCTTGTCAAACCAGTGAGATGGACGCCGGCATGAAAAGGATGCACATGGGGAAAAAGCCGATGCAGGAAGAGTTCCTTATGATCTAGACAATCCCAGCTGGAAGGACAGTGCTCGTGAAATGGAGCAGAAAAGTGTCTCCAACTCAGTACTGACTGAGCTTATGATCACTGAGGGGACCAGATGTGGTTCCTGACAGGTAAGACGTGGGAAGAATCCGTCATGCAAATAACATGGCACAGGCGTCTCAGGATGCATGCAAGACACTGCAAATTACATCTCTCTTCTCCGCTCTCAAACTAATATGCACAAAGGTTTTCTACACATCAGCATTTTGTAACTTGGAAATAAAAGGCAAAACGTAAAACAATTTACCGGCATTGTCTTTATACTGTATCTAAAGAAACTATAAACACATTCAACTAAAATCCATCTCACTCTTACTATAGAATACTTTATATATTTTGTTTTCTGGGATACTGTTCATGAAATCTCTTTTGTTAATTTAGTGTCTAATCAAAGAGAGGTCTGTTGTATTTGGTTTCATTATGTTTTATGGCATTTACTCATCTGAATATGAAAGCATGTTGAAAAGGCAAAAAACAGTACTAAAGCTAATATTCAGCAACACACTGTGATAAATTAACCCAATTATTTTCTATTACAAAGTAAAAGATAACATTTTAGAGAAACAAGTTTGCTCTGTTGAGAATATCATGGTTGATCTCTCAAATGTAACAATATTTTGTAAAAACGAACAACTGATGATATGATAATCAGTGATGAGAGACAGGCAAGCCTACAATTAAATAGGATCAGCATTTTTCTCTGACAATAACTGGGAGAAAACTAAAATTGCAACATTCTTTATACTATAAACCCGTGTTAAAGTACTGTATGTCTCAATAATTTATCCTGGTGATGGTTGTTTAAGCCTAATGAGTTACAAACAGCACACATTCTTGCTATGCAAAGAAGAGCATCAGTAAGCCCTGTGAGAAGGTACCTACTTTTAGAGTTACCTTAGGAATGGATTGAGAGGAACCTTTAAAAATCTTTGAATCTTCAAAACCTATAATAAAGAGTTTTTATATATGCAATACAGTTTTTTGCTTGAAATTTATTTCTTCTAATACGGAAAAGGCACATATAACAGTTAAATATTTGCAATTACACGATACACATGCTCATGGTAGTTAAAACGTCGGAAGAATATACAGTATCTGAAACACCAGACATTTTGCTTTCTGGAAAATAAACTGCATTTCATTAACCTACAAAGGGTTGTTTGTGGTGAAACATAAAATTACATTCAAGTAGGTGTTGCAATTGAAGTAGGATTTGTTTTAAATAAGGTATGACTTACAGTATACTTAGCTTCTGCTGATTCAATGTCTAAAAGCTACAATAAGTGTTCTCTTTAAAGAAAATTAAAAATTTTACACAGACTAAACTAAAAGACTCACAGGTACAGTATATTCTCTCAATAGCACTAAGACCAGAGGGAACATGTAGCTTCCAACTTAAACTGACAGATGTCACTATCAATGACACTTAATATCATTGTGTCACAGGAATCGAGCTGAGAAGGAAGAAGGTTTAAAAAGGTCCTGGGAAATGTCACATTAGTGTTTTTATTGAGTAGAGTGACCTTTCACAAATAAAAACTCTGTACCTTACTACAGTTAGATATTTACTGATTTGCTCATCACCCATCTTTTCTTACCCTTTTAGCTTGCTAGGTGACAGCTTCAGTGCCAATAAGGGACACTTTACACTTCAATACTATCTGCACTGGAACGGACGGGAGGAGGGGGTGGAGAAACAGGAATCTGTGAATGCATACTGTATACAAACACACAGTCACACACAATTCTCTCTTTCTCTGTTACCATGTCTATCCACCAGGATGTACACAAACTCAGATGTGTTCTGTACTGATGTGAGAATATCTCCAAGTGATGTTGTCTCTCCGGTAAAAAAGTAAGTAGAAAGCACACCTTATTATGGGCTTGCAATAACTGCAATGACCTTTGTCTTTGCAAACACAATGTGGAAGGTTTTTAAGAATCCATTGCTATAGCAACAGCCTGCATTTGTTAGGGATGGATAATAAGAAAAGCCATTTCCATCACACACAAACTATACACACAGCTCAGTCACTAGTCCTCAGTGTACTGACAGCAATGAGGACAACATCAAGTTTGAGAAATGACAATGAAATGGATAGAGAACACAAGTACCCAAGACTAAAAAAGGGACCATGAAATTTAGAAAGAAAAATAAACTCTTATGCAGTTAAAATAGGAACTGTCAAAGTCTGGACACTTTTACAGACAATGCACTTTCAGAAACTAGCAGAAACCCACAAACACTGACAATGCACTGTTTACACTGGTACTCTTTCATTAGTTGTGTGTACCCAGAGGTTACCCTCTTTCAAAACCTTTATCTAGTTTTGAATATGTACGGTGACTAACATCTAACCTGCTACTGCAATAAAATAATCTTGGTACGACTAGGAGAGACTGGAGATGAGCAACGTGAAAATGAAGCATTAAAATCTGAAAAATAAAAAAAAACAGGTATAGCACTGTAGGCAAATGCTTGAAATCAGTGAAAAGGTCTGTTCTGAGCAAGAAACTTCAGGGACTCAAAAATAATCTTCTCCCTAACTTTTTTTTTTTGACATTGAGCAACTGATTCTTATTTTTCAGGACCAGAAATACATGCTGGGTGTAAGAAGCTGCACATCAATGTGAATATTTCCCATATCCACCCCCTTGCCACTGACAGATCTATTGCACCTTCTTACAGTATGTAAGTGCACTTCCAATTAAAAATGAGGCAAAAGGCACATTCCATTACTGAAATATACAGTGGATTAAATGGTAGAATAAATAAAAATATAGAGAAAGAAAGTGCTTCGTAAAATGATTTAAATTAAGAGGATCAAATGGTAAAAAAAGGAGGAAATTAATTGTGAGAAAGTATTGACATTGGAAGAGAAGAGATACAAAAGCTTATTGCAACAGAGAAAATGAAAGTTCTTTTTAACAGCAAAAGAACAGTAAACAAAGACGCAAGGTATCTCAGATATAATAATGGGAAACTTTTGGATGATGAAAGATAAAGGGCGGATGTATGAAATAAATAATTCACTCAGGTGATCATCAAGAAAGAAACTGACAACATGCCTCAGGCTGAGCAAAGACAACATGCTACTGTACATTAAACGGTATTAGCATATAAGAAGCAGAAGAGAAACAGGTACTAAAAGCTTTAACAATAAACAAATCTCCAAGTGTACATAACTGTTCTTAAGAAAACATGAGATGTTATTCATAGACCGTAGGATACACCCTGGATGGGACGCCAGTCCATCACAGGGCAGACACTGACACAAGCATGGACACACTCACACCAGGGCCAGTCTTTCAAAAGCCAATTAATACAATTAATCATGTTAAATATAAATTTTATTTCAAGTCTTGAAAATAAAAATTACTTGTCTTGATGACTGTCACATTTTCTCCCAAGAGAAAACATACCCATAGATTTCAATGTGTTATCACCAGTTCTAGAGAACTTTTTTCCCCACTTTCAAAATGGCTTCTTATAAAAGTTAACTTCTTCTGCTGCTTCTACTTCTACTGCTTCTCCTTTTGACATAAAAAGGACAACATACTGTATTTTATAACAAAATCTAATAAAGTTAGCACTTTTAGCATTATCTCCTTCAGTTGATCATTCATGACTGTGATGCATTCAAATGATCTGTCAGTTGCAAAAGCATTAAATCACCTAATTAGTGGGATTGATTAATTAAATGGGGCACAGATAAACTTGCATTTATCTGAGTCCACACTGGAGCAGACTCAGTTAAAGGGAACAAGCCCCAGTTCCTCTCCACATATGGGGAGACATAACACTATGCCAGATTGATCATGTTATCATTGGGATTGTTTTCACAGTGCCAATTGCACTGTATCAGAAACACCAGATTGGAACAGTAGTAGGGTAGTTCAAATGTGAGGAGACAGTGAGCTCATCACTTATCGTAAGCACAGCAGGAGACCATATACACTCAGTCCGAATACTCAGCACTGACACAACAAGATAAACTGACATCCTAGGTGAGCAATTGAGATGAAAAGAAGAAAATATCAGAAAATTTATGGGTTTTCGCACACGGGCGGTGCGGTACCTCTGTGGCTAAGGATCTGCGCCTGTGGCCGGAATGTTGCCGGTTCATCTCCCGTGGCCGGCAGAGGAATCCTACTCTGTTGGGGCCCCTGAGCAAGGCCCTGAACCCCAACTGCTCCAGGGGTGCCATATAAATGGCTGACCCTGTGCTCTGACCCCAAGCTTCTCTCTCCCTGTCTGTCTCTCTCATGGAGAGCAAGTTGGGGTACGTGAAAAGACAAATTCCTAATACAAGAAATTGTATATAGCCAATAAAGTGATCTTATCTTACAGTATATGTTTCTATGCAATTATGGTTCATAATATGTGCAACATATGGTTCGTGGTATACATAATTCAGAATGATAGAGCTTTGTAAGTATTTTTCAATATGGATACCTAAGCAAATAATTTTCACAACCAAGAGGAGGCACTTGCTGAATTCCTCCTTCTGCCTGTTTTTCCTGCACGTGTCATTTGGTTTCTTCAGCTCATACCACACATGTTCCACAACAGAATGTGATGATTAATCAAGAACATGTGTTGAAAACTCTTGAGAGTTGTAAGTTCTGTTAACCATGTGGGCATCGAGTTTCATAAAAGGTTGAAAGTAGTTATTCTGTTGTAAGAAGTCCATCTGCGACAAAGCATGGGTTTTTTGGCAGAATTCGCCACCAGTACTCTTGGCTAAAAAGACCCTATTAAACTTTGTAATCTGTATGTCCCTCATTTTTACTAGGACACCAGAACTAGAAGACACAAAGCAATCCTAAAACATGTTCATTACTAAAAGGAAGAAATAGTTTTTCAGCACGAGCATCACCCTTTCTCTGCTAATCATAACACAAAAAGGATACGAGCAAGATGATTCAGTGCTTTTTAGATTTTGAATACTTGAATCAGGTTCTCTCATCATTTTTCTATTAAAAACTAAAAAAGGTCCAGTTCCTTCTGCCTGACAGAGAAGGACACACTGCACCCTTAAGCCCTGAAATGTTCATGGGATTGGACTGATTCTCTATGACCAGAATTGTACACAACATTTTAAATATTGCAAAATATCCATGATGCAAAAAAAAAACTATTTTTTCCAGCTGTGCCACTGATGTATTCAATAATCCTTTTCATACTGTATATTTGCATCAGTTTGAATTCATAATCATTGAAAATTATTTATTTTCATTTACATTTCCTTTCGGGATGGCTTTTGTTTAAAAAATTGTTCTGTATATGCAGGATAGAATCAAGTACTAATCTCTATAGGTTAAGCGTCTAGTTTTATTTATTTTGTGACAACCAATTTCATTGATTGCCATCCAACCTTCTTACCATCTAACCTCTTTATTCAATACAGGGTTATAGGAGCTGGAGCCTATCCCAGCAAGGCAGGATACTACCTCATTGGGACATCAGTGCATCAAAGGGCACACATAGACACACACTCACACCAGGGCCAATTATCTCAGACGCCAATTAACCTACCAGTATTTAGGCTGTGGAGGAAAGCAGGGCACCTGAAAGAAACCCATACAAATATGGGGAGAACATACCAACTCCATGCAGATAATTGAACCCAGGGCCCCAGCACTGTAATGTACAGTAACAATGATAACCACTGCACTACTGTGCCACCATAACATGGTACTGTACTCTTTTTTTCTGCAATGAATGAATTACTGCTATGGATTTATAAATATGTTTACGCCTATTTATTTGGAGGTTTTTGACCATTTTTAACTGTAGCTTTTCTTTAAGACAGTGTAATACTTTTCTCTTACCCAAAGTCATACTGGTCCACGTTACACTCCTATAGCTTTTTGTTTGCCATATAAATGCACTATGCTATAGCAGTCTAAAACTAAAAAAAGACAAGACACAACAAATTAGCTCACACATGAATTTAAAACTATATGCCCTCTGGAGACTGAAGCAAGGGAATTTTTAAAATAAAGATGATATTACCACAGGCAAGCTGGATTTGTGAAGAAATTGTAGTGCAAACACACCACACAAAAACATTTTAAACTAATATATATATAAATCTACACATACACACTTCATAAATATGAATTGTGTATTATTATAAGTCTTCAATGCCCTAAGCTAGATTTACTGTATTTATTTGGAATGATCGTCTTATGAAAGGCAAATGAAGAAGGCTCATAAAGCCAAACAAAAATAATGAGATGCTTATTATTCCAAATGCTTTTCTTCTGTTTTTATGTAATATTTTTTTAATACACATTCATGCTTAAAATACAATTTTAAAAATGAGAAGTACTGTATGTAGCAAAGCTAAAACAAAATTATAAATAGACAATAATTAAAACGATAAAGCACTCAGAGTATGGCCTGCAATGTGCGGTTTTACTGAATTGAGATTCAAAGCTTTTTCATGGTGAACAAATATTATACGACCACTTTTTTGTAACACTTTTAACAATTTGAATTCGGTGAAGTACTTCATTCTTCTTGCATCCCGTACATAATGTATCTAATTTGTAAATATTATGAGAGGCAGAAATATAGATACAGTAGATATATCTGAAGGCACAGGGGAATAAGGTAAAACTACATTTCAGCAATGTATAGAACTGTCACTAGACAATTAGTATGTGGTTGGTACAGGGGATAGACTAGACTAAATTTCACTTCTTAACAGTTTTTATTTTATGTTTGTGCTTTGGCTGCAGAAATAGGGTGAGAGAAACAGATCAAAAACAGCGAAAAACTCTGACTGCTGACATGAATCTGATTTAATTTAAATAACTGGCATCTGATTTAAGAAACACCTTTACATCACACAGTCAATTTGTATTCATAAGTACCTGTTTGTGTTCATTTTTTTAAAAAAGAAAAAATATCCTTAAACAAGATGTTGTTTTGGAAGGAAGCAGGGGATCTAAGAAATGTGATCTGCTCTTTAACACAGAGCAAATGTAGAAAAATATGTCTGAAGGGACTAGTATCTTCCATTTTCAATCTTAAAACCGGTGATTTTAATTTGAGAGATAGTGATAGCTCTTGAAGAAAGACACTGCACTGAAGCCTGATTATGCACATAAGACATCCATGAGGAAGTTAACTAATGCTTTCCAATTTGGAATTTAACAACAATTAACAAGAATTCAACAACAATTAAATTAAAAAAGAGATAGAAATCTGCTGTTCTTCTGCAGTGCTGAACAGTCTGACCTATAACTGAAGTCCACTTTAGTCTAGAGGGTACTATCTTAGGCATTTTCCTGTCTCAGTACTACTGTATATAAGCAATCAAGATGACTGGCAGATAAATAGTTCATACTGAGGAGGGTTATACCATTTAAATCTGTTACATAGTTCTCTAAAACCTACAAATCACAGACTGACATTTTTCATTTTTCAATATGGCCTGAAAACAGAAGGTGACAGCATAATTTGGGAAGCTGGAAAATGAGAAATACAACAATATTGTGATACAAAATGAACCATACAATAATGTAAGATCAGGGATGGATCTGAGCTGTATATGAAGTAAGCAATATGGGGAGGTAAAAGCTAAGGTATTACTATGTAATTTACCATGTCGTCCAAAAACTGTTACTTTATATTTTTCGAGAATTTCACAGTAGATGTTGCACATTGCATGTAGCTGGGATGTGTCAGCTTTTTTTCTGCTCACAAAACTATTTCTGTATAGTTTTTGGTTTTGTGTACTTTTCTGGTGTCACATTAGACTAATCTTTTATTCTTTACATTGTTAACATCTCAAAAATATTACTCTGGGCAGAGCACCTTAACTGATGATTGATGTCAGACAATAAATCTTTATCTGCTTTTGACTTTGCGTAGGTCAAAAAATAAACAGCCCAAGGAAATCAAAAAGAGACTCAGATGCAGAGCAATGAGAATTGTTTAGAAAACAGTAGTTATACATGGTATCTTTAGTACTGTTCTATTGTGAAACCTGGTGAGAAAATAGTCATTATTTATTTGTTGTTTTTGATTCGTAAACACGACTATGATCTATCAAATACAATTAAAGCAGGGACACCTGCCAAGCTTGTCTAGAGCTGCATCACAAAAGAACTGTTAAAATCCATGTTCCATTTCTATTATGTTATCCAAAACAATGATGTGTAATATAATGCAAAGTATCCTGGCATTAATACCTTTTAAAAATGTTGTTTTCTGTGATTTGCTGGAGCTTTATTTTATACAATAAACAACAGATTCTTCATCTAGTCATTACAGACAACAAAGAAATAATGTAAAACTATTCTAAAGTGCTTAAAGCATGTTACGACAATTTTAGAACTATGCATAAAGCCTTGAGATTTCAATTTTTAAAGAAGTCACCAAAAATCATACAGGATCACTATAGTACTGTAAATACACTGAAATTAAGAAAGAAAAAAATGAATTCAATATGCCCAAACCAGAATCAAACCAACAGTAGGATCCAAGAACTGTCAGACAGCAATACTTACAGCACCATCAAACCAGGGTGCCTTTGATTTAATTCTTCATGCTGGACTTATAATGTATTACATTAAGTCCACAATCCACACAATGTGGAAAACTACTGTACCTTTTTAAGAGATTAGTTTCTCTGCAGCTGTAATCATGATGATTAGACGTTACAGGCTGACCTGCAGTGCAGTGGCTCATGTACACATTTTTAATGAAAACTTCATTTGAGACCGAACACAAGCCTACACATTTGATGAACCTTAAAAATAGCCTTTGCAACAAAATAGTACATTTTCAGTCAATATAAAGAAAAATAGCACATTCTGTAGTGCCACCACTCTGTTGCAAGTAGAAAAAATATTAACCATTCCCTTTTAGAAATGCATCACAATAGATGCTTGCAAACACAATGCAACATTTGGGAAAATCCCACATGCAAGAAATGATTTTTGGTGGCAAAGCTTTATATAAATGATATGGCACTCTGCCAAGAACAGACTCTGTGACCTTCCACTTCTCTTTATTGGATTATTTGCTAATACATTTACAGCAGGATTATGTGCATTAAGAAGGCCTGTTTAAAAAAACACTCCTGCAATTGTTCAGTTAAGTGCAGCCTGTCACAAACAATAAGAACAGGCTATATGCACTATATACAGTATATACAGTACCACAGTAAAATGATAGTTTTTTTTGTAAAATAAACATTTGTAAAATCAGGATCTAATCTTCCAGATTATTTTAATATGGCATGTGATTTATTATGTCATTCCAACTTGTTTTAGTCTGGAGCACAAGAAAATTATTAAAGCAGGTTCTGAGACATATTGGACAGAAGATGAGATGCACACAGCACAAAACTATCCAGAGGAGATCTAAGCTTGCCCACATCTGACAAAAACCACCTGCTACAACATGTCCGATGTCTCACTGCTTGCCAGACATTTAAAAGGCGGAAATCTGACTGATACTTAACAGATTGCAGAGATGTGAAACCAAGGATACATAGACTAACAAGCAAGACAGACCACAGAACAAACTGCTGATCAAGAAAGTTCCATTTTCATTTCCAACTAATCTCTGTGATACTACTCTGACAAGATATCAAAGTCATATTAAGACATTATCGCTCTGAAAAAAAGCCCACTGTATTTTCATTGGTAAGATAACCATTTTAACGTTTTTAGTTTCAGCAGATAATTGTATTGATAAAACATTTGTCTTCTCTAAATTCATGCTCTGCATGTCTTATATAGTCATGGCTGACATTTTCCTTCTGACAGAGTCCTTGACAAGTAACTCAAATTACAGTACATATTCTGACATTTCAGGATTTGAAATAGCAGCATGTCTGAATTTGAATGATACATAATTCCATTATTACACTTACCAATATTTTCACTGGGTCACCAATTTTTAGTTTAAAACTAAAAAAGCAATCCTTTAATGTCTCACAAAAAGCAATTACTGTAGATGAACTGTTTCGTCAGTGTTAGCAAGTCAAACAGAAGTTTTTAATAAGAAACAAGAAACTACAGCCAGCTCCTGTCCTCAAAGGTATTTTAACCGCCCCCCCCCAAAAAGTACTTATGAAACTTAGTACTTAGAAATGTAAAATCCAGAGCATAGATTCTTCATCCAGTCTCTTCCTCTTCGAATGGCAAAAAGAAAGTTTATAAAAAGACTTCCAGTTGACATTTACAACTTTAGAGGGGATTTATTTGCATATTCATAAATTATTCCCAAGACCAATCTTAAAAACTCAGGACACTGGTTATGACATTTATTCAATCTAAGGTACCCATAATACTTTAGAAATGTATCATTAAAGATTATCTTATTTTACAGCTTGTGCGCTTATTTAGCTTTTCATTTTATGTACACAATTGAATTTGATGGAAGTGCTATTTTCTTCTGCCTATGATTAATTTCTATGTATTTCCTTCTCACCTATTTAATGTACTACAACAATTTTACTTAGAAGCTGACACCTGCTGTGAACTGCAAAGGGCCTTTTGTGTGAATGAAATTAAACCATCTCCAGGAAATTGAACCACATGAATATCTGAAATTTTAATGGGATGCCTAACTCAAGCATGCATTACCAAAAAGAAAACAAGTGACAGCAGATAGCACAAACACCACATTTAAATAAATTGCTTTTTACAATCTCATTCCTGAACCACTTTTCTTTCTGAGCTGTCCATCACGTTGCTATCCAGCACAGATAATGTCTAACAGTTGTGTAGAGTACTTCCCTTCCTTCCATCCATCCATCTACCCTACCCATCTACCCTTCAATTTTCTAACCACTTTATCCAATAAATGGTCATGGGGAATCTGGCACCTATCCCAACAAGCAACAGGCACAAGGTGGAGTACATGCATGGATCACCAGTCCATCGCAAGGCACACAAAGACACATACTCACTCACAAAAAGGCTAATTTGCCCAATTAACCTACCAGTATATCTTTGGACTTTGAGAGGAAACCAGCACCCGAAGGAAACACCAAACAGGGCGAACATACAGTACAAACTGCATGTCTCCTGGTCTGGCAGTGAACCCAGGGCCCCAGCGATGCTAATCGCTGAACTGCCATGTCTACCCACCTTGAGTACTTTTTAAAATTATTTTTAATTAGTAAAAAGCAGTTTTACTATATTAAAGGAAGTCATTACTCATTGCATTTATACTTGTCGTGATTCCTTAACATAAAGAGTCCTGATGCACCCAAGCACTATATTTTGTATTAAAGACGTGCAGGCAAGCATTGCAGGTTGTAAGTGGACATAAAAGCAGTGTACAAATATTTTTTCCTTTTAATAAAAAATATCTGAAATGGCTGGGTCAAATGTTCTAAAATGACCATTTAAACCGCTTTGTGTATATATAAAGTGTTGATTTGGGAAGTCTCAAAGTGAAACTAAGCAGATTGTACCAAATAATGGTTTATTTAGACAATATGCATTACTTATAGGTTAATTACTTTGGAATTTAATACATGGTTTAAAAATCAGTTAGACTTGAAAATGTAGACTCTTGAAAAGACTACAACTATGTGCTAAAAACACACAATAAACCTGAAATGTGTTCCTAGTTGGACAGAGAAAGTGAGGCAGGCAGACAGCAAGATATATGAATAGGAGGATTCATCCATCATAATAGTAAATAAAATTATCTCCTTTAAGTCAGCATATTTCTGGTACAGTATTTCAATGGTGTATGCTGCACCTAAAAGCTAAGGCTGTAGACTGCTTCAGTCTAGCACTCTGCAAACAATTAACCTCTAGAAAAAGAAAAATTGCAATTACATTGCCAACAACAAACTAAAGCAGAAAAAACACTTGTGCCTAAGGCAGTGTGGTTAACATGTCAATAAGACTGTTGGTGGAGAAACTGACAATTCATATTATATGGCTGAGGGTATAGGAGCTCATTGACACTGCCCAATAAATCCATAGGAGCAATTACTGTCTCATTTACACAAGGCAAAGGCACGTAAACTGCCTATTTAAAGTTCTTAGTTGGAAAACAAGATATCTGGTATGCAGCAGAAAACTGTCTCAGAGCCTCAAGCTGCAATATACTTAGAATTTACAATTGAATTTAGAAACCTTCATTTATTTTAACATTTTACCACTGACTATAAACTGTCATTGTGTTTCCCAGGCCAATGAGATTAAGTACTAGCACCTAGTTATTAGGTACAAGGAACGAGGTACTGAGCTCTACCAGCTATCATTTCATGCGTGTTATTTGTGTAATCTAGTGAATTAAAAGAGATTATCCATATGTTCTAATGTGTTACTGTATATTAGCTTTTAGCAGACAGGTTTGGTCTTCTTTAATATGCAAATGCAAAGTAAGAACACCGGTCACTAGTTTATTTCCATGTGCTGAAAATTCAAAGGGCTGTAACTCTAGTATTCTTGCAAAAGAATGGCATTTTAGTCTGAATTGGAGATCTTGATGGTCACGGTCTGAGCTGTAGCCTGCATGTCTCACCTCTGACACTCTCCAGCGTGCAGGACCAGGTCTTCATTGTTCTTGGCACTGACTGTCAGCTCGTGCTCGGTTGAGTTGAAGACATCAAGGAGCAGGTGGCACTGACGGGCACTGTGGGTAAGGACACAATAAAAATCAGTTGGCATGAGCTTCCCGTACCACTACAGATCCTAGAATCCAGGTGATTTCATCTGAAAAGCAGAAAAGCAGGAAAAACTGGAACAGAAGTTCAACATGTAAGAGTTGTGCTTATTTTAAAGAGAAAGGAAATGTGTTTTTCATTTATATGATACGGATGAAAAAGAAAAAAAAAATCTTCAAAACTAAACGCATTTTTTAAAAGAGTAAAATAAAACCAGAAAAAATCAAATAGAACTGAAGCGAATTTTCAGGATTTCACAAAGGTGAAAATCTGGCCAATATAGAATGAGGCTTTATCCTAAAAGACAGTTCACATTGTTCCAAACTATGCTAAGACCAGCTGTCAGGTGTTAATGCCCAAGTTCAAGCTGGTGATGTCCACAGTGTTCAGTTCAGTGACCCATTTTTGCCTTCACAAGAGAAAATCAGCTTCCTGCAGAGCCAAGCAAATACAGGACTATGCACAAGATGGAAGATGGAGCTACTGGAATCTCTAAGGAAGCAGTCAAGACCCAAGGAAAACAGGAACTTTCAGTTTCCCTCAAACATACCTCCTGGACCTAACTGCGCAATCTTCTAGATAAAATCTGTAAAATCTCAGATGATTTATAGTACCCTCCATACCATCACGCTTTTTTTTGTTTTTAAGAAGAATTCTCTTTCAATAATAATTACAGGAAGGCTCACGAAAAGCATTCTAAAACAGTCTTGATGCTTGTTATGATTATGTGCAGACTTGAGTACATTATGTAGGATTCAGAACAAACTCATGCACTCAAAGACAAGTAAGTGTGAACTACATCATGTGTGCTTTTGCAGTTCCTATCTGAAAGGTTCACACAGTGTGTACCTGTCTTAGCCCCAGGCTTAACTTTAATCCTAACAAATGATAACTCTTGAAACATTTTTCAAAAGATCTATTCAACTGCATAGAGAGTACTAAACAGAACATAAACTGTGCAGTAAAAATAAATTCCTCAAAGCAATTTAGATTTCCCTATAGATTTCCCTATGTGAAAAGGGTCTTAATAGTCCAGTTGAGCAGACAGATCAAAGGGGTTTTAGGACAGCTAGCATCACTGCACCTCTCTGAGCCAACTTAAACTCTCAGCTAACATAACAGAAGCATGTTATTCATTAAATGTGTACTTTCACTTACTTTTTTTTTTACTATTTAGTATTCTCTTAATGCTAGTGTTTTGGGAGACTCACTTTAAGGAACCAATCAAAAACTGAGATCGACCCCCATACTAGGTCAAGCCTGTAGGAAATAGGAAAATAATTCTTCTTTTTCTTATATTTCAATGATGTACCGATATAGAAGTAGTTTGTCAAATTCATTTTGACAGACTTGATAAATATACTCTGCGACTTTCCCCTGAAAAAGAAATGTTTCAATTTCATGTCAATCGTGAAATCAATTTCACTTTGATTTAAAAAAAAATCTACACTTTTAATGTTTTGTTAGAAACAGATAAAAAAACAGTAGATAAGGCACTGACATTGCTTTATACAACAGTTATCGTCTAATGAAAAGTCTATTAGAAAGTCTAATGCTTTCAAATTGTGCATTAAGAAGACAGTCAGCAAAATGTTACCTGCAGAAGTATGTTTAACTGACAAGTGTCGGTGCAAAGGTTCATTCGGAGCCTATGCCACAGTGCCTGGATTTCAATCTAGACCAACTTTGCAAAACCACAGGCACATTTCTGCTTGAACCACTGTTTTGCGAACAACTTCTATTCACCTTGTACTAGTTTATGTGAAGGCACAGTTGCCTCAAAAAGTCAGGCCAACAAAAAAACTCCCTTGAGAGGGTGAATCACAAATATAACATCCTGCAGCTATTCCTGTTTTTGCTCCATTTGATCTAGCACTAGGTAAAGATTTTCACTGATAGAAGTTAGATTTCCAAGCATTGTATAGTATGGTTTCAGACTAAATTAAAGAAGAAGGGTTCTCAATCCATAAAAATGGTAGTAAAGCAGGTTGCATATATTGAACTTTTATTGTGCTAAGATAAACTATGTAAAATAAAGCAGTTCACGCCTTTATTTAACAATAACATAACTAGATATAAATCAATATGAATATTTTATTCCTGTATTAATAGTAGCAGACTGTTATCCAAAGCACAAACATAGTAAAATAAAGTACAATTTCAATGGAAATCATGCACCAATTACTGTACAAAGAGCTCAAAGTAAAGGGATAGAATGAGACATTAGATATATTTTATATAAAATAAAAAAATATGTTGACATATGTTGACTTCATTACTATTGTACAGTATATCTTACCTACAATGTTTTATTCTGTTTGTATACCACAATAAAGAGGCAAAGACAATGGCATTTACAATGTTAATTAGTGTTGCCTCATATCAAAACAGCCTGTACTTGTGAAAATATGGGAAATTTAAAGAAAGAAATGGAGTACATTTGAAAGATAGGAAAGATATGCCTGAGAAAGTTGGCATGTTAACTCAAATATCAAGAGATTATGTCCATTGTGCAAAACGAAACTAAAAAAAATAAGGATGGGTGTTGACAATGATCTGGCCACTACAATACAAACTGACTACAAAGCAAAAATAAAAGTTTTAACCTTGTTGACACAATAATAATAATAATAATAATAATAATTGCTTACACTTATACAGTGCTTTTCTGGACACTCCACTCAAAGCGCTTTACAGGTAATGGGGACTCCCCTCCACCACCACCAATGTGCAGTATCCACCTGGATGATACCATCCATAGGGTACAATATGTCAGGAATGTTTTTCAAACTCATAGAGTAGAACTGCTTTTCTATAAAATCTTCACATACATCAGTTTGCCAATTCGTCCATCCATCTATCCTTATTTTATTAATAAGCCTACAAATAAAATTGGTCAGGAGATCTAATAGAACAAGACTTCCTCCAACAGATAGATCTGTTACCATTTATGTGTCATAAAGATGGTCTTTGTGATAAAGGTAAAGTAAATAAAGTCTATCTGAAATCAGAGTAAGAAATTTCTATTTCTTACTGGGGGAAAATAATTTTAATCAAAATATCATTTTGCACTGTGCATTTATTGCAGATGACTTCGGAAATGCTAAAGACCCAAGTTAAACCAAGATTAGATCAGCCCTCTGTTTTGGCAAAGGGATGATATCAGAATTACTCACCCCACACATAAATTCTAATTTGCAAATGGCTAATGAAAACAGGAAAAGCTGCCAAAAGAATTCTTTTCCACCACAGATTACTACAACTTTGCTTTTCACAGTTAAAGTTGCACTTTAAATTCTGTTAACCTTGGGCAGATTAACTTTTCCCCATTACCACCTGATATAATACATATTAAATGTACCAATGACTCAATTTAAAGTCAAGACAGCCTATCCTATGTATACTCATACAGTGTCATTTCTACTGAGCCTGGTGTTGTGGCATTAGCCAGCTGTGACTGAAACAGTATTCCTGAAGTTGTGGTTAGTTAGGCTCAAGTGTTCTTGGTTTGCTCAACTTCAGACTTGCCAGGCACGATGTTATCAGTGAGACCTGCAGTTGTCCATCCTTCCAGTTCTTCAGGTCTTCCTGCTGGGGCTTTGGGCTCACAATAGCAAATATAAGTGGGTAACTAGACTGCGCATGTTTTGAAAGACACAAATGTTTTCTTCATCTCTCCTGTGCTTATGCTTATTCGTAGTAGGAGTAGGAGCACCAGTAGCAGCAGTAGCAGTAGCATGTTGGTGAGCCTGGTCAATCCAAGCTCACCAACATTTAAAACTTTTCACACCGTCGTAAAAATTCTTCATTATTGATTTGTTCAGGATCATATCGTTCACATTAACACCAAAATGTACACGAGAAGAAAAAGAAAACACTAACCAGGGTCTGGTTACATCATCCTAGGAAAGTATATTTTGCATCTTGTGTACAATACCAGAAGGCATCCTTCAAAGCACCAGGCGCTTAATAGGAACAATCAGCCTTATTTAGGAAGCTAAAACATATGTCAATAAAGTGATTTTTGCCCTTCTGGCCAATTTGTGCACCACCTGTAAATCAATATGCTGCATAAAGGATTAGAAAATGTTTCTATTACAAGAGAATGGAGAGAGAAATTAGTCTCCTACGGTGATCAATTGCACAACAACTTCCCTTGCAGCTGCACCATATTACTGATGTGCTTTTGTTAGGAAAAAAAAATGTAATTACTGTATATATATTTTTTAGGTCATTTTTTCCTTGGTTAAAAAGCCTTCCTGTTTTATGTAGCGTTTACATTTCCATGGATTTGAAATATAAATTACAGCCATTCAACACCTGGTAATGTTAGAAATAACAATCCTAAAATACTAAATATTTTAATACTATACACAATTAATACAAAACTTGCATATGATGTCATTAGTATGTACTACAGGAAGGTTAAGTCTGATTCATACTTTTGTATATTAGGTTCCGCCAACTCATGATGACTGTCTCATTCATGACTTACCATAGAAAAAGAGCTTGTAGACACTGCCATTGTGATTGATCTAAGACGTTACAGCTGTTTTTCACATACTTCCATACAGACATTCCTCCTTGTCATACTGGCAAGAGGCATTATACTCCATCATTGAGACTTATTGTTTCTGTCCATACAACAGGCTCAATATTGCAACAAAAAATAAAAATCACTTGAAGTTTCACTCTCAAGACATGCAAAAAAAACAAAAGCGTGTATTTTATGGATTAAGCTCGGACACTCACCATCACTAGTTTTGTCTTTACGTTAATGTACACATCCATTCATCCATCCACTTTCCAATCGCTTCATCCAATACAGGGTTAAAAGGCGAGACTATCCTGGCAAGCAATGGGCGAGAGGCAGGATACCACCTGCATGGGACGCCAGTCCATTGCAAGGCACACAGGGCCCTTGTACCCAAGGCCCCCAGCACTGGCAATGCAAGGCCACTGGGCCACCATGCCACCCCCACCCTAAAGTACACTTTTATATTCCAAAATATTGTGAAATGCATCGTGGTCAAAATTCGCATCACACAGTTCAACACAGATTCCCTGAAAAGTGCTCCACATACAGTATCAGGTATAAAACAACAGTAACTGAGGTGTGTCATTTGCCCAGAGGCTATGGTGGTAGTGATTTGTCACAGTCCTTAATTCAAGCTCATCTTTAAGTCTGACTCAAAGTGTTTTTTGTATTGCTACAAGACGTACAGTAGACAGTGGTGCTAATTTCAAAACACTGTCAGATTTGTCCATGTTGAACCAAAGTATTATTGATCTGTTTCACCCAATATTGTTATAATTCTTTTCTTAGAATACACTTCAGTGTGGAGATTCTAAAACACATAACAGTATTCAGAAAAAAAAAACTACATAATATAAAATAGCCACTTCTGTAAGTATTGGAAGAACCAAATAATGTAATATCACTTACAGTATCCCATTTTCTTATGTGGAACATTAGACATTTCAAACTTTTTGAACATATCAGTTGAAAATACTTTATAAACAAGTACATAAGCAGGTCAAAGTGGCAAGTTTAGTGGCAAACATGCTTTTTTCATATGACATATATAATCATGAAACAGCATATCATGCCATGATTCTTAGGCTAATAGGAATCAGAGTGTGCGATCCAGAGGGCAATCTGCAGTCAGAGAGCCTAACCTGCGTGTCTTTGGGGGTAGGGAGGAAACTGGAGCACTGGGTAAAAAGCCACAAGAACATGGACAGAACATGCAGAGTCTGCACAGACAAACACCCAAACTCTGGATTAATCTCATTAGTATAAAGGTTGTGGGAGTATGGAACAAGCTACCCATTCCAAACAGCTGGATAAGATCCTATACTGTATCCAGTATATCAATCAGCATACTCGGTATACAGTATATCAATTCGCTAACTGCCAAACAGCCGAGATGGGACAAAATACCTTCACTAGTTCCTAACCTCTTGTACAGTATGTTCGTCTGTCCTCACTGGATCACTAGAGCTGGGAGGCAGCTGTGCTAACCACTATATCACCATTCCCGCCTCAAAGTAAATAGTCTTTAACATAAGACGCTGCAAGCAATGTACTATATTACTGATCAATTATAAAGAACAGTTCCTGAGGTTCTAAATTAAATTATTTAAATGCAGGGAAGTTGTATAAAACCAAAATTGCAGTTCTAAAAGAGGCCAGATAAAAAAAAGATACTTCGACATTCTAAACACATAACACATATCCTGTGCTGCAAACAGAGGTCATACTTCATACAGTATAAGCTCACCACTGTTCCTTGAATAAATAGCATGACTTTACACATTGAAGTTTTTAAAAATCATGTTTCTGCTATCAGGCCGCTCAGAACAGTATCAATAGGCTTCTAGATTAGGCAAAGAAAAGTCCAAACTTTGTCCAAACAGTAACACATTGACTGCAGTAAACACATTTTCCAAAAGAGCCAGTGATTATTTCTTGCACTTAAAAAGGGCAATATTGTGTTAGTTTAGAAAAGCAGACTTCAAAACAGCAGAAAGCAGGTTAAAATCTCACTGACATCTTACTGAGCACTGAATCTTAGGAAAAATGGCTGCTTACATACAATGTAACGAAGTTCTTTAAAAACGATCAACTGTAATTAAAAGCACATACATCCTGAAGGTATATCAATGTTTCTTCAGTTATTTCTTTCAATCTTTGCCTTTGTTTCAGGAGATGATTTACAAGGACTGCGATAAAGCACTGATTTTTTTTGCATAAGCTTTCAACTGCTATAATTAATCAAGGCAACTCAGTGCCAGACTGGTGCCAGTAACACTTTTTATTTTAAAAAAAGGAACACGTTTTTCAACTGCTAAGTACTCCACCTGCAACTAATGACATATACTGTATGAAGAGACTGATATATTTCCATTAATTCTTTATTCTCTGAAATGAAAACAACTCATGAGCTTGATCATCATGATGAATTTTTGTATATATTAGGAACAGAATGAAACAACCTCAACTTGGCTATTGGAATTTAAATAACTGTAACCAAAGGTAACTTTTTGAATCCACCTTTGAACACTCAACAACACCTTACAGATAGTATTAGTAGAAGTGGAACATCTTTGCAGTCTCACAGTGACCATCTCACACTTAAACCTTTTGGAGAGCCAACCAATGCCTGATATATTTTTCTGGGTGTAAAAAGTATAAAAAGTGACTTGTGTTAATACAGATATTCACAACAAACGAAAAACAGAAATATATATATATATCTGTTTTCTACTTAAAATAAAGCAAACGACGTACTTCACAAAATGTTAAAAAATAAATGCAGCCAGAATGGCTAGCCAATGAAAATGCATTCCAAAACAAAGAACAGCGGTTCTATAGCTGGGCTAAGATCCGCCACACTGATAAATGAGATGTGATCAGAGAAGACCCCACGAAGCAAAATCATTGACCAAAACTGGATTCACATTTTAAAAAGGAAGAGTCCTAATGGGATTTTAATTTGATATAAATATATTTCAATCAATAAATCCATCCATCAATACAACAGGCATCACAAGGTATACCAACATGAGCAGTAAATCCATAAAGTGATTTACCCTTTTGCCGTTCATCGACCATTTAAAAAAAACTGCTATTATGCATGCCACTTGTACTGTAGGTAACCCCCAGCATCGTTTCTACGACGACTCTAAAAGGTGATTTAGGCCCAGATAAAATCCAGAGCTTGACCCAAGTGCGTGATTTACAGACTACACTCTGCTTCATGATGGTTTTCCATTGGATAGAAGCCCCTGGCCAACGGGTGTGTTCCTTGATAACAAAGGAATACATATGTTACACTGACTAGTGAAAAGAAAAGAATGTCTTTAGTCTTATATATAGGAATTCCTATATATATTTCGATATAGGAATTGTTTCAAGAATAAAAAAGCCTTAAAGATATTGTAAAAATCATTTAATATTCATTTACTATGGAGAAGAGACGGCACTTTTTAAAGCAAAGGACTGGGAAATCAGGAACAAGCTACAGAGCCACACTGTTTCAGCTTTTCTTCAAGAAACATCTGGATGAAATCCCATCATTTCAATACAAAATTAGATATATTACCTATTAGTATGGAAAATAGGTAGATTGGCCTCACAGCCACTTCACACAGTACTCTTAAATTCGGTAGATTTTTATAATTTAATTCAGGGCAAATAGATATCGTTCTGTAACTGTAAAGTAGATTTTTGATACTGACATCATAAGCAGAGCACATATAAGGAGTGTGCATGCATCGTTTATAAAGCAGGTAAATGTGTTTTCAGTTCAGAAAATACATTCTCCGCAGTAAAGATCATTAACAAGAATCAATGTTACAATGGGCCACTGGTCAATATAAACAGCCTTTGATCAATAACCGCTGACCGTGTAGTTATTCTTAAAAAATGTTTTAAAAATAAAGTAGGCCTGAAACAAAATGAGTAGCTTTTCAAAAGTAAAAAAAAACGCTTCAATAACTAAAAATTCATGAGCCCATTCTTAGCTCTAAGAACAAGGATTAGAAAGGATCTAAGAAGAATTCGAACATTAAAATTCATCGTGCTTTATCTTTGGTCAATATGTCTGAGATCTAAGGAAGGGTCACACTTCGCCCTGTTACTGTGCACACTCTGGCTATAAGTATTTGGAAGGCACCAAAGGCTATATTTTGGAAACAGGCCTTTTTCTGATTTTCCATTTTTCTAAACAGCGATATTCCTTGTTCGCATTTAACACCCTTGCTGGACGATGGCTTTAACCTGTGTCTCACAGAGACATCAAAGATCAAAGGATTCCCAGGTAAAATAAACTGGCTGTTTGGCTGGTCTGAACAGCACTAATATGTTGTCATAGGAGCTTTTGCACTGCCTTTTCTATTATCAGCGGATCCTGGTCTCTGTTATTTACCTGAAACTAGTACAGTCAAAGCCATGTGGCTTGGGAGTTCCATTGTAGCTGCTCACACTTTTGATGCCCATGGGTAATAACTTGGAAGGGGGCAGAATTGGGAGGAAGGGGGTTACAGAGTGGGGAATGGTTATTTTTGTTGTATAGTAGTTTATCGTGTTTAGAAAAATAAAAATGTGTCCACATAAAAAGAAACCTAAAAGAAAGACTTCTTTTTTTTCCCCAATCAGAGAAAACATTACTTCTTTCTACAAGAACATAAAAGAAGACTTATTTCTAATGTTTGCTTGTGCTAATGTGCTTCCCCGAATTCGCTCTGTAAGGAATGTGGGTATTGTCAGTGTTATTTCAAAAGTACTCAAAATTTAATTTAAATCAATCTAATTAGAAATGCTTGTAGACATGCCACAGCTTTTGATTTTACTCAGAAATGCAATCAAATTCTTCTGAATTGCAGTCTTAAGCTTCTACATGGAATAAAGCACTCCACTGCAATCTTCTGGTATTCTAAATGAATGTCTGGCATACATAATGCCTTTAATTTCCATAATAAAATGAGTCCACAAGAACAGTACATGCTTGCAGTGCTGTTAATAAAATCTTCCATTTCCAGTAACATAAGAGTGTCCCAAAAGCCACAATACAAACATAAATACACAGACACCCTCTAAATTACCAAAACAGATAAATGCCATATGGGAATAATAGGGTGTAATCAATTCCTGAGCTATTTTTAATGAAACAAGCCATTATTAAAGAAAATTTTTAGTTAATCTGATTGCTTGGCCCTGATTTGATATCCAACATTCCAATACATAACAGCTCCCATTGGTTGAGTACCAACAGCAACAGAATTTAGTACTGAGGTGTTATTCATTTTAACAACTGAAGGAGCAGCTACCCAACCTTCACCCAGGCACTGCAGAAAAAAGAAAGATTCTCTACCATTGCACGGATCACTTGAGCTTTTACAGATTTTCAACTTGTATTTTTTTCCCTTCAGATAGATAAAGAACTTATTCCAATGTGTGGGTCATCCTATTATGGGAGGTCACTGTGGAAAAAAAAAAGTGTTTGAAATAAGATTTGAGATTACTTAACACGACAAAGAATCAACTCAATTGTCTTGGGAGAAAGTATGGATTGATTTTTAAAAAGGCAATTAAAAAGTCCCTACTCACAAACGAACTTCTTTGACATTCAGTAAATGCAGCCTTATATCTATATATTGTATGTATCTACTGTATATGTTGAACTTTTATCTAGCACTACCACCTTATGGAAGTTGATAGAGGCTTCACTAATACATTAGAGAATTAGTGTTCTCTCTCAACTCACAAATGTTCGATCTCAAGAAGAAGAAAATTAAAACGTATCTTATGTCAGCAGCGGGTGTGTCTAGTTCTCCGTTTGTTACTTTTCCACTCAAAGACTGGTTTAAGTGATATAAGCAGTTGGCTCCATGTGAGACCAGCCGTGTATTGTACTCCACATCTCTCTTAATCGTTTTGTGTGCAGGATGAAATCCCACTCATGAGCAATGTATCATCCCCTTGTCTGTCAGACGTCTTTAAGCAAACAGCAGCAGAGGTTTGGGGGGCACACGAAACAGAAAAAAACAAGGGTCTCAATAATTTACTTAGTGAGATGAGATGAGATGATGAGAGTTGTTTCTTTTCAGATTCCAGTCTGATACAATACAATTACTTAGTATGGCACAGTATGCAAACTTCTACATCATAAAGAGTTTAAGAAAATCTATTAAATGCACTTTTACATTCATACACATTGACCTGGCTCCACAGAAATACTGTATCTCAACAAGAGTATAGCTTCTATTTACTCCCCAGCACTGCACGGTTTTAAACTTGGAGCAGTAAATTATTTTTATGCAGGTCTATCCTGAGAGAAATCCAAGATGAATCATGGGTTCAAATGGCCTGCTCTGATTTGTAACTTTTATGAGTTGTTATGCGCCACTATAAAATGCTATGGTTAAATATACAGTATATCCATTCTGAAATGTGTGCACATCTAGTGCTTTCATTCATGATGGAAAACTTTCAAGAACACACATTTCTTGGTGCCAGGACTGTCAGATGGTTAATTTGTCACTAAGTAAGATAGATGGGTTAAACTGCAGCTATAATTATGGTAAATAATTCAAGTTGCACAGACTAAATTGTATAATCTGTCTTCCTCAAAGTATTTTTTTCTACAATAACTAAACACAGAAAGGAAATTTCTTAATTTTGGGCCCCAATAATATGAGACATTCCAAAACACACAGTTGACATAGAGGATCAGGAATTAATATTTACTTTTCATTAAAGATAAAAGCATTTATCACCACCAGGTCTGGCTTCAAAAGACACATTAAAGGACAGTATTCAAAATTAAGAAATTCTTAAATCTGGGACATTAAATCCTTCACAGACATACATATACATCGATTTTTTAATAAAAACACACTCTTCTATTCTTTCACAAAATTATGAATGTTTAACCATACATGCCAGCCATTTTTTGTTCAAGATTAATGCGGTGAATTTAATGCATTTATGATTTGTGATGTCCTAAAACACTCTGTTGTTAATTATATATTAAAAATCTTTGCAATACACACAATGTTAATTAAATTTGATTGAAAAGTATTTTTCACCCTGTTGAGTTGTTAGCCATGAATCTTCTGAAGGGACAGAAGAACAAGTGGAGAGGTCTTTGTGCAGCTACTGGGTGTGACTCTACCCTCAGAACAAAATTCATAAATGTTTCTGTGAACAAATCAATTATGCAGTATGACCTTGTTTGGTTAGTGTAACCTGTTTCAAACAACGGTTTCTGACCTTATAACTGCTTAGCTCTTCTGCTTCTATTCTGGGAAGGGGAAATCCATTATTCCTGGGATGGTTGATATGCCTCACACTGCATACATTTTTATCTTGGTGGTAAGCATACACATAAAAAATGGAAAAAATAAATATCTACTGTATCTAGATGAGACCTCTCAGTGTAAATGGGCTATCTGAAGAATTACCTGGTCGCAGGTAGGGTGCTGACCCTTGTGAAAAACACAGAGGGCTCCACTTCCACATGCAGTCCCAAAGACAGATCTCGGTAGTAACCTTCAGCGTGGCCAGAGCCCCCTGAATACTTGAAGTTTAAAACTGCTTCGAGAGTCTGCAAGAAAAGAAGCAGAAATAAATGATTCTGTCATTAACAAACAAACAGAAATTAGACAAATTAGACAACCAGTGTATCTGCATTTCAGAGGCAAGGAACATGCAAAGGAATGGAACAGAAAAGGCAAGGTTTGCCAGTAAGAACATAAGAAAGACTACAAATGAAAAGAGGTTATTTGGCCCTTTCAGCAGAAGCACCGGCTGCCCTGCAATAAATTGGTTAGAAAATGGTTAAATGGATTGTATGGATGGCAGATAGTAGCTTACTGATTCAAAGATCTCATCCAGTTGTTTCTTGAAGGAAGCCATAGTGTTGGCTTCAACCAACTGCCTGGGTAGCTTGTTCTATACTCATATTACCCCTCGATGAAGAAATGCCTCTTTTGAACAGTATTAAATGCACTTCCATGTAGTCTCCACCTCCGTTCTTTGGTTCATGTTTCACCGTTTATGTTGAAGAAGTCCACTGCACTGGCTATCCATTTTTAATGCCTTTGAAAATTTTGAAAACTTGCAACAGGTCCCCTCCAAGTCTTCTCTGTTTAAGACTAAAAAGGTTCAGTTCTTTCTGCCTGTCACTACTATATCGGGGTGTTATAGTTGTCTAGTCATAAGCCTATGTTAAGAAAAATTTTCTAAAGCCATTAATGCTGCAGGTTGTAAAATCACAAAAGAAATTTCATGTAATAATAATAATAATAATAATAATAATTGCTTACACTTATATAGCACTTTTCTGGACACTCCACTCAAAGCGCTTTACAGGTAATGGGGACTCCCCTCCACCACAACCAATGTGCAGCATCCACCTGGATGATGCGACGGCAGCCATAGTGCACCAGAACGCTCACCACACATCAGTTATCAGTGGGGAGAAGAACAGAGTAATGAAGCCAACTCATAGATGGGGATTATTAGGAGGCCATGATTGGTAAGGGCCAATGGGAAATTTGGCCGGGACGTCGGGGTAACACCCCTACTCTTTTCGAGAAACACCCTGGGATTTTTAATGACCACAGAGAGTCAGGACCTTGGTTTTACGTCTCATCCAAAGGACGGATGTAAAGTTTAAATAAAGTTATATTTGGACATGCCTGGCTAACACGAGCTTCTGACCACACTGATACACTACCTTTAATGTACAACTAATAACTTGATCTACAGATGCAAAAATTCAATTTACATTTTATGGGTTGACGTCTGCACAAAACTTCTAAAATCAGGCCTTAAGTTCCAACTATGAAATCAGTGTCAACGTTTGAGTCCCAGAAAACGCTTAATTTCTCACAGCATCAGTATAAATCTTACTTCCACAGATCAGAGAACAAGTGGCATAGCTTTACTTAAATAATGGATAGCCTCCCCTATCCACCTTCCTTACTTTCTTTGTAATGTTCCACAGGACACAAATGGGTACAATTCACAAAATTACATGTAGCTCATCTCTGTTTTATAGTTCTCACACCACCTAGCAATTTATATTATTTAAACATATCAAATTGTTATAACAGTTTTAGTTTTTTAACCTTAATTTTGCTTTAAATTGAAAAAATGTGTAAAATAAACAGTTTACACACCGGCTTCGTATGTCCTGTATGCAAGTACTGCATTGCAGTAGAGCAGCAGAGTCAGAACAGAACATTACTGAAATGACTCCCATACAAATGTCAGTTATATTAAAAACAATTATGCTATCTTTACAGAGAAGCCCATAAGAATTGCTTGCTTTTTAATTACCATCAGTGTTGTGCGCTCTATTAAATTTTTGATTTGTAAGAAAAAAATGGATGGAATTTGCTGTATCTCCTACACATATTTTGATACAATGCATGTTTCATGATTTTACTGTACGTATGAGACCTAGACAATGTAAATAAATGAAAAATCTAAAGGTCTTGAAGTCTGGCTAACTTCTAACAATATGAAACTAATGATTTGTTGTGTGTAACTCAGAAGTGTAGATTGCACAGGAATATTACTGATAAATATTTATAAATACACAAATCGTGATTTATTTACACACTTACTGTATGTAAAATATTAGTATTTTACCAAGTCTTCATCTTTGGTATTAATACATTGTTCATATATTTGAATATTAAAAATGACCAAATAACATGTAGGGAGATGAGATTCTGTTACATTGTGCTTCCAGTTTTTCTTGTAAAATTGAGTTGTAAAATGATGACTATACCCGTATGGTTTACATAACAAAACAAAAATAAATCCATTGATTGATATACAGTATATATAGTATGATGTATAAGTAGCAAGAGATTTCTTGAAAACTCAAATATTTCGAGTGAGGTTAACTCTACAGCTACTAACTCTACTCTATTTTTTCCATTTTTCCCCACTAACTGCAGGTTTAAGTCTTTACTGCATGAGAAAGATATCCATCTGGCAGTCCTGTCTTTCCTAGCCACTTCTGGTGCACTGCCTCATCTCAGTTCCCTGTTCCCAATCACCTCTAAATGCAATCAAAAGAACTTGCCTTCTTACATAAGAAGGAATGCAGTATTGAATAATTAATTTACTGTTTAAATGGCCATGTATTGATAATTAATGTAGATTTTCTTAGGGTTTGAAAAAGTACCACAGCATAAAACCAGGCACTAATGATGGAAAAATACCACAACCTTAACCATAAACTTATATATAACAATATAAAATGCAACGGCCAGAAAAAAAATACTGAAGATTTTAACAATGTAAAAAGCTTGTGGGATTGATGACCTTCTCATGAACAATGGTATCTGAGTTGACAAAACTTATTCTCCAGCAAGGTATCAGCGTAACCATCTTAAACAGTTTAGCTTTCAAAACGTCTCTGTGGCCTCAGCAAAAGTATGTCTGTAATTTGGTAGTTTAACCTCTTGGAGCAGTGTTACGAGAAAGCTTCATGTGCGTTATTTACACGATGCTGTGGTAATTCATTTAAACCTTGTCTGTAGTACACTATAAAGACATCCATAGGACTGAGAACTAAACCTAGTGCACTGTATTGCGCATTGACACTGAAACTATTCAAAAGGGCACACTGATGGCATTCATGAATTTTTTATCAATAATGGGACTAACATTGTGATACAGTATGTGAATAAGATCAGCATCTTCTGTTCTCTTCAGTTTCATCTGACATCACATCCTACAACTATATCAAAAACTCAATGGGAATATTAATTTATATGATTTTATATATCAGATACAATGCAAAATAGCCGATAACAGATTTATTGTAAGGATTTATTGTAAGGATTCAGGAAGCACTTTAGAAAAGGATGGTACAGTATTTGTACTGTACATGTTACTGCAGGGATGCTCACTCATTAAATAACATTGTGAGAGTACAAGAAATCAAAGTTTTTTTAAAACACTGCATTTAATGACATATTGCATCAGATTTAGTGTGGGGAAAAAAAACAAGATAAAACTTCTTTAAACTTTTAATTAAAAACATACTTTATGAAGTAATCTCACGAGCAATGTCCTCTACAGTAAATACTGTTAATAAAATTCAACCAAAAAAATTCTTATAGAACCATTCTAGATCTCTCGTTCTAGAATCGTTCTAGAATACCCATGACTCTGGTGTCTAAGAAGATACTGTATACAATATAATTTAATCTACCAAATCATGTGACCAATCAACTTTATTAGTCAACTATAATTTCCATACACTACTATTCTGCTGTGATTTATAGGTGTACTGTACAGTATGTTACAATATAAGCACTTTTAACACACCTGACATTTTGCTGGCTTGTAGTACCAAAGTTTTTTAAGATAAGTTGCGTTGAATTACTTTTAGAAAAAGCCTGCCCTAGCTTGCAGAAACCACATTTCATTGCAACTGGGCAAGCCCACCCTGAGAAGATATGTTTGAATGTTTTTTTTCCAGCAAACCAAACTTCCAAACTGCCTGCCAGGCCTGATTGATCAGTCTTTCCTGGACAAATCAAAATGTTGGGCATGTGGTAAAACTATTAAAGGATTTAGAAATCTTAAACAAGATTTTTCAAAATTGTGCGAAACTATGAATACTCACATATGGTGACCACCCCATGTGGTCAAAGCATGTGACTGATTAGGGTCATTTAAACATTTACTGTAGATCAGTTTATGTGATTTAATGAGTCTGTAAGACCATATCATCGAGAGACTAATGCTATATACTGTATGCATTGCAGGTAGCGCTCTGCCATAAACAAATCTGACATACAGTATAACATGACATACTTATTCTATACCACATTTAACTTCATTCAGCCTAACACTTTCAGAGAAAAGGTCCTAGAGCTCCCACAAATGTTTATCTACCTAATAATAATCTCCTAATTTATCTCTGTTTTTATTTTCAAACTAGTGGTCCACAAATCAGGAGGAAAACTAATTCTGCTAATTAAAAAACATTTCCATAGTCACACAATTTTAGGTGTATTTCTTTTGCTATGAGTCTGCCCCTGTTCATACCAAGAACACAGTACCAGCCCCTTGTGCTCCGCTCATTAACACCTTGTTTAACTCGAAGAGTAGCAGGCATTGGAGAAGCAGAGCTGTGAAGGTTTATTTTCAATGCAGCATGACTGATTACCAAGCTTTGATTTCCACCTCCCACTCTGCTTGAATTCCCATATTGCAGTCCCAGCCAGCAAATGAAGACATAATTAATTTTCCTGCAAATGGGCATCCAAGAAGGCTTAAGAATAAACATTTTAAGAGGAACATTTTAAAGCCGCCTTATAAATCTTGATTATAGCACTCCTGATTGAAATCTCAAAGACATGCATGTGCCAGGAGTCAAAGAATGTATTTTCTGTGTGCCAAAACGCCCACTGAAAGTTTCTACATAAAATACTACATCACATGAGAGAGCCTAAAGCTGTTTATAGGGCAGTATCTAGGTGTGGATGTAAATATTTGGATATTTTAGATAAGTAAGTGTATTCTAACTTGGCAGCTGCATGCTGTGTTTAGGGCTTCAGTCTCCAGAAGGAGTGTTAGGGGTTCAGATCGCAGATGGGATTGTGCCATTGTACCCCTGAGTAAGGTATCATATTCTTCAATTGCTCCAGTAAATGACATGATGTACTGTATAAAAGGTTCTCCTGCTCATTGAAAATTCTTGTAATTGAAAATTCACTCTGAATTGACATATGTGGTAAAATAAAAGAATACTTTAACATTTAGAAGTGCTTAGGTCTTTATTCAAAAATGAAAAATAGTAATGATAATATTAACATTGCCACAGCTTGCTTTACAACATTTGCTGAAAGTTGTGCTAATTAAATTTGTAAAAGAAATGAGGAACCCCTCACCAACCACACCACCCTCTAAAAAGGCTTAGCCTGGAGATATCACTAAATCACTCCGTTTGGTTAAAGGGGTATTCACAAGCCTCCTTTTCGACAATGTAATAGGGCAGCTTCACCTCACCGAAGTTTTAATAATAATAATAATAATAATTGCTTACACGTATATAGCGCTTTTTGGACACTCCACTCTAAGCGCCTTACAGGTAATGGGGACTCCCCTCCACCACAACCAATGTGCAACATCCACCTGGATGATGCGACGGCAGCCATAGTGCGCCAGATCGCTCACCACACATCAGCTATCAGTGGGGAGGAAGACAGAGTAATGAAGCCATTTCATAGATGGGGATGATTAGGAGGCCATGATTGGCAAGGGCCAATGGGAAATTTGGCCAGGACACCAGGGTAACACCCCTACTCTTTTCGAGAAACACCCCAGGATTTTTAATGACCACAGAGAGTCAGGACCTCGGGTTTACGTCTCATCCGAAGGTCAACGCCTTGTTTTGCCACCTTGTTCTGAATTGAAAAATATGCAGCTGCACCAACCTGGAAATTTCTTCTATTTTGTGATGTAAACTGGAGGTTTTACACATTACTGTGTATATTTTACTTTCAATGTGGTTTGAAATGCACTCTTCAATGCAGATTCTTTCTAACCCCGAAATATAAAATAGCATTGCAGTTCCCCTTTAAGTGCTCAAAAAAATATGTGCCAAAAAAGCCCTATGCCAAAAGCACATCAGTTGTCTTGATATGTCTATCATGTTTTTTTCTGAATGGAAACTCAACAGCATTGCATCCATTTCCTTAGAAATTTACTATCAGCTCCTACTGTAGGAACATGTTAAATTTGCAGACTAAAACTTCTATTAACCGTTACCTGCACTCAAAGCCGTTAGCAGGTTACTATTTAACCTGAGGGTAGAATAGCATTTTATATGCAGAGAACTTCCAGATAGAATCTCCCATTCATCTCAAACAATACTGAGGATAATTACCAAAGTTTAAAAATCAAAAATAATGTCAGTGTGAAAGAGGGAGAGTGAAGAAAAACATTAGACAACTGCCATATCAACTTCATGACCCTTCATGCTCTATAACTGGAGGTACAGTACTTTGCCAGTTCGATTCCCATTACATATAATTTTGTACTGTCACTTAATTCCGAATTTGGTGGGACTTCAGGCAAACCAACTTCCAAGGACAGGATGAACCTTTAAGGTAACCATGATTACCTGATGTTGGAAAGCTTTGAGCACACAAACACCCACAGAAAAAGACCAAAGCTGTTTTTGTAAATCACATTCCCATGAACAGAAGGCCTTGCTGGAATCACATACTGCTGGAAGCGGGTTCTTCTCTGCAGTCCATGTGACAGCCAGCTTCCATCATTAAACAGCATTAAACCGGTGAGCCGGAGAAGTGTTGAGGCTCATGTTCTCTGCATCAGGTACACAGGTACTGTACAGTATCTGCTGAAGCTTCAGCAGAGAGTGTGATCAGTCTGTCCCATTTTTTAAAAGCAAGAGTGGTGAACAGCACTACCTCTGAATGCCCGCTCTTCGTGAGCAATGAAAAAGTGATATTGGAAGTGACAGCTAATGAGAAAGAGCTTCGCTGACTCAGGCACATGCAGTGGCTATTGGCAGGGGCAAGAGCTGAAGAGGTGCTCTGTACCTCCGGCTATTCATCATCACTGCCAATTTGTCATATTGCTGATAGAGGCACTCGCGGCCTGATCTGGAATAAATTTGGCAATTCTTTATGATTTTGTTACTCTTTTCTTTCCTTTTAACAGCTAAGCAAAATGAGATCTACCACCAGCTGTTGCTTGATATCCACACGTCTGCCTGACGATTTACTTGGCGTCTGTAGCTGCAGTAAGGCTAGGTAGCATTAAAAATGGAAAATGACACTGAGCACTTAAGTACATGCAGACATAAAGGATTTAGGATGAACAGTTCAGGGAGGGATTTTACGTACACAGGAATCTGCTTCTGTGCAAATACACCTTCCACCACAGTTCATCCTGAATTCGAGAAGAAAGAGTATGCAGAATCTGCAGCACTGTAGATAGGTTGTCTTAAAATACTTTTTTTTTTAAAGAAGGCATGTCTTTGCTTTTGGTTATGCTTCTTAAGAAAGGTGCAGATGTAGAACTTTCCACAAAACTTTCCATGAAAACTTGTGAAGTTTCTGGGAAAAAAAAACATTTGTTTTATTTATTTTTTAAAAAGCCAAGTTAAGAAAAGATAAATAATTTATTTTCTGAACAGCATTCAACAGGTATCTTTCAAACGATTTTTCAAAGGAAAATCATTACAGTTCTCCTCTGCCTTTCAGTGAGCATTAAGGCTTTCTGATTAGCACATGACAAAAAATACTTTCTTTAAACCTTTTGGATTATATTGTACTATATGTAGTTAACAGATATTTTTTACCAGGAAAGAGGAAAATTTTTAATGAAAAGCCAGTTCTCCTGTTAGATTCCATAAATGTATCCATATATATACATATTTTTTATTTACATTACAGTCTTGTTACTGTAAACTTTAGTTGTTTAGCACTGCAATCTCAAAATCTGTTCGACTAATTAAAGTAATTAAGTATTGTAGTTTGAGCTGCTTTTCATTCTTAACTGTCATATTTCTGTACTTTAATCTTTCAAATTAAAACACTTTAAGGTATTATATTGCAAGAGACACTACAGGAATGCACACTGTATTGATTTCTAGTATCCATTTAACTTTATCTTTTTTACAAATTCCCTCATTTTAATGTTATTGATCATACTAATGAGTATTAATTCTCTTGCCCTGTAAATTATTATGACTTACATTACAAAAAAGGAAAGCTTTGTAATGCAAAGTAAGGTGCTATATATGCTGCATTGTATATATCACATTGTAAACACTGCTTGGCTTTACTTTGACTTATGAAGTTGTGTTGGTGTCAATGGCACAGAGCAGAGTTATTATTTTCTGTGTTATAACAGAGAGCTATACAGGGGAAAACGATCAAAGTGCGAATCAGTTCTACGCTATACAGTTAACTGTACTGCGTAGACCTAGGGGAGAGTCAATTATAGGTCTAAAGAAAGTATCCTGGGAGTATGAAATGCAATAGTTTTCTTTGTCTGCAGACTGCGCAGATCCCAGGAGCACTCTGCCATTTAATTATTCTTACACAACCTCCTTAAGCCAACTGAACCAAACCAATAACTGATGTATAAGTTTCAAACAGATTTACAGGCTGTACTTGGCTTTATGTCCTTGCATCAATTAATGAACCCCTCAGAACTGGAGGCTACGCAACATTAAGAGAGCCGGTGTAGAAAAAGAAAGTGATGAAAGGTTTCAGAGACAAAGCCTGAAAGGACTGGCGGAGAAAACTACGTATCTTAAAGACCAGATGGATGACAGCAATTAATGAGCCTAATTTCTAATATTCTGCAAGGTGTGAGATTAAAAATCATTAGCATTAACCCTTTATACTGGGCAACAAGTATACTTTGTAGCAACTGTGAATCTTGGTCATTTACTAAAATGCATTAATGACTTGAACAAACTCAATAGGATTCCACATTTTTAGCACTATAAAGTGGAAATGAGCAACAGTTATTTAAATTCCTGAATGTTTTTTTTATTAAAATTGTATAATGTACTTGAAATACAAGTTGTAGTTAACACATATTTAAGAAGCACTGAATGACAACAATGAAGGTAATAAGGGACAAAATTACAATAACAGCAGTGTGACCCTACACTGCATATTATTTAGAATAAGTGTCCATTTTGAACAACCCACAGGCAAAAGCTTAGCACACAAAAATTCCAAACATTGAATGAGAAGGTTAATGATTATATTTTAAAAAATGTTCATGTTACATTACAAGGTTCTGAGGAGAAAAATACTGAAAAATGTGGATCTTCACATTTGGTTACATGCATACATCACAAATAGCAAATATTTTTTAACGTTGGTTAATTGGATCAGACACTGTGACAGTACTGTATATTTCACCAGTTTATATTTGAAAGGACATTTTCAGTTCTCTCTTACCTCTTATGAGTCTTTACCTTCTGATTATGTGCTCAATAACAGGTTATAGTACACAATAGAAACTCCTATAAAAATGCTAAACAGTACTTTTACGTTGGGGAATGTGGTATTTCAAACACAAAGAACTCCAGATAATTGTTGTGCAGAATACTGTCCTTTGTGTGAAATCTTCATACAGTATATACTGTATATCCTATAAGTCACACAATGAATTAATGCTAAGCAGTAATTATACACTGCCTTGCAAGATTAGCCATTCCCAGCCATTAATAGCACATGGGGTGGAGCGATGGCTCTGCGGCTAAGGATTTGCGCCTGTGGCTAGAAGGTTGCCGGTTCAATTCCCACGGCTGGCAGAGGAATCCTCCTCCATTGGACCCCTGGGCAAGGCCCTTAACCCCAACTGCTCCAGGGGCGCTGTACAATGGCTGGCTCTGCGCTCTTACCCCAAGCTTCTCTCCCTGTCTGTGTGTCTGTGTCTCATGGAGAGCTAGCTGGGGTATGCAAAAAGACAAATTCCTAATACAAGAAATTGTATATAGCCAATAAAGCGATCTTACCTTACAGTATATTTCTATGCAATTAGTAAGTTCACTGTGCAACATGTGGTTCATGGTATACAGAATTCAGAATGATAGAGATTTGTAAGTATTTTTCACCAGGCAAGTCAATGGCAAAATATTGGTTTATACAACAGGATCTCTTCATGGAGCAATCTAAGGAAAGTTCAAGGTTACACTAGCATGAGCCTACACATAGGACAGTCAAACCCAAGACCTTCCAGTTATACTCCAAACACTCCACACTACTGCCAATCATACCTTGAAGTCTCTAAACAAAGAAACATAAACTGCAGGTGAGGATTAAAAACAAAATCAAAACAAGAATGGACCTCACTAAGAAAAATGCATGATGGGCAAAGAAACCAGAGTGTGACTACATGATTTATAAATTCTGTCAAAATGTAGAAAAAGAAAAATGAAAAACAATGTACACAGGTTTCGTGGATTTTGCTGTGGCTTTCAGAATGATTGAAGACTTCACAGACAAGGTCGCCTACCAGAAGGCTTCAGATCATTAACTTCAGACTTCACCTGCAAAGCAGAGACTTGATACCAACCGAGAAGGAGCTACTGGTTGCAGCAAGGCCAGTAAAGCACTGGAACATGAATGAAGATATAGACAGCGATTAACTTCTGTTTCTGTTTCTAAGTACTGAAGCCAGTAAAAAAGTGCTCCATTGTGGAAAGCTGTATATCCTGTAAGACTCCTAAACTGCAAAGCCACAAAGTTAATGAAGAGGCAGACAGTAACAAAAAAGATCATTTCTAATCTAAAACTATAACATTTTGTCATTAAAATGAGAGGAATTACAATTATTTGCAGCCACGTGCTGAAACATATTTGTTTCACTGGCACATTACCAAACTTAGATTGAAATGAAAATGTGGTATTGATGTACAGCCCACACAACACCTGAGTCTATTAAAAATGAAAACTCCATGAAAGAGGTGACCCAGATTTACCTGGGATTGCTTCCAAGGATTAAAATGCTGGCATGTGATTATAACTTTGGAATAAATAATCAACATTTAACATTTCAACTTGGCAAAATATTATTGACTGAGAACCCCAATTGGATAGCTCAAGGTTTGAAAACTAACGTAAATGTACGTAAGGTAAATTCTGGGACTATAACCTTTGTTATTAAGGAAATACAGTCAGTTCTCAATTTATGTATAAATTTGTGTGTTTTTGGTTTGATACACCTCAAGCACATATACCACTTCTTAAATTAGGAAGCTACTGGTTCTTTCTTTTACTTGTTCGGTGCTGCCATCAACAGGCCACTTGTCTAGACAAGATACTGTCCACTGCACAAACACAGTTGCATGCTGGGACAAATATTGTCACCTGGGTGACAGCCAGGCAGATGGGCAGACTTTGTTCCAGTGTTTTGACAGCCACCACTGATGTAACATCTCACGTTTACTTCTTAAGCTGCGTGACAAATCAATTCGTTATATTACTTACAAGACTTTTAAAAAGAGTAAAAAGACAAAAGAATTATGTATTTTTTCACACTGTCCATCACGGACCACTAATTGCCTCACATGTTTCACAAAATTCTCAAACATTACCATTTAGTTTAAAATCACTTCTAACACAACTGTCAACAACTGCCTGAAAAAATATGCAAGTTTTTATACGTGAGTTCTCTGGATGAGAGTACACTCTGAACATATTCCTTCATATTATCTCCTTATTGTAAATTATTTGTTAATGTAGGTATTTTGATTTACACTGTGTTCTATTAGAGCTCTTTGCATTCCCAGCCACACTCCAAAACCATGACTAATGCAGGTCCCAAAAGTCAATCAAAATCACGGGCCAGTGCCTTCCGTCATTATGTCTCCTGTCTTTAGAACTGTATTCCAAGTTATATTAGGAATTCTGGCACCATTAAATATTTTTAATCTAATTTGTACATACTGCATATTCATTCAATCTGGCCAGTTTTGACCTGCCTTTCTTAAATAGTAATATACAGAGGTGGGGCCTTTAACTGCAGTCTTCAACCCTTTATTCCCATTCTATACCTTAGAGCCACTTGTACAAGCCGTTATACAGTATGTTAACATGTCGTGGAATATACTATATAAACACAGGGCACAACGAAAAATCAGAAAGCTACACAGGTCCCGCAGTTGGTTCCTCAAGGAGCTCAGCTCAGAAATAGTGTAATGTTGTACCTAGTGCTTCCAGACTTGCTGCTCAGCTCTGTGATCCCTGGCGTCTTGAACAGTTCAATACTTCCCTCAGGGTCCCCTAAGACTCTATTTCAATCGCAGGCAGCTAAAAATAGCCAGCCTTATAATGAGCAAATCGTGCAAGGAATAGAGTTTCACTTTACTGATGCAGACATGAATGCTGAGACATACAGTACTCTTGGAATACAAAATTCAAGAGAGTCAGGGCTTTACAAAACTAAGGAATGAATACAAATAAAAGCAGATCACTAGCTCCTATACTGTAGCTGTAACATGAACTCCTAATAATTATAATTGATTAACTACTTTTAACTTTTAATTGCTGGTTAATACATTAAGGGCAAAAACTGTAAAGATAACTCAGGGGTTGAGAAAATCATGTATTCTATGGTGCACAGAAACTACATTTTCGCAGCTTCCCTATAGTCATTAAATTGGAAATGAAAGGCACGTGCCTTCCCTAATTTAATACCTTAATTGACTGATAATGATTGAGTTTGAAATATCTGTTTTAACATGATCTATTTTTGATTTTTCATATTGGAAATTGCTGCATTAAAGCAAGTACTAACTACTACTACTTGGTAGTTAATAGTTAACTGCTGACAAGCAGACCTGATGGGCCAAACGGCCTCTTGTCATCTGTGACCTTTCTTATGTTCTATGTTCTTTGTAAGGTTTGACTTGCTTTCTCATCTGTTGACCCTGTAAGTCAATCTATTCATCATTTCTTTTCTCACAACAGTATGTTACAGTGCATTTATTAATATAAGGAGTCTTTAATAACAAGTGAATTCAATCAGGTACAAAACACAACCTGATTAGATTAGATAAAACCTACCACAAATATTACTTCTCAATTAAAAAATTCTCAGCTTAGTAATCATTACAGGTACGTCATTAATTACTCTAAGAACAGGCAGTTCCGGTTACCCCTTGCCAAGCAGTTTGCCTGGTTAAGGGGATCTCACTGAACCCATTTACTTTTTAGTTTTAGTTTAGGACAATTTTCACAACAACACCGCAATAGGAAGACCACTAACAAATATAACTCATCAGTAATGAATACAGGCATATCATCCACAAAACGAAGTCAGGAAACACCTTCTTAAATCACAGGTCGTAACTTCAGATTGCAAACTTTTTTGGGAAAACTTACAAGCAGAACTACTGCAGTTCTTGCATACAGTACACAGCTAAGCTCGCTGAGGGACTTGTGTTAGCGCCTCGGGAACTATGAAAACCCAATCTCTTTGAGGTTGTTAAAGCAGTCTGCACCACTCAGGGAACCTTCTAATATTGCCTTTAACATTTGGAGAAGAATGAAAGGGAGAGGAGATTTCGCAAGTGGCACAGTGCCAGTCCCACAACAGCATCAAAGAACCAGATCGCTGCTTAAAACCCACCTAAACAATTTGAAAGTCTTGCACAGTGCAGACTGTAGGGAATGCGATTATGTTAATAATTATTATTTGCATTAACTATACACAACACTTTTCATCCAGAAAGATCTCACTGCATTAAAATACAAGAGGGGACCGATTTCACTCATCACAGTAACCGGCATAGCGCTCACCTGGATGACAAGCTGAGTGGCATTTATTCAGGATAAATTGGATAACACTCCTACTCTTTCGAAAAGTACCATGAGACCAAGTACTGAAGTACTACAAGTTTTCAGGACCTCAGTCTAATGTCTCATCTGAAATACAGTAGCTCCTACAGCACAATATCCCCACAGTGACTTTAAGAATGTTCTAGAGGGCTGAACATCACCAACCGGTCCACCAAAACCAGAAAAACCTAGTTTTCCTCAGAGGTCTCCATCCTCAGACCTCCTCTTCTCAGGGCACGGCCCACGGAGAAGAGACCCCTGGGCCAGACCCAGGTCACTCTGGAGGAATTATCTCTCTCTGCTTGCCTCGGAGCGACTGGAAATCCCTTTAGGAGGAGCTGGATGCTGCTGGGGAAAGTGTCTGCCCTGCTTAGCCTGTTAGTACTGTGACCCTCACCATGAGTAAGCAGTTAGAAAATGGATGCATGGTCTCCATCCTGCTCTGGCAGTGAGTTATAGGCTAGTATTTTCACAGTTAGTGTGTTTGTCAATGCTTCTTAGATTTCATGTGAAGGTAATGTTTGAATATTGTTGTGAGGTAATTTAACATTTTCAGATCCTGTCTTTTTCAATATGATCCGATGGTATCTATTTGACTAACTGGAGAGTACACCGTCTTCTATCTCTCCTTATTTCTCTTGATGTGTTTGAAGCTATGCTATCCCAGGACAAAAACCATCCTTGACTGCTGTGTTTTTAAATCTCTTTAAATAAGATTGTGTTATATCCTGGAACAAGCGCATCTTGATTCCACCCAACAAAATAGCTAGTAAACATTAGAACATTCCAATTGTTTTATATAAGGAGTCACATCACAAGTCTGCTGATTTTCACAGATTTTAAAATATGCAGAATCAATTCATTGTTTATTCATTCATTATTATACTCTGAATAAAACAAAGAGGGTCCCTTAAGAGTTGTTAGGAAGACGTACAGTATATCAACAGCAAAGGATGAACTATAGGAAAATAAATCCTTTTACTTCATGGAAGGTTACTAAATGGCTATATTAGAAGCTGTTGCTTTTAATCTGTGAAACCCACAAGCAGATTTTTCAGATAGAAAACTCCAGTTGGAAACAAAACAAAAAAAACATCTCTTTGGAGAATCAAGGCAGGCATCTGGCCACTCTGAAAAGTCAATTTAAAAATCTCCCCTGCATTAAAGCAATAAATGAATTGCTAAGACATAAAAAAGAAAACAGCAGTACTACAAACATATTGAATACCCTACTTGGTTATTTGTGCTAAGACTAAAATAAAAAAAGGCTTCTACAGAGGTGAAGGACCATACATATTGTATTCTCTAACCCAGAACAGATTCATTCAGCTGTCTAAGACTTCTATTTGCATCTCTGTACTTAAAAGCACACATTGACTTGACAAAGTTCAAGCATTTTTTAAATCTACCGAACTTGTCTCAGTTAACAGTTAAACATGCTGAGTTTTTCCTTCTATACATCTACAAGAGTTTAAGAGAGCTGCTTAATCTATGCAGAAGTGGAAATGCCAGGCCCCTGAGTTGCTTCTAGTGCCCTGGGATTAAGAAAGATTTTAGCTAGATTCTGCACATTTTTTTCTTTGCAACCTTACTCTTTTCACAGTAACTTTCACAGCTGACTTACTCTCAAAAAATGCAAAGACCAATAAGAAAATGCTAGCTTTAGCCCATATTTAAACTCAAGCAAAAAATGATTTGGAAAGATTCAGAGGCGAAGCTATTTGTGACAAACATGCTATCTAAAATATTATAAGCAGATATGACTTTTAGACAAGGTGGTTATCTTCTAATAACCATATAGCACTTCTTTAACATTCTGGACCAGATCTCTCAAGGTCTCTCATCAACTAGGCGATTGTACGATCTCATTTTTAGTCGGAGAGAAGACATCTGATTCTGGCCATGTAGTTATCAATATGATGCTGATCCAAAAGTGCTTATGTGTAGATCAGGTCAGTAATATTTCCTCAGTTCATTCGGCACAGAGGCACTCAATGAGGGCTGTGCACTATCAGAATTATTGGTTTACTTTCTTTATTAGGACTGCTGGACAAAAATATCAGCATTGCTCCTTTTGACATATGGAGGGTCTAAATACCATTAGGATGACAATATCCTGTTTCTTTGTGATATTTCTAATTCAGTTTCCCACACTTTAAACTATTTCACAACTTTGAAAAATCCTCTTGATCTAAAATAAATTGGACAAATTCTATCTTTACATCTTTAAAACCCACTCCTCTGACAAGCACTCTCCTACCTCATATTCATATTCAGTTACAGTCTTGAGGTTTGGCTTATGTGGATATTAAGATCTTTTATAAAAGAGATTATTCTCAAGGTTGAGAATGAAGTGGAAGTAGATTTGATTTGATGGTCTTCACAAGCTACAGTCAGAGGTAGAGTTTCCATTACAGAAATTAATGTACTTTGACTTATTCCTTATTTTCCAAGATTCCTATTTCACTCTTACTCAAATACCAGAACAAAATAACTCTCTTTACTGTATAACTAGTTCCATCAGTAGAGGTGTGCACCTAAGAAAATTTGATGCCTTTAAAAAACTTATTGAGACCTTTGCTATACTTAATTTATTTCTACTGGACTTTGTAGTTCAGAGTGTTTGGGGCGTGGCTGGATTGCAGAGCATGAGCTCTGCAGCTCCAACCTGAGGAAGCTTTAATTAAACCAATTACACTCCAGGATTTCATTTTGCTCCCAAGAGTAGATGTGCCTCCCCTTCAGTGTATCCAATCATTACAAACATCCGACATACAGTGCATGGAGGCAAATCACAGGCTTGGCAACCTGGGGAGTCCTACAGGAAATGTTTGTCTTTTTGATAAACAAATGTTAATCTGTTTTCATGAAAGGAAACGGCCTGTGCGCCTTACAGGATACAAGGAACTCTTACTCACCTCCTGGGTCTTCCTTTTTTTATGGACCCCAGACTCCAATTATTCCATCACACCTACGGGGTGCCTGCAGAGACCTTACCCTCCTATCCAGTGGCTGAAGTTAATTGTTTCAACACTCAACACTATGCATTTAGTCTCTTCTCTCTATTGATTTCTTCGCCTTCTAAAATCAGTCCCCTCCTATTACGTTCAAGCTGGATGCTATACCTAACTGACATGTCTGTTGCAACACTTGCCATTTTAAACTTGACAACATGCATGCAACTCCATACTGACCTTTTTATATGAAGATTTCTCCTTTCCCTCTTGATCACAAAGTTGTTCTAAGTACCCCACCCCACTGTTTTGGGGTGTCCTGTGATGAACTGCTTTTTTATCCGCATGTCGCTATGTGCTTTTAGGTGTTTATATGCAACTGAGCCCTGGACTGCATTTTCTCATTGATGGCTCCCATGGTACTTACAACACAAAGCTTCTGCCTTTTCCTGTTCCTATAGAAAGACTTACTGCTATACTACATTGCAACAGCATGGTTATCATCATAAAAGAAAGCCAAATTCATCCCCTTTCCCTTATTTCCTTGTTTAAGCTCCCATTTATTGCATTTAACAGATGCAAATTCGTTTCTCAAAATTAATAAAAACACTGTTAAAAACCTAATCTATAAAGAATGAGAAATGACAGTTTGAATGCTGGATTTATCAGCCTATTTGTCTTTCAATACAGATATACTATACTGTAGGAAGATTCAATTGTGAACAGCACAACAAAACCCTTGGAAAGATGTTTCCCTTCACTCTCTTAACCCATGCTGGGATCTGGATCAAATTACAGAAACAGCCATAATAATTGCACATTCATTGCTGGTTTCAGACTATTGCTCTTTGAAACAAAACACAGTTTATTTTAATGCACATTGTTTGGCAAAATTACTTTAAAACCTCATTACTTTAATGTCTCATTTATTTTACTCATGTTTCATATCACATTGCCAGCAAGTTATTATCCCATTTTCTCTTTTTTTACTTTTCTGCCTGTTGATCACTTCTGTTAATTTCTGTTTTCCAAACCACCTCACATATTGTAACATGAAAATATATCAAATAAATGCTAAATCTTAATTTCCCAACATATTAGTTCAATTGCTGTTCTCCCAGGACATTCAAAAAGCTGAATCCTGAACCTCTTACACTACTAGCCAGAGAGTCAGTCACCTGTATATTTAATACAGGATCAAGTGGGCAAGAGCTGTTTGTGTCAATTACTTCTCAAGTCATTTAAAAGATCAATTCATACTACAAAAATTGAAATTAGGCTATACAAAAATCTAAAATAAAGACAAAAATGCAGTAGGACAAATCAGAGCCCTTTGTGTGATAATTGCAGATTCTAAATCCCCAATTGCCTTAGGAAGGCTGTTCTACAATTTGGGTGACAGGGAATTAATAAATTAAACAAATTTCAACTTTATAAAGCATATTTTATCAGCCATGGATCATAAAGCACTCCAAAGTATTTATGGAGGCAGCCACTGACAGTAAACTCAAGCGAACAGAAATGTTTTTTGGTAATGCCTAATTTCAGACATCAACATGTCTCACGATCAGATGAAATATGAAGGGCAGACGTTAGAATCGGCTCAATTTTGTGCATTCTCATGCAAAATTTCTTGGCATGGCAGGTTATGGAAATGAGAAGAATTACAAATACATAGCAAAGCATTCTAGGGAATAGCCATCATAGATTTAGGAAAGCTATGTCTTAACTCACGTGTAATATATGTTGTTTACAAGCACCTGTAGACACAGAGAAAACTAGAACAATGGACTGTATTGATATACAGTACTTAGATGTTCAGAAAGCCTTTAATCAAAGTCCTCAGAGAATATTAATTCTTACACTGGAAGCAGTGGGCATACACAGTAATGCATGTGTTTGAGCACTGGTTAGAGGATTTAAAACATAGTACAGATAAGGGATGGCTACTCGGATTGTGGTGATGTACAGTACTGTAATTAGAAGAGTACCACAGGGGTTTGAATTAGAACCCCAGATCTTCCTAATTTAAATTATGATCTAGTTGCTGGTAAAATCAGTAAACTAGGATTTTCACATTCCTTTCAAGATGTATAGTTAAAAGAATAAAACTTACTGTACTTCAATAACTGAATTAAAAAACAGAATATTTCATGAAATGGGTGGATGAACTCCTTAGATCACTTAGATACCAGTATATGAATAAGCTAGAAACAATAACCTTTCTTTAAAACTTTCATTTCTATTAAGCACAGTTTTGATCCCTCTAGTCCAGTCATTTTGTCCGGTCATGTTTGAGTGTGAGCTAAGACATTAGCCAACTGTGACTGGAATCCCCCAAGTCATGTATAACTGCCACTATACTGTATAATGGACTTGAGGTGGTCATTGTTTCTGGAAAAAGCCACATTAATGTTCCAAGTTTTCTGGACTGAAGGTTTGTATATACATTCTGTAAATTTAGGATTTACATTCTTGATGGCAAAAGGTAGTAATAGAAGAAATTCAAATTAATTGACTGTTTGATTCTAATTAATAAGACTAATAGCTGGTAAACAGTAATGTATAGCACTATCAATGTCTGACAAAAAGGTTAGGGCCAAACTACCCCTTCAGGTTGTTATGAATGCTTTGCGGTGCACTCAAAATAACAAAGATAAAAAGGGCATAGATAAAAAGAAGCAGGAAAAAAAGCATAAATAAAAATCACACATAATTTACAAAATACAATACACTACTACATTACAGCGAAGATAGAAATCCACAAATTCACCAATATGTACTTTTTTTTAACAGTGTTGAGTTGTGAGACCCAAACTGGGTGGGAGTGTTGACTGATAATCTTCAGTTTTCTGATTTAAATGTGCTGCATATATGGAAGCAACAGATGGTAAGTCACAACTCACATCTTAGAAGCCGTATGGACTACTCTATCCAGCTGTTCCCAAACCAGACGATCACAGAAAAAGTTAACATGCTCTTAATTGCTGCTTTGTAGAAATGGACCATGGCTTCCTGAGACATGACATACTTTCTGAACAATATTAGAAAATACTGTCTGATGGGCTTAATTCACTGTCTCTTGTACATTGGTCACCGATTTCAAGGTGGAGAAGATTGTTGTGCCAAGAAACCTGAAGATATTACTTCACCCACTATCCGACCATCAATCATAATCAAACATTACCTCTTTGGTTTCATTTATATTGAGCTGGATATTGTTTTGACTGCATCTGCTCACCAAAGCAGTGACCTCCTTCCTGTACAGAAATGTATCGTTTTGTTTTATTAACCGTGGAAGGGTGTGATCTATTTTGACAAAAAAAAACAGTGATAATTACATTTTTAAATACATCCATTTCCATGTTGTGCAAATATCTGAACAGCTGCTCTGTATATAACTTTATGCTTTACGACATTGTACAATGAGAGATTTATGTACCCTACTACTCCAGTACGTGAAATGATATTACCTGAATTACTATCAGTCATTCGGCCATCTGTGGCTGTCCAAACCTGAAATAAACTTTCAAGCAGGCAGAAAACACAGACTAACCACTCTCAAAGAAAGCATGAACAACCTATCTTTCTCACAGCTGTAGACAATCATGACATGAACCTGTACTTAACCAGCCAACTCAATGGACACAGAAATACAGAGGACTGAAAATAATTGACATCTGGCTTCATTTACCATGGCCTTAATATTACTGTTAAACTAGTGAGTTGCAGCAAGTATGTATCAGGTTAGACACATCATACTTTAATCAATAAGGCTTTTGTTGTGAAGTTTTGTAAATTTCAGTCAAATACAGTACACAACCATGCTGCAAGTGTAAAACTGTATTGCCTTCCAGAATGTGTGCTTTTCACGTAAGGCACACTTTTGCAGTGATTCAGCCTGATCAATGGAAATGGTGGCAATCCTGGGACATTAGCTGACAAAATCAGTACTGTACATGTGTTGTCTCTTCTAGACTATAACTAGGAGAGTTAAAGAAGTTAGGATTCTATCAGAAGGGACCCCTGAAGATGAGACAAAAGGAATCTCACAGCCCAGCTATGTAAATGTGCTTAAAATTCAGTATTTAACAGCATCACTATGATGGTAGTAATAATATATTGAAAGGTTTAAGTAATCCACAGTAGCAAAACATAATACTCATACTTCTGCAAGGGCTACATGGTTTCTCAAGTTGATGCTTAATCAAAATCCAAATAATTTCTAATCCAAATAACTTCAAACCAAAGGTTCAGATACAGTGTTTGTGAAATGAGCTGAAAACATAACTATAACAAATGCAGCTCTACAGAAAACATTTCTTAGCACTGCATAGGCTGAAACCCCCACACTGACATGCAGCATCCTGTAATGATCTCCCATTGCTTATAGAAGAGTTTTACACCAAGCTCTCTGCAAAATGTTAGTAGTGACGTCTGGGCAAGAGAGGAGGAGTAAGGCACTACGTACTACAGAGAAATTGGATTGCTATCTGCACAGCTGTAACTCAGCTGCAACCTTAATATGTATTTAAAGAGGCCTCCCAGTGGAACATTAAAAGTTTATCAAAGGTCGCACTGTTCCTTACACAGAAAATCTGCCATAGCCTTTCAGAGCTGCAAATAGCCCTGCAGCTTTGTGTACTTGTGACGTCAGCTTGCCAGTGGGAAGAAGTGGCAGCTGCTTCAAAGGCTTTATGTCACAAATCTAGACCAGCGGTCTCATCCAGGGTCCGCCACAGGAACACAACAACTATCTAATGATAGGCACACATTTCCAAACACATTCTACTCTGGGATTGAAGGACAAAAAGCGCTTTTGCTTGACCTATCTCTTAGTTTGCAGAGCCTGCCTGCATTCTATTATAAACTGAAAGCAACACAATGGCTTTCAGTGTTTCCCACGATCTTCTTTCACAAAACGTCTTAGTTTTGTCTTAAAAAATTACTACAAAAATTAAAAAAAACACAAAAAATCCAAAGAATTTGAAAATTATGTATGAGTGATTATGTAAATATTGTTCACAAAATATGAAAAAGTTAAATATCAGTTGCCAAGATGGCATCATTCACTCTACACAATATAAACTGTAAGTATTGTACATGCAGTATATACATAGTTTAGCATAGTAACAAAGCCTTTAGGTATTGGGTTCAATCAAAGACTGGGGAGTGTTCTGTGTGGAGAAGATCATGCTCACATGTGTTTCTTACAGTTTTCTGTTAACTTCTAAAGGCAAGCTGACTAGGTTAATGGCTGCTTCTAAATTGTCCCTGTGTATTTGTGTGTGTGTGTGTTGTATATCTGTGCATGATTGGAATCTCATCCAGCATATAATCCTGCCTTGCACCATATGCTTCTCACAACTGGCAACCCACAGAAGCTCAGCAGGTGTGAGCCTGGCCAGTTCCTGGATAGAAGTCTTCCAGGGAAAGCTAAGGTTGCTGCTTGAAGTGTTAGTGGAACCAGTAGGGAGCGCTCACCGTGCCATATGTGTGGGTCCTAATGCCCCAGTGTAGTGACGGGAACACTATACTGTAAAAAAAAAAAAGGCACCATCCTTCAGATGAAACGTAAAAGTCCTAACTCTCTGTAAGCATATGCAATCCCAGAATGTTTCTCGAGAAGTGTTGGGGTGTTACTCCAGTGTCCTGGCCACATTACTCCCTGGACTTTACCAATCATGGCCTCCTAATAATACCCATCTAAGAACTGGCTTCGTCACTCTGTTCTCCTCCCAACTAAAGCTGATATGTGGGGAACATACTGGCACACTTTGACTGCTGTTGCATCATCCAGGTGGTGGGTTCTACACATTGGTGGTGGTGGAGGAGAGTCCCCATTACCTGTAAAAGGCTTTGAGTGGTGTAGAAAATTACTATAACAGTGGATTATATAAGCATTACTTTACATCCTGGGGTGCCACAATCCTTACCAGGAATAAGTAACTTAAATAATGGATGGTTGGAATACAGATAATGATTAATAAAAAGTAGCCTTGTAAATACAACACCAAATATACTATTTTGAATTCATATAGCACTTTTCATCCCAAAGGATATCAATGTACTTTAAACATAAGACAGGGACCACTTGCAGTCCCACTACAAAGCAGATCAGGTGGAGAAGGGAGAAAATGCTTCTCTCATTGAATTAAGGAGAGACTTTAAAAAAGCCAGATGTACAAGCCAGGAGTGGAATTGAGCCAGGACACTGAGGTTAACACTCCTACTCTTTCTAAAAGTACCAAGGGATTAGAAATGACCAAGTAGTGGATCTCAGTTTAACATATCAAAGGATAGCCCTTCATACAGCATATTGGCCCCGGTTATATTAACAGGTTTGAAATCCTGATCCAGAAGGTGGTGTGACAGCTATTAGTCCACCAACAACTTTTGCAGCAGCAACCAGGTTTTCTTGGAAAATCTCCACCACAGTATTATCCATGATCAGCCTTGTTTAGCTTCTGAGATCTGATGAGATCAGGCAAAAACTTGGTAATGCTACTGCCTAATAACTAAACAGGGAAAAACCTCTCTATTGGTGAATTATACTTTCTGCTGACACTCATGTATTTCACATTTCATCAAACACAATTAAATTCAATCACACGCAATTAAACTTGCAAACCTCAAAGCTATCCTATATTGCCAATGCACCCATCAAAAAACTATATGATGCACATTACTGACAGATAATGATTTTCATTTATCCATAAGGTGCTTGAAACAATACATTTTTTGCTGTTCCATATGTTTCAGTACACAGGACAAAAGGCAGTGAGCATGATGCTCAAAATCTATTCAAAACTTGAATAATTCCCCAGAAAGGACAAAGGCCATTATTTCTAACTGCATAGATACAGTATATTTCACTGGATGGGTCTGGTATTGCCAAGATAGAGGCAGACAGTAAAGAAAGGCCAATAAGGAAACATTTCTCACCTTTTCTCAAGAACATTTTTTTAAAACTCAATCCAAAAAAACATTTTAAATCAATACAGTACATAAAAATGTAAAATCAATTCATTTTAAGGCAATGAAATCAAACAAGTCATAATTTATAAGCTTTTGAAATGGTTATACTTCTGCTGGGTAGTTGCTTTTTAATGCAAAACTTCCCAACATAATACAGAGATACTACAGTATATAAACCATTGAGTACCACAACCATGGCAATCAAAACCAAATCACAGCAGCACCAGCAAAAAGCCTCCCAGTCTGGTATAAGCAATGAAGGGACAGGGTGAGTTAAATATTGATTAGATTTTCCATTTTTGGAGCTTTAATCTGAAGAATAAATAATTCAAAATTAACTGCATATAAGCAGACAAACATTTTACGCATACATAATTAAAATAAAAGCTGAAAACTCTAGCTCAGAATAATTACAATATTGTGAATATATACTGTGAAAAACTAAAGAATAAGATGTGGGATGAAAAATGAAAAGCAACAGAGGGCAACAGTATACCAACTAACACGTTTCACAGGTGGTCTTCACTTTTACAGTGTACAATTTTATTCTGCTTGTGTGCCCCATCTTTAAACCTAATTTTATCATTCATCTTGCTTTTTGTCTAGCACACACTATAGAATTAACTTAAAAGTATTAGATATTAGAAAGCTTAATGAGTGTAAGGGTTTAGGATTAGAAATCCTTTGAGGGTTGAAAGAAGACGGATCTCAGATAATTTCAAAGGCAAAAAAAGATATTAAATAATTGCCAATCTAATGCAAAATCAGAGGACATAAAACTAAATCATCAGTTAGCAGTGATTTAGGGGAGCTCTAATTTACTGTACATATCCAGCACTTAATTTTAATATTCAGTTTACAATGTTTTTAATTAGGATAGTATCACTGTCCACTGAAGTGTGAGGCAAAATTAGTGGAATATTTTATAAGATGCAGGAGGCTAAATAAATGCTGGTACAATGATATGATTTGAAAAAGGAATGCTTGAGAGACCAGATGGGTTACAGTTAAGGAGGCTAATGTTGAACTTAAAACTATTTTTTAGTGAAACAAGGATAGATTACTGAATTAATACTAATCCTTTATAAAGAATGATAAAAGGCTCTAATACAAACTATGCTATCTCTGCAAATTAGGTCAGGGTGGATTGGCCACCTTGATAAGACACAAAAAGAGACAGAAAACTGTAGCAGTTCAAGCACCATCTTTTTTCTATGCTTTTAGTACCAGCTTCTGCATAAAAAAAGCCTTTTGAAAATGCAGTGTCTGGCAGTGTCTTTCTTTATTTTCATTTTTTTGTATTTATTCATGGGATTCTATAGAATTTATTATCAAAAGCATTTTGTTTTTTTAAAAAGAGAACACTTTTGAGTAGGCAAAATAAAAGAACAGATGTTAACCGCCACTGATTTGACTCATTGATAACAATTCTGCTGCCCAGCACTAAAGTCTAAAATATGCCTTCATGCAGCTGAACAATTACAGAATTTTTGGATTTCATTAGACTAAGTCAACACAATGATGCCACTTTCTTTCAGAAAGGAAAAGGAAGCTGTCTGAGAATCAGAGTGCAAACCTTCTTGAAAACACTGCCCATTCAAGTTCCATGACCCAATAAGACCGCCATTGAAAAAATCCTTTTCATCTATTTTCAAGCTATAGATACTGCAATTATTCAAGTGGCATAAACTTGTAATTCAACATTTACATTTAGAATTCTCTTAGCATTCTGATAATTTAGTCTGTTGATTAACTAAATTAGCGTACTGTAATAATTTACCAAAAAATATATTATGTATTATATTTATGTATATACATGTACACATTCGAACATACAGGTAAAAGTTAATTAGTTAGTGTTTACAGATGACAGAATATGCAAATACGTTTATGTCCTGCAATCTAGATGCCTCAGAAATGTAGGTTCCTGTTGATTACAGGTAAGAGTGTCTTTACCACAGTATTATAGTTATATATATGTAGAATTTATCACTGGTGACGTGTAGCTTTCCAGTTTTCAGGTGACCATGCGTGGTTTACTTTAATGATCTGATAATCAGCAGGCTGTGATAAAAACAATGTATGCATTTTTTTCCCCTCTCTGACAGCTTCTGAAGCAGAAACCCATAATTGTTGGTTGGCGTCAGCTTGACATTATCTGGCTTCTATTGCGCAAATGTGAGGCACACAGATGATTCATAAGGAAAATTGGCAAAAGAAAAAAAAAGATCATTTTCTCTACAACTATGACCTTAAAAAATGTCACTGGCAAACTAGGCTTTCCTTCTTGTCCATGATTTTGCCTAATGAGGATTTATTATATTTTTTTATTAACTTTAAATGAGTTTATACACTTTTCTCTTCATTATTATTAATGGCAGTGTAATTACCACTGTTATTTTCTGTTATGTTCGGTGATTAAGACTGTTAAAGAATATTGTTATTGAAGTGTCTTTCTGATGATGGATGGATGGAGTTCAAAATGACATTTTAATTTCTTTGTAAAGAACCGTAGTTGCACTAGAATGATAATTGCTCACAACACACTGCTTTTCTAGAAAAAAAAAATTGGTATGTTTGTGTGGAGTGTGTAACTCCCAGCCTGAGGTTAAAATCTTCCAACTAAGAAAACAATTCAGTTCAGACAGAATAAGCCAAAAGCTCTGTGGCTCTTGTAACTAGAGTTAAGGACTTCTGACTTTGTATATTTAAAGATACAATGGAGAAAACTTCAAACCAAAAGCAAGTCCTCCTTGAGCTGCTCTGAATCCATACCTTGCTACACAACAGTGACCCCTGCTGCTTACCCAGCACCACTATGTAACTTGTAATGCTTTACTGTAAGTGAGAGTTGCACTTGTGCTCCTTTCAATTCTCTGAGTGGAGTTGTTCGTTTGCTGTGGGAACAAGAAATGGCTGGCAAGTCTAGAGTCTAGAGTCTTCACCTCTGCTGTTTCAGAAAGTAGACTAACAGAAAATTCAGTTGATTAAGTTTCGGTAATTCCAAACTGGGGATGTAAAAAAAAATGTTTTTAAAAAACTAAATGTCTGTTTTTTGACAACCATGCTTTCTATTTGAGTGATATTTTTAATATGCTCCAGTGCTATCTGGAATTCATTTGTGTTTAAGTCGCATATTCTCCAACTAAATACACAGTATTAAACTAAAACTTAATTGGATGCTTTGCAATTAAATCATTTTATGACAAACCTATGATTGCAAGTGATGGCAATGAAGACAGTAGTTTTTAATTGTGTCTCAGAAAACTGCTTATTGTGAAACTGGCATAAGTGTTTTGCCAACTAATATGATAATCGTTCTCTGTGATTGGAATCTTGATTAAATACCTTTTCATAAACAGAATTTAAGACTTCACTCAGGAATACTCAAAGAATGAAGCAGCTAAGTGAGTTGAATTTAATTTGGTTTCCACATCCATTCAATCTACATATATCAAATTTTTATAACATGAAATCAATTGAGGAATATAAGGTCTACAGAACATTAAGCACAACAAACCCCTTTCTCCTGTGCTTTTTTTCTTTGCTAGAATCAGAAGCAAATATTTTATAAGTGTCTAGAATAAAATAAAATAACATTTCAATACGTAAGGCCTCTTACAATCAAAAACAAGTAATCAAATCAATTTTGTATAGGTAGTGCACTGTAATGCTGTCATACTATATGTTCATATAGTAGTTCCACCTTAGTGTTAATGGCAAGTATTAGTTTAAAGATGGCTTGCATTGTGCAAACACGGTCAACCACTGAGTTATACAGTGTTATGCAACTTTAGCTAAAATTTATCTCCAAATCATGAAGATATACAGATCTCCTGTCAGGTTACACAAACGTGTGTGGGTGTGGCACAATGCCTCTGTTAATGTCAAAGCAGACATTCATGAGTTGCAAAGGTGACATCCCATTAACCTCTCTCTAGATGAGAATATTTGCCACACTGATGAGGGAAGACAGACCTGTGAAACTTTCTTTCACTGTAAAAGAAACATTTCCCTGGGGGCACCTGCTGAATAATGAAACACGTTTGCTCATGAATCCACCCAGGTGAGGCTCTTTCATGAATATGACACATTACATATGTTACAGCCTCAGTTCACTGGCAATTAAACCCATAAATGTTGAACTAACCACATCATTGCCCTGACCTGGTTCTCATTTATCAGTTCCTTGTGAAGCACCTTTTATGTGAAAAATTGTATACCATGGCCTTCTCATTGTGTGCAAACACGTTTTGGGTGTACTGTATTTACTGAAACACCCCGTGGCAATGCCGACCCATAGTTTTTCACTTTCCTTATCAATCCCAAAACTGCCCGTGTGCCTCCTTACCATTTTGCACTTAACATGTCTGTGCCTACTCTTTCTTTTTTCTTTCTCCAGATCCCCTGTGAGATCCTAGTTCTTACTCTTTGGTCCCCTCTCGGAGAAGACTGCATGGAACCTCTTCCTTCAACTGGCCTTCTATGATTCTTTTTGTACTGACACCCATATTCTAGGTTTCTCTCTCACCTATTCCATGCTCACTCACAAATTGACAATTATCTTGTCTAATCACCAACTAATCACCACTCCTTTACCTCACTAATTACCTGTGTAATTAGCAGGCAAATCCTGTTTGGCCAGGGACACCTATGAAAAACACTTGTGTCCCAGACATAGCAACAGCTGATTGTCAGTTCCTTCCTTTTTCTTTCTCTCTAAGCAATTAAACAGGGACTGATCAGGACTCAAGTTGTGATATCTAGACTTCTCTCTCACTGTGCTCTCTCGCATAGCCAAGTGATTCTCTGCTCTCCTCTCCTCTGGCACTAATGCCTCCCTTCAACCCTGGTACAGCAGGCCAATCCTATTCCTCTGTATTCAATGGTATCCCATCCATTCCACTGCTAATAACAACTCTGTTCTGGATTTACTTCTCACAAAGTCACACCCATTGATATTATCAATTTGTAGAAGGCAGTAGGTGGAGTTAGGATGACAGTTCTTGTTGGACCACATTCCCTAGAAGTCAGTAGGAAACAATCTGCAATCCATTGTCACCTGATCAATTTGTGGAAGACAATTTGTCAGGCGGAACTAAAACAACAGGACACAGGCTACCAGCTGTCGGTCAGTATGTAATGTCTCAGAACCTGACAGATCCTCTGTTACGCACTGCACTAGAGGGAGAAGGTGAAGGAAACATTCATCCATCCAACCAACCAACCAACCAGCTGACCACAGAACCTGTGAGCTTTTCTGAAATGTCAACTTTTAAAGTGAGTTTTTTTTATGGCAAGAAGCAGCTTAGATGCCCAGCTGCATCTAGAGAGGACAGCCTTGAGAGGACAATTTGAAAAGAAGTGCAGTTATTGCTCAAAGAGAGACAGTGTTTTTTAGATTTATATTTCCTTTCTGTAAAGATAACTAAGATTACACTGCATTACACTTATGGCTGCACCTGTGTGTTTGTTTTTTTGAGACTCATCTATTAAAATATCATTGCCTAGTAGACCTCTGGCAGTGTCACAACATATATGTGTGTCTATATCCCTCTCATTATACTTTGAAATATATGTCTGTGTAGTCTAATGACTGCAATTATATAATGATGAACTGAGAATATTCAGGTGCTGAAAGATCGTTCATTTCAGTCTGTTAGATAAGAGTTTGCTCACTTGCAGTATTAGTGACTTGGCTGAATTTCTGTACTCAAAATATTGTAACTCCTTTAGTCCACTATAACAAAGTAGTGCTGAACCCTTGGGATTCTCTCTGAGACAGTTTTTAATGTTCTTCAGGTGATAACTAAGGTATTATGTTGCTCAGGTTTACTATATGCATATCTCCTCAATTCAATATCCGTGGCATATTTCAATAAGGAAACCAGTGCATAACAAGGTGTTGCGATATGTAAGATACATTACAAATACACTGCAATATCAAAGTCAACAGACACTTTAATAAAGCCAGAAGAAAGGGCTCTGCCATGGCAAAGAAATAAAAAAGCAATATTCCAAACAATATTTTTTTTCTGACATTATCAACAAAAGGCTAAAGAAGCAGTCACTCGGAACAGTGCAACAACCCAAGTGGATTTATTTGATTATCATTTACACATTATGGCTTTACGTCATGGTAGCAAGCGATGTGTTGCCATGACTTAATGGTCACATTTCCTATTAACGCAAAGGATTTAAACAACGACAATGTGTTTACATGTATCCATACATAGACTTAGGGGGCGTAATTATGAGATAAATCATTTATAAAACAGGAACTTTAATTGCCCTGTAATACAAACCTCACTGTATTCTCAGCATGGAACACCAATCTGATCCTGAAATGGCTACAAGTGATTCTGACATGTCCATCTTGTTACTTGTGACATACAATATCAGTGCTACGCATAATGCTAATGTCTTTCCCGTTGACCTTTCTGGAATGAAAATGGAACTGAAGAGAACTCTGAGGACTACAGCAAAACAGACCTGATAATTACAGGGTCCTCTGGCCATCATTAAATGAAGCTAAAGAAAATATAAAAGCTTATGACTTCCTTAATTACTGGAATGCTAACCAGCATGACATTTGCCACAAATAATGCCCCATTTCTTGGATGAATGCCTCACCAAGAGCCTACCTCATCTACTTACAAATGAGTCTGGCTCTGACAGGGCTAATACCATTTTAAAACAAGTGTACACGTTGCAGCTTTCATGAATATAATAGGCATTACATTAATAACTCCTACATTACTGACCACTTTTAATTCTACAATGGTCATCTTGAAACTGTCACTGAAAATTTGTTAGAAGAAAACATGTTCTATTTGGGAGCACTAAGAGTGACGTTTAACAATAAAAAGACCTTGTGCTGCTTCAACATTATGTAATTAATTAAGGAAATAAACTTCAAACTAAAAGCAGCACAAGCAGACCACTGGTACTTAATCAAATTTCTTCACAAATATTCAGTACAGTACATGCATACTGCTTATCCATGCAAATATTACATTATATTTCTCACTGACATTCTCGTTATTTTTCTCAGTGCTGCTTTTCAACATACGTTAACCCTTTCTCATACATGTCATATGTTTTTACTTTAGAAAACAGCTACATGAGGGAACATGTAGCTGCTTTAACACTTCTTAAAATGAATAAGTTGAATGTGGACCTGACAATTCTAGGAAACAGACAACCTAAGATAGAATCTAAAATGATAAAAACAAGGAAAATGGATCAGATGCAATATAAAGCTCACTAAATACAAGATATAAGAACAGCAAAACAAGAAAAATGCAGATAATCTGTTTTTTGTGCCGAAAATTGAAACGCAATGCCATTAGATCTTCATATTCAGTGCAGCATGTGATGGTGTTTGCGTATTACTACAAACATTCATCCCTGATTAGAATGTATCTGTTTTTTGCTTTCATTTCTCTATTCCAATTATGAAAAGGATACTGATACAGTACATAGGTGTCAACAAGCATTATGATTTCCTTAATTAATGGCAGAATGAATTCAGGGAAGACCCTTAGCTTTTTCCTTACATGAAACCCAGAATCATTCCCAGCAGGTAACTGATTTGTTACTTATCGTTCCATAAATAAACAAGTCTCACTCCTATCCGGGACGGGGCAGCTGAGCCAGGAACCTACAGCTGGCTTCAGCAATGCTACAATGGCTTGTCACTTCTAATTAATTAGATACAGAAAATGAACACATTTTTTTATGGAACTGGAATCCAGTAATGTTTAATGACAGGTGTGTGTGTATATGCGTGTTTTTGAAGGTCGTGGCTCCTGGGCTGACTACTGTTCAAAGCTTGCCTAGTAGAATAAATGAAGGACACAGAGTATAAAGCATCTTAATAGAAAGAAAAACATGGATATAAATGTCTGCATAATCAAACTGCATCATAATCTTTGTGCTGTAGTGCATTATGATCTTAGTACGTCATAATTCTTAATACTGTAGCAAGCACTTGGACCTCTGTGTTCCATAGTCTGTGAACGTCTAAATAAACATCTGTCGCGACACTCAAATGGATTCCTTGCTGAGATGGCACAAAGAGACACATTGCTGTTAATTAAAATGTAAATTGTCATGTTATTTGTAAATTGTGATTAGCTGTCTTTGCTGTAACTAAAAATAAATGGGACAAAAGATATATCGAAATGCTCCAGTAATCATACAAATGCAAAGACACGCATAAGAGCATTTGTAATTTGTATACAGTATACTGCATACTTGGTATCTTTTTTAAGGACTTCAATTAATAAGCCAAAACTCTATAACAGCACTGGCGTGTTAAAAAAATCTAACTGCATATACAATAGACAGCTGAATAAGGTCAGGTAATAAAATTATGCAAAGCTGCTTCACCTGTTAAAATGTATTGGAAATCCTATTTAAAAAAAAACAATTACATTAATATAATGACTACTAAAGCCTGGCACAAATATTATACATTAAATACTTTTACACATCATGCATAAAAGGAGTAATAAATGCAATGAAACATGTTTGAATGCAATCAAGCAGGTTAATGTACTGTACTGCTACAAACCATTTTCAGAAGGAACTACAATAATTAAACCCCTATTGAAAAAGTACAGCTGCATAACTTTATCTTGTAGTGTTCAATGACAAAAAAATAAACAAAAACTTGTGGACAACTTTACATTCTGTAAATTTACATTTTAAATTCAAGTCAAAGTTTATTTATAAAGCACCATTTAATGCTTTGCATCTCAAGATGCTTATGAGAGACTAAAAAACAATGTCTACACAAAGGCAGGAAACATAATACAGACTATAAAGACTATAATTTTCAAAAGATCGAATCGCACAAAAGTCTTTTATAAAGTATTCACAATAATTCAGAATCATTTATGGAGAAAGAGAAAGGAATTCCACAGCTTAGTTGTAGATATAAATGGCTTGTTCACCCATACAGTAGTTTCCAGCTTTGTAACAGAAACAGACCAGCAATCTGTTGAACATAATACATTAAAAGATAAAATTTCATTTTTGCCAAAGGTCCCTCAAATACAGAGGAGCAAGGCTATATAAAGCTTTGCATGTCAACAGCAAGCTCTTAAAATTCACTCTATATTTTACAGGTAATCATTGCAGTGATAACTTAGATTTGGGGAGGACACAAGAAACACCGATTTAGACATTTTGGAACTTTTTATTTGATTTTTGAGACACTAGCCAACAAAGTGATACAACAGTAAACCCTAAAATAAACAAAGATGTGGACAAATGTCTCAGCAGGACAGATGCGAACGAGCTGAGTTTACCAATGTTACTGTACATACTGTAAAATGAAAAAAGAATGTTCTAGTCTTACTCTGAATGAAGTTCAAATCTGACAGTAGAATAAAAAATAACACCAAGGTTTCTGGCTTTAAAAAGTAGTATAAAATCTAGATTATCAAATGACAAACTCAGACTTTTAAAATAAACAATCTGATGCCATGAACCAAATAAAATAACCTCAGTTTTATCGGAATTTCAAAATATTTCACACCCCTATGTTTTATATCCTGGTAGCACAAGTAAAGGAACTACCATGTGAGTTAGAAATCTGAATGTCAGCATCATGCTGTATAAAGTGATAACCCATGCTAAGATTCAGAAGTTTTTCACCTCAGGGTAAAATGGGAACATGTAGATGGTAAATGACAGGTTCCTATATAAACCCCTGAGGCACCCAAGTACAAACAGCTGATGTAGCAAAAGTACAATAACCAAGTGATAAAAACTTTCTCATGGCTCAAATCAGCAATGAATAGTGTCACTAAAGAAATATTGAAGCATTTAAGGAGGATGCTGCGAAAGTATCAAAGGCAAAACTCAGAATTAAAACCACATGAAGAATGGACAAAAAACCGAACCCATTGTTAAATGGAGATGAATTACAAAGTTAACCAAAGTAATTTCTAAGGAAGCACAAATCACTCCCCAATCTTTACTATATACATGGTAGGTTTGAAATTCATCTGTAGTTACTGAGGACAAAATGATATATACAGTAAAAGTAATTTGCAGCCTCAACACAACACAGAAAAATATTTATCACCTTAGACAGAAGGAGACAGCTGCAAACTAATTTATGAACAAAAATGTAGGCAAGGGATCAAAGCAACAAGTGCTGGGCTTTATTTAAAGTAATTTCTACAATCTTAATTAGTTCCTCGAAAACTGCTCAAAAGGTCCGATCTTGTATAACGGAAATTAAAGTCCTTTTCCCATTTTATAATTTCTGTTTTGAGAATGAACTTGAAGAAAATGAAAAAAATGGAGAACTCCCTGAAACACACAACTTTGACCTTATACAGCACAGTATGAAAAAATAACATCCATGGTTAATTATTGGAGTAACATGGTTAAAGATATTAGTCAATGTACAAACAATAGGTAGAAAAACAAAAACACTCCTGCTCATTTATGGCACAGTACAGTAGTTATATTGTTACAGTTGTTAGGAAATGCACAAACATTTGGTGCTGTCCTGTACTATCTGCACTTAAGACAGAAGACTTTATTATAAAAAAATTAAAATGTAATAAAATATAAAAAATTAATCGTCCGAGAAGATCTGAGAGAATGGGCATCCTGACAATGCTTTACAAGAGCACAGCTTGTAATAGAGAAAATCTGCTCAATAAATAATAAACAGGTGGGAATTACTATATCTCGGATAAATGAAAACTTGTTCAAAACCTAAAAGAAAGAAAGAAAGAAAAAACTAAAAGGTCTTGAAAGGAGAGATTTTCAAAATATTCCAAACAAATCACAATTTCAGAGCAGAAACTGCTGACTTTAATGGTTGAAATTGTTATCCTGAAAAAACTTCACAGAGTCATGACACTTTTCAGCTGTTGCTTGAACATCTAGAGTAGAGACAGAAGGTGGCTGACAGAAGATATATTTTTTAAAACGATGTCTTGGGTTATGGTCTTCACTATCTACCTAGCTGGTCTAAAATGGCATTTCTGGTATTCCATAAAGATGAACTATATCATGACTGATGTTACTGTATCTCATAGGAGCACAGAACAGTTTATCTAATCAATTTACATTTGTATTCAAGCTGATAAACTGCAGTCTTCATGGATCAAGGTTCATCATTATACCATGCAAAGTCTTCTGGAAAATTATACCCTGCAAAGTTTAGAATTTAGGATGGTTTCATGTTCTAAAACTCACATTATCCAATTACAATAAATCATGGTTGCAAAGATGCTTTTGTACAATTTCCCCAGAAAGCCCTTCTACAGTAATGAACTGTATGTTTCCAAAGATGATCTAAGGGGAAATGACAGCCCAGGCATTCGAAATATTCACTAATTCCATCATCCATCCTACAGTATGTGAATATTAAAATCACCTAAAACTGAAAGCAAATCAGAATCATGTCACAAAAATCTAAATCCTCAATCTTCGCAATTTCAGGATATCAGTTTATTAAAATAATACTGCATCGAAATAATGGAAAAAGGGTAATCTAAGAAAAGAATTTAAGATTTGGAAGAGAAATCCTACTGCAAAGAGAGCAGAGAAGAACAAGCACAGGAGAGAAATCACTTCACCAGAAGGTAGCCTTTAGCTGAAGCAATGCACAAAACTTTAAAGCAGTCTGACCATAAACTCACAGTACCTTGAAGTACAAGATGCCACAATCTAAACAAATCAACACAACACCTCAGACATGCAAATTCACAGGAGTTGGATACATGGCCAAGGGTTCATAAAACATCATCAAAATTGCAAATTACTGCTGTTGCATTTATAGATGTTAGGAAATCTTTGCAAATTACAGCTCCGATTCGAAAAAGCAATAATAAAACAAATCTTTGCCTTGCAACTTTTAATTTGTTGTATAAATTAAGCAGATTAAACGTAATACAGAATATGGCTCTTGCTCAAACGAATTCGCTTTAGAATTCACAGCACAGTAAGGAATCAAATAAGGAAATTAAAGACGATGAGAATGGCAAAGTTACACAGATATGACAATCTAACCTAAAAAAGGCCAATTGAAAATAAAGTATTTACTTGTATGTTGACACTAAACTGAAACTGAATGAGCTAATACAGTACTATTTTGCAAGCAGATTCCCTGCCTCACTGCTCCTGTGTTGTGCCTTACTTATTGAAGAATATTAGATCTATCAATCTAAACAAAGGAGAAGCTAAAAAGAAATGTTTAATCCCAGAGTTCTCACAAAAGCCAAAAAATGTTGTAAATATATCTAGAAATATTTTTGTATAAATATATCCTTGAAAGAGCTTACAAAAACATCACATTTTATAATTATTACATAAATCAAAAAAAATACTCATACAAGAGAACAATGCTTTCATGCTGTCGGTAAGCTGGAGATTTGACTAAGTCAGTGCACTATCCTTGGACAACTGCGATGTGGATAGCCACTAATTTCTAAACTACCACTGTTATAGCCGAACACAGTCCATCAATATTAGATCACAAACTGGGAGACCACACCTTACCAAGATTTACAAACTATCATGCTACATCGCTGTGATTGTTCTTGAACTGGCACCTTCACTGCATCAGAAATGCCAGGCCGCAATGACTAATTCTAGAGTGAGGTACATTTTTGAGCTACACATTTCTACACTTTTCACACTAGATTACACTACAGGAGCCCAGCATTCACCAATGTTCATGGACACAAAATAATGAGTTGTGAGCAACAGTTCAGCTGCACCCACAAGCAATAAAACCAGATCCCATTAAGCAATGAATGCAGGTTTGGTGTAGACCACCTTGATGGATGTCAGCAATTATGCAGAAGGAAATGCAAATTGTAAAGTACCACAGACCAATCAACTGGGAGCCCCATGTATGATGATAAGGACAAGAGTGTCTAGTCCCTACAGACCTCTGCTTGTAATGATTGACTGTCACCTGTTTGCATGATAATTCATTGATCATTGATCAAGTCCTGGAACCTCAATAGCTGCTTATTTCTGTGAGCTGATCCTGAAGTAACAGCATTCTAATAGGACAATGCATGGCTCAGTGCTGCTCACGTAACAAGTTTTCAAAGTTGCCAATTATTCCATGAAAGCTCTACTTTTCAGACTTATTGTAAACCCCAAAGAACATTTGTTGGATGAGCTGGGAATCCATGTGGCATCTAAGGCTTAGAAACCAATTAATCTTACCAATCAGACTTATTGGTGACCAATCACTGACCAATTATTGAACAGGCTCTAGTTTGTCCCCGCTCTATCTGGACAAATGGGACTGAATCCTACGAGACAGTATCTGTAATCTGGTGCAAAGCACACATTAAACATGTACAGCTTATACATTTCCCATCTATGGCCTCGTACACTACAACGCAGTGACTTTCATCTTAAGGTTTTTATTTTTCATGAATTTAGCGATGACATGTCCTTTTAATAAAATGCTAATACATTTGATGAAAAAAAACCTTTTCCTGATAACTGTGAATTTGGTGTCTGTTTTGATGCTCAATATACTGTATATACTGCGTATACATTCAACCCAGGGACCTGACATTTTGAATAAGCCAGACAGAACACATTAAAGAAGGATCACTTAGTACCCCTGCGTAAAGGAGGTAATTAAAATTTAGTGCTATTCTGGTCAAACTCAAACTCAATAGGGTCCGATCAGTAAGGTGATCTGTCAGAGATCAGGGTCAGTGCTAACAAGGCAATCTTTCACGCTTCTGGGAAAGAATCAATGAGGAAAATGTCTGGAACTAGTACTATTCTAGCTATGTACAATTATAAAATCTTATGGGCTTGAATAATAAGCGTGTAGGACATCCTCCAATGTCTCTGGATTGTACTGAATTTCTTCCTTTACAATTTTGTCAATTAATGTACGGCAATTTAGCTGCCAGGGAATTTTTTAAAGAATACTGATAAACATAAAAAGTATAGAAATTTACTTTAGAAAAACTGACATGCCTTACAAAATAATACCAATTAAAAAGCTTACATAAGCGTGTCAAAGCAGCAGCCCACAGCCCATAAAAAATGCAATGCTAATAAATAAATCACCCAGACAAGATTAAACTAAAATTACATTACAGTTTTTAGCAAGAGAAGTATTTAATAGAATGTCATTCATTTTCACCATTCTGTTCTGAAATTATCTTTGCAGTCACTTCTAAATATGTGGAACTTGGTATCATGTCAGCAAAATCACTTTGGAAACTCGATTGTAAATATCAAACAGTACAAGGGGAGTGTCAGAAGATCTTTGATGTTCTTAAAAAGAACACTTCACTAATGTTACTGTGCCACCGCTCAAAATCTAACACCATGTGGTTTACAAGGTCTAAAACTGAATTTCTGATAAAGAAACAATAAGTCAAAAGTGCACATATAACATCCTATGATTCACAAGCCCAAAACACCCATTAATATAAAAATTAATAAATTACTGATCTGCCTCATATAACTCACATTCCACAATAAATTTCAAAGCAGCTTTTAATGAAGACCTTCAAGGTTTTAAGTATGATGTAGGAGCGAAAGACAAGAAAACCAAACATTGCACTATTTTTCACATTTGATACAGACCAACGTCCTAATGAAATATGTATAATTTGCTCAACAAAGTGCAGTACTGTAAGTCCTGACCTTGGCATATTTTACATATATTTTACAAATCTACTGCATTAAACAGCTCACCAGGGAGCCTCAACACATTTCTTTTTCTTCATCTTGCGCCTAGAATCATAAATACACCTGGCTTTATTTAATTCACATGAAATGAAAAAAATTAAATTAAAATTTCTGATCATTTAATCATTTTTGTGTATCATTCTAGTTGCTGCTCAGCAGTTCGCAATAAGTATATAATTCTCAATGATTTAATACTTTATTGTGCCTTTATCACCACTGAAAAACAACCACTAAATGAAACTATTGCTTTTTTAGGTACGTCTGCATGTATATAGTTATAACTCTTATTAGAAAAATGGACTGAAATTACTATGGATTTAATTCTATATGTCAATATAAAGAAACAGGACGTTATGTCAGAGTTTGCGCTGCAAAGGAACAAGAGGTGATTCATTCCATTTTGAAAAGGAAAATGTAATAAAAAAACAATAATTTGGCTGCACAGCCTGTTTCAGGTGTAATTCTTTAGAGTTTATGAAGAGTCCAAGAATACGGTTTGGATGTCAGAGAGTTTTACAAAATAAACTGTAGCGAAAACGAGCAAAACAAAAAAACAGATGCTGAACGGAGATATCTGAAAACTCCCTGCAGAATCTCTCTATGAGGCAAGTTCTGAAATTCAATTAATGTTAATTTAATACAGCAAGGAATCTCAACCGCAAACAAATAGGGAATTCATAGCTTTCAGGTAATGACAGTCTACTGCTGAGTGCGCTGTCCGCTCTTTTTGCTATACAGCGCTGTCCACTGTCATTCTCATCCCACGGCTCCACTTCTTTCACATTCATCTCTCCAGCTCCCCTTCTGTCTTCTCCAATATCATGTTCCAATTCTTGGAAACTGTCCTGTTACAAATATCACCCATCTGTTATGTGTTCTCTGAGCCAGATGTCCTGCCCCATGACACTTACTTTGTTGGATTTCCTTCATCATAACTGTGACTCACATTTGATTAAAGATCCATTCATCTGCCTCCCAACATCCCCACCATTAGCTGCACTGCTTGGACGTTTTGTCCTCTCTTCAAAATGAAGCACATCAAACTCAATCTGCATTTCTAAATTGTGTCAACTTTGCCTTGTATTCTTCACTCATTCATTCACTTGCACACCTACAGTACAGTATATACATACCCCTGTAATCAATTAAACCTTATTGGATAATTGTATTTAACTGTGCTAAAATTTTAAAAAAGCAAGTTAATAGTGAGAGCATCAATTTACCTTTTAAAATAGTTGAAGGAAACTACATTTAAGGCGTGTCATCCATGAAACACAATACTGCATTTAGAGTGATGATATTTGCAATCAAGAGCTTTATGCCTTCTATCTTGAACGTACAGATATGTTCATCTTTGTTTTGGTTGCACAAGGAGAACTACAGTTCCTCTAGACTGTCTAGGGTACAAGGATGTAGAGTCACACATTCTCCTCTCCATCAGCAGATGGAGTAGAACCTCCAGGGTCCATAAGATCAGATGCACTCCCAGATTGATTTTGATTGTTGGAACACACACATGAAAGGTATTTGGCTGGACAGAGGCACCAGGAGGATTTCTAGCAACATACACTGATTTCACGTGTCACTTGAGTTGGAAACAAAAAATTTAACAACAGCTTTATGTTAAATGAATGAGGTTGAGTAATAAAAAAAACAAAGTAATGACAGGACTGATTTCTCTTTCTTTGCAGAAAGTCCAAATTGTACTATAGAAACATCCTGAGGAAAGAAAAAGCTAAAGGATAAACAATTGCTAGATATTATATCATAATAATTATTGATGAAACATAATAGAAACATACAGTAATAATTGATGCGAAACATCACACTATTTTCCAGGCACTTCCAAATTCTTCTACCACGAAACAAAAAATGTCTCACTTAAAGACAAAAGGAGGAAGCTTCTGGTCCTGAACAATAAATGAAAATTAATAAATAAAAGTTGCACAACAAGAAGTACAGACAAATACCAATAAACTAAAGCAAACTAAACATATTTTAAAACCTATTATGTTAACGTAGTTTATAACTGCTCAATTCTATCAATATATTAGAAAATACGAACCTTTCTAGGGACAATGTAACAGCAAATCCCAAAAATGACTTCTGGCCTCCTCATTAAGGGAGCATTGGGAAGCCTGTTTATTTCTCCTGTGTGACTTAAAAGAATGATTTAACGTGCCACACTGACAGCCTGCATTTTGGCCATGTGTTAAGACTGATTTGAGTAATGATATCGCTTTCAACATGCACTGTAGCGTTTACCACATGAGCTAGGGTAAGACAGAGTGACAGCCTCCTCCAAGGAAAAATAACTGGGAAATAGACAGCTGGCCTTATTGAATAGTAGGCATTTTAAACTGGCTTTCATCAGAACTGGGATAACAATCAGATAATATTGATTCAAGCAACACAAGACAGCTAGTCCTTCTCAAAACAACTTTTAAATCCCTCCACGAAGACACAAGTATCCTTGAGTGATGACAAAAAATAAGTTGGTAAAATGCAATCAGGTCCTTCCACAAAATCACTTGGGGAACCTTCTTTAACACACCTGACAGATGCTGAATTACCTTTCAGGTGACCCTAATGAATGCTGGATGCTGATACTGTAAATCAAATCATAATTATGAATAAGACTTCCCAAGGTTACCATTTGGCACCTGCTAGATATTTGATGATTAGCTCCAAACTGAAACAAGGTTAGAATAATCGGATGCTGAGCAGACTGACTCCACAGCATGCTTTATATTGGAGCTGCAGCCTTTAATTTATCTTTTTCAAAGGCAGGAGTTTCTTCAATATGAGGAATATGGTGCTGGAAGTTTACAATGAACCTGCTGTTACATTCAATTACACCGTCTTCTTTTTATTCAAGGTGCTTAAGCTTTCTAACAGCTCATTACAAGTGAGAAAATACTATTATCATCATCCCAATACGCATAAAAACCTTTTTCGGTTTATTTCCTTCTTATATTTTATCAATAGGTGCGTGTTAAGGACATACTTAAGCTCAGTTATTATTTTTTTAAATAAAAACCTTTTTAAAAATCATTTAAAATTTGTATGCTTGTTTGTGCTTTGATTTTTAAGAAATTAAAATAGTCATAAAAAGTGTACATTTACTTATGTAAGGGGGTGTGCAAAGGTATTGAAGTATAATATTCCCGAGCGTGTTTTGTGTGTGTAAAGGAACTGCGACAAACTGCAAAGGGTGTGACAGCAAATAAAACATTGGCCGATTGGAAAAAATGCTTCAAAAATTGGAAAAAGGTCCAGATAAAACTGGATAGAATTATAACCCATAGAGACCAGGGTCCTTTTTAGTATTAGGGGTATACTGATACATCTTGGCTTCCACTTCTCTGCCACGTGTTTTTAGTCTATGTTTTTAGTTGGTTCTTCATCAGCAGTTTTTCATTTCACTAGTATTGTTTATTTACAGTATATCCATATTCTATTACAAATTGTGTTTCTAATCCAATCCAATGCATTTATTTAAATGTGACCTGCTGCAAGCTTTGGAGAGGCTAGACCTGGTCACCTGGGGGTCAGGCTATGATTCCCTGATTTTGTGTTACAAGCCTCGACTATCGATTGAATGGTGCTGACTGGATGAGAGCATTGCCTGTCTCTCCGCTTATGGTGCAGTTAGTCCATGGTTGACTGGTCTGCTAATCTGGGGTTTAATCCACTGAGTCAGATCACAGTTACTGAACGAGGTGGTAACTTGTGGTTGGCTAAGACCGCCATTATCCCATCCTGTTCCTATCTTCTACAAACCACTGTACTGGAGAAGCTATTCCTACAAAAGTGAGTTTGATACCCAACTTCGAGTATGTCAGGACTGCTTCCACTCCATACTCTTGTACTATCCAGTGTTTGTGCTGGATTGCTGGGAGCCATCTCAGGCTGTGCTGTCCAGGTGTTATAGTCAACTTGATTGATTTGTCGCTTTGGCTAAGGAATTTTAATTCTCTACATATAACTTTAAAGTTGATCATTTTCTGACTTTACGATGCTACAGGGTTTTCTCATTGTCTGAATTCTTGCATTTTTAATGTAATATACTGTACATATTGTTTCTTCTGAAATAAATCAGTTATTCTCAGTTAAGAATGCAGACCCTTAGGCAGTAATCTAGCAGAGATTTTATTTACAATATGCAGTTAAACGTTAACACAGGTTCCCTTTAGACAAGCAAAAATCCTCTTTACCTATGCATCTATGTATGGATGTAAGATGTTTGCACAGTATTCCTATTCTTGTATTGTCAAGCAATTCAAGCTCCAGAAATACCGTTAAATTAGCTTTGTTTAATGCACACTCCTTGACCAGCAAAGGCTTTACTACTGAATTTTTTTTTCCTGTGAATGAACTACACTTATGTTTAAATGAATCCTGGGATCATAAAATTCTCAACACCTTTGTCTAGTTCTTGTTTCCAAAAAGGTACCTGTTGATAGGCTATCAAAGGACAGATCGATTTTATAAGAGTTTTAGGATATGTCGTCACCTCTGACGCTTAATTCTACAAAGAGTTAAATTTTAGCATGTTTTCACTGTTTTTTCAGCAGAACATGGCTCTCTTGAATTGTTTATTCAGCATGTGAATATATCTGTCCATGCCAGCAGTAACAAACTGGATCATCAGCTATCATCTGCTTATTAGTAACCTTTAAGTCCTTGAACTGGGCATTTGAAATCTAGATCACCCATACATTTTGAGCAGAAGGTATATCCACTTAGAAACCCAAGAATACTACTATGTTAACACAAAATCATGTCTACTACTTCCAATTTATTTTAAAATCCATTCTGAGTTGTCCATTTTGAGGAAAATGATGCATCAGAATTCCACCTTTGATATCATTTTAAATAGTTTAGCTCCCCCCCAAAAAATTAGAGAATGTTTCATTTTCATGACAGTCTTTTAGCAACTTTTCTCCTATGAAATCTAATGAGCATAAACATGGAAAAAGGTGAGGGGATACTTGTCTATCTGTTTATTCACCTGCCTTCAAGAAACATTAACAATCAGATACTAAAGAATTGAGTACCAGTAAGTCAGATTTTAGGGGGAAAATTACAGTAATAGAATAATGAAAAAAAATAATTCTTGAACCCATTTTTGGTTGACCAACATTTCAGTTATAAAGTCACTTATCAAATGAACCATTTTAATCTGGATTCAGATTTATGCATACTACTACAATTGTTCTTATTGTTACTAATGGTTGATGACTACTGTCTGTGGTGGTTGACTGCATCAGACAGGGTTTTATGGCATTATTTGAACTGCTTTTTTGTTGTTTATTTTTTAATTTAAGTGATAGAACATCTTTTTGAACTATGCACTGTTCAAAGTTGGTCACATCTAGTATCCCACAGGGTTCTTTACATTTTTATGATGAAATAATAAATCATAACATCTAAATATATATGTACGTATGTTTGCACAAAGTGTGATATTAAGCAAGTACTTGTCAAACCACTCAGTTGATGTTAAAAATAATGGAATATTTTCTTTTTTCATCTGAACTCTGCCTAAATAGATAGTGCTGATTGGCTGCACAAATGTGATGACTTTAGTTGGACGTTGGATGATGTTGCAATCAGTTCAAGTTCTCGGGTCAGGAATCTTTGATCCAAATTTCATGGCTCATGAAGTGGTGCACAGGTGGCTCTATTTCATCTTTATAACACTGCTGGTGTCTCTTTGTGTCCCTCTCGCAGTGACACAGAGAAGCTAATGGCTGGTTTTGTTTGTTTCTAGGCTTGCTTGTTGCAATGCACTGCTTATGTATCACATTCTTAACCAGCTGCAATTTGTTCAGAACTGAACTGCTTGAATCATAATCAAAACTAAATTATAAGAGCTTCTCTCTCCCGCTTAAGCTTTCTTACAATGGCTTTTTGTGGATTTCAGAATAAAATTTTAAAAATACAAATGTTCTCCTTCAAAGGATTGAATGGTTTTGCATATGATCACGTAGCCTATATTAGATTTTGCAAATAGATCAGTACTTCTAAATCCTCTCTAACATCTTACTTTAGTGCGATATCTTCCATCACTGTTTATCCTGAAACTGTGCATTACCATGTATTTATTTTTATTGCGAAGTGCTTTGAGGTTGCATTATGAAAAGCATTAGAATTAATAATAACAATAATGAGAAAGATAATGATGATGATACTCCTATTAATAATCAACAATATGTTCTGCCAATTACTTTGGCAAATATACAGATGTAAATTATAATTCCATCATTACTTCACCGAGTCAGCAAATTACAATTCCAATTCATTTTCGTTTCATATCGCCATATTTCATATTTCAAGATAGTATTTTGTTTTGCGAGCAGCTTTGGTTTGTGTCTTTATTTCCTTTTATGAACACAAATCAAATAGAAAAGAGCATGAGGGGCAGTGTTTGGAAATGATGCAAAAGAGAAGAATGAAAATCAATATCAGTATTGCAGTTTTTCTTTCAGGCAACAGAGATTAAAACATGAATTATTCAAATATACATGCTGTAAAACAGTAGGTAAAGTACATGAAATGTGAGCAATTAGCTATTTTAGTCCCATTAAAATGTATTCTGTGATTGCGAGAACACTACAACACCAGCCAGCTCAATCAGGCACAACACCAAAAAGCAACAGTATACACAGAACACTACAAATACGTTTTGTGTGAAATAAAATTAAGTGAAGCCAGCAGCCTGTGACTGTCACATTCCCTGGGTACACAAACCACACAACCCAACCAGTGGCGACTGAAAAGCCTGGAGGGAATACAGCACAGAAACAGCTGTCATTGTGTATTCCACCTCTGACACTGAGAAATATAATCCCACTATTTCGTTTGACAAGCGGTCTTTTTTAGTCTGCCAAAAATCTATCCTTAAAAAAGGCAATCGAAATATCTACAGTATGTATTAGTGTTTTATATTCCCTATGTCATACTTATTACAGTCAGCAGAACGTTATTCCTAAAACAATAACACTTTCACCACCACTCTGTTCTACTTTATCGCACTGACTGATCTATAGATGTTTTATTAGTTGTCAGCATCTTAGAAAAGTATTCACCCCCTCACAGTAGTTTTTCATGCTATTGAGGTACAAATGATGTATACTGAAACATGTTCAATCAGTATATTGAACTGAAATACGTTCAACCATCAGGAAAAAATCCAAAATCATTCAAAACTAAAACCCCGAACTTTGCATTCAACGTGAAACGGCTAATTCTGTTTTCCCTGCCTAATACCTGTGTTGATTTTCTCTTCCATGTTCTAGCCAATATCAAAGACTAGCAGAGCAGCACTGGTGGACATAAAGTATGCATAACTCTGCATTGCAGATTGCTAAGGTATTCAAATCATGCATTTATACTTTTAAATTTTACTTTGCCAACTAACATGAGTGGTGATGCTTCCAAGGGCTTATTAAGATTATCTTCATTACCATTATATCATTAAAAAACAAAAAAAAACAACATAGGATTGTCTTCCTTTCTCCACTATACAGATTTTGAAGACTTTCCCTTTAAGTACTAACTGAATTCAGTGCTATTTTAAGGTACAAAAATGGGTCTAGATCAATATGACAATGAAAATAAAAAAATAAATATATGTATGGCACAGACTTTCATCTTGATGTTGTTCATTTGCAGCTCCAGGAAGGCATTTAAAATGTGACAAAGTCATGAAATATGAGCTTTTTGCCTGGCCTCTGCTCATAAAAAAATACTTAGTGTTATAGGAAAGTTGCATTTTACTGCGATATGCGATTAGCAATAAGAATACAAAGCAGCTATTTAAGCTTTCCAAGCTCAGTTTAATGGCTTTAAAATTTACTAGCCAGCAATAACAGACAGGGTATACAGTAGCAAAAGAGTATGCATATGCTGACAGAGCAGCAACAAAAAAAAGATATGGATATGATATATTGAATTTACTCTCCATTTTCTCGCTTTTATATAAAGAATTTCAGAGACAGTCCAGAACATCAGCTTGCTGAATTATCTTGCTGCTGGATGTAATGCTCATCTCTGTATATTTTTTTCCAACAAGATTCAGTGTATCACTGTACAGATTGTCAAAGAACATACTCTTCCGTCTGGCATTATCAGACAATGAGCCTACAGAAACCATTTTCTTTCTTGACAAATGTGTGAGAAACCTTAATGAGGAAGTGATAGAAAGTTATTTCAATGTGTCATTCCTTCTCAAAGAAAACAGCAAAGATGAGAGATGGGTGAACACTACTTGATAAACCAACTATCTGCAGACATTAATTTCAGTACAATGTAAAATACAGGCTATATACAGTATGTAGAATGGGAAAATGCCTCTTACTGGTGCACGAGTGAAGCTTGGTCATGAAGGGAAAAAATAAGACAGCATGACCTGCATATGCACTGACAAACATAGCACTCCAGGGATTTTACTGTTGTAGGATATTATAGCAGCTCTTTGGCTACTTGAAAAGCTTGTGATATCCCACATCATGACATACTGTTCTTATTAAATACATGCAACTGTTATGTCATTTTAAATATAAAAAGTGTACATTCCTTTAATAAAAACATTACTTATACTAAAATTTCACAGTTAGGGCTGTAAAAAGGCTAGAGTGACTACTGTACAAAACGGACACAAACAAAATGCTTAAGTTGAAAATACAGTCTCACTTTATCCAGTAGCCAATGCAAAACAGCTTGTTTTTTTTTTTTAAAAGTTCATAGTATTATTTCCTCACAAAACTGACATTTATCCATAATAAAATGCATTTCTTTCCACAACCAAGGTAACTGTACGATAATGCACCAGGGCATGACATTGTAGTGACAATAAAAATAAAATAGGAGGCTAACCTTGGCCAATAAATGGTGAGCTTCTTTGCATTGTTAAAATCCCTTTACACAAGCGTTCTGGAGTTCCGCCACAAGTTGCCCTTTACGGTATGTGTACGTATCACAGCACTGTCCCAGAAATCAGCCCACAGATACCACCAGCTTGAGCTATTCTCTCAGTTTTAAGATTCTACTGTTCACTTACTGTACACTCAAATACATATATAGAGAAGATAACAACAGAGAAGTGTATATCTCTCTGTGTCGTTTTTATTCAGGAACAAGTACCGAGATATATATTTAATATTTACCTATATATACCAATGACAAGATGATTTTCCACAACTGAGTAGAAGAAACATATTAATTAAGTAATTAAACGGGTTTTGATTAACATATGAGGTGGCGATGCCTAATATTAATACATCACCGAGGCTTTAAAAAAATATTTTACAAAGTTTATCCTTGGGAACCTGTAAAATACTTCCTACTTTTTAGGTGCAGCAATATTTTAAGCAATGGAAATGCCAGTCCTTTAAATAAGGCAATAGGTGGGAAAAACCTTCCATTAGGTTAGAAACAAAGAAAACTACAGCAAACAAATGGCAGTTTGCTTTTATACCTGTTGTTGCAACAAATGAAAATAATACTCGAGCACATCTTTTTAGACATTCCTCTTTAATAATAATGGCTTAATGGAAGTTATTAATAGACTTCACTCTTTTTCAGACCCTTAAGAAGAGTGAAGACATGTTAGGACCGCTCTATTCCATATTAATTTAATGTGACTGTTTAGAGGTGTGCTTCTCTGGATTAGACAAGCATCCAGAGATGGGTTCGTCTGGTAGTTTACTATGAGTTATGAGATTAGAAATTAGAAACTGACATTACAAAATGGTTTTCTATTTTACTTTGATGCTGAATCAATAGCTTAGACCTACACAGAGGAACAACACTCTAACCCACAACTTGTAGAATAACCAACTTTGAATTCTAACTCAGGTAAAGGGATACCAACATCCATTTACTGAAGCAGTTATCCAAATAGGCATCACCAAAACTGTACAGTAAGTAATTCAAAGTACTGTGTTCTGCATTAATTTATAGAGACGAATTACTGCATTTACAGTATTAAGAAAGGTTACAAATGAGAGGAATCCATTCAGCTCATCCTGTCCATTTGCTAGTATTTTATTGATACATTCAATTAGGAAAATACAACAGCAGTATTTGTTTGGTTCAGTTCAATATATTGAAAAAAATCTACCATTTTTTTTGTTTCAAAATAGTGAACGGCTACCAATATTTCTATATCCAGTTACTTATATTGTGTGGAGAGACAATTAGGCATTTTCTTTGAGGGCTGTGTAATTAATTTGATGGGGCTTTTTTAATTAATAGAAAAATTGTGTTGTACACGTGATCACAAATTAATTTAAAAAGAATTAGGTATTGCTCTCACTATAGACACATTTTTATTTAAAGCTGAACAATAACTGTGTGTTATGTAGCCAAATGTTATGTACACAGCTTTGTACTGTGTAGCTTTGTAGTACAGTACAAAGCTAGCTGAGGTAACAGCCATAGTTAACCACCTGAATACACCAGTGCAGTACTGTATATCCTTTTCTAAAACCAAGGGAATACATTTGTAAAGTAAGACATTTATTTTTCTATTCACTGCAATCCTACACACAAACATCCTCATGCAACCCCACTGCTCTGTGTAGGAGAATAATCAAGTGTAGCCACATGCAGCTGGTAGGAATTAGAGAAAAGTGAATTAAACACTTAATAAAGGTAAGCAGATTGGAAAATAATGTTCTCGGCACTCAGTCAGATCCCCTAATGGGAAGGGGGATATATGTTTTTATAGACGCCTGGTGATTGCTTGATCACTGTCTTTCTCACACAGCTGTCTTGTAAATTCGCAGCTAATTGACATTCATTCAGGCTTACTCCTCCATCACTGCCAGCAGTCTCACCCTTTCTGAGGCTCAATTTAATTATCCCCCCCTTCCTTACGTCAGTATGACACAACGCTGCGGAGTTAAGGGCGATGTGGGAGTGTCAGTGTGCACACTATGTTTATGGGGCCCAAACGGGAGAAAAAGCCCTCAAAAGAACAGTAACTCCTGAGAAACAGCCTGTCACGGGTCTGCAAAAGTCAAATTATTTTTACGCACTACATAAAAACTTCTTCACAAATCTAACCTTGCCACAACGATTTTAGTGATTTACATTACGTTTCATTTGGAGAACAGAAAATGGTGATGATGATGAAATGTTGCTGAATATTTAGTGATATTTACATTTGTGAATTATTAACAAAGGAATACAAAAAAAAGGGATAAAGCATATTTGATCATTACTAATTTCCAGCAATATCCCACCTAACTACTACTGTGCTTGTGCAGCATGTCAAATACAATCATGTCATTCTAAGTGATGTCCATTTAGGGACCCATGTTACTTTAACACAAAATGCAATCTCCATTTCATAAAGCTTCTCCACAGAGAAACTCTGTGTGGAGTTTGTATGTTCTCCCTGTGTTTGGGTGGGTTTCCTCTGGGGGCTCTGGTTTCCTTCCACAGTCCAAAGACATACTGGTAGGTTAACTTGCTTCTGGGAAAACTGGCCCTGGTGTGAGTGTGTGCGTGTCTGTGTGTTCCCTGTGAAGGCCCTGCCCAGGGGATATGCTGATTTGTGCCCATTGCGTGCCAGGATAGGCTCCAGCTCCCCTGTAACCCTGTATTGGATAAAATGGTTAGATGGTAGTTTGACATGTAATTATCCATTTCCCATACTGAAAATGTATAGCACAATGCTGAATTGAGCTATAAATACAATATGTAAGTGGGGATCTGAGCTGGTCTGTACTACCTAGGGACTAACTGTATTAATGTAAAGATTTAATCTTCTGAGGTACAGTATTGGCAAAATTTAAACAGTTAGTAGCCGAAGTATTTACAGTACAAAAGCTACCAACAATATACACACTTATTGCACTTCAACTGCAGATAAACTGCTGCATGTGAGCATTGCTGTGTCCAAATAAACACTCAAAAGTGCTCAAAGCATTTTTAGATAAAGTACTGAACATGATAGTATCAAGTATCAAAAGCAGTTTAAAAATAATCCTGATTGCAGATGATGTCCTGCACCTGATACCCTCCCTACATATTCATATATTATTAAATATATTGTTAAAATAACCATTAAGCTTACACAAATTGTTTTCTTATACAGAGTACCACTTGAAGTATTCTGATAAGTCTAACAACATGTAAGTGTTGTTCTGCATAATCCTAGTAGACAATAACTATCAGGATACCTGTACAGTACAGGATATTTTGAGAAATATGATTACATATCAATAACATGCACAGTAGTTACAATTCATAATATTTAGACATTTATTTTAAAACAGTCAAATGTATTAGAAAATATGCCCGGAATTTGGGTAGCTTGGAAAATGTAAGTGAAAACACACTTCAATGCCTGTTTAGAAATAAATGCCTTTTTACTCAGCCTAATTACCATTAATGCCTTTTAATGTAAGTTAGTATGTTGACTGCACAACTAAACACTGACCATTAGGCACGACGTCTCTCATATTTAATAAGCAGATATGTACTTCTCAGAACCCTCTTATTACTGTTGAAAAGCAACTGTGTTTTGGTGCCTAAACAGGCATATCAATGCTGAAAAGCATTCGGTATCGCTTATTGTAATTTGAAAGTGAAAATATGCATGTTTTTGCTGAGTATTCACAGATCATTTTTCAAATGCATTCAAGAAACATACATATTGAATATAGCAATGTACATATGTAACACTCTAATGTGCTAAACAAACATTGCATTCTATTTCCTTTCAAACACTGCAAATCACTTTAGATAAAGATGCTGGCTAAATGAATTAATATAATTATGTATTAATGTGTAGCTGTTTAAAATACATGAACAATAACCTAGGGGGAAATTTCCATTTGCATTTCCAAGCTCACCATTATATACTTTTTCATAAAATACCATGTCATATTTTGAACATTCATAAATGTGGAATGCCAGAGGGCTACATGTATTTTGTATATTAAAATACTTCATATCAAATAAAAAAAAAACGCAATACATACATTAGGCAAAAATAAAAATTCAAATAATATCAACTAAACTCAATTCCTAATAGACTGTAGTGCATTACCCAGTACAATATGTTCAAGTTCTGATTTGAATGTGTTGTTCTAAAGCTCTAATTAAGAGCACATTACATACAAAGTAAGTATAAAGGAAGGGACATTTACAAAAATTATTGGAGGCTTTTCTTTTTCTTCAAAAATACGTAGGATGCCTTCATTACTTGGGTTCTCTGAGACTATAATTTCCCATTTGTGTGGGAGACTTATTTTTTCTTTGTGTGCAGATTTCCAGGTATCTGCATAACAACTGAAATACCTGCTTCTTAATATTGATCTCACTATAAAAAGTTGAAAAACATTATGACTTGTGTTTTCATCTGTACCAAAAATGTAAAGTATGATTCTCAATTAAACAAATACTGTACTTTTCACATTATCATTGCACCCTTCATGCTCAATCCATCACTATCAATCTTCTTTGGTTCTTTTGTTCTGATTAATCTTCTTTGGTTCTGATTAATATTATAACACATATTGTACGACATTTTGCATCAATCTGTGAACAACACCTCTTATCATAATCCTGCATCATTATGTCCATCCATCATCATAAAAACTGCTGTCCTTGAAAGGGGTCTCATCAAACTGGACATAACTGCTCTCAGCCTGGATGAGATGCAACTGGCAATTTAGAAGAGCCCATCAAACATACTGTAGTCGTTTAAGTGGGAAGAAAGCAGAGCTTTGGGAAAACCCACATAAACACAGACATGAACGTGCACCTTTCTGCCTTGTTGTTGTTTTAGGGAAGCTGAAATTTCAAACTTGCAACATTAGAGACCGTTTCTGCAAAAGCGGTCTCATTAAGGTTCCTTAAAGATAGATTTGAAGATGTGACTGAGCAGTGGTCTAATAATTTAGAACAAAAAAAATAGGAGCTACCTTTTTTGCTGTGCTGTGATTGACAGTATTATTGTTGCTGCTATTAACAGAAGTAGTATTTTATATAGCACCTTTACAAGTGCTATAAAAGAGACAGCAGAATTACACAATTACAATAAGGGACTGGAATACAGTAGGAAAGCAAAGGGGCAGACAAAGAGCCAGTTAAATAAAAGCCCTGCTAAATAAAGTATATTTCACGTTTTCCTGTGCATGGATTGAAAGTATAGATCACCCAAGATGGTACACATTATACTTTGACCCATCAGAGTCTGATGGTAGCAGGAACAACAGAAACACACTGCTGCTTCCTCTTCATGGATTGGTTACGTTAATCTGGCCCTTGTATCTCCGCGGAGTACTTCACATATCAAGAAGAGCTGAAGAGTGATTTGGAGTGTGAGAGGCTTGCTTGACATCAGAGGCAGGCAACAAGTAAAGCAACAATTTCCACTGAGGTTCAATTTCAAATATGCTCGGGAGTGATTATGCAACTACACTGCAGATTATTTCATGTGCTAACATGTCTAGGAAGAACCAGTTTACATGCACAGCTGAACAGAATTGATGTGGATATGATCCTCCCTAATATGTGTAGTTATGTTCTGCATTTCTTGCATTTAAAATAACGACATATAAACTAGTATCAGACAAGACAGTGAACTGGGTTTTATGTTTTTCTTAAATGAATTTATTACCAAGGACTGTCTATCCCTAATTTCAAAGCTGAAGTTTATTTAAATTCAAATACTGGACCTTAGTTATTACACAGTAACTATTATTGTTAACATTTATTATTACTATTCTACAGTAGCATGGTTATTATACTGTAACTAAGTCCCTGTGCAGATATGAAGGTGGATGAATATGTACTGTATGAGCAACAATACAGCCAAGGAGGACCCCTAATGTGTCCAACATTTTACCAAGTAAGGTCAATCTTCATATATACTGTACAGTGTACAGAACTAATAGGCAGAAAGCAGAGCAAGGAGTGATACTGCATCTTATGCACTTTTCGTTTCTCAAGTTTCTGTCTAATTGCAATTTCAACTTTCACTGCTAGAGTTGTAGTGGTTGTATGCCAAGGTGTTTTGGCAATCAGCTCCTGATAGAAGCCACCTCTCATCTGTTTTATTGCCAACAATCCAAGAAAGGTGAATAGTAGAAACTGTAGAGACTGCCACTGCCCATTGATGGACTAGGAGTGATGCCTGTTATTTCCTTGTGTTCCTGATTTTTTTCTATCATTATATAATGTATGGGCAAGCAACACTGTGAGCCCTTTTTTGCCAAAAACATCCTAAAAACACCTCTGAAATTAATTGGTTTACCACAATTCCTTCAGACAAAAACAGCTTGGGGCAAAGAAAGTAAAACCACATAAACAGATATTACTATCTTATTCCTAAAACTCCATTCAAGTATATTTTTAATACTGTGATGATAATAAACAGGCATGTACTGTAATGTAGGAAACCCAACATTTTCCTGCTGCAATCCATGATGTGTTTGTTCTGAGAGCATATGTGTTACCATATTCATGTGTAGAATTATAACTTCAGAATTGTGCTCTATCTAAAACAAAAAAATATTTCTGCCTAATATAATTCTCACCTGTCTGATGAACAGACAGGTGAGAATAATACTAATTAAACAACTCCCACAATGATTCAGTTTTTTTCCCCCTGTGCTTAGGTCCAAATGTCTATTTCAGCTAGCACACCAGAATTAGGGCAGAAACTGAATAAGGTGCATATCAATTAGAAACTTCATTCAGCTTTTTAAGAGCAGACAGCAAATTTAATATAAACTGAAATACTTAGAAAACTGAAATAAATTAACCCGTGATTAAGAACCTGACTAGAGAAGAAAAAACAGAGGATACAGAAGTTACCTAGGATGAAGAGTGAGAACCACTGCACTAGGGTATTTTTGAGAACAAGGCCTGAGTGTAGAAAAAAGTCTAAACCAGGAAGCCATCAGATACAGATGCAGCCATTCAAAGTGCGCGTTACAGACACGTACCGCAGGTGACGTCGCTCAGTATGACGCAAGATGACGCGGGGCACCGCAGTACGTGATTGGTTGACCGACAGGGGCACTCGTGGTCCGTTGGTCTGTCGTAGAAAGACAGTAAACGTCTTTGCTGTGCCCGTTGTAGGTATTGAATTTTACCACTGAAGGGAAATCTTAGTAGCTGAGCATAAAAAGAATAGGAGCATACTGTAACGCGTGTGAAGGTCATAAACGATATTAATTTTGGAACATAAACATACAGTGTATAGCTGGTCTTGGTACTTTAAAGAAAAAAATACACACCAGTATTCCATTTCTCCCTAAACATTTTAAGCTTCGAAGTCTTTAACTAACGCGATACCGGAGTCAACAAGCATACTTTTAGAATTTGATTAAAAGGGAATATAATATGGAATCGCGTATCTAAAGAATTTAATAATGGTATTCGTGTGCCGCGACAGGGCTGTGTAGGGCTGTTTCGCCTGCCTGTTCATGTGAGCTGTCTTGTAGACGTGACTACCAGCTGACAGGTTGTGTTTTCGAATCCAGCTGGTGCTGGTCTTTTCTTTTAACAAACATTTCTTCGAAAAAATAGAATAGCGATATTATGGACAATCAATTGACTTTTATATTTCAAAATATCGCAACATGATCGATATTTGCGATATTTTGAACATATCTTCCCTTCTGACAGCGGTGCCTGCTTCTATTGTGTGTGTGTGTGCAACAGAGTAAATTTTTAATAGCGTTTTAAGCGAATAGGTAATTAGATTGCTCGTAAACCTAATCGCTTTTTCTACATAAACACAGCATGATTACTCTCTGAAAATGCTTTTCCTTTATTTTTAAAGTAGGCTCAGATTTCAACTATAGATCGTATTATTATAAACTTTCTTGGAAAAATGTATTTTATGTAAACCATGTTTGCTATTAATTCATTTAGGGCTAAAATACGTTCATTGTCTTCCAATCGAGTCGAGTTGACATTGGAAGCCTGCCACACCCGGACTGTTAAACCAACGCATTAGCACGTCAAAGCCCATTGAGGGTATTGAGCCAGTATTGGCTTTAGTATTCCCCCCCTCTCCCCTCAATTCAATTCAATTCAAGGTGTTTTATTTGCATGACAGATGGGTACAAGCAGTGTTGGGTATGTATATTGTAACGCTTACGGCAGACAGGCACTGTGTAACAGCCGGCGCACCAGAGCAGCGCACCGAGGGAGCGTCTGCATTTATAACTTGGTTTTTAAAATTAGTCAAGCAATATGAAGCATCTTCTTTTACTTTTGAGTCCCTTAAATACATTGAACACAGCTTTCTCACCACTTAAGATTGCTCTTGATACCATCCTTACACAAAGCAGAAGGGAGATTTTAGTGCCTGAGCATAAAAAGAATAGGAGCATACTGCAACGCGTGTGAAGTCCATAAACGATATTAATTTTGGAACTTAAACGTTCAGTATATGGCTGGTCTCGGTACTTTAAAGAAAACATACACACCAGTATTCCATTTCTCCCTAAACATTTTAAGCATCGAAGTCTTTAAGTAACGCGATACCGGAGTCAACAAGCATACTTTTAGAATTTGATTAAAAGGGAATATAATATGGAATCGCGTATCTCAAGAAATTAATATGCAATAACTGAGTCAAGGGACTCAGAGGATCCAAGGCTAGACTGAGTATAATAGGCTTCGGGCTTCTATTGTGACATCTACTGTAAATTACAGAAATGTTAAAAGTAAACAAAATAAAGTAACTAAAATGTGGTCTAAAATCACCCCTTTAGACACCCCTTTTACTTCACTGGTGTCAGATATGAAAGGCAATAGTCTCCCGTTCTGTCTGCTGTGTGTTGCAGCAGAGGGACTCCCTGCCGCTGAAAGGGGCAGAGTAACTTGCATGCCCTCTAGTACAGTTTACACATGCACGACTTTAAAAGCTAGCAAGACAGGTTTCGATTCACATTAGCTGGCGAGCCTTGTTAAAAAAACGAATGATAATGTAACATGCCACTGTTCATGAACAAAGTTATACTGAGATTTCCTAAGATACGCGATTAAAAAATAAATAAATAAAAATTTGAATCTCCCGCGGAACACATTCCATAAGAATCAGTGGTTTTACAGTATATATCGCCTTTAAAGGTGGCTTCTCAAAACGCTTTACGGGATAAAAACAACCAGAACAGCAGCAACAACAATATTGTATTTCGTTGCACTTTGAAAACCAAGTAATAACTTAACTATACAGTACGTGCAAACGTTTCGTATGTTGCTGTCGTGAATGTCTGCGTACCCATAAGTATCTTATTTGCCTTGAGTCTGTCTACAGTATCTCTGTCCCACTACCCCCATCTCTCCCTCAATTCAATTCAAGGTGTTTTATTTGCATGACAGATGGGTACAATTCTTGTTGGGAATGTATACTTTGATATTTACACCCGGCGCGGCACCGAGGGAGCGTCTGCATTTATAACTTGGTTTTTAAAATTAGTCAAGCAATATGAAGCATCTTCTTTTACTTTTGAGTCCCTTAAATACATTGAACACAGCTTTCTCACCACTTAAGATTGCTCTTGATACCATCCTTACACAAAGCAGAAGGGAGATTTTAGTGCCTGAGCATAAAAAGAATAGGAGCATACTGCAACGCGTGTGAAGTCCATAAACGATATTAATTTTGGAACTTAAACGTTCAGTATATGGCTGGTCTCGGTACTTTAAAGAAAACATACACACCAGTATTCCATTTCTCCCTAAACATTTTAAGCATCGAAGTCTTTAAGTAACGCGATACCGGAGTCAACAAGCATACTTTTAGAATTTGATTAAAAGGGAATATAATATGGAATCGCGTATCTCAAGAAATTAATATGCAATAACTGAGTCAAGGGACTCAGAGGATCCAAGGCTAGACTGAGTATAATAGGCTTCGGGCTTCTATTGTGACATCTACTGTAAATTACAGAAATGTTAAAAGTAAACAAAATAAAGTAACTAAAATGTGGTCTAAAATCACCCCTTTAGACACCCCTTTTACTTCACTGGTGTCAGATATGAAAGGCAATAGTCTCCCGTTCTGTCTGCTGTGTGTTGCAGCAGAGGGACTCCCTGCCGCTGAAAGGGGCAGAGTAACTTGCATGCCCTCTAGTACAGTTTACACATGCACGACTTTAAAAGCTAGCAAGACAGGTTTCGATTCACATTAGCTGGCGAGCCTTGTTAAAAAAACGAATGATAATGTAACATGCCACTGTTCATGAACAAAGTTATACTGAGATTTCCTAAGATACGCGATTAAAAAATAAATAAATAAAAATTTGAATCTCCTGCGGAGCACATTCCATAAGAATCAGTGGTTTTACAGTATATATCGCCTTTAAAGGTGGCTTCTCAAAACGCTTTACGGGATAAAAACAACCAGAACAGCAGCAACAACAATATTGTATTTCGTTGCACTTTGAAAACCAAGTAATAACTTAACTATACAGTACGTGCAAACGTTTCGTATGTTGCTGTCGTGAATGCCTGCGTACCCATAAGTATCTTATTTGCCTTGAGTCTGTCTACAGTATCTCTGTCCCACTACCCCCATCTCTCCCTCAATTCAATTCAAGGTGTTTTATTTGTTTGACAGATGGGTACAATTCTTGTTGGGAATGTATACTTTGATATTTACACCCGGCGCGGCACCGAGGGAGCGTCTGCATTTATAACTTGGTTTTTAAAATTAGTCACGCAATATGAAGCATCTTCTTTTACTTCTGAGTCCCTTAAATACATTGAACACAGCTTTCTCACCATCCTTACACAAAGCAGAAACTGTCCGATGACTCACAGTACAAGTGGAAAGATTACAGATTTTAATCGTCTTTAATTTTGTCTTTAATTTTGCCTGTGGAGTGTATCTTATTAAGCTCTAAATTGCATTTTGAGCGCGGTTTTTTACTTTTTTTTAATTGCATTTTGGGCGCGGACAGCACATACAAGGGTTAATGAACTGCGCCAAGAAATTTAAAATAGTATTCTTTAGGTGTGAGGGTAGGAGTGGACCGCAGCAGGCATAATCAGCAAACCAGGAAAACAAAGAACAGGACAGGTGAGATGTGTATCCAGAAAGCGAGTGATCAGAAAAAGGAAATGGAAAACGCAGAAAAAGAAAACGCTTTACAGGATAAAAACAATAACAACAGTAGTGGCTGGGCAAACGATTTTTTTTATCGAAATACAAATTGAGATACTGTACTGTATAATGATGTGCATGAACAAAGGTATACTGCAATTTTCCTTAGATACGCGATTAATGCTTCGTAGGAGGAGGCGGTCTTTTCCTCTTGTCTAACAGTTTGTCCACAAACAAAACATTCCTGTTAGACAAAAGGAATTGAAAAAAAACAATTTTGTCAATGAAAACCGGTGTGTGTGTCTCTCCCTGCTGGATGTTCCTCTCACAAACTGCTGAATGAATAAAATAATTTTATTGAAAATGCGTTTGCGATTGTCTGGTATTTAATCTGGTCCCTTTTAACTGTTTTTCGATCTACTGTATTGCTTTGAGATGCCACTTTTAAAGGCGATATGTAAAATAAAGTTTTTTTTATTATTGTTATAGAGAAACATGATCAGATTTTCCCTGGTTCAGAAAAAAGATCTAAAGTGCTACACATAACTTTCTTAATTCGATGTATTTAAAGCAGTGAACTACTGTAGGTGTCACATAACATTCAGAAATACAATCACGTATTTGACAAATAAAAACGATTATAATCTAATCCTTCCACGTTTGATCCCAAAATCCCAAGAAATATAAATCTTGACGGGTAGAAAGCTATGCTGAAAGTTTATTAAGATGCTTAGAAGACAAAGATACTGTATCAATTTATGTTGCATTAGCCTGATTATGATTAAAAAACACATATAATTAAACACGCGTTTGCGATTTAAATCAGAACACGATTTAAATCAATATCGATTCCATATTATATTAGCAGAAAAGCTTAAAACTACCACTTTTTCACACGCTATTTCACATGCTAGTTAAATACTTCGATGCTTAAAATCGTTAGGGAGAAATGGAATACCGGTGTGTATTTTTCCTTTAAAGTGCCGAATCCTGGAATCTGACTGGCTGACACCCCTCTGAAGTGGTTCCATAAAATCTGGTATACGGAAAAGAAAGCGTTGATAAATACAAGTGTCTTTTAATACACTCTTTGCTGTGCTCTTGAGGATCCTTGTGATATTTTAAGCTCTAGTTGAATGATAAGTGTCGCATTTTAAATCATTTTCGTAGTTAGAAATTATGAAACGCCCTGTTAAAAGCAAGGAAGTTTTTATGCCCGTTGAAGTAAAACAAAATGCCTGACAAAGTATGGCTTGGACAGATTCCAAGTGCTTGTACAAATGTGCTAAAGAAATTATACTTTGAGTATACAGCTTGTCTAAAGTCATCCATTATTAATACTATTAGTAATATCTTCAGTAAAGGCTTTGATGCATAAATATTTATGATAAAGGTAGGCTGTGTACTTTTGTCCAACTGAGCAATCTTGCTTTCATAAAATATACCAACATTTTAATGACTGATGATTAACATGCTGTAATACACAGTTCAAAATTAAAGGCTCAAATGCTGTACATGAGAGGTTAAGCTCCCCCTGGCGGTTTTACAAGGCGACGCCGGATAGTTAACCACGTGACACCACGTTAACTGCGTCATACCGCGTGATACTGTGACACGCCCACCGGGGTATGCCGCGAAATACCTCACGCATTTTGAATGGCTGCATCTGTACAAGCACCAATTATCACTGGGGATTAAGGGCCCATCTGGAACAAAAACCAGCAGACACAGGGGGTCCTTCAACACTAGGATTGACAACCATTGATCTACATGATAAACTACTGTGTCATATTTGATGAAGTGTGTTTTTCCTTGTGAAATTCATGGACCAATGCCTTGTGACACTTGAAATAAGAAAACAACGAAACATGTATCTTGATATGCATTTCCAAAGGACAAAACAGACTAACCCACTTGATATATCAGAAAAGATATTTTCTTTTTAAAAACAAAAAAAAATAAGTTTCAGAGCTGAGGTTTTACTGGTTTCAGCCATTAGAAACCAAGACGACAAATTCTGCATTCATTAAAGATAAGCAGGACACTGTACAATATGTATAACTGTACCTACAAATCCTGCTGTCAATAGTATATACTGCCTGTTGTGCATCTGGCATCCCCTGGAAATATAAAGTCAAGTCACTGAAAACGTGGAATTAATCAGTACCAGATAACTTTTGAAATAAATGCTAGTGTAATGGAACTATATTTGTTACAATTTATAAATTACTTTTTAAAAAATCAATGGAAATCTTATTTTAACAACTTCTGCTCAAGCTATAAGAGGAAAACAATGTCCTTTTAGAACTGAATTCAGAACACAACACTGTCAGTGAGCAATTAATCAGAGATTATTAGTAGGATACTGTATATTGAAATCTACTATCAAGTAAGGCACAAACTGCTTATGCAAACATGCAACAATAATAATTTCAAATAATTAAATGTCATGGATGCAATGAAGTTTATATCAACCATGACTTACACTATACATTCTAAAAACAAATTATGTCATGTGCCCTTATCATGTGCAACAGCACCAAAAGGTGAATAAATGTTGCTGTCCCTCTCCTGCTTGTAATTACCACCATCTGATAGCATTACCTCATCCTGTTTCTGAAGACCTGCATTTCTTCTGAGCAAATGAGTCTGGTTTATAATCTCAGAACTCTGCTCTTTGATGAAATGCTTCGGTAAAGAAGATCCTAGTGTACGTATTGACAAGTGTTCACAAGGTGAAGACAGATCTGTGTTAGCATAGAAATTAAACTTCTAGTAAAGGAAGGTTTCTAGTCCTTTGTTTCATATACTGTAAAGTACTACTGAATGTTCTTCCTGTCAAGAGCTACCATACTAAAGCAGAAAGAGAACTATGCTGAATAACAAATAAAGCAACAGTCACAAAGACTTAGATTAACAGTGCCTGAACTCAAGTCTGGCATTTACTCTATTTTAATTTTTTGACTATGCCTTAAGAAATCAGATGATAGGAAACTCAAATAGCAATTTGAAGTACCGTATGATGTTCTCCATCCAAAGAGACCGTATACTGTGCTTTGTTAAACAATTAAATGTTACTAAATATGTTATTGCACCTTGATCATTTCACATTAAACATCACTGTCTGATCGCCTGTATCAGATGAAAAAGATCCCTGAATATGTAATCATCTAATTGGAAAGGGATGGATATTTCAACATGACCCACATGTTCTGTAAATGTACAGTATATTCCGCAAAGGAATAACCCAGATGTTGCCCAATTCTGTACATTTAAGTCATACCTGTACACAGCACAAGACTAATAACTGCTGTGCAGAGAAAAAAAGCCACTATCAGGCAGAAACGTACAGTATAATCCATGCATAGCATAAGAACCTTGGCCTGCTAAATGATAAGCAAAGTACATCACATTTTTTTGCACCTTCAGTGAGTGGTATGATCCATTAGTTACATTAGTAACAGTATGTACTGCTTTATTCAGTATTCACATAAAGGATAAGATCAGATCAACATGCCTAAAAAATAAAAGAGCTGCAAACACAATGGAACTCAAGCAATGCAATGCCCGGTGTTAGCTCTGAGCTGGGTTTCAACACAACACACTCTGTCAGTAAAACTTAATGGTAAACAAATGAACGCTTCCTAAGGAGCAGATTTATCATTTATCAAGACGTTCACACTTCAGTAGTCAGCAGCACAGTTATAAATATCCCCAACAGGAGCAAGAACTGAATCTTTAAACAGAACTGGGCACAAGTCAGCGACTACGCTAAAAATAGCACACAGTGCATTCCTGCATTGCTTCGCGGATTTTCATTAAGTATGGATTTTTTTCCAGTATTATTTATTTAAAATACCTCTCTTCAGAGAGGGGGCAAAACACCATCTTCCTTTTAATGAAGGAAGCTATTTTATCAGCCTGGAAAGGAAATTGATTATGTTAATATCCTTAGAGAAAGTTTCCCTTCCACTAATTAGTATCTGTACTAATCCTGCACCTCATATAAAATGGTTCTGCACACAGCAAACATTGTTGCCTGTTTATCTTATAACTGAATTATATCTTTATTTTCAGACTATGTCCTTATTTTAATTTAGTACATTTCATTTAGCTCTCATGCATGATTTCAAACAGCTGTGCTAATTTCTTATACTAGTTAATGGAGGAGTCTGGGATTTTCTGTTCATTTCTACTTGCCAGCTTGTTTACTTTTTACATTAATGTGCATCTCTGACTCCACCTCTATTTGATACACAGCTACTCAATGACACTCCTTTAGGGCTAAAACAAATAAGGGAGTGTCATCAAAAATACCAAATTTCTGAAAGCAAATCAGTGGAGAAATACAGCAGTATTCCAAAATTTTAATTGACACAGCCAGGGGATACAGTACGTGTTTTATTTTCCTCGCCAAAACAGATTTTCTGAAACTTTAACTGCATGGCAAAGCACTAGAATTCAAGATCAATTACAGCTATAAAAAAAATATCAAGAGGAACAGTATATGCATTTGTGTCTGAAGGTTTTATTGCTTTCTTAATAATAAAAATGTTAATAAAAATAATAATAATGCATGCATCTACAGTATTTATGAGCACTGGAATACCAAACTGACCCATCAAAGCCAAGGATAAACCAAAATGCCAAATTAAAATAATAAATGTATTTTATAATAAAATATACATTAAAAGTCTTTAAGCTAGTTTTTTTTTTGCTCCAGCCGGGCTCTCAGTGACGCCATCAAACCCTTCATTGACTTAATGCTCTGTGGCTAAGGATCTGCGCCTGTAGCTGGAAGGTTGCCGGTTCATATCCTGCAGCCGGCAGAGGAATCCTACTCCGTTGGGCCCCTGAGCAAGGCCCTTAACCCCAACTGCTCCAGGGGCGCCATGTAAATGACTGACCCTGCGCTCTGACTTCAAGCTTCTCTCCCTGTCTGTGTGTCTCATGGAGAGCAAGTTGGGGTATCCGAAAAGAGAAATTCCTAATACAAGAAATTGTATATGGCCAATAAAGGGATCTCTTATCTTAATAATAAGATTGTTGTGAACTGTTTGTTTCCAGCTCATAAATATATTGGAGCTTCAGCCGTTGTATTTGGTAAGTGAAACAAAATCTCAATCTTGTGACTAGAAACAAAATGCAAACATTCAATTGGAGCAGCTTTTTAGATCAAATAAGGTTTCAAATCTCTAATGAAGGTGGGGTGGAATGAATATCAGCAGGTGTGTGTGTCACCAGGACCAGGACTGGGCACCAGTGGTGTAGAGGCTGGTCTATCTGAAAGCTGACACACCCATCACTGTCACAGTGCTGATGAAAGCCCAACCTGCTCTTTTCTTCTTTCTAATGGTCCATGCAATCCTATTCTAAAGCAGATTTGCGTTCGGTCACATCACATTTGACCAACTTTCATTTTCTTCTGAAAATACAGGGTTAAATAGTCATTAAGCCATTAATAACCAAATGTACTACAGTAGATGGGATAAATGGCTTCCTCTTGTCTGTACCCTTGCTTATATTCTGACGTTATTGGGATGGCTGTATACATCCCAATGTATACAGTAAATGCGCTTTAATATAACAATGTCTGCAAGGCATTAACTTTTACATACAGCAAAAACATATTTAAGGCACACTGGTAATGACTGCAAAGCTTTTTGTTACATAAACATAATAAAAAATGTCAAAGCACAAACCCCCATTGCTGTATATTGTCTCTAGTTCTGAATGTTAAAAAAGCCTTTTCTTAAACTTTTTTAGAACTTTTGATATGATGTATCAACATTGATTGCTTCCAAAGGACAAAATGAACGATTGTATATTCTTAAGTCAACAGTTATAGGAAGTTCCAACCTTTGCTTTATAAAAATATACAGTATATAAAATATTTCAGAAAAGTGTGAAAACTATAGCACACAAACCAGACAGCAAAAGAGCACTGAACATGTAGCAAGTAATGAAGCTGCAACAGAAACTAACCTCCCCCTATTCTACCACTGGGAGGGTGAAAGAGATAGCACTGAGCCTTTCAAATGCTCTGCTGTGCAAAGGTAGATTTATTACAAAACAAAATCCATGAATACAAAAAGAAAAGCATGTTCATAGGACCCGTAATGCTGTATTCAATTGTATGTACTGTATCAAATTGATTGTTTTTACTAACACAAACTCCACTACTGTTATATGAAATATTATATGAAACAAATTTCCCATTACAGTACCTACATGCAAACTGACCTTCTTTTCATAATACTGTAAATTCTTGTTAGTATGACTGTTTCCCTCTGATCCTCTTGGCTTCCATTTCATTAGAAAATACTTATATTCAGTAATCTCCACACACCTGAGGTAGGTACTCATCACAAATCTAAGCCAAAGCGATCGGGGATACACTGTTGGTAGTTAAATAACAGCAGCATGACACTGCTCAATGTCAGAATGAAGGCACAACAGTTTCAGTATTTTGAAGAGCAGCATAAGGAGCATCAAACTGAATCATCTAAAAAGACACCGTTTCCTGTAGCCAGGTGGACTGAGTGTGTACACTCTCCTAGAATACAAACTACATACTGTTAATATCATTATTAAGCTGTCTAATTTGGCATTGCTGCTTTTGCTACTGAACTGAAACTGCATACCTCAGAGCACAGATTCAAATATCAGAATATATTTCACATGTTTAATGGGGAAAAAAAGGGGGTACCCTAAGTGGGTTAACCAGTTAAAGTGGTGGTGAAAGCACGTTGAGCTCTGTGATCCACACATCATGACTTCCAGCCTGTCCTGTCACTCACTGTGAGTGACTGGGATTTAAGAGCAGTGGCACACCATTTGCTGACTGCCATGGTGAATAGGTTGGGCTGGATTCCCCTGGCTCCCAGTCACACCTGTGACGTCCCGGTGAATGCAGTCAGTCTTCCAATACTGTCTGTGAGGGAATCTCCTCCAAACAGCTCTTGCGTGGGGCTGTGTAGCCTAGTTCAATGGTTTGAAGGCTGGCAGTTCTAAATGGAGTGGGAGTATACCAAAAATAACTATAAAACAAACTGCAAAAAAAGTTTAGAACATAAGCACGTCTCTAACAGCAGGATAAGAGCTCCCTTGGTACTGCATTTATTTGCACATGGTTACAGTTTAACCAATAAAAAACCCATGGCGCTCATTACTTCCTCACATATACTCCAAACCAATTTAATCATGTGTCACACTGTGACACTAACGCACTGAATCCAGTATAGCAGAAATCCATGCCAAGCTCCTGAAGCCCAGGCTTAATTCCCTGCTGCACTTCACTTCCAGTTCCAAGTCATCTATTGGACACTTCCTTAAGGAACGGACGAAGAATCTTTGGATGCCAGGTTAAAATTGCGAGCTGGGTGATACAGCAATCCCACGTGTAATATGACATACAATTTCTGGTATGGCTGGTAATGTGAAGCCTGGTGTTATGAGGCCACCTGCAGCAGGCAGACCCTGAGTTAATTTACTGTATGAACATCTTCAAGCTATTTTGGTGCTGGCTATAGGCAGTTACCAAGGTCAATTAAATCAGGTTTCATATTTCTATCTTTCCTAAATTTATTTTCATAGGGCACTTCACCACCGTTATACCAAGCTCCATGCCATAATATAAGGTCTGTACACCTAAATGCACTAGCAATTCATTTTCCAGTTGGTGTTATGTCCACAGCCTGTAGCACACAGATATAAAATCAAGCTGCACATCTTGGTATTCTACTATGTTTGCAAAACATTAGAGTAAACAAATCTTAGTGTCACACAGGTGGCATGCTCTTAGGACTCTTGATAAAGCAGACGATAGTGCTACAGGGTTGTTGCTATTCAAATCTACCAAGGTAACTTATTTATTACTGTGAAATGGCCCATTATAAACATGGCATTTATTGGAACTGAGGATTTCTACTCATCATTCAAGTGCAATTTAGCGCCAGCTTCAGAAGAGGAGGAATGAGAATAAAAGCACTAAAAAATGTGATTGACCAGCTCAGGATTCAAATGCATCTTATTAATATTGTCCTTGATTGCCTCAGTACAAGTCTGATCCTCTTTATTTAGTCTTAGCTATATGTAAACTGCAAACAGCATGTTCAGGGTGTTCAGCAAATAGCAGAACATTGCATTTTCTAGTGGATTTTTTTTTGCACCAATTAGTAACAAAAGCACTATAGCAGTCTCTAATAAACCCTCCCATTAACAACGAGCATCATAATTCATCTTTAAAAAATACTTTGAATTTTTACACAGATATTTTAAGACCCAGACCCCAGTATAGAATTTAAGGAAATCATTTTTGGAAAAATAGTATTTCCTTTCAGATATTACACTTTCATATTGTATTTCATTTTGTTTCAATAAGCAAAATAAATGAATACCTTTGCTATAAAAATGAAATGGGAAAATAATACTCACAGAATGATTAAATTTAGAGTTTTTATTACTGAGTTACAGCAGACCAGGGTCTCCTTGTCCTGCTATGAAACAATATATCCAGTACATCTGACTCTGTTTATTAAACAATGATGTCAATCGAATGAAGGATAGAAATTTTAAGCAATACTAAAAATAAAACAGTAAATTCAAAATGTACTGGGAAATAGCAACTGTATTTTTTTTAAGTGGTGCGTATTAACAACTACCCCAAATGCCACTCAGACCAAAACACTTCCTATCTTCTCACCTGGTTAAGCAACGAAAGCAGACACAGCACTTACTGTAAAAGTTCAGATGGGTAGCTGCGTCAGCATGCGTAGGATGGAATAAACCTATTACTTGTTCAGTTACTGTAAAAATCACTCAGTGCAAAGAGTCTGTATACTGATGGCCAGAGCAGGTGATTGTACTGAGATGGACAATGACCTGAATGTTCTTTTAGACCCACCAGACTAGACTTGAGAGAAAACCATGTGGTCTCACCTACACAATTGGCACAGAGTCACACACTTTGCCATACCTCTGGATAGCAAAATCAAAAGCTTTCAATACTTTGCCCTCAGTTCTTGTGTTATTTTAGTTATAATACTGGTTATGTGTAATGGAAATGAAAAATCGAGACTTTTTTAACTACATTAGTGCTACCTACAGCCAGCAGCCATATCACTCTGCAACTCACAACTGGCAGCCCACTGAAGCTAAGCAGGTGTGAGCCTGGTCAGTACCTGGATGCGAGACCTCCTAGGAAAAACTAAGGTTGCTGCTGGAAGAGGTGTTAGTGGGGCCAGTGGTCTATGTGGGTCCTAATGCCCCAGTATAGCGACGGGGACACTATAATGTAAACAGGTGCCGTCCTTCGGATGAGACGTAAAACCGAGGTTCTGATTCTCTGCGGTCATTAAAAATCCCAGAATTTCCATTGGCCCTTACCAATCATCTATGAATTGGCTTCATTACTCTGCTCTCCTCCCCACTGATAGCTGATGTGTGGTGAGCGTTCTGGCGCACTATGGCTGCCGTCGCATTATCCAGGTGGATGCTGCACATCGGTGGCGGTGGAGGGGATCCCCATTACCTGTAAAGCGCTTTGAGTGGAGTGTCCAGAAAAGCGTTATATAAGTGTAAGCAATTATGAATTATTCATTACTTAGTAACTCTTTAGTTTTTATGTTTTGCAGAATGGCAAATCAAGACCTTGTCATTATAAACCTTCTGTTACACAGAAAATCTAATTTAAAAATTCAGGTTTACAATGACACAGAAAAGCACAAAGCACTGCCAGCTCCTAGCAATCAGTACTTACATTGGACCATTTTATTTTTGCATGACACATTTTACTGCAATGGTTTCCTTGTTAAAATTCACAGCATCACTAAAGAGATAAAGGCATCTTCCTAACATTTAAAAATAAGTCTCAGTGGGACAAATTTCCTTTCTCACTCCAAATTCACTTTTCTTGTCATGAAGACTGCTAGGACATCATAACAAGTCAGTGCCAAATCTTTCGACCCCCTCTCGAGCTGCTGCTGAAGTTCAATCTGCTCACTTTAAACTAATGCCTTGTGAAGCAGCCTCCTTTTGCAAGAGTGCCTTTTCACTAATAGGCACAGTGGGAGCTAATGGATGGATTGTGTTCTAAGCAGAGGAAAGCGAAGACTACAGGAAAAAAAGCCCAACGTAGTGACAGTTTGCCCAGACCTTAATTTACAGACCCAAGGTGGGAAGTGAGTGAAGGTCAATAACATGCGATAAATTTCAAGAGGAAGGAGAAGAAGGTAAAAGAATTTGCGATTTTTCAAAAGTTTGTGAGCTACTACACCACACTTAGTCTACTGACACTTAATTTCAAAGAAGCACAAAGTTAAGTCAAGCAAACATGATCATTTTACAGGAATATAGGACACAGCTGATTTTAAGATGAGGTATTAATAGGGGTTCTCCAACGGCACACATGCCTGTCATAGCGTACCTCTAGAAGGAAATAAAAACACTTTCTGTAAGCACGACTGAGCATAATTTAGTGTCATTTATAGACTTTGAGGGTACAAAGTTACAATCTACAGTTGCAAGCATTCATATAATGTGCAACATCACTAAAAAGAAAAGCTTGCTACTAATTGACAGGAATGCAGACAATGAATACAACAGACCAGCAACTGCAGTGAAAAAGAAATGAATATTGATCATGAGGGAATAATTGACCTTTTTGTTCTGTCATTGACTTGCCATTTAAAAAGTACAATAGGAACCGATAGAGAGGATTCGTAGGAATTCTGTGACATATGAATCAAACTGAAAAATCTATAAATCAATAGTTTCCACCATTTACCGAGCATGCAAACGTAGCCATTACCAAGTGTTGTTTTCCTTTATTTTTACACAGAACAGTTCAAGCCTTCAAGTTGCTTTCTTTCAATCAGATTAATGGTGACTACTCATGAATCAGCTAGATGCTGATGACCATATCAGCCACACTGTAGAACAAAAAAAAGCTTTAAAGAACGTTTATATTTCTTGGCCTTGTCTTCGTTTGGATATGAATGAAGTCTACTAGCATTTGCCTTGCTGGAGCCATTTGCTTTGCAGTCTTTGTCATTTAGGCAATTAAGACAAATTGTACTTTTCAGGTAAAATACATTATATATAGTTCAGGTGGATTGCTGCGTCACCATGCGCAGGCTGCAAAGGAACAAGTAATAGGTTTATTCCATGCTGAAACGAGAAGAAAGAAAAAACTGTTTCGGCCGTGGGGCCATCTTCAGGTGTGAGAAAGACAGGGCAGTAAGCAAAGGTAATGTAGCAGGAGAACAAAAGCTGGGAGAGAGGAGGAGCAAGGGGTGGGAGCAGGGGACAGACACAGTGGCCAATAATGTAGTGTGAAGTCAGGATGGGTGAAGAGAGGTGTAAAATGAAACCTACAATGAATAGAGAGAATTTAGAAGAAAATGAGCCTGTCGTTGAGAGCAGGGGAAAGGTGTGATCCTAGCTGCAGGATAATTTAAGTTTCTGTAGTCTTTCTGATGTAGGAGTTAGGAAAACCGGCTTTGAGAACACAGACGGAGAGATTAGTGTGATCATGGCCATCAGAGGTGAAATGAAAAACAATAGGCTTGGAGAAATCTTTAATCTTCACAGCCCTAACATGTTCTCTGAAGCGGTCTCTGAGTCTCTTTCCTGTTTCCCTAATGTACAATACATTATATATATATAACTTAACTTCTCGTACCAGAAAAAATGGAATAGAGTTTAAAAAAAGATTCAAACATATTTAGTAGAGGAAAGGAAAAAAATATCTAACCCATTCACAAGGACATTAATGCAAAGCCTTTTCATTGTTGACAGTGGTACACAATTACAGTACAGTATGTACACCATCGACAGCAGTACAACTTCAGCCCACCAGCGAAAGATACTTATTGTGTACAGTATTGTGTACAGTGTACAGTACAATAACATGAAAAGTAATGTTTAATTTGAAGTTACAGCAAAAGAAAAATAACTTCATTATGCTCTGTAATAAAGAGAACACAGTGACTCTGGACAGCCAATGAAACTTCAATTTCGTAGAATGCTCTGATAGTAAAACATCCCTTATCCTTTAATATTATGCTCTAATTGCTGTTGTTATCCCGCCATTATTAAGGTACATATTTCCTTTAATACAGTACTAATATGAATACAGCTGATTTGGGAAAAAAATCAGATTGATGAATAACTAAAACTGTCCAAACTAAAAAAGAAAACTGAGATGTGAGGCCAAGGCTTTCAAAAAAGTCTGCACATAAATGTTGAGATTTGTTTTATTACATATCAATGGGCAGTATCTTTTGCCAGCAGAAAGGGGAAACAGTCACACCCATAGTTCCCAAACTGCAAATGCAGTCATCAACACACACATTCACTCATTCATTCACGTAATAAAAACAATAAAAGGCGTAATCACCAGTATATAGACTTACAATCGTACACACACAATTATAGTACTTTACGTAATAGTTTAAATGACAGCAAGAGCAGATGTTTCAAACATACTGTAAGACGCACTAAGACAACTCCCATGACTGAAGAATGGGCTCTGTCACTTTTTGTGGACTGAAGCATCCACAAATATGCATACATACAGTATCATCAGATATACTGTACTAAGTATGCTTCTCATGTCAACGAGAATAATTCAAGATTAAAGCAATGCTCTCAAAGGAAAAATATATTTTCTTACTGTATCAAAGAAGGCTTATGTTACCCTTATCAGTTTGCTCACTTTCTAGTGGTTTTCTTATTAAAAGGTGGTATCTGAATCTGAAGATCTTACATCTGATAATAGTTATGAATTGCTTCTCCAACAGATAAACCAAAAAGCAAAAACACAGGTGTTATATTTTTCTCATTTTTACTGAACTATTTGCAAGGACAGTTTATATCAATCCAGTCCTCATTATATGAACAGCAGTTGAAGTCTAAAATGGAAGAGAAATTGCTCGTAATGGAATACTGTATGCACTATATATATTTTCAGAAACAACAGATTCTTTGTTAAATAGTATTACGGCAGCAACATGAAGTACTTATGTAGAATAGCCTGTAAGAGAACACAAACAAAATCATTTCCAGAGTACAGAAGACAAGGGTGAGATCAATCCCTTCCAATTCACTGATTAATTTGTGTTGGTTACACACAGAAAAACTTAGTCAATCCAAAAAAGGGTGACGACTGTCAATGCACAAAAAAATCAGTGAACACTAGAGGAAAAAAATGCCGATTTTGTAGTACTAATGAAAAATGAAAGTTTCACCAAAGGATGCTGAATGGGGAATCTTGCCAAAGGAGGAAGAAAGACAAAATTATATTCAAAGAGGATGAAAGCGCATATATTTTGAAATAAATTACACACTGTGGGAATATGAAAGATGCACTCAAATCAGTTTTGTCAAACAAAACATTTGCATGTCATAGATATCATGAATATTCCTTCCAGAGACCGATTAACATATGGATTACATACAGATAATTCATCAAGTGAAATAGGATAATATTCTTCATCATCGTGCATCACATGATCATTTAAAAATTGAAACCAGGGCTTAAAAAATATTTTTAAGCTAGGGTATTAAAAAAATTGAGCTATTAAAACTTAAAGAGGCACTTCATATGACTGCATGTCACCAATGAGACAAGAGAAATTTTTATCAGTAGAAGAAAGGCTTCCATTGTCTCTTTTTGCTTCTCTTTTGCTAGCAGATGGTAATTCTAAATCCAACAATTCTAAAACACTTTAAATACATTTTCTAAGAAATATTACATTCTAATGTTTGTGACAGTAAAATAGTGCATTGTATGATAAAAAAGGCCATACAGTATATACAAAAAGGGTTTCTTTTTAAACACAGGTGTATGGTATTAAGAAAATATATGCGTGTGTTCAGTTGAATTCACAGCTCATGCTCTTACACAGGTTGAAACACCTTAAAAACTACTGTATTTTGAACACAGAACACACACAACCACTTGTGAGTTTAGAAACAATATCAAAGGTAATCATTCTATTTCTTTAAAACACTCTTTGTGCCTGCTAAATGGCTCGACCAATCAAGAGCCCAGGTTGATCTGAACAGTCAAGAAAACCCTAGTCTGGGTGAAAGCATCAGTCCCCTGTAACTGTGATTCACAAGAGGCAGCACACAGTCTGTTAACAGTCACAAGAACCAAGCAAGCTTGATTTAGCAACTCCTGGGATTCGCCAGGAACCTTTGAGCCTTAGCAGTTAAGAGTGAGAGATGCATTCCTTGTGTAATCAATGCTAAAGCTTATTTCAGCACTGTGAGACGTGCTGTGCAAAAAATGACAAATTGCTCTGACAAGTGCAACCATGGTACTTTAATTTTGTCCATGCTGGCACAGTAGATGTACTGACAAAGCCAAGTCAATAAATAACTATTCCAAATCAAGGAGTTTACAAAGAGAAAAATAACTGGTGCAACTCAAACCGAAATGAACTAGCGAAATAAACCTACAGCATTGGTTTTTGTTAATAAATATACAGAATGACACACTGCTCTGATATGTCATGAGCTAACCATTTAAAACCAAAAGTTGTGACTAAAAATTCTTAATAGTGATAACCCATGATAAATGCATTTTTTGTTAGGCTGTTGTAGCGGCAATGCTTGTAATAAGACAGAGTTAAGCATTGGTATGCTCCTAAAGGAGGCCCCATCTCACCCTCCATCTCTATGGTGCAACCACAGAGAAAGAATTCATGCAAGTTGATTTAAAATGTTTTTCTTTTGATAAGAAGCAAGCTCCCAAAGGGGGATGCACTTAGCTAAGTCTGGCTATCATGATCAATGGTCATCCACTGGCGCCTATCAGTCTAGGGAGTGCCGGATGGACATCTGGACTGCATTACTAAGTGTCAGGACTAAGTGACTCATATCTCACCTTGATCAACCAATCAGGGACTGGTAGGGCTGAGTAACCCACGTGGGACTCTGATGCCCATGGAACTTTCAGCCAATCAACGAGCTGAAGTTCCTCCAGGTAAAAACAGGCAACACAGGCCTGGAGATTCAGATTCAACAAGATTCAGATTGAGATTCAGATTCAGTAAGATTCTGGAGAGGATTCTGTGGACTGTTCTAAAGGGAATTCAAAGGAGAATTCCAGGGCAGGACGGCCCAGGAGCAGAAGGCTCCCAAGGGCAGGACATTCTCGCAGCGCGCCTCCTGACCATCCTGAGACTCAGCCCGGACAACCACGGAACGGCCAGTGTGTCCGAGTGCCAGAACTTTCCTTTGTTCTAAGAGTCTAGAGTGGAGGTTGCCAGAGAGTAACCAGCAGCAGGCCTCGTGAACAGGTCGGAACTGTGGACAGCTGAATCACTATTCAGAACTAGTCTTCATCAGGAACGAACCGGTCCTCTTCCTGACTTGCTGGGACCCACAGTCATCTTTTCTCCTGTGCACAAACTTTGCTAGTTAAAACCAACACTAACTAGCCGGCCAGTGAGCATCTGCAGCGCACCGTCGCAAGCCGCACAGCACAGCCTGGCACCGAGCCAGAGAGCGCGGATTGGACAGCAACAGCCTGCAACTGTTTCTTTGTGCCCGCAGGAGATCTGAATCCCCAGAAATTGGATGAGTATTCAACTTCAATGCATTACAGCTCGAGAATTCAATTGTTATCCCAACCAGTTGATATCAATTTAATTCCTAAGAGTTATGTACTTGTTTTGAGTATCTAATGTAGAAGTTGTAACCAAGTTCATTTACGAAACGGTCTTAATGAATGATATACTGAACGTATGTCCTCTTGATATATGTAACACTTCGTAACTGATTGAATATATATCTTTTGTATTCTGATAACCTTCTCGATAAGATCTGTTAGGTTTACATGCATATTCTATGTATTAATAAATGTATCCTCGTGTATTAGTACCTGTGTGTGTGCGTTGTTTGAGTTATGTCGCATGGTTGGATTCTAAAGCCATCAAAAGAATCAATTTTGTGATTTACTGCTACAATTAATAATTGTCTCAGTAAATGCCCAAACCCTACAGAACTGGTGCCTTCAGAGAGCCACTATGATTATTTATTTGGCGTCCCTGAACGGCTATGAAACACTACATTTATGGCGTCCCTGGCACGGGCGTGGCAAGACTGAAATGAATCAACCAAGCGGAATAATTCATATAAAACGCCGCGGGTTTCATACACGACAATACAGTGTGCTGAAAGCCGAAAGAAAAAAAGTTCCCCTTGCTCTTTAAGCAGTGCTTGATTGTTTTGTGATCTTTTGCAATCTACCGGGTTGATTGCATACTTGATCTTGTGGTTTTCTGTGGTAAAACTGTGATTTCGTACTTAAAAGTAATACTCTTTAAGTTTAACGATGGTTGCTAAAAGGTCTGAATTCGAGTCGCTATTAAGCACTCTCTCTAGCAGCGACAAGTCTGACCACGATCTCCGTCATATCTCCGTCAGCGGAGAAGCTAGGAGAATAAATCTCCATTCTCTGAGAGAGCTAGCGAAGGACATAGAGAGATTTGACCCCGCAGTGTCAGAGAATAATATCGAGAGTTATATTCAGGACCTCAGGTATACCCTGCAGTACCTGCCAAACGCCACAGAACAGGAGAAAGTGTTTCTGGTCAGGAAAACTACCAGCAGAGCTGTACATGAGTGGATGGCTAGGCAGATGAAAGAAGTCTGTAATGACTTTGAGCAGCTATGTCAAGCACTTATCGAAGAATACAGTGCGTTTATTGACCCGACTGCCGCGATAGCCGCCGCCCTTAACATTAAGCACGAGAGAGCAGAGTCCCCTCGCGAATATTACGAGAGACTTAGACGAACTTATTTTGCAGGGCGAAATTATGAGGGTTGCGAAGAGAACACACATTTCAAGGGTTTATTCATTGCGAATCTCCACCCGTCAGTCAGAAAGATGATCTTAATGCATACAGATGCACAGACCATGAAAATGACTGATATTAAGAGATTCGCGCAGAAAGCCTGGGAGTATGATGTCCAAAGTCGCTCTGAGCAAAAAGCTGCTAAAGCGACTGTGTTCGCCGTCAGAGCCAGCAGGGTTAATTCCCCCCTGCTCGAAGGAGCACAGGCTCCTGAGCTGGCTAAGCCCCGTTCCAAAGCACTCACACAGGACCGCACCCAGCGTCCTAAGTGCCATGAGAACACCGGGGAAGGGAAAGGGCTAGAAAAGGCTGAACAAAAGGATTCAGTAGCCGCCCGCCTGGCCAGGCTTGAACAAGCTTTATTAGGACAGGGACAACCGCTCCCCAAGGCTGCCGGAAGCGTGAATGAGCTGATACTCTCCACTGGAGGAGGCGGAGACCCGATCCCTCTCCCTCCCTCAGTCTATCTGATTGAGCGGAAGGGTTCCTGCCTGGATGAGGTCAGCCACTCCCAAGTGAGTACTGACTCCACCCCTGAAGTCACAGAGCAGACAGTAAAACACAGAGGAAAAGCAGGAAGCTTTTACCTCAAGGCTGCCATGGGAGATGTCTTACCCAGTGAGACACTGATTGACACTGAGGTTGAAAGGTGTTTGATGTCACACGGCAAGCTCAAACGGGTTGAAAAAGAAAAGGGCATGCGACTCAGAGTGGAACCTTTGGTGGATCACCAGAAAGGCAAAGTGTGGAAACAGGTCAAGGCTCCTAAGCCTTCTGTACAGAAGGAAAGGGGGGCCAAGAGGCAGACTGTGCTCACACAGTGCCCACCGAACACAGAAGCCTATGTGGGGATTCCTTCTGTTCCCTCTGGACAAGAAATAAAAATATTTTCTTGTTCCCCGGATATACAGGGAAGTCGTGTCCCGGCTGAGGTCACAACAGCCTCCATGCCACAGGAGCGGTGCTCCAAGCAGCCGCCTGATCCACCAGGTAAAGCACACACCTTTTACATCCCTAAAGAGGAGCAGATCTCCCCACCTGGCGATGAAAAGGAGCTTTCCCTGTGCACCCTGGCACCCAAGAGGGGTCAGGACCACCACCCTGCAGTGGTGGAAGGGATCCAGATGGCAGGAGAGCAGGTTGGTGATGTAGCCCTCACCCTTAGCCCTGAGAGGTCCTCTATTAGTGAGGATCGGCTTGAGCAGCTGTCACAGGGCCACCGCCAGGTGCCCCTGGTGCAACATTCACAGGTTAGACAGGAGGTCCAGCTGGACGCTGAGACTACTGCGCTGTGGACACACCTGATCCCAGATGCCGATTCCCTCTGCTGTGACCCAGGGAACCTGCAGTCAGGTAACATTATTTCTCACAACTACCAGGTAGTGAGTGAGACTGACCTGATTGTTCCTGCCTCAACGGCAGGGTTGCCAACACACCCAGTCCCCCAGAAGGGACAGGGAATGAAAGCCGAGCCGGTTTTCTTACAGCCACCAGCTCAGTCTGTCAGTCTGAGTCTGACCAACAGTGGTTCAGCCAGACTGGAGCTGGATGGTCAAGTCACCCGCCTGCCAGTGCAGGACATCGCAAAGAGGGGTGTCAGAATCCCCGCCTGCACTGACATGGGCCTGGTGGGTGATAGCGAGTTCAAAGACAGTGAACTAGCTATCCCAGTGCTGGGGCAGCTCCCTGAACCCCTAGCGAGGGAAGGGGGGAGCGAGCAGGTGTCCTACACCCACGCCCAGCGAACGATTGTAAACATGCCGATAGAGGGATTCCTCAATCAGGAAGTGTGCAGGGTGGACCTGAACAGTGAGAATGGGGTAACAATCCCAGATCACTCAGGTGCTCCAGATGACCACTCAGCCGAGGGTCAGGCATGCTCCACCGCTGCACCGCCCCCTGCAGGGTTCCTAGAGCACAGGCATGAACAAATCGAAAAAGCAGATGCCCTGGAAATGGAGGAGCAGCATCAGCAGCTGTGTCAGATCTCCCCAGATTTCCAGGATGTTGGTGCCCAAGATGCCACATGGCATACTGAGAAAGACACCATGTACACGCTGCGCCAGCTTAGAAAGGCAACAGTCACTCAGAAGGAGATGACTGGGATCAGCCACCCTAAAAGACTTTTGGGAGGACTGATTGCTGCCACCACTGTTGTGCATTTGCTCTTTTTGGTAGGTTTGTGTGCTACTGGCACTCTCACCCTGACTGCCCCAAGAAGGCAGGTGTCAGAGAGGCCAGAGGGTAGTGACAGACTGTATCGACAGCAGCAAAAGTTGGAAAGCTTAGGGAAAATCCTACAGGCAACTTCCTATGCAACAGGGTTAAACCTTATTCCCCAACCAGTGGACATGATTGTTGGTGTTATACAGTGGGTTTATGCTTGTGTGCAACAGGCCAGAATGTTGACACAAGACCTGTTAAGGGAGTTTAGTGCCACTGTAGCCAGTCTAGCCACGGCACAAATCCCAACCCACTTGATTCCACTCTTCTCAGTAGAGGAGTATGTGACATTAACCCCATCGCTCATAGCTCACCCAGAAGGCAATCCAAGATTGAATTCGGTTCCAAATCTTGAGATGGGTATGGCTACCAAAGCTATCCATTGGCTGTGTCTAAACGATTCACCAATGAAGGGTGTAAAGCTACTAATGGGCAGAGGGAGGTTAATGAACCCCATGAAGAGCAGGTGGGACGTAAATGGCTGGTCAACACACCACATTTAACTGACACTATGACTTGTGACAGGCATGATACAGCTACCGCAATGCAGCTACCTAATCAAACAGTTCCTGTAAGTTCCCGAGGAGGCCATAGTACAGCTTGAACTTAACACTGTACGGTCTGGAACCAGACAATATAAGACCAAACTTGAGGTCATGGATGCCTTCAGGTGCCACACTATTGAATTGGATAGAAATCCAAGAAACAGTAAGCCCTGAAGAGGTACAGGTAGTTGAGTTTGCTTTAATGGAACAAACCTCCAAACCACCCTAGCAGATACCCAACACAGGTGTTCTGGTTTATCGGGGGGCTGGGAACAGGAACTGGTGTTATTGTAACACTGCTGCCGGGTAGCTGGATCATGACTGACAGTGTACTCTGAATGATGTACTCTCACATCAAGATGTACTCCGGGTAGCATGAATGAGTCAAAGGTAGCATGTCAAAAGAAAGGAAGTGACTTCTCCCCAAATATCTACTACAGAGGTATCAGATATTGACAGTGAACTTCCTGATGTGTAATTCCTAGACTGAGATAATGTCTCCTACCGTGTTTATACATACTCCAGATGTTATTCATCCTGTTTGTTCCCAATGCTGGTTCCGGTATGAATTCTCGAGGAGTAATGTAGACATTTAAGATTAATGTTCTAATGGCAAGGGACATCACTTAACTCTGTTTTGTTTTGAAGGCAACAACGCCTCAGGACCTCGTGACCTTCAAAAAGGGGGGATATGTAGCGGCAATGCTTGTAATAAGACAGAGTTAAGCATTGGTATGCTCCTAAAGGAGGCCCCATCTCACCCTCCATCTCTATGGTGCAACCACAGAGAAAGAATTCATGCAAGTTGATTTAAAATGTTTTTCTTTTGATAAGAAGCAAGCTCCCAAAGGGGGATGCACTTAGCTAAGTCTGGCTATCATGATCAATGGTCATCCACTGGCGCCTATCAGTCTAGGGAGTGCCGGATGGACATCTGGACTGCATTACTAAGTGTCAGGACTAAGTGACTCATATCTCACCTTGATCAACCAATCAGGGACTGGTAGGGCTGAGTAACCCACGTGGGACTCTGATGCCCATGGAACTTTCAGCCAATCAACGAGCTGAAGTTCCTCCAGGTAAAAACAGGCAACACAGGCCTGGAGATTCAGATTCAACAAGATTCAGATTGAGATTCAGATTCAGTAAGATTCTGGAGAGGATTCTGTGGACTGTTCTAAAGGGAATTCAAAGGAGAATTCCAGGGCAGGACGGCCCAGGAGCAGAAGGCTCCCAAGGGCAGGACATTCTCGCAGCGCGCCTCCTGACCATCCTGAGACTCAGCCCGGACAACCACGGAACGGCCAGTGTGTCCGAGTGCCAGAACTTTCCTTTGTTCTAAGAGTCTAGAGTGGAGGTTGCCAGAGAGTAACCAGCAGCAGGCCTCGTGAACAGGTCGGAACTGTGGACAGCTGAATCACTATTCAGAACTAGTCTTCATCAGGAACGAACCGGTCCTCTTCCTGACTTGCTGGGACCCACAGTCATCTTTTCTCCTGTGCACAAACTTTGCTAGTTAAAACCAACACTAACTAGCCGGCCAGTGAGCATCTGCAGCGCACCGTCGCAAGCCGCACAGCACAGCCTGGCACCGAGCCAGAGAGCGCGGATTGGACAGCAACAGCCTGCAACTGTTTCTTTGTGCCCGCAGGAGATCTGAATCCCCAGAAATTGGATGAGTATTCAACTTCAATGCATTACAGCTCGAGAATTCAATTGTTATCCCAACCAGTTGATATCAATTTAATTCCTAAGAGTTATGTACTTGTTTTGAGTATCTAATGTAGAAGTTGTAACCAAGTTCATTTACGAAACGGTCTTAATGAATGATATACTGAACGTATGTCCTCTTGATATATGTAACACTTCGTAACTGATTGAATATATATCTTTTGTATTCTGATAACCTTCTCGATAAGATCTGTTAGGTTTACATGCATATTCTATGTATTAATAAATGTATCCTCGTGTATTAGTACCTGTGTGTGTGCGTTGTTTGAGTTATGTCGCATGGTTGGATTCTAAAGCCATCAAAAGAATCAATTTTGTGATTTACTGCTACAATTAATAATTGTCTCAGTAAATGCCCAAACCCTACAGAACTGGTGCCTTCAGAGAGCCACTATGATTACATATTTGGCGTCCCTGAACGGCTATGAAACACTACACTGTATAACACTTATATAAATAATATGCAACTCTACTAGATTATTGACTTCTGTCAATACACAGTGTGGTGAAAAAGTACACTCCATTTTTTTATGGTTTAACATATTTAGACATATCTAAAATTAGGACCTTAGAATCAAGTCCTAATAGTAGATACAACTAACCTCATTTGACAAATAACACAAAATTTATTTATTAAAAGAGATTTAACTCAAGAAGGCATCAAAATATCAAGTTAAGAACATGACTGACACTGCAAAACAATACTTTCTATTCACCTTGAGTCAAGCTTTTGATAAAAACAAAACATTATTGTTGTGGAGAAAGTCAAAAGCATTTTCACAAAACACAGGCCTATATGTATAATGCATCTCTTCATGCAGCCAAAAGCAAGATTTAAATTTGGAAAATAAATCTTAAGAAACAAGAAAAAAAAACAAGGAATAAAAATTGTTGGTGTAAGCAGCCAAAACTCTACTTTTATTCTTCGTGAGTCACCAGAGAGCATGTATGTCTGACAGATTCAAAGCAACGGTTCTTTGAATGCTCAGGCTTATGCATTTTTTAAGAGCTGAATAATAAAGTAGTCTTTAGTTAATTAAAAGTGCCCCTCACAGTCCCTCTTCCTCCTCACCTGCACTTGTCAATGCAGTTTTAAATAAAGCTGGTGTGAATGAAGCAGAGTGGCATGCGCCTGTCACAATCTGCAGAAGATGAACTCATACTGATCTGCTCTTCAGCCCTTCCAGCTAAGAGATGAATGAGAAAGACACATCCACTCTTCTTGCCTTGGGGTAAGAACATAAAAGCCGATGTGCAGCAACAAGCACCAAGAGCAGGTGATGAGTGCGCTAAGTAGGATTGTACATTGGTCACCTGGACTTGGGCATCAGGCCTCACTCTGGGATATCAGGATACAGTTAAAGAGTTCCTGATGGGAGAGTGTCATTCCTTAACCTGGACAACTAATCTGCTAATATTGTCTCTATGAAACAATAATCTGGGTCCCCCTTATTACAAAATTTGTTTCTATTATGTTTCCCATAGTCAAAGCAATCTGTAATTCAGGACAAAAATGACATAACTAAAGTATATTAAACTGAAATAAAACATTTTCGTGCAATGCATAACAAATAGCAGGCATTTTTTAGTAAAGCACACTTCCAAAATTAGTTAACACATTTAAGAAATGCAAATAATTATTACTAAAAGTCTGCTGGTATGTTGTGAGAAAAACTGAATTCACCTACTTATTGTTACAGCACATGAAATTTATGCACACTAAAAACAGAATTCTTGTTTTTCATTCTGTTAGCAAAACATGGTGATTTAACATACAGTACCACAGTCTTACAGCACAATTACTCAATAATTAATTTACTACCAGTTTGGTTCACTTAACCTCAGCAACACAACATTTTAAACTTGCATCGTTACACTTACTTAAAGGAGGAATATACAGTATTTTGAGTGTTCACAACCCTGACAGGTGTTGTGTGCCTATATGCTGGAATTCAGTTCCCAGTGCATACATTTATCAACCAAAATACCTCAACTATACACCAAAGCATGAAGTAAAACACACCCAAAGGAAATGTAATGGAAATGGTTTTGTTTTACGAGATTAATACTTTAAGCATACATTTTATTTCTAAAAATATTCAACTGTAGATTTAAGGTTTTAATCATAAACTAATAATGGTGGTACAGGAATAGTAGTAATCTTGTGCTTTTCAAATTTCTGTAAGCAAGGGAATCATCAGCTGATGCAGTGTTATCTATTAGTTTATGTTGACTGCCTAGAATTGAGAGAAAGGGTGTTTAGCTAAATCTCTCCACTAATGCACTGCTGTCATCAATCTCATTCAAATGTAGTTAAAGCAATGCAGCACAGCTAGCTGGAAGGATCAGTGGAAAATGACCCCTGCAATCTACTGACTTTGCCGTAGTTTTCAACTAAACATTTTCAGTGAACTGTCTAGTGCCCATGTGAAATACTGTATCTCAGCTGGGCTACTGCATTATCGGAGGGAATTCTAATACTTTACAGCTTTTCTTACCTTATTCATACACTCCTAACCACAGGTGACCAAAATGTAATGCAGACCAAACATTTGGAATGGACTCATTTTACTTTACTTCAGTCTTGAAAAAGAGTTAAAACACTGCTGGGTCCGTTTATATTTGTATTGGAGTACACAGAAGGTTCAGTCAAAACTACATCTTGAAATGAACAGTAAACTTTTAGTCCGGTTTGAGTTTCAATATTACACAGTAACCTCAAGAGTTTTTGAATTGTCCCGATTTAAAGCAGCAGTGATGGACAAAAGACTCACACAAACAATCTTTCTCATTGCAGACAAAGAGGGTGAAGAGCTCAGATTTAAACTTTATATTTATATAAGTGTGTCTCCTATTAAAGCTCCACAATAATATAATTTGTATATTTTTATATACTTTCATCTCTTCAAAGCCTGATATAAAATTAATTAGTGAAACAAAGGTTCAAAGGAAAGAAGAAAATTACAAAAGACAAACTGTCCAATTAGGAAACTTACAGTATAATGAAAATATGTATTCCTTGTTTATGACTAAAAGTTTAAAGTACTCAGCAATTTTATTTACCAGGAGTTAAAACGCTAAAATATCTACTAACTATTTGATACAATCAAGATCCATAAAGCACTAACTTAATTTTAATATTTGCAAATCTCCCTTTTAAAAACTTAAAAAACACACACAAATCACAAATGCACGTACAAAATGATTAGAACAAAAAGCATAAAATGCATGTTTAGATTGTGCTTAATTTGATCATTTTTCCTTATTTGGACATTTTGCCAAGTTTGTTTTCTACCGATTGCTAATTGCCTCCCTAATTAGATTTTGCTAATTAAAGCATTAAAAACCAATATAAACCAAGTTCAATAGATTCTATACTGTATACCTCATACTCAACTGTATAACACAAAGCAGGTTTTTTTCTGTGCATGACATTGAAACTCACACAGTCAAGACAGCTAATCTAATCCCTGTTCACAATGCTGTTTCTGAATCTCAGCTGGAGGTAATTCGACGCTGCTTTTCAGTCACTCACAGTAGCAGGGGGGAAAAACACAATGAATTTAAAATGGGGAAATTGCAGCAAAATCTTAGGTTTGGTGAAGTAAAAAAAAAGGTGGTCTGGCCTGACTTATTCATTCTGTCCTGGTAAAAAAAACCCAAGGCCTATCATTAAAATACATTGCAGAAGTGTTGTGAAAGTAAGATTAAAGGAAAAAATCCAAAACACACGTGTTGCGCAGGTATAAAATTTGGCGTGTACAGTAGTTCGCTAACGGAAGACACATTAACCCCACACTGAAAGATGAAAAACGTGTCCTTCACCACTGCACTTCACATCACTTATGAGACGGCGGTCCTACAGTACCTTGATGTGGTTATACTCCCCCGCCTTGCTGGCGTCTGAGGGGTTGACAGTCTTGCTCTCGGCCCGCGGTTTGAGGACTTGACGCAGGGGGCTGGAGATGGGTAGGCCAGTCACACTGATTCCATCTGAAAGCACACAACACAAGATGGTCGCTTGGTTAAGGGAGGCACTGTTAATGCCGTTGAGATCCTTCTGAACACAACAGGGCACTACAGCATGGACACGAATGTGCACAACAAGACGGAAGAACAGGGTTCTGGGAAAAGTATTAGGAATCTGAACTCTTCCCATTACCTGTGTACCCTGTGATATGTTATGAAATTATTCTTGCATGTACTGCAATAAAATACACCAGCTGTCAAGAAACATACAGTATAATAACTACTCTTTTCATAGTACTCTGAAAATACAAAGTCTCAGTGTGCTTACTACACAGTTGTACTGTAGGTGGATTGCTCTAATGGTGTGGAGGGGATTTTTTACAGTACAAGCAATAGTTCTAGGCCTTCTTGAACACGCCATACAATATGCAAGATATAAAACAGTTTTGTCTTCTGAACAGGTGTGTGCTTGTTTTATTTGTCAACGTTTGTATTTGAGTGCCGCATGGATGTAACGATTTACAAAGCTAGGAACGCGGAAATTGTTCTCTCGTTGAAAATTGTTGAAATCGGAAAATAGAATTTCAGCAGAACAAATAAATACTAGCCTAACAGAAAGGAAATAAAATGACAGATAGAAGAGAGAGGTGGATAGAAAGGTACTGTAGCTTAGCAGGCAGAAGAAACGCTGTAGAGTGCATACACTGCTACAGTATGCACTGAAAATGAATGCCCCAGCCTTAGAGTGCAAACTTGTTTCTTAAAGGGCATGTTAAGTATGACCACAACAAAACAAACTGATATGACAATGGGATAACAACAGAGTTCAATGATCTTTTTTCTTAGTAGACATTTTAGTGTTTGTTTCCACCAGAGCCTCTGTTTAGAATGAAAAATCTGAAGGCAAGCATGGACTTTTAATCTTCCTCCCTCCTTCTAGAGAAGGTGCCACTTTCATTAAAAACAGATAAATTTGATTGTTGATATGAGATATCATGTTGTAGAGTACTATACCCTGTTTAGTTTCACAACCGCAGCAGGGAGAAAGGAGATTAAAGATATTTTTTCTGATTTATAACCTAAAACCTGACACCCTAAGGATAAAAAAAAGACATGTTGTGCTCTCTACAAACAAAAGATGTGCTTAAGGTGGCAGGCAAAGGCAAACAAATAATGAGGCTACACTATTATTAAAAAGACTGGTAAAGGAATTGGATAAATAATCCAAAATTTATAACCACGATGATAAGCTTTATAAATATTAATGAAAGCTGCATTTGCAAATGTAAAGCCAAGGATGAGTAGTGAACCATACTGTATCTACTGAAAAAAAGAAAGGATTTTACTTTGTATACAAAGATTCAATGATTTAAAAATCATTAAACTAAACAAATTGTACTAAACTGACACTTAAGCAGTTCCTTGATGAGAAGGCTCTAAAGAAAACCCCAATAGACAATATTACAACATTAGGTGAATGTATCCTCAATTAATTGTTTTTCCCTTAATGGAAATGTTTATACTTAAATAGACGTGTTAGCATGGGAATAAAACTGAAGCATCATATGCCTCCCATTCTAAAACATCTGTTGAAAAACATTTTACAGCCGTTCAATGGCATCTTAACTACATTGATGGCATATTTTATATTTCTACAAATTGTGAAATCAGAATTCTATTTAGATGGCTCAGCGTTCCAGCAGTGTGAAATGGTCCGAACTAATTAATATTCACATCCCCATAATTGAGTGTTTTCTGCTTGCTCTTAAAAACGCATCTTTGAAAGTTGTTCCTTATAAGATAAATTCTGTATATAAGCCTGTTTCACTGATCTCATCTATGCCATGCTGATGAGGCCTAGCAAAGATGAAGCATCTATTCAGGTTTGTGTTAGCAAAGCAGAACTCTAGGCCAATATATTATGTCACATATATTATGACTTATCTAGAATATTATTAATTTTTCATTCTTGAGCACTTTGTGGTTCTGAGAACTTGGGTAGTTAAATGTCAAAAACAGCACTGTTGCTTTACTGCACAGAGAGCACACAGAAACCACAGGTACTTGAATTGCAACTGTTATTCAATCTAATGATCCAAAGATTGATCCAAATATTTTGCCCCAGTTTCTTGATTGAAGCCAGGACGAAGTTTGACAACTTTGGTTGGGCTGTTTGTTCTAGTTTGCCTCTTTACAAATATACAGTATGTAATATATGCATATCTGCAGTACAACTGGGGTGGGCTAGAAAACATCTGTGTTGTTTCTTTGTTGTGAACAAGTTTTATGTTATTTTCACTTGAGAAAATGACAAACTAGTTTGTGCTGCTTCTTGTAAAGTATCACATGTGTCAATGACTAGAGTCCTCTAGAAGTCAGTGGACAGGCACAGAATAGCACCTACTGTATGTCCTACCTTTAACATAGCTGTGACTACACAGCCTGCCTTTCAGTACAATTACTTATAATGGCACAATTAAGCACATTTAAAAAATAAGCAAATAACTAAACACAAAGAATGTATTCTGCCTACAGTATAAAACTTCCCCCTTAGCCAGGTACAGCAAATGGGTTACTTCCACTAGGATGCACTAGATTTGGAAACGTAACTCTCTCTGACTGCAACTCATTGAGCAAAACAGTCTGATTAATCAGTGGTCTGAGAGTGGCAAAAATTAGATACAATAAAGTTGAGCATTGGCCATGATATTATTGACTATAACAGAAATGTGATTAGGTGTTAATAGCCATGTGCTGTTAATCTGCTTGCTTATGTGAGTAAATTATGTCAAGTATGTGTTTGACTGAGATGACTTAGGTACCCCAATGAGATGATTTTTTAATAAGTGGCTTTAGAAAAGCCACTTTTTTAAAAAATCAACCTGTTAATGCTGGAAGACTGAAAAACAGGTTTGAAAATTAATCAATAAAACTCTGGACTTTTGGTATAACATATCAAATAAATGTGATATACTAAAAAATATTAATCCAACAAGCATTCAACACTCCCTCACAAAACAAATATAATTCTGGCACTGAGTGTATTCAAAATTTTCAGGAGTGAAAGAAAAACTCTTAAGCAAAGAAATCCTTTGTTAGGTTGTGCTCCCTTTCATTAAACTAAAAGCAACATTAATTCAAGTAGAATACAAAATACAGTAAATATGCCATATCAATGGAATGCAAGTTTGTGTTCAATTGTATGGACTGTGGAAGGCAGAGTAGCAGACACAGCTGAAATAAGCTTGCTAGGAATGGATCCAATGTCCTACACCTATATTAAGATACATCAAGGGTCTGTTTTTCTCCCCAATGATAGCTGATGTGTAGAAAGTACACTGGTGTACTTTGGCTGCCTTTGCATCATCCAGGTGGGTGCTACACATTGGTAGTGGTAGAAGGGATTCCCTAGAAAGGTATGACATATGAAGAAGGATATTAGTAGTAGTAGTAGCAGCAGTAGCAGTATTACAGCACTGTTTTCAGTTGGGCCTCATTCTGACACCATCATAGCCAAATCTATGAACTGGCTACATTACTCTGCTCTCCTCCCCACTGATAGCTGACGTGTGGTGAGCGTTCTGGCGCACTATGGCTGCCGTCGCATCATCCAGGTGGATGCTGCACATTGGTGGTGGTGGAGGGGAGTCCCCATTACCTGTAAAGCGCTTTGAGTGGAGTGTCCAGAAAAGCGCTATATAAGTGTAAGCAATTATGATTATTATGTTAACACAGGATACACTCAGCCCAACTACTGAGCTGCAGTTACGGACAGCTCCTCCTGTATCAACTAAATCAGCACTGGACAGCTCCTGTGTGTGTGTTTTAAGCACAACCAGCCAGACTGGAGCACCCTGTGAACATCCACAGGATTTATACAATGACCTCCAAAGCCACATTACAAGTAGATCGCTTAGGCCCAATTTTCTTAAGTCTCAGTAATCTAAAACAAATCAGGTACAAAGTTGCAAAAAACAAAGTGAAACGGTCTTGTCGTCTAGCTATATGTTTATTTGCTTGGTAACAATTTCACTAGAACTAGCACTGTATTACCAGTTGTTTGTTCAAACACTCATTTACAGCTAAGAGCACATTGCTTTTACATGTGATGCCACCATGTGCCAAAAAACATACTTCTTTCATTAAAGAGGAAGCTCTTGAACGAGTTTTTGGACCAGGCTGGGTATAGGAGTACCTGATAACAGAAACAATAAAGAAGTTTTCAGTGCAGCAACTACAACATAACCCAGAAAACTGAAGCAGGAAATTTCACAGATGGGTGAAGGTCATGGCAGCTCTTTTGATCTGTTCATTTCAAGTGTCTAGATTTACAAAATGGATGTATGAAACACATATCACAGCTGCTAAAATGGAAGAAGGGTCTAATATAAAAAGTTGTCAAAATGATTCACCTACAGTTCTTATTTTAAAAAGCATTAAGAAATTTGTGTAATCTTAATTTTACAGAATGTCCAGGAACTAGTTTAGGTTTTTAATGATACGTCTGACATTTAATGAAAACATATTTTCTGGATTCTTTTATATTCGGTATTAGTTTGGCTGCACACTTTTCACATTAAATATACAAATCAATGGCATTAGTAAATTGCTGACAACATTTTTTAATACAGTACATCTACATTACTGTCTTTAACACTTTTGTTGCAAAGTCATTTAATTTCTTTAACAGAAATACATAGATCTTTTATAGATAGAAGGGAGCATCACTGTACCTATATTAATTTAGTTTACTGGGATTTTACTTTAACTAGTTTAAACTAGGTAGCAACTAATGAAGCACAGTATTTTCCAATAGGTGTCAGCTGCTTACCCATTATGTAACTACAAGTAATTTGCAGAAGCTATTGAGCATCTTGTCATGTGAAGTGGACACCACACAGGCATCATTAGACACATGCCTCTGCTAAAGCACTGTAAAGTCAATAGACTAAGGGGCAAATTTTCAAAACATCGACCCACCCACCACCACAAATTACAAAACAAATACTTGACAGCAGATTTCCAATAGACAGAACCAAGAAGTCACCATCGGCTACTGGGTTTTGTGATTTAGAAGTGCTGATTGGGTCCAAGTTCTGATTTATTCTAAGGCCTTTGCTGGTGGAAAGCCAGTATAGGCAGGAACTCGCTACAAATCTTTTGATAATAGTGCAAATACCTATCCACTCAATGCACTGAGTCATTGTGAAATGGGCAGCATTTTAAGACTATCCCAAAGTTCGGAAATCAGCCATGCTGAAACATCTTAGGAAAAAGAGAGGACACACGGTAAAGTCAAGTAATCCAAATAATTCATTCTTATCTGAGGGTTTCTTATATCCATTGAACACTCAGCGAGCTATAATATGAGATTGGGAAGACAACCATCTCGGGGGGGGGTTAGGGGTCTTTGCGAATTCTAACATTACAATCAACTGATTTAGCTTAAAAGACTGAGAAAAGTCCTGACTTAAGTGTGGTTGAAACTGAAAAAGACTTCTGAAGCCAGTTTCCCCACCACCTCACTGCCCAAAATGACAATAACCGGTGAACAGACACACAGAGCAAAGCCATGAGAAAATCCTAAATTTCAAATAATTACACTTACGCAAACTTAGCATTTATTTGCAATATAATGTACAACCAGTGTTAAATTGCGACTTTTGCAGCCCCATTAATCACTACCCCCACCCTACCAAAAATTCCTCAAAAGCATAACTGAACTGATCATTAAGGCCAGACTTCACTTGCCTCCCAGTTAGAGCAAAACAAACATCACACACATCAAATGAACACAATGGCTGATATAGCTAAAGAATTCATACAAATGATAAATAGCAAACTGCCTCTTTAATAAAATTCAGCCCCCTGGGTCAGGCTTGGAACTACAATAACCAATTACTTCCTGACCTCTGCAAATCCATCAAGCTCTCAGCCAGTCCTAAAGATATTACAAATTATTGTTTGAGGTGTAGTAAGCATTACAAATTGTCACCGGTGTCTAGAAATCAGCAGTCAATTCTGAGTGATAGAGCAAGAGGTTACCCAAGCAGAAATTGAGAAAAGATACAAATTATCTGTGGTTATTCTGAGATGACGTTTTTCTGAGCTCCTAGGCCTCAACAATTCTGCATTAAGATTCCCGACATTATCAACACATCTGCGAATGCCTAACCACCACTTGTGGGAAGGCTGCTTTTGGTCCTCGCCGTAGGATAAAAAAGACAAAAGTGTTTTTTCTAGTAAAAGTAACTAGGGGCCCCTGAAATTTCTACTTGTAGGATCCACTGGCAATTAAAAAGAACCTGCATTTCTTCCGGCTGTTTTTCTTTACCACATACATTTACAGTATGACAAATCTGAAGGACATGAAATTAGAACTTAAAGAATTCCACCGACAGCAAACCTAATTAATGGGGGTACTGCAGCATTAAGGTTAAAAAAAGGTACCGATAACATCGATGTTTGGTCCTCTGACATCAAACTCATAATAGAGACAAGAAGGAATTATCAGTTGTGTGTTGTTGGTGGTGGTGGTAGTGTTGTATTGCTGGAATTTGATTATTTATCTGACAAGTCACACTGAAATCCTCTTGAAAAACTCAGGGAAATAACGCTATGGAAATCTAATATATCCAATGCATTACTTTTATTACAGTTTTATTGAATGTTGGAAGTACAGATTTTTTCTTTTCTTTTCTCAATGAGAGAGAAACTGCCTGGAGCGCTCGGGAACATTAGCTATACCCTAGTGACTAATGGCTCTATTAATGCCCCTGCTTTTTAGAACGCACATAAGTTTTCATGTCCTGAAGTACAAATGAAATGAAAATGTGAGTAACAAATGTAAGAAATAATGACAACATTAATCAGATTGCTCGTCTCCTATGAAAGCTATAAAAAATATTATGCTGCCTTCAAACAGCAGCTTGTGAGGGCTCAGCTTCAATTAATGAACTGGATACGGGATGAGAACGGAAGGGATAGGTACCCTCTCCAAACCACAAATGAACGTTGCAACAAAGAGAGTAATGGATAGTGACTGGACAATTTACAACAGGCGGAGAGACTCCAAAGGAAAAATGCTGGGAGTGGCTTCTAGGGAAAATAAAAGTGTGACTGAAACAAAAAAAAACGAAATGAGCTCGGAAATTGAAGATCATTTTGGAAGAGGATTAATTATTCATGATTCGACTGAAAAAAAGGATCATTTCTAACAGTGAATAATAAAACATGAGTGATCACTGCTGGGAGACGGTATATGCATACATGCCACCAAAATATTTAAGGGAACCCTCACTTAATCCACACACCTCAAATTAAAGAAAAGAAAGGTCTAAAGCAAACAGATCTAGTTTTTCTTTACTAAGCACTTGTCAGAAATGACTAAATAAAAATATGCACACTTCACCTTCTAATTAAATCTTCTGTCACAACAATAACAGTTTTAAAAGATCACAGTTATAGAAGTTACTTTATTCCTACCCTTCCTTTAAATACTACCTAGAGATTAGCAGTAATACCTTCATGACAGCCTTACGTAGCTCACTAAAAACAAATGAAAACAATTGTACTCCTTATCTTGTGTTTCATATTTAATTCTCATTCCTAACATATGCTCATCAAAACCTTTCTAGAACACCAGCAATGACTTGTTATTAAACTGGTTTGCTACTAATAAGCAATTACTGCCAAAGCCAGCAATTATTTTTTATGACAGGATCCTGTTAGGCTCCACAGATTTCCTTCAATGCCTTGAGACACGTTGACTGCAGGGAAGAAAATGATTATTTTAACTTTAACTGGGCTGCAAAGATAATTGATTTATAATACAATGTATTAGTAGCAACAATAAGTAGAAATATATATATAAATTATCCGCTTAGGATTGACTTCCAATGATATTGAAGAGTCCTTCTCATCTTTTTTCAATTAGCTCTTATCTAACACTGAGTTATATACTTGACATATATTCTACTCCCCCACCCTTTGAGCCACAAAGAGTAATTACCGAGGCAATAAAGCAAAGACCCAGAAATTTTCTAAAAATATTGTTATCTGTTCAATGACTTTCGTCTCTTGGATAAGGGAACAGAAGCCTTATAAAAAAGGTTATTCTGACGGAAGACCATAATGTGTGCTTTAAGAGCTTGAATGAGATTATGGTCATTATCATTAAATGGTCACAGTATAAAGAAGGTAAAATAATTCTGACTTAAAAGTAGGCTAAGACATTACCGGAATTTCTAATAAACCACCATATTCTACCCTATTTAAAATAGCAAAATATATTTCTATGTAGTAGCACACCATGAAATATTTAAGATAACTTTCTCTTGGATAAAGGAGCTCAGTTTTCAAAACTAATGAGACATGTTCATGACTATAGTATGAGACAGAAATACTGCAGCTTAATGATAACTATGATCCACACCTATCAACATGGAAGCACAGGTAATAACTAGTCATCAGCTGCGGAAATAAGCCTAAATACACACATCTGACTCATATCTGCTGTCATCACTACATTTTCTTCAAATTGCTGCACCGGTAACAGAGTAAGAGCACTGGATGATAAATATAAGGTTTTGTTCAAATGAAATAATCTTGTAAATCTGTAAAAATCCTGATGAGACCATCTAAAAGTAAGGAAATTAAAAACAGGGAAGATACTGTAGCATAGCGTAGCCCTGCTTTCATAGCTGGTGGGTTGTGGAGTCAGACAGTAGACACTGCTTTTGTACCCTGAGCAAAGATCTTCACCCCGGATACTGTATGTGGAGATCAGCACTACTGGGGGTAATTCCTGTAATGGATTGATGTCCTATCCAGTGGGTTGGCTGGGGGGGGGGGGGCGGATGGGTGGACTGTAGTCTGCTTAACACCATGCAAAACAAGGTTAAGCTCTAGAGTGATGAGTCAGTGTGACTTAGATATGGAAATTACCTATTGTAAACAAGAAGAGTTATACAACATTAAAAAAAATTAAAATATTTTTGCATTATAAAAGAAAATTATTTGACATCTAGAGGTGGATGGAATAAATTGCACAGACACACTGTTTGCATAGACCAAACAAGCAAAGATGAGTTAAAACAATACAGTACAAAAGGACAGTCTTAACAAATGAAAAATACAGCATTTCAAGGGCATATTGAGTTTGGGGATCTCATTTTTTCATTATAATGATGAGGGGTTTTAAGTTGTTGGTATAGGTTGACACAGTGTCTCAGTGCTCTGGTACAGGACAATGTTTTCCCTTTTCTAATCAGTTCTGTACCTGATCTGCCTGGAATGTCAGTTCACTGTGTATGAGTTGAAAGTTTCTGGCGGCTGCTGCTTTTCCAGGGAGCTTTTATAAGATCTCCTTGGGCCAGTAATAAACCATCAGGCACATGTCAAAACGCTCACTACCTGAAAGTGCTGAGCTTTCTTAATTCAAATCTCTGTTTTAGGAATAAAAACTAAGTAGAACACGGTATATTGTTGGAGTAAAAAACTCTCCATTTTCCTCTTTATCTTATGATTTAAAGAACATCAGGGTGCAGGGAGGAAACACTGATAGATTCTCCATATTTCTCAAAGTCCAGGGCAGAACTCATATCTAAAATGCATGGGTACAAGTCGTAGCCATTAAACACAATTAAAATTAATGTTTATTTCTGATCTTCTTCTTATTAAAAGCCGCTTCAGTGACTGATCACAATATTATAGTTACTCTGGTGAAAAGAAACATGCTTCTTTATGCGTACGACATGCACTGAAAAGATATGCAATACATATGGTGATATGAAATTACAGCACATTTTCTGAAATGGAACTGTACTATGTGAGGAATAAATTCATTTCTCTAAAATTAATAAATCAGTCATGCTAGGCACTCCTAAGTTGATGCATGACAGGCACTTGAAAAACTGCTATAGAGAACTCTATACATCTTTAAACAGTTAACACTATTGATTAGTCTTATCAAGAAGAACAACCAGGTATGCACATAGACTAAATGGCTTTAATAATTCTCATCAGGGTTAAAAATATAAAATCCAATTTTAGATATATAATGTGCACTACTCAGAGAGTAAGTTTAAAGCAGTAGGGCAGTTTGTAAAATATAAAAACTGATACTGTGCTTTCTACATTTTACTATTGAAATTGATACATTGCATATTGCACTTTCTCAAAAAATATATTAGTTACTACAATCTCTAATTGAAATTTACAAATTGTTCTTCTTAAAATACAAAATACTGTATATACAAATATGCATGTCATAAATGGTTAAATAAAACTAGAACCACATTGCGATTGTTGAAAAAAGGAAAATAAATGTGCCTGTTAAACATGCAGGTGTCAGGCAACCTTCTCTTATAAAGAGCCCTCACTTCGGAGTGCATTCTGACTAATTTATTTTACAGCAACATAATATATTTGATTAAGTGTGTCTAGGTCAAATAAAATGAAACGAAGGCGGGCTGATTTAGTAAATATTCACTTTCTTTTTAGTGTCTGCAAAAACAGCATTCATGGTTAGTTAACCATGTACAGTATGTACCTGTATGTACTATGTTTTTAATTATTGTGAAAAAGCTTTCAGCTCTATAGTTAACGTCTGTCAAGTAGTCTTTGCTGTTTGTTCATTTTAGATATACATGAGGACTTAAAGTCACATTTTTAAGAGTAATTATGCTTTACAGGGCACGAGGGCAAATTATTTTTGAAAGCTATTGGGGAAAACTAATGAACACAATATGAAATATTTTCCTTTGTGGCGCTACTGCAGTAATGGAAAAAAAGGAAAACCCAAGTAGGGTGCATTAACAATAAGGAATAAAATTACAGACAGAGAGAATCACTGCTGCCCTTACTGGATTAAGATGGATATATGTCTCCAGATTTCATAAATACCCACTCTTCAGTCTCCCACATTTGCTTGATCATTAATCATAATAAATGCATAAGCAGCTTTAAATGGTAACAGTACTAATATCAGTTATTCAGAAACATAACTGAATTAACTAACACAATCTAGTTCTGTGCAGCACAAAAAATAGTTAAGAAACTGCTTATCTTGAAGTTTTTACCAAACTATATTGAACGCAAATAACTTTGAGCAGGAGTTCAGCAGTACCTGAACATACAGTACAAGACTGGTTAAATATCCTACTGTACCTCTGCTACTGAGGCTCGGAGCTACAAAATAATTCACCCCCTAGTGGTATTTTTTCCCGCCTCTGCAGTAATAGAATTTTAATGCTGTTTTATTTTTTTCCTGTTATTTTGCTTTATCACATTTTAATATGATATGGTAATTCTTATAATGTATACAGGATGCATTTTTATAGGACATGCATATACAGTCCTGTGTTGGATGCAGGACAGCTTGAAATGATTAACATGCAAGCCAATGAGCATAATACTGTAAGTCAAAACTTCTATTATACTACACTAGTTCTAGTACTTCTACTATTAATACTATACAGTAAATAGAAATGCATTGTAATGCCTAATTGCATTAAAACTATTGAGCAAGCAGCGTGCCATGTGCCCTTATATAAATTATTCAGTGTTTTTTTAAATGAATTGCTGCTTTATCTCTGGAATTCAGTTATTTACATTAATTAAATCCTAATTTAAAACTTTCAACAGTATCTTCAAATGCCTAGAAGAGATTACCATATGCATCACAATTATTTACACCACACATTTTTGCAATTTATGCAAAAATATGCATTCTGCTTTCAAACGCACACTAGTGCTGTAAACATTATTTGTCTTCTGTTCTTCTTTTCCACCAAGACAAAAGTATAAAAGTATGGTGAACTGTGTAATCATGAACACAGCTTTTGAAAATCTTGGTTGGTTATTTACCTACTGTATGTGTTTATACATTTTATCCACATCTACAAATAAACAAATTGTGATGGTTAAAGCTAACGACTGTTGTATCTAATTGAAACAAGGATATATTATGAACATCTATGGAAAAAAAATGTGCCATACTCAACAGGATTTCACAACCTTAGGACTAACCTCAGAATCAATTTTTGCTTTAACATAATGCAAAATGATTATTAATAATAATATAGAAGATTTGGTTTCACTTTTAAAGGGAAAAATTCTGGCCATGGGACCCTTTATACCAATTCTTTACTGGCAAGTGACCATTAGAAGTGACGACAATTCCTTTTAGTTGACTGGTCTTGAGCAGCTCCAAAATAACTCATAAGGCTCTCACCAGAATAAGCAGCATTGACAAGGTTTCTAATGGATGCCTCGCCTCTCTGAACTGGTGGCTGCTGCTTTTCCAGAGTAAAGAACAGCTGAGTTTAGCATATGACGTAGCCTGGGATAGGACCTTTCAGGCTGTACTGTATATTGGGGTGAGGGTCTGGCCATTCCATTCCAGGCTGCAGCTTTGGGAATCCTGTAATATGCATAGCGTGTTAAGATCACTGTATATGGCTAATAAAATCATCTTAACACGCTATGCATATTACAAGATTCCCAAAGATACAGCTGGGAATGACTGGCCAGACCCTCACCCCAAAATACAGCAACCCCCCCACAGCCTGCCAGACACTTGTGGGCACACGGCAGGTGGCCTTAGCTGTGAGCCAAGGCAAGAAAACCACACAGCTGGTGTTTCAACAGTCCACTGGGAAAAACAAAACAACTGGCATTTCTAAATTTAAAAATGGAAAAAAAACACATTTTTGCTTGTTTTTTTTCCATCCCTGTATCTCTTTCGTTGGTACAGAGTTCTTTTCTTGCTATGACTGACCCCAGACATGATCTGTCATTCCAGACTCCACTGACCCAGTTGATTTCCTTGGGCCCATTAGCCAGAAAGTTCACATTTTCCAGACAGGTGGTCAAAGTTTCAATTGAAAAAATGTCAAGGGAGCACAACATTTACACTATGCAGCTTGCCATTCTATGTACAGTACATGCCGGGAAAAAATATGCCAGTGAACTATAGATAGTGAAACCTGCTGAGGGCATTGTTAAAGAAATCCAGGGATTTTGCTTTGTAAAGGTACAGTATAATTCAACATCCACTAAAAAATACTAATTTTCTTATGGTCATACACATGTATGAAATCAGAAATGTGTAACAAGTTACATGTTATAGACAAACAGATTAAAATATATATTTTAAAAAAATACTTAAGCAAAGAATGATTAAACAGTCAAACATATGGTAACAGGAGCACATGGCTACACACCAGATTTTGATGTAGTATCCGTGTGGTGCCTTACATTAAACATTGAAATCAGCTGAACACAATCTTCTTCAGTTTGAAAGTTTTAGATTACAACTACAGTGCCTAATAAAGGTATTCACCAGCTTCACGATGTCACGATCTGTTGAATTGCAAATAATGTATACATACTGCTTTACCGGGAATATTTTAATATTTAAACCACACACTTATATACATGAAACAAGGTAAATGTTAGCAAAAGAAAAATAAAAAATTAGATGTGTATAAGTATTCACTCCAGTGATTCAATACATCTCTCGACTTCTCTACTAGCTTTACGAAATGAGATTCGACAAAGGCTTCCTTCTTGCCATACAGACCAGCTTTGACTCGTAGACATTTTCTTCCAATTCAGCAGCATTTTCAAAGTGGCCTCACTATGGCATCCTCAACCACATTCCTGTTTGACAGCTTCTCAGTCTAGAAAAACAGACCGATCTAGGCAATGTCTGTGTGCTACAGTACAATAGACTTTCCATTTCTTAATGATCAGCCTCCCCATGCTCTGAGGTCTTTGCTCAATGTCTTTGAATTGTTTTTATACCCGTCTCCATAGTACCTTTCTACCACTTTATTTTGAAAGCTCTTCGGTCTTCATGGATGAATTGCTGCTTGAAATTTCAGAGACAGGTGTATTTATCCTGAAATCAAGTGAACCATTATAATTGGACACAGACATAGGCCATTCATCTAATCGTGTGACTTGTATTTTAGTGCACCTCAACAAATTTAAGTTTACCACAGCAAAAGTGGCGAGTACTTTCACAATCAACATAATATACAGTAGTTTTGGATTTTTTCTGAGACTTACCATCTTTCAGCCATTAAACTGTTTAGTGCAAGCACTCAAGCTATAATATTCACTTTAAAAACATATGTATACATCATTTGTAATTCAACACAATTTGACAGTTTCAAGGGCTGAATGCTTTTGCAAGGTACTAAGTATGAAAATGACTTAACACTTAACAATAACACTTTAATATAAAATTCTGCACAAATACAGACTATCACTAAAAAGAAGCACAACTTACTAATCAGTATCGTGCTCTAGCACGTTGATGCTAAATGCTTAACAAAGAACTGTAAAAGCAGACTTCCTGGGTATTTTATACAATATAGAAAAGTAAACCTGCAGGATTTTGAAGAAAGAAGGCAAATAAAAAAGACCACAGACCAGGAGCTGGAAATGCTTGTGTGGGACGCCATACAGTGTCACCTGACGCTCTGGTCCAAAAAGAGCACCTGACAGAACATCCTCATCAAAATGCCTTGGAAGTGACCACACATACTTAGATTGTTTTAATTACAGACATACTGAATCATAATACACTGATAATTTCCTTAAACGTTTTAATTTTGTCTACTAGTGCTAGATTTATATAAATAAATCTCTATGTCATCTCCTGATCCATAGCTGGTACTGTAGTGTTTTGTCTTCTCTGCAAAACCATTAGTGTATTTAAATAAATCATTTTAACCATTAAATTATTTATAAATAGCACATTTCACCAGATTCTGATGATATACAACTATGTGATCTATTCAACAATCCTCAGGGGAACACATTCATGTTTTTACATTTTCATTAAATACATAAATCCAGGTTTAATAATTCTGTAAGGCACTGCAAATAACAGTTGACATAATAATGCAGAAAAAACTAGGGTTATAAAATGTAGCTATTGCAGCTGTGTAATACGTTTTTAAAGGATTTAAAAAGTCTAAAATTAGGGTACATATTGCAGGTTATGAAGTAATAAAGTCGGACCTTGTATCACAGTGTCACCTACACCAATGGTAGTGCCTGTTTGCACAGCTGGGTGGCCCAGGGCAATTGAGGTAAACAACCGTGTTTAAGTGTATAATAACAGTTTTTACATTAAGGACATGGACCCACAGTCATCCAGTTAAGAAGCTGGAGCTCTGGCCAATTTTTATTTAGATTATTATAGTGCTATCAAATATATCAAAGAACATTTTCACAGTAAAGTCCTAGAAACTACCATGGACTCCAAATTCACTCGAACAGTAAGTTAATAGTAAGTTGACAAAATCTTGTGAATATGTCAAGAAATCTGATCTATTTCCTCCTCATTTAAATTGACACAGCTAATAAATATCCTGCTTTCCCATTTCCTTTATTTCATTTACGTAACATGACATGGTTATTTGCATGATTTTAACCCCATCAACGTTTACACACTGAAATGCAGCATATTGGCTATATTGCAGTTTTGTTATTGACAAGAGACCAACAAAGTTTTGAAACAGAATGCATGAGGTCCACAAAGTTTTGTAACAGTGTTTCTTGAGATTGGTCTTTGTAACAAAGCAAGAGCATCCCCTCTCACAGCCTTATCTCACATCATTCAGTGGTAGCTGCTTCATGTGACCTTTTAACATTTTTAGTGGCCTGGAATTATATGGTTACTATGCAAGGACCCCATCCAAGATCCTAGCAATCACATAGGTCCCTTTCCAGAGAAAATTAGATCTGGGTCTTCCTCTGAATTTCCCATTCACTTCCTATTTGATCATTTCCTTCACTAGGCATGAGAGTAATCATTCTGTCTCATCCCTTACCCCTGCCTACACTGGCAGACAATGCCTCCCTCCTGCTGGCGCCTCCTGTCAGCCCTGGTCCAGCAAGCCATCCTGGTCCTCAGCAGTGCATGAGGAGAACTTTCCTACCGGGAACGGTTGCTCATGCAGCCCACCTATCCAGAACCTCTAAAGCACCTCCATAAAGCTTTTACCGTTTCTTCTTCAAGTTACCTCACAGCTCGGTGACTCCCATAGCTGGCTCTAGGATGAACCCCCACATATGGATTCCTCACTCTCACCTTAGCTGCGGTCTAGGAGCAGACTGATTCGCTTTCCCCAGGCTGTCCAGAGGAATGACTAATTCCACAGCCAGGCTAACTGTTCTTTTTTTTTCCTACCATGCTCTACCTGTATGTGCATTTAGTCCAAATCTATCTAATTCTGCAGAATTACTCAGCAATCATCTTGGCTCGAAATACACCATTGAGCCTGGTTTGAACCAAGATCTCTCACTCCTTTGCAGTGTTCAACATGCTAGAAAAGAATAATAGAAGGTTTCTCCATCAGTATAACTTCTACAATTATTAGCAGCTATGGAGCAACCCCTCCTAATGACTATCTGTATGGTTATTACCAAATCCTCTTGGATAGAAATACCCTATTAATGGATACTTCAGCGTTAATTCCATTATTATGCATTTAGAAAGTGCAATTTGAAGTTTCTAGAGTGCTACTAATTTATGCCCATGCCTGTAGTCCTAGACCAAAGTAAAACCATTTCTCCATTGATCTGGAAGTCCTAGTAAATTCAACTGCTACTCATTCTTTGATTTAAACAGTGCAACATCAATAATAGTACTTACGTTAATCAAAAATCAATCATATTTCTGACAATTAAAATTCAAATTGCAAGGACTAATTCTTTTATTGAAGAAACAATCACTGACAAAACAGCATTGACAGAGGGGATCCTCAGCATATGTCAAGTATTCACAGACAGTGCTTACCATCATTGAGGTCCTGCAGCAGGTTTTCTTGCCCGGAGAAGTCCAGTTTCACCCTTATGTTCACAGTTAAAGTGGCCACTTGCCCAGGCTTCAGGGGAAACTGGGAAAGTGTGTCTTCCAGGTTCCAACTCAAGAAGTCTCCAAACAGTTTCTCTGGAAGAGAAAATAAATATGCATGGATATTGTGTTGTTTTTACAACACCCTATCAGCACATTCTCATATCTGTTGTGCTGAACATGACAGGGCCTCTGAAGAGGTTTTAAGATCCCCAGGTATAGATCAAACTGACAAGTCAGCTCCTTTCTTATCAAGCGTCATTACCATAAACCCTTTTGCCAATAAAATATCACCCAAGTTCTAAGTCATCTGGAGAAATAAGCTTTATTTTATAGCCTCTAAACAGCTGACAGAACAAAACCTGAAGAATGACTTAAGCTTTCCAAGTTTTAGGGGCTTTACATTGCAATATATCATACTGAATCATTTTTGTCCATATATTGCCTACAACAGTATTTAAAATATTTAAATGTTGCATTAGTTGTACAATAGCCTTGCAAAAAATGTAAGAAAGGCAAACCTTCATTATTATCTACCATTTTAAAACGCTTCCACAAACAGTAAGGTTGAGACTTTGGTTGATACCCTTTCAGCCTTTTAAAGAGGTTTCACCAAGAAAACCATTTATGATTCACCTCAGAGGCAAATGTGAGTAGAACGATGGAAATGTACTGTACCATATCCATTGTGCAGAAGAGCAATAGAAAAAAGACTAAATGCCATTTCTTATATCAAAGTATTTTTTTCCAATGAAGAAAATCTTAAATTTCAAATCTAGGAGGCCTCACAACAGGACACTTTTAGACTCTTTCATAATGTATGCTCAGCCTTCTTTAAATATATGCTTTTGAAAGTATAGAGGGTGTTAAAAAGGCAGAAAATGCATATTTATGAAAGCAACACCGCAGTAAACTTCAAGTAAAAGCTATTCTATAAAAGGAAAAACAAAAAAACTAAATAGATTAGGCACTTACGGGTAACATCTCCAACTGATGGGAGTGGATACTTATTATGTAATTTACTCACTTACTCATGTAATTGAATGTATTTTAGCAATATACCTATTATCTTTGTAACACTTACTAAGCTACAGGAACGACTTAACTGTTGCTTTGCACAATATGGCGCAATGCACAAGCACTCTCGGTCACTGGCAAAAGCACTACGGCATGTTTCTCCTAACCTATTACAGCCTGAATGTGAGTGTGAGTTATTGCACCTTGTTTGATATGCCATATCATCTATCAACCGCTTTGACAGCAAAAGCTTTTTCTAGCTGCCATTCAACATAAGCTAAAAATAGACATTTCAAAGTCTTGCCCATATATTACTTGCACAGTTGTGTGTTTCATCTTTTGTCCTGAGTATCTGCATCATAAGTCAATTTATTTGACATTAGTCTGGTAAAGTAAAGTACCTTACATGTTCAGACCATAGAAATGCCCTTTAAAAATTATTTCAGTATACAGAGTATTTTATATCTACAGTACAAAGACATATAGAAACATTCAAACAAAAACAGAAGAAACAATGCGGCTCTTCTGTATCTTAGACAAGGTGAGAAACAGTGAGGAAGATGACAATTATAGACAGGAAGCCTAACAACACATAAGACATTGTAGTGGAATAAATGATCACTGACTCAAAGACCACCAGAAGGATGGATACAGAAAGAAACAGATGTCAAAAGATACGGACCTAAGAATATAATATTTAATAATCAAGATCCCTAATTGATTTAATCTGATTGATGTCCCCATAAATTTACCTTCTGTTGGTTAAGTTTAAAAGATTTTTATCTGTAAACAACTATCTCTAGGAAATGAATCACACTTGCTCTTCCTGAAAGGATTAAATGTGCCTTAGGATGTGACCTTGTCACCTCTTCCACAGACAAAACAAATCTTATTATAAAGCCATTTAGAAAAATATACGTAGGGCAGCAATAAATACTGATCTGTCCAAATAACTTGATGGGCTGCAATAGGCATTTTACTTTATTTAATGCTTATTCAATCACTGAGTGAATTAGTCACATCAAGGTCACATTCTATAGTGCATTTAGTCTTTAAAACTAACACGGAACCAGAGGACATGTGAAAAACATTTTTATGACAGGTAATATTCCTCTACTCAAAGGGTTATCGGAGTCTGGAAAAAACTGTTCAGATGTGTAGCAGATCCTTCTAAGCTACTAGCATGGCATGGAGAATGTACAGTTCCGTGAAAAGGTACAGAGAATTTATTTTTCCAATTAAAATAATGGTAAATGCCATAGTTGCGTTCCGCGTGCATAAGTTTGACCCTATTTACACCCTATAGACACAAATGTTGGGATGTGCAATACACTAAATACCTTTAATACATCAACTTGTGACTTGTATTAAACAAAAACACTGTTTACACAGACAAAAAATACATAAAAACATAAAATACCAGTATCAGTTATGTTTACTGTAAAGGGAATTTAAGTGAGAGAAAATGTGAGAGAGAAAAAAACTCTCAACAACAGCATTACTGTGTACCAGCATTCCCAACGCACCACCACAACACTCGCACCAAGAGCATCAGGCGGCCAACGGCGTAACTATGCAGTGCGCTTTATTTTGACTCGCGCTACGTACAGTAACTTAAACAAAAATATACTGTACTTAAGGGTATATGGAATTATTTTAAAAATGTGTATTTCCCACTGTCAGATTTTCGACATATTTTCACCATTGTTTCCAGAGTTTCACGTGGGTCATAGCGATACTCTACACTGTATGTAAAGGGAGTTTGTTTAATTTGTTGAGTAAATCTGGTCAGCATTACAGGATGACTTTATGTTTGTAATGCCCCAAACGTGGATTGAACGCCGTCTTCCATTCATCGCCTTGCCAGACTCGGACCAAACTGTAGGCGCCTCTCAGGTCACCTTTTGTTAATATTTCACCTGGTTGGCCCTCTTAAGTAGTGACAGAATCAGAGGCAGGGGATACCAGTTCTTCTCATTTATCTTATTTAGCCCTGTGCAATCAGTACAAGGATGGATGGAATGAACAATCCCTTTTCTGGACGAAGAAGAACCCAGCATTCGTCAGCTGAAGAGCACTGATGGTCTCCTGAGGGTTCCAAGATGGTTTCTCCAATTCCTCTCCCAGACAGCACTCTCTCAGATGGTTGTCAAGATGGATGACTGGTGTCATAAAGGTGTCAAGAGTGTCCAGCAGGTGCTTAAACGTCAGCTCATCCTTGAGATCTGCTGAACATCTGGCCCGGAAGAAGGTGCAGAGTGCTTCCACCCCCCATCCACACTCAATGGCCAGGGTCCAGAACTGGATGGCATATTTGTGTGCAAGGTACTCTGCTTGAGGCAGAGAAGGTGGTGAACGGATTCAGTGACCCAGCTCGGGGAGTCAAAGTCCATTCAGAACATCTCAGTGAACTGAATGGAGATACTGCATAGGAATTCTGCCTTCTCCCAAAAGGCAGATGCCCAGGACAGAGCCCTGGGTGTCTTGTTTGATCCAGAGCTCTATTTTGATGCACAAATAAATGCCATCTGTAAAGTCTCACTTACTTTCACCTCTAAAACACTGTCTGCATTCAGTCTTTTCTTGATTATGCTGCTGCAGAAACCCTGATTTCATGCCTTCATCACATCTCAGATAGAATACTGTAATAGCCTTATTGTAACAGGCTATAGCCTCCCTAACTTGAACAAACTAGTCCAAAACTGAACTCTATCACATTCAAGACTCCATTATCATATCACCCCAATTCTGATACAACTTCACTGGCTCACCATTATTTAGCAAATTCAAAGATACACTGTTAGGCTAACTGGTTTCTGGGAAAATCGACCCAGGTGTAAGTGTCTCTTTGTCTGTCTCTGCCCTGAAATGGACTGGCGTCCATTCGGATTAAGCAATTAGAAAATGGATGGATGGGGTTTGAATGCAGTCATCATAATTACAATGGGAAGAAAAGATATTTAAAACGTGAAATACATACACTTCACAAAGTCACAAAACTGATAGGCTTTGGTTTTCACATACACCAGGTGATTGCAAAATCAACATGCTTAACTAAAAAAATCAGTAAATTATTATCTTGAATGAAAAAATGGAGTGTACTTTAATATAAAACATCCTTCCCAATTAATAGTATAAAATAAGACATAACTTGAAGCAGGAAACAAAAATGCACTCTAATGACAAAACTATTGTGAATGCACGTCTGTACCATTTCATTGCCAAAGCTGGTAACTAAGCATTTTCCTCATTGCTATGTACGGCCAAAAAGAAATTGTAAAACACTGTTGCAAAAATAATGAGATGACAGATAATTAGGAGTAATAGCTCTAGTCCCTATTCCTCACCATCTGATCTGACCCAATCAAACAACTTTATGTCATCAGACACACACCAAGGTTGTGAGAAGCTTATGAAAAAATACTCTTTTTATGAATGTATTCTGTCGAATACTAGAAAAGGATCAGGAAAAGCTGTGCATGACCTACAAGATTATTTGCATAGCTGTATCTTTTATTTATCATATTCTGCTGGGAGAGATGTGAGTCACTCTGGAAAGAGTGTAGGAAAGGTTAGATTGTTTCTGCCTTACCTGCAATATACACACTTGCACATTGTAATGAAAAAACGGATGTATATCAATAAAATGAAAATGGGATTTCTTATTATGGTCAAACAACATACTTTATGTACTATGACTGAAGCCAGAAGCCACATATGAAGCCATGTGTACAGCGTGCGTTAAGATGGAAGGAGCATCAGCAGAAGCAATAAAGTAGAAATTAGCTGATTCTATGTAGTACTACTGTATGTCTCGTTTCCCTATTGGTGATGACTTCAGAGTTCAATGATCAGAAGAAGAGACGTACCAATTTGCCCCACCCATAAACATAATGCATCCACACCAATATCAATAAACAGGAAAAACATCTTTTGAGAACAGGTAGTCTTATCACTGCAGACCAAAAAGTAGTGCAACATCACTCATCCTGCACAGAGCCCTTGATGTAACACAGTTTTCCTGTTTTTTCTCTGTATAGTTCCATATCACATCAGAGCCCCTTTAAAGATGACTGGAAATCAGAAGTTCAAAGGCTTTCATAAGCTTTAATTTTGATGGGCAGCTTGATAAGTTTGATTTTCATGTGTCCTACTGTACATCCATATCCACACCAACAGACCTGGCTAAAGTAACTCTGCCAGAGTTATAGTGGTAGGATTCAACATCAGGAAATAACTTGGAATTTTCGGTATACTGTAACTGAATATAAAATGCTTACTGCACTACCATTTAAGCTACAGCAGTATGCACTATGTCACTGAAGAGAGACTGTTTTTAGTTGACATGTTGAAAAGGGAAAAAAAGCAGGAAAAAGTAATAAAAAAATAAACAAACCAATGCATCTAACCAATGACAACACTAAGCAGCTTTAAGTTTAAAATTTACTGAAATTAAACACTATAATGTCAGTGGTAAACCTCGCCTGCCTTATCCAGTAGAGACAAAGAGGTTCAGGCCCTCCACCAAAAAGCTGGAAATTATTGAAGCTACCCATTTTAACTTGGGTGTAATTCTTGTGAATATTCTTTGCAAAACCTCACCCTACATTCTACAGTAATATTAAACCTTTGTCATATTCATCTTGGACTTCAGAATTTAATTTCTCAACTGCAAGTCTGTGAACAATGCAAGAGGCTGAACAATAAAACTATGTAGTCATTATTTGTAAGAAAGACATTCAAAAGGCTATACAACCTATAGACAAATCATTTTTATAAGATATACAATATGTAATTCAAAAGTTTTTTTTTCTATTACTATCTGTAACTAAATAATACAGATTTGTTCTGTCCAGCATCACTGAATAATGAACTTTTCAAAGCCTAACTAATCCACTGCCATAGTTCCTGAAAGAAAGGGTACAATGAGTAGCAAATGCATCTACAGTATTTATGGGTGTTGTGCTAGGGGACCCCCAGACCAACACTAAATCAAGTGGAAGAACCTTGCATTTCCATCCTCAAAGACGTTCTGATCCTTAAAGTCATGCTGCAAAATACCCAATCAAATTATGCTGACTTCCAGACCTGGGTGCACGAAACCACCCACAAGAAAATGGCAGGGGATGCTGACATACAGTACAATAAACAGCTCTGCTGTTGCAAAACAAGACCAGGGTTACATAGGCTGCCATTATGCAGTGTGGGTCTGAACTGTTGAATCACAGCTCTAAAGTAGCCCTGCATGACAATTATGTGCACCAGTATCTGAAGTCTGCACTCTGTGGTAAATGATTTCAAAACAACAATTCTTCCTAGTCCACTTTCGATTTGTGGGTAAAGAAGCAAAAAGCTATATCATCAGAGAATTGTGCACCAAGGGGGAAAGGGATAAGGAACATGAGGGCATTAGTCCTTTTTGAAAACCTTTTGAATGTGCAGTTTATTCTGATATCTTTACCAACAGTGTAATATGTGGGAAGACAGTCCTCTTGCAGGTGTATATATATAAGGTCTAACAGAATGTACAGTAGATTATAAAGAAATGGAAAGGGAATAGGTTTCATTTATTTTATTTTTGTCTGAACTCATTTTTCTGTTTAGACAAGTAATGCACATAAACTACCGTTTTAAACAAAAAAAAACATAGTAATAACATACAACTGTGGATGAATACAAATTTATGGATTCAAATTTTTTTAAAAAACTTCCAAGTGTTTCAATAAGATACATCTATGAGATCCAGAATGCACTAAAGGTATTAATTTTTACATTTAATTTGCAGTGCATGTATGATTATCAGATGTGAAGTGTAATGGAATAAGCTGCATATGTACAGTATGAATCCTTAACTCTGTTATCTTTACTCTTTCTTATTCTGTGTAATTTATCAGTACTTGAAACAGTTCCTTTAATGGCAGCATCAATCTGTATCTCATGATAGCACAACAGGGTCATGTATCTTTGTCCTGCTTTTCCAAATTTAGGCAGAAGTCAGCAGTCCTGAACAATGCCTGACTGACAGATTTCTGTACGCGTCTCTATTCATCACACATGAGCAATGCTTCCAGTATGGTAGAACTATCAAGACACATTCATTCTAAACTGTCTTTTTAACAGCATAAAACCTTTAAGTATTTCTTTCAGGTCTTTGTAAGAAATATTGAGCTTGTATATATAAGGCTAGTCATATAAGTACATAGTCATAGTACAAGTCACAATACAGTGACTGTTCTTCCCTTCTAACACATTATACACAACCTAGAACGAAATAACACTTTTTGATTAGACCCTAATCCCTCAGCAATCATTTTCTTGAAATACATTTCAATGGTCACTTAACAATGGATTCTATTCTCTATCACCCAAACCATTAATTAGGTACAGTTCAATTTCAATGTTTAAATAAACTACTTCTTCCAAATCATCCTGCTATGTGAATTTCTCTTCTGAATACAGGTTAAATTGTTCCTGCTTCATATGTCCAGTATGTACAGAAACATTCAGGCAACAATTAGACCACAATATTATTTCTCCTTTGTCATTTTAAATACAAAACACTGAGTACAAAGAACAAAACTGTGGCTTTGCTTTTCAGTGATGCCAAATACTTAAATACTATTCACTACTACCAGAAGACAAAACAGAAGTTCTCACCATTGTTTTGTTTTTAAATGTGACAAAAAAAGTGAGAAGGAGTAGGTTTTTGTTTAAAATAAATTCTAATTTCCATTCACTGGCTACACAGAAGCAGGTTTACCTGTCATCCATTAATAATGGAACATGTAGCACATCATCTCTCAAGACCAACAAAATCCCATTAGTCCAAAGTGAAGGCTGATTTCAGCTATCCCCGATTCCCATTAAAACGCTCCCTGTTCATGCTGGCTCCACTGCCCTCTGCTGTCAGGATACTGGTATACTAACAATTTTGCAGGGTTCTACTCAGATAGCCTTCTCAGTCTCTGACAGTTCACCCTCTAGCTTTCTACAGCAGCAAATTTGCATTACGAATCTGCTGTTTGCTTTTCCACAGATGACTCTCTATTGTGAAAAGCCCTTTTTAGTATTCATTATTCATAGGGAAGTACAGCCTTTAAGGAGTCTCAACACAGTAACCAAAAATCAGTGGCAGAGGAAAAGGCAGTTCGGAGGTTTTAGACGGGTTATCTTTCTGTCAGCACAATGCTGGAGAATGAGAATTAATCAAACCAGCCAATAACTCAAACCTTCACGTGAAACATTAAACATCTGAAATGTAGCCCAAAAATAATGAAACAAGAATTTGAAGTGCAATAAGTAACATTTACCACATTTTTCTGAAGTGTGCAATTTGCCTCTTGCTTTTTTTCCATTAATACTTTCATTTCTGTGGTAGGGGATGCTGCCGCAATTTAATTCTTTTTCATCTTCTCTAGTATTGGACTCTTTCTAGTTTTTAAATATTGCTGACATCACCTGCTTTATAGTCAATGCTGCATCGGAGGATCATGATCACTTTGATCATCAATATTACTGAAGTTAACTAAAGCTGGCGAAAAGCTAAATGTAATACAGAAAAATTATACTTCATAATCACTTTACAATTTGAATGATCTGCATAAATTTTACAGCAATTTGCAAGGGCATTATTGTTTGCAAGTATTAACAATAACAACACAAAGACTCTATTTCACTTTTTTTTTATAAAGCAGCAGGACGCTCATATCCAGTCGGTGGGAACTATTATCACTTCTCTTGCTCCTTCAGCCCTTTTAAAAGGATGAAAGTATCTCTGTGGGACAAGAACTCTGTACTTACACACGTGAAGAGCACAAGCAATAAGCATCAATGCTGAACCAACAGAAGCAATGTGCAAAGGGCTGCCTTCTTTTTCAGTTTGACTGACGCTCACTGTCATAAAGAGATGATGTTAACATCCGTGACAGGTGTGTTAAATTTTAGTGTGGTTAGATCTAATGTCTCACTCCTTGCTGAGTATGCTCCAACATTCACATTATTCAGCATTGTTTTCTTCTTCCTTTAACAGTTTAACATTTTCAGACAGGCAACAAAAATTGCCTAAAAGACAAAAGGATTTATTTAAATCGGTATGCTTTTTTTTTTTCAAAAAAAGGAAACAAGATTTTTGCAGGAAAGGAAATGCATAAGGTGGTTAATGGACATCAAAAATAGTATTTGTTTTCCTCATTTTCAGTATTGTTATAGGTCTACCTACCAAAGTAAGAGAACAGTAAAAGAATAAGCCAAATAATCTAAAATGTCTCAAGTATGTTTTTTTATATTTAGCATTTAGTTGCACTGGGTTATGTGTTGATCCTTTGCTACACCATCCTCTTAAAAATACTTTCCAGAAATGTAATTGGAGTATGAGCTGGGTTATAAGATGTTCTATGGTATCACAGTTAGACTACATTCTGCTGCCAATAACAAGCACAGTGGCAGCAAAGCACCATGTTAAAACTGCACGATGTTTTGTGTTAATTACTAGTCACAGCATAGGGCAGATTTCAAAGCTGTATCCAGTTTATCCTCTGTTCATAAAACATGCTCCTGGGGTCTTTCAAGGAAAGATTTCAGTGTTACGTTTAGTGGAGGAGTGGTTAGGGCTCTGGACTCATAACGAAGGTTGTGGAGCATGGCTGCTATGCACACTTCACCCAAATTTCTCCCGCAAAATGCCTGGCTGTATGAATGTACCAATGTACATAGCACATATTTTAAAAAATGAGGAAGCCTACATTACATTAGGGGCGGACCTGTGGCTCTGTGCCTAAGGATCTGCGCCTGTGGCTGGAAGGTTGCCGGTTCGTATCCCACGGCCAGCAGAGGAATCCTACTCCGTTGGGCCCCTGAGCAAGGACCTTAACCCCATCTGCTCCAGGGGCGCAGTATAAATGGCTGACCCTGCGCCCTGACCTCAAGCTTCTCACTCCCTATCTGTGTGTCTCATGGAGAGCAAGTTCGGATATGCAAAAAGACAAATTCCTAATCCAAGAAATTGTATATGGCCAATAAAGTGATCTTATTAAGAACCTTTCTAATTAAAGCCTATAAAAGACTATTTACAGTAAGGCTTGTGCCGTATGTTGTTGTATACTGCATATGTAACAGTAATTGATTAACAATATCAACACTGCAAAGTAAAATACCTATTGCTTCAGAAGAACTGGTAGAGCTTTATTCAGTTCTGAAAGGAAAAAGAACAGACACAACGTTTCTTCAGCATGGAATAAACCTTTACCTGTTCCTTTGCACCCACACATGCTGACACAACTACCTATTTTAATTATTGCTTCAGAAGTCAAATCACAATAATGGGTTAAACTCTTAGCACAGCTTTAAAATAAGTGACTTCTTCTATACAGGGTACACAAACATTCTCTATAATCTGTAAATCTAAATCTGAATAAAGGAGCTAAGAGGAAAGTGAAACAATCACGAGAGAAATTAAATGTATGTACACCAGAGCATCAAAACTACAGGCACTAAAAAATAAAAATGATACTGTCAGGAATGGATAATGATCAAAAACAACTATGAGCATATTAGATAAATCATTTTGGGTTAGTATTCTAATTCCTGCGATATGAACAACTGGGATTTGAATACTTTTAAAATACTGGTAGAATTTTTGGTTCTCCAGTTACTGTATATCTGCTTCATTCCTGGTAGTGTCTGAATTGCTATTATAAAATGCAATGAATGTACCGATGGCCAAACCCTGCAGCACATATGCATAGGCTTCACAGCCCAACTCATTGAGGAACAAATCAATAAAGTCATCCATCAAGTAACACATGTAGGGAAATCTGTGGAGTCTGAAGGTAAAAACAACAGGCTGCTGATATATCCCAGCCCATGCACCAGATTAGTTACAACTTGGAGAGAATGGGCAGAAAACTACACATCCCAGGACACCATGCAACAACAGTGAGCTGTGGAGTTGATGAATCATGTGACTCACAGCAGGATACATAAAATGACATCACAGACAGAAGGCACAGAGAAATTCTGAAATAGCTATATTTAACAAGGGAAACAATTCAATTATAGAAGGAAAGAAATCCTTGGGTTCACTTTTTGCCTGGTTTTGGGTTTCATAAAAGCAATTTACCATAAAAGATATTTAGAAATGAAAGGGAAAATGTGGTTAGCACTACTGCTTTATACCACTAGAGCCCTGGGTAAAATTCCAGCTTGGGCTGGTTAGTGTTTGCATGTTCACATGGAGTTTTTGGCAGTTTCTCTGGACACTTAGCCTGACCTGTAGGTTAGGATGGATTGACTTTTCAAAAATTGTCCCTTTCTGGAATATTAGGGGATATCATAACTGGAAAATTGTTCCTTCTGCAACTAAAACTGTCTGTAGGCCTACAGAGTGAAATAGAACCAACTGAGTTAAATGAGCCAAATGTCCTTCTCTCCTCTGTGGCCTTTTTAATGTTGTTGTTTATTATGATTTCTTGTGCAAAGCAAAAATAAAAGTGCCCAAATATGCAATAAAAAAGGAAATAACTGATAGTAAATTCATGTAGTAATTGTAGAAAATTATTACTACATACATTTTGCAACAGCCAAAGCAAAGTTGCAAGTTTAACGTTAGAAATATGTAATCGAAAAAAGAACAGTAAGTCCTTTGTCAAAGATAACTTATAATTTAAAATTAATAATACAATAATTTATACAATAAAAGGGAAATAACTTGATGAATTAATATATCACCTTGATGCTGACCAAACATAAAAATGAAAACAATCTGAGTACAAAAGTCATAAACATAATAAATATAGAATGCAAAAGGCAGACATGTTAAACAATATTAATTCTCAAATTGTACTGGTGGATGTTTAAGGTAATAAATACATTTATTTGAATTCAGACCAGGATAATGATAAGGGGTGAATGCTCTAACTGGAGCTACAGTACGAAAATAGTGATGCACCACAGGGATCAGTATTAGGACCACTGTCATTCCTAGATTACATCAATTATCTAGACTTGTAAAGTAGAAAAGTTTAGTAAATTAAACAAGCTTGCAGATTATACCAAAGGAATAATTTTAATAACGGATTGGCATGAATTTAGGACGTTGTAATAGATTCAAAAGGGCTTAGACTAAATTTAATGCAGACAAGTGTAGGGTGTTGAACCCATGTAATAGAAACTATCAGCATAAAATGGATAAACTCAGTTTGAAGCAGTTGCTTGTCAAAAAAAGTTTTTTATATACTGACAATTTACTTCTCAATCTAGACAATATAGGACAATGTAATAAAGGTGACAAAAATGCTAGAAAAAATAAAAGTAGAGAATATGAATCAAAGGATAGTGTTCAAATAGTATGATTCACTAGTTGTACTTCATTTAGAATGCTATGTATAATTTTAGTCACCATGTTACAAAAAATATTGCTGTTCTGTAGTTATTATAGAGCAGATCAAGCAGATACATTCCAGGGCTTACAAAAATATCCTACATTGAGAGCTTTAAAGAAAATAATCTTTTTGGAGGACCTGTGATGGGCTCCGATTCAAATCTTCCAAAACCTTAAGCAGAAATTACAAGGAAGTGCATTTAAGCTTGAGAATACTTCTTGACACAAAGTCTGGATGGAATGGAAATAGTCATGTTCTCAAAACTGACGCCCTTCTTTCAGGAAACAGCTGGATACGATCAAACAGCTACTAGCAAACAAACGAGCAAGATGAGACAAACGGCCTCATTTTGACTGAAAGCCTTCTCGTGTTCTTGTGTATTGAATGCAACAGTTGCTGACTGTTGAAAAGAACCAATGGTTTGCGGTGGTAGCTCTAATTGTTGGTTCACACCCCGGATGGCTTTGAAGAGAGCTCTCTTCTCTTCAAAGCCACTCAGCCACTTAGGCAAGAGAGTTGTAAAATTAAATTAATCAAAAGATCAAAGGATGACATCACACAAACGTTGTTAATAGAGAAAATACAGCCAGATAGAACAAATGTAATGACATACCTGCTCAAATCTGTATAAACCATACACTGTATGTATTTAAAGTAATTTATTCACTGACTGAAAAAAAGGAGTATGCATTGTATACAGTATGCCTTGTAAGTCAGAAACTATCCTGACAAAGTATAAAATGTAAATACAGCATTAATGCAATTCATTATATTCTGTATTTTAGATTTTAAAACATATTTCAAAAATCCTTAATAGTGATATCAATTATATTTGTACATGAAGATGAAATCTTGTTAATTTTTGTAAGAATGTTTAATGCAAGCAAATCAGTAGTAAAAAAAAAAAACTCTACCTACATCTGGTGGTAAAATGTTTGAATAAAAGAGAAAGATTGTTAGGTTAGACCAGAATCAAAGAAACAACATCAACCGTCCAGGCAAGAAATCAAATGATAAAGTTCAATATACCATACCACCAGCGTCTCAAGACAATACATAAATCATTGTGATACAATATGGCAAAATGTACACCATTAACCCTCCTGAGTTATTTGACAACACCCTATATAGTCTGATTAGTCAAATGTGGATTTCTCCTCCACCCAAACAGTGAGTAAAGTTTTCTCTTGTGATAAATAGAAGCAGTACACAACGGGTAATTGACAGTATCGTCATACCTAGCATTAGATAAGGTGGCAACTTGCTTGAGTTAGTCAGTAAAAAGATAGGAAACATCAACGAATTAAAATAAGATATACAGTATTAGAGATTGAAATGACACCTACAGTAGCAATTATAGGCACACAAGACGTAGTTTTCCATTTCACCAAATCAGATATATCCAAACTTACTGTATACAGGATAGAACAGGATATAATTGAAAATCTGGCTTTCAGCTTAACGTTATGGTTGATGCCTAAAATCTGGGTGGTGGCTCCATTGACAACATGGTTTTATTGATATGCTATCGTAGTCTTGTTTATAAATAATTTAAGAAACTTACTAGAATTTCAAGATACTGAATATTGTGTTTTTTGTTTTCAATTAGCATTTCAAATACTTTTTCCAAGTTTAGCGATAACAGTTTACTAACAACTTGAGAAAACACCCCCCTGGGGAAGTGGTTTTCTTTTACAAAAACAGTGTTTGGCTTTGTTCTCAGTCCCTTATTTAAACTGCGACTATTTCCAAAAGAATCGCTGTTTATAATAAGTCATGAAAAAGTGCAAGGTCTCATTCTGCATTTTAGCATGCGCTCATAATGACGCAAAGACTCGGCAAAATAGAGAAATCCTTCTGAACTCAGTGATGAAAGTAAGTACAGAAGAGGATAAGTAGGTGTTGTCATACAGCATCAGCATCCCTTCAAGTGTCTCTTCTGCGGCTGCCTTTGTCCTTAATGTCGTCTCCAAGGGCCTTGCTTTGAGCCTTTTCTGTCACTCTATGTCAAACGCACTTTTTTTTAAAAAAAGGAGAAAAACACATTTAAACTGCCTATAGCACTGAACTTGTGTAATACTCTGAAGCTTCATTTTGATGAGTCCTTATTAGGAATAAGAGTAGGCAGGGTTGAATATGACCCGTTCACAACTAATATACTGGTTAAAATGTTATAACAGGGATGCAATTGGTTGGGTCTGCATTTGTCGCTGACTGGGTTCACCTGAAAAATAATTTTAAAAGTCAATAAATCATTGCTCATTATATTTGGCCCTTCTGCCCTTTTTGTGCATGTGGAAAGTTCCAAGTCCATACGGTGATAATTTATTCTGCAAAGCCACAAGAGGATAGAGCAATTCACTTTGCATTATCTCAGTTGAAATACTGAAAATAACCATTAGATGCTGTTGTAGGCCAGAAGCACTACTTTTCTTTTCAATATTGTGATTATTTCTTTAAGTGTATGTTCAGGGAGCTACCTAGCAATATGACCTTTAAAATTCAACCCCTGTAGACTAACAATGACATTTTAATCTCAGCTCCTCAGTATCTGGGATGTAAATGCACACATAGGCAAGATGTGAGGAGCAGTAAAAGACCACAAGGTGACATTGGATTATCTAGAGAAATAATGTGTCATTTAGTGGTTTATTAGTTTCCCTGAACATGGCCTGTAGAAATTCTCTTGGCTCTCAGTGCCAAGCCTGTTCTGCTGCTTTTTTGTATTTTGCACTGAAGAATAAGAAAAAAAGACATCTTGACTCAGTTGATCAGAGAGTATGAATGGCAGTATTTGTTGAAACAGATCATCTTATTCAAACCGAGTATTTTCTGAGGGTTCAGTCTAAGGAAATGCATGTAAGTCCATGAAAACATTTCCACATTTTAGCAAAGCTCTACAATGAGAAATTAAGATTGTGCCCTGCAGATCTGCTCATAATCTCGATGAAATAGGAACAAAAAAAATCACATTACAAAGATTCATAGATTGGATAATGCTTAAAAAGTATGAAAATGTTATACTGAATTCTTAATAGCTTTGCTCAGAGCAAATCCATATTTATCAGAAATCACTTAGGTAATGTCAAACGGTCATTGTCAGCACTTTCTATTCTCAAGATGTAAGTTTGTGACAAAAACCTCTAACTGTTGCACTCGCATTTACTGTTGCTTCCCAGACAACTTATTTTACATTCCATGGTGACAAAAGCAGCATACTGTATTAAAATCCCAGGGCGTTTCTCTAAAAGAATAGGTGTAACCCCGGGATCCTGGTCAAATTTTCCCATTGGCCCTTACCGATCATGGCCTCCTAATAATCCCCATTTATGAACTGGCTTCATCACTCTGTTCTCCTCCCCACTGATAGCTGGTATGTGGAGAGTGGACTGGCGCACTATGGCTGCCATCGCATCATCCAGGTGGGGCTGCACATTGGTGGTGGTGGAGGGGAGTCCCCATTACCTGTCAAGCGCTTTGAGTGGAGTGTCCAGAAAAGTGCTATATAAGTGCAAGGAATTATTATTAATTAAAATACACTGTGGCTTCTTCCTGACAAAGATGCCACTATACCAGTAGTCTTACTGTATATTTCTTAAAAAAGAAAACTACAGTGGGAAGTGGTACTGCAGAGTCAGTTATTTCATAATCTACCCCTCTTCCAAATTGAGGAGGTCAATGATCATTTGCCTGCGGTCTTCAGAGAGCTTTGGGACTGTAACCATGATGATGAATGTTGCTGCTGAATGTCTGCTGTGTTTTACATCCAGGGAAACAAGAAATCTTTAGAGGCCTCTATATAGTTCCATTGTCTTCCCAAGAAGCAGAATATAGATTTTGTTTAGTTAAATATTATGGAAAGGAATATTTTCTGGGGTTTATTTGCAACAGATATGAGTCACTGTAATGATCTGTACAATATTAATTGTACATTAACATTAATTAAAGTATAATGTTTAGATTACTGTTAAGCAATATTCATTATCCAATATGAAACGTGTTTTATGTTTTTTGCTTCTGTTTCACTGGGAGCATGAATACATTTGAGAATATATTAATGAATATGCCACCCCTCCAAGAACTATAAAAAAATTGGTCAGGCCACTCCAAGCTGTATTTATAGCTGTAATAAGTCATGGGCATAAATTCCACTCTAAAGGGGCTTGCAAAAGTATTTAGAACTTTGCATAATAGTGCTGCATTTTTTAGTTTGCAGTTATGACACTCTGAACTAGCAATCAGTATTTGTTATATACACATACACTCATATACACAATTTACTCTGCATATTCAAAGTAAATACAAAAAGACATAAGTAAATAGATAATATTAAAGAAAAATGGAAAAATAATTATCACATAAGTATTCAAATCCCTAGCTATGGCATACCTAAATAGATTTAGGTGCATGAAATTACTATAACAAGCTAACCAATTACTTAAATGGCCTCTGTGTGCAAATGTAGTGCTTGTTGTGATTTGAGAGTAATAATTCCTCTCTGCCAGGTTGCTTGGTCAGGTTGTGAATTGCAAGTACAGATTCAACCTTGCGTTGAAAAAGAAGCTTTCAAAGCAAGACAAGGATAAAGTCATTGAAAAGCTCTGATCATGAGAAGGTACAAAAAACAAAGAAGGTGCGTTATGCCTCTCAGACACTGTCTAGATCAGGCAGCCAGGCAAGAAGGTCAGGGATGCCACTGTGAGGCCTACAACAAGCCAATACAACACAACATACTGTATCTCACACTCAGCACTATCCCAGAAAAAAAAGTTCTACTACAAAATTAAGACTGGAGTGAAAAATGTACTTTTTTGTAGGGATCTGGACCTAAATCACATGACCAAAGGTACACTCCAATAGTGTAAAAATAAGACAATGAATGTTTTTAAGTGGCCCAGTCAAAATCCTGACTTAAATCATATTGAGAATCTTTAAAACGGCAACATTACAGGTCACACAACTGAAGACGTTTTATCTGCCAAAACAGTTTCTACTTTCTACTTCTCAGTGCAGAATTAACCTTTACTCGTTCCTCGGTAGCCAATACATGTGGATGCAACTCCATACTTGAACATCTTCATACCAGACTTATTCTGAGATTAACGGTCTCTTATTTATTTATTAATTTTAAACGCTCACTTTTAAGAGGACATCTGTTATGTTATTTCATACCACAGACATTTGTTTAATGGTTTTAAATACAGTATGTTGGCAGCTCCCACATGGCTCACACTGTAAAACTGTTTTTGGATTGCAGAAAGAGACTTAAGTCCAAACATCAGTGGTTAGAATCCAGGCTATTCCATTAGCTGACCATAACCAAAATTCCCCAAACAGTGAATCAGAACTGATATAGTGCTGTTTGTGATAGGAGGAGCTCAAGGCCAAACAGGGTCAGTTAATGTGACTTGCCCAGGGCCTGTGAGCTTGCACTCACATTAGTTAGAACCACATCTCTTCTCTAGTTGATGTGGACACAGTGGGACCTGCAATGTTCAGGACTGTAGATCACAGCAAGTTATTTTGAAGAAAAGCACACATGGTCTACATTGTATGAAGTGGGTCATAAAACTAAAGCTAATTTGATTAATAATCAGCAATTCCAAACTGGCAGTGTATAAAATGAAAAATAATTGCAGTTCGGAATTTTTTAGAAACTTTCCACTGTAATTAAAAGCATCTCCTAGCATAGTAAATATTCAGAAAAGGGATTCCCAGAGTGTCAGACTAGTGAAAAATAGTACAATTTGTTCAGAATTCTTCTAAATTGTGCCACAATGTCATAGTTTGAAATCAGAATCAGTGCATGGTTATAATAGGAACCATGGGCACTGAGGCCTAAGCCAGCGTGTTCCCTTTTGATAAACATTATTTTTAGACGGATGTCTGGGTGACAGAGCTTTGACTGTTGTGGAACAGTGACATGAAGAGCTATAGCTAAAATCGAAGCTGAAGTCACTGATAGTCTGAGGTCCCTTTAGGAAAAAAGATTTTCCCGGGTCATAGAGAGCTGAAGAAAATGATCTGTCATGTTGTAGCTTTCAAAGGCTTTTGATTTAATTTTAACTGTAATACATTAATCAGTTAAGGTGTTATACCCAAGGTGTATATATATATAGTATGATAAATACTGTATAAAAACTCCTATATTATCGTTTTATTGCCTTTTGCTATGCATCAGGATTCACTTGCTGGACATTTATTATTTTTATGTTGTTTTAAAGACCTTCATGATGTGGGTTGATTATTTGAAAGAACATTTATGTTGCTAATACTGTCTTATATCACATTAAATCAGCATCAGCCATAGGACAAGACAATCACAATCTTTGCCGAGGGATACAAAAGGAAGACTTCAATTAAAGCAAAAATGCAGTCTGCTCAACAAAGTCAAATCGATTCCATTATCTTTTCTTGCCTTCATTACTTATTAATATTGTCAGCTCCCCTACAAGCAAAGCTTATTTCTCTCAAAAGTCCCCTTCATCTGGCAGCATCTCACGATTCAAATGGAGTTTCAGAACAACTTGTTATTTTTTCTGTCAAGCTTTAGAGGGTCATTCCAGTCAGAGCTTGATTATTTTATAAAGGAAAAGGCAACAGGGCTGTGTTTCATTTCTACTGTGAAACTGTACCACTGTTCGAGGAAAAATAAGGATAAGTGCAACATAGATTATAATAGCATAAAATGGTGTGGCATACAGGGGCTGCAGAAGTTTTCAGGCCCCCTGAAAAGTTTTCAAAATGTTCTTACCATGTTTGAAATCATGACACTTTCAAACAGGACTTCCATCTATCCATTCATTAATTTTCTAACCACTTCTTCCAGTTCAGGGTCTTGGTGAGCCAGAGAAAACAACTTGACAAGCTACAGGACGAGGCAGAGTACACCCTGGATGGGATGCCATGCATACACACTCACACCAGGGTCAATTTTCCCAAAAGCCAATTAACCTACAGATGCAGCCATCTAGAATGCGCAAAGTGTCAGTAGATACTGTATACCACGGTAGGCAGTGTGCTGCCTCATGCTTTTTTTATTTTTTAGAATAATCTGATGCAGGACTGTTGAGATTTGCACCACTCAAAACATTTTAATATTTTACTTGCACTTGTAAAACAGTAGTGTAAATACTTTCATCTTGATTAAGGTAGTCTGCAAGAACGATTCTAATACTGTAGCTAATGTACAACATGGATATCTGTGGATATTCACAGAAGTCGTTAAGGTGTGTTGGAGGTCAGGAAATGTTGGGGTTTTTTTTGTCCACATATCTCATTTTTCTTTGTCCCCTCATGTCAGAGGTCATAGTTCAAATACATAATAAGGTGGGACCTTCAGGGCTATGGAAGCCTATTACCGTCACAAAGGAAAAAATAGTGTTTAAACGAGATAACACTGCCAAATATCAAAACATTGCAAAATAAAAAAGAAAAAAGAGCCTTGATGTTTTAGAAGTACTCATATAATTTATGTTTGTTCAGTCATATGTTGTTCATTGTTTTTAATTTTGACTCCAAATTTCCAAATAAATTTCCAAATTTGAAAACGTAGTCACAACAAACACATCAAAACTTTCCAAAAATAACAGCAGCAAATGAGAGTTAAATAATTTGATGCAGAAAATGTTTTTGAAGAAGGAGGAACACTGTTTTGTACTTTTTTTCTTTTCATCTATCACTACCGGCTATATAAATATATCCGATTTCTATTCATAAACTAATATTTTAATAACTTTAGGAAATATTATATTCTGGTGATTTTTTATTTTCAGCAACCAAAATTTCCTTTTATTGGGCTTAAAGAAGACTTCCAATACATGAATGCTACAGTACTGTACATAGAAATAGCATATACTGTATAGTGGTCTAAAGTGAGAGATCCTGGCTCCATTTATGGAATGTAATTGCCATTTCAGAACAAAAAACTGTATAGCCATGATACATTTTAAAATGGTATACAGGCTACATATTTTATATAACATATAAAATATGCTGGATTTTCAAGAAATTTATATCCAACTGAGATGACACAACAATACTGGTATACACCAAAGCATGGTGTAATAAGGCATGTTGTAAAAAGTTTACACTGCATAATCAGCATAGACTTCCCAAAATCCTAAATTATATTTTTCAAGTGTACACCTTAGTCTTTAAATCGCCAAAGGTCAGTAAAGATCAGCAATGAAAAACCAAGAAAAGGAAGTCTTCATCCTCCAAAGACGACACATCCCCAAAAACCATTCTCACCCACTAAGAAAATAGTGTTGTCCATATCCAAAAACTTTCAATTTGAACTAGTAACGCCATTTCATTCCACTGTTCCAGTATTCAATATTTTGAGTTATTCGGGGTCTTATTTTATTGGTTCCTTGACAGCAATCGCTCCATGGAGACCTGTGGCAACAACAGAGCTAGAAGAGATATTAACATTCACATGGTTTGCCATTTCAGGTGACAGCGTGGCTTTCATCCATCCCACATACTCAGTCACTTCAAAATGTTCCTCTCACTTTCATGTAGCCACCCTTTCTTTGAAACATTATCCTACTAAAGCTGTATTTTGCAAACATTTTCACTAATCTATTTCTTACATAAGAGCATTAAAGAATAAATAAACTATATAAACTATTTTTCTGCATTTAAATGTATTAACTACTGTTTCCACTTTAATTTGATAAAGCATTCATTTAAAGAGTTTTATTAGTGTTATGTATTAGGAAGGAACAAGTAAAGACTAACTCTATGCTTTGGAAAGCTTTGGCAAACTCGGGGTTAGGTCTGTAATATTGGTGTGCTTGTATTTCTATTTTTCAGCTTGTAATTGTAATTTTGGCAGCCAAAGCACAGTGACATAGCTCCCCACTTGACAACTATGCATAGGAATACAGATCATACATTCTTATTCATAGTTATTACATATTAATAATATTTTAAAAACTAAATAAATGACGCATCCTTCCAAATCAAAATAAACAGTTGCTTAATATTACCATTTCTTGTGAATACTTTAATTTCACACCTTTCTTGAACTGCAGAAGCCCTGACTGGTTTCGACATTACTGGTAATTCAAAATAATTATGAAAATGCATTATGCACTAAGAAAAGTAGTGTTAGAGCACCAGAAAGCATTAATGATGACAAAACAGGTAATACAGAAAAACAAAGGTAGTCAGTCTCAAGGCATGCCATACCTAGAAATAACTCAATAGCTCATTGGTGTTATTTGAAATAAATGATTTGATGCCATGAAAACAAATGACCGTGTAGGACGAGTTGACAGCAGTCTTAAGTCTCCAGCCTTACCTCAGTTATTTTCTTACACAGTTCTTAACCAAATAAGAACACATATGACAATGCTGTATGTTTTTTTAAAGTTCATAATTTAGATGAGATGACATAATACTTTATGCCTGTCAGAGCATCAATTGCTATTTGTTATGAGCAGACATTTTTCACATTCAAGCACAGTAAGCATTAATTAGGGCAATTCTCTTATCCTTGATAAACCTTTTCATTTAAAAAAACTAGCTTGCCAGTTCTTTCAACCATGTCTTCATAGCAAGCAAGTTGTTCTGATGTCCAGCTACACGACTGAAAAAAGTTTAGTGGAACACCCACAAAATCCTGGGCCCAAAGATTTCAAAGGTTAAGAAAAAGATAACTTCTAAAAAAACAACAGTATATTGGCAAATTATCCACTGAAAGCTTTTTTACTGAAGAATCCCCAGTCCATCAGGCTTTACAAAAGAACATTAAAAAGCATTGTGAGGATCACAGTACTAAACATGATGTACATCTCTATGTGGAGAAAACTCATAGCCACATTATGTTGTGGGCAAATGCTGTAAATGCTGCTGCAGATGTACAGTATGGACAGCATATGAAGTTTTTCACTTTACAGTCGTGTATAGTTACTTTTCAGTGCAAGTAGGTCTGCAACATCATAGATCAAACCGTTATCAAAGTTAAATGATGTCTGGACATGCACAGAATAAAAATACTTTATGCCATAGTTTCTATAACTCTGTAGCTCATGCAGTTATATTTTAACATTTTCCAAGCTGGTGCATTCACAAGAGCCTTACAGAGCCTTAAAATATTAAAGTATAGCTTTTACTCTGCTTGAGAATGCAGTAAACTGTCTCCAGTATTTGCTCACTGAAGCTGTGGTAATACTGAACTTGGTCATGCATTTATTTGGCAGACTTTCAGGCCTTAACTTTTTTAAAACATTTTTGTTTTACATTCAGATTTATTTATTTGGAATCACTTCATCTGATGGGAATGCTAGAGCGATCTCGGCAACAAACTTTGCTCAAAGACACAGTACCAGTGTCCCTACCTGCTATTTGATCCCTCAACCCTCCTATCAGAAGGTTACTAAAGTATACTACTGTACACTGCCACAATTTTAGGCAGTGCTTATCTTAAAGTGAACATCTGAGAAGGGTATACTGTATAATATGGAAAACAAATCTAACACATAAATCAAAAGAAATGAGTATCAAGAACAAGTATATAAGTATATTTTTGTATATTATACCGATATTCTGCAAACATAACGGTTTTCTTCAAACCCAGAAAAGTATATGCAGCCAATAAAACACTTTGACAACAAGAGTGGATATGACAAATACACATTTCAGATAGACGTCAAATGCATGGAAAAAACACTTTATTTCAGATTTTAGGCACTGGGGGAAAACGATAGAGGACTGGTAACAAAATCAATCTAAATCTGAAGCGGTTTAGAGACAAAAAAATTAACATTTTATCTCTGCAACTGGATGAGTCTTGATTTAAATTTAAATGTGGACAAGTTTCTCGCATCTTGTGGCATATTGCTGTAGTCAGATGGAAGAAGAGGGAGAGCCGCAGAGATCTGGAGAAGAACCGAGGGAGAGCAGGTGTTGAGCAATGTGAGGTAACTCAGAATGAAAAGGCGCGGGCAAGCATGAAGGACTGCCAGTGCAGAAGGCAAGAAACCAAAGCAGTGACCAGTGACCTCCAGGCAAGCCACTAGGACAGAGAGAATGACACCAGAAACAAGCCACACTAAGAGAAAAGGATATTTTAGAGTGCATTAAAAAAGGTCATCATCAAAAAGCAGCCAGTCCAAGATATAGTAGATACAATAGTCCAAATTCACCAAAAGATAATCCTAAAGGGTATGTTTTTCCTTAGGTTTGGAGTTACTTTTTCCAACCATTAATAAGACACTGGGTGAGCTCAAGTTTTTTTTTATAATTTGATGTGCAACATGGCCAAAACAATAAAGGTTCTATTACTGTGCATGATGATTAGACATATTTTAGATTGAAAAGTAAAGTCTTGATATTTAGGGTAGGATTAGCTTTTCTTTCTATAATCCATCAAACTAGGATCTCCACTTCTACCAGCACAGACGGAAAAGGCAAAAACATGCCCTTGAAAGAGTTAACTGTGTCTTTTCAGCCTGTAAATCCTACAGTGCAAACAGCAGTTGGATGAATGACACAACTCCTGCCGACAACATCATGCCAGCTCACAGGAGCCCAAGAAACCACGAGAAAATGGGATACTCTGTCTGAGTCACACTTTTACACAACCTCGCCTGCATTCAAACAACTGTGTTCCACCACTTGGGGAATCTCAGCTAGAGTCATGTGACCAAGCAGAACAGATTTAATGCAGCAATGTCTGACTACAGGAATCAACCTGCAGCCAAAACAAAAACCAAGAACATGGAAGAGGGGTGTTTAAAAAAGTTTAGCGGTTTATGTGCATTATTGAAAGGTGGATTTTGAGAAGGACAGTAATTGCTGTCAATTTCTATATACAGCTTTCAGTGTTCCACTTTTCAGGGTATGACTGAGGCTGATTATTTCCACTTCAGATACTCAGATCCAAATATCCCTAGGTAAAATGTGAAAAAAAAAACTCTGGTACCTAATCATTCATATACTGTTATGTTGTATCCGATGGATTGTGTTTTTGAAGTGTGTATGTCTCAGCAAAAAAAAAGAAAAATACGAAATTATTCCATCATTCAAACTTAAGACTCTCGATACAGCACCTGTGATTTACCTGCTGCTCTACAGGATCTGCTGAAAGGTCCAAATGTCTACAGACATAATCTGTTTCAACAACCCTGCCAAACGCCGCAGGAGTTTTTACACAGCCCTCAGTAAAAATTTGGCATACTGTTTTTGTCACCATCTGAGGGGAGAATCACCTGATTGACTGGCACTGTTCTGGTTGACCTTGTGTTTATTTTTAAAATATCCAACATCAAATTTATAATTTGTTTTTCAGAGGAACATATAATTTGTTTAGGGCATTAAGGTATAGCCTATCTAGAATAGCAAAATTTTGGTTTTAAACACAAGCTAATATGCATCATTCCTTTAGGTAACTTTTTATCACTGTTTTCAGTTGTATATTATAGTTTTTTGTGCAAAGTACTGAGCCTGTGAAAGTGAAAACCTCTATTGCAGTTTAATATTATATTATTTAATATATAGCATTTACAGGGCCCAAATAATAATTTTCTTATATTAATCTAATAATATTGCATTATATTATTATAATATTTACAGGACCCAAATGATAATATACTAAAGGTACAAAAAGAAATGATATCTATAACATCACATTATACTGTAGCTTACAGGAATAATTTAAAAAGCAAAAAGGGTACATTCAAATTGGTTCTAGTAAGTTAGTGTCTGATTCTTGTATCTCCACATTTACTGCCTTTGATTTTCTTTTTAAAAAATGGGTTTTTAACATTTATGTTACAATTATACATACTGTATAGTTCAATTTTCATGTTTGTATTTGAAGACAACAAATTCCATTTTGTTGTTTCCTATATCACCATAAAACACATTTTCAAACCCTGACCCACAAGCACTTGTCACACATTTGTAAGAAACTACAAAGTAAATTCATTATCCCACAGTAACATGATAAACAAGGGAGAACACAAAGAATGGAAAGAACTGAAGATGTCTCCCAAGTCTGTATGAGTCTCAGACAAAATCAGTCCAGGACTAATAATGTTGCTGTTGAAATCATCACAATATCCGACTGCTGAGTGACAGGTACGAAGATTTTGCATTTCTGTTGGAAACATTGTAACCCTAACCCATGGACAATTCTGCATATCAAAAGTTTCTGCCACATTTTCCCAAAACATTTGAACACCCAGCTCACAAGCCTGCCACCTGAAAATTTAGTAGGGAGTTGTCTCTCATCTCATTCCTAGCGATGAGACATGAGTTCACTTTGACCAAAACAATTCAACGCAGTTAGAGCTCTGTTTCCACCCCTAGAGAAATGACACCACATAGCCTCAGCAGATAAGATTATGGTAAAATATTTTGGAACTCAAAAGGGGTAATGATAATTGATTACATGCCAGATAGAAGTACTGTACAACCCCAGATAATCGAGTACAACCCCAGTTTTGTAAGACTCTCAAACTGTAGAAACACAGCAGGGGATGTTGACACCTGATATTCAATCAGTGCATGACTAAAGTATATCCCAGTTCACAAACCTAGAGCTACACAGGCTTTCATTTGTCAGTCTAAGTCTGTAAGTTAAACAGTTAAATATTCCACATTACAGCCCAGACTGAGATGTTAATGGCTATTAGTTGTTCTGACATTAGATCTTTGCATTCCATGGTACACAGACTGATGTTATGGATGTTTTTTAAATATACCATTCACAAGCATTTAAAGGAGCAGTCAGAAGAAAGACATTTATAGGGAACTGGAAGCTTGATGGATAATTAGGCTTACTGAGATGAAGGTTGATTATACTGAGAAACTATCTTGTTTCTAAAAACTTTTAACACAAAGTTATGTGAATGGCCCCTGTACACTGAGCTACTCAGAAGGCTCCAACAAGCTTTTATTTTTCCTGACACTGTTATCCAAAGTGTAGAAATGTGCACCTATTTATATAACATTTTAATGAAGGACAACATTCAGTTGTGTCACATTTTAAGTGTTACCAAGATTACACTACCCACAATATTGATGCCATTGTGATCAACATCATCAGACTAGCAACTGACTGTGAGGAACAAGGTTGGATGAATTTGAAACGGGACAGAGGGAAGTCTTTAAAACATGCCCAAGAAGCCCTAGCACAAAGGATTAAACATAAAATTAAAACTGTAGTAAGGTTCTGAGTCAAATAGCAACCAACACAGAAACACAAATGGTCTAACATATTTAATCTCATTTGTAAACCAGTTCATATATTTAGATCAATCTGAAAGACCTTTCCTACCTTTAGTATTGACAGTCTTTGAAGTAATCTCCAATGACTCCAGAAGTTCTGTGCCAATGTTCTCTAGTTTGATGATGAGTTGCTGGGTCTCTCCATTGAAGAGCTGGACTGACACACTGGTGGAGACCTCTTCTCCAGAGGAAAGCTGCAGGGTGTGGGCAGAGCTAAAGAAGGAGAACCACAAGATAAAGATGAAAGTAAGATTTTGCACAGGTAATAAATGTATGAATATCACTCTGTCAGTAGCAGTGTAAAGCATTAATAGATACCTAATGTTATTAACAGTCTATAAACAATCTATTGATATGCTGTAAATGATGGTATAAATGGTTGAAAAATTACACACCACCCAAAACGATGCACTCTTATAATCAAACTTTATCAAACTTGTGGCTATCTGGAGATAATATTGTAGCTAATGGTGAATATGAATTTAGAAAAGGAAGTTGAAAACTATGAAAAAGTAACAATAGTAATGGATACACATACAGTATGCCATTTAATATGGTGTATTTAGATTGCCAGACATCTTTTGATACAATTCCTCAAAAATTATTGAAATCTCAAATTACAATAAGTAGGCTTTTAGGGAAAAGCAAGTGTTTATACTGAGAAATGGCTGTTAAATAGAAAACATAGGGTACAAATAAGAGGTCAATACTCATAGTGGGTTGATAAAATTGCAGGGATCTGTACTAGGGCCAAAACTCTATTTATGTAATTAATGAAGATGTAGATTCTGTTATAGAAGACTAGACATCTTTCCTGATGATATCAAATTCGGAAAGTTAGCAACCAAACTTAAAACTACCATACCACAGGTGTCTGAATACCTATGCAAGCAGCACATTCAGTTTTTGAATTTCTTTAAGATATCTGCTGATAACTAATTTTCTTATTAAAAGTGTTCCGTCTTTGAGCATGTGAGCTGGCAATAAAAATACGGATTGGAAAAGAATGTGCAGGTATCATTTGTTATCCAGCAGCATTTGAAAACTATTCAAGGGACTGAATACTTACAATATAATGCATTAAATAATGTATCATTCACCCTGTTTTCCCTACACCCTAGAACAATCTGTCTTACAGAGAATTAAGTCTGGTTCAAGTATAATTAAAACATGTTCACGTTTAGCTAAAAAATAATTGCAACAAGTTTTAAGTGTATGTTTTTGCTTGAAATCTATTTGGTCCACCCACAGCAGCACAGATGGGTTTGGCACTTGACCAACTAAGCAGAGCCACGCTAGTGCGGTACAGTAGATGCACAGCAGCCTTTTGTGTGTGCTGTAGTGCACAAAATAACATTTTGCAACTCCCTGTCACAACTACAAAAATTGGCAGCTTTCACCTGCACTAGCACCAGCATTCAGCGCCAGGCTTTTCAAACCAGACAAAGGTCATGAACATAAAGACAGACTTTCAATGACCCGTGTTGGAAACAAGCAGCAAAACACAACGAGGACACATTGTTCATTGTCATTCCATTGTTGGACAGCAGCACCAAATGTATTTGCGCTTAGTACAGCACAAACGTTTTGTATATGTTGCCGAAATGTTACTGCCTGCTGCTCTGTGTATTACCACTGAGAAGCATAAAGGGTTTTATAACTGGCCCCTTGTTTTATTACTGTATGTGATTTGCCTGGGTTTAGTGCCAATGTGCTAAAAACCTGTTCCCTCTACAAGTGACTCAGTATTGCCGTCTCTGCTGTGAACACGTCATGTTAGAAAGTCAGAGAAAAGGAAAAGTTTCACAAGAATTTCAGAAGTAACTGTCTACAGCACACATACAGTACCAATAAGCTCAGGTGGTCAAAGTGAAAGAAAATCTATGATTCTTTGCCTTCACATTTTAAATGAACTGCCAGTATTCAAACCAGTCTCCAGGCTAGGTGTCTGATGACTTATTGTCACTTGGCAAGGTTATTAATGAGAAAGTTTGCCATCAACCTGGGATTTAAAAATAAAGCACGAGCACTCTAGTTTCACAATCTGAAGAGCTGCCTGCTAGACTAACTGATCACTTCAGCCTTACTCATCATGAAATAAGAAGCAGAACCAATTAAGCTCTGACAAAATAAAATTAGGAACAAAGTTTAAGCTTTAAAATTTTAATTAGCTCATCTAAAGGGTTTTCTAAGATTAATGAGATCCATCAGCTGATTAGTCACTCTTTACTTGCTGGGGTTACAGTTACCGATTTTGTCCAATACAAGCAATTTACATTTGTAAATGTAATGTTACACATTTATACAGACTACAAATATTTTATGTGTGCGCTTGTTTCTAACAGAAAGATAAGCAATTCAGAAGTCCAGCAGCAAAGATACTCAATGTGCATCAAATTAAACAGCTAGCAGATGTGAGGTATTAGTAAAATAAAATTGCCAGGGTTATTTGGAAAAACTACATCAAAGAAATCTAGTGCTTATAAAAGCTTCTATATGAAATGTGATTGTGCACACTTATCTGTTAAAACACGCTTCATGCTTTGTTGTTTGTTTTGATTAAATGCTTCTGTGGTGCAATTTAAGGGTTTATTTTATGTCAATACTGTATATTGAGGTACTCATGCGTATTCTAACTATCAGAGGATTTCTATAATAATCTGTCCACCTAGGAGATTTGGTGATAATTGCAGCCCTAGAGATGTCAAGAAAATAAAAGGTATCTCGGATAATCCAAAGTGACTCAGTATTGAAGGAACATTTACAAGACGTCTGAAAATATCTGAAAAGGTAAATTAAAGGGTAAAGTAATATACAGGCTAAAAGAAAAAAAGCAACCTCAGAACTAAATAACTAAAACCATTACAAAAGGTATTTAATTGATCATGTTTTGTCAAGTACACAGTAATTTTTAACAAAAAAAAATTCACAAGTAAAGCAAGAACCTGTAATTAACAGATTATCAAGGATTAATTTGAATTTTTTTTTTCATGTGTGCAAGAATAATTAAAAATGTGTCTTTAAGCCAAAAAACTGTCTATATAAATTATTTTAATGACAGAGCAGAACCGATTTAGATTTCTGCCTGACAGTGATGGATTTAGACATAGTTTAGAGTGGATGAGACTGATAACCCAAAACTGTCCTCATTTGCCACCTCTTGCAGTGTTAATTATTTTTTTTACTTATTTCATTTGTGAGAAAAAATAAACAGGCGGTAATGGTGACGCTTAATGTGGTGTTAATGTAAGCTATTCTTCAAAAGTCAAATATAAATCTGTAAACTGTAACATTTACATGTCATCAAGAACTACACATACATAATTGTCCAGCTCTGCTGAAAGTAGACCCTAGAAATTCATTCTCTATGATTGATCAATTTCAGGCTCTGCAAATCCATATTCAAAAGGGGCAAAAGACAGCATCTTATATTTAATTAATTTTTCAGATAGCAACGTAAATAGAATATTATCAAGAACAAATCGGCTCAAAAACCAAACAGGTACAGATGAACCTCAAGAGCACATACACAAGAACACATGCTTCAGAGTTTTACCGAACAGTTAGGGAATGAAAAAATGGAAATTTGACTGCAACATAGTTAAGAACGAATTAAAGAAGAAACTACTGATAGATGTCAAGAAAGACAATACGTTTTCCTAGAAATTGACTTTAATCTTTCCCTCATCGGCAATAACATCTGCACATACTGTAGGCATCACATAGACAGAGTGTATCACTATCTAATCCTGCATACTCATCATTTCTCATTCAAAAGATCCATTTATCCCTTTGGTCAAGCTCATTCCACAAATTTCCAGTGAAATTGAGGTAAAAAGCTTAAGTGAATACATAGAAAGGTTTTATATTACCGACCCTTTTTTCCATCACCTGAGAATTCTATTTTAAAAAATTGAATAGGACTATTCCTTTTCAAAAATGGCACTACTTGTTATACCTGGGTAACAATGGGAGGCTTTTGATTTACTGAAGCAATTAGAAATTGGAAAAGTAAATCATGAGTTTGCTTAAAAGGACGTCTAGAATCAATAGGACAGAATAACAAGCAGTCGCCGCAATAAGATTCAAAATATAGAGTCACCTCTAAAAATATTTGCACCCTTGATACTGATGAGGAAGTTATATTTTATGCTAAACGACACTGGGACTAGGATTGGAACCAGATACTGTTGTCAGTGAGATGGAAATAGAGCCTTACACCCTTCTAGCAGGTAAATGTGTATACAGAAAAGAACATCATACCTATTCTGAAAATGGTGGTGGATGTCATGGGACTGTTTTGCTTTCACTGGTCCTAGGGCCCTTATTAAGGTTGTTTACAGTACATCACGAACTCTACCAAGTGCCAGGACATACTGTTCTATTGCTTGCCTCTGCATGAAGGTTAAACTTTGCGACACATGGATCTTCCAGCAAGAAAATGATAGCAAGCACACATTAAAATCCACAAAAAAAAAATGGTAACTGACCACAACATCAATATTTTGCAATCAAAATATGCATCACAGGCCATCAAAGTCCCTGGACTTCAGGGATCTGGAACAATTCTCTATAGAAGAACATAATATCCCTCCAAATGTGTTCTCCAATCTCAGAAAACATTATAAAAAAGGCTTTGCTGTTATTCTCGCCAGAGGAGGGTGAACAAAGTACTTAAAACGGTGTGCTAATATTTTTAGAATCCAATTTATAATTTGAGATATGTGAAATTTTGGTTGATTTGATTTGAATTATTAAAAAAGTAAAATATATTCCACGTCAGAAAATTACAATATAGCTCATTATCCCTGTTGTTTATTTTATACAGCCTTTTTTGCTCATTTTTATCAAGGAGACGACTATACAATGCATAATTTATTAATACAATACCTAAACATTCATAGCAATCCATAAGAGATATAATATGCATTTTATGTGAATCGATCGGTTCACATACTGATACGACTGGCTGATCATTCTCTAAAGATTACATGGGCATTAATAACATTAGGATTAACATTTAGATTTGTTATTCGCTACTCTGTAAGTCTCATATAATTAAACACATTAATATTCCCGAAGGCAAGTAAACATTCATTTACTATTGTGATCTAGACGTTTTTAGTTCAGACATGCATGTGGAATAATAGTTTAACTCTCAAAAATATAAGGTGAATATCAAACTTTTACATTTACAAACGCTGCTGGCCAAGCATTTCTGGTCCAGTTTTAACTTCCTTGTGAAGACGGAGCTGGGCTGGGTTCGTCACAGCTTTCGAATCTCCTTCAGCTGGCAGGCCTGCTGCCAGGCATGCCCCAGGGCACACAGAGAGAGGGAAGGCATTGCTTAGCACGGTGCTGAAGACAGCTCCTTGGGGAAGTTTGCTATGTGCTGATCTTTGCTTTTCAAAACAAACTGTGCACGGTGTCTGACTTGCGTCAGGCTGCAATTAGACAGGTGGGGAGAATTTGGTGCGTCCCAGGCTATTCCTGAATACACTCTGATATCCTGGCTGTCGACAAAAAGGTTCAACTGTGTTCATTTTGTTGATCGGCCAAAAATTACAATGCAATCACAAGATTTCTCCCCTTGGTCAGAATTCTGTTTCCATATGGACTCTCCCTCAGCTTGGCATCTTGAAATAAAGTTAAAATTCTAACCTGGATAGTAATGATTGCAGTCATGTGGTTTGCTAAGGTTCGGGTGCATGATGACTATTTTATCACTGTATTTCCTCAGCGTGATGGTAAATCATGGACCACAAACTCTGCCGTCAGCTCTCCTTTAAAAGAAGCTTGCGATCATCTTAAACTTCTCCTTTAAGAAACATTGCCCAGCCAATGAGTCAATTGATACTGAGCATCAAAAGAACTTTCCTCTCTCTATTCATGCATGCATGTTTTTAGAAAAACAAAGTACAAAGATCTTGGATTATGATTAAACGTTTTGCCATCAGTATGATTAATAGATCGTTCAAGACAGACCATGATACAGTGGAGTGACTTTTGCAAAAGCACTAAATCACCTCATTACTGGGGAAGTTGATTGGCTACAGATGATGAGATGATGTAACTTATTGAGAATGTCAAGCCTATTAAAAATAAAGATAAATCCATCCATCCATTTTCTAACTACTTCATCCAATGAAGGGTTGCAAGGGAGCTGGAGCGTATCTCGGCAAGCATAGGCGCAAGGCGGGACAGACTCAGTCAGACGGGATGCCAGTCCATCACAGGACATGCAGACACAAACACACACATTCACATCAGGGCTAATTTTCCCAGAAGCCAATTAACATGCTAGTATGTCTTTGGACTGTGGGAGGAAACCTACACAAACACGGAGAGAACAGACAAACTCCATGCATGCAAACTCAATGCTTCTCCTCTCTCTCGGTGCCCTGGAACACAGGCCTGTCAGCTGCAGGAGATTCAACGGCTGTGACAAACCTAACCCAGCTCTGCCTTCAGACGGAAGTTTAAACTTGACCTGAAACTCTTGGCAGGCAGGGTTTTATGAGTGAAAGTTTGATATTCACATTATAATCTTGAAAATTGCTCTAGGGAGAGTTCTACTAAGCAGCAGTGCTAACCACTGCCCTACTGTGCCGCCCAAAAAGACAAAACTACAGAAAGTAATAATTATTCTTGCAAGAACAACGCTTTCATGCCATCAGTACGGTGGAGGCTGGACTGTGTCAACTCAGGTGAACTTGTTAGTAGTGGACCCAAGTTCTTTTCAGCAATGAGTGAAGGTTTTGTCCTTTATGGATATCAGCAAGTGTGGGGCAAGCATGCAGAAAAATACTGTATGTTATTGGGTGGCATGACTTTAAAAACTGAAAAACCTCTATAACAGAGGACAAAACACTTCTTATAGTTAACAGCATCAACCCTAAGAAAGACTCTTATTCATAATATAAAATAATGTCATAATATAAAATAAAAACAGTTTTATTCTGGAATAAACTTTGACTGGAATCATACTTGGCCAGAGGCAGGAGCTGTCAGAATTATGAGCGTTCAATGACGCGTGACTCAGAACTAATATAGAACAGAAATTTGGCTTTAGGAGACTCTGCTGCAGATATGACTGCCAAAGATTAGGTCTCATTTACAATGCCAACTGCCTTCTAGCAACTGCATAGTCCAAAGGAACAGCTATATTTTCTTCCTGTATGTCTGGGCTTACATGTTTTTTTCTCCTGTAGCTACTTCATAACATGTCAAAAGAATTTATTTTTTTATCTATCTAGAGCGAGGAAACATTGCTAGGAATCATGGGATATACAATGTGAATCTGAATTACCTGTTAGTGCTTCATTTGCTATGAAAAAGAACCATCTGAAGAGATTTCTAATTCTGCTTTGTGGATATTCAAAAGTCAAAGTAAGAAGCCAAGGACAGAATTGCGAAATGATCACATCTATTTCATAATCATATACTCCATGATCCATAGCAACCTCTACTTACTCTTTAAAAATATTATACTCTAGAAAGATGTTCATAAGAAGATTAATGCATAAGCCTGTTTCATTCATCAAGTTACAGCCATGCTATGCTGATGAGCCCTAATAGTTTGTCTGTGGCTGCTTAGACTGACTTAATTTATACAAAGACTAATTAAAAATCTCATTAGAGTTCTGCTTTCTAGTGCTGCGAAAATGGCCAGAGCCATTGTTGATATATCCCATGATTAAAAATGAATATAAAAAGGAACATCCTACAGGGTTAGTGTGTTCTGAGAACAAGCCTTCATGATGAATTAAGGGAATTTGAATTATTCACATACAGTATGGCTACTACTGTAAGTGTCAATTAAGATACCTCACGAAGAACTAGTGGTATGTTGAGATGGTTCTGTCAACAAACATCTCAAAACCAGAGTTAATATTCAATCCCACATTTTTACATCGTTTACCTTGAATTGCAGTGTACAAACAAATAACTAAATAGGGAAATTATGATTAATAAACATTAAGGTTTAGTCTAGTACCATTTAAAACAGTGGTGTAATTATCCATTGGATTGGAGGTCATAAAGCCCAAAGGACAATGATGCTCTTTACTCATACATTTATAAACATGGAAAACTGTAAATGTCCTTCAATGATTTTATCTGACAAAGTCAAAAGCTGTACATAATAGTATGTGACCTATGTTTTATTCAAATGTATTACATTTATTAAAATGTTTTATTAAAATTAAGAATTTCATAACTGTAGTGTAGTACGCACATTACATCAATATTTCAGTTGTTCCGTTTTATTTCTACAAATGTTTAATGCGTATTTGTAAAACACCTGAAGTCAAAGGTTATGAAAAATCTTAAGGGTTCTATTGAGTTATTTGTTAGAAATTAAAACTCTTGATTGAAACGAGCATTAACAACCAAAATATTTGGCCTGCTTTTTTTCTTTTTTTTTTTACTCTGCTGGCCGTGTCATTTCATTGTTGTTTTTACAAACATGTTTTCATTTTGTGCTATGATAAAATGAAAAATCATGATGGGTGATAATTATGGGACTTATCTCTAGGTTATACTAAAGTGACAAGGTGCAAACTTTGAAAATCAAACTTGACAAGTAACTTCTGAGTTTTAACCTAATGACCAACAATAGAAGAATCTATTTTCCTGTGCTGTGATTATGTGTGCTTATTTTATGTTTCCCTTTTAATGAGTGTGTGAGGAAAAATTCTGGCTCTTATGGCACAGTGACAATCATTTGGTATGGTTATGGTCATTCTTTCCCAGTGTAACAGGCAGACCCCTTTATGGACAGGGAGGTATTTAGATGGACACTTGTAACTCCATTACATTGTGTATCTGAAGTACTGTATAATGTGGACAGTGACACAAATATCAGAGTTATCATCAGTCCTATCTGTTAACCTCCCAAGGACATGTTCTTCAACTGGGTGGGGTACTCTGTACATTTCTCTCTTCTAAAGCTAAATCTGACCCACTTCCACTTCTTAACACCCGGTAATCACTTGCTTCTGAAATCAGACTTTTCTTTGGCGCTGCCTCTCCCTCTCCTTGTATTACTCGAGCGCACTCAGAGATCACTCTCTCCCCTCTTTCCATCATGGTCTCGCACCAGTCTCTTCTCAAGTAGTCTTCTGCTCTCTTTCGTTTTACTCTCAGGTGGTTGGTGGCGTGGTTGCAAACCAGCAGTAAGAGTCTTAACTGCTCCCTTCACAGCCAGATGCTACGTTTTCACCACTGAATTTCTGTTTCCCTTCAGCAGCAGCTTGCAACTGAGGTAAAGGACAGGAAGACCCAACCCATCTCTCACTTGGAATAAAACTGCACCCAGCCCCCTCTTGTAGCGACAAATGCTCGTTGAAATCAGGCACAATCAGCACTAGATGCTTACAATTTTGTTTCAGAAATAGGAAAGGTTTGCCTCCAGGGTGGGGGATATTTGGTGCCTAACTCCTTGTAAGTGTGATAGGGGTATTTGTCAGTGCCGGTATTTGGTGAGATCTAAAGTGATGAGGTGGAGACCTATCATCATTGGGCCAGCCAGGTCCATAACAACAGCTGCATCACGTTGGGAAAGAATGTACTCTGTCAATTTGTACAGGTGGGAATCAGTGCAGGTTAGGGAATAGCACCTGATTTCCATAAATAACCCGGTCCACAAATAATATCACCTTAGTACCCTATCCAGCATCTTATCAACTCCTGCCAAGCAGGTGGGTATGGGCCAGGTGCATCAGAAATCACCTGACATTGTAGGGAACTACAATTGTCTTTCACCAGACTTACTGCCCATCTTCTGAAATTCTCAGCGTGACCACACCGCGTCACTATTTAACGCCTCTTACTGCAACAAAGGCACAGGTCGGCTTACCGAGGCAGGGAGGTGCCGAGCTGGAGCCGAGGCAGAGCAGGAACCACCTCCACAGTGCAGCCACTGGTCTTCACCCCAGCCAAGTGCTCCAGGAGACAGTCACTCGTCACCCCAAACACCGACGTGTGGTAACCTGAGAACACAAGAAAGGATTAATGAATCATTCAACTGACTATAGGTAACTCACAGAATCCTTCCTTTACTTTATGTGCATGTGAATTTAGAAGACAATGAAGTATCCTGGCACAAGCTGATGGTAAGAACAAATGACAAGCTGGTGAACTATTACAGTCCATGCAAGGAATTGGCAGAAGGACACGTTCCAGGAGAGATCCTTTAGAAATGGAAGAACGTTCTATGTGTTTTCATGCAATACACTCTGGACCCTTGTTTTAATTTCAGCGAAATCAGCAAACACACGAATGATATTACCGACTAGCATTGGCATTAAGAAAATTAATGGCCTGTAGCCATACCACCTCGACTCCTGATCAAATTAAATTAGAAGAGCTGAGCAAAGCTGTGTCTACTCACAATAATAATCAGTAGACCATAAGGTGACGAGGAAATTAAATTGTGAATTAGAAAGGGCACACACTGGGAATACACCAATAAGCCGCATGTTATTGTAAACTCTTTGGTGAAGGAGATATTAATCAACAAATTGTGCCAAAATATACTTCAGAACGGTGCTTAGTTTGCTCTTCTATGGTTAATACAATTTTTTAATGAGATTGTGCACGGCATATGAGCGACTCAGTTAAATAAAAAATATCAGAATAATGCAAAACAGATATCATTTCCTGTGAGCATCCATGACTTTGTTATTTTTTGCCCAAAGGGATAGATTAAGGATTTTGTTTCATAAATAAAACGGATCCAAGCAGTGCCATAGATATATTCTGAATGGACGGTCTTATTGCAACAGACTATCAAACCATCTGCAACAAGCACGTTTATTGACAAGCAAACTGTTCACAAATTCCACATCACTGCAAAATGGTATACTGCATACCTGGCTGTGAACCTTTTATTCAACAGTCAAAATCAAAATTGTTTGACAATCGCCATCAAATGAACTATACATTCATACTGTATTATAGTAAGCACATTTTTTGGCATCATCCTTTGGCTATGTATCCTTAAAAGCACTGGATCAGTATGGGGCCACACTGCAGTACGATCCAGATTCTGTTGAATGAACAGCTCTCAATCCCCATATGTACTGTATGTTTCACCACGTTCATGTCAGGATTGCATGACACTGAGGAAAAAGCCAGTGTGTGTTTCTGTCTTTTCAAGAAGATGTGAAAGTAGAGATTTAAATATGTACCATATGTACCTGTTTTTGTATCGCAAAACCCTTTGTGTAAAATCAGACTGCAATATAACACGTCATTATCTCAATGACTTCAAGTACAATATGATGTACAAATTACACTTTTGCATGAATGCATGAAGTTATTAACAAAGAAGTATTCATTACACATTTGTGAGCATTTATGATAACAATCTGACTTTTGTTAATTAAGCAACGCATTTGTTACTAAAGTAATTAATCATAAATAAGAATCACTTTCTACCAGGTTATTAGCACTGGAAAAGTTCTGAATCGAAACATGGAATTGGGGTGTATTTTAAATCATGCCACTCACAATTCTGTCGTTGTATCTTAACAATACTGCAGATTAAAAACATTGGCTCCTGTGCTACAAATGCATCATTGTGATTAGGAATAAAAAACTTTATACAGTAGGTCCCTATTTAACATCCTTAATGGGGATTGTAAAACCAGTCCATAATTAATAATTAATTAATAAAAGTACACCTTAAAAGTAAAAATGTCAATAATATCAATGCGTAGTGTTCCTACAGAACACATGAAGATGAAAGCAACACCGTAATATACTTTTCAATTCAACTTACTGTATGTACAGAATAATATTACATCAAGATAGATAAAATACTGAACGTGTAAAATTCTGAGTAAAATTACTTAGATTTTAACTTACTTTAACTTATCATCTTTGTCAGGATATGTAAGTTACAAGGACAAAGTCAGAGCATAGAAAAGACATAAAAAATACATAAATACCTCAAACACATACAGCTATAAAGGTGTACAGCAAAATATATATCTATAATGATTTCATATAGTACAATGCTATTTTGTAATGATTTTACTAGAAAATTGCCATATTTTATGCTCTGGACTCCTTTGAATGTAAAGTCAGATAATTTTTAAATCCACAGCCTTAAAATGTCAATGGGACCCCCCTGTACTTTGGTTAGATAAGATAACTGTTAGAATACTATACATAGCCCAATAAACTGGTAATGGAAAGGTAACCTGATTTGTTTTGAAAGGAATATATTTGAGGTATTTAAGTTATTATTTCCCTTAAATGAGGGAATTGTTAATTTACAGGTGTTTGTGCAGCACCCAAACACAATAGAGGATAGTCACATACTGCATATCGAAGGAATATAAACAGTATAAAAGACAGTACATATAGTATGAGTATTTTAAAAGTAAAGAGTATTAAATTGGATGTGCTATATTCTAAGACAGCCTTATGTTTCACAAAAAAAATCATACTCAATTAATAAATCAAGGCAACCATTGATTCATAAGTCACTGCATCATGATGCTAATTAGAAATCCACTGGTTCTGTAAGCCTGCGTTGTTGTTCTTATTCTTAAATAAAAGAGGCTGCAACTCCAATGCCAAGTCAAAATATTACCTAGCAGGTAGAAACATTTAAAAACCCAATATGAATGTTACAAATAGTTTTCAAATATAAAAAACAAGTTTCATTTCATATCCTTGGCTGTTGCCTGAGAAATTAGATTATTCTGGTAACAGCAATGTATTCCACATGCAAGAGTGGAGGGTTTTCACTGAGGTGTATGGGAAGATCAAAGCATGCAGGTCATTACATAACCCTCATTGCTCACTTTTAGTATGCATGGACGAGTTTACTGTTCCATAAACAAGAAGCTTTTGAAATGCTCAAATGGTGGCAATTTGGAAGATGACCACATAAAAGCACATAAAAGGAGAACAAGTAAAGGATACATGAATATCAAGTGTCACGACTATCAGCAAGTGAGACTGAAAGTGGATTACGGTGTCGCCACACCACAGTTACAAAACTGCATGGATGTCATAGCCCTAGAGATTTATTCCACTCTTGTTCAACCCACAGATGCAATCCTTAGTGTGAACATGACACTGAGGAGGATTATACTCTGTCATCATCACAGTCCTCTTCAGGTAATTACAGGATGTGCTCAGGGACAAGCTCGTCTCACATCATGCCTCGCATCATGTTTTGATCGGGACTGAGTCATTTCTTACGGATAATCAATTTCTGCCTGCTCTCCATCAAGAAGCAGCACAAACTCCTGTGACTAGAGTGTGCTTACAAACAGCTGCTGCATCATAAACTCTCAAGAGTTTCCCTAACCATTTTTGCAATGCAAAGCAGAATGGACTGCATGCTTTTGAACAGACCTTTCACTTCACAAGCACCACCAACAGAACTGGTATTAATCAGTTGCTCTTTTTGTCCAGAAGCAGAACAAGATGCATATTCAATCAATGAATCAGAACTACGCGAGCTGACATCACACATTACCATGGCTTTTGACATAATCCTAATTAAAGACAGGTAACTTTTGACATTTCTTGATTCATCCTCCAGCCAGAAATCAAGCAATTGTAGATAACTACAATTAATCTATGGCTACACATATTCATAACAGGAATTAACAAGATTCTATACAAAACGACAAAATGCATCATTACAGTGGCTATTAGATGTATTTACCTTCCCACCCCCCGGAGGTTTTTGTGTTAAATCATAATTTTTTGCCTTTATCAACACATTTTTAGGCGCTGATTAACACAAAACACTATATAATGTCAAAGTGAAAACAAAATTCTACAGATTCCCCCTACATTAATTATAAAAATAATTATAAATGTAAGCCACAATGTGCAATGCGTTGGAAATTCTCTTATCCCCTTCCCCCAGCTTTTCAAAAATCCTTTACCGGATTTGCTCTCAATGTTCCTTGGTTTTCGTTGGAAGCTGTACTCATCAACTATGCACTGCCCAGAGACAAATGTGTTTAACCTGAATCTTAGTAGCACTTAATAGCACTCTGGTGGTCCGTTCAACCAAGAAATGGGTTACACCTGAGCACGTTTATGAGTCTCAAGGTAAAGGGGGTGAATATTTATGGGCTCAAGTTACTTTCTGTTTTATGTTGAGGAGGATCTGTAGAATTCTGTTTTCAAGTTGACATTATACAGTGTTATGCCAATCATTCACAAAAAAGCTGATTAAATATTGATTTCATATTGCAACACAATAAAATGTGAAAAAGTTCAAGAGGGGTGAATACTTTTGATACCAACTGTTGTTGGAAGACAGACAAAGTGAAGGTAATGGAAGAAGGTGGGTTAACAGAATCAATTGTTTGCCCTGACTTTATCTACAGTAGGTCACTGGAAGTCACGACTGTAATTCAAATTGAAAATATATAGTTAAATAATTAAATACTTGCAGCAGTATGCAAAAAAGACTATGTATCATCAGGGGAACTTGACACATCTAAGAATTACACTAAATGGTTATTCTACTGAGTAAAGTATGCCATTTGTCTGCATGACACTCTGTAGTTATTAAACATGTCCAATTGCAGTGTTATTTAATAATGTTCTACTATTAAAAAAAACAAAATTTATTACATTTTCAACAATGAAAATCAACTTTAAGTTAATAAACAGCTGCAGACACTAGATACCGTTTCATAGGCTAGCATAAAATGTTTATAGTTCTAACTTATTTAACTTTAACTGTAGGCCGTTGAGCACATTCAGTGAAGAAAAGCCCTCCGATTCCATGTATCTCTAATAAGAGCACTCTGAATAGATTCTCACAGGGCTCCCAGAGAGGTTATTGTGACTCGCTCTTCTCTAATGACAATCGAAACACGCAGCGCAGTCACTACAGTTCATAATCTCAGAGCGGGAGGAAAAAGTGCAAACAGAAGGTTAAGTGGCCCACTCGAGGCCACGCACTCTTGAGTCAGACACAACCGCGTCAGGCTTCGAGTGGGCATGTGCAAGTTCTTCTGTCTCGTTCCAAGCAATCAATTCATCTGAAAAATAACGTACAAGACGGAATTCCTAGGGCTTGAAGCAATAATGTTTAGTCTGAAGGACAGTGTCAGACATTCTACATTAACAGAGTGCCCTGTATTCACTGTGAGGAACAAATGAATGAAAACATTGCACGATTGTCTACATTACAGCTACTGTACTGTATTTATACAAATCTACAAGTATAACAGGATGTCCTGCCAAGGGTACTGCAAACTAAGCAAAAATAACCAAAATTTCCAAGGGAAACAGATACTCACTTTAATATGGAGTTACAGAAGCAGCTATTTGCACCAGCTGACAGAACTCTAGTTAATTCAATAGAAACCTTTACTATTACTCGCTGATTCAATGAACTAAAAGAAATACAAATATGGTTTTATTTTGAAAAAACTAACTGAATTTCTAAATAGAGGCATTTCATGTTGCATCCCAATACGTCTGACACTGATTTTAATGAACATTTTTCAAAAACTCCAACTCTCGCTTAAAAACATTATTTTGTTGTATACAAAGAAATACAGACAGACTGACAGAGCTAAAATTCTTTAGTCATCTAGAGGTAAAGAGAAGATTTGATCCAAGTAAACACAATCCTAATTGGCACTAATAAAGGTTCAACCAATGGGCCTGTTTTACACTCAGTAGAGAAACAAAGGGTCACAATTGGAAACTTAAGGAATACTTATTTAAGACAGGGAATAGGAAACACTTCTTCACTCTTATAGTAGTGGTATCTGGAACAGGCTTCCAGCCATGTGCTGGTTGGACACCATTAAGAAACAGCTAGATATAATTTTAGATTCACTCAGCTACTGAACTACCAAATGAGCCAGAGGAGCTTACTGTAGTATACAGCTGAAAACAGCTTTGTAAAGTTGAAACACTCTCAAGCCATTCTCAATTAATATCCTAACATGCTGCCAATGAATAAAGATACCTGACCTTTATTTGATAATTAATTCAAGAAATCAAAAAGGCTATCGCCGTTTCTTTAGTCACGTAGCCCATGACACGACACAGGACATTGTCAGACCTCAGAAGTAAAAGGAAATATTTCATTTCTGTTTCGTCTACTCATCACTGTTTATGGGTAGGAAGGCACTGTAAGTTCCCTCTAGAAACTGAAACTCCGAGATTCGAGATTGCTGCTGCTGCAAAACACAAACCTCGACGATGAACAACAACAAACCACTCTGCTAACTTATAAGGTTTGTCCGTTTCGAGGTCTAAGGTAATAAAAATGTTCCTTGAATGGCAAAAGGCGGGGGGTTGCTCACCATTCACTGTTATGTTCCCCGCTGTCCGTGGAACCCCGACCAGCGTGACTGGGTATAGGCCAGACTCTGCAGGCAGAGAGAGGGCTGCAGGCAAGGACTCAAACTCCACACCTGACGTCAGGAGGCCCTGCAATTCAAAGAAACACATTTATTTGACATGTATTTGACATGATGGAGCAGCATGGTGGCACAGTGGTTAGCTCTTCTGCCTTGAAGCACTGGGGCGCTGGATTCAGTTCCTAAGGTGGTTAATTGTGTGCAATTTGTGCATTCTCCCCCGTGTTAATGTGCGATTCCTCAGGGTGCCCCAGTTTCTTCCCACAGTCCAAAGAAAAACTGGCCCTGGTGTGAGTGCATGTCTGTGAGTCTGCCCTGCGATGGACTGGCATCCCACCCAGGGTGTACCCTGCCTTGTGCCTCTCGCTTGCTGAGATTTGTCCTGCTCCCCCATGACCCTGTAGTGGTTAAAACGGTTGAAAAATGGATGGATTTGAGGTAAAGCGATACGAAATTCCACTGGCACATCCTCAAATGTTCCATTTTTTACAAACCAGGTTTTGCACAGTATTAGGATCTAAATTTGCATTGAATAAGCCGTGTGTACAATTTTTAGATACTTTTTATCAGCTCAAATAGAATACTGGTCAAGTTCTATTCCAGGAAATCATGGCTCACCCATCCACCCTTTCAAAAAAATAATTTAATTCAATGGTACAAAACAAAAATGAAAGTTGTATGTTATAATATAGTTTTTAAACTGATCAAATAATAGGTGAATGGAGATTAATTGTGTTTCACTGAATAGAAGTTTAGTAATGGCATGAAGTAATAACTTTATACATGCAAATAATAATGGTAATGCCATTACATATATTAATGTCCTTGTCAATTTCTGCGACATGATGGTTGATTATTATTAATCGCCGTGATAAAAGATCTGATGTTCTTTGAAAAATAACTTTTTTTTAATTCTAATTGAATAATCAGGCTGTTATAGCACACTGAAAACTCAAGAGAGTAAGAGATTGCCTGATCAGGCTGTTATAGCACACTGGAAACTCAAGAGAGTAAGAGATTGCCTGATTTTTCTTATCATTAATCTGTGTTTTATTTAAATCAGGGGTGTCAAATATACATCACAGGCAGGTGAGGTTGAAGCCTCTTTCAGGATTTAGCACAAACCTTAGCAGAGCTTGAACAGCTCGCACACCAAGTGAGCGAGCTTGATGATTTTACCAAGACACTTGCTGCGGTTGTCTACCGCTGTTTGATGTGTTCGCAGATTTACTTTGACAGGGACGAACCCTTGCACAAAAATTAAGAGAAAAATGACCCGCACAAACTCTTCCTCAAAACCCTCCCTACAAATTTTGAAGCAACCAGATTTCAGTGAATTTTGAAAGTTATGTATTTCTCTTATCTCAAAAGAATACTTAGTAATAAGACCTTTATAATTATATACTGAAGAAATTAAAACAGGAATTTTCAAGTGCATCTAGAGAAGCTGAGAAATCTAAATAGAAAAAAGATTTCTTCATATCAGTGAATTGAAAAGCTACGTTTGAATTCTACAACAACTGCAAAAGAAAAATAGTAAATTTACTGTGGTTTTATACCGCTGATATCTAGCAAATAATGTTCTACATTTTCAGTGTATATTTTTGACAGGTGTCAGTTTTATCTTGCCTTTTGCCAACTCTGGTTCCTAATTTTAAAAAAAAGCTTCAAAACAACACCTCAAGCAGAGTTTACAGGTGATCCTGATCCCTAAACAAGAGCTGGTGTAACTTACATTTTATTCAAATAGTTCACCAATTAATACATTCTGCATATGGTTTATGAAAGTAAAATTTCATTTTCTTTACATGGACTACTTGTTCCCAAGATCAAGAACATCCAATATTACTCACATCTTGAGATATGTCAAATTTAAATATTGGAAAGCTATTACATGAGTTAACTAGCCCATTTATCTTATTTAAGAATGAGTATCCTTATCATATCTTTCAACCACATGGCTTTTTCAATCTTGTCTTCCTTACTTTGGCTTGTGCTCTTTGCTTTTATAACACCTGAAGCAACTGCAACACCTTTTACAGACATTATGTAAAATATAAAGAGTATGTAGAAAACATATGTGCTTTGTTGTAGAAAAAAATAATTAACAGAGCATTAAATTAGTGGGTATACTGTATATAACAGATCATTTATTTAATGTGTTGTTGAATTATATTGAACAGGTATTTAAAATATAATTGACAATGCTAGAAAAACATCCCATACTCAGAGGGTAAAGACTACACTTTCCTAAAGTCACCTAACAAAGGTACAATGATTGCATTTTATGAGGATTATTTCAAAGGAATTTTATCCAAATAATGTGTATTCTTTAAAGAAAACAATACACTCTTCACTTACTACACTTAATGCAATTCAGTATTTCAAATACAGAGAACCATGAAAGGTAAGCAGTGCTATTTTTCTTTAAAGTCTAAAGTAAGACCCACAAAATTCACATTGTGTAATGGATTAAGTTGTATTATGAACACCTATCCATAACAGGCATGGAACAACTTCCCAACTCACCATGTACAAATCAATTTAATCGTGTCTTGAAAAAATGAAAAATGAATCCAAGTTTAAAACATCTTGTTCCTTTCTCTGCATGCCCACTGACTGGATGACTCAAGCTAAATTCCATAGTTTTGCCTAGGGTATACCATTGACGTATGTCATGAAGTTTGAAGTAGATTTCATGGACTAGACAGCCATGGGACACTTTAAGCTTGATTTTTCTAACGGAGTCTAAAACTGTACATCTATACAGATCATGACAATTTCAGTAGGTTTTCTTCAAGGTCCGACTCTGATAATGCAAGCATACTGTAAGTAAGAAAATGATTAGTATTTTTCAGGACAGCCCATCAATTTTCTGAGATCTTCTTTGATTTGCCTCATTATTCACACAAATGTCTCGTTAAAGTCTTCTAGCATGAAAACTGGTACACCAACTGGCAGTGTTAACATACTGTATTTCTTCCTGTTCATAATTCCAGCACCTGAAGACAAGTAAGATGCACAGAAAAGAAGACCTTCTTTATTTATGATTATGTCCGTTTTCTACACACAATGAGGTCAATGTCAGCACATCTATAGCATAATGTCAACACAACTCTAGATTACACAGAGAGCATGTACACTCTTATCATGGCAGAAATGTCACCTACTGTTTTATCCTAGAAGACAAATTCTATTCATTTCATCACGATTCATTCATCATTCATTTCAGTAAGCGGTGCATAGGACTATTAGCAAGAAAATTGCAGAATACAAGTACATACAGTACATACCATCACTTGAACCATGCAAGACTCATCCCAGACCAAGCTTTCAGTGTGAAAAACAATCAGATAAATATTTTTTAAAACATATTCAGTGCTTGGCATACTCCAGTCCTTATTTTGAAAGTGTGTCTATTTAATTAGAAGGCACTGTAATGCATTCTTCACAGGCAATGCAATGAAGAATTCTTCACAGGTTGTGGACAGTAAACTAGATTAAAGCATTTAGCTTCCAACTGAGGCGAAGCTTATATATAGGGCCTGTCCTTCAACAAAGAATATGGGCAAACGAGCACAATCAGATGAAGATCAGAAAGGGGTAATGAGACAACAGGAAAAGCAAAACAGAGCAGCTGAAATTTCATGCCTTTTTTCTGTAGTTATTTGTGTTTTTCTATAACTTGTGTTTGCCTACCACTGATAATTAACAAATGAGAACTGCAGCTGGTGCATTAGGGGTTTTATTTGTAAGAAAAAGAAAAGATGTTCTCCGTAGGATTCAGTATTTTCATGAAGGTGTCAGCTAACACAAAAATGTGTATTTACAGTTATAAATGGAATAGTTTAGAAGAAAGGGAAGCTTATTTTCTAAGTCTATTTGATATTACAATCACTATGTGAAAACCAATTTTTGCTTACACCCACTTGGCTTTTTTCCCCTTTGTGTTAGACATAATCAAGTGCCTGCAATCTGGGAAAACAGACTCTGAATCTGCACTCAACAGCACAGAGCAGTTCACAAGTTATATCACCCAACAGCAATAACGCTCACCTGTAAGTGATTACCTGTTTGCAAAGTTTAAACCCAAGCAGATGTGAGCAGATGAGCCTAAAAACCGGATTTAATAACTCATTCAACAAGAACATAAAAACAATAAAAATATCTGCAGGCTCTACCGGCACTTTTTTTATTACAAAATAAGTCAGATTAAGATGAACTGTAAATCAAATAATGAAATGAAAAGAGAGAGTAAAACCCAAATGTTGTGTCTTACAGAGTGAAGGTTGATGTATGGCAAATATGAATGAGGTTTTCAAAAGAAGCTTTCAGAATGATCAAAGAAGACAATTAAGAAATATTTTGTGAAGCTTGAAAAGGTCACATTATAGTTTGCAATCAATTCTGGCAAACAAAAGGGTCTCACCTTATAAATTGGTGCTCACTGGAATCTTTGGCAATTTTAGACCAAACCTATTTCAACCCACCCATTTGCTGACTGCCTTATCCAATACAGGGGTCACAGGGGAGCCAGAGCCTATCCCAGCAAGCAACAGGTGCAAGAGGGGCTAGACCCTGGACACCAGTTCATCGCACGGCACACACGGACACACACACTCACAGCAGGACACTGGATTGACAATCCAATACAAACTACCAATAGGGAGTTTACTTAAAACAACATTGCTTTTCAAACATGATCAGTGATCATCCAAATGTCAGAATCACATGACATTTAACACTTGGACAGATTAGGTAATACACACAATTTAATGGTTCTGAATTGATAACTCTTATATAACATCACAAAAGCTGTTTTATATTTTCCCAAATTTTAGGGCTGTATATTTGCAGAAAACCACAGAACAAATATAAAAAAAAATCACAAAATTAAGTCATTATTCATATTTTATAGTTCTAACCTTTACAAGAAGTTATTTCAATAGGATTACTGCAAAAGAAGGACCAGTCCCCTATGCACTGCACTACTTAGCAGCCTAAGACGTCGATGCACATGGGCCTTGGTGAGTAAAATATTGAATTTCAAATGCTACTGATGAGTTGAAAGTTCAAGCATTCATTAGCCCCCCACTACCAATACGGTCACTAATGCCCCAAGGAAAGCAGGCCCTTTGCTTCCATTCCTTGGCTGTAGACACGAAGACACTGAAGTTTAAGGAAGCTCAATAAGCAGAAAAGCATGTGTTAAATATTACTGCCAAATTAACAGAGCTCCGGGGAGGTGCTAACCTTTAGAAGGAATAAGAAGGCAGCACTTGGAGTTATTCCTGTACCCTGAGGAGCTCCCCCCTGCGCCCTTCACTTTAATGACCCTTTCCTCTTGAAAGTTTGGCTGCTAGAGTGCTTAATTTTTAATGAACATTGCAAGTCATGAATACCACTTGATCCCATGCCTACTTTGATATATGCTAATCAAACACAAAGACAACAGAACAGTTTTTGGCAGTCCATCAAAATCTCCCAGCTCCACAGAGAAAAATAATCATAACTTTATTGTGCTTAATAGATTAATATGATTTCTTCCCAATGCTGCACCTATTGTATCTAATATTGAGTGGGAAGACAGACTGCAAAGAGAATCGTAATAGTCAGTTCTAATTGAGACCCAATTTTTATTTCAAAACTGACACTCACAAGTGTTTTTCAGTGTTTAAGATGAATCCGAATGAGTGACCATGTAGATGTATGCAGAATTTCCTGCAAGTGAAAAAGAAGACTTGGAAAGCTTAAGGTAAGAAATAAGACTCGGAATGTATTACAAAATTTATCCAAAAGCTGACCATAAAAGCTGAAGGAAACAGGCGCAATAGTGTTAAGTTAACAATTAATTTCCTGTGGTGCCCATGATTTGAACAGAAAATGATCTAAGGCAAAAAAATTATATGAGATCTACAAATTATAAATATGAAAAGCTTTGCAATGAAATGGCTTTAGCACAGTACAAATGGTTTCAGCTCATCGACCACTGGATGCCTTCAATGATGAAATATAATTATAAAATTTCAGGTTTTAAACAGTAATTTTAAAAAAGCTAATGCATTTTTACTGTTTCTGTTCTTACTATAATCCAGCTCCAGTGAACTGAGTCTTTACATGGAGATGGCATTCATGTGTTAACATAAAAACATTTTAAAATATAATTAAAATATGTTTTTAAACATTTCCCAGCCACCTGGTAAAGGTTACTATGATGGAACAGGATATATGTAGGGGCAAAAAAATAAATAAACACAGGTCCATAACCTGTGCTTTTAATTCCAGCTACTCAAGTTCCCAACAAAGGCTTTAATGCAAAGTAAGTCTAACGAGCTGCCAGAAAATCCAATGTCTGAAAACATACATTTGCAGCTTAGTCAAAGAGACCATTTGAGGTAACAGTGTACAAGGAGATCCAGACATTATGCTATTTCTGCTTTCATCATCCCTAAGTAAATAAACTTATGCCCTTGATCATCTGCATTTTTGTCTAGAAAATAACGGGACAGTGTCTTAAACCTTTTCACACACTGAACTGAAATAGTCTTGGATGGCAGTCAGCTATTATTCACGAATCCTCTGTGGATATTATGATTAATACATGGAGAAGATTACAGGAGATGCCAGGTTATGTAGCAACTCACTGGCTGACCCAGAGTGTGAAGTGAAGGACTGACTCATCCTAATTGACACCATCAGTGTAGACACCCCAGTACAGGTCACACATTACATTTATTTATGCCTATGAGCTCAGTCACAAAGTCCATTAAGAGAATCACCATGATAAAGAAGGCTTATAATCATACCATTCACCCTATGGGAGTATGCCATCCCTGTGTGGAAATTTATTGTCCTGGCTTACAGAAGATTTTTTGTCTATGGGGAAAAAAAACTAAAAAAAAGCATAACTGCCTTTGCTCCTATTTACCATCACAACACAAATATTTAACAACATATCTATAGCTAAAGTCATTACATTCTAGAGATCTTGTAACCCTTTTCTTCTCCATAGTTGAAATATCCTGGATTTTAGATAGAGTCATGGTCTTACTTATAGAGTTTTACCCCAGCAAGGCATTCAATCATGTAGTAGAAAAAAAAACAAGGAAAATACAGAATATTCTTTTAAGGCTTTTGTTTCTGGAAGCATCAGCAAAAAAAAACTGTGAGGTAAAAAGTTGTATCATAAGACAATAGTCTTAAAAAGACCTAAAATATTTTTCTAAATTTAAAACTAGCTTTAGAAAAAAAGTTAGACTCAAAGACTTATTAGGAGTCAGAAAGAAATAAAGCAAATTTTGCACTAGAGCAATGGATGTTGCTGACAACCTGATTATCATGGCTGATTAAAGTACATTCTTCAGGCAATGCCTTTGCATTGCGCAGATGCCACAAATAACAGTAGGAAGCAGGGCTTGCAAATGAAAATATCAGGGTCTCTGGTACCTCACTGGCTTCCATCTCCAAGTCTATGCTCTTTTAATTCACATTATATTTTCTACTCATTATATTCTCATTATATAAGTTCTACTGCAGTGGTAAAGAAAAAAAGGAATAAAGACATTTCTGGATTCAATCACAAAAGTTGATGTTACTTCTGCTTCAGATAGGTAGCAATAGCCCATCTACTGTATTAAAAGCACTGCAGATATCATATCAGAAAACATTACAGAGAGTTTAAAATTCAGATTTAAATAAAATCATACATCCCTTGCATTTTTCCACCATTATCTACATGGATATTGGACAGGATTTGATAAACACAAGAAGCATAACTTCTTTAAAGACATATTACAAGAATAAATTTTCATTTTGAAGAGATTATTCCATAAAGGTGAAACACTGCTTTTTTTCTTTGCTTATGTACTCAATGATCTGCGTCTGGGAAAACAAACAATTGATTACTGCGACTCATTGAAAGGCAAAACATAAAAATTAGATTTCTCTTCACTGATTCTATTTAGTAGACCATTTTAATCAGACTTTCATCAAAAATTCTCAATATCAGTATTTTTTAGTTCGTTTTGAATTGATTTGGGAGGACTATGTATAAAAAGGGCTGTGATTGCAATATGGTTCACCTAATATAGACATAAATACCCTCAAATTAATTCTGCACTTTACCCTCATAGTCATTGCTCTATTTCAAATCAAATGTGCTGGAGTACAGAGACAAAACATCAAATATTTATTACTGTCCAAATACTTATGAACTGCATTGTATACAGTATATTGCTTGCACTGTTTCTGGAACCTCTGACAAAGGCTGGTTCCAAAATCACACAGTAATGGCAATAATTTGCTTTGTCTCGACTTTGAACATACAGGTAGAAACAAGAATCTAAAACTCTTGCCTTAGTGTAAGCACCTTGCCTAGTGATCAGAATCGGGCGTTTCAATCATTTCAATATTGCGCCATTTCAGCTTTTCAAACATTTAGATTTGTTTTAGGTATTCAAGCAACGCAATCTAACTGGGATCCTCAGATAAAGCTAAGAAAATGTTTTCATGGAAAAAATACACAAAGTGGAGAAGTCAGGAGGGCCATTTACAGTAAATTTAAAAATTTAAAGTCAATAAAAAATCCACCAAGGGGTAAACTGTAAGTGTGTATATGAAGGAGGGAATGTTTCAAACCTCAATAAAATCAATTGTTGAAACACAAAAACTTAGTCAGGACATAAAACAAATTTAAGAAAATAAGCATATATAAGCATATTCTGTACTCTAAAGGCTGCAGCCAGTGAGTGAAGTTTTTCATAACCTTGCAATGAGGATAAAAGGAAGGTGCCTTTGAGTGATTATCTGGACAGGCTGGTTTATATGCAGCAGCAATGCTCTGACTTGAGCTGTGGCATCATGAGTCAGTGCTCAGAATACATCGGCAAGCTGGTTTAAATATTATAGGTTAACCTGTTCCTCATATAGTGTCCTCCTGAAACACTCTTATGCCCTCTGAATATCACCTACAGTTGCCAATTTACCTATAAAAGACTCTAGGAGGTAAAAATATAAAGACATAAATATGACTGGAGGAGAAAATGTTCCAACAAACCTCAATAAGTGTAATTATTGTGCTGCTAGGAAAACGGAGAACACTTGGCTCATATCTGTGTACTAGGACATTTATCTGCTATGGGTTCACTGCTTCGATCGTATCACTCCTTCATCTCATCCTGCCTTCCAGCCCTGTAAAGAGACCAAGAGGCTGATAAAATTCTCTCCAAGCAGAAAGTAAGAGGAAGTGTAACGCTGAGAACCTGATTTTAAAAATTTATCGGCTTCCACTATGTGTATTTCCTTTGAAGATGTACTCTAAACTTTATAAAACTTTTCCTTCTGCATCTGTTTATTTTCTTAGAAATAAGTATGGGCTTCCAAATACAGCACAGTGTATAAGGCAAAATCCAGTTAAGTGTTTTGTCATTTATTACAGATTTTCAAACACGATCTGAAAAAAATGAACCAAAAGGTGTTTCTGAGGTTCCGAAAACTCCTACCTACAGAGATGCAATGAAAAAAGACTTCTCTGAAACTGATTCAGAGAAAAAAGTCATCCAGACAGCATAGCCTCATCAGAGAAATTTCAGAGGATCTCCATGAAGGAGGTCAGACACTCCATCACTGTGAGAATTGATAATGATGACTGATTTTACAGCAATAGAAAAAGCTTAGCTGGGTAGAAAAGGTACTGAGGGCAGATGGCCCATCATTTGCTAAAATGTAGGAACATATTATACATTTGAAAATAAGTTTTCTTTAAATTAAATAAAAGAGTCAAAAACAACTACACTGGATTTGCTCAAAACCTACAGTCCATTATACAATCTTCTAAAAATCCCACATTAAAAGTAATTTCTCAATTAACATTTTTCCCCACATCTGTTTCTAAAACATAATAAAATGTCATGAGCACAGATAATCGGTAGAAACAGAAAAAAGCAAATGCAATAATGTGTTTTGCTTTTTGGAAAAACATTTGTTTTTAGTCCTCTGAGGTTACTTCAGCTATTCACTGTAAATCGCTGTTGAAAATCTGTATGATGCATTTCAAAATAAAAGAAATAAACTGACAAGAATGGAGCATTAGAGTTATTTAAGTCCACTGCTCCAGAAATACTGAGGTAATTTTAACAGTTGGTGTATTTTGCTCTTACTGTATACTTTTAATGAGGCTATTTCCCACCTACTGTGACTCTCTCTTCTCAAACGTAGTTCTTAAATGGTGCAGGCAGGAATCCTCACGGATGGTGGCACTAATCTTCCAGTCTTCAGCCAAGGGAATGTAGGGCTTTTAACATAAATAGATGGCATTATCTCTCTCTAGACTGGATTGCCCTTTAAGGAATCAGTCTCTTTGAACATACCTGTAATGCTATTCAAAGATCAACTACTTCCTCAACACACTCTTTTGGAGTCAAAGTAATAAGTAGCCATTGCCTTGAGAAACTAATGGAGAGGAATGTTTCTCATTGTTCAGGACTTTAAGTTGTGTGTCCTTCCTTCTCAAATACTCAAAAAAGGACTTAAACTAAGGAGGAGGTGATACAAGATTGACTTTAAAAAAATGTTTGCTTAAACAGTAGATATTCTTGATTTTTTGCTGCCAAATTGGGTTTCAGACCGTAGCGTTAGGAAAGGAAAGTTGTGCATTTTATTCTTGTTCACATGTAATTTTTTTGACACACAGTACTGTATGTATTTCAATCTAAGAAGGTAGATCAAGACAGAGGGCCACTCTCAGCATCTTTTTGTAATATGAAAAGGTTAAAAAGATTATCCTTCCTGCTCAAATAAAACTAATAAAGGTCATACTTTTCTAGAAAGTCACTGAGGAAGAGAGGACTAAGAACATAATTACGTGTTGATTGTGCTCTTTTCTTTAAGTGTCGCGATCTAGCTCTTCAACGCTAAACATCAAACAGCGATTAAAAACAGTTACATTGGAACTGAGCTACCTTATGGTGCTTTTGAGCATGACACAACAGATGGAAGAACAAAAGTACCCAATTCAAATCAAAATGCTTTCACTAAGATGAATAAAGAAAGCTTTATCACTGTCCTATTCCTATTCTACACTTTATAAGCATTGAGAGTACAGCATATGAAACAAAGCAGTTAATACCACTGCAGATATTTACCCTGAAGTACAGTTATGTACCAATGAAGTTTGTAAAATGTATGTTCTATTAAAAATAATGCACCAAAGTGGCATCAAAAGAGGCTAGCAATACCATCAAAAGTCACAAGAGGGTGCCAACAACCACAACAGCAATCATTGCTTGAAGGAAATTTCCACGTGAAGCCGATGTCGGTAATATTCACAGGTGCGCCTCATTCTTAGCATAATTAAGAGGCTTATGAGAGAATAGCCTAGGGAGAGTGTATCAGCCTATTACCAGACACAAAAAGAGAAAGAGCCAACGGAAGGCACCTCTTTACTAAGAAAGAGATTCCCAGAATAAATTTGAAGTTAGCACAAGGCAAAGCTTCTAGCCCTCCTGAGAAAATGACTCTCGGACTGCAGCGTTGTTCGCTCATGGCGTTTTATCCTGTAAAGATAACTGATATCGTCCTCTAGCTGGAGCAGCAGTTCTGAGGGAAAAGACTCCCACCTGGGAAAATAAAAATGAGTTTGCTCGGAAACCATCCATCTCTAACTACAACTAACCGAGTTTGGAATATCCTCCCCACAGACAACTTTGTGCAGTCCAGTGACCAGAAGCCGGGCAAAGTAGTTAATTAGATTCAAGTAACTCCAAGCTACAGATATAGGGGATGCTTTTCACAACAGATGCAGGACAGAGCACTAGAAGTTGATATTCTCGGCCGATGCACACAAGCTGTACTTTTTCTTAAATAAAAAAAGTATTCTGAATTTAACTGAAATATTTGAAACCACTTTCCTCAAACCGACAAACAATGTCATGCAGGCTTTGAACAATCGGACACAAACCTACAAGAAGATAAGCTTGTGCGACAGCTGATTCAGGAAGGAAAACGATAAATTGCATCAACTTGTAGAACACGAACCACTAACACAGACTTACTGCCCAGCCACATCCATAAAGAGCCAGTGCAGGTTCAGACATAAAACCTGCAGAAACAACTTGAGGTGACGCAGACCGTGTGCTGACAGTAGACCAATTAGAAGGACCTAAGACAACTGACGGTATTAGTATGGTTAGTGGACATTTTAAATGCAACTTGCACAAAATTCTTTAGAAAATGAGTGCTGAGTTCATATCGGGGCTCTTTCTTAATCACCTTACAAAATATGTTCTATCATACAACTGTTTTCTTGGGATCCCCATTTATGGGTAAGCATATTTTTTTAGCTGCAACATTGTTTTTCTCTGCTATATTTTTCAGCATGGAATATACTTTAACTTCCTTTGCAACTAAACTTATAATGCCAAGGTAGCCGTCATACCTCAACTGCCCTACTCTTTGATTATTGTCCAAACTTTGATGGAGTTTAATGAGGAATGAGAATGAGAATTTACCCATTTAAAAACCTATGGAAATTGCAATAGACACTTCTTTCAGTCCAGATGTCTTTGTCTCAGCTATTTTTCTGCTCTAAAAACTCCAAAACCATGTCTGCAAAGAAGGGAAGACAAACATCAGGACACTCCCTCCCATCCACTTAAGATACAGTAGAAAAATAGAATGAAGAGTGACCAGAAATCTATCCTTCGTGACTTTCCCTCTAACGCTGCCATTCCTCTCCCTGATCCATGGGAGACCTGGGAAATGGAAACTCTTATAGGCCACATTCATATGGATTCAATTACAAGATGCTTAGAGGACCCCACATCAATCCTGTTTGTGCTTCGGCAGTGAAGATGAATGGAACTCCTACAGAATGAAGGTCAAAATGCCCACATCATTTGCAATCTGAAATTACCCCTTAAATAAACTGCATGGAAAAGGGGGGCAAACCAAAAACACTATGCACGTAATCACTTATTTTATGTCAAAAAGACATCAGGCAGGATTTTACAGCAATATTTCTGGCCCAAGGCACACAAAACATTTTACTGCCTTAAATTCTGGCTACTCTGATTGCCAATGGACATTATTCAACCCAAATTCAGCACACCACAACAGCTGCTGTCCTTTACCATGGATCCTTTCCAGGGAATAGCCATGGACCTTATAGGCTATTAGACAAAAACTCCATGAAAAATCCTTTTAATAGTAGACTATGCTACTGCACACCCAGATGCAATCTCTCGCAGGAATATACTGTATACAGTACTCTTTTCAAGAGTTAAGAATCCCTAGCAAAAGTCTGACTGATGAGGGTAGTCCTTTTACTTCCCAATTAACGGAGAATGTTACACAGATGGATTTCCTGATTTTTGCTCTAGCACCTGTAAATGAATGGACCTGTACAACATTCTTAAACATTTTTGGTCAAGCATTTTTCAGGAAAAGAAGGATGTGATTGGGATTCATTACTACACTTTGACTTCTCCACTATCCAGGTTGTACTCCAGGATTCTGAATGATTTTCTCCCTTTTCTCCCATGTGGGAGATGCCCCAGAGGTATCCTAGATAGTTCCTTGGAAATTTGAACAAACTAGTAACTGATCTAAATCTTTTAGATTATTATTTAATGCACTTCCAGGAATGCATTGCACTTGCTGGAACGCATTTTCCCTACAGAGCTATTAACTAGATTACAAGAAACAGAAAAAACCATTATGACCTGAACCCTAATACAGCAATTTAGCTCAGGAGAACAAGTCTTGCTTTCCTTCCATTTCCAGATTGTAAATTACATTGCCCATTGCCAGAAGCTCTATAAGGCTACTGAATAAAAATGGCACTGTCAATTACAGAATCATACAAAATAAAATAAATCTACCATGCAAAACTTTGAAGCCTTGGAGTGAGTTGACATGAAGGAATAATTCTGTTACCCAGGCACATTTGCACCTCTGCAAGTTGTACGTGTTGCCTGGCCTGACATAAGAATATAGAGTCTGCCTACTGGTTCCTACAACAAATGCTGACATATGTTCAAATTTCCATGGAGAACACAAATCATTGAGCGTCATACCAAGATCTCACAACCTGGAGTCACTGTTCATATAACCCCCACACAGGGACAAAAAAAAATGCAAGTCTCCAAATTTGATTGGCTATGCAATGCCCCAATTGGAAGCCTAGAAAGTGGAAGCCCAATCCTAGAAAGGCTAGGGAGAGCCCAACCTCTAGATCTTACTACCAATTTTGGAAGCTATCCCTATCATAGGTCACAAAGCCCAAGATTGATTCTGCAACTTCTAATGGATTATATCAACACAGAGCAATATTCTTTGGCTTACACAGCGACTTTGCAACATTTCAAAGTATGATGGAACAATTTCTACAACCTCACATGGAATATGCCCCATCTTATCTTGACAAGACTGCCTGTAACATACTAGGTAAGATCAGGATGCACATAAATCATCACAAAAGTAAATTGGGATTCAACCAGACCCCATTTCTAGGTTATGTCATTGTGAATGTTTAGGTAAGGTCAGGTAGTAATGGGCCCGGGCCCTTTGGTTGGAGAGGTTGTTAAAACCACCTCATTTTGTTTAGACAGGATCCGCATTTTCACAGACCTCGCAAATTTGCCATAGAGGCCTGATGGTTTCTTGACTCTTCATTTATATTCATTATAGAATGTTGCTCTGGAGTCTGTCACGATAATGTGATACACTCATACAAGACACCTTTATGTGGCATCAAAAGAAGGAGCAATACAGCCAGAAATCATAAGTGAAGTAATTTCACCGTGAAGACAATATCTGATATGGAGTTGTCAATAATGTTCAAAGGTGTCCCTCATCTTTAGAATAATTAAGAAGCTTATAAAAAAGGAGGCTATGGAGACTATGCAGATTCAAAGTGAAGAAAAACATCAGAATGCTTATTTCTACTAAAATGAGTGCCAGGATTAAATCTATAGTTCAGTGCAAGGGAAAGCTTTTAACTCTCCCAAGAAGGAGAAGAGTCTTTGACTACAGTATTTTTGCTCAAGGTGTTTTTTTCAGCTCTCTTAAAGTGAATAAATACCTTGAGCTAAGCCCCTTGAAAAGTAGATATTGTTTTTGAGCCAAAGTCACAGTTCTGAGAGAAATGACTCTCACATTTAGGACTCCCACCTGGGAAAATAATTAGTTTACACATCACCCATCTGACACTGAGATGAAGCTCGTTATGGAAAAGTAGTAGCAAAGCACAGATTATTTTTTCCAGTCCTAGTGACAAGAAGTCTAACACTTCAGCCATTACGCACTTCTTCAATAAGTGAATTAAGAATCAATCCCTGCTCTGATTTAGTGGACAGCTATGAAATCTTTAACAGCAAAGGTTTATATGCTTACATGACCTTTGCCAAAGCTATTTTATAGCCTTTCAGCCCAAGGTACCAGAAGAATTTCAGGAAAACATTATTATTCTTATTGAAACTTCATTTTAGCTTGGTTGGACGTGATTAACATGTAACTCTCTGATGCAACAGTGATCATAAAGGTCAATTAAATTATAATTGCCTAAATAAAGATTTTATGTTTTTAATTATGATGTTTTTTTTTCCCCGATAATGAAACTGAACTTACCATGTTCTCCACACGCAGCTCGAAAGGCATGGGATTATACACCATGAGCTGCACCTCACACACATCTCCTTGTACCCACTGGAAGTCTGAAAGAAAAAGAAACAAATAAGACCTAGGTTCTGTGTGTGGTATCAAAGCTCACCAAAGAAACAGGATTAACCCATATAAGTCACAAGTAACTTATCTTTCAACAGCAATTATCAATTACATTTCTTGTAAATAATTGTGAGCTAATTGTGCATTAACACTATTCAAACACATTGAAAAAAGGAAATGAAAACATTGTAAACTGATTTTAATACCCTACTATTTTGGATGCTTCAACCTTTTCTAAGTGCCTTATAAACCTGTAATGTTTAAAATGTTACATGACGTAAGTGAAAAGGTTTTTGCTTCTAATTATGTAAACCCATTTCTGAAGTAAATTTAAGTAAGAACTTATACGTGTACAAATACAAAACTTTCATTTGTTAATGCCCCTTCACATTAATTATAGTTGCTTATTGGGGTCTCCAAAACAAAATGAAATTCAGTTTCAAAACTCATAATAGTGCACATCACTTCATGACAGAAGGGGACAGATGGTGTCATTTGAGAGAGATCTGTGGGTCTACAGTCACTGTCATTTGAAACATTTCAGTGTACTGTGACATTTCCTCTGATGTTAATACCATAAAACTGCCTCTAAACTAGTAAATTAACCCTAAAACACTTGAAATATGGAAAGAATAAGAATTCTAGGCACAGATTTTTTTTAAATCCTTTTTTTAACACCAAATTTATAAACACAAAATAAACATTACTATACTTTTAAATCATTGCAATACTAAGAAATCACCAGGGATAAAAGCAGCTTTCTAGTCTCAGGGATGAATCTACACTAATCAAATGAGGTCATGAAACCAGTGCGTTCTAGGGAAAGCATTTAGGACCAAAAACTGGTATGAAAGGTTCCATCTCTCTCAAAGAAAAACACCTGCCATGGTACTGAAGACTCCCTGGGCTCCTGCTCAAAACAACCAGATAAAATCCTCAAAGCAGTAAGGTAGCAACATTGAAAAAAGATTAAAATCTGTTAAATCCACCATTCTAATTTGTAACATTTCTTATATTCTCAATCGATGCATTTTAATACAGAAAAGCTTTAAATGGCTGTTCTGTATTTTATATTTCCTTCCTATTAATACTTAATGGACTATGACCTTCTGCAGACTGAATGTAGTGAATTCAACTGGTTCAGTGGAGAGCACAATATCTCCCCTAAGTGCCGCTTGAGGATTCTGTTGCTCTTTACAATGACACATTAATACAAAGTTATTGAAAGTCCAGCTCCGACAAAACCACTTCTTTTGCCTGATCCTCCCATGGTACACAAAAGACATAAAATGGCACCCTCTCTTATTTTGATAGATTCATGTTTCTCTCTCGATGCTGCTGATCAATAAAATACAACTCACTACCTGTTTGTTGGATCCTAGTCCTATTCAAAGCTAGTTTCACTACTCTTTGTTCATTTCTAAATAACCTCATAAATGAGTCTTGAACTCCACTCCTGTTCATATAAGGTGATGGGGGGGCTGTGTTGTTGTGTTAGTCACAGTTAGTCTCACTCCTCACTCACTAACATTCCAAGACGCGCTACAGGACGCCATGACACTTACAAAGAAAAAACAGCTTTCCGATCATAGATATGGTCTTAATCTACTAAGTCAGTTTGGTGAGCTTTGCTTTTCGTTACGTGTATTATACGTGCTGACACGTGCTAACAGAGCCGTGAGTTTAAGGCAAAGTTAAAAAAATAAAAATGTTACAAAGACTGGAGTAAGGAATTCACATGGCAAACTGAAAGCTATAATATGACTTTAAACTTTTTTAAACTTTAAACTGGTGTTGAATCAGTAAGTAGCACTATCTCAAAACTTCCAAACCAATGTCCAAGTGTGGTTGGAGGGCAGAATGCTCTGTAGGAGGAACCTTTCTTTGGATGAAATGTTAAAGCAAGGTCCTTATTACTTGTTCATTATAGTTCCCATACTACAGTTTTTAAAAGCCTATCCGGCACTTTATCCACTTCAGCTATGGAAAAAGTGGGATTTTTCCTATATGTGAATCTACTGGGATGACAAACACTACCATAATACAGGGAATTACTTTAAAATGATAAAATAACAAATTAGTCTGCCTTTAAAAATGCATAACCAGATCTAAAATATTGTATATTTGACTGAACTACTGTTTATTAGCTATAGCACAAAGTACAGACCTTTTCATTGACCACTGCGATACAATACTTCATTCCTTTCATTAGTGAACTGTTATGAATATGAAACAGTAAGGACAAAAGTAACACTTTCATTAGAACATCATGTGGCCATCATTTGTACAGCCTTGATAATAGTAAAACAATATTTTTAAATATTTTTTTTTGCTGGAATGAAATTTGACTTGGGTCAATTAAGCAGTTTTCGATGCTTTTACCATAAGACTCTTGCTGAGAACTAGATTCGAGAACAGTGGTTTCTCACAAACCCTGTTAGCAATGCTTTCGTTCAAGAAGACTCAGGTGAAAGTGATCTGCATGAAAATAATGCAAATTCATATCACATGAAAAGCAAGAGAATTGACAAGGGGAAAGGTGGTCTCTCAGCCTGATTCTGTAAGGGTAGGTTATAGAAAGAAGCTGCCAACTATACACTGCACATTTGATTAATTAAAACGCTCCTAAAAGTATTACACTGTGGTTCAATTTTCCATATTTTTAAACTATATATTTTCTCTTTCTACTGTGCATTCTAAATACATTAAGTGGACCCAAGAGAAGTATTTTGAACAATCTTTTCTAAAATCTGGTAGGCATTTGGATTTATAGAAAGTAAGCTCTGTGAGCACCTGGGAAATTAAAGATATTCAAATTAATCCATAATGTAGGAAAGACAACCATCACAACTTCATCTCTCTGTTGGGATGCTGACTCACAAAGGTCCAATTAAGTAAGAAACAGATTTAAGAAAAGTGTGGTAATAAGTAAACACTGTTTTCATCCACAAAGATTTACACATACACTAAATGGAGTCCAGACTAGATTTTTACTACACAAAATCTACATAACCGGTCATGATGGAATATTTTACTTCTGCTGATTAACACCAAACTTCTAAATTAACAGGATTGTGACTGCAAACTCCTTTTTTTTCTTTTAGATCTTAGTCATGACATATGCCTAGAAAACATGATCAAAAATCAAACCCATTTTTTAAAAAAAAGATCAGTCCCTTGTGATTCCCCGTTTTGAACTTAATGTTCTGAAAACGAATGTTACAATACATATTGCACTCTTCTGCTTCTGTTGAGAATTCTTAACACAGCAATCATAAAACTTCAATCTCTCCTCGGTGAAAGTGTTATTTTGAAAATCGTCAAAAGTTTTAGGTTGAGATTTGGATTCTTATTCCCATAACAGAAGTGAAGTTTGAAAAGTTTATCTTGGGGAAAAAAAACAACTTTGATCTGGAGGAATTTTAAAATTCGAACACAAGCATATTGGAAAGATACTGAGATTCTGCCACCTGCCACCTGAAATCATCTCAATTCATAAATACCAAGTGCTGTCACATTAAAATATGAAGACTGGACACAGAGATACAGCATCACTGTAGTGCAAAAAAACAAATAGAACATTTGCACAACAGTACCTAGCATTTTGGCTTTGTACAACATGACCGTTTGGTACTGTATCAGTGTGGATCCACTGATAAAGATCACAGAGAAAGATTTTCTGCAGACATGTGAAACATTTGGGACATAAGGCTAAATTACTATGGGTTTGGAGTTAAATTATAAATTATAATGGGCTTTGTATCATATTTTTTATTTGTATTGACTTTAGCCAGAAGTACTTTTTAAAAAAAATGTACATACAGTAAATAAAATCACTAATGGAGCACTCAGTGTATCATAGGGTGGATAAAAGCTCTCTTTTCACCACATTAATTTTAAAGATCCAGGCTTCTCTGTCCTCACATAAATACTCAATATTTCCCAGGTCACAGATCCTCAGTTACATGGAAACACAGGAACAGATATTTACTGCCTTCATCTGAATCCCATTCCAGCAATATATATTAGAGTATGGAAACATGGGCAGCTGTAATGTAATCATTCCCTGCATAATGCATGCACACAAAGCACGGGAAATCAAACAGTAAACAAAATGACATTTGGGGAGCCTATTGTAGAAACGGCCTTTTTGATATACAGTGGCATATCTGTTTTCATAATTTAACATCAAGGACTGCAAACATTTCTGCAGTAGCTAACACACCGTAAATAGATCCAAGTGTTTGGAACGGAGAAAGACCTCATATCTCTGCTATGCACAATCCTACAGCATCTAAAACTGTTCTGTTGCTTGCATATCAGATGTTATTCATCTTTGCATGTTCCTGAAAAGTACAACGGGAAATCTTCACAAAATTTAATGAAAATGTATTTAGTTAAGTGCCCATAAACTCTTTTGCTAAATAGCCCATGTAAATTAACAAATTAGCTTGTAGCTGCCTAGCTGTCCAGCATTTCAGAGCTGCCTGTTAGAAGGCAGATTTTAAGGATTAGGTCAGAGAGCCAAGGCACTCTTCTATTCCAAGAACCAGCACTGCTCTCTCTCCATTATCAAGTTCTGTTTAGGACAGCACTTTGCACATTTCTGGCACACTTTCATTATGGCTCGAAAATGAAAAGATGAATTTATATTGTATTACCCATGAGCACCATTAAACTGTTTCACAATTCACCTGCCAAACAATATTAAAAAGCCTGGTTATTTCAAGCCATGCTATGACAGGTGGCTAGCTCCCTTAGAGGAAAAAAAAAACTTTGTAGTTCCTTCCTCAGTACCTCAGATGACAAGAGTCAGCATTACATCTTCCAGCACCTTTTCAAATCTCAGTCTATTACTTGGGGTCAAAAAACCTCTTTGATCTTTGATTACAAGACAAGTGCCCTGATTATAGCAGTTGTCAGAAAATTACCTTTAATTAAAATACCTAAAGATGACCTGTTGTTAACAACGGGCTAAAATCTGCAGACTAGAGGATTCGTGCAGATTTTGCTCAGTGTGTGAACTGCACTCTGAATCAGAATTAGTCTCCAAGCACATTTAGTTACTATTCACAACATGTAACAGACTTGAACTTAAATATGCAAACAAACACAAGAAAAGAAAGAAAAAATGAGTTATAATTATATTCATTTGTCTTTCACCAACACTGGAGCATTATAAACCCAAGACTCCTTTCAGGAGTTCACAATTATTAAATATGGAAGGCTGTATTTTCTACATATTCATGCAAATTCCTACATGACAAAAGAGGCCTGGTGTATTTATGACTACTGAAGAAAGATAGCTATCCTCTTATGTGAAGAAAATGATACAAACATAAAAATGACAATAATACTAAAACAGCTCCATCTGGTCATCATGTAACTGCTGCTGAAATTACTTTGCGATTATCAAATGTCAAACATAAGCCTGCCTAATATCTGAGGCAACATGAGGTTGTTCAAAACTTCACTGCACTGCAATACAGTATGTCTTTCTCCTCAAAATGCACATTCACACAGTTGTGCTCAACATCCCATTAAGTGCCTTAACTTCCTCTGGAGTTACACAGTGGGACAATGCAAGTCCATATGTGGTTTAAAAAAGACGAGTATTACAGTTAAGCCACGGACACCCTACTCTCTAGACATGAGCCCCATTCACCATTTATGGAATGAGCTGGGATGACCTGTGGTCGATCAGTGAACCAGCACTTTTATCCAGGCTCTACAAGACAAAAGGGACAGAATCCCACACGAAGGCATCGGCAACCAATGTGTCACAGATGTCTAGTCTGTACTGCTCTCAAAGATGGCCACACACCCTACTATACTAGCCTCTGAGTTTCACAGCAGATACCCCATTGATGACAGATGGTCATCAGCATAGCGTATTCACTTATGTGATGTCTGTTCAATAAACTGTCTACAGAAAGCATTTTCCTGGTGAAAATTTGGGAATTTGTAGTTACAGTGTATGTGATATGTTTCTTTTGATGGTCAGCACAGTTGCAATTTTAATCACCTGCAAAATCACATGCTGAAGAAATATGATTAGACAGTTTCACATTCTAAGAGAACACTTCACTTCTAGTTTTGACTTTTAACATTTGTTTGCTTTTAACTAGTTTAAATAGCATGCAGATGCAACATTTAATACACTTCTTGAGCAAATGACTATGTGCAAATGTAAAGAGCATGCACATTTATTTATAAAGAATTAAATGGCTACAAAATGTTACTTTTTAATTGGAATATTTACATAAATATTTAAATACATATTTAGCATATTTACAAATACAAGCACTGGGAACTACAGTGAAATGATTTCGTCAGCTTGAGACACCTGTTACGCACCTGAAACATCAGTATTTAGAGGCTACAGATAAATATTCTTAAACTCGAGAGACCCAAGCTCTGTGATAATACAAAGGCCACTGTTCAGGAAATGGCATCTCAGAGAATGCCAGTAGTGGCAGCCTCACTCAGCCTTGAGGAGAACTCTTACAACAGGTAACTTGTGAGGCTCATTAAGCCACTAATGAGATGGGAAAAGGAGAAAGATCTATTCCCCAAAAGTTATTTTTACATTCCCTGCCAGCTGCCCCTCTCCCATTTCTGCCCCTATAAGGTAGATAATCATGTCAAAAAATTCAGAGTGGTATTTGAAATAAGCATCTCAGAGCTATTTTGCCGCCGGGAACCACATTTCCATTCGTTTTACTTTCAAACGCAAATAAAAGTAGGTCTTCATAGCCCCAGCCATCTGCCTAATGCTATTTACTAACTCACAATGAATTGTGATGGCCTGCAACACTCGCTGCTCAGTGTAAAATTGCATCCCCTTAACTGAGTTTACTATTTCTGCTGGGAGAGAGCTTTATTTCTGCAGCCATCAGCGCTGCTGGTTTAGAAAAAACGATCACTGACACCTCCCCTCTCGCCCTACCTCCAGCTTTCCCCTTCCACCTATTGTTTTGTTAAATATTTACTACCTTTAAATTATTTACTTTCCAACATTCCATCTACAGATTTGTTCATGTTAATGATTACAGGTTTTTCTGATCAGGGGAACGTCAGTTGCCTTTATCTTCTGCAACCCAGATGTACAAAATAACTCCACAGTTCATGGTGCTACCTCAATATTCAAAATGCAATACTTATTCGCCATTAACAGAGTAATAGGGCTTTTGCTTTCATAAGCACTACCTGCCAGGTACTACAATTTTATTCCAATCTTTTGTTTAGGCTGAGCACAAGGTGTTTGGAGCAACACAAAACAAGTCATATACCAATGAACAACTGTATCTTATTACTCTGCACCAAGCTGGAAGAGAAATAAAGAGAAAAAGTCTGCAGATATTAACAAAGCAGGAGGAGCAGCAATACTGTAGGCACTGGCAGAAAAGTAAAATAAAAGAAAATCATGAGTGGGCAAATACCTGGCAGAGTTAAATATAGACAACGGAAGAGCAGAGTATTACATGATGGGAGCAAAAAAGTAAAGGCTGTAAATATAAGACAGGAAAAATGCTCGGATATATATAGTGTAGGGTTTCAACATCTTATCATTCGGACTTATCATTCGCGAATACGTAAATTTGCCATTCGGCTTGGCCCAGGGGGCTCTTTGATGGAAGAAGAGCATAGCGGAATGAAACAAGAGCCGAAGAGCGAATACTTAGCCGCCGCTTTCAAATGAGCGGCGCAACACTCTAGGATCGCGAGATGAATCTCGCTCGTGAGTGAGCCTCTCCCCACCGCCAAGCACCCACTACCCAGCATCCTCCTCTCCGCGTGGTCTTGTTTTTGTACTGTAACGCTCCAGGTTCTGTGTTGGGGAATGACGGGCTGGAGACGACTCGACAGACTGACAGTTCCAATGCTTGTTTCATTACATAGAGACAAATAAACAGTGTTGATTAATTTAACTAGTTTAAATCACGTGCACGTGCAACATTTAGTACACTTCTTGAGCAAATTGCAAACACTTACTATTTGTTTGTGATTACTGTTGTTTCTTTTAACTGATCTAAGTTACTTAATTCAGCTTAAAGCCAATGCATTAGTACTTTTCATTATCACATAAGAGAGGGCTACTTATGTCTTCTAACCATACATACTACATACTGTATTACATTATGCAATGGTATAGGGATGGACTTGGTTATATGCCAATTTGTCTATTCGTAGCGGTTCTGTGCACCAAACTCGTGCAAGTGTCGAGACCCTGCTGTAGTTAAAAAAACAGAATAGCAAGCACTGACTTTATACTCAAATTGCTTTTAGCAATGACTCATTTAGAATATTATGGTGATGGAGTCCGCTAGCAGAATCTGTATGTTACTCTGTACCCATATAGTAGTAGGAGCTGTGAACTACTGCTGAATTCACATGCTAAACTCTAACCTTCATGCCTGCTTGCCTATCTCTTGGTTTCTACAATGGGCACCATTGCTCAGCACAAAAAATCTGAGAATGACCAGGTACTTTCTTTGACTTAAAGAATGTGTGACATTGCTAAATAAAAAGACTGTAATCATTTTAGTTACAAACAGAGACTAAGTGAGGTTCATCTTCCTTATGTCCACCTCAAATACATAAAAGAACATTTGCACCCATGTTATTTAACATAAAACTATTTTTAGATTTTCTCCAAGTGTGTTCATGACTAAACATCGTCACTCCAGTGGATTTCATTATTTTTCATCTTCTTCCATCCACAAAATATCACACCAGAGCCAAATGGTCATCAAAAGTAAATCTCGCCTAAAAATAATCAATTTCAGTCAAAAGTCATTAATATTTCACTGGTCGATCAATAATAACATAATACTCCGTGTTCTGTGCCATTCTGGACAAATCCTTAAAAGAATTAAATGTATGCTAAGAAATAACTTTCCCATATTCCACCTTCTAGAATGTAAGTAGATTAATTAAAAAAGATATATGAAAATAAATGACGACGTCCAAAATATCGTACTCGACAGCTGTTCAGTGTGTAATGGGTATATTGATCTTTTTTTTCCAACAAGTTTGTGAAGCAAAACCCATCAATTAAAAATAATTAAGAGAAAGTTGTTCCTGTGGGCAAATTGAGAAAACGAAAAATGATCAGTTTAAGGTAATTTACAAAGAAATTGGCAGATGGCCCATGGTTAATTCACAGGGTCAATACAGATCTAAATTTAATACCATGGATTTGTGTATTATTGGCATTTGTTTGTTAACAAATGGACCAAGGTATATTTTAAATTTATACTGCTTTTTATAGGCAAAAAAGAGTGTTTTATGCCTGATAAAGCAATTTCCATAGAAAATGGCTAGTGAAAACCCTTTTAGAAGGTTTTAAAAAAATACAGTTTAAAGTGGTACTGTCTTTTAAGCACTGAGAGCTTTCCTTGCCATCACTGCCATGAAGACTGCATAGAGCAGACAATGATACTTCTGCTGATTTAAAATTTTACAAGAGCCAAGAGAACTCAGAGGTTAATAAGGACAATACTCCAGTACCCATAAGGAATGCAAGGGTACTTAATCCTTTCTTTTCAAATTAGACAGAAACAGTCAAACAGAACAGCACTCAAAATAATGCAGGCTTCCCAGCTGGATTTAGCTTGCAGTAATAAATGTAAATTTATTCACTCTTCAAATGTCATTTTAAAATATACTGCTTGACTCCTGTAAGAAAATGGAAGCTTTTATAAATCATATATATATATAGAAGCACAAGGTCATTTTTTCCTCTTGCCTGATTTTTTCTTCTTACCTGTGAGATCACTTTTATTAAAAGATGAATACATCACACTCACTTAAAGCCTCAAGAAAAGACTATGATTTTCATGAAAATATACCAAATGGTTAATTTATGTAAATCACAAAGGAGGACCAGTAATTCCTTCAACTTTATAGCGTTATAAAACCAAAGAAAGCATCATATTAAGAATGTTTTTTCCCTTATTGTGTCCAATAAGGATATATGAAATACATCTATCATTATTGCAATATCCTTTAATACAATAAAATACTTGGTTTAGTGATGTGTTACTCTTTTTTCTGCCACTAAAGTTTCACTGCTGGGAGCGTACCTGTTTCATTACCTTACATATTCATTCTTGAGATCTGTGTTAGTAAATGTGCTGGCCAGTAATAAGAAGTGTCTTCATTAATACTGTTATATCTGAAGAGAGTAATGCAGCATTAATCAATGCATTTGAAAGATGAGAAAAGCAGCCTGCCCTGAATTACACGACACAATCTCAGATTTCTTTGAATGGGTTATATGGTCTTTAAAACAGACCAACAATCAAACCTACTCTAAAGTAGTCTGGTGAGTCAGGGAGACAGTGACAGCCAGACATTCTTTAAAAAATTAGTAGCACCCCAAGTCTCATCTAACACAGACGTTTCTATCTCGCACTCACAAGCTGATATTGTTATATTCAAGATTTCCACTTTCACCCTCTGCGGGTTTAAATGCTTGAAAAACAATGCCAGCCTTAAACAGTGGATTAGAGTCACAAAAGGATACTGGTAAACTAAGCAGTTTTTAGAACAAGTCTCCAAACAATTATAGGAAAAACAATCTATTATTATAGAAGCTCTATTTTATGGTTTTGCATCAATCTGTTTTATAGAAAGTGGCATGGATTGGAACATTGAAAAATGCCCTAGGCCCGCACTCTGGAGGAAGACAGCATATCTTCAATAGCTTGGATCTTAGAAGCCTCATCACGAAAAGAGTGTCATAAAACTTAAAAGCCCTCTAGTCTTATAGCCCACAAAATATGGTAATATTCAACTGAATTTACCATATCTAATATAACATATGGAACGTATAGGACTTTTTTGTGCAGGGTGGTTAAAAAGAGCAAATGTAACTGTTACAGGCACTAATCTACAGCCACTTGCTAAAAAAAATGAAGGGGAGGTTGATTCAGCATACCGTATACTGAAAACTATATTGTAAAACGTCTGCTGACACGCATATGACTTTTAAAATGGTGCTTGCTTCTGAACGTAATGAAAGCAAAATAGTCAATGGACACATCTGAAATTCAGGCAGTAAGACTGAGTCAGTTGTTTAAAACATTCAAAATGGGTAGTATAAACCAACAGGTTATTGCAAGCCAGTCAAGATTCCTATCTTAATGAGTCCAGACAAGTTATATCATGTCTCCTATCTTAGTTACTGCATACCACTCTTTACGTTTTTTAAACTGACACAAAGCATGCAAAAGGGTTTTTTTTTCAAAGGCGAAAACAACTCAAAATTGTTTCTCTCATTTGGATCTGAAAACTTCCAAGCACTCCTTGTTTCACAATACAAATACATTACAGCCACCAAAGTGAAAAGAAATATCATCACCTACACCTCATAAACATTTAATCATCATCGAACTGTCAATCATCTGCTGAGGTCTCATTGACCAACATGCAGAGCGCATTGAATGAGACTACTTTCTCAGGTTCAAACAGTATCGAGCTTTTCGATGATGAAAATCCAGTGGACTTAAAAAAATGTCAGGAAAACTGCTTGAAAGGATTGATGTACTAATGAATTAAACAACATGGCTGGGTATCTTGTCCCATACTCCAACAACCATACAAGTGCCATACACAGTGATACATACTGTATCATTCTATGTTCAGAAGGCTAAGGGGGCAAAGAGAGCAAATTCTAGGGAGAATGTAGAAAAGCTAATGAAACCTAACCAGCATATTTTTGAGAGATAATAAGAAACCAAGGTGCCCCAAAAACTAACAATATAGGAGCAATATGCACCCGAACACAGAAAGTGACCCAGATTGGAATCACCGCCAGAACCCTAGATCTGTGAGGCGATGCTAACCTTAAAATCCACTTGCTAAGCTTTTAAAATACACTGAAGTCGAACATTTCCTATTAGGTCCTAATATTCCAGTAGGACTTTGAGAATTTCTACTTCAAAGATTTAATCATTCATGGAATCAATTCTGTATAGAAATGAGTCATTTTTTCAAAATGCTACACCCTTATTACTCTATTATGTATGTTCCTGTTCATGGTTTTCAGAAAAACAGTTGCTGTTAAGCACCCTGGGAAGAATTATAAGCATTGATCAGTATTTGTTTCAGCACTATATTTCAATATACCAGTATGACACCCGATGCAGTAGCTTTAAGAAGTACACCTGTTTGCATATTAACATGGCTTTGCATATGTGAAACTGTTAGATATTGCACTCATACTACCAATAACAATGTGTGAGAGCAAATAACCACTGATCTGCATTACTTAAACAGTTATGCCTGTTAACGACAAGCCTCAATTCGTGTCTGGGTTTTCTCCCTTTTAAGCTATTTCAAAACCAAGGCATGCCACGTCAAAAACAAGGCACGTGGCATACGTCAATCTCTTAAGGCTGACATGATTATGGGAATGGAGGTATCCGGCTCCCATAAGAACTGCAATTGCATTACTGAGCTGATAAGCCAGGTTAATACTCATCTCATTGAATTTTCTGAATCCTCTTGGTAGCGAACAAAATTCCTAAAGCCTTATGATCCTGGGGCCAAATTCAATTGTAAAAAGAGAATATATACATATTTTTGGCTGCTCGAAAGAGGTATATCACCTAAAGATTTTTTATATAAATATTGGTTCCCTGCAATTGCATGAAAGAGGGAAGCAATTCTGAATGCAACAGATTTGCAGGTTGGCAGGTTGGGTTATACGCTCCAGAGATCGCTGGTTCAAATCTGGGCTGTCATTAGCCATCTGTGACCTGGAGATCCCAGGGGGCAGCACACAATTTAGCAAGCACCACCAAGGCCAGGTTGATTTGAAGCTGGCAAAGATTTCCACTGACTCCTGTGGATGGCCAGGTGCCTGGGGATAAGTGGTGTTATCAGTGAGAGCCGTGTCAAGCCCTCTGCCCAATGTGTTAGCTTTGCCATTTCCACCGAGGGCTTGGAGTTTAAAAAGACCTGCAGGCTCAGATAAGGTCCCTCAAGAAGTATTTATGTTAGCATCAGGTCCCCGTTGATAGTAGGAGAAGAGTAGTTATCAACAATTATCCATTCCAAACTGAGGTGGAAGAAGAAAAACTCATGGCAATTACTACACATGTACTGCAATGGGAACTGCAAATGATGTTGGGTTTTTTTTGTCCAACATTCTTATCAATTGCACTACCCACTTTTCTCTCTAGTATCTTGAAATTAAAGATCAGTTTGTAGCTCCTTTCAGAAATGATCATAAAAATCCAGAATAACCTAGGGACATTCCTCCTGTTCTAAGATGCTTCTGTTATTTGCAGCATGCCTGTGTAATTGCCTGTCTACAGATCCATGAATATAAATCTCAACTGTTTCTTCTACTATACAATATGTCTAAGGCTGAGAAATTCACAAACTAACATGCCAGAGACCAGCATAGCAGAAAATTACAGTATTATTCCTGTACACAGAGCATAAAAATAGAAGAGGAAGCTTCTTTCCTTTTTTCAGCATTATAGTATATTTCCGATATCGAAGAACACAAATCCAAAGTAAAACAACAGAATAAAGCAATGTTGTTTTCTTTGAAATTGGGGTTTATCGACACGCATGCCAGCAACATTGCAACGTTATTGCACAATGGCCACTGAAAGAGACCAGTGGTTAAGGGTCTGGATACACAAGAGTGGCCGAACAAAGTGCTCAGACAGAGCCAGAGCTGTTCGTGTAAGGATGTGGCCTTAATTAGAGGTCACTCACATAAATGTATCGGTGCCGTTCAATGGCGATGTTTCGTACGTACTGTAGCTCTCTCTCGTTTTCGTTTTTATTTTATGTCCACAGGTGTACAGTCATATGGCAGGTGTGTAAAGTAGTGCTCAGAAGAGATGACTAAATTTCTCCAAACGTAGCCTTATAGAGCTGACGGAGAGTCAAGTCCTGAGCAGTGCTGGCGGAGGGAGACCAAGTGGCCAAGACCTGCACCGGAACTGAAGGAAAGAGGCGTTCTCAAGAAGCCATAAACCAGACCTGACGGCAGGAGGTGCTACTGCACAGAATGGAGAGGCCAAGCTTTGGACCAGCGCTGAAAGAGGGGCGTGTTGCCAGAAGGAAGAGTCTCTGCTGTCTGATCTACCTGTGCTGAGGGAAGAGAGTTTCCGGAGCCGAGAGAGAGCAGCCGTCCATATACTGTAGCAGCAGTCACCCACACTCTTCCACCACAGAGACGGGTGGAAAAGACGTGGTTTTTAATAATACATAATTAATGTTGGAGCCAAAATTCTTAAAATAAACCAGCTTTCATCTTTCCGTTTTATTCTTAAAATGCAATATTACTTTTTTATTCTAGTAAACATATATATGCATATACATTATGCGTTTTATAATAGGAAAGAGGCATTCATACACAAAAGTATGATCTCTTTTATGTAACTTCAGATTCTCTGGTAATTCTTCTCTCCAACACAACAAATGTCCATGTCAAAGATCTCCCCAGCACTTTATGTGGGTCATAGCACTGACTCCTGCTGTCTTTGCTAACAGTGGCTCCTTGCTCACTTGCATCATTGATTCCTCATAAGGATTTCATTTATCTCATCTTCCAACCCAAGTCTAAATATCCACTTATTTATTCAGTCTCAGGGATTTGAGGTGACCAGTTAGATTTTAAGTGTGATGTAAGGATTGAAGTCTTATGAGATCTCATAAGGAGATATGCTTGGAAGTACATAAAATATGAAAACTATACGCTTTTCACGTTCAAACAAAAATAATTCATAGGTTCACCTTAACCTTGGTGTACACTCGCCAGGAAGGCATGGTTAAACTACTTACTAGAATCCAAAACACAAATCCAGACCAGAACTCTGAAACAGTATACTTCATTGTAAGAATGTGCAGTAGAGCAGTATTTAAACATGTATTAATAACTGAAAATTCCAATAATGCACTAAGGATTAAAAAATATTTCAGAATCCTTTTAGCCCCAAGATAATAAAAGAAATCACACATTGTTCATTTTAAGCAGACATTCAAGCACAAGAATTCCAGATAGAAATCAGTTAAAGAGGAAAACATTCTATAACTAAATCTATTTTTGGTATAAAAGATAGTGCACCTGTTACATTGTACGCCTGTGTATTATGTAAGAAAAAACTGTAATTTAAAAACTAAAAGGCTGAACAGATTAACAAAATCAACTGTCAAGATTAATCTTAAATATACCCTTCTTGCTGCTATATACAGATTCTTTTCATGAGGATATTACAAACAAATTCATACACATAATGCCAGAAAATACTGTACCACAAAATATTTCTTGGCACTAAAAAGAGTTTCTGTATCAAAGTAAACAAAGTGTTCGTATTCGCAAAACCTCTCAGAATAAAATCTGAATTTTGGCAAATCACTGGCTTTTGATTGAAGTAGTTTGCAAAAAAAGAAGGACTAATATGATCTTCTAGCTCCATGGAAAGTGGGGTATGTACATGCTGGAGAACCATCTGTTCACATATTACATGTGCCAGTAATGAAGGTTCTGAATGTCCTAAAATTAATAGTAAATTTAACAACGAGGATTATTTCATTTATTTATACTGCATATCTGAAGAGGTGGATAATCACTTGAGCCTCTGTTAACAGTGAAATTTTCCTAATGATGTGAAGACATTTAAAACCTGACATTTTTAATTTAATCCTACTATTAAAAAGCAAAACCAAAAAGCTGAATACCTCATGCATGCTCCCTCGTCATTTGTCTTATGAAACAACACCTGTATTAATTCTAACCCTGCTGAGGATATTGGATGGCTGTGCTTGTTCACAGACACCAGGCTGAATCCCCCTACCAGGTGCTGCTGCAATGCAGTAGATTGTGGGATACGGCAAGTTTCTGCAATACTTCATTGAAAAGTACTATCCTCTGGCAGGTTGCACCACAAAGGTGAAAGCACTGCCTTTGGCAGTGTGGCTCGGGGTGCCTATGGACATGAAAATGCTATTCCAGAACTGAAAAACGGGTCCAAGCTTTATTCATACTTTCATAACTTAGATAAACAAAACAAACCCCCCTTTAATAAACTGCCAGGCAGCTAAGATGCTTAGCAGCTCCACAACAGTCTCCCACTGACTCCCACTCTTCCAAAAGACGCACCACTCTGAGTTCCAACAGTTGGTCAATCACATCCTTTCGTCTCTATACGCCATTCACACTGCAATCACAAAAGAGAATCTTCCCTCTGTCTCCAGACAACAGATGTTGACTGACCTTGCTTCCAGGTTTTTAAACTCTGATCTGACCAATTGTGTTCTATTAATTAGTAATGTGACTGAGGATGGCAGGTCACTTTCCACAGCTCTCTGAGGAATGCAGTACAGACCAGATCTGACATGTTTTCCATGTTTTAGTCCTATTTCCAAGCTTCAAAACCTGTCTTACTAAATGTAAGATTTGTTCCATAGCTGCACCAGTTTTTTTATTGCTTTAGCTTCACTTATTATCAAGTGTCACTGCTGACTGACTAGAAGTCACAGTTCACAAACACTGCATAACCAATGTAATTTGATGCCGTTTAAGTTTACAGTGTGTTAACATTCATTTGTTCAAATTTATTATGGCTTTTATTACTAAAACTAATGAAAATGTTAACAAAAACTGAAACAAGACGAAACAGACTGTAGTCCTAAAGGAGTCGAGGTCTGATGAAATGGTCCTAAAACCTGCAATCTGTAATCTGTGTAATATGAGGACTAGGCATGTGTAAACTCTTACATTAAACATTGATCCTCCTCAAAAGTATTAATAAACAGGACTGAAGGAAAAGGAACTGCAACATCATCACACAATAAAGGCCTTACCAAGTGCCACCTTCATAAACATACAGTATCTAAAAATATTAGTATTATAGGTGCTAGAAGAACTTCAGACAAACAGATCTTCAGTGTCTGATGGTATTCTACCAATTGAACATAAGAAACAAGAGATGTTATTCATAGACCATTTACAAAACACTTCCAGCAGTTTCTAAAGACAAGGGTAATACCCACTGACTGGAAAATCGCTAATATACCACCCGTCCTTGAAAAGGGAGATGAAGCTAAACCAATTAATGATAGAACAATACGTCTTACTTCTATTTAACGCAAGGTTATGGAAACAATAATTTAAACTAAAGGATGGGATCATCTGCATGGAAATAAGATTCGTAGGGATAGCCAACATGAATTTAGAAAAGTCAGGTTATGCTTAACTAACTTATTAAGAGTTCTTTGAGCAAGCAATGTAGGAATGTTATATTCAAGCAGTACAATGCACCTGTACAATTATGGTCACCAAGACACAGAAAAGATGTTCCTCTGGAATCAGTTCATAAAAATGAAACAATATACAGTACTTTCCTGGGCTCAAAGGAAGGACCTACGCTAAAAGAATCAACTAAAAGAATCAAAACCTTTTAGTTTTGAGTAGAAGACAACAAGGGGAAGTGATTCAAAATCCTCAAAGACATTCGCTGACAATTATATGGACTTACCAATAAACAGTGAATCACAAACCAGAGGACATGAAGTGCAAGTGCATTTAATTTGTTTTTAGATAAATGGGTGTATGGAAAAAGCCGTGTGACACCCTGTCTTTCTTCAGAAACGACGGGGTGAGCTGCTTGGATCAATTCTCGTAAAACAATCAACAGTCATTTCTGAATGAAATTGCAGGAAAAAAGCCACATTCATTTATTTGTTTTGTTTTTCAACATGCTGTTTGGAATCTTATGGGGACACCATTCTCAATATCAGTACCTCAATATTCAAGGCAGAGATAAAGGATTGCAAACACAGGTCAGCTCCCAACAGAGTTCACAAACGATAAAAGAGAACAGCATTATTTTCCTCCATACCTATTTTCTTTCCCCGTTCTTCTCCGCGGTTGTGCACAATGATAGGCGAGTAAATGAAGGGGCTTTTGGTGGCCATGTTCTGACCCAGAAGGCTCTTCACTTTATGAGGCCGCAGGCTGATGGGCAGATTCAGGAGTTTAACCGATCTGTTACAGAGAGAAAGGAAATACATTGTTTGCCACCAGATATCACAACTAGGTGCAGCGCCCACACAGGTGACATGTGGCAGCCATTATATGCCATCACAACCCCAGTATTCAGCAGATCAGGTAGAAAAGCAAGTTGACTTAGGGGCAGATTGTGCAGGTCAAGAGTGTAATTCAGCCAAAACACAGAGATTAACTCTCCTACTGTACTATTTCAAAAAGTGTCATGAGATCTTTAATGATCAAGCACTGAGTACCATAGTTTAATATCTCATGCAAGGGAATATACCTCCTCTAGCACAGTGTCTGCAATTACCACACTTGGCCATTGGATAAAAAAGTCTTGTCCAGGGAGAAGACTGTCACCTAGTGTTAGTCCACTTTGTAGCAGCAACCTAGTCTTCCTTGGAGATTTCTCATGCCTGTACCGACCTGAGATTCTGAGATCAAACAAGCTGGGGCCAAAAGGTGGTAACACAGCTGCCAAAAACGTAGTAAAGTTCCATTGAGAGGCTAACACATCCATCAAGATTCAAATGTTAAAATCATAAAACAGAGCTGGTAAGGAAATGAAAATGTTGGAATAAATGTTGGAGTACTCATAGCATTTGCTGACACAGTACTGTGAGGTATAAATACAATATTTCTTGCTTTAGGCTACCGACATGGATTTTTTATTTTTCTCTCCCCATCCATCCATTTTGTAACCACTTTATCCAATATAGGGCACAGCCAGATCCTACCCCGGCAAGCAACGGGCACAAGGTAGGTTATACCCTGGGTGGGATGCCAATTAACCTACCAGTCTTTGGACTATGGGAGGAAACAGGAGAACCCAGAGGAAACCCAGTCAAACTCCACACAAATAACACTCCAGGAATTGAACCCAGGGCCCCAGCTCTGCAAGGCAGCAATGCACTTCGTCACTGTGTCACCCCATAACCAATCCCTTTTATTCAGTAAGCGCAAACCAACCAGTGAAAGTGTTATGGACAACTTCCGAACAAAAATATGATAAGCAACAGGGTTGGAAGCAAGTCTCTCTGAAAGGAAAGGAGTCTAAGAAATATTGAAATCAAGGCTTACAAACTGACATGAAGCCAGTACTGTAAGCCAGAAAATGAAGCATTAAACGCTCACATGGATATTATCTGCTGAAAAAGCAAAAAAATGTCTCTGAGATGTAGGATGTAATATCTGGGAGACCAAAGACAGAAGAAAGATTTTTTACAATGAGCATGCACAAATATATAGAAAAGTAAAATAAAACACCTTGTAATAGCTTTGTCACATTTAAAATGCTAATTTCTTTGATTTGTAGGATTACCAAGACTAAACAGTTCAATTTAAAAAAATAAATAACACTATTTCTGAAACCTCTATAGGAAAATTATGAAAATGTGTGATTTATTACTAAATAAAGTATTTAAGCTTCATACTTTTTTACATTGATAATCTATGGTGCTGTACTGTAACAAAAAACTCACCTGTTAATTGTTTCATTTAAGATGCCAATTGACCTCAGAGTCTGACTGGATGTTGAGGATCATTATCATTTATCACAAGTGATAACTGTCAATGCTTTGCTCATTTTAAGTGTGTGTGGATTTATTTTAACATTAAAACTGCCTTAAATCACTTAATTCAATGACAGTAGGAAACAATTTCATCATCTTTTTAAACATTAAAAGGGGGCAGGTGTCTGAATATTATCGTATCTATGTTATTTAAAAAATGAAGAGCATACAGTATACTTGCATTTCTAATTGCTTACTGTTACTGTATATAGTTAAAAAGGTTAAAATAAGGAAATTAAAACAACTCCTTAAATAAAAGGCTACTTTTTATTGCAGTATTCTGTAAGCAACAATATCAACAGAAATTATTAGCATATTCCTAGCTATTTTTCACGGCTTCCCGGAGTTAGATTAAAGTTTACCTGACGATAGGGAGTTTGGTGAATGGCACAGGAGGCAGCTTGAGTCCATCTGGGAGTGTAATAACTTCCATTCCACCAGGACACTTAGAAGTATAATTTTCAAGGCTCTGGGTAACTTCTTTTTTCTCTGTGGCAAATGGAAAACCAAAACAGTGATGCTGCACAACACCCACATACAAAATACATTCACACAATTTTACAGAGGTGTCATTTCAAAACAATACGATAGTCAAGTCCAAAAAGTGTTATACAATAGGGTCGCCACATTCACGAGGGTTCAGTACAAAGAACCGTTGCAAATAGCCAAATTTGCATACTGTACAACATCGTCCACCCTTGTGCCATCGCATAATATACTACACTATGTACTAAAGTTAAAAGTATTTAGTTAAAAAACATAAGTAACCCTCCCTTATGTGGTAATTGAAGTAGTAATGCACTGGCATTGTAAATTTAAATATCATTGATCAACTAAAAGAAACAACAGTAATCACACACTTATACCTAAACTAACATGAATTCCTCCTCTGGTGTCCAGCGGATGCCTGCACTTTCTCCCTCTGCCACCAGGATAAGCCCACCCCACTGTAATCAAAAGGGCAATAAAACTGTCAGGGAGCCTGTAAAGTCATCTCCAACCTCTCAGTCCCCACTCTGTTGACACAGAACAGGGAGAGTTCGCTACGATACACTCGCAGAACCTTATTGAGATGCGTATGCTGGGAAGTGGGTACTTGGGCAGGGAACAGGAAGATGCTCACTCATTAGCTAGATTCATCTCATGATCCTAATCTATCGCACTGCTGATTTGAAAGTTGCAGTTCACAATCTTCAGCTCAATTTCATCCCGTTCTACTCTTCTCTGACGGCCAGACCGAACAGAGAGCAAGCAAATTCGCAAATGTTAAATTTGCAGATGTCAAGACCCTACTGGCATTTACCCTTTGAGGATTTTAAAAACAAGCGTTTCTCATTACTCTAACATTATTTGAAGCAAAAGGATTTCCAACTGGCATCACCTTGGTAAAATATTGCTGTACGGGCTAAACTCACACAGAAAAAAAATATCTCTTTGCATGGAAATAATGTTTTTTTTATCTCTAAAGGATCCAAAAGCACCTTAAACACCTGAAGGAACCCAACTTACCCCAATAATGAAGTGCGGCAGCTTTAATGTACCAACACTACACAACAGATCAGGCAGAGAAGTGAGAAACTGTTACAACAGATGAATTAAGGGAGGGATTTCAAGATGGCCAGATTGTACCAGTACAGAGTGGAATTTAGCCAGGACACTGAGGTTAACACCCCTGCTGTTAAGAAAAGTGACACGAAAGCGCCTCTACAACTACCAAAGAGAACGGCACGGGGTCTGATTTTTGCTTTTTTCATATTTTTACGCAGGATCAGTGTCCAACAAGCTAATGCCAAAAAGCCTGTCTCACGCATGAATTCTTTATAGCTGCTAAAGTGACACTTTAGCTCAATAAGGTTAATCTCAGATTAAGCTTCCAAATTTAAAAAGATAAACTACCTACTACTTGCAGATCTTTTGTACACTTATTTTTTAAACACTAATTTCATAGCAGCCTTCTGCTATGTCAAAGCTGTTTCACTGCCAGAGCTATAAAACGTTTATGACTCCCCATGTCATGCTTTAATTTCATCTCTCGTTCCTGCATGACAAATATGTCTATCCGAATTATAACAAAGTGACTTCAAAAGAAATTTTAAAAAACAACCGTTTCGGTTTTGTTGTTTTCCTTTTATATTGTCATTTTCTACACTGGTTATTTGGGGAATTATAATTATCTAGAAGCAGAAAAAGGAAAGGAAGAGGAGAGAGTATTGTATGAACTACACATTGTTCTCTGAAGGATATGATTTCTTTCACTCAGAAGTGCTGGCTATTGAAAATCTTCCACGCACCTTTGTCACCGACTTGCTTATTTTCCTATGGAATGCAGGTTCCTAGTTGGTTATATGACTAAGCGGTTTGCTGTTGAATTCTGAAAATGCAGCATATTCTACTGTACTCAAGTGAGAATCAAAATTATGTGCGTCCTCAAGTCTTAGTGCTGTCAGCATGACCTGATATCCCACTGCAAGAATTCGCCTCTCCTTCCGTGATAAAGTGCTTTCCAACCTCATCACTACTCCCACCTGCCATGGTTAATTTAACTGACCCGTTATATACTTGCAATCAATACGTTCCACTGCAAACATAAACAGTGCTGTAGCCTCTGTAACAAATGCTAAAACAAAACTCTCATAACATTTTAACCTTGAGTGCTGAAGGACAGCCACATGTCATGGTTGACAAGGAATCAATGTCTTTATGGTAGGATACCTACTAAAACCAAAGCACAAAGAAATCTAACCTTTAGTCCAAAGCACAGCCAACATATATGTCTCGGCAACTTTGCCTCTCTGTCTCATTTCATTTCTTTTGTCTCTCTGTGCAGTTGAAAATGTCTTAATAACAGCCAGTTCTGGGAAGAAGCAGCATGTTTTCCAAGTTCTGAGTGCAGCTCGTGCAATTCACCAGCTTTACATCCACAAAGAAGAGCTCTATAATTAGATGAGGAGCTCAGCCACATGCAAATCATCATTGTAGATTAACTTTCACAGTTGGAGACTTTAAAAGTTGAATAAAAAAATAGATCTGTCTTCAAATTAAAAATAGGTCTGCCTTCATTAAATTAATTTAGAACTTAACTACTGTAAATCTCCCTTCATTTGAGAAATCAAGGCAAGCATTCCTCTGGCTGTTAATGTACAGACCTGTTGTTTTCAGTCTCACAATGTTAATGAATGAGACTCATTAGTCAACTTTTTGTCAAATGCATTAATGCACTCTTTTTTTCTCCGATTTCACTTGTTTCTGACCTAATTGGCAATTTGCATGAGAACCAGTTCATTTTTGTTCATAATCATATAAATGACACCATTAAGAGAACCCTAAAAGGAGAAAAGCTTACAGCTATCAGTTTTACAAAGTAGTCTGAAAACTCGTGCTGTGATTTTCTATCTAGATTACAGTGAACGAGCGCAGTGGCTGCTTTTTGCTTTTATATACAGTAACTTTCAAACATCCTTCTTTTAACATTTTCTGTAAACAGAAATTCCTGCTCTCCATATAAATTAGGAATATTGTACTCCTCAAACTACTACAACACACAACTTTAGGGCTTCAAAGGCAGAAAAAGGTGTAAAATATGACCTGTATCCAGTCAGCTGAAGGAAAGAAAAGGTATAACAAATTGACTAAAGGAAATAGAATCATGGAATACAAAGAGCTTATCCTTTTTCAGCTTTTCTGCCGTATTCTATAGTTAGAAGCTTAGTTTATTTCCATATCTTGAAACTAATACAAATATGGTTTTCATCACAGAACCCCAGAGAAATCCAGAGCAATCTGTGAAGCATACACTGTATAACCATGCAACATCTACTACCCGAACCTAGAACAATAACTAGCAATACTGAGTTTTCAAAGACAAAAACCATGATGAAATGGACAAATTATATATTAGTATATACTGTACATAGTATTACAACATAATTCCTTAAATTATGTGTAATAGAAAGTGAGGCTTTTCAACACTTTTCCATTTAAATGTATCTATGAAAAATTAAAATCTGAGTCTCTAGCATCTCATTTTTCATTAAGAGGGACAACTATGTGTGGTTTATGGCTGTTGGGTTTCTTTTTCATTTAACTTCATTGCTTGTGAAGTACGATAGATCTTGTAGGGACTTTTTTAAATAGGTGGCCTGCAAAGCCACTTGAAGGTGGCTCCCTGTCTAGGAAATAGACTTAATAACAGTAAGATCCAAGTCAAGCTTAAATACTGCATTATTTCTGGGATTGTGACATTTAGGAGAAAGTGTGCAGCTGTATTCATTGAGAAAGTGGAAGAGTCTTGAGTGGTTCGTATTTCATGCCAGCGTTTCAGAGCCACTGGAAATGACTATTACCAACAAAATACCACACAGTTAACATTTCGTTATAAAGTAAACGGGTACAGTTGTCAAGATATTAGATGTCTGCATGGTTTGAATTTAAAGGACATCTGTAAGTTTTGGGAGATGTAAAAATAGTGTTGTAAAAATGATGCATTAAAGTTGAAAACAGAAGATCAGTGATAAACAAGTGAAGATAATGCATGAGGGTGCTCAGAAAAATGGGAAAGCCTTACACAACTTAAAAACCACTGATTTTTAATTTAAAATTTAGAACTTACAGTAAGAATGGTTACATGTGATTTCTGGCCATGCGGCATATTTAGCCTGCTGGGAAGTTAGTAGGTCATTGATCCCAGGATCTCATCCAGCTGTTTTGATATGATGTCTTATTAATCATTTAGGTGACTCCTGATATTACTCACATACTTCTGCAAAGACACTGTCAACTGGCTTATGAAAAACGTGATGAGTTACTCTAGCAGAAAGCTGTATAAAATCTGCTTCCTGTCTTTCTGAACGTGTGCCCTGTACATAAAAACAGCATGGCCAGAACTATAGCACAAATGCTGGAAGAATGACAGAAAATTGTAAGAGCACTATTCCTTATTAGGCAGAAATTCCACATACCACTGGTTAAAGAAACCTGCTAAAAAAAAACACAAAGGAAAGCCAACATACAAATCGGAACTTCGAAATTCATTGACATACTGCTGTACCTCAGAGACAATTTTAAAGGGAAAAGAAAGAAATAACAAAAAGGTGATTAGGGCAAAGTTGTTTCCAAGAAAGAAAATGATATTCTTTAAGACGCTGTTTTATGTACTGTATGAATCCCTTTCACTAGGAACATACAAACGATGTCAGTCTAACTTCAGAGCCCTTTTGTTTCCCTTATGACATCCTAACATAGGATTCACACAGTGTCAGATTTGTATTTTTTCACCAGTTTGACAGAGCCAGTGAAAATTCATATATTTATTATGCATATACTGTATAAGGACATACACCTGTAAAGGTATTTACTATGTCCTATTAAAAGGAAAGTCAAGCAGTGTTATACATACAATTCCTTGCTAATAGGTATCAGAGTTTTTTAACTGTTATACCATCCACAAATGTCTGACATCGGAACCTGAGTGATAATAATTAGATCTAAGTAGCAGTGTAGAAATAACAAAGGACATCTAGAGCTTTATGATTTGGTGGCAAAAGGGTATGGATTTTTAGGGGAATATTTTAAAAAATAAAAGTGTTTTCCACAAGTGTCTTTGGTGAACAAATTGTAAAGTTTGCATATTGACTTGTGTATATAATAAGTTTACATCTATGTATGCATAGCAAGCATCTCCCCGTTTATTATTCAGTGGGGGGAAAAAAAATTAAGTGCTAGAAATAGTGCTTCTCTAAACCCAAGTCACGAAAGTGATGGTCTTACATTTCACAATTCAAAACTTTGACCTCCAACTCTTCTCCACTTTGTTTAAAACATTTTTTAAAGGATTAGTCATCAAGGATTTTAAGGTATATAAATTACATAAATCGGAACACAAAAATACTCCTTAAGGGTAGACTTTGCAGTGCACTGAACCATCAATATTAATGGAATGTTTTTTTCCTCCTTTCCCCAAATTGTTCCTTGGTGCATTTCAATCTTTTAATATTAATTGAGCATCTGAAACTAGGGGTACTAAGCACACAAGCACCGCAGAAGACTTTGACTTCACCTGCTGAGGTGAGGCCCGCATTCAACAAAATGAGCAGTGCAGCAAATGAAAGTTATGCCCCAAGCACAGTAGTATTTTTTTTTTCCTTTTTCATAACAGCTCCCATATGAAATGCTGTTTTCTATGTGCATGTGCCTTTATTACAGCTTGCTTGGATGCTCAGGAAAATCAGGAGAAGGCAACAAGGGGCACAAAGATAAAGCAGTAAAGCCAATCAGAGTTTCTTGTTTTCTCAGATGCTCACTTGGAGCCATCAGCCTGCAAACAAGAGGCGTCTGAGGAAATACAGACCTTGCGGGGGATTACTTGTGCAGCCACTAAGGGAGCCAGCATGAGCCATGGCCCAGTATGGTGTTTAAAGAGGGATTTTTTTTTTTCTGTTGAAGCAGTGGCTACACTACATCAAGTACACTAACACACCACTAAATTCTTGGCAGATTTCAAACGTTTAAATGTATCATTCTAGAAAAAAGAAGTTAAAACGTCCAAAAAACATTTTTAAAAACGGCTTTAACTCAGCAGAACAACAACAAAAAAAACTTTTGAACAAGTCCAAGCTAAACATTTCAGGCAGCTGTATTAGCGTGAAGCAAAATGCTTGACGTTCAGAAAAAAGCATACACACAGGAAAAAAAAAGGCTTTTGAACAAAGGTCAGGAGATGCGGGCCAGAATACCACGCAGAAGGGGAAATAATGCATTCAGGTAGACGCATTCAAGGCCAGAAAACCAACAGCATAAATAAACTACAAATAAACACCTACACATGTATACGCACAAAACCTCCAATTTAGCACATAATGGGGAGGCTTTGAGAAATCCACAGAAACAAAATGAAAACATCAAAAATCTCTTTTCAGGTGCAACAAATGCGGCCCATTAGATCAAAAATATCTCGGTAATGGAGTCAATCGAAAACTCAGGGATGTCTCCACACAATCCTCCAAGAGATCATGACCTGCTTTCTGAACACTAACGGCACAGCGAGGTTGGAACATGACACCGGTTTGTATGTTGCTGTTTTTTGCGAGAGAAAGAAGGTGGTATTTCAAAATACATTATGTACACGAAACCTAAAAGACAAAAGCATGGAATGGAATTTCAATTGGGTATAAGTGGGCACAGATACAACAGCTAGTTGTATGGTTCATCTCCACTTGGAAAAGCAGGGGGTTACGCTATTGAAACAAATGAAATCAACAGTAATAAAAAATAAAGGGAAAAAAGGCAGCTGCATTGTGTTTAGCACTAAACATTTCTTGGAAAGATGCCCAATGGAGATAAAGAAATGTGAGATGTGTGGCATTATAACATATTCGATCTATCAAGTGTTACAACAGCATAAAATCAGTGCATTAAGAAAAAAGTCTAGGTGATAAAACTTTTTATTTCTCGTTCTTTGGGACACAACTAGAATAGGATTCCTATAGTGTTTTAAATTAACTGGCATCCACAAAAAGAGTCAACAGCCACCGCCCATATTCACTGCTGCAATCCAGCCATCCCAATCTGAAAGGTTTGCGATCCCTAGTTCTGTGATCACATCAGAGATTGATGAATGGCAGTCTAGAAATACAAGTCCGCTAGTAGGTTGCAGGTTTGCAACTGGTGAGTTGACTCCCACAGTTCACATGTTGAAAAATGAATAGAACCTGGCATTTCCATCTTAACTACAGTTTACGCTGCTGCAGTTAGAAAGCCAGGAGGACCAATAGATTCAGTATTCAAATCTCTCTAGAAAAGCTTGACTTGTTTCCACATGCAAAGGGGCAACAAACACCCGCCACAGAATGTCAGGTACTCCAGCAGCACATGTAACTTCAATAGTCGGCAAAGCCCATCAATTACATTCACATATTCTCCTCATCTGTCACACGTAGGTGATGCATTAGTCCTCCAAGGACACTGGAGTTGAGGATTCAAACTCCTTCAGACCTACTGGCATAATAATGTTAATTGTCTGCCTGTTGCTGAAGCAAAACCCAGTGCTATGTTGTGAAGACCTTCTAAACAAAATCAAAGGTTTCTCTAGAGGAACATTCTCACTACAAGTCAATATATTACTGGGTTTCTCCAGAAAATGTCAGTTTGAAGTCATTCTGGCAGTGCCTTTCACCAACCAGTGGAATAAAATTTAAACTTGAATTACCCAAATCTGATGTATGAGTGGTAGAAAGAATACCTGAAAAGCAGCTGTTTCCTTTAAGGTTACTGTTAGAGCCAGAAACTCAGTCTAAAGAGAAGACACACTTAAATGTGCTGTGAAATATTTACATATTGTGAAGGGCACCTCCTTATGGTTTGATAACGTGTGTTTCTTGAGCGCGAGGACTGCAAAGAAATAACACAAATATGAACTGTACTAGCATGCAGCTTTCATACGGAGAAAGGTTGCCACTATCGAACAATCAACCTATTAGGGTCTAATAGTTAAAAACAAATGAGCAGCCAGTGAAAAGCACTTCAAAGAGCACAAACCCACACATTAAAATCCACATTGGCAGAGCTCGTTGTTAGAGTTCTGCTCCAGCTCCCCTTTTCTGACATCTTTATCTATCTAGCAATGTGAATAATAATTCAATGTACAGAATAATATCAACAAATTCAGATTATCATGTCGCTCATCATGTTATTAAATGTTTGTAATAATAATAATTGCTTACACTTATATAGCGCTTTCCTGGACACTCCACTCAAAGCGCTTTACAGGTAATGGGGACTCCCCTCCACCACCACCAATGTGCAGCCCCACCTGGATGATGCGACGGCAGCCACAGTGCGCCAGAACGCTCACCACACATCAGCTATCAGTGGGGAGGAGAGGTCAATGTCAGTGTCCTTGATTTACCTCAGTCTACATGTAGAAAATGTCCTCCATCCATTCTTTCTCCAACACTTTGAATTACACTTTGAAAGTACTTCAGTAGATTCAGGTCCTCAGTGGAATTCTTAAGTAAGATTATAACATCAGGAGAGTGAAACACAAACACTGTGCCTCACAGTGACATAAAATATGCACTGTTTCAGCATGCATAATTTCTTTTAACAGATCATTGTTTGTAGGAAAATAAATTATGCACAGAATAGTAGCTCCTGTACAGATGAGGACTTCCTTTTTAGGAAAATATAATAATTATTTAATTGCTTACACTTATATAGCTCTTTTCTGGACACTCCACTCAAAGCACTTCACAGGTAATGGGGACTCCCCTCCACCACCACCAATGTGCAGCCCCACCTGGAAGATGTGACAGCAGCCATAGTGCGCCAGAGGTGAGGAGAAGAGAGTAATGAAGCCAATTCATAGATGGAGATTATTAGGAGGCCATGACTGGTAAGGGCAAATGGGAAATATGGCCAGGATGCAAGGGTAACACCCCTACTCTTACCCTGGGATTTTTAATGACTACAGAGAGTCATCATACCCCAGTTTTACGTCTCATCCGAAGGACGGCGACTTTTCACAGTAAAGTGTCCCCGTCACTATACTGGGGCATTAGGACACACATAGACCGCAGGGTGAGCGCCCCCTGCAGGCCCCACTAACACCTCTTCCAGCGGCAACCTTGGTTTTTCCCAGGAGGTCTCCCATCCAGGTACTGACCAGGCTCACACCTGCTGAGCTTCAGTGGGCTGCCAGTTGTGAGTTGCAGAGTGATATGGCTGCTGGCTTATATGATGATATGATGATATGATTATACAAGGGGTTTAGGAATGTTTGCAATGAATGTTCTGGGTTAGGTGGATTTTTTTAATACAATGCTTTATTTCTTATTTTAGTTATAACCAAAATTATAAGTATAATTCACTATGAGATGGTTGACTCCTAGATTTGAACTATTAGGCAAAAGACATTCGAAACAAATCCACAAACAACCAAATGCACTACAGATGCTCTGAGATTAATTCCCACAAAAGTCCATGTGCTCCTTTAATCACTGCTTTGCTCAATTCCAAATGCTTTCTAAAACATTCAAAATTTTATTAGAATGTAACGCAAATGAAGAGCATAGCTGCAACAAAAAACGTTTAACTGAACAAAAAATATTTTATACAATTTACAGAGTATTTTTTTTTCCCCGAATCCATATATTTTATTAACTGCATGTAGGGAGTAAAAATCACTGGGCATTTTGACAGAAATACTACTGGCAATCTGTGCTTTTTTAGAACATTTACATTCTGTGTCATGCTGCCTTTCAAAAAAATCCGGTATGCTTCAAACTCAAAATGCATTCTGGATGAATTACATCTCTATTTGAAGTGTGTTGTGACAGGGCATTAAATTCTATAAAAGCAGACTTTATACTTGCAGCTGCCATAGATGATAAACTGGTCAGTGGTGTTTGATGGATAAACTGCTTATAGAATACAGACAGCAGAACAGAATACAAAAAAAAGTCAAATTATTTCTAGTAATAATTTCAACCAAAGTAAATTCACATAGTGTGGTAGTCTGATCTCACACCACATTACAATGCTGTAAAACACCAGTTTAATACTCAAATGAAATGAAATCGCAAGAGATTCTGACAGGTAAATGGACAGACAAAAATCTGCATTAGTAAAGTACGAAAATTGGCGTTTTCTGCTCTGCTACTAGACAAATTATTCATGTCAGCACTTCAGCAACTGGTCCCCAGCGAATACACCATGTCAGGCCTTTAAGTTTAATAGTGGGAGACATAAACCTGACGGGGTCACCTGTCCACTGTGACTCAGTCACAGTTATCTAAGAGAGGCCACGACGCCCACAGGAGAACAGCAGAGGAATCAGCAGTGCACTCTCAGCAGTGGCTGATGTCACTGAACTCACTGCCCAGTCATTAGACTGCACTGTCAGGGTGCGCTTGGCGTGGCAGCTGAGCCAAGGTCAGTGTCCTGGCTGTTATACAAGATCCATCACGTGAGTGTACAGATGCCAGCAGAATCAAAGACGAAAACTTCTTAGCTTCAGATAAATGTCCTCGATTCTGTGTCTGACTCACATTAACTCATTCATTAGGTGAACACGGTTAGAAACTAGAAACACTCCGATTAACTAATGGTTAAAAACCTCATCTTGGGCTCAGTCAGATTGAAATTCCACATGGACAAATACTCTGAAATGTAAAAATCCAGTGTATATGAATATTTTTAACAGTGCTCAAATTGAACACCTCTACAGATGAAAGAAGTGAAAGCCCAATAGAAATTGCAAGGAAAACATCAAGGTGGAACCATTGCATCAAAATGACTGTAGGTGGGAGCACTTCCTGTAACAATTACAGCTAAGAATCTCGATGACAAACTTACAATGACAGGGCAGTTCTCACCCTTTTACACAGATTGACAGTCATTTTCAATCCTTCCAATGGAGTTTCCATAGAAAATCCAAGCACTTTTTGCCCTAATTTCTGATTTTATCACACTGAATCTGGTTTTCCTTTAAGACACTCCAGTACTTTGTTCCACCTACTTTCCCATCAATCTTGACAAGTTTCCCAGCCACTCCTGATGAGAAACGGCACTATGAAATAATGCTGCCACTACCATGCACCACTACAATGCGGACTGCGTGATGTACTATGCTGGGTTTTTGTCACTTTGCATTTACACCAATTAAAATTTACTATCCAACTGAAGGACCTTACTGAGACAGCCATCTTTATTATGAAATCACAACCAACCACTAATATTGCACAGAGAGGGCATCAACTAATTATAAATGACTTGAGAATTTTATGCAGCTAAATTATATTGGTCTTGGAGAAAGGGGATGAATACTTAAGATTTCACCATATTTTAGTTTTTGATTTGGTTTCTGACATCTTTCAGCCATAAAAGAGTCTAGGCTGAGTAAGTTTTAATTCAAAATATTCACTTTTAATAAGTTAGTATCCGTTATAATGCTGGGAAACATATTACAGCATTCAGATTCTAGCTTGATGTGTTGCAAATAATGTAAAAATGTTAGCTGGGCATTGCTACTTTGATAAAAAATATCAGGGCCTGCCTACCGCTGATAAAATAGGATGAATCATGCATGTTCCTGCTCAGCAGTGTCATGTTGCAGTGCAGTGACAAACCCTAGTCTAACAGCTGGAAGGGCAGCTCAGGCTTGATCCTCACAAAACAGCAGCCTTCATCACACCACGTCCCAACAGGCAGTGGACAGCTTAGGCCACATGTTTCCACTGCTGAACACAGTTTAACCAACAGGAATGGCAAGCACATGGGGTGTCAGACTTGCTGATGACGTCCTAGCCCCTTGCTAATTCCAAGAGGACGTTTGTCTGTGAGACGAATGCAAACATTCACTCAAGAACTTTAGAGATTTTCTTGCTGCCGATTTCTTTTGGCCTCGTCTAAGTTTACACGTCAAACTTTACTGCTGTACTTGCAGAGCTAATCCCCAGGGGCGGTCATATAACTGATTTGTTGATTTGATCCCTTTTGCCTTTCTGTTTGTACTCTGATTATCCGCTTTTTGTACCGATTCGCTTGCCTCGCATCCCCATGAGGTGCCCGGAGCTAAGAAACAAAAGGATATCATATCATCCATTAAACCGAACACGGATGTGAGCCTCACAATTCCTGCCTGAAATTAATCACAACAGGGAAAACATAAAATTCTATTCACAGACAATGACGTATGAAAGCTGTAAGGGCAACTTGAGCATAAATTACTTTTTTTAAGGCTAGATGCATGTGGGATGAGCTCAGAAGCTCAACGCATTATTGGTCATGCCCCACATTAAGCATGATTTTTCATTTTAAGGAGAAGATCACTCTCACAAAATGCATTTTTCTCAGTTATGCGGGTTTTAATTAATGAATCGCTGAAGGGCTCCAAGTGCAAATAAAAGTTCATGCATCAGAGCAGTTAAGAATACAACAGTGCTTGATAATTTCTGTAACTGTACCCACAGGCGCTAGCCTTTATACAGTACTTTAGTTCAGATCTTATTATTGGAAGTTTTTCAAGGGGACAATACATCGAGATACAAAGTTTCCAAGCTGTGAATCCCCTCATTTGCTGATCCTAAATCCCCATACACACAGCCCAAATCACAGAAATATGCAAAAAAGGTCATGAAAGAATGTGTCATCAACTTTAAAAGAGTAACAATGTAAAATAAAAGACACTAACTAAAAATTAGTTAAGGATACATATAATAATATGGCACGGTGGTGCTGGGGTCCTGGGTCCAATTCTTAATGTGCTACCTGTGTGGAGTCTGCATGTTCTAACCAGGATCCCCTGGGTTTCCTCCCCCACTCAAGAAAACATACTGGAAGATGAATTGGTTTCTGGGAAAATGGGCCCAGAAAGTGTAAGTACACGTCTGTGCTCATGTGTCAGCCATGTGATGGACCGGGTGTATCCTGCCTTATGCCCTCAGCTTGCCAGGATAGGCCCCAGCTCCACCGCACCCATGTAGTGGAAAAAGAGGTTAGAAGATTGATAAATGATAAAAAAATAAGACCCTCAGTAGTTGTCTACAACTGTCATTCAGCTGAAAGACACTATCCCTTGTATACAAAGAAACAATTAATAGTAATGAAATGGTTGTTATATCATTTCTGTTATACAGAGAGATTTCTGTTAGCCAAGGAGATTTTACCATGCATATTTAAGAGATTCTAGTATTATTCCTCATTATAAAATGTTAACTTTTAAGCAAGATTTATATCTATTAAAAGGTTTATAAACAACTGATGAAAATCAAAACTCAAGAAGGGTTGAGAGGCCTAAATTATACCAACAGCCGGAAATGAGCATTTGACTATTACACACTATTTTGTGACAGAAAATGACAGAGCATGGACAGGTCTTTTCAAAACATCAGCTCAAAAAAAATGGTTATGAGTTTCAAAGAGTAGCTGTTTAAAAAAACTCTGAAACCGAATGCAAATTTTAAGTGGTACACAGAAGAAGCACTAGAGGGATAGATCACAGGTGCACTGGCACAGAAAGCATTTCCCAAGGAGTAAAAAATAGTCATTTGCATCAAGGAAGAGCACATGACAAGTCAATTCAGAACTAAAGCTATAAAGAGAGGCATTCTAATTTTAGTGAGGCCAGAGACAACAGAGAAAGTAAAAGTAAAGAGAAAGTAAAGTGCTGAGAAAAAAACTGCAGACCTCCAAGCCTGGTCAATATTCAGACCTAAAAACATAATAGATCTTCATGAAAAGCCTTAACAAAACATGAAAATTACCTGATTAAACATAGAAAATACAGAAGATGTAGTAGGACTATTTGTCAAAATGATCCAACAGCAAATACTGTATCCTCATATGAATAAATCAGTGAATGCTTGGAGTCATCAACTGGTGGCACCTCCTTGAGCAACAATGACTTCAACTAGAAAACTTCAACACTGTCCCATTCTCCCCTGTACTGTAGTTCTGATTCAGGTTTATGACTGTTGAGGGATTTCATTAATGAACTGCTCACTGCAGGGGTCCTGCCATAACATTTCAATGGGGTTTAGGTCCAGACTTTGACCTGGCCAATCCAAACTACTTCTTCAGCTATTCTGGTATAGATCTGGTTTGTACTGTATGTTTAGGAACACTGTCATGTTGCATGATCTAATTTTAGCTCAACTTCAGCTGATGCATGAATGGCCTCATCAACTCCAGAGTTTGCTGATACAATACTAAATTCATGGTTCAGTCAGTGATGATAAGCTGTCCAAGTCCTAAAGCAACAAAGCAGCCCCACCACCATGCTTGATGGTCAGGATGAGGTTCTTCTGTCAGAAGGCAGTGTTTGGCTCTCTCCACACAAAACATTCCTCATTGTGGACTGAATATTCAATGTTTGACTCATTCAACTTTACCTAGAGAACATTCTTCAAGGAGTCTTGTGGATCCACCAGGTGCAGGTTGGCGAATATGAGGCGGGTAGCAATGTTCTTTTAAGAGAGCAATGTTTTCTTCCTGCCTATCCTCCCATGAAAACCATTCCCATCCAATCTATACTTGATAAAAAAAGGCTTGAAAGAAAAGATCCTTAGATGTAACTGAGTGAAATTCAAGCTTGCACTTGGAGAGATCTTAGCAGGATTAGTAGAAGAGCCACCGTGGTCTTGGACGCTTTTGTAGACTGACAGATAATGGATGAATGGAGCCCCAAATGTTTAGAAATAATTTTGCAACCCTAACAAGACTGATCTGCATGAACTAATTGTTTTCTACAGTCCTCTGAAATCTCTTCTGTTCATGACATGACACGTTTCCAATAACATGTATGGTGTAGACCAAAATTACAATGTTAATGGTCATTATTTAAGCTAGGACTACAGAAACCCAGTCCTTTTTTTACTCAGTACCCAATTATTCAATGCCATGGTTCTAATTACTCCTAATGGAACACATAATTCGAATTAAAGGCGCTAAGTGACTAGGGGTTTATTTATTATTTCAGTTATTCAAATTCTTAATTGTTTCCATGCAATATACCTTGCCATTCTATTGCATCTCAGACTTAATAAAAAAAAAGCCATACTCTTGCTTTCTCTGCTTGTGCATCCATCCATATTAAGCACCACTGACAAGCCTCTATTATTCAAGGAAACGTCTCAGTCAGTCTGCAATAGTTTTCAGTTTTGTCACTTACATTTTCTCCATATTTGCTCCTGTTTTCAGTGTCAGTGGTGAAAGTCTGCATGACCAGAAGCTTGGAAGTAATTAGCTTGCGCGACCCCTCTGCTGTGACCCAAGTGACCCAAGTAAGTGCTGCTCAAGCCTATTCTGCCATTAAGGGTTGTTTAAATAAAACATTTTAAGTTACGTTTTTAATGTCACAGGCTGAAACTTGAAAGGCAATTACCTCAGGCAGTGACCGAAACAGAATGCCCAAAATTCAAAGCCTACCCTTATCGAAGAGGCTATCTGTTGGTGAATATCAAATGCTTACTAATGATGGAGCCACAGGTCAAAGGCCTGAAAACATCCAGAGATCCAGAGGAAAAGTCCCGATATCATGGTGATCTGTGACTGAAATCAGTTGAATTAAAATTTCAGTTCTGGCTGCATAAGTGGGCTGATAAAGTGGTATGACAAAAAATGAAAGAAATGATTTAAGTGGTCTTAAAAGATGCAATTAATCCTCCACACCCACAGAGCCTCTTTAAAGCGAGGCAATGAGGTTTAATGATAATCAGATTCCTTATGTTCCAACAGCAAATTGCAAGAGACTGCTGTACATTTTGCAAAGTAAACAGTTTTCACTGAAGGCAAATCTTGTCTATCCAACAGAATACATTTTCGTTGTTGATGTTTGTTCTCTTGTTTTATCTGTTTGCTTTATTATTTGAAAAATAAACTGCTTATGGAGTACATCTAAATACAATGACAGCCAATTTAATTATTTATTTATAGCTTAATTGCATGGTGCAAGGTTTTATCAAACACCACTTGTACACCTGGTTTGTTCCACTTTAAATAAAAAAAAACAATTTTACATCCTTTCTAAATCTGCAACTGTCTTAGGGCAGTTATGCTGACATAATTCCATCAGTCTGACATTTTCATATCAGCTTCAAAAATATCACCAGTATTTTGTCTGAGATAAGATTCCTCTGCTTAAAGATTTAGCATCCCCTCTCTTTTTTTGGCTAAAGAAGTGCACTGCACGAGGTCACAATACAAATGAAATGGTTTGCATGTGAAAGTAGGTGTTTTTTTTTTTACAATATCCCCATTGTAGGTCATGCCACAACATTTCAAAAACGTGATGCAAACACAGAAATCTCTCTCTGGATTCACCTTACACAAGAAGCATTTCTGAAATATTTTCCCAGCATTGCCATGACATATAAGGAAGCACTGTAGTATTTAAAACCTGACATTTTCCTCATTGATCTTCAGAGGCGGAAGTCTTTTTTTTGTCATTTTTTCACTGGAGACGGGTTTTATAACCTCCAATACTGTTACATATTGAAGAAATGCTATTCCATTCCTAGCACATGAAAAAAGGTTTCGAATGCATTAATATTTATGTTACTTCACTGAATCCCAAGTCATGAAAACTATACCGAGGTGCTCAGGTTAATATGAAACCAGAGGGGAACATACACAACTATACAGTTTGCTTTAACGCCCAGATCTAAAAAATATTTAACTATATGAACAATAAATTAGTAACACAAGTGCATTTCTTTAGCACATTTAGTGAGGGATGTTTCAAAGGACATTTTTTTTTCCATCCTGAAGTGATTTAATGTTTTCACGCCACAGTGGAAGGAGCAGACAGATGCCAGCTGCCTCCGTCGCAAAAACTAAACACAAGAAACAAAAAACATTTTGCTCCTCTGCACACTCTCCCTCCCGACAGCAATATAATCGTATATTTTAAAAGATCATCCACCTGCAACCTGCACATCAGGCCTGCTTTCATGAAGGGAACAGGTGCGTTTAAAATCTAAGGAATATGCTTTCCACTTAACTATTAGCTAACAGGTCATCAAAAGCGATACCGCCAGTTAGCTGTGGCAAATTTAGTCCATCTTTCACAGCGGTTTCCCAAAACAAGGGCATGAGAAACACGAACCAAAAATAACCCAAAAAAAGAACAAAAGCTGATGTCGCTGCCCTCAGCATGTTTCGGCATCAGTAAGAGTTAGATTTAAGATTTATATAGCTTTATTCTTCTTTCCAGCCTAGAAAGTTATCATCAACATTTAGACTACATGCTTTGCTGCCACCAACAGGCTGTCTCTCCACACTGCTGAGAAGAAATCAGAGATGGAGAAGCACAGTGTCGGTCACATTAACCTTTCCACTAGGCCACATCCCACAGCTCACCTCCATTGGTGCACTGGAGCATCTAAAATCAAATCTCCAAATCTGTCCGCAACCACAGAGCAGCAGGGGTTCAGTTCATGGGTGGGCACATTGAGTGTTACCACAGAATTCATTCCCTGTTAAATTCAGACAATGACCTCCATGTCAGTGGAGACCAGAGACTAGATTTCTTGCCAGGGCAAGTGTGAAGGAGCTGCAGGGAGAAATGGAGCAATGCTGAATAATTACAGCATGCGAGATGAAGCTCTGCTGTGTTTTATGCACAGTGCATGACCATGTGCTGGGACTGAAGAGCAATAGTATTTGTGATGTTGGGAAGAGGAACCTTAAATGACCTCTTAAGAGAGCAGCCTGAGGGGAATGAAGACTAAGATACTAGACATAACTTAATAGTTGATGTATAATATCCAACTAAATATACGTTCAGAACACACAACTTAAAATGTAATATTAATATGCCAGCAGCCATATCACTTTGCAACTCACAACTGGCAGCCCACTGAAGCCAAGCAGGTGTGAGCCTGGTCAGTACCTGGATGGGAGACCTCCTGGGAAAAACTAAGGTTGCAGCTGGTGCTGGTGTTAGTGGGGCCTGCAGGGGGCGCTCACCCTGCGGTTTATGTGGGTCCTAATGCCCCAGTATAGTGACGGGGACACTTTACTGTAAAAAGTCGCCGTCCTTCAGATGAGACGTAAAACTGGGGTCTTGACTCTCTGTAGTCATTAAAAATCCCAGGGTAAGAGTAGGGATGTTACCCTGGCATCCTGCCTATATTTCCCATTTGCCCTTACCAATCATGGCCTCCTAATAATCCCCATCTATGAATTGGCTTCATTACTCTGTTCTCCTCACCACTTCTGCGTTCTGGCGCACTATAGCTGCTGTCACATCTTCCAGGTGGGGCTGCACATTGGTGGTGGTGGAGGGGTCCACATTACCTGTGAAGTGCTTTGAGTGGAGTGTCCAGAAAAGAGCTATATAAGTGTAAGCAATTAAATCATAATTATTATATTTTCCAAAAAAGGAAGTCCTCATCTGTACAGGAGCTACTATTCTGTGCATAATTTATTTTCTTACAAACAACAATATGTTAAAAGAAATTATGCATGCTGAAACAGTGCATATTTATGTCACTGTGAGGCACAGTGTTTGTGTTTCACTCTCCTGATGTTATAATCTTACTTAAGAATTCCACTGAGGACCTGAATCTACTGAAGTACTTTCAAAGTGTAATTCAAAGTGTTGGAGAAAGAATGGATAGAGGACATTTTCTACAGTACATGTAGACTGAGGTAAATCAAGGACAATGAACAACTAACACTAACCTATCTGGAATTGTTATTAAAAAGCCAAGTGCCCTGTTCCCAGATTCCAACAAAAAAAGCAATATTATGTAGAAAAATGTTATAAAATAAGTTAACAAGTAACAATCCAGGGCAAATTCATTCATTAATGTATAGCTACAATTAAAATGCTTTGTCACATAGTTTCAAAATTTGTTTAGGTGCGTCCCCAGTTGTAACAGGAAGAACTCCAGTGTACTACAAATCCATATCTAGTTCCTAGAGCTGAAACAAAACAGCCAATTGAACTTCGACAGCAACTATACATTATCAGCTATGTGGACAGGAGCCTGTGTAAGGGACAGAGGAGATGTGAATCAATGATTCTCAGGTCGGTGGTCCAGTGCCTACACCCATAATGCATCAACACTCTTGGTTGTGGTTGGTGGTGTGTGTCCCTGCGTTATCATGAAGGACCATGATGCCCCGCTGAAGCAATGTACAGTAGGACCCCGTGTCCAATCACATTTGCAAACAGGTGGGGCAACGCAGTGGGCTCATGATGATCCGACGCACCTTCTCGGTCTATTTAAACCACCAGGGAAACTCATTTTCAACTGTATGAGGTCACATTACCTTTTTTATTGAATTGCCCTCATATATCACTATTCTGTTACCATAAATAACTTCACTGCTGTAAACTCCTCGTGCGCCAATACAATTTTTAGGTGCAAACTGTATCGAAAGTGCACAACAGAAACCTTTTTCTATAATTTTCAAATATTAACTGCAGACAATTGCACCTGTTACAGTCTAGCTCAAAATTTGAAAAAAACAGATGCCAGACGCGCGATTTTCTCTGACCAACAACAGCATTTGCATCAAGTATTACTGTTATTTTTCAGTTTTTGGCTTTAAAAAACAGGGCTGATAATACTGCATTCTACCTGAGCATAAAACAGCATAATTTAACAGGCACTTAAGGACCTGCTTGCACAGTATTTGGCTCTGCCAGTATTAGCAGCTAGAGAATATACAACATACAAGTTAAATTTTGCAAATACAAAGGATGTTGATACATTTTAAATAAGGGAATAAATGTCTAACATTTCATGATGTAATAAAACTGAACGGTGAGCAAGAAGTGGCCAGTTCTTAAACACAGCTCAGTGCTGTTTAAAACCTGCATGTTATTTTCAGATCTTCACATCAAAGCATGCTGGAAACTTAGCTCTTGTTGGTACCTATCTTGCAAACGAAGGAGAAACCGAGATTTGGGTATACTCTAAAAAAAAAAGTGTTCTGCGATTTCTGCTCGACCATTGTCATCCATTTCGGAGGTGGCATCTTCATAAGGAATCGTGCTTAAAATAGCAATTGAAAACAGCAGTGATTCGTGCTGGTAACCCTGGAAGAAAAGTGCAGCCTTCGGAGGCTGCCGTTTACCTCGCGCAGTTCACTGAATTCCCTTGATTTGTATTGCTCTTGCTAACAGTGCTGAATATTTCATGGTGTTAGCACTCTATCTGCCAGAGGATTACATGTGCCTTGATTATGTCATCTGCAAACTCAGCTCCAGACTGCATGGGTGAGTACCGATGGCTGCAAAACTCCAGGGCAGCTTCGTTCTGAGTAATATTACACTCTTCACAGCTATGACAGGGACCATTGAGCAGAGAATACACAGTAATCTCCAGATCCACAAAGCGATTCACAGGTAATCACATTATTAGAAAAGAAAAGACCCAATTTTTACCTGAAACTCACGCTTTTTTTTTTTAATTTTATTGTATTGCATCATAGCATACAGGTACCATGCTGGACCCACATTTCAATAGTCCCATATTGTAATTGTGTGAAAAAATAACCTCTTTTTCAGGTTGAAACGTACTGTATCTCTTTAACTGTACACAAAAAGTGAAGAAGAATGGTTTTAATGCCTTAGAGACTATCTACCAAGATCATCGATAAAGTTGTTTAAAGACAAACAGCCAATTAGCACTAATAGATGACACTGTCAACTTACGATTTATGACAGATTTTCTCCTCGTGTAATGCTGATTGCTCAAAGGCTTGCACGTCACCGCCTGACATCTAACTGTACATCAATTACGCACTGTCCCTTGAGTAAATGAGGACCTCATTTCTAGTGCCAAGACCTGTGAGAATTCACATCTCCCTGAGCTCTCTTACATAAATATTTTAATCATGGAATAAATAATTCCACGAGAACCTGACCCCATGAGAATGGCTGTGTGTGTGTAAAATGCATTCTAACTTTGTAAAACATGCAAACAGATCTCAAAGGAAAATACATGAATATTAATAGAGTCTTGATAAATACGAGGGCATGATTAAGTCCTAATAATAAACACGCTGCAGTCAAAAACTGTTCACCTCAAAAAGAATCAAACTAAATTTCATACAACAAAGGAGTCCCACACTCTAAGCACAATAAACAGCTACGAGTAGTGAGCAATAAACTTGTTTAAGTTTGCTTTTTTTTTACGCTAAAGATTATTTAATGTCCCAAAATATTCTTTAGACATCAGAGGACAGAAATCAAACAGGAAGAGTGGATAAGAAGTAAGGATAAGTCTGCAAGCTTTTCCTCCTTCTACCTAAAAATTAGGTCTTCCTTGTCTCCTCCACTGAAGAGGTAAAATCTCTGTAATGGTTTCCTTACTGTTACCAAAACCATGGTCTTTAATTCTAAATGTTAAAAAGCGATAAATACACCTCGGTCAAGGGACGCAGAGCCTGCGGGGGGGGGGGGCTTACCTTGGTCAGAGAGAAAGTCCAGCATGGTCTGCAGCAGGAAGGACAGGTGGCGAACGGAGAGGCCGGGGTTGCCCATGCGGCGCGAGGCGTACACCAGCTCGTGGAGCAGACGCATCTGCACAGCCGCCCAGCCCCGGTGAGACCCTGCGGGGAAAACACACAAATTCTTTGTGCCATTCATCACCCCAAAAGTCCCGCAATACCTGAAGGACTGGCGCATACCTGGCATTATCACTGTCCTGATGCCGCTATCCGACGCATCTTAAGAGGTGTACCCATACATACAGCTGAGTACTTCACTGAAGCAATCGAAGTGAGGCGCCTTGCTCAAGAGCACAGCAGCTGTGCTCCGCGTAGGATTTAAACCCACGTCTTTCCAGTTACTAGCCTACCCTGCTCCCTTTTAAGATTTTCAACCAAATTAAGAAAAAACACAAATATACACTACTTGGTCATAGTAAAAATGCTGTGATACTAAAGGACCCTACATATACAATATCCTTAGTTGTAGGTAACGATCAAGCTGGATACCAATTTCAGGTTTATGTTGTACTTCGGAGGCTTCTTAATTTAAACAGCTTTTAAAGAATGGTTGTTTTTCCTTATTGACTGCTCACTACAACAGTATTGGCTTCAGTTAAAGTATGTAGATGGCAATGCTTGTAAATTCTTTGTTAAATTTAATAAAGCAGTTAAATTCTTTGTATTTCACCAGTCATACTGGTCAGGAACAGCACTTGGGGCCCTGGTTCAACGCCAGACCTGAGGCACTATCTCAGAGGAGACTGTAGTTTCTACCCAGGTTTGTGTGGGTTTCCTCCAGGTGCTCTGGTTTCTACCTACAGTCCAAATACATACTGGTAAATTAAACGGCCTCTGAGAAAATTCTGCTTGGGTATGTGTGTGTGTGTGTGTGTGTGTGTGTGTGTGTGTGTGTGTGTCGATGGACTTGCCAATCCTCCTATTTTGGTATCCTCTGCAAACTTGACTGGTTTACTAAGTGTACCAAATTTCAGATCATTGGTAACAGTTATAAAATCTACTATAGATTCTTGTAGTACACAATTACATCAAGTCCCTTTGAGTATTCTCCTCTTATCTGAACTCCAATTTTGAATTCAAATACACATTTGCCAACTGTATGTCATTAGAGAAATAATGTTTTAGAAGGAAATATATCAAAGCCATTAGAAAATATAAATGCACTATATTGCACACTCTGTGTATCAGCTACAGCTTATAGGATTCTCTGAACAAGCAACAAATTGATTAAACCCAAGCTAACTATTCCCTAGGATTTTATTTCCACAGAAGTGATCCTCTAATTAAGTTATAAGAATCATTTCCATAAAGGTACACAGACTTATCGGTTCCCATTACTTGGTTCAAGCTTGTTACTCTTCTTATTGGTGGTCACTAGATTAGCAATTCTCCAGCCCATGGACACTAATCAAGCCTGAGGATTCTGTTGGAAGAGCTGCATCAATGGCTTATGAATCACATCTTTCTTTAAGCACAACTGGCAGAATACCTAGAGACCTGGAGGTTTATTCATCTCGAGTGTTTCCACTAACCCAGGTGCTTCCGCCTCTTCTGTGTTAATACTGTTTAATACAGAAGTGAAATAACCAGTTAGTACATCAGCCATTTCCCTTTCATCGTCTAAAATGTTCCCATCATTCTGCCAAATGCACTTTGCACGACCCTTTAGAGTTTTTACTGTTGCCGTACTGAAAGAACTTTGTTTTAGCCTTTGTTGCTCTCCAAATCCCAGTGTCTCTCTCAGCCTTTCTAATATCTTTTTTTACCTGTGAGTACAATTCATTGTACTTCTTTTCCTTAACCAGATTCTGATGTTTCTATAAAAGCCTTTTCCCTTCCATTTTTTCAGAACTGATTTGTTAAATCATTTGGGACCCTTTTTTAGCTTGGGCTTTACTCTTGGGATATGCCTGTTCTATGCTTCAAGCAGAATCTGTTTAAACTGTTGCCATTTGTTCTTCACTGATTCCACATCTATCCTACCATTCTGCTTCTCTTAAGCTCTCTCTCATTCCTTCAAAGTCTGATTTTCTAACACTGTAAACTTTTTGGGGGGCTTTGCACAGTTTTAAAGTATACTACCAAGCACATAATATTATAGTTATAGGGTAGTCTCCTGTCTGGAAAAACATATATCACTATTTTAAAACGTCAATGTGCTATTGATGTTCCACTTATTGTATCAATAAGGCTTTATTTTTAATTAAAAAGCAATCCATACACACATAACTCACTAAGTCAAGCACACTGTGAAGGAGGCAAATTTCATTATACATTACATATTCAGTTAAAGTTATTTAGTCCTTTTGAAGCTATTAGGGAACCAGGAAAATGAGCATCTCCATAATATGATTTCACAGAGCTTATGTCATGACTGTTATTGCAAAGCAATCTATAAAAGAAATGGAAGTTACAAGAAGAAAATATTAAAAGTTGAAGTCTGTTAGAAGAATGACACAGCAAGCTAAGAATTCAAAACAAGAAGTCTAAAATAGGTACAGTAACTGCTTGTGTTATCATTAAAAAAGCTTAAGCTTTTAAAGCCAGCAGCCATATCACCCTGCATCTCAACTGACAACCCACTGAATCTAAGCAGGTGATAGCCTAGTCAGTACCTAGATGAGAGAGGTGTTAGAGGGGCCAGCAGGAGGTGCTCACCCTGCAGTCTGTGTGGGTCTTAATGCTCCAGTATAGTGACGAGGACACTATACTGTTAAAAGGCGCCATCCTTCGGATGAGATGTAAAACCGAGGTCCTGACTCTCTGTGGTTATTAAAAATCCCAGGGCATTTCTTGAAAAGAATAGGGGTGTTACCCCAGCCTCCTGACCAAATGTGGATGCAATATATACATGAGGCTACAGTCTCCACACTCTTTCCACGTGTTTATAAGGCTGACAAATTTAAATGTCTTTCATTACCAGCACACAAAACGAGACTCACAAATTAAGCATGAAGCATGAATCTGTTTTTTTCTAGGCTAAACGCATACAGCAAGTTCGCAATTTTGTGTAGTGCGGCACAACTTCCCCTACTCCCTTACATGTGAGACAGCGCGTTTTTTCTAGCCCTAAAAACTGATGCTGATCACTTTAAAGCCCGAGAGAACACGAAGTGCCCTAAAGACAAAAACTGAGGCAGATTCTTATTATTATACATTGAACATGCCTTTATCGGGTGAAAGAAACCCAGTGGACAAGCTGTAGGCTCCAGCTCTCCGTGTGAAAGTCTTCATTGGTGTTATTTCAAGGTATGATTGAAGGTGTCTGGCAATCCAATTAGCACACCGCCAAGATAATGATATTGGTCGTGCTACAGAGCTATCACACTGTCACACATTGCCTAAATCAAAGGCTCAACACCTTCTGCCTGGCTAACAAAAGGCAGAGTATTAGTCCCTTGTAAAGAGTACAGGATACTGATCTTGGCATTTATTTAAATTCCCACAGTTCAAATACCTCCGCTGTACATTCACTTGGGAGTCATAAAAGGTTCTCTCAAATACTGCATCCAAAATAAAATGATAGAACGTAGCTTTTGTAAAAATCAACACTGTAATCTTGCCAAAATAAAGGATAAAGGGGCACCAAAGCTCCATTTACTTCAGAGGGTGCTTAGCGCAGGGATTAACAATACTCGTATTTTAGGTTTGCGATTTATTTTTTCTAGAGCTTAGAAAGGTGAATCATTTTCAGGTGTGCAAGGAACATCTTAAATATCTGCTTAAATTATGATGCCACAAGATCATTTCAGCCAGTATCTATTACATTTAAAAGAAAACTGTTGAAAACGTTTTAAATCCGTCCCCCCCTTATCTTTTCTGCCCAAAAAGCATGTATAATAGTGACGCTATTTAACAATACAGATTATCTCAAAGGAAATATCCTTTAGGAGTTCAAAAAATGCTGTCAGTTCATTAACCCTCTTTGTAAAAAAAAACAATGTATTTATTCTTGTTTTGCAAAAAAATATTTATATACACAACTGTGTACAATATTACACTGTATTAGTCAATATCGGGGAAGAAATGTGGTATTTTTTTTTCATCATTAAAAGTTGGCACTAATATTTTAACCCAACTGTAACAAATTATTACAAAGTCTTCTTAATAAGAGGCTACATCACAGATGAGTGAAATTCATTTATCACTTTGAACTCCCCTTTCTCTGGCAAAACGGAACACCTGGCCTACGCTATTTTAAGAGTGGCTTCTTATTAAATTAAAATGTGGCTGTTTGTTATCTGGCTGTATCTCTGCGATGCTTTTTTGTTCTACTATGTTTCTCCTGGTGCTGCCAGGAACTTTGCAGTTTCGGGATGACACATCACAGCTGGGCTCCCTTGCCTGTGTCGCTTTATAAGTAAATAAATTAGGCACTGCCTGTTCGCATTAATATAAGGAAAGAAAAAAAATGAAATGGCACAAGCCTAAACAAAAAACAAAATCTTTTGAAGTCTGAAATGCTTTCAAAATACATCATTTTGTGCTTGCTTAGAAAGCTGTGAAAGCAAACAGATAAACTGAAGATGAATAAAAGTTAAAATAAAGCTTGCTCGTAGTTAACAGACATACTGCTTGTCAGTACCAAGTCTTCTGATTTTCTTGGTTATTCGAAGGTATTTTTTTATTTAGTTGTCATATATATTTGTTTAACACGAATGTGTTAGCAAGTTGCACCGGAACCTAGCTATGATTATTTTCCTTCCTGTACATCTGAATTTTCAGTAACCTTTTCCTTTTTCCCTGCATCCCGTTATTCCCTTTGCAACACCCGGTTTAATTAAAGCTTATCACCTTAAATGTGTCTTTCAAAGACGAACCGCACATCTGCTTGTCAGGCATCAGGCACACACTGACGAAGTGCTGCAGCTGGAGCCGAGAATCTCCCGGCTGTATCAAACAGTAGGACAAACTCATCTTCACACTTGTCATGAGAAAGTAAAATCCTTGAATGAACTGGGAAAAATTATGTGGCTCAAGTCAGAGACCCGACTCTTTTGACGGAGCATATCAACCTTCTAATTAAATTCTAATTATAGGGACGGTGTACAAAAAACAGTTACTTGCTCGATGCAAAGACTTTTTTTTTTTAACTTCAAGGAACTTGAAAGGCCGAACGCAAGACGGAAATGTCACAAAAGCTGAACGCAAAATGATTGTTCCGGTATTGTCCGACTTCCCTCTTCGCGACAAAGAAGTCTTCCAAGAGAAAAAAAATGACCTCCTGTTATTTTGTCGGTTTTGAGAACTGGTCTCACTTTTCAGGTTATGACTGCAAATCTCCATTTTAATACCACTAACAATGATTAAATAGGTTGCTTTTTCAAAGTTATATCTTCAGCTACACGACAAATACAATGCCTTACTGCCTAGAATATCATGGGTTAGGAGAGATAAACATTTTGATAGGCGCATATACTCCCGGGGCTAATACAAATGGGTTTAGAGAATAATTAAGCCTGGTCACAAGTGGATGCGCACATTGTTTGCAGAAAACAGAAATGTCGATGTTGCTGCTGCTTCTTCACATTCAATAATTTAATTCCTTCCCTGCTGTTCTGGACACTGCCATTATTCTTAATTCTCCTAACTCTTTGACCAATAAATTACAAACTTCCTTGAAGACATGCACTGAGGATTATACATAAAAATAGGATAATCAAAGTTCAATTGAATTTTAAACAGAACTCCATCAGTTCTTATTGACTCTGCTTCAACTGCTTTAATCAGGGCCTAAAATAACCAGAAGGATTTGGAACTAAATCCATGTCGTTTCTGTTTTATTTATGTGTATATCATGGTCCTAGGATAAGCATTTTTTTTAAGTTACTTCTTTTCCAGTAAATTATGATGTCTACTGCAAATGATAGCCCCTTCACGAAAGTGTCACAACTTTCTTATATATTCTACTTATTTCCAAAACATTATTAAAATAATTATCTAGAAATAAGAAACAAAATGTTCTCATACTCAAAAGTATAACATTTATATCAAGGGATATTAAATTAAACAAATATACAAATATTCAGAATGGCAGACTGAAGGAATCGAACTTTTTTAGTCTTGAAAAGTGAAGACTGCAAAGGGACTTGTTACAAATCTTAAAAATCCTCAAAAGGCACTGACAAAGGCAACACAGTCTCCCAAAAGGAGGCACTTCTTTAGTCAGTAAAGAAAGTTGCGATTGGTTCACAACTGCAATTACAACTGTTTTGTTCTGTGAAACTTTATTCATTTTTTTAGTTTGATCCACAAACACAAAATCTTTTCTTATTAATCCTGACATACAGCAAGCAATAAATCTCTATTTACAAGTCTATTAAAGCAGCTAGGACTATGTTTTTGAATATTTACTGCCACTGAACTTCTATAGGAAAAACTCAAAAAAGGTTCATGACACAGCTACAATAATAACCCTATAACTGCAAAACCCCAAATGACGTTAACCTGTAAAAAAACCCGACCAGCAACAGAACAGTTGAACTTCCCATTTCTGGTCATTTGAAAGTGCTTAAAAGAATTTGCAAAACAATAAAACCTGTGTGCCACTCACTTCCTCATGATCTCTACTGAACCACATTCAATATCCAGTGCTCAATGTCAGAATATACCTTCCTCAATTCAATAAATAATCAGACCAAATGCTCCTGTAAGGTAGCACCTGTATTATTCTCTGGGGTAGGCATTTCAAAAATCTGTGTTTTACCTACCGAAAGGTGTCTTGACTTAACCATGCCACTCCATTCCAAACACCTTAAACTACTTACTGTGGGCATCTTGTTGATTATTTCATCAACCAATGCACTAATCAAGCTCCCAAGGCACTCTCTATACCCAGTAAACATAGGTCTAACCTCACCCAAGGAGAAAATCAGGCGCTCCAGTCTCTCCGCAACAGGGATGATATCGTCATCAAACCAGCGGACAAAGGAGGCGCTGTTGTGGTGTGGCGTAAGGATCTATACATCTCTGAAGCCTCTAGACAACTAACTGACACTTCTGCCTACCTCCCTCTCCAACAGGACCCTACCACTGACTACCAAAAGGAAGTGGTATCCACCATTTCTCTTCTTATCAGCAGTAATGAGCTCCCCCAGGAGGCAAACCGGCTCATCATGGAACATCCACAGGTATCTCAATTTTACCTCCTCCCCAAAATCCACAAACCGGACACCCCTGGACGCCCCATCGTATCAGCATGTAACTGTCCAACTACTTACATCTCAGCCTTTCTCGACAGCCTCATGAGACCGCTGGTTGAAGATCTTCCCTCATACATCAAAGACACCAACCACGCGCTCCAACTTTTTAATGATTTCCAATTTCAGGGTACCGAATGCTACATTTTTACCATGGACATCACATCTCTGTACACCGTCATTCCCCATAATGACGGCCTTACAGCACTCAAGCACATGCTGGACAAACGCACAGTGCTTGATCCACCCACCCACACCCTGGTACGCCTTGCAGAATTGGTCCTCACACTGAACGCATTCTCTTTCAATAATCTTTTTTACCAACAGGTCAGTGGAGTTGCCATGGGCACCAGAATGGGACCCAGCTATGCCAACATTTTTGTCGGCTGGGTAGAAGAACGCTTCTTCGCTTCCTACACTGGCTATGTCCCTGACCTCTACAAACGATATATTGATGACTGCGTCGGTGCCGCCACATGCTCCAACGATCAGCTTGAGTTCTTCCTGCACCATTTCACCAACTTCCACCCGTCCCTCAAATATACGATTAACATATCTTCCACTACTCTTCCGTTTCTAGACATCCACTTGTCTATCAACTACCCCCGACTGTCCACTTCAGTTTATTACAAACCCACGGATTCACACAGCTACCTCCTGTACAGCTCATTTCACCCCAACCACACTAAAAACTCTCTTCCTTTTTCACAGTTCCTTAGGTTACGACGATTATGCAGCGACGACATCGACTTCGAGAACCAAGCCCTCGAAATGTACTCATTTTTCATCAACAGAGGATACCCCAGCAGTGTGATTGACAGGGCCCTTGCCCGAGCCAAAAACACCCCCCGGACCATCAACCCGATCAGGAACTCCCGCCGTAACAACCGCATTCCTCTGGTGCTTCCTTACCACCCTAACACACTTCCTATCCCCAGGACCATTAACCACAACTTTTCCATCCTACAGGATGATCCCTCCATTGGGGCCCTCTTTTCTGATCGCCCTATTATCTCATATCGCCGACCACCTAATCTGCGTAACCTCCTTGTTCACAGCTCCCTTGACCGCCCTCAACAACCATCCACACCAGGCACTTTCCCTTGCAACAGAGCTCGCTGTATCACCTGCAAATACACAGCCACCACCACACTCATTCAAGGCCCCTCAGGACAATTCCGGATCACCCAGACAGCATCTTGTACCTCCAGCAACCTTGTTTACTGTATCTCTTGCAGTAAATGCCCAGCCATCTACATTGGAGAAACAGGAAGGAGACTCGGAGACCGTTTCAGAGAACACGTCAGGGCTGTAAAGATTAAAGATCTCTCCAAGCCCATTGTTTCTCATTTCACCTCTGACGGCCACGACCACTCTAATCTCTCCGTCTGTGTTCTCAAAGACGGTTTTCCAAACTCATACATCAGAAAGACCACCGAAACTAAAATTATTCTGCAGCTAGGATCACACCTTCTCCCTTCCCTTAACGACAGACTAATGTTCTTTTAAATTTTCTCCATTCATTGGAAGTTTCATTTCACACCTCTCTGCACCCATTCTGACTTCACACCTCTTGATTGGCCTCTCTTTCTGTCCCCTGCTCCCGCCTCTCACTCCTCCTCCCTCCCAACCTTTGTTCTCCCGCTACTTTACCTTTGCCTACTGCCCTGTCTCTCTCACACCTGAAGAAGGCTCCACGGCCGAAACGTTGTGTTCTCTTTCTTCTTTTTTTCAGCATGGAATAAACCTATTACTTGTATCTTGTACCACTGATATGTAAACTGTGAATCTATTATCTTTAAATTTTGTTTTTCATCATGTCAGCTAAATATTTAAAGCAACATCAATTTTAAGTTATTTCTGTCAATATGGTAGGCAAACATTGTATTCTGTTGTGACTCGGATCAAGCCTAAATCACGCCTTTTATGATTAAATTAATTGTGGGAGGTAATTGTGTGGAATATAACTGACCAAATGCAAGATTTAAAATGTTAATTTGAAGAACTGAATCTGAAGGAGAGCACTTCATGCATCTTTAAATCATGCTTGGCAGGTCTGTGGGAGGGCTATCTTGTCACATTATACTTCCATCTAATTAGCACCTTGATTGCATTATAATCTTGTACATGCAGGATATCATGTCATGCAGCTGAAAAACAAATCATGAAAAAGTTGTTTTAATCCCTGTGAAGAAATTACACTGCTTCTTTAGCAGTCATGAACTGTATGCATTTTAAAGAATAAATGCATAACGAAAAAAGCAAAAGAAGAAAATTTAATGAAAAGATTACAGTACAACCAGGTTATTTGGAACCCAACTTCTACACAAATGCTGACTTTCGAATACATCCGACAGATTTGTAAATGATAAAATGAAACAAGTCAGGATAGTGCTCTATTCACTGTTGAGTGGCATTTAATTGCTTACTATTGGTTTCTCGGCACTGAATTATTTAATTGGGAATAAACTGTCTGCGCATGTGTGCATGTTAACAGAGCAAAGTAAGTACCGTACCCACAAGGGAATAATAAAACATGGCCCTGTCTGTATTTCTCTGCTCTAACTGCAGGTTCTCCTCAGGGGCATTGTCATCACCAGGTGTCAATTTACAGCTTTGTTATTTTAATCAGCTCTCATTTTAGCGTGCTGAAGCAAAACGGTGATAGGCAAATAACACCTGCCCCCCCCCACCCACACACACACATCATCCCCAGAGCTGTTCTGCAGATTTGCACTTAAGGTCAGTCATATAATTTGTAGGCCACAAGGTCAGACAAGGGATTGAGACAGCAGATGGAGGCCCACAGCTATGAAACAATGAAATGCACAACTTACAGACTTGTATAATATACAGACTCATCTCAATCTACAGTAGACTCACAAATTCCACATGTAGAAAGCAAATTTTTAAGACCTAAAACTACAAAGACTACAAAGACAAAGGATGAATTCAATACAAGATTTAACCATGTTTTTTTTTTTTAGTTTACTGTACTTTCTTTTGAATATTTTTGTGCAGATACTTTATATGACAGTTTCTTTGTCTGAACTGCCTATTCGAGCATTAAATGCACGTCCGATACCTTGGTGTCCTTACAGTACAGTTTCGCTCTTGAAAATCTTTATGAAGCAAATAGTCCTCTTCCACACTGGTGTAAAAGAAAATTAATCAATCCATCAAAATCAAGTCAGAAAAGTTGTTCCTCATGCATTTTTAAATATATACATCTGTCAGATCCCTCAAGGTCTTGTTTTACTCTGTTTGTGCAGAGGTCACGTAAATGATAAAATGACTTGAATACCTGAGGGAAAATTGCTATTCAATATTCATTTGAAGAATTTTATAAAAGTCAGTGACCAGGCCCAAGGCAAAGATTTTATTTTTCATATATACACCATATTTAACTGATAGAATAACTCCAGGTTTCCTCCAGGTGCTCCTGTTTATTTCCACAGTCTAAGGACATACCGGCAGGTTAATTGGCTTATGGGAAAATTGGCCCTGGTGCGTGTCTGTATGTATGTCTGTCTGGCATCACTGGAAAAAGTAGTTAGTAAATGGATGACTGGACAGAAAAAAACAGCATTATTTTTAGCATTAAAAAATTGCATTGCCTATAGATCAAATCACGTTCTGAAAAAGCAAACATTCTATACAGAAACTCCATAATGGAAATGTATTAAGGCTGAACTCTTTGTTAAACTACCTAACAGCTCCTACAACCAAAATTATTATTAGTTTTTTTTGCTTATCCAAATGAATTCAAGAACTGGAAGCAGAACTACATTTTAAGCTATATTATATTAATTAATTTTAAGCAGGAAAACAACTCAGTGCATAACCTTACCTCCTATTTCAATATCATGCCATTGTGGTGATTCTAAAGAAGCTTTCAGACTGGACAAACATCTTCCTTGTCGAATGATAGTACAAAGAATCGTTTTAGAAAGCAGATTATCAAGTCAAAGATCTATTGCCTGGCATATTATGTGTTTTGCCTTTTACAACCTAAATGTAAAAACACAGATGATCCCTGTGACATTTTTGTCTTATCATCACACAAAGAAAAAGCACATTAAAACAGTAAGTGGAAGCAGGAAGCGGTTTTCAGGTTACAAGTAGCTGTAATGTGGGTTCTAGTATGCCTGAAAGCTGATCCTATTAAATTCAAAACATTTTGTCCAACTTCAACAAGAACAATTCATTCCCCCATTTTAAAAGACATTCTGAAAGATTATGGCTCTGGTGGAGTGTCTTTCAAAGGAATTTGAGAAGTCTGTAAAAGAAATAACCCTCTCTAAATATTGCATTTCAGAAGAAATACCAAAAATGTAACTGCTTGATCTAAGCTTATAAAGTCCTTATAAATCTTTCCAGAAGTGAGAAGAAAAAACTATTTTTAAAACTAACACATGTAATGCTCTGGATCTATTTATTGTGAATAATAAGGGGGAAAACTGTGGGGGGGGAAGAGAGGCCAAAGAAATATTGTATACTGAAAAAGAGCTCACACCCCAGTGGTAATCATTTACTGCGAATATGGTCATAATATTTCATTTTGCAATTTGTGTTATAGTATAAGAAGCTATAAACAGTAACAATATATTGTTTCTGCCTGTGCATATACAGTGCCTTGCAAAATTATTCAGACCCTTTCTTATATTACCCTTTCTTATTACAAAATGATGCATCCACTTTATCTTAAACGTATTGCTTGGAACAGCTGTTTGTCTGGTTGGTTTAAAACAAAAACGTGTAACTCTCTCTTGCAATAGCCCTTTTATGATAATTTTCAATATGACATCCAATGACTTCTCTGATTATGACCATGTGTCAGAAGAATACAAAGATTCCAACATAAATGATGAAATAGATCATTTCATCACTTAACACAACAGCAGGTTTATTAAGACAATAAGCTCCCCATTATAAAAGGGCAACTTTAAACATTCTTCTGTCTGGACAACATCAAGTAAGCACTTTAACCCACTCATAACTCTCAAACTATGAACCCCGTAATTGATAGCTTCTTTCTGTTTGCAAGAGTGCTCCAGTAAAGACCTCAACAAAGGTTTTTTAAAGGATATGATTAGGTAAAAGATTTGATATGGCCTTGGTTTTAGTTTTTCCAGAATATGTACTGGCAACCATCCAGAAGGAATAGTTATTGTCTTCTCCGTTGTTATAAGAAATGACTCATTTCTTCACTACGATGCTCTTTGACTAACCCCTCCACATTTCCAGCAATTGTCCACAAAATGCACGACTCACTTGAGCAGACGGAGGCAAATGGAAATTTGTGATCTCAAAATGAGAGGTGTGTGTGTGTGTTGGAGGGCTCAGAAACAAGACCAGCTGGTGAAGAAATCTCACAAGCACAAGTGTTCACAGGAACATAGGTCATACCTACATACAGTACCTGATACACTTGCGGACTTTCAAAGCAGAAGCTCCGATATCAAAAGAAGAGGTTTACCTTTACTGAAGTCCTGCGGATCCAAAGACAGGCTGTATCCAGGCAGAGTCTCCAGAAGCAGTTTATAGCAGGCCTTCCAGCCTGGCTCAGGGATGGTGGGGGCCACACACTGCATAGCCGCCACACGCTTGAAAAATGCAGACTTGCGATGGAAACCAATTAAGCCGTACAGCTCGGACAAAATACTGTAACGCTGAATCTTCTCCTCTTCAGACAGCTAAAGTGAAAAGAAGATCATTATTTCAGTATTTGAATTCATACATGTTTTTTTTTTACAGCAATACGAATACAGTTTTATATAAATGCTGTGTATAATGGTACACGCTACAAAATAGCAAAACTAAAAACAGAAGAATTCTAGAAATACAAAAGCTACCTTAGAAGATACCCCAGTAAGCCAAAACATTAAAATAGTTCAAGTAGGGAGCTGCGTCAGCATGCATAGGCTGCAAAGCAACAAGTCAAGGTTTATTCCAGGCCGAAAAGACAAGAAAAGAAACACACCCGAAGAAGGTTCCACAGCCGAAACGTAGTGTTTTTTTTTCTTCTCTTTTCAGCCTAGAATAAACCTTGACTTGTTGAATAACTTTAAAGTAGTCTCATTTGTGATAAATCCAGACATATATAGATATTTCAGTCTGATATGAACATCAAATGGATCCAGTGGTGCAGGGGTTAGCATCGCTGCCTCGTGGTATGTTCACACCATGATCGATCTGGTCTCCTCTGGGTCCTCTGGTTTCCTCCCACAACCCAAAGACATACTGTAGAAAAGTTGGCTTCTGGGAAAATTGGCAATGTGAGTGTGTGCATGTCTGTATTTGTGAGTGCCCAGCGATAGACCATGTAGGGTGTACACCGCCTAATGCCCGTTGCTTGCCAAGAAAGGCTCTGGCTCCCCCATGACCCTGAATTAGAAGGAGCAGTTAGGAAAATGGATAGATGAACATCAAACGAAAGGACAGGGTCCAAAGTTTTTCAGTTGCCATCCTTAGGTCCTATGTCGGATTGAGCTGTGTGTGCTCAAGCATTCCCAATATTTGCGATCACATTGTTAATAAATCTGGCTGCCATAGGACTGCAATTACCGAATATATTGAATTCAGCAGTCAATTTATCTGACTATTAATTATGAATCAGTTGACACATCATTTTCCCAGTAGGCAATAGTCAACTACGCCAACCAATAACCACAGTCTTTGTCAGTACTGGCGATAAATTGATGATCCACAGTCTTCAGGGTTGGGCGTTCCACCGATCTGTGGATGGTAAGGGGTGGTGCGAATACCTCTTATATACTATTGACATCTTACTGCAACTCGTACATATACCCTAAAAGCCAGCCAAATCTTCTCATACAATTGCAGGAGCATTAAGTCTACCAATAATGTTCTCCCACTAAAGGTTCTGAGAAACCAAGAGTCCTGACTGTTCACATTTTAAACTTTGATACTTTGATATATACATATATATGATATGAGGTACCTGCCTAGTCAGGGGACTCATACAAAATCTGCATGAATGGATCCAACCATCTATTATCTACTGCATTATTTAGATTTGGATTAGAGAAATTAGATAAAATGACTAAATCAGAGCCCCACTTGTGACATGTATACACACAAAAGATATCCAATTTTAGATGCATATTAAAAGGGCAGAGACTGTTTGAGTCAAGTGAAGGGGGTGAGGAGATATTAGTTATTTTGCTTTTATAAAGTGAAGAACAAGGACAGAATAACTAGTAGTAGAGTGAGGTTAAAATGAAGACAAATGATTCACAGGCTGTATGAACCGCAAGCCGTGTCAGTACAACTTTAGATACTGCGGATACTGAACATGCGTTTATGATGTACATATGAAAATACACGTTTTCTACAAATGAGTATGTGTACGTGTGGGATTGTTCTCCCTGCAAACACAGATTCCACTGTCTGGGTTTTGTAAGCACCCCGTCTCAACGAGGCACTCGAAACACACAGTAACAAAGCAAAGCCTGAAATGTCAAGCAGTGGTTATGCTGCCTGCTTCGGTACTAACACAGAAAAACAAATGTTCTCCCAAAAGAGCAGTTTCCTCCTAATTAAATTTGCACTATTATTAAAACATGTTCTGAACAGTTGCAATTGGACACAGAGTTTATGATTACCGTGAAACCACTTAACATTTCATTTTAGTGTAAATTGTTAAATCCCCTGAGTTTTTAAAATTATTTTCCATTTTAAAGGGCATTTACAAATGAGGCGGCCATTTGGGTCATCTAGCTTTTTTTGGTTTTTACTACTTAATTGATCCAAGGATCTCATCTCATCCCTGGGTAACGTGTTCCAGATCTCACAGCCCTTTATGATCTCAGTTTTACAGTGGCTAGCAAAGGTCTTCACCCTCCTTGGACTTTTTATTTTATATTTTCTTGTGTGTTACAATATGGAATCATAATGCATTAAACTGGGAGTTTTCAGTTCAATTCAAAATACTTTAGACATCCCCACAGCGGAATTAATTTTCTGCCATTGATTAACAGAAAACACTATAAAGTGAAAACAAAATTCTGCAGATCCTTCTAAATTAATTATAAACACAAAATGGGAAAATAATGAATTGCAAAAGTTTTCACCAGCAGTATATATCCAAATTTACTCTGAAACTTTCTTTGTCTTCATGATGTAATTTTTGCTGGGAGGTGTACTAATCAAATACTTGACTTCTCAGCGATAGGTATATGCATCCTAAACCTATACTATGATACACCCTAATTGCACACAGGGGGATTCCATTCGAAATAATTATGGGACTACTAAAGACATTGGTTGCACCAGAGCCTATTTAGGTGTGTCTTAGTAAAGGGGGTGAATACTTACAGGTATGCAATCACTTTTGTGTTTTATATTTATAATTAATTAAGGGGAATCTGTAGAATTTTGTTTTCACTTGAATATAATATAATATAAGACATTACAGAGTGTTTTGTGTCGATCAATGGCAAAAAATCCCAAATAAATCCATTGTGATTCTATAAAAGCCCAAGGGGGGTGAATACTTTTTATAGCCACTGTAAATGCACTTCCCTGTAAGGTCCACTGTGGTCTTTGGCTCATGTGTCACTGTTCTTTCTGAAGAAGTCCAGTAACTTAATTTGGCCATAATGATATTGTAGTTTCTGAATAATTGAAGCACCAGTCTTTGCCATTTGCTAAAGACTATGTTTAGGTCTATTCATAATGAAAACATTTTTCCCATGTTGTTTACAGATGATAACTACATACAAGTTATTATTCTACCTTAATCTACAAAATCTGCAAAGTACAGTTATCTGATCATTAAGGAGCTGACCTAACGCATTTCTGTTCTATGGGTGATTTATTCCACAAATTTGGGTTTTACGGTACTTTTATACTGCTTTCTCTTCATCCACATTTTCCTCATTAAAATTACAGTTCTCATGCTATGCATACTGACAGGTTTTTCTTGGCTGTCAAGCTATCTGATGTGTTGCTACATATTTCTAAAAGTTTGCTCTTTATATAGAAACCTCCAGGTTTGGAATTCAAAATTCATTACACAAGTTCCTATCCCACTCATTTCCTTTCCAATAAAAAAATGCTAACATTTGCATTTTTATGGGAGGACAACTGGCAAATTAGACTAATAATCTCCATGTAGAAGATGGATAAATTAGCCCAATAATCATCTTTACTCCTGTAGATCTTCTAAAGCATGCATGTGCAATATGTTCATGAAGGACACCAAGAGAAACTTCAAACCCAAGATCTTAAGGTCATGCACTAAGTTTGCTTCAATGTTAGTCCTAAAATCACTATGAAATTTAAATCTCCTAGATTTTCTTCCACTTTTCTACCTAATTAGTCCTTGAGGCGAAATTAGACTATGATCCATTCCAGACAGTCCCAGTGATTACTGTAGACCACTATAGCCACAGAAAGCATCAATGAATAACCAACAGCCAAAATCTCAGGAAATTTCTTAGCTGGAACAGCTGGAAATGTTAGAATAGTGGCAATCCTATCCATAAAGTCAAAGATAGAATCTTAACTGAGAAGCTAAATCTTGAATACAAAAAATACCTTTTAAAATGGCTGTATTAAATGTTTCCGTCACATCAGTTTACATACATTTCACCTGACAATATTTGTGTCCTCCTCTTTTAATAATAATAATAATATATAATATATATAATAAATATAATAAATAAATAATCTAAAATTATATTTCTGGAAAATATTTTACCGAAATGAGACAGGATCCACAAATATATCTATATCCAAGTCCTTCTCTTGGGGAAAAAAAGTACATTAAGCATGCAGCACAACGAAAAGGCTCTTTAAAGTAATGCAGACTTACCAGACTTACTAACCCTAACCTACCAGAATCAATCTGTCTTTTATGATGTAAGCAAGCTCCACAGTTCCTTAGCGGAGACGTAATCTCTCACTGGCATCACTGCAAGCGTCACTGCTTCACTGGATGACAGATCCTGGCCTAACATCCACCCTGCACTGGCAGCAACTATTAAGCCTATTAAGGAAGTCCGGGTCACAGCTGGCATAATGACATGTCCCATGCTCAAAACAGATGCCTGCATTCTGAGTGAGCACCTTCATTGTTTGAGCCACTCGGAAAGCCGCAACATAATCTTCACCTAGTTTACATCCCGTTTTAACTTCATGTTTAGTTTTTGAATATGAGACCTGGATATATTCAAGATTTTGTCATTTCATTTCAAAACCTTGTGCCACCTTTGACTGCACTTACGCATTTCGTTGTCCGAAAACCTTTGAAGAAAAGGTTTGGTCCTCCTGGTTTTAGTTTAGTAGTTAGTGGGTTGTTATTTCGTGAATGAATTCTTTAAAAAATGAATCAAGCTAGGCGCAGCAGGATTGCGAAGTAATGTCTAAAGTGTTCCTTATTTGCTTCAAATAAAGAGATGAAAGATACTGAAATTAGAAAATGTGTACAGTCAAAATTAAACAGAAGTAGCCTATACAGTATATAGTATGGTAATAGTGTACAGTTGGGTAAAAAGGCAGTTACATGTAATGTACAAGTAACAATTTTTACTAAATTATACTTATTTTCCTTAATTATATTCAAAGGATACTGTGTGTTATTACTTGCTGTTAAATAGAATCATGTGTTGCAATACTCATTCTTTCATGGGATTGTCCTTGCTGTGTGACAAATAATGTTTAGCCTTTAACATTAAGTTAAGAAATATTTTTTCAGCTTGATTCCAAACCTCTTCAGCACAGAACATAACTGTCTAAAATGCACATTTGTTTTGGGCTGAACATCCTCCATCACTGCCTTGAAACAACAGAGATAGGTGAATGAAACTACTTCTAATTTTTTAATTGACGTGGGTTGACGGACTTTTCAACATCTGCATTGAATCTCACCCTATACAAGGTCTACCATTTGTGCTGTTTGTGCACAGATCAGCAAGTCTGTTACCGTCTTCTGACTGTCACATGCGTTTCCTTGTAAATCCTACAGCAATGTTTCAGCTTTTTTAACACCATTGTATTCACTGAAAATATCATATCCATAAAGCTTTAATATATTAATATTAATATATTATATAATAATATATTAATATATTTGTAACAGTATTCTCCATCAGAAAACCAGTTGTCCCATTTTGTTGTGTATAGTAACAGCTATTGCTCCTAGAAAAGTAAACTACCTATGAATATACACTCTTTGAGCTAAATATTATAGGAACAGTTCACTAAGTTAATCACAATTTTCAACATGTAAAATTCTAGAACAATTTTCAAAACTGTGCAACTAGTTAAAAGCATACTTGAAATATAAATACAGTCCATTTAAAATATTTCAGTGATATTCTGAAACTGAAACCACAAATGCATTAACTAAATCAGATTAGAAAACTGATCAAAATCAAGAGTCCTGTTCCCTTTTCCTAGCAACAAATTTACCTGGGGCTATTTTTAATCAGTCTCTCAACAGGGGGAGCCCAGCAAAATTGAACTTCAGATCAGAAACAATGGGGAAGGCGAATGGATGCTTTAAGAAGCTGCAGGTTAGGTGCCAGTGAAACACAGGAGCAGAGGGGAGTCTAGAGCAAAGCGTGTTTCCACTGAGGAACACTCCTACACAGAAATCCAAAAATAACCCAGCACAAACTCTTGACACCACACCAACTGGCACTGTTTCAGCACCTTTTCTGAATTAACACACAGAAGCCCAGAGACCTCCTCTGATCAACGAAACCACGCAGAACTCCATCACAAGTCCCAAAGCATGCACATAAAGAAATATACAAAACTTAAATAAAGCACTGGAAAATAAGTCAGTTAGGGTCTTCCCTGCTTTCGGAATTCGGTATCGTTTTAATGATTCTCGTGGAAACTGCATTTTTTACATCGTTTTTGGAAACGGCTCAGAGAGTGCGGTTTAAGTGACAATCACAGGATATACTGACTCTCTGCATCTGGCGAGAGAAGATTACCTGGCCGAGGTTGATGTAGACTGCATTCTGAAGGAATTCTGACGCCTCCATGGCTCTCTTCTGGATCGCCAGGACTCTGACTGCCTTCACACATGCCTCCAGTTCAATCACACCGGCATTCTTATACTGTAAAAGAAAGTGCACAGCCTTAGGCAAATTCGGCACTCTTGAGTGCACGATGGCAATAGCAATTTGTTACTGTGTTCAGCCAAAAAAAAAAAGTTTTTAAGAAGCTGAGTAACTGAAGACAGTTTTTAAAAATGTAACTTTGCAGCAATAAAAACCTAAACTCAAAGAACCACCAGCAAAACGATCACAAAAAATAAATTATGCAAGCAGGATTAATCAGGCCTGTGATGGCAATGTTAAGTATTTTGCAGAGCATTACAGTCTCTATTCAAACCTTTAAATCATTTGGCAAAAGGTACAAAATTAAATGTAATACAAACCATTTGCTAATTATGATATGACCAAAGTAAATAACTTATCTGATTACACTAAAAAAGTGGAATGGGGAAGATAAAAAAACACCGACATTTTTACCAAGACACGGGGATTTCTTGTGAATATGGAATTATTTTATTGGGTAATAAAAGGAAACTCAAATTTGACGATGGACATTCATCACAATTTACAAGCATTCCTGGGGTCAGACTGTAAAGTTGACATCAGACATGGATGAAAAGATGCACAGTTCCTAAGTCAAGAAGATGAGGCTATCAACAGCACTGCTGAAGTTGTTCTTTACTTTTCCTCAGAGAGAATCAAGTCATTGCGAATACTGTTGCTCAGAACTCCACAAACTTAACTATTTCCCAGAAAACACCCAGCGAAAGAAAAAAAGAAGCTGTAAAGTGCAAGGAGCTTGATACGTTTCAGGTACTTCAATTGCTTACTGTAGAAATCGCCAAAGATGATCATTTTCACCCACATCCAAATGAGGCCGTACAAGGGGCAAAATTTTTAGTGCTTGGTGCGAATTTCACAAGTGTTAAAAAATCTGTTGTTATGGCAATGTCTGTGCTCTCAGTTGAAGGGCTTGTTATCGAACAACAGTGGATAAAATACACAAGCTATTTCACTTAATTGCTGCCAACTGGGGACAAGTTTATCTCAAGGGCTGAAGGATTGTGGCTTTAGGATACCAATCAGAAAACAATTGTTATTTGTAATTACAGGAAATTCTGTATCGCACATAATTAGAGTGTGTTTTCATTTCTTATATTCCCCTGGGGATCGGCAATTATTTAGGAATATGGCAGATACGTCTCGGCATATTTCAGTGCTGAAAACATCAACCGCTGCCTAATTGGAAAAAATCATGAGCAGGCTCTTGCGTTTATTTAGTTGGTTTGTAAATGCAGCATGCTGTTCACATTCAGCTTGGATCTGCATCCTTAAGGAACAGTTATCCTCTTACTGTGAAACTCAGCTACTGAACTGATGTAGGAGGACAAGCTTTCTTCCCTAATTTTATTACTGGAAAAACCACAAATTTGGTTGTAACAATTCATGTAGTAAAGCTTTGCTGACTGCATTTTCTAAAATATTTCTACTTCTAGAAACACAAACAAAGCAAACAGAGGGACTTGGTGGGGGTGGAGGCATAAGACAGACAAATATTACTCCAACACTATGTGAATCCCTTAATTTTTCCAACAATAATAGAGTACTATAGAGTATATTATGGTTTTGTGTACAATACAAAATGTGGATGCTCCAGCTACATTAAAGGAATTTCAAACTGGTTTCCTGGGATCCTCTGAGATGGAGCTTAAAAAGTTTCTTGGCACAATTATCCAAAACCTACAGTCAAATGTCTTGCTCTTGTTTTTAACCTCTTAAATTCTTCTGTCAGAAGCAATAACGCATTTCTCAAAGGATTAAAAAACTAATGACGTACTGTATGCTTCACATTTGTCAAATGTGTAGGCATCAAAGCAAAATTTATTAAAGGGAAAAAACATGAATAGATGCAGCAACTTTTCATCATTACTAATTAGCGAATTTGATTTTGTTACTTCTAAAATCCTAGTCTTTCATCTTTTAAATAGAGAAAGCCTGATAGCAGGCTGCAAGGACAGAACAAAAGTAATAATGTGAATTAAAGAGGAAAACATGACTGCAAAGATTAAAAGCACGATTACAATGAGTCATTGCAAGCTTTTGCCAACTAATTATTATTATTAATTGAATGTTTATCCCAAGTGATCTACACAGCTGAGCCTATTTTTACATACAGATCTTAGTATCCATTATACAGCTGGCTTTGCTAGAGAAATATTGCAAACTACATTGCACAGGGGTACAGCCGAGTCCCCAGCTGTGAATCGAATCCACAACACACCGGTCAGGAGTGCAGAAAGTTAACTACTGCTCCTCATTGTAGACCTGTTTTAGTATTTATAATAGTAATAATTGCTTACACTTCTGGACACTCCACTCAAAGCGCTTTACAGGTAATGGGGACTCCCCTCCACCACCACCAATGTGCAGCATCCACCTGGATGATGCGACGGCAGCCATAGTGCGCCAGTACACTCCCCACACTCCAGCTATCAGTGGGGAGGAGAGCAGAGTGATGAAGCCAGTTCATAGATGGGGATTATTCTGAGGCCATAATTGGTAAGGGCCAATGGGAAATTTGGCCAGGACACCAGGGTAGACCCCTACTCTTTTCGAGAAACGCCATGGGATTTTTAATGACCACAGAGAGTCAGGACCTCGGTTTTACGTCTCACCCAAGGAACGGCGCCTGTTTACAGTACAGTGTCCCAGTCACTGTACTGGGGCATTAGGACCCACACAGACCACAGGGTGAGTGCCCCCTGCTGGACCCACTAACACCCTCTTCCAGCAGCAACCTTAGTTTTCCCCAGGAGGTCTCCCATTCAGGTACTGGCCAGGCTCACACCAGCTGAGCTTCAGTGGGTTGCCAGTTGTGAATTGCCGGGTGATATGGCTGCTGGCATGGTATGGCTTTAGGCTTTCACCCGAGATACACATATCGCAGGGAACACTGAATAGCGAATGGGCAATTTTAACTTTGCCTTTTTTTTTTACATTGTTCCCCGTTTTCCCTTTCGGTATCTTCCCAGTTTTGTAAGGACGCTTTTAATTGTATTTGTATCAAGGAAAAGGGGGGATTAAAATCAATGAGTTGTGAGTTGCAGGGTAATATGGTGGCTGGCAAGGGCATGGCTTCCCTATCCCTCAGTATAACTGGGCTCAATTATTGGAGATAGTCAGAAACTTTTAAAATGAAACACTTGCTGATGAGATGGACTGTGTAAGAAAAGATTAAATTCCCATGGCTGATTACATATAAAGGTGTATATATTTTGCAAAATCTATACTGTTAAGATGGAACAAAGAAGGACTCTTCAGGCAGGAGGCTTTAAAGAGGACTCCTGCAGGTAAGTGCTGAGGTGAAGACAATGAACTAGTCCATTTTGTGTGGTTTCTGCAGGAACACCAACAGGGAGCCTCCGTCTTACTGCGAACAGGGGTATTGATATTTAACAAGCACTTAACAGATCAATCCATTTCTCAAGCAAGAACAGGCTGGCTGTGATGCTCTCAGCAGAGGGATGCCATTAACTGGGTTTATGAGGGAAAGTTAGGAGCACTGTTCTTTTCTTGCAGATGAAAAATGGGTCATAATTAAAAGTTTTTGGATGTATTTACAGCAGTTTACGGCTTGAATCTTCCAACTGGTACAAATGTCATGAGTTTTAGTTGAAAAGGAGCAAGCCTATTAATGCATTTATATTTTTTTGCACTGCACAGACTACTGTGGTAAAACACAACCTTTTAATCCGAGGTATATTTTAACTTGCTAATATTAACCTTAACAGTTAACTTAAACGCAAGGGCATGGCAATTTAAAATGTTCTTCACCTTTTAAGACTAATAGCGCTGCAGCAATCACAAATTAAGGAAGACTTGCAAATTAAGAACTTCAGAAATGATGAGAACTGGATGCCCCTACTGTGACCAGAACGCATGAAAAAAAATAACTAAAGAGACAGTTTTCATTTTAAATACAGAAGCTCCTCATCCTCTAGTCACACTGAGAAAGCAATTAGCATGACTATGTTGGCTTGAACTAGGCATTTTTGCACAGCAAAAACATCAGAAAGGAGTGTCTAACCTGTCAAAGATACTCAAAAAAGTAAAGAAAACCCTCCAACACTGGTTTTATTTTGCTGTTGTTTTCTTACAAGAAAACAACCTACACAGTAGCACTGAGTTATACAAAATACTGTTGCTCACAAATGTTATTAAACTAAAAACAAATTGACCACCTTCCGAAACAAACAATATTACCATTGTAGTATTTACAATAAAATTGTATTTTTTACAACTTTAAAAAAATAATAAGTGGGGCACAAGCTTTGAACTAGTAACTGTATAATAGAACTATAGTTTCTATTATACAGTAATTCCTTGCATTTGTATTGTCCTTTACATCCTGAAGGATTCCCAAAAGCACTTCACAGATAGAAGTGGATCCACTTATAAACCATGTACAGCACTAACCTGGGTGACGTTAGTCATCCATTATGGGCCAGCTGCCTCACTATACAGCAGATCATATAGTCAATTTAAATGACAATTGATTTGTAGGAAACTCAGGTAGGCCAGTGGAATGAGGACACTACGGATAACTCCTGCCTAATGAATAGTGCCATGAGATCTTTAACGAACACACAGTCCTAGTGCCAATTAAACATCTCAGCCAGAGGACTGCAACTCCTACAACACCACCTACTGGTCCAACACCACCACATACAGCAGCCACCTGGTTCTCCTCAGAGGTGTCCCATTCCTGGACTGCCAGGCCCAGCCTTGCTTATCTTCCAACATCTACATAGACGGTAATAACTGGGATTGTGGGCGGTGTAAATAATTCAGAAGCACTGATTATAATGTTATAATGGAAAACAGTCTCCCAGTTATGAACCCCAACAACCACATTAGAACAGGGTAGCCTTGTAAATGCAAAAATGCTTTGGCCTTAATTTCACATCCCAATACTTGTGACGATTTTACAATAAAGACTGTAAAATTCAACTCGCTTCGAACAGAGGTAAGAGGAAATCTGAGCTTCTGAAGAGATCAAGATCCATATTAGTCCGTTTAGATCCAACTGAAATGCTTAATCAACTTATCACAATCAATAGCATTGCCAGACAAGGCCTGAAACACAAAAAACTGTATTCCTAATTAAATCCAATCACTATCTAAATTGGCCCTTGTATCAGGGGTGTAATTTGATATGGCATGAACTAGTTAGAGGTGAAAGAGGCAGCATGAGAGCTGCATGTAAAGAAGGCAATTAATGTTCTACAGTTTTTTCCATCATGGCAAGAGACTTAAGTAGATGTCTTCTCATTGTTCAACATTTCGTTTCAGCTTCTAACGATATCAATCATATATGAGGCATAGCAATCTGCCGGAGTGCAACCGTGCACTGTTTTAAACAACAACATGCATATCTACACCACTTTTTCATGATTGACCAGATTCTTATGCTTTACAGATATTAATACTTTTTAAAAGAGCACAAACCTTTTTTCTGCCTTTTGAGACTCTTCTTTTGATCCTAAATGGCCAAATAAATCAGGGAAACAATGTTCCCTCTAAGCAGTGGACGGATCCTTTTTTTGAGTATTTATTAGCTTTAGAAACTTATAGGAAGACAAGACTGTTCTGGTCTCCTAGTAGTGAATAAATCAGCACAGACAAGTGAAAAGTAAAATGCTCAAAGTACTGCTAAATAAAGTTGGCTCAAACTGCTGGAAATGTGAGTCTGCCCTGTCTGTGATGCTCAGTTTATGACCTTAAGGAAAGAGAGCCCTCTGGTGAGCTATGAGCACCAATCATCTCCAACACCTGTGGACTATTATCGGAGCACAGCTCTGAGCAATGCTTTGGCTCTTAAAGCTGTTTCTAATCTGGCATAGAAGGGCAGGGCGGTGTCTCTAATTTCTTCTTCTTCTTCTTTATCCTTTCAAAATAGACAAGTTTATAAAGTGACTATTTTTTGGAATGTTTATTTATAGCACAAAGAAAAAAAAACATTGTGACTAAATGTTCAGACATTACCTGTAGCCTGTTCTTAGAAATTAACTGGGAAGGGGAAAAGCTGATCTTATCATCTCTGCACCCCAATTTTAAAGACAACACCTTACACCTCCGACTCCGAGTCCCCAGTTATCTACTATCATTAATAATGGTTTTATTTATGTACCTAATATAACAGTGCACATTTACTGTAGATAATAAATAAAATAAAAGTCTTATCTTGCACCATTTGTCTAAGTCAACTTCAGAGTTGTACACAGAAACCCATGGGAGATCAATTCTGATTACAAAGCTATTAAATGCTTGCTATTTTAATAAAAATGGATAAACATCCCTTTGAAGGCTCTTAAGGCAATGAACAGGAGCAGAATATAATGAAAGGAAAGTAGGGGTTATGGAATGCATTTTAACCTTCAACAACGACCTGAATCCAGAAGTAACACTGGCTCACTTCCCAAAGAAAAATATTCTTTTCATTCTTAGTCACCCAATCGAACCAAAGCTTTTCATAGATGTAGGTATAATATTCTTGTAATAGTGCAAATAATATATCCACGATTACATCTAGGGATGTTAATTTCAGTGTGCTTTTCAAGTACACTACCAAGCCTTAAGTAATTTATCCCTTTCTCAAGTTGCATAAAAACAATAATCTTGCACTGGTTCCTACACTGAAGGAACCGCAGTATGATCCTTTCATTTTTCCCCATGTATACCAAGGTGTGTAAAGGCTCAGTACCTTGCCATAGTAAGAGATGGCCTCCTTGTATTTGTCGATGATGTCTTCTGGGCTCAGGCAGTTCTTGGCTCGTCCAATCTCACTGCTGGTGTCGGCACTGATGCCATTGGTGGTCAGGGCACCTGCACTTGCACAAAGCGAGAATGAAATTAATCCCCGCAGACTCCTGTAGCAAACCACACCGAGTTCCCCCTGCCATCCTCTTTCCAGGATTTAGGAAAAAGAAAAAAAAGGAATAAATCACAAACCACTTACATGGGAAGAGCCCATGTAAGATCATTTTGACGGAAAAGGCTTTAGACATGCATCTTGAAGATTGCATGCACACAATACAATTAGGCAAGACTACAAGCAGTCAACAAATTTATGAAACAGTTCAACACTTAAATCACCACAATGGTTTCAAATGTCACGTGTTACTGCAAATGTAAAAGAAGTAGTTTTACATATGTAGCCATGTTCACACAAGGACATTTACTGTCATGCAAGGAATCACCTGGACAGCAAGTGGTCTTAAATAGAAACAAAAATTGCACAGATGCATGCATTCACATCTTTCATCTCACCCAATAGGAGAAAAAATATCACTAACAGTAAACATTTAGCATTTGTTGCAAAAGCATTTGAAGAAAAACACCAAACTCTTATTCTTCAAGTAGACATTTCAGCGAACAACAGTTTGGTCCTTTGCATACAGTATGTAAAGCACGATAAAAAAAAATCATGAAATAAATAAAACCTGCTCTTACAAAAGCATTCCCTTTATAAGGTTTATTCAATTCTGTCTGATTAATCTCAAAAAGAAAGCCAAGAAGAAGAAGGAACCAGCATTTTTTATCTTTCTTTTGCTGATATGGACTGGTCAGAATACTTAAAAAAAACTGTATGAATCAAGGTATCAAATCTTGAGAAAGAACATCAAAGATTCTGCTACTTCAGAGAGATGGTAACAAAATAAAACAACAAAAATAGCCATGTACATTTATTAATGAATTAGTGTGGACTTGATAAATGAGGATCCTCTGGGAAACGTACATGTATATACCTGAAAGCTTTGCACAAGTATATGATTAAAAATATAAATGCAATAGTGAAAATTTTAAAATAATTGAAACATTTTGTAATGTCGGATAACATAATATATTTTCAGATCATTCTGAATCCTACAAACCCAATAACTACTGCTTCCATCCAAAAACATGTGCATTCACGATTAACATACTAAAGTATTGATTTTCCAAAGGTAATAATCAAGCCTTGGCACCAAACAAAAAAAAAAGCTTAGCTAAGCTTTTGGGATTCACTGGCTGTTTTAATAATGGAACTGCCCTTAAATACCTATTGATTTCTTCCTCAGAATTTTAACAGGATCAAAAAAGTAGTACTTCAAACTGTATCAATATGTCTCAATGAATGATTACAATCTATAACGAGCTGACAGGAGAGCTATCATAGAGCGAGATGCACTATCCATTACCTAGAAAGTTGAAGAACGATCCTTGTCAACCAAGCTAAACTTTTTTGTTGTTGTGTGCTATAATACATGAACAACTTTATTTACCTTTGGTTGGGCTGGCTTCTAAACCTTAAAGTTTTATAAAAAAGGTTTCCAATCTTAGTAACAAATCATATATCCAATAACAGATCATATATTCTTAAATTACCCGTTAGCTAGATAGTTCCTTTCCCACCTTTCTTTGCTATTGAGCCCATAACTCCAGTTTCATTCAAAAAACACTACAGAGATAAATCAATAAAAGTGTGCTTCAATTCACAGGGGATTCAATATTCTTTTCTCTTATTCTAAGAGAAAATAAAGGTTTAATAGAGCAAAAGCTTTGAATTAATTTCCAATCTAGGTATTACCCAGTAGTATATCACTCACAAACTGATAAACTAACAGAACAAATGAACTCACCTACCATGAAAACCCACCCTCAGCAGAAGGAAACTTGGAATACGTGAACAAAATATTTCCCCAATTTCCTCATTTGCTTATTCAGTGCAAGCTAAGATGCTTTTCTCCTGCCTCCTCGTATTTTTAAAAAAAAAAACACATCTACTCCATTTTAGAAGTACGTAAAAATAAGCAAATTAAAAGATTGAATCGGTTTAGGGACAGCTGCAGAACAAACTAAGCCTGAGTAAACAATAATTCAGACTGCACTGCCCTGTCATGCAATGTACTGTATTCTACCACAGTTAAGCACAAGTGCTTAAGTTGAGATAGCAGAACAAAACAGTGTGGCTAAACAGAAGCTGTAAAAGAACCACAGATTTCCAAACACTCCACAGTATAACAATGTGGGTATACCGATGTAACAGCCTTCCCCCATATAACTATAAACACAGAATCCATAGCAGGGCTGCAGCAGTCATTAGCTCAGGCCAGTTACGATTACCGACAGCACTGTTTTAAACCTTACTCCATGGAGGAAAATGATATACATTGGCATACTGTGTGCTTTCCCATGATGCGTGCCAAGTTACATCTTTAGTTTACTCATTATCAAACTGCTTCGTGCAAATATACTTGCAGTCATGAGATACCTTTTTCAGATACAGCAGCTCTTGAAGTCATTCATTTAGTCATGCTGTACTGTCCCCTTATTTCATTTACAACACTGCCATCCTCAGTTCTCTTTGTGTAATAATCACAAGTCATACTGGAAACAAATGGTTGCTGTACTGTTTGGATAATAAACTTTAAAAAATAATTAAAAGGGTTTTATATAAATCAGGTATATTTTGTACATTTGGCATAAATACGAAAAAATGTTTTCTACAGATTCAGAAATAAAGTTTCTTGAGTTGAAACAACACAAGTTGGGGCTTGTGTACAAAGTTATTAGGAGAGTAGAATGTACAAAATACAAAAAAAGCATAACAAAATTCCTGGAAATAGAAGAATATATATGCTAGAAGTCTACACTATCAGTTTACAAAAAATGTAACAAAAGTTAAACGTAACATGCAAGACTGACAGAAGTACAGAATCGGAAACCGGAGATTAATATGCACTATACTCACGGGCTAAAACAAGCTTTACTCATACAGTTAGTAACTAGGAAGACAGACTACATTGTAAGGAGCACATCACTATACGCACATCAAGAAACAAGCAAAGACAGGCAACTAAAGCATTAAGTTGATGGTACTATACCTGGATCAATGAGAACTTCCTGAGCTCCTACAGAGAGAAAGAATGCAGTTTCACTCATTGGCACAAAGCGCAGTTAATTCAGGCATATCGATCATTAATCCAATTATTTCAAAGACGGAGAATATCACAAACAATCTTAGTCAAGTCAAAAGCTAATTATCCTTTTTAGCAGAAACTGCTTTCTCCTGTTAAAGATGGACTATATCACACCAACAAATAACGTGAATAAAATTGCTATTCCTTCTAGCATGCTGTGTACATTTCATTTCCAATCTATTAATTGGAAACAAAAGGAATGATTTCTTTATAGTATACCTCAAAAACAGAAATGTGAAGTTCTGTCTTAGATCATTTTATCATATTCTAACCTGAATTTCACTTGCGCAGCCTACTATGTACCTTCAAGAGAGGATTAAAATGCAACAAAATTGGAGATCAAAACTTACTGTACCAGAGGCTAACTACAAAAATCACATCAGACTGTCTCTATATATTGAAATTAAATTTCAAACGTTCAAAAAGCCCCAAATAGACAACCACATCTGCAAAGGTTACTGGAATATAAACTACTGTATAGACATGTTCTCATCCTACTAAGAACCCAAAGAAAGTTAATACTCGATGCAGGCCATGTATTGTTTTACAAAAATTAAATAGGTTAAAGGTTTTTGAAATCATTTTACTTAGGATTCGTGATTGACAGTGATACACTTGAGTGACTTGCACAAACACTAAATCACATTATTCGCGAGGGAGTTATTGGATTTAGATAAGGAGGTTTAACCTGATGAATGTCAGGCCTGCTGAAAACAAAGAAAGAAGAAGATGTTTTATGATGGAGCAACACCTCAGATGGGCTTGCTAGCGGTGGAGCCAAGTTCTCTTTAGTAATAAATCAAGGTTTTGCAAAGACCAGCCTGACGGGCGTTAGGGAGTCTGGCAAAGACATGCAGAAAGATACCCTCATTGTGTGCAAAGATCAGTCAATGGGGAGAGCCAAGCATGGCGGTCTGGGCAGAAGTGTCTAGTCAAAGACTCTACTTCTCATATTGTCGAGTCTTGAGACCTCCTGTGCTTTACCTATTGACAGCTAATCCTGACGCAACCACATTCCAGCAGGACAACGCATGACCTCAAGCTGCTCACTGCGTTACAAATATGCCATGAATGTCCTTCTCAACAGTTAACATTTGTGAGATGAGCAGGGATAATGTGTGGCATTTTGGTTTCAGAGACCAGTGAATAGGCACATATCTGTCCTCATCAGTGAGGAGATAGACTTCAGTGAGTCTGACGGAGTGTGCACCTTGCTGCAAAGCATGAGTCACATTTGCACAGAGCTTGTACTGCTTTCAAAGGTGGCCACACACTCTTCTGCTCAGTGACTCTCATAGCAGACCCCTTGTATATCAGCCTCGTCAATGACAAAACTTAATCAGCATAATGAATTTCACCATATCATTTCTGTTTCATATGGCAGTGCACCTGCTACAGAAAACTGTAACGTTCCATATATGTTTGAGAATCTGTGCAGTTGTAAGGGATAAGTTTCTTTTAATGCTCAATATGCATACTTTTTTAACAAGGCGCAACTTACAACACTCCTTTTGGCATAGCTGACCAGAAACTATGCTTGCAGAAATAGCGTTGTAATGAACTATTATACCATTGCCACAACAAAGGACATCTTATGTTCTAACACAAGGAGACAATCAGATTCCCATTAGGAAGAAGAACCTGTTGTTACTCACATATTAGATACAACATACTAAACAGCTAAATTTTCCAGATTGTGATATTGTTCGTGTCCTTAGTCTGGAAAGCGCCTTACTGGAAACAAAGCTGAATGAGAGGAGCTACCGATTTTTGATATTTTTCCAAAGAAGGGAACATTATTATATTTAAGAGCATCATAAACGCCTCAATGTGAATGATTTTAATATAAATATGGTGTATTTCTAGCAATAGAATAACGTTCAATTCAATAATACACAGAAACGTTGATATTATTCTGACAGTATTGTCATGTGAGGGGGGGGGGAATTCTAAGTGATGACCAGCAAAGGCAAAGCAAAACTGGCAAAGACAACAGTATAACCAGCACAGACATTTAAACCATACATCAGACATCTTCTCTGGGTTGGAAATCATTTAAAATATACTGCAAAAATGTCCATTTTAAAGTTATATACCATTGAGTGTGATGTAACAAGTATCGTACAACTTATCAGTTTTACAGTTGTTCATTCAGGTAGTTTAGTAAAGTAAAATCAGAAGTAAAAGATTTAACAAGACCAGACAGTAACATTAAAATCAACTCTTTTTTTTCCAGGACACAACATAATAATTTGACCTAGACACAAAACGTTTGTAACATCTTTGAAGCTGTGCAAATATACACTAATTAAATATATTACAACTTGAAAAGGCATACAAAAGTGGGTTAAAAAGACTCCACTTATTTTCAGAAGTATGAATTCTTCAGAAGACCGTAAAATCTCATTTTAGAAACCCATTACTTTTTAAACTAATATGCATCATTCTCCATAATCCATTACTTGCATATTCAAGTGTTAAATTTATACATTTTCATAAAGCTATTATTCAGATCTTTATCCATGACCATGATGTATTTTAAGGAAAAACAATGGATTTTTTTCCTACTTTTACGACTGCTGCAACCCCTGATCAGGAAAAAGCAGGAAAGGAAAAATGGATGGATGAATTTTATTATAGGTCCTGAAGGTGGCAGTGTTGGCTTGTATTTATTTACACCGTGAGGCCAATGTTCAAGGATTCTGTAACCCTGGGGCGGACTCGTCATTCATTCCCATTATTGTGTACAGCAGTTAAAGTGTTTATCCAAAAACAAAGTGAACACACACACACAAAAAAAGACCCATAATTATGTGCACTCAAATATCATTAAACGTAAAAATTCAGAGGTAAATAACTTACACTCCACTTATTTTCAGAACAAATATACTTCAGAAGACAATATCTTGTACATAATTACTTAAGATGGTCAAAGATTTGAAACAGCTATGAAACTCACAATACTATATACACTATTTAGTCTTATTTTAGAAAATATTTTGTCAAGCTAAAATGCATCTTTCACCATAAATGCATTACTAAGTGCATATTTAAGTGTTAAATTAACCACACATATAATTCTTAAGGAGATGTGCTTCTGCTAGTTTAAGATCTATACCCCACAAGACCTTTTGGAAACACACTGTTAATGTATAAACATGTTGTGGATTATTAAAGATTATCAAATCTTTACCTAAGATTGGATGAGAATTTTTTTAAACAACCAGTTAATTATTGTTGCATTTTTGTGCATGTTTGGGAATCTAGAAACTAATTACCTTTACAACAACAGCTAAAAATTATATTTTACCACTGTATAAACACTTGACTCTATGAGATAGAACATTGTTTACTTTATATCACAAGGCTATATTTGCTGCATCCTTTCCACAATTTAAAAAACAACTGCGCGCTTTTAGTGCATTTTTAGATACACTTGACCTTTTAAGCACATCACTTAATCTATTATACGAGGTGCCAATTGACTGTTTTGACTTCTGTATTTTTTAATAAAACAATTAATTGAGATGGTAAGTCCCTGATCTCAACAACTATTACTTGTTTTCTAATATGTGACAACAATCATTCTTGCCTAAACCTGTCTGGGCTGGGCCAGGTCAGTACTGGGATGGTAGACCCTCAAGAAAAACCAGTTCCCTGTGGTAATTAATGCTTGTGGGTCAAATAAATGGCTTTTCTTTTTTCCTCCTCTGGACGAAAATGTTCAAACTTCTCCCCTTTCTCCTCCTTTTCTTTTTCTTCTCTGGGCAATATTTTTAAAAACCCAAAATCCCTGTGTGGCAAAGAAGGATACTTTGCTGTAGGAATTACATTATTACATCCTTGGAAAGTTAAACCGAGTAAACCAGTGTCCTGAGTCCCATGGTATTGTTGGTAAGGGAAGGCCCATTAGCCCTGGTGTTCTGGCTGAATGCCATTTAAAACTTGCTCAGTCTGAACTACCTTATCTTCCCTCTTAAGTCAACATGTGATGCATGTTCTCACTCTCCTGTGCAGTGGGGCTTCTTGGCTGGTGTTGGTCACCTAGGCATGTGCTACACCTCTAGGGTGAGGTCACGGGTTCCAACGCAAACAGCTTTGGGATCATTCGGGATGAAAAACACCTTTCCAAATGAAGTTGCCTTCATTGATTTTGATCCCCCTTTTCCTTGATACAAATACAATTAAAAGGGTCATTACAAAACTGGGAAGATACCGAAAGGGAAAACGGGGAACAATGTAAAAAAAAAAAGGCAAAGTTAAAATTGCCCATTCGCTACTCAATGTTCCCTGCAATATGTGGGTCTCGGGTGAAAGCCTAAAGCCATACCATGCCAGCAGCCATATCACCCGGCAATTCACAACTGGCAACCCACTGAAGCTCAGCAGGTGTGAGCCTGGTCAGTACCTGAATGGGAGACCTCCTGGGAAAAACTAAGGTTGCTGCTGGAAGAGGTGTCAGTGGGGCCAGCAGGGGGTGGTCACCCTGCGGTCCATGTGGGTCCTAGTGCTCCAGTGTAGTGACAGGGACACTATACTGTAAAAAGGCGCCAACTTCGGATGAGATGTAAAACCGAGGTCCTGACTCTCTGTAGTCATTAAAAGTCCCAGAGTTTCTCGAAAAGGGTAGCGGTGTACCAGTGTCCTGGCCAAACTTCTCATTGGTTTTTACCAGTCATGGCCTCCTAATCTATGGCTTCATCACTCTGCTCTCCTCCCCACTGAGAGCTGGTGTGTGGGGAGAGTAATGGTGCACTATGGCTGCCGTCGCATCATCCAGGCAGGGCTACACATAGGCGGTGGTGGTGGAGGGGAGTCCCCATTACCTGTAAAGCGCTTTGAGTGGAGCGTCCAGAAAAGCGCTATATAAGCATAAGCAATTATTATTATTATTATTATTATTCCACAAAGCAGAGGGAGGGTCTGGACAACAGGCAGCATTACCTGGCCGATGTCTCCTCCCCGCGTCAGACGGCTGGGAAAGACTGGGCTTCCGGCCCCCGGCCTTGCCTGCTGTTCCCCCAGGGTAGTGGTAGATGACGGAGGAAGAGCACAGGCCTTCCAGAGCAGCTGAGAGAAGAAACAGCAGCAAGTCACACGCAAGGAAAGGAAAAGGAATGGACCCACTGCTGAGAAAATACCATTCTGGTGGTCACAGGTTTCCGGCTGAGAGCATCACCAAAGACAAATGAACTGTATTATTTTATCTTAGTTCGTTCTAAGCATTGATCAATCTTTAATTTTGGCAGGAGTTTCCTCATTTAATATATTAGTTTAACGGGAAGATTTTTTTACTGTGTTTTTTTTTTCTTTAGCCTGTCCGGTTTTACTTACAATTTTCCACAGTGTCATCAATTTATATTGGATTATGCAATGGCTGGTTAGAAGCTCCTTTCAAGGAACATACAGCAATCTCAAAATAAGGCGATATGAAGACACTGACCGGAAAGGCGCTTGTGTCAAGTGTAGGAGGTTTTCAAGATCGACACTTCACAAGCTCGAAAGTTCATAAGTCATATGTTCACAACCAGGAACAGGGCTGGGATTAGTAAGGCTCTCGACTCCCACTCAAACAATGACCTCTGCTCTGCAATGCCTTTCGAAGTGCCTTGAGGCTTGCAGTGACATCATGAGATACATGCCGCACGTCTCTGCTGACCTGGCAGCACAGCTGAACAGCTCAAGGGCTGAGCAGCCTCAAGAGGAGCCTGTGTGCAATTCCCGCGTGACTGTCGAGGTCGTCGATGTAAAGGGAGACATACAGGGAACTGGCGATACCACATTTGGTGGGTACATCACAAAGACAAATCGATTATACATTTGAAAAAAACTGCAATACGCATAACCATCAAAGATCATGTTCAATCTATTCTTCTACATTCACAGTGTATTGAGCTGATGCTTTCTTCCAAAGCAACTGACATTTGCTCCCTTTCACACAGGTGTGTCACTGGAAGAAACTGAAGCAACTTGCTCTAAGGCAGAATAGCAGTGTTTCACTTGAACCCACAATGTTACAGTCTAGAACACTAACTTCTCTATACTATATCAATATTTTATTTACAAAGCTATCTGATTTATTTTTACAAAAATAAAGCAATATAATCTTTCAATCACCTTGTATACATCTTTCAACATTTAAGAGAATCATAAATTATAACTTTCAAAATTATAACGTATTCTTTAGATACCGATATGATAAAATGTCTTTCAACACCCCACAAGCTAATTTCTACACTGGAGTCAAATGTAACAAATTATGCCTATGCCTATGAGTACAGCATGTTTATGTTTTGGAAGGATACTGAACTGATTGAGATTAATAGTGCTGTCATACACCTTCTCAAGAAACTCTAAGCTCAAATTTAAGCATGTTTTTTTTTTACATAATATTGGATGTTAACAAAGAATGAACTGATTGATATATGAACACTATGCATCTGTGGAAACACAAGTGCACTTGCTTACCGGACAAAGAGATAACTATCAATCTGACAACTACCAGCAAGGAAATACCACAAAATCCCTGGCACAATTTCTCAAAAAATACAAAGCTGGAAAATATTAAATGAATCTCTTCTGTGGTTTCTGAGCTTTGGCCATAAATCTAAACTACTTGCAAACCACGTTTGGTTTAATAAGCAGAAATCGAGGTTTTGCTGTTGAATGAGTTAAGAACGACCATGCACCAAAGATGAAAACAGCTGCCATGCATCAGACAAGGAAACAGCTTCTCTTTGATAAGGGCAGCAGGCTGAATCAGACGTGGCTGGCTGTCCGTCATGGACCATGAGCCACAAAGAAATCAAATGCAATGCACTTGAAATGTTACCACCATGTGGCAGCTGGTGCAGGGTATCCCGTAAAGATCAAGATGACAGAAGTGACAATTCTGTGCACATAATTTCTTTATGAAGCCCCCTGGAGGCTGCTACCAGCGCTCATAAATCATGCGCAGACACTTACCTCCCAGCCACAGGAAATCATTAACAGAGCGCAAGAGCTCCACGGCCATGTGATAATGGACCAGAGCATCCTGAAGCATTCCGGCCTGCAAGCACAGGTCCCCGACGTGCTTTCGCATTCGCCCCTGGCAGCGTTTCTTGTAGTGCCTATTGAGAAAGAGAGGGTTACAAATTGGAGAATTAAAATAAAAGTGACAGAGAACTTGCACTTGCATGACTCTACCTAGTAGACAACAACCTTTCCGATAACCTATAGCTACCCAAGCCATGTTTTTGAAGCCGATAGCAAGGCTTCTTTCAGGAAACAGCTAGAGTAGCAAGTTAATAACTACCGAATTTGCTAGATAGGCCAAATGTTTGTAACCCATAAACCTTTCTAATGCGAGTTATAATTTAGAGTAGGGGTGTGCAAAAGGTGATTCAGGGAGCCCCTCCGAGACTGTTCAGGGGATCTCTTAAAAAAAGAAATGTCACCTCTACCTCCATTTCTAGTAGTAGTGAGCAAAACTGGCATAGCGAGACTGGTCTGATAGCACTGGAGTCTAACGTACTTACTGACATCAATAATAATTAGATGCGTTTAATCTGGGGGTTCTCATTGAAAATCATTTCTTGAAAAAGGGTATAGCTATTTTTTAGATTAAAATTGGGTCTGGGAATAAAACAAACTAAAATTAATGCTTTATTAAGTGGAATTTATTTACTGTAATGACGTAATTCCACAACTGCTAAGTATAATATTGCCAGTTAAATCTACAATACTTATTTCAAGTTAGGACACAAAACTGGTTAACATTTACTGAGATGGGATTAATTGTATCTGAGCCAATTTCTCAAGAAAATGTTTTAAGTGCACAGGAAAATAGAACTGCACAAGGTACTAATTTTAAAGTTCTAGAATGAATTCTGATATGGAGTTCTTTGCCTTGCAAGAATATTCAGACACTGCTTTCACATTTTTATTTTAAAACCTGCAGTCAAGACACTGAAGTTGCAGCTAATATTTGTTATATACACAGCCTACTCCTTACTTCCAAAGCAGAAAATTAAAGTAAACATAATTAATAGGAAAGAAAAAATAGAAAGGTCGTGGTTACATACGGTATGTATTGAAATGTTTTACTGTAGCAAAACTAAACTAGGTTCATATTACCTTAAGCAATGATTAGTTTGGTTGCTTTTGTCTGTCTCTGTGTGCAATAAAAGAAGTTTATACACCTATCACTGTAAGGTCTTCAAGTTAAGTAGTGAATGTCAAGCAAAGAATCAACCATGAGAGCTTTCAAAATAAGGGCAAAAATAGTATATATGCACAAGTAGAAGGGTATAGAAAATTCAAAGACCCTTTATCTCTCTAATGAAGTCATTCATTAATAAGTGGAAGGCATACAGACATTGGCTATCTCACCAAAATTTGGAGACACCAGGCTGAGCAGTGGCACTGTGGCTAAGGATCTGCGCCTGTGGCTGGAAGACTACCGGTTCAAATCCCACAGCTGGCAGAGGAATCCTACTTCGTTGGGCCCCTGAGCAAGGCCCTTAACCCCAACTGCTCCAGAGGAGCCGTTTAAACGGCTGACCCTGAGCTCTGACCACATCTGTGTGCCTGTGTGTCTCATGGAGAGCAAGCTGAGGTATGTGAATAGAAACTCCTAATGCAAGAAATTGTATATGGCCAATAAAGTGATCTCTCTCAACACACCTTGAAAGAGCTACACATCCCACACAAGGTTTGCTACAAAGCATTTAAGTGATACTGCAAACCTGTGGCAAAAGCGTTTGTGGACAGAAAAAACAAAATTCAAACTTAAACTGGGTCACTCAATGACATTCAAGGTTCCAACTTGAATCCTATATAGAATCGATGTAAGACTTAATGAACTGATGTTCATAACTGATGTCCAAGCAACTTGAGAAAGCTTGAGCTAATCTCCCAAGAAGAATGAGCAAAAACTACACCAAGCCAAAGTGTAGTCGGTAAAGTAATATTCAAAATACGTGAGGCTGTAATGACTGCCAAAGATGCTTCCACCAAATATTGAGTTCAGGGTCTCAATAATTATGCAATACACATATTTCAGTGCCTTCTCTTTAACACATTTAGTGTACAGTATGCATAATAATGGAATTTCACAACATGGGAAGAGTGTGAATACTTTTGCAAGGCATCGCAACTTGTGTGGTCACTGGTAAACATTCAGCCATCCTTAAAATTACTTTAAAATCACTCTGAAGTGTAGCAGGGATTTTTGCAGCTTGCCAGGTTTTCATTTTCCACTTTACCAGAACATCCAAAGACTTCCAACTGGGCTAGGGTGACCCAGAAGAATAAATGCTCCGTGAAAACAAGGACAGGAGAGTGCAGGCCTTCCAAGTACAAATTGTAAGAGCTGGATTTAAAAAAGGAAGCAGAAGCACATTTCTGAAGACCTAATGAGGCAAAGGTATTCATTTTCTACAGAATACAGGACCATCATGCAAGACCTCTTTGTTTTTGGAAGCTCAGTGCAACAGAAGGTTAAGTGTCATCCCCTAAAAAGACCCAATAAACTAAAATATATATATTACAAAATATAATAATCTTTATATATACACCATTTTACAGTTGTGTATCAAGAGGTTTGAAGACAACTGAAGTTAAAGCTGCAGAAATACTGCCATTATCTAATAATGCAATGCTTATACATACTATTATCCCGATTTACAATATTATTAACACATTCCAAACTGTTTTCAAGATCAACATTTTCATCAGCTTTGAACATCCGGGTATTTGATTTTGGATTTTGGTAAGGGGAAAGCCAATTTTGGATGATACAAAAGAACATGATGCTGAAAAATATGCAAAGTTCACAGAAGAAGCAAGGAACAAGTAGTTGCATACTGCTCACATTTCCAACAACAGGCATTGTGATGGTCATAAATTTGGAACATCTTACAGGGCCAAATGAATTCCTTCTCCAGCCTTGTACCTGGAATTAAAAAATAACTTTCTACCTCCATTCACAAAAGAAATGCAGTACATGGAAGCCATAGTCAAATTCATGTTTTCAAGAAAGGCAAGATGGCAAGCCAAGCTACAGTAATGTGTAACACATGAATTCTCATATGAAATCCAGGTACATGTCTCTACAACTTCATGTAGAAACTGGGAGAGGAAGGACACTTAACCTTCTAGCCCAAAGGCTCTTCAGAGGCAAAACAGCTCCAGGGATTTACTTTGCCATAGGTTCCACCATTTCAACCACAAATTCCTTCAATCTGTATTTTGCTCATTTTCAAAGTGAAGTGTTGTTTGTATTAACGATCCTGTCCTCACCGAAAATGTGCTGAATTGGTAAGTCTTTGTTTCTTTTCAGCTCATATAATAAAGGAGCAGTTTCAAAACAATCTTCAAAATGGGAGAAATCATCAATACGCCTATAATTCTACATAAAGAAATTCTGGAGGGGGAAAAAATCAGAAGCAAATTCTAAAAGAAAAAAGAAAATGCTCAAGACAAGGGTTGGAGCCGATTTCTTTTTTCCTCACATTTTAAACTGCAAAGCTTGCAGTTTAAGGCATAAAGCTGCTAGGAATAAATTTAAGTGGGTGATGATCTTGGTCTTTAAATTAAAAAACAAGTCATTTTTGTCATTGTCGGATCCGTGGCAGTACACATTGCAGCACACGTCTTGATCCCAAGAATAAACAACTTGGCACTAAAAAAAACCTACTTAACAGAACTCTAAAGATTTAGGGAAGAGTTTTGATCATGCAAAACGAGAGGCAAGACAAATGCAGCAATTAAACGAATGTTTAAATTAGAGTTCAAGTAGCAAAACAATTGCGAATTGTGAACTTTGTTTTTGTTATTAATGATTGTACTCTACATCTCGTATATAAGATAAAATGCAAACACAGTGCAAAAGTAGTTCAATTGCATTTGATCCCGCATTTTAAAAGGATACGGAATGGACACCCTAAAGCCGTACTGTGAAACAGAGCAATACAGGGGTCAGAAACAGTCTCACTGCAGTTTGGGTAAAGTACGGTGTTTGTTTACATGGAATTTGCACGTTAACCCTGTTTGCTCACCGATTTTCCCCGATATGTTCCTTAAGACATTTTTGATCGATTATGAATTTATTTAAATTTCACATTATTTTATTGTATTTACATTCATTTTACATAGAGCGCCTGAACTGAAAGGTGCCATATAAGAATAAAACTGACTGATTTGACTAATTGATAGATGGACTGAAATAAGCAGAGGAAATAATGACAGTTCACCCTGGCACAGCTTAGTTGAGATCAAACCTGACCATCCTGTGCCCTGAAACAGGTCTGAAGTTCAGGAGCCAGCATGCATTAGCAATCACACAGTTTGTAGTGCAGCTACTAAAGGATTCGCATTTTGCTTTTAATTGCCGTTTGTGTGCAGTTTAAAAAAATCTTAACGATAAAACATTTTGGATAATATACTCGGCGGACGGTGCCTCTTCTGGGTAAAACGAGATGCGATTCAGCGTCTGCAAAACAGCACATCTGGAATTACTGAAAATGTTTCTCTGTAGTTTCTGATGCAGCATTAAAACATTGACAAGCTTTCACGGTTTTCAGCATTATGGAAGTGACTATATGCAAACGAATTTCTTTCGTGTACCTGTTAAAACCCATTCTAGTTTAACACCAAAACTGCAAGGTTTATATTAATCTGAATAAGGTGTAGTGTATTTAAAATCAAATGACAGCCAAGATTTTCACAAAGTATGTCTTAATCACCTTAGTTTTGTCTCAATAAGGTCACCATGACTTTTCAGCGAAAAGAATGGAAAACCAGGCATTTGAACTTTTGAAATACCGACTTTTTTAACCCACATACTGTTATTGAGGTTCAAACACCTCAATAGTTACATCGAGTTGTGTTTCATCTAAATTAGAATTTTAGAACTTTTAAACTTCATCCTAAAGCTATAACAACTATGACTGGTCTTACAGAGACATGCAAGAGTTGAAAAACTGAGCAAAAGAACTGAATTGTGATGTCTGGAATTTTTGGTTGACCTGACACGTTATAAATCCGACCGACAAAGCTTTAAAAACAAATAGGAAAGGAGGGCAATGTCTTTGGACTTCAGATCTAAACCACAGACACCGAGACATTAGAGGTTTCTTGCACGGGACAGGGGCTCAAGCCAATGGATCACATTATGGGTTTCGCTGCTGCAAGGTGCAAACTAGACTACAGCTCACCTTTTGACACCCAATAACAAACTCACAGGACAGTATGGAAAAAAAGAAGAAAGACAAATAAAACAAGAGAAATCACTTAAAGAAAATAAGCATAAAAAATAAAAACGAGGCTTTTTTTCCCCCAAGGCGTATCAGTGTCATGTGCTTACTTTGCAAAACATCTAATGATCTAAAGAAACTCATATCCCTCATATGTACAAATGAAAAATCATGATTTTGTTGTTGTTTAATTGCATTTGTAGTTTTGAAGTTTGTCTGGTTTAAAGTTTGTTTACATTTCCTTCATTACTGAAAGCATTATTGTATTATTTTAACATATGGCTGGGGAGTGTCCTGTGATACGGGCCTCATAAATGCTAGGGGCAGTCTTTCCTTTCTGCACAATGGACAAGTAAAGAAAACGAACCGTGACTGTGTATGAGTCTTTTTTTTTTTTAGTTGTTCTTTCTGCAACAGACAGGAAGTTAGCAGTCAACCTTGCATGGGAAAGATGTACCACTGCAACACTCATGAAAGAAAGACTATTAAAACAGATGCATCCAATAATCAACATCCAAAAAAAAAAATCAAACTTAAAACTATAAGAATGACTTTTTCTTAAGCAGATTAACCAATTTAAACATTGCTACAATGCTACAAAGTAGGTATTACTTATACTGGAATTTAGCACAGTTACAACACAATCAGTGCTAATATTCTGCTTTGATAGTGACTATAGCCTGTTACACAAATAATGACGGATCTTGCTTTTATTAACCTGCAGTTAACTGAATTATTAAGAACTGTGCTTTACAATAATAATACATATTAACAATTGACATTTCTATAACCATTGCTCATTGGGGCAAGATTTTACTCTAAGAAGATGAAAAAACAAGAACAAAGTCAAAGCATTTTTTCCCCCCGTTTGATCCTCACAATGCAATCAGACTGAACCCAGCTCAGCCTCAGTATGTGTGTGAAGGAGAAGGTGTTGCGCCTTCTCGGTAACTTCATTTATTAGGAAGACAAACAAACAGAATAACTGAGAGAGGTGAAGCTTCCTTCATAAATACACCGAAGTCTTGACCACTGACAGTGTCTACAACAGAGATTCGCTCATTTAGGTGAAGTGAATGTATCTTCTGTCTTTCATTCTTCCCAGCATTCTGAAACACTTGGTTTAAATGAATGGTGCACTCAACTGTTCTACATTAATTATATATTAACCAACATTTCCATGTCTTCCCTCACTGACCATTACAAGTTGTCTCTACAAAATGGGAAAAACCCAAGTCAGTGAATACCCCAGGTCTAAAACTTCTCCCCTCCCATGATGGGAGGGCTCAAAAGTAATTCAAGGAATACAACCTCAAACTCTTTAACCTAAAAATGAATTTAAATTAAACAAGTTATTTATACAGCTAACCTGCGACCAGACTTCCTCAGAAATATCTCACTGGTCTAGGTTACTGTCATTTTAGCTGTCGCACAGACTTACACATCCTCCTATACTGCTGATTAATTACAGTAATATGGCTTTGGTTTGCGCAGCAATACGAAAAAAATAAGAATTATATGGCATTTGAAAGTAAGGTGAGCTGTTTTTCAGTATGCGAGACAAACGCTTTCCGTGAGATCACATTAAACTTGATAGATACTATACTGCAGTGTTGCTATATATTGTAGCAGGATATGCTTCCAGATTTCCAACAAGAGTTCCCACTACTACACTTGCTACAATTCCTACTACATGCATTACTGTTTAGTAGCCTAAAGACGAAATCCTGGAAATCACTGCAGAGATTGGGAGGAGAGAAAAGACACAAAACATAGCATTTTAATGAGCACTTTAACATTTAACCAGGATCATACTTATACTACTGATCCCAATTTGGATCATTTAGAACCACGGGATTCAGTGCATGCTGCTATGGAACTGGATATAAAAGGAGGGGGAAAATACTATGTGAAAGGTAAAGAACTCACCTGCTATCAGTATCCAGACCAACAAAGTCCTTCTTTTCAAAGGGGACGCAGAGCAAAGGGATCTTGTCTCCCGATTTGTCGGTGGCCCTATCCAGGCGCTTGGACTCCAGCACGATGAAGATGGACTCGATGAAGTCCTCCACTCTTCTCTCCACGTCCTCGCACTCGGCATAGCTGGGGTAAAAGGCCACGTCGGTCCGGGCCTGCTCGGTGACCTCCCCCCGCAGCCCGAACACCAGCAGGCGGGAGTCATAGAGCGTGGAGCCGAACACCTCCTTCTGGCTGTGGAAGCGCTCGGACGTCTGGGGCCAGTCCTTGGCCGCCGAGCACTCGGTCACCGCGATCAGCCCCACCACCTTGCGGTGCGTCTGGAAGTCGCCCCAGTCGTTGTTCTCCGGGGGGTAGTGATGCCGGTAGCGGATGAAGAGGACCCTCTGGGAGTCGCGGATGCTGACCTGGCTCACGCTGGCAATGCGTTTGTAAATGCGGAAGAACTGATCCTCGGGGACCAGACCCACCGACTGCACCACCACCAGCACCGTCTGGTGGTCCTCGGCACACTGCATGTAGTCAGGGACGCTCATCTTTCACACGGCTGTGGACAGGGGGATACAAGACAGGGACAAGCTTGATCCCCCTGCTCTCCTGGAAGAGACCTAGACCTCATTCTGATCACCTTCATCATCACCAACAGCCATAATCACCCTGCAACTCACACCTGGCAGCCCACTGAAGCTCAGCAGGTATGAGCCTGGCCAGTACCTGGATGGGAAAAACTAAGGTTGCTGCTGGAAGAGGTGTTAGTGGGGCCAGCAGGGGGCGCTCACCCTGCGGTCTATGTGGGCCCTAATGCACCAGTATAGTGACGGGGACACTATACTGTAAAAAAAAAAGGCCGTCCTTCAGATAAGACGTAAAACCGAGGTCCTGACTCTCTCTGGTCATTTAAAATTCCTGGGATGTTTCTCGAAAAGAGTAGGGGTGTAACCCCGGCGTCCTGGCCAAATATTCCATTGGCCCTTACCAATCATGGCCTCCTAATAATCCCCATCTATGAACTGGCTTCATTACTCTGTTCTCCTCCCCACTAATAGCTGATGTGTGGTGAGTGTTCTGGCGCACTATGGCTGCTGTCACATCTTCCAGGTGGGGCTGCACATGGTGGTGGTGATGGGGAGTCCCCATCACCTGTAAAGTGCTTTGAGTGGAGTGTCCAAAAAAGCGTTATATAAGTGTAACCAATTATTATCTTTACATCAGGGAAATGCACATTTTCCTTAAGCACCGAGAGCAATTTGGCATGCTCAAAGTTTAGGACTACTTACATGGAATGAACTCATCAGTTTAATTAATCTAACCAAGTTCCAACTTTAGGAACTGAGAAGCAAATTCAGCAAGGTTTTTTAATCTAATGATGAACTGTGTCTTCTCGTATTTTGAATTTGGCCAGCAACCAAGCCACCTAATAACACAATATCACAGAAGGTAAGCAATGCACTGGCTTGGTTACTACTGGAAAGCTCGAGTTACGAGCGCTTCTGCCGGAGGTATTTCTGATCGTGTTACTGGCTGGCTCTTTCAAGAAGCGAAATACTGGCGATTAAACAATCTGAGTTCCCGGCTAACTTTTACCCTTTTTGTGGGTCTTAAAACCCATTTTTGTAACTAGATCGGTTCAAAATGAATACAGTCTGGTATGCAACTCTTCAGTCTTCATCCCAGCTCATTCTGCTCTAAAACAGTTCCCATGGTCAAACGCCCCCTCTACCCAGAGGAGTCTAGACCCCCGTGTGATTTAAACAGCTACTGAGATCTCTTGCGTTTTAATCCAAACACTATTTCAAAGAAAGTTGCTGCTCTTCCGTTCTACAGGAGACATACTCTAGCACAGATAAGTTCCAAATGAAAGAAAGGTCTTTTACAACAGAAACAGAAACCTACATCTTTCACTAACATTCGTACAAGCCTGAGACTACGAAAACAGACGTGAAATCCACCCACCTCCCTAAATAAAATAATTACAAAAACGACAGCTAACGGTTTTCCATTTTTGTGTTACAAAGTTGCCTACATTTTTTTATTATAGTGCATTTAACATAATATTAGAAGCTCAATAGCATGTGTCCAAAATTAAATGCCAAAAGGCGTTTGAACATAAAGAGTATACTAGACTTGTATCACAGGAAGACGCGCCAAACCTGTAGGTTTGTAGGTTAAAACTGTAGATAATTGACGGCAGGTGTAAAAAAACAGCCACATTTTGCTGGTTCAATTTGCAAAAACCTCCGTTGGGAGGTTGGGAATGGTGTGTAGAGGTTTAGGATGCATGCACTGCAATTTATGCAACAGTACTTAACGTAAAGTGTTTGACGTTTTCACTTCCAATGAACTGTTTCTTGTGTAATTTAGCCGACGTGGTTGTAACTCACAGCTAGGCAAATACGTTTGCACCCTAAAACCCTTCACAGTAATTAAAAGAAAGCCTCACTCGACTTACATGCCCACTTTCTGCGCGTCTCCCGTCACAAATCCAGGCAGCTTTCTTGTAGCATTCCTTGAATGGCAGAAGCAACTTCCTGCTTCCTAATCGCTACAAACCCAGAAACGGGGGAATGTGTTCGTTACTATCGCTTAACGAGCCCATCAGTTACGGACTGCTTCCCTGGAATATGTATGTAACTTAATTAAAATCCAGAATTTTCAAATTAGCTTGTTGGAATAGCACAAACGTCTTCTATATATTTATGCGTTTTATACTAGTAACAACCTCGTACCCCTACAGCGGTCGTTTAGTTGATCTTTCCCTCCTCGCCGTGTTTGTCCACATATTTTTGGAAGGGTAGTGTGCTGGGCTATGCTGTGCAGTCTGGGCAATAGTGTTTTATTTTAAAAAAACTTCCCCGTTTGAACGAACAAATGACTGTTAATAATAATAAATATGTACTAATGTTTCATCGGTGAGAACAAGAACGCTGTATAACATCGCAGGTGTACTAATGATGTGACGTAGATCACACTGACAGTGATTGAGTAGTTTACTAGCAAAAATATTTAAAGGTTTGAGGGTTTGTTTAGGATATAGTTATCTGTTTCTCTGGGATATTTTACATTTTGCAAGTGCAGCTGTTAAACTCTCACGCTAAACACATTTTTGTGTTGGTTTTGTGGACTGCAAATAATATCCTACGTCAGAAAAGGAATGCTGCTGCTTCCTCTTGAGAGCAAGTGCTCAAGCTACAAATTCGTGTTTAAATAAAGTTTGGAAGACCGACCTGAATAGTGGGAGTTGTAGTTCCGTGGTCGTTCCCCAGTGCTTTAGCAAACGGCACGTTGTTTCCGCTTAAACTACAACTCCCACTTACAGCTCCCCTCATGTACTCAAATCTCTATTTACAGAATGCTGTGGGACAGTTGTGTTTTGTAAAGATGGCGGGGAACAATGTGGATGAGAAACAGAATCACACAAGTAACAAACATATTTCACTTCCTATTTCCCGGGTTAAGCTGATAATGAAAAGCTCTCCCGACGTTTCCAGTATTAATCAAGACGCCCTTTTTCTGACTGCTAAGGCTACGGTAAGGACAGAGTAGTACAAAAAACAGCTGTTATGGTCATAATGTTTGAGCACATTTCGTCCACTTTCTAATGGAAGCACTGGATGTGTGATATCCAACGCCTGTAGATTAATTAATTATTGTTTAATGTATGTTCTGAGAATTCTAACAAATCATAAATTAGAATCTAAACGTAAAATGTTGCGAATTTAAACGTCAACTACGACTGCAAGGCATTTTTAAACGATCCAAGTACATCCTCAGCCACTGTTGTGACTGCGACTAGATTAAGGGAAATTGGAGCAAATTGGCCGAACGGTTATTGAGCAGGAGCAGTTTGCAGGATAGGCCGCGTTTCTGTAACTGTTTATGACTGGTTGTGGGTGTAAAACATTATCGCATCAACTATTCAGATGATGGTTTAAAAACACGATTGATAATTATATGTGCTATTCAGTTTAATACAATGCGGCTCATGAGATTTTGAAGGGGTTTTCTGATGCCCAGAAAAGCAGTTTTGAATTCTTCTGAACGTGTCTTTAACCATTTTAGTAATGGGTAAGTTAGAATGATGGGCTACCTACCAATTTGGAGTCCTTTAACCAAAAAGTTTGAAGAAGACTTTGTCGAGGGTTGTTTTTGTCAAGAACATACTGTATTGTTGTTATAGAAGTTTGAGAACAAGATCAGAAACCATCGTGGTTTGAAGCATGAACTCCCTTTTGACACTTTAAACACTATTAATAGAATGATACTGGATATGTTTGGAGTTAAAAAAAAATATTGAGCCAGTTAAACAACAGCAGTTAACATTATGGGTTGCATTTTGCTAAACAGGTGATGACCCACTGTGGGTGTGTCAGGTACAGCTGTAACCAGTGAGATGCAGCCAGGGCTTGAGGAAAGCAGAGAGGTGTAAAGATTATTATAAAGCTGTTGTCTTAACTTTTGATTTGCAGCATTCGCAAAGGTTTGATTTTTAATTAAATCGGGCAGGTTTCAGTTCTGTCGGTCTAGCAGTTCCTAAAGCTTCCCCCACTTGGGACCTGAAACTCCCAAGAATTAAAGTCTAAAAGTCACCTCAAGTCACCAAAGGCTTCCATCCTTTGAAAGTCTAAACAGGCAGCTGTATGAAAGCTGTTGGTGCATCATAGCGTTGTCCCTAGTGCTGGAAGTTCAAACTGTCCTCCCTTGCAGTGGCACAGAGAATATAGTGATTGAGCTGTTTGAAATCTCAGCAGTTCTGACAATTCATGATTGTGGCACCATGCTTGCTTTCTTTTCACAGGAACTTTTTGTGCAACACTTGGCAACCTACTCATTCAAAAAAGGCAAAGGAAAAGAGAAAAATTCGCTGACGTACAGTGACCTTGCAAATGCTGCAGAGGAGTCAGAGACCTTCCAGTTTCTAGCAGGTGCATCTCGTATCACTCACAAAACAGATATGACACCCAATGCTAGTGACCCACACTCCTGCTGGGTTTCATTCCTTCCCACGTTAAGTTAGATATTTGAAGCATTATTCGATCTAAGAAGGTGCTTCAATTGAATGTTTGCATTTTGTTTCACCTACCACATACAGCGGTTAAAGCACCAACATGTTTAAGAGCCGGGAACAATCGGTTCAAACTAATCTCATTATTAAGTCAATGAAGGGTTTGGTTGTGTAACTGAGGGCCTGGTTGGAACAAAATCCAAGAGGTGTGTGGGTCACCAGAGCCAGGGTTGGGTACCACTGTTATAAAGCCTGATCTCCGCAGTTTCCGACACCCAAACCCACCCACTCACTTGGGTGCATCTTGTGACCTTGAGATCTGTGGTCCGTCCCCATCTTCTCTTATTTATCGGGGAAACTGCTGTCACATCAAGAGAAATTGGTTGTCAAGACCATAGGCACAGTTTTTCATACAGTGTATTTAATTAAGGTGTGGGGAGGCAGATGTATGTCCTACCTTTTAAAAACTTAAGAAAGTTCAGGTTTTAAAAAAGCAGACTTATGTAGTAATGAGCTCTTTGTGTTCACTTAAGATTCCTTGAAAAGTAGCATTATTTTTGAGAACCCTGGCAATAGATATTTTGGGACTTTCTAAAGGGTTAAATATGCGTTTTGGTGTACAAGCCCATGTAATATAGAATCTAAATGATATGTTTAAGTTATCAATAGACCATTTGCATGTATTACTCTGCTGATTAGAGTACTTAGTGATTTTATTTGACTATGACTGAATATTTTATAGAAATCCCTATATTTTGATACGTGCTGGCCACTTTATTCTGTAATTCTGTGACTGCCTTCCAGTCAGGCTAGGAAATGCGTGAGGTAGTGTTATATATGTCTTTCATACAAGGATGTAATGTCGTACTCCTTACTGTGGTTGTTAATTTTCAGATATCCTACCGAGAAAGATTCTGGCACGGGATTACCTGAAGTCGCTGGAGGAGAAGGGAGAAGACAGCGAGTAAATTCTGTTGCTTGGGATGTGGAAGAACAGCCAGGCTCTCAGGCTCCAATGAACTCCTCTTAGCCTCTATACTCCTGACCCCCCAACAATCTGCCACTTGCCAAAGAAAACGTAATATTTCGACCATATAAAGGGCGGGCTCATATCTTTTTTTGTTCATGTTTCCTTGATCTGCTCAATTCAGGTGGAGGTACGTGACTCCATGGCCCAGCCCAAGTTTTTGTTAACCTCTTAAAACTGTCTAGCAGCATAAGAGCTAGGAAAAGTATGAAAAGATTCCTACTAAGTAAATTACAATAAAGATCTTGGGCGAGATGACATTTACCACAAAAGACCATACGGCCCACACTTATCGTCCTCAAGACCGTGACATAAATTGCTAACAAATCACTCCAGCAAACCTTACCTTTGTTGTTTGCAACCGGAGATCTGTCTTATGTGACAACTTCATTTGAGAGTTCTGTGTTCTGAAGTCTGAATAGTATCCTCACAGATCACCCCTTTTTTCCATATATCGGCTCCAGTGAAATACCCATATAACTTCTGTTTGCCCGTTCTCAATACAAAAAACAATGTTTTCGACCACTGCTTACAGACATTGAACTACCACGTTATGATGTACAGTCTTTACTGTGTGGTATAGCATGGTAGCATATACTGTGGGGACACAAAAACAACTTTTTAAACATTTACTTTCTACTTTTTAGGTTTGATGTTGCGTCTGGAAATCATGGAAGACATTTTTGATAATTTTCAATTTCAGAGTCTGAGTTTGATAGCAGTTTCATTAAAAAAAAAATCAAAATTTTGGTTCAATAAAGGCTGCTGGTTTTAAGTTTCCCGTTGTCTACCAGATTCTCCATGATCTGTTTCAGCTTAATTTTTGCAACTACTGGAAATTGGTCAGAAATTTCTTCAAGGGCATGGGAAAATTGTGCAAAGAGTCCATGTCTTATATCGCAAATTCTACTAGTCTTGGAACATTTTACCATAAAAAAGGGGTGATCAGTTTTTTTTGTTTCAGAACAGAATTAGTGGATTCTGCCTTGCTGAGAGAAAAGGGAATTTCATATATCCACAAATCAAAACAGCCAAAAACTATTAGTCAAAGTGATACTTCAGAAGATCTTTGCAGCAGTTCTGAAGGAGATGTGCCTTGATAGAATCTTTGTATCGGCTGCAAAGAAAGGGTGTTTTTCGGAAAATCTCAAGTTTAATTCCACTGAAGTAGATTAGAGTTTTTGTAAGTTATTTCACACTAGTGGACACTTGTAAGGGCTTTTTTCAGAAGCTCTTTAATTACACTCAAAACATTATACCTTGATTTATAGTAAATTGCGCAAGTGTCATTTTGAATGCTACTAAACAAAGAATGCCATTAAGCATGATGATGATGATGATGATGATGATTATTATTAACTATAAGGTCACCAGGTATTGTGTATTGGAACATTAACAAAAGATCTTTAGACAGCAGGATGCATCTGATATTTCACAAACTGTCTTTTTTTATGAAGAAGGGCTAACTGTAGTTTGTACATAGAAATATTAACAACCTCCAAACAGGTTGTAGCTAGATTGTACTGTGCACTGACCATTTCTGTATTCTAGTCAGTTTAATTACTCAGAAACAAAAAAAAAACAATTTATACTTTACACTGTATGAAATATTTGCTAATGATACTCAGAGGAATATAAAAAATAACACTTTCTCTGCTTAGTGAAATGGTACATTTCCATTACTCAACATAATTGGGATGTAGTAGCTTGTGAAATGTGAGGTAGCATACTATAGACCCTTTCTCACGATCTACACATGAGGTAGAAATGCTTCTGAGCCCAGCTGCCTCATGAAAATGAACAGCTGTAAAGAGTGTGGGGTAGCTGTTGATATTAAACTGTTCCTTCTGCTGCGTGAAGGGGAATTCTTTAATCAAATACCCTGATTGTTGTAAATAATTTGGTCAAACAGCAGAAGGATATATTGGAAGATTTTGTATATCATGCAGCTGTTTTGTTTTCTTCAGATATTTTGTATATTCAGTTTTGTAAAAAATAAAATAAAATGACATACATTAAATAGTTCCTCTCATCTTTTTCTACTACAGCAATTACATAATATATGCAAGAGGGTTTTGACTTTTTCTGGCAGTGAAACCTCTTTTTCAAGAAATCACTGTCAGTACGGAACAATTTCAAGAGAATTTAGACTGATTAGATCCGAAAGGTAAATATCTTTCCATACATTTTGCTGCCATTAACTGCTTCTTCCAATTTCGTGTCGCAGGAGAGCCGGCGTCTGTCTCAACAAGGAGCAAGCGCAAGGCAGGGTACACACTGGATGGGACACCAGCCCTTCACGGGGCAGATACACACACCCTCATACCTAGGGCCAGTTTTCCTACAAGCCATTTCACCTATCGGTAGGCTTTTGAACTGTGGGAGAAAACTGAGACACCTGGAGGAAACTCATGTACAAGACGGGGAGAACATATAGATTTCATGCAGATAGCACCCCACATCAGAATGGAACCCAGGGCCCCAGCAATGCTACCCAATGCACCACCGTGCCGCCTGGTAAATATCTACAAAAATATGTAAAAACTACTATAAATTTTACTATTAACATGTTTTCTTCAAATGCTCTGGTTTCTTTCCATAGTCTAAAGACAGACTGGGTGTATTAACTAAATTGTGCAGGTTGGTCTGTGCTTCCAGGCGCAAGGTGGCAGTGACCTTCACCTGGAAGAATTGGATTTCTGGTGGCTATTAAAAAATATTTTTCTTTTGACTTCTATCGCTCAAATTCACTTTTAATATCTAATCTGACACTCTTCCTTTTCTGGTCTCAAGGTTATTCTTATTTAGCACCTTTCAAGCTAGAGCATTTTGTATGATACGTATAAAAATGAATATTAAGCAGGAAAAAGAGAATAAGAAATGAAAAAACCTTTTGATGCAAGATTTAAAAACGGCAGTGGGTGGGTCGTTAATGTGGGGAGGAAGAGTATTCCAAAGAAGAGGGGTCACTGCTGAAAAGGCTCAGTCCCCTCTCATACGATGTGAAGGCTTTGGAAAGCTGGAAGAGCCTAGAGCCAGCGGAGCAAAGTGAGCAAGTCTGGGACGTGTGGGAATTGTAAGATACACAGGAGTCAGACCATGCAGCATCTGGTAGGTTCACAAACAAGTCAACTGGTAGCCAGTCCAGGTTTTTCAACACAGGAGAAATCTGTGCAGGTTTTTTTAGGCTTGCTCAGCACTCGACAGCAGTTCGGAGAGATTGTAGTTTCTGAAGTTGTTTCTTGGATGATCTAGCTAGCAAAACATCGGCATCAGTAAAACAAAGAATCAACGGGATATGTTTCGTAAATGTAAGAGGGATATGCTGCAGACTTTGTGGCCATGTGAGTTGAAAGATAAGGATAAGTCCAAAATCTCTCCTAAGTTCTTAACAGAATCTGAGGGAACAATTTCTGTATCACCAAAAGTGAGTTTTGGACAATGTAATTTTGAGGGGGGAGCCAATTAATATTATCTTGTTTTAACTGGAGATAATTAAGACTAACCACCTGGGATTGAAAGTTGTTGTGCATTACAAATCCACTGATTCTCTGCTCAGACATCATCATCATCATCTTTGCAGCAAGGACACAGACTTAGAAAACCAAGTGCTTAAAATGTTGTCTTTCAGCAGCATGCTGTCTGACACCCCTCAACACATCAATATCACAAGCAGTTCTCTATCACAGAACCACCATGCATTTCATTCCATCCACCCTAACACACTTTATATTCCCATGGTCATCAAGCAAATCCTTCATTTTACAGCTAATGACATTTTATATCAAGTATGATCTTGCTTGTGATGTAAAGACTCAAATTAGGCTGAAAATAACATTTAAAAACATTCTTTTTGAAACTTTTTTTTATGGGAGTTGACCCCATTTTGGAATGTGTATAGTCATATCGCAATACTTAAAACAGTGAAATGAACTAGTGGTATATAAGTCATACGTACGTGTACTATACAAAACTGTAAATTAAAAATAACCATAGAATATCCTCATTCCTACAGAAGAATAAAAGTACTATGGAATAAAGGCAGCAAGTTACAAGTATAAAAATAGATTTTATTGCTAGGAACTTCAAGTAGGAGCGCTATGTGTAGATGGAGAATTTAGTACATGACTGTCAGCATGCAGAGAATGGATATTGAGATACAAAAAAAGTTCTATAGGCTACCATACACTGTGTAAAAACAGGTTTCATTTGCTTTTCTAGGCATACAGCCAAGCAAATCAAGTTTTTGTTCTGGCGTCTGCTATACTAAGCTGATCGGGAGAGAGGGTGCTGTCTTGCAGGCTGACTCACAAAATCATCAGGCCAGTAACTTGGCTAGCCTGTGCTGCAGGATGTGAATAGACCCTTCCAGGCTGGCCAGTTGTCTCTCCAGCAAGTCTGCCAGGTGCTCTCGTCCTTGTATAGAATCCTTTGTTGTGCTGATCCTCTCCTTAAAGCTGCAAAGAAATCACAGAGTTTAGAGGACAAAACGACTAGTTCATCTACAGCACCTTCCCACACATCCTGTGTAAATCAGCACCTCGGGATTAGATTATGTGTTGCTTGCTGCACAATACTTAGGATTTGGCTGTGCTTCAAGCACTTAGATATTTTTTCGTAATTAAAGCCCACTCTACATCAGAATTAGGACCCTTGATGGGTTTCCATGTTTACATTTAAAGGCAACATTTCCTCAAACCAGATGGGCCTGCAAATAAAATCAACATGTGAAGTTTTTTAGTTGCAAGACAAATGGCATCCAGAATATTTTCTGTTCGTTTTTGGACCAAGCAGCCCATGCTGATGCGTCTGGACTTGCGTCCGATCCACATGACTTCATGCTCAGAGAATTCAGTGTTGGTGATGTGCGGATGTAAACCTATTTTATTTTTCCGCTAGCTGTCTGGCTTCCACGTAAGCACTCTGTAACTCTTAACCATACAGAGCACTTACCTGTCTGTTTCTGACAGAACGGCTCACAGGAAGGACTTAAGGAAGATGTCAAGCTCCTTAATTAAAAGGAAACTGCAACCCTTTAGGGTATATTGCAGAGTTAGAAAGAACTGGCAGTAATGATTCATTTTCAAACCAAAATGAAAGTAAAATGTATACAGTAATGTGTAAAACCTCCAATTTACACAACACAATAACATTTCCAGGTATGCGCAGCACAATTTTGCTGTCATTGTCATGGATTCAGAATTAGGCAACAAAACGTCAGGTGAAGTGAAACAGCCCTATTGGAAACAAGCGGGCTTGTGAATAAATCTCTTTTAATCCAATAGAAATATTGCTCTCGACATCGAGATGCTTTTGTCGACAAAACGCTACTTAATTGTTAACTCTGCGTGTAGATCACCTTGGAACATTTCTGCAGCAAAATACCTGCTGCACAACCTGTACTTATTCACTCGTACATCACATTCCATTAGTCAGCAGGAAGGGCAGCTTCATGTCGCAAACTCTTGCTCCTGTCCATGACATGACCAGCGGTTTGCGACAACATGGCAACCATACAGTACTTTCACAATGTTCATGATTTCGTGTTGATTTTAAGTTGGAATTTGTAAAACATTGCGATATCATCTATTAATTTATTGTGTTGCTCAGAGAAATTGGGACTGCAGTTCCCCTTTAAGTACTAATGACTCTACCTTTTTCTCTAAGTGCTAACCTTGAGACCTGCTTCCTGGAGTAGTGCAAGACGGGTTACTCACCTTGAAAAGGTCAAGAGCTCTGTACCTTCCTTCCTCTTTTCTTCCAGATTCTGGAAGACTTTCTGCATTGTCTCAGCTGTCTGCACAATGTTGAGGTGATCAGCCTGAATGGCCAGGACTTCCTCCCTGGCCTGCTGATTGTAGGACCTTTCCCCCTCCTGCACACCGCTGGCCTCTGACACAGCCCTCAGAGCTGCCCGGTTCTGCAGCACCAGGAGGCGAGATTGCTCAAACTCCTCCGGTCCAGCAATGTTCTCCCAACAGATGGGCGAGGTCGGGGGAAGCCAGAAGCGCTGGGAGCAGTTAACCGGTTTCTCGGGGGTTTCGGTCACAAAAGGGCTGTCGGCCGGGAAGCTGTGGAGAAGATTTTCCAGTCCAGACCCCCAGTCCCAGTCATGCTCCATCTCCAGTTCCAGATGAAAGCTTTCCGTAAGGCACAGAGTGCATAACGACAGCAGGAGGCAGCCTAGCAGCCAAGCCTGTGTCATTGTTTCCTAAACATCACAAGACAAATTCCTCAATTAGATTAGGGACTAACTGTGCTTACAAAGAAATACATTGCTCCAGTTTGTTCCAAATCTCCCAATCAGTTTCTAGCATATATATTAAGCCTTACTCACTTGTGAGCATTATAAATTACGTGAAGTGCCTGTAGGATGTTTCATACGTAGCATACAATGATAGTACACATTAGGGGGACACCTGGAAATATTACTACAATCCTACAGAAGGAAAACAATACTTTCTGCGAAACAGTTTTGAGTTCAAAATGAATTGTGTACACAGAGATTACTGGCATTTAGCCCCTCAGATGGGTGCGGAGAGCTTTCAGAAAGTGATTTCATTGTGATAAGAGAAAAACTGGAACATGTAGGCTGATGAGCTGACTATATAAACAGGAAGTGTGTAAGAACATACAAGATCAGTGAATAGTAGTTGGGTTACCATGGCCCCACACAAAGATTTAGATATAAGGATATGGTATCCATGAATATTAAATTCCCTTCACAACATGGTATTCTATAAGAAAATAGTCAGCTGACCATAAACATCATCTAAGTGGGCTTGTTGACTTGTTGAAATGGTCATTTCCACCCATGTGTCCAACCTGCTGCAGATTTGTTTCTGACAACTGGACCTAAAAGAACACATCTCTGTAAAAGTCAGCCTCAAAAAGGCAACTAACAGGAGTGAGAAACCCACAACTGGTTCTTTGTTGGTAATGTCTGAGGGGAACATCACTGGACCTCTCAGAATCATGAAAGAAACTGGGGACACCACTGAAAGGCTAGAGCAAAGACTTTAACAAGTCACTGAAAAGCCCACAGTATAGTTCAAACCCTATTGATTTTAGGGTTTGCATAGATTGGGAATCTTCATCTCGAAAAAGAAGGAGCCTGTTATTTTGACCCTCCTTTGTTTGGCAAAAATTTGGCCGTTTTTTTCATTTTTATATTCCAAGAAATGTCTAAAGTTAAATATGTTCCCTTTTCTACTTCTAAACTATTAGCATTAAAACTACCGTAAAATAGACTGACGTCTTAAATACTAGTCTTCGGAAGTTAAATCCAGACACTCGGCAACATTCTATTTCTCACTCCCCATCAATATGCTCATTATTTTAAGCTTCAAATACCGACAGTCACGTTTGTTTCGAGAACGCAAAATGCGGATGGAACATTTCCATGGAAGCAGAACAGGCACGTACTGTAGGGCAACCTTTTTGTTGAGAAAATCTAAGAAATCCACGTAAAATGTTCACAAGGAGGTTAGCAAGAAACTGAAAAATGATATAAAAAGATCAGGATTTCTTATGTCTTGCCACTGAGAACATGACATTTTTTCCATTAATTGGGGGTAGGCTACCTTTACAACTGGTGCTGAACACGTCTGGTACAGTAGCAGCTATAAAAATAAGACTATAATACCCAGCTGGCACGCCTAGGTGCTGTTGGCTGATAACTTAATAGGTTATATAGGAAAACCTACTGAGTAACCTGGCTGCAGGCCATTAGCAAGACAGACCAGGGTATTACAATGGCTTTTTCATACTGTATGTAAGGGAAATAGAAATAAAAGACGTTTTGATAAATGCAAGAAGAAATCTTCCCGCGACCAGCTTATCTTCAGCCAAATCCAATTTGATTCTCAGCACAAGTAATATCTCTCTCTCTATGAAGATAAACAGAAGATTGGGGATTCCTAACGTCCAAGGACATACTGTTGGAAAAAGTCTGATCCATAGTTTAAGTTTTAATAACGATTGGATACAGTTTTTTTTTGTAACCGGACAAAGGAAAACAACCTAAACCTGCGTTGGAAACCGTAAAAGAAAAACTCAGGTGGAAGCCATTTGAAAGCTTTAATAAGAAATACAAACTAATGAAACTCAATTATTCAGTGAATAATAAAGCCGAGCTTGTTCATGTTTCATTAAACTAACTTTTTTAGAACACAAACTGTGGTCAGTTTCAATTTGCATCATTCGGTTTTCACAACACTGAATAAAAAAAAAACGACACTTCGATGACTCCAAGATATTTGAACTGCCAAGAAAGACTGAAGCGGAGATGCACCACTGTTAACCTTTATTAAATATCGTCTCGCAAACAATTTTGCATTAAGTGCTATTCAAAGCAAAATATTGCAGCATGTTAAATCGCTGTAACGTATCAAAACGAAATATTTTGCTTACCTTCAGTGGATGTCACAACACAACATCAAACATCAAAACTCCTTCTCAGAGAGCCAGCAGTGGCTTATTACAAGCACCGATGAGCTATTGGAAAGTTTGACACGCTGAATGCCCTGGAGTATGAATTTAAAGGGAAATGCTCGGCAGTATTCGCCGACATAATTTGCTTTCGTTCGAGGTTTACCACATTTCGCTTTTGAAACTCGACATTTAACAACCGTGGAATTCGTAAGTTTTTTTTCTCTTTAAAACCAGAAGCAAAGCTTTCACAGTGTCTGAGTTACTGACTTTGCAGTGCCGCTCGTATCTTTAAAACACTAAAAATGCCATTCAACACTTTAAATGAAACAGAACACGACATTATTTGAAACAATATATGAATGATGTATTTGACAAGGACCAGAAACTTAACCAGTCTTTATAGTTTGCAGCAGAATATTGTTTGCGAATGTCTATTGTTTAATTAACTTTCTACTTTCGAAATGAGACTATACAATTCAGACTAGAACGTTATTTCATCATTTGTCCAGAATTTTCTCGGTTTCTACAGCAACCTCATGTGCAGTCAAAACATGAATCAGCTGGCAAACACATTGCAGTACCGCAGTTTACAGGGCTGAAAAATAGCGTATGTACTGCAGGAATGAGTCCCCAAAATTGTCCACTAATTAAGGAGTACTAACACAAGCGCAAAGAATTTATAATGCCTGAAACAAATTACCTGAATCCTGCGACGGTGTCGCGATTTCTTTGGACGCAAGATTTTCTGCCGGCTAATTTCTTAGAGAAATGTTAGACATGCATTAAATCTATTACTTAGATTGGTTGGAATAAGGTTCGATTCTTTAGACAATAACTAAGGAATCGAATTGCATCGGGATTTTTTTTGCTCAAGGACTATAAAAACGTTCTTTTTGCAAATGCTGTTAATATTCACGTCTTATACATCTTATAATGCTTCTCTGTTCGTAATCATGTGAAATGCTGAAAGTGCATATTCTTCCGTTGCTTTTTTCTTTTGCCAAGTTGGACGATGTTAATATAATAAACTTTGATTCCAGGTGCAATTTGGGGGAGCCATTCCCTACATAACCTCCTTTTCCCAACTATCCTAACTACAATGGGTTTACGTTCAATCAACTAATCTTTTACGATTTGCAACAGTAAAATACTTTTTTCTTTGCCAGCTGTATGACTTGTAATTTTCCCTCCATTAAGTGTTTTATTTGTATGTCGATTAAGTGCAGGAAGTTCAAAATGCATAGCCAAGAGGAGTCCATATTAATGACAAGTGATCGCAGATGAAAACGAATTTAACAGCATTTGGCATTTAATCGAACTGCTGAAATCTTATCAACACTAACAACATACACTATTTGGTAATCACAAAAAAAAGAGTACAAAAATATTAGCTATGTTTCTCAAAGTATGCTTTTACATTTTTATATTGTGGCTACAATCGTTTTCCAACTCAATCATTAATTTCACAGCACATGCCTTAATGCCAGTCATAAGTTTATACGCTCTATTAAAAACACGAGAAGAGAACTCAAGTCAGATTTGAAGTCATATGCTTCAGCTACAAAAGAATGCAGTAATTAGAACTGTTAAAAATTTTACTTCCAGCTTATTTTGGGAGGCACTTTAAACGACATATGTCAGACCAAAGACATTCACCAGTAATTGACATGGTTTTTTTGTCCAGGTCAAAATTTTTCCTATTTGAATGGTGGAAGGACTGCAGTTGACACAGCTTGCAAAGAAAAAACAAGTCAGAATAAGATCTCTTACTGCAAACCAGGCCTAAGACTATAAAGCCAGTTGTCTCCAAAGCCCCTTACTTGTTTGGTTAGTATAGTGAAACAAGACACTACTCTTGGTCAATTATGTTTTAGAACAAATTGGAAATAAGTCACAAACATTAAAAGTTTAAATTTTATTAAGAACGTAATACAGTCAAGCAAAAAAAAAAACTTATAAGTGAACTACATTAATATCAACTTCATTAAATGATACATTTTCACATTATGTTCTAACAGGGTTTACAGCATATTGGAGTTTTAATAAGTGTTAACAAAAGGAAAATGTAAATTATGCTCACAACATACTTACAATAACAAGGAGCTTAGCAGTGAAACTGAATGAATTAAAACAGCAACAAAAGACCTCACCTCAATGGAAATGTCAGCAATTTTGGCATATGTTAAAAAAAAAAACTCATGACTCAAGGCCTTGTGTTCAAAAGACACTGTGCAGTATTCCTGAACAGTAACTTTGGTTACTTAGCTCTTCCATGGTATGGTAAACACAGTAGTTTGCAAACTCTAAATGACAGAATATGGAGGAGGTAGATGTGACATCTATGGGTTAGGAGCCAACAGCAGAACATACTATATTTTAAAATTTGAGCATAATTTACAGTGTGCAACTATGTATTTTAAGGCCAATCTTTCTAACTATAACCCATCGCGAATTATAGGGCTATTTAAGACAAAAGTGAAGTGCAAGCAGTGGTTCAGCTGGAGCACAGAGCCCTTCAATGCCGATACCTGAGTTGACAGTTGCACTTGTTGGAAAAGGAAGAGATGCAAGTCAAAAACGTATGCTCACAAAATAGTTTGCGCACCCAGTATTGAAGTTGAGCCCATTACTTTGTCAGGAGTGCCTAAATATTTTACTTACCCAAAGAAGATAACTCTCTTAGCTATTTGATTTGGGGGGTAATGAAGATGATGGACGTATAAGGATGTTACAAAGTCATAACAGTCCATTTTAATTTAACGGATAAGTAAATTGAGAAAGAATATTCATAACGACAACCTAGAGACCCATTTACAGAGCAGGGTATTTACTGGAGCAACGTGAATGCAGTCCCTTGCTCAAGGGTGCAACAGTAGTATCCCAGCCAGGTACTCTTTCAGTAACAACCCTCTGATTCAGGACTCCAGACTGCTGCCTTGCTACCAACATATGGCATGGCGTGCCTATACAGGTGCCGAGCATGAAATGGTTTGATGGATTTGTACTTTGATCACCAAGCTGCTAGGAATGGATCAGGCAAGCTACATTTGGCAATTACATTTAGTCTTACTTTCAGGAACTCGGGCTTATTTTGAGTAACTGCCTGATGAAAAGTACTTCCATTAACACTACTCTTTAGGTTTGCGGCTCTATCCATTCGAACCATTACGACCACTGAAAATGAATTAACTTTAAGCTGCAAACTGCACTAAATGCTAATAAAAGCTAGCAGTATAATGATCCCATCAAAACATCAATACCTTCTGGTGCACAAACAATAGTGTCTAGTACGTTTTGCCTGCTGATTGTCATGGGACTGAAAGAAACAAAGGTTCAAAAGTGCTTGTGTCATTTTACCAAGGTGTATTACAAAGAATACATTCCATTAAAGAGTTAAATTTATGTCATTAAATGTTAATCACTTCTAGAAGGCAATATGCACAGTACCCTGTGAACAGCAAGACCAACAAGAAATGGGGGCAAAATCATTTCAAAGTGATCTCGGTTATGAAGTATAGAAATCCACTCAACTAAGCAGCAAATAAAATGGTAAAACAAAAATCAATGCAGCATATATCAGGCTTATGAGGTACTTCATATTCATTCCAAAGTTATTGAATTTTTATAGATCCTCTTGTTAGCATAAAATACCTCGTCTTTTAATTTTTATTTGCCCAGCTTCTTAGGCAATCATGTCACTGCTTAGAAAGTGCAAAACACCAATACTGATCATTCTTTGCAGCATATTCAAGAATGCACGGTAATTTCTCATTGTATATGTATTTAGAACTTTGTTATGTGGTGCTGTGAAACAAAAGGATAACACTTATTACAGCTAACCAAAGTAGGGAAACTGCTTGTACAAAAAGGCACAAATAAAACAAGGGATGTTTCCAGCCAGGGAGACATAGGGAACAAATACAATAGCTTTGCTGAATTATTTTGCAAACTGCACCAAAAATGAAAATTTCCACTATATATATACACACAAGCTTTGTACCTTCTAATTTGAATAAAGTCTAAAATTACTTTCTATATGCAATAATATGCAGTCAGTATGTGTATTATAAAAAAAAACCTTTTCTAAAATAAAAAGACTTCCCTTTATAAAATGTAGTAAAAACCCTTATGAAAATTGCAGCCATCACTTATTCTGACAAATGAGTCAGGCTTTACTTTATAATTTTCATTGATCAATAAAACATAGCTTATTAGGTGCAGTGACACCACTTTTTCTCGCTGGCCAAATGATCCATTGAAAGTGTATTAATATGCTGGTGATTGAGCCTATTGCACAGAATTCATTTTGCTATGCCTAGACAATGGATACTAGAGTTAAGGCTAACCCACTTCATTTCAATACATCAATCCAGTTAAAGCAACAAAAAAAGTATGGTATCTGAAATGAAAAGAAAATAAATTGGAGAAAATTTAGAAGACTGAACCTGTGCAATTGCACCCTATTCTTTCTGCACTGCAAGATATCTAACCTGCTTTACTTGTGAAAAGTACAAAAAGTAGGGACATGCCTCTAACTCAAATCAGTGCTCGAATACCTCATTTACAGTGAAATTATTGCTCAATACTGCCCAACAGATTCACTTGAGAAAAGTTAGTTCCAGGGAATAGACCAATTATTGTGCAATAGCTTTTTTAAGTGACTTTCATCTCCAAATTCCATTGCAATTAAGAGCACAACCTTTTATGTATCCCCAAATGTTGTCCTATATAATGTGCTTCATTTAGTAGCAGTAGGTTAAGTAAAATGTTAACAAAACTGAAAAACCTTGTCTACTAAGTCTATACTACATTTTAAAAAGGGAGAAAAGTTTTAAAACAATATTCGGATGCAAAGACCCCCCCCCCTTTGTACTATTGTTTCCAATTACAAAAATCGTCCCCTGAACTCCTATGACATATTCAAGAAAACACCCATCACGCTAGTCCACAATTACTATTTTAACAAATATACACAGTATTGGCTGTTTGGTCACAATTGTGGTTTATTTTCTGTCAGGGATAACAACTGTAGCACCTGACCTTCATTCTGAGGTAGATCCAGTTGGTATTAAAAAAGCCAGGTCCTCCCAAAATCATTAATGCCTCATGCAAAAAAAAAAAGTACAAAACAATGTTCTTTCTAGTCATAAATTGCTTTTAATAAGCATCTTAAATGAATATGGCATCAGCTGTTAAATATGAGGAGCCCTATAATAGTTTTCTGTCATTCGCAAATTTATGACAACATTTCTGGCTGTGATTCAGTGGCAGCGGTGAAGTCACTTCATCTTAGAAAAATAACCATCAGTGGTTAGTACTGAATGGTCTAAAGCACACCAGCTATTTGTGGCAAAGTCTGCCAAAGAAATTAAGAAGCCGATGTATTCCACAAAGAGTTAACTATGAGGCTGCCAAATTATTTAAGAGGAAGTATATTGTACTTAGAGGAAAAAAGTCTAACTCTCACAGTACATTGGTAAAGAACCCTACTAAATGACGGGTTTATACTCAACAAAGGCATAAACTGCTCAGAATCTCACATTTCCATAGATTACTAACAGTACATTATCTTATCATGTGATTTTCTTCACACGAATTGTATGTCTCCATATTAAAAAAAACTCATTCTGCAATGACCGCTATAATTATCAAGTACATACCTTGCAGCCATGGGTAATTTGTACAATATTGCAATTACAAAACAAAGAAAAACGTAGATAAAAGTGTTTTAAAATTGCAAGAACACCAGTCTGGTTGAAACGAGGCAGTGTTTACTACAAAAAAAGCTAAAAACTTCATTGCTGTAAATTCTACCTTACCATGAGTACAGTATAATATACACACAAGTTATTCAAAATAATATTAAGCAACTGGATAAATCCTTAGAACAATATTAGGTTTCTCATTCAGACCCATTACAAAATTAAGAACCATTTTCCGATTCAGACTCTCTATTCAGTGTGCACCTCGAAATTTAAATGGATAGTCCCATTACCAGAATTTTTAGTTCATCTTTAAAAAAATAAAAATAGATTACTTTATGATTGAAACAGGCTGTGCTCTCATACTACACTGATATTACTAGAAATTGATTTTATATAGTTTGAACAATGATATAATGCTTTCAAATGGTAGATAGTGTATTCCACGGTTTCAAGTGCACACTGAAAACTGGGTTACCAAAATCATTCTTCAAAATCTTTAAATGTTAATTAATTGCTGGTGCTGTCCTGCTGTGGTACATTTGTAAATTTCATGAGGTACAAAATGAGTATTTTATAGGTGCCTACTGAACTTTCACACACACTTTATGGAAGCTGAGAAATGACATATTTGGCATTTTTATCCATGGGATAAATGTAATATCCACGTTGGAGACTTATGAATAAGAAAACTGCAAATGGCCACAAGATTATATGGGCACAATGTTACATTTCTTCAGCATGAAAACTCAGCACAAAATGTGCAAGAGATGTCTTTGCATGTCAAATATTTTGTGTTGATCCACCAAAACATAAAAAACCCACAACAAAGACATTTTAAATGGAGACAGAAACACTTGTAAAAATATCTGTGCCATTTTGGGAGCCAGTGTATTTCTGCAGTTTACATATGTGTCTACTGTCAGTTACCTATATTCATGTATTATAAAAAGCTGGCTTCTCAAAATACATTCGTTCTGCTTCTTGTGTTCAATTAAAAACATTCTACTGCTAGAGAATTTGCCTAGATTGCTGATTTGCAAACTATTTTACTACAATTTGGAAAGAAGCAATATCTAAAATGTATGATGTTCTATATTACTGGTTTCTGAATGTAAATCTCATAACAAAGGCAAAACAATAACAGTTATGACTGTTTTTGTTTTACAAAACGTTAGGATTCCAAAACTCCCACAAACCAGATGGCCTAATACGAAGTTGAACATTAGATTCCTTCCATTCTTGAACAGTATGATATCAAGGTATTCCTTCTTACAAAAGTGATTGAAAAAGCAATATTTGTTGGGACACATGCAAAAACTGAAGCTGCCAATACTTTTATCAACTAAAGCTTTCACTAACATACTCAAACACTCCATATGGAAAAAATGTGAGGCACCATTTACCAATGAAAGCTCCCCCTTAAAAAAACATACAGGACTAGTCATCTTTTGAAGAACTTTGTGTAAGAGACCATTATGTTGCCTTATCCAAACATGAGCATAAGCGACATTTCATCATCATTAATATCTTTTCTAGAGGATCATTTCTTTATGCAATAACTGATTGAAAACATTAAGAATTCCAAAATGTTTTGAAACCTTCTCAGACTGGGATTTTTAAACAGCTTACAATGCTCCAGCTGCTCGTGATTACAACGATAAACGAAAATAATAGACACCAGTCAAGGCAGAGAACTATTTAAAAATACCGCAGTAATAAATGCAAAGAGACGTAACTACTTTGTTATTTTTGTATTATACTAAGCACCATTTTCTCTCTTTTCTGGTTATGTGGCATATTTCCATGATTTGTCATGCAACCCCATTAACCTCGGAGATGAAATCTCTTCCCACCCCCCAAACACACACCCATACACACACAATTACCTGCACACACACTAAATTCAACTCGCAGCAGCAGTAAGGACTCAAGCTCAAGATGCTGGAACAGCTTGTACAGCACTAATAAAAGTATATACATAGTGTCTACTAGAGAAATACAGACGTTGCTCTGTTCCTACTGTGGAATGTTGACAGTTTATCTTTGAAGGGAGCAGTATAGCAGAAGGATCTAAGCAGGTCTATGATTAACAAAGTGTGGCTTTTAAAAAGAAGCACGTCTAGGTTTAAAAACAAAGCATGGCTCTTTAGCCATGGTTACAGATGAACATCTGGAACTTGCTGGTTTCAGTCTATGATATGCCTAAAGTCAGACATGATCAAACGAATACTTTCAGGACATTTTAAATATTTTTATATTTATTTTAATACACAGCTTCCTGTTGTATGAACTTTCATCAAAGTAATGTGTTTAAACTACAGTGCCTAGGCAATGTCGACAAAAAAAGCTCATAGTAGAGGTAGAATCTACCAAATTATGTTAAGATTTATCGGGATATTTACAAACTTACTGCATAGACTGATAACTGTATTTACATTATTTTACATTTTACAGGTTTTAACCTGATAATCAGATTTACAAAAACAGGCCAACTGTGATTAGAAAATGGAAATAAATAAAACTGGCTTAACCCACTGCTCTTTTAGTTTCTGATCTACTTTTGAACACACTGACTGAATCTGAATATATGTTAAAGGTACTACAATTCCTAAAAATATAAATACATTTTATATTAAATCGGTTACTTTGAAAGTACCAGAAAATTTCATCTCATACACATTGATATGTTATATTAACTTTGTCTTTTTAAAATAGATAAGCATCTGCATTAAACTTGGTTTTACCATATATATATATAAACAGATTGCAATTACAAGTAATGATTAGTAGACTACTGTGAAATTGATGCACTTGCAGATGTAAAATAGCTTTAGGCATACCATAGGCATTTAAAAATTATGTAGGAAATTGTTTCAACATTTGACTTTTAAATAAAGTAAAACCGCACTTTGAAACCTGATGTACAGACATTGGCCAAATTCAGGGCCATAACAGAGTTTAACTAGCAAAGAGAATATTTACAAGTCTTAATTTTTTAAGACTCTGAAGCACCCTTAATGCGTTTTTACCACCTCACAAAAGCTTTAAGAATGTGAAGATTTGTTTTACATAAAAACCTTCACAATTTGTTTTTATGCTGGCCTGCTATCAGAAAGTCTGGTTGATACATTCTTAGTAGCTTCCCAAGACTCCTGACTGCTTTAAAAGGCTTTTCTTTACTGATCTTATTTTGAAGACAATGAAAGCACTGGCTCTAGTCAAGTTATGAACATTCAGGTAGTCTGCTGAAGTAGCTTTTAGAGTACAAAAGGATAGTGTAGGTATCCTTGAAGCTCTTAATTTCTAAATAAAAAAATAGTATTCAATTATCAAGGTGTGCAGATGAATATTTTTCACCAAATCAAATATCTAAAGATTTACCAGTTACGTTTTCAACAAATTACATCTCCTTGCCACCTCTCACATTAATTGAACCTTAAAACCATAAAACAAGGTGGGAATTTCAAAAGATTGACAGAAGGTACCACCTCCCCTTCTGACTGTTTTAAGCTGATAGCTGGTTTAACAGAGGTACCTTCAGGTAAACAACTTTTTTTTTCAGTTCTTGAGTACAAGTAAACTTTTTTCTTCTATGCTATTGGCAATATAATTGAACTGAAGGGAGCTGGGCAGCTCTGACAATGTCTTACACTGAACCTTCACCCATCAAAATGTCATGGCGGTGTAATAGACTGCATTGAGATCTTCAAACCAGCCATTGTACTGGACCATAAAACAAGTACTATAAGAGATTAAAAAGTGCAGATGGGCTTTGTTTTTACGAGTATTTCAGGCACTGAACTTATTACTCAACAAATGGTCAACTTGTCCTTTCTCTCCTTTTCTCCTGAAAAACAGCCAAATAATTACAAAATACATAATGACTATCTGCTATTCTAAGTCCATGTCCAAAACACTTGATATTTATACTTACTGTTTCATGATTTGCACTGGTCCTGAACTCTCAAACTACAACATCTATATTTTTTCAGTTAAAGTGCAAAACATTGTTCTAGTTTTGTTCATAATTCAAGGAATTGCTTATTCTGTGCATGTCAGACAACGTAAGGTGCTGGTGAATATCAGTAAATAAGTAAAACAAATTCAATCTATACTTACTGGGAATAAAATTCATGTCCTCTTAAATTGCATGTGTTTTTGCACTACAATTAAGGTGTGTGGACACATAAGTACCATTCAAGACAATGAAGTCATCACAATATAATGAAACTAACTACTGAAAGAAAAAAAATCACAAGGTAGCTGTATAAATAGTGAATATCTAAAGACAAAGACTGAATATTTAGATCAATAATGGAGGCCAAATTGGAGTTATTATAAATGATTTAACAATTTTGTTTTCACATTAAAACAGGAATATCACATTCTAATGGAAATATACAGCTGTAGACTAAAGTTTGGGTGGAGCGCCAAATTACAAAAAAAATATTATCCTTATACTAAGGAGAAAGAAAGTACTAATGATTACTTCATTGCTCATTTTTTCCTGGATGCTTTCAAAAGAGACCTGTTATTAAATCTCTCTCAAAAGATTAAATTCAAAAAGTCATAGATAAGAAAGCATACTACACTACAAAACCAAAATATCCAAATTTCCTTTCTCTAGTCTTGGTCTTAAATCTAAGTGCCAAACCGAGATGAAGGCAGGAAGGAATCAAGACTCAGGACTTTTAAGTGTCAAAGTATCTAAAATCTTTCTTGGTCAGCTCTGTACATATCCTTAGACACGATAAAATTCAACAGTATAGCAGTCAAATTAAATTTGCACCTTTTGTGCAATGTTTGTTGAAAAGTCCTGCCTGCTCCCAAGCTCACTTAAAATGTTTTTGAGGTTTTATGTAATTTGAACTTCTGATATATTCTAAGTTGCAAGCTTCATACAAAATGTGGCATACAAGAGCAATTTTTAAAACTTTCAGAAGAAAGATTTTGTGTTTAAAACTACAGTGCACCACAGAGTCTATAAGTAGCGAAAAAAGAAATAGTATTTGCTTGGCTAATACATAAAGTAATGAGACCCCATCATTTTTATCAGTGTCCTATGCAATGCATAGAAAGATCATGGCTTAAAACACTTAAGTGGCATACCTGTTGCTTAGGTATTTGTAACAAAAACATGGACCTATATGAACAATGCGTCACTGAAGTCCATTTCTGGCGGGACCCAGTCCCATCAATAATAGAAAAAAAAAGATCCTGACATGTTTAGTCTGCCAGTCGAGATCATTCAGAGTAGAACTGGTCTACCACTAAAAAAAAAAGTTGTATTGTCCAAGTACATTAAAGAAATATCAAAGTACATGTCATGAAGTACCTGTCTTGTCAGTGCTTTTCCAATCGCTTTCTTGATCTGTTTTAAGTAATGAGGGGTGAGAAGTGCAGTTCAGTCAGACTGGAACCCAGCTCTCTTCTGCAACATTATGCTTCAAGCCTTGCCCAGTTCCCCCCTCCCACCCACACCCTGGTCAAGCAAAATACATGGTGCGGAGTGTATCCTGGTGGATTTGGACTGCCTTGGCCAATGCCTGCTGGTCCCGTCCGTTGCTCTGCCCTGAGGTATGGCTCCCTTCAGCACTAGGAATTAAGAAAGAAAATCATTTGGGCATTCATTATCAAAGGTGGGCTTCATCCCATACATATTACCCTAAAGGTTTATAAACTGCACTTGTTACCTGCTTAATCTGATATTAAGCTTCCAAGAACCCCGTTTAGAAAATAAAATTGGGAAAACCTGATTACATCATATCAAACGCCACCCATGAGGAAGCATGCTGTATTATAAGAACAGGTCAATACATTATACAATAATATTTTTCTCATTCTATTCTTGCGTACCTGTCGTGTTCCTTGTCCACCAGATGATAGCGTGCTCGGAACGCTACCAGGTGGGCATAGTAGGCAGGTGCTGGGATGGAGACAGAGCGCGTGCAGCGCACGTAGGTGTGGCACAGCTGATAGGTGAGCACCTGCAGCTCATCTGAAGAAAAATGGTTGTCATCCCACAACACATGGTAATGTGATGGTCTGCTGGTTCCCTGTAGAGACATATTGCAGTTGGTACAGGTGTCACGTCAAGGTGCCGCAGATGAGAGTGGGTATAATGAAAGTCCTTAATGTTAATGTTTAAGAAAAAAAAGCAAAGCACAGGCAAAATACATTCTACAGGGTAATTAAAAATTTAAGAACAGAAGTCAGTTACAGACTCAGTACTTACTTGGATGCCAGCATGACTGCACAGATAGAAATCAAATTCTGACGGGTGGGTTATTTTTGTGTCTACGGTTGTGCCCGCAGGAATATTTCCACTCTTTCCAACCTGGTAAAATATACAAGTTCAGGGAGTAGGCATTTATGTCAAAATTTAAAAAAAAAAATTCAACACAATGCAAAAAAATATTTAAGAACGTGCTTGTTCAAGTGAATTAAGGGAGAACTTAGTAAAGAGTTCCAAAACAGGGACACAGGGTCACATCTGGGAAGTGAAAAAAGGAGCCGATATAGGGCAGGAGTTGAAATAAAGACTGGTCATTTCTTTACACAAACAGGTGTGGGTGTTGGGTACATGGTTTCCGGCAAGCCAGTTTCAACCCAAACTCTGGGCGTCTTCAGGATATAGTGGGACAAACTATTAATCACCATTAAGCTCTCTACCAACCAAACTGGCAAGGTGGTCAACTCTAATATTCTTAAAATAGCACCATTCACAGAAAGGACATTCAGGAGAGAGCAGATCAGCCCCTAGGGACAAGAAAGCTCTGGATATTCACAAAATAGTTAACACTTAAGGGGATAAGTGAGTACCCCAGTCCACTATAGATGAACAAGTGAAGACATTTAGATAAGACCTAAATAACCCTATTAATGCTCTGAGTTCTGGAAGGCCAAGTACAGCCAGGAATGCTGCAACCACTGAATAAGCTGACTTAATGCTTCCATTTATATAGTCCACATACTTTCTAAAGAAAACCCATGATATATATACACTCTTATTACAGTTTTTAGAGGACCAAATGTACAGACCGCTTTTATACAGCTTTTTATACCACCTCAATAAAATTGGATTTCGAAATGACGAAAATGATTCAGATTAGTAGGAAAAATGTGTGCAATGCCTCGGTTCGTGCATGGTACGGCATTTAGTTAATATCCCTTACCCTTTCATTTCGGTCCATACAAAAGAGCCTTGTGTGATGGCGTTTTTGCACCACAACAAATGTAATCCCTGGCTGGTAGTCTTTCTCCAGTTTGATGCAAGCTTCACGGATAGCAAGTAACTCATAATGAAGCACCTTAAGAAAATGAACAACAACAATGGGGCATCTTCAAGAAGATTTTAGGCAGAAGGACAAAATCTGCATGCCTCAGCTGTACTGCATGATTTTGGCATAACACACAAACTTTCAAATTTAGCAGAGAATTTCTCACGTGCTACCCCTTTACCGAGAAAAAACATTCTAATATTAATAATATTAGCTTGAATTACTAATAAAGGACTAAGGCAAAAGGAGAACAACCTGAGAATGCATTTGATTGAAAACACAATAGAAACTAGTTTTTATAGTTACGATTTTAGTGTCCTTCACTTATTACAGAGGGCCCTTGAATTTATCTTCTAGTTTTAAAGACGGACCACACAAAGCACACCTCCTGTACATCTACTCCCCCCGATTACCTGATTGAACTGCCCTTCAGAGATGCCATCACGATAGAAGATGATCCGCGTGGGCTTGAAGCGAGTCGACTTGTAGAACTGGATCAGCAGCTCCCTCACCATGGCAGACAGGTCTTGAATGATCTCCTGACGGTGCTGCTGGACCCGCACAGTGGCACAGTATCGGCTGGGGTGGGCATCCATGCTACCCACGACCTAGCAAAGCAGGAGAACAGCCAGTTGGCACGCAGAGCAAAGGCACTCACAAGGTTCAGAGGGGAAAAAAATGCACAATAAGGAATTTAAAGCCAAGCACAAAAAAATTTACAGCAGCTATCGAGGGCTTCTTCCCATCTCCTGCTGGTGGGTGAGTCACATCCGCTCCCAGAAATATGACAGGTTGCTGAAACACCAAGGGCCTGAAAGAGATCATTTAATAATTACATACTGAAACTTTACATTTGCATTAAGAAAAACATTGACCTACATCTATAAAATGAGGTGCTCAAAATGTTTTGCAACTCATGCTTAAGCATTGAGTATTGTGCAAATCATAAGAATTACTGAAAGCTGCACAAATAAGTACAATTCATGCATTATTTAATGTACACCTAATGGCTGTTCTTTTGATCTTTTCATTTTGTCAAAATGCTGGTCAAAGGAAGGACACATTGCAACTAAATCCATGGACAAGTGCTTGGGATGAGGGGGAAGCTGTCCATCATTATTAAACAATCACATGATGGGAAGAGGAGTTCAAACACGGCACAGTTGGAAACGACCCCAGTCTTTGAAAACCCCTGGACACAGTCCAGTACAGTGCAGATACAAGATAGCTGAATTGAGGTTACAGGATTTGGAGGATTGAGGAACGAATTTTGTAATACGGAAATTATCCAGCAATATCTCAGCATGTCAAACATTATTGCAAAATGGGAGCCCCAAAATCTCAGCTCAAAACATCCCAGAGAGTGGTGTCTAGAAAAGCTGTTGATCCGCCACTTTATCATCTAGTAACTGATGACCAGATACAGGTTCACCACTCAACCTCAGAGATCGTGACTGAATCTATGTACTGGGAACAACCAACATGGTATTCTTGTACTGCTAACAAGGCACAGGTCCTCATTACCTGTGAATTTGGACAGCTTGAAATACACTACTGTTCTTAGTCCAAGGTCATTTTGATCTGACACCATAGCTGAACACACCTAGTCAGAAGGGTTCTATGCTGAAGTAATTTCCATTTTTTAAGACCAAATGGGCCAAAAGCATTAAGATGAAGAATGATCATACAGAGAGTCATAAAATCATTCCCTTACTACCACATACCAGTGCTGCTTAAGTATTTCAATACACCTTGTATGTACTGTATATCGGGTTATGCAGAATTCTTTCCACATTGTGAAACGAAAATTGACCTTACCTGCCCTGTGGCAAAAGGATGTTGTTAACGCCGCCCAGCTTGACATTGATCTTCAAGCAGAGGTTTGAAAGAGTCTGGGGGGTAGTTTTCTGCACATTCTTCACCTGAACACACTGAGTGGCCATCCCCAGGACTGTGTCTCCAACGCGTTTCACTTCAGCTAAAATTGCCCAGGACAAGATAATACAATTACAAACCCATATAACTATAAATTAACTCAAGCTAAAGAGTTGCCTAAAAACGGTTTTGTTTCTAAAAACAAGATACGCAAATGTGTGCAAAATAATTAAAGATGGGCAGTACTAACCATACACGGGAGTCTTCCCTGGGAGAATCACCACCACCAGCTGAAGTCCCTGGTAGGTGTACTTCAGATGCTTAAACATTGGCTCCACGCTGTCAGCTCCTTGGGCATATTTACAGAAACAAGGCTGCCCCTGAATCGGCATGCCGGCATCCCGTGAAATCTTGCGAAGCTGATCTGTGAAAGCTCTTTAAAATAAAAAAAATAAGTCTTTTTAACGATGGATAAGCACCTAAAATCGGAGATCTGGAAACTATTCCAAAACTTCTTGAAAAACTTAACGGGAAAGAAACCGTACTTACTTGAGTAAAAGCTCAGTGCACTGTCGCTGGGGAGCAAAGCAGGCAATCGCCCAAACTTTAATTTCAATTCCAGTGTGAAACTGCTTGTTCCTCATATCCCACACGCCCTGGATTGGAGTGGCTATTGCCTTATTCTGGAAGTTAAAACAAAAGAGGTTAAGAATTAAATATTCTCACTGCTTCCAACAGATGTGAAGGCTCCAGTAAGGAGACTTGTTTATTTCCTCGGGAACAGAAAATACTAAAAAAAAATAGGGAGCTTAACACCACTCTTTCCCTACACCTGCACAATATTAAGGCTATTTTGCTGTGAAATTAAAAATTGTACTCCTCAAAAACACAACTTTAGAAATCCCAATACTGCAAAGACCTTTTCTGAAACAACAAAGCTCTCAAAACAGAAAATGTTTTGCATTAATCCAAAGGCTGAGAGATTAATACCACAAGAGCTGGGTTAGCCGACGTCCCCTCTCATTTGCAACATTACATTCTCATATATATTCATAATAATTCTATTTACATACGTACCCGGCCTCCATAGAGTATAGAAGGTGCCTGAAGGACACGACCATTTACTTCTGTCATGTCGTCTCTCACCACTACGCCAAATTCGCGTACATAAGGATCACTGTTAAAGCTGGCACTTCTCATCTGAAAGCGAAGTAGTCATTTCGGTTATCAAGGACCGAGGGATGTTTGGAATCTCTATTCCTAATGTTTTAGAAAAAAATGTAATGGAAAAGAAGCTGTACATGAGCAAAGGCTCAATGGTGTTTGAAACATTAGATCCTACACAGACTCCAGAAATGCAAAGAGAGGAATCAATATCTGTGTAAATTTCTCTTTATGCTCATCTACAATTAATATGACACTGAACACACTGAAATGTTTTAAATAATACTTTTTCTGATGTGCAGTACAGAGATCTACAGAGCAACTATTAAGTACATAGTAACACTCACCAGCTTGCTGATCTCATCCTGCCTGTCAGGCGCTGATCTGGCTGTGGCACGGATCATTGTGGAGGTCTGATTGTCTGTCAGCTTCTTTATACACCTCTGACCTGCCACTATATTGCAAACCTGTTACACCAAACAGAGATTGGTCACTTTGAATAAACTGAGGAACAGATGACTGAATAAACTAGTCTTCTTAAAAAGAATTAGTTTAGGTAACTAGAGATAAAACACGTGATGGACATGCAACACATTGAAGTCGGCGCTCATGCACGCCTCCAACATTCACTTTTTGTCTCATGGCGAAAAATGTGATCAACGAGAATATACAGCTCTATTTTCTCAATGGGGTTTAGACTAACCTCTAGAGGAAGATAGGTGTGTTTCTGCTCCTGGCCAACCTGTAAACATGGAAGATGAGGGTAACGGAGGACAAGCTTGTACTTGTCTTTAAAATATTGTGCTACAGTGCATTCAACTGTCTGTCCATTTTCCTGTTGAAGAGGAAACCTATGCAAAGGAAAAACAAAATTAGTATGACAAATAATAGGATGCACGCCAATCCCTATCTGTATAATACCACTCCAAGGTTTCAAGACAGAAGATGCTACAATTTAGTTTCTCTGTATCCATTAAAGAAATTTGAGTCTCTAGTTACATCAATTTCAAATGCAGATAGATAATACAAGAGAGCCTACAAGGAGGCACCTACAAAGTGCGTGAAGTCTTACGTTTGGTGGCTGGCTGGCCTCCTGGTTACATTGCATACTCTGTATTTTCTTTTCATCTGTCCACAGTGCGTTATTTCCACCTTCAGACCTATAATCAAGAAGATGAGATGTATATATATACACACACACAACAAGATCCAAAGCTTATTTTTTTGTAAAGCATTTGTAAAGCAGGTGCGACTAAGATGCATCAACTGACTATATGCAAACCGCAGTATTTTGAGTAATTCCAAAATGCATATTACCACCTTATGGGTGCCTATAAAGCCTTCAAGTAGTTACGTATGTGTGAACTGTTGAATTGAAAAGGTTTGCCCACCAAAATTAGACACCTTCTGCATTCTATTAACTAAGATTTTTAATACAGTTGGAGTGTTTCTAACACATTAGCACTTCTAAATCTAATAAGAAGCAACAACTCTTGCTCTCACAGTAGGCTAAAGACCACAAGCCAGTTCCCAATGCATGTCAGCTTTCAATGAAATTGTAATTAGTAGAGAGTATAGCAGAGAAACATAAAACAGAGAATACATACAGGAGGCTTACTGAAAACAGGAACAAGTAATAGGTTTATTCCATGCTGAAAAAAAGAAGAAAGACAAAATGTTTCGGCTGGCTGTGGAGCCTTCTTCAGGAGTGAGAAAGACAAGCATTACCTTTGCTTACTGCCTTATCTTTCTCACACCAAGAAGGCTCCACAGCCAAAACGTTGTTTTTCTTCTTTTTTTCAGCATGGAATAAACCTATTACTTGTTCCTTTGCAGCCTACGCATGCTGACGCAGCTACCCACCTGAACTACTTATTGAAAACAGAACCACAATAACGCGTTGTTAAAATAACTGACCCTTTATTTCCTTTGTAAATTTTACTCTCTGGGAGTCCGTTAACGGTTTCTGCTGCTCTTCAATGCTTTTGAAATCCAAAACCTCACACATGAACTCAATCACTGGCTGGGCTTTGTAAAACGCAGTGGCAGACACTAAAACAAATCACACAGAAATTGAAGTTAGCTGTGAAAATATTTTGAGCTGAACATGGCGAGTGCTAGTCTTTAGGTTTTTTTTTTTAACCAGATATGTCAGTGACAATGACAAACAGGCAACCAGGAAAGGATGCGGTAAAAGCAGGGCCTTTAAAAAGCAGGGCAAAGAAACAAGGTTTCAGCTGCTGAGCTTTCTGCAGGTGTGCGTGAGAGAGGGAGGTGGATGAGACATCACGAACAGGAGAACACAGGACAGGGGGGGTTAGCATGGCCACATAGGCGAGTGCCTGAACGAAGGGTGATCTGTGGCTGAGGAGTGATAAGTGAAATCTAAATGCCAGGGGGGAGGGATTAAAAAGAACAGTTATTCAAGTACAAGGTATCTACACACGGATTAAAACCCTACCATCGATATTAAGCATCATTTTCCAGAGAGAAGGTCTAACAGACTGGTGGAACCCAAACCACACCTCCCGGCCTCCACCCAGGGGGTTTGAACAGCCCTCCGAGGGAGTGAAGAAAGAGCGGCCTACAGGGGTGTACCTGTTATGAGCACAGACAAGTTCGCCGTAATTAGACATCCTGCACGTAATGCTTGGGAAATATTGCACTGCTGTACCTTGGATTAATACCATTCCATTTAGTTTAAACGGCACTGCACTTAGAAGGTGGTATACATCATCATCATGAGGTTCCTCCGTTTTCAAAACTGTCATCTGCTCAGGGTCCCAGAGCATGTATATTGCAGGCATGTTTGCGAACGTGAATTAGCGTTCGCTCATTAGCGTACAAAAGAAATGGAAAGTTGGCTTTCTGAACAGTGACAGATTGGAAGTTACGCACATTGTAATTTTAGAGTAGTAAAATTTAATATTCCATTTAAAATGCCCAACAAAAAAACTTTTGTAACATTTTAAAACTTTAACATTCTTGTTTTCCTTGATTTTCACTGAAGGGCTCTCCTGTCGGTCTCAGAAAATCTAACTTGACAGCACAATTTTAAAAGGCTATTTTATATCTAGCTGATTGGCTGGGTGGAGCTTTATCATACAAATGCTGCTGTAGAGAATGTTTACACCACAAGGAAATTCAGTTAATCCTGTGCTGTTAAAATAATTGCAATTGCCCATCACCTTTCGGTCTAGTGATGAAGCCTGTGATATGGCCCTCTGGCCATACAAGCAACTGGCTCTAAGCGTGTTGCTGCAGAGTTGCTGCATGTTCTTAGCGATGGTGGAACTTGCTCTCTTGGCTGCTGTCTCGCTGTTTTTCAAAGCCGCTTAATAAAAGCGAAGCAGTAATGTTGTTTGCCAACACAAAGACCATTATTCCTAGAACATGTCATCAGAGGCAGGGTACCATTCACCTCTGAAGTGAAACAATCAAGAGCTATAGGGTCAGAAATGTTCATTCCATAGTGTGAACGAAACATAATAAAAACTGGTAAATAGGGTCTGTCTACAGGTGTTAGGGTTTTTAATATTTACTTATCATACCATTTACTGAGCTTAACTAATCAATATTAAACAGATGTGAATGATTCAATCAGCCTTATTTTTTATGTGATATCTAGTCAAGGCTGGTGCTTACTTCAATTTAAGAGTGTAAGATAAAGGTGGCATTGATTCAAAATGCACTTTTTCAAAAAGCATCTACTAAATCACAAGGTTACTTCTACAACATTTCAACTGCCAGAAAGACTCCACACATGCAGCAGCACAAATCAGTATTTCAGAATACTTTTTCTAAACTGAATTCCACAGAGGCAGCTCCTCCACAAACTGCAAAGGCCACTAGAGGGCAGTGTACATTAAGCTCCTAAATTTTAGCTTTGTTCAAAGAACCCTTCACATTCTACTAAGTTTAACATTGTGATTCTTTTTAAACTAATAGTGTACACAATTAATAAAATATAAAAATACAAAAGAGCAAAACTTTACAGTAGATACTACAAGCAATGCCAAGATAAAACTGTAATGAACCTGCCTCAGTTCACTTGCCTATTTAACCCTATGCAACTGAAAACGTGTAGTAAATTACGTGTAGATTCATAAATTTAAATATTTTTGTTACTTATACATGCGGTTGATTCTTTTCCCACAAAAGAACTATTGACAAGAAGGGCTCATTGTCAAGTTGAAAGCAATGTACGAAACAAGGGATGACCAAATTTCATCAAGGATTTACTATCAATCGTGAATTAAATACAACACTGAAGTGTCAGAATCAGTCAAGTGACTGAAGTGTTGACCCTGTCTTCAGATGTGTGTCTTTATGTCCTGCTGAAAGCCCTAATGCTAAACAAGGCTTTTTTCACGCACAGAAAATGCATTTCCGCCTGCTTCAAACAAACCAGTCCCCAAAGATCCCAGGTCAACACTGGGATTACTAACCTCATAGAGGGCAAGTGTCTCATGACTACATCCAGTGCCTGGATGGTTTCAAAGGGAATATTTGGCAGTCGCCCAGACAGTGCATCATGCAGAGCCTGAAGACTGACACAAGAAACCCATTTTATTGCCACCTTGAAACTTCTGTCCTTTCCCTCCCCTGGAATGGTAACTTCAAGTTCCGTCTGCGGAGAAAAATAAATTAGTTCCAGTACAGTACCAGAGCCATCCTTGAAAGTCCAGCTTTTATGCACTTGAACGGCTGAAGAATAATAGGAGTTTTCATGCCATACTTTACCGTTTCAGGTTTGCATTGGAAATTGCACCTCTTAGGTATTAAACCCTGAGCAAATTAAAAGCGTGTGATGAACTGCTTTACTCAGAGAGTGAGCAACACTTCAGCCTTAAAGGTATTGTAACAATCCTACTGTTACATACACAGGTGAAGTTTCAAACTACTGAAGTCACAATTTCTGCAGCAACTGGTTGCTAATGTGGCAATATAAAAATCATCCACAAATCATCTTACAGACTCCATCAAACTAACTCGTCTTTTGTAAAACATTTTAATGTAAATAATTTAAAATTCTACAAAGACTACCATATCTGAGTAAACTGCACAATGTGCAGACAAATAAACCAGGGCAGCCTCGAATTCATTTAATAATTTCAAGTTTATTGAAATAAGTGAACTGAACTTACTTTATCTCTCCCAACAGGAAGAGGCATAGCTGTGTAGAGATTTTTCCTTCCATCATATACTGGTTTCCGATCACCAAAGATCTGCGTTTTAAAGTGCTGGACCATGTGCTCTACTATTTCTCTGGAAGAAAACCCAAAACAACTCATCATTAAGCAAACATGCGCAACAAACCCTCAACAGGTCTTGTGGCTGAAAGGAGTCTGTGAAAAACCATGGAAAAGAAACACACTCTCTCCCCGGGCTGTGTAAGACTCAACTTGCACAAATTTAGACTCTCTACAAAATCAGAATCTACACTCTCTTGAACATTACCTAAAAACACCAATCAAAAAAGGCATCTACACAGAAATATCACTTCATTTTACTTCAGAAACTGAAATCAGGTCTCAATGGGGACAATTGTTCCAGTTTAATGAGTATTAGTTCAACCTTTCTGACTAATTTGAGAGAAAATGTTATCCTTTCCATTATATACATCTCATTCACTAAATCAATCCACTGTTCAGATATCGGATGTTCTTTGATAAACTGTTTTCTTGTGACAGCGTTTTTCCTATCACACAAGATGAATTCCTAATATACAATGGTCTTTTGGCTCAATGTGATCAAAAGGAGACTTTTTTACAGATTTGTAACTGAGAATTCAAAAGGTATAACTGAGTTTACCACCTTATTAAGGGCTATGAATAGCCAACAGGACTAGAATATGTGCAAGTAGGTCTTAACCAGCTCTCCAAACCTGTGAAGTGATTCTCTTTTGTCATTCTTTTCTTTTACTTCCATTTTGGAGCTAAACAAATCAGGTTTTTCCAAGAGACGTTTCTCTACATACGTGAACTCAGAAAAGTTTTTTTTTTACTAATTTGCATATACTCATCCACTAATCCGTGGATATCGTTTTCTCATTTTTAATATATTGTTGAGTTTTTCATTCCGCCAGTACAAGTGTATTACTTTTGAAACTATTTTCTTGTCCTTATTTTTTTGATAAAGGGCTCTATACAAATATTAAGCCATTTTATCTCATTCTGTATTTTTACACAACTTTTTACATAATCCCTCATTTGAAGGTACATTAAGTGTTTTTTCAAAATTATATCTTGGCACTTTCAATGAAAATGGAGAGTAACCCATTTTGCAATCATGTTGGGTAAGCACCTAAGTGATTTTACTTTTTTTTTTCTAATTAATGAACAGTACAGTGTACTGCGTTTCTAAATTCTCTCATTTTCTGTACTGCTTATTTTAAGGTATGCTATATTTGTGTTTAAGTTTAAAACACGTTTTTCATTCATCGCTGTTTTGTCTCTCCACGTTTCTCTACCCCACTCTGAGATTAGCACACATACCTGTTAAGCATCATAGGGAGATAAGAGCTGTTGAACTGGCAACTGTGCTCTCCTGCACCCCCTTCCGCACTTGCAGACAGATCTAGGGCAAATAAGGCAGCGTTGCTGCAATAGCATGAATGGTAATTGTATGCATTCACGCAACAGCTGAGAAAGGGTCCTTTCGGACAGAAAATTTGGATTATGTCAACTCTTACAGAACAGACCACTTACAAACCCCGGGGAGAAGGTGTATAATGCTCGACAACAAAGAAAGAGGAAAACAATCCCTGATCCAACACTGGAGGGCAGTCCGAACACTACAACGGGCAAGAATGGATTGCTTTGATATGCCTTTTGAATGAGCTCCAGCTGAAGTAGGCTTTGTGAAAAGGCTCTTGTGTGAGGGTCTTCACAAACTCAGGGATGCCTTGAGAATTGGTCAGAAAAAAGGTTTAGCCGAATGAAGTTTGCATATCAGACCATCATGAGGTGTTAGGATTGTACAATGAAAAGGGAACAAATACCATTAACACAAAACTGCAATTTAAATTGAGAAAAGAGTCTGAACCATACAGCTTCTTTGGGGTTTCAGACTGTATTAACGATTTCTGGTGCAGATCATCTTTATTTGCTGGCTGACATGGAAAATTCCGAAATGATCACGCTTTTTCAGCTCAGATCTTATTTGGTTAACATGAGACAATTGATAAAACATTTATTTAATAACACGGTGCCCCATTTAAAGTGGTTATCAAAAGTATTCACCTGCCTCAGTTTTTTCACGTTTTATTGTTACAATATGGCATCAATGTTTTTAATTGGGATTTGTTGATCAACACAAGATACTCTAAAATGTCAATGTAAAAATAATATCCTACTGATTCTCCTAAATTATAAATATAAAGCAAAAAAATAATTGATAAGTATTCACTCCCCCTGAGTCAACATTTGCAAGACATGTTTGGCAAAACATACAGCTGTGAGTATCCTTGGATAGATCTCTCTACAAGCTTTTCACATCTGAACACTGCACATTTTGCCCAATTTTCCTTGCAGAATTGCTCAAGCTCCTTCAAGTTGGGTGGGGACCATTGGTGAATGGCAACTTTCAACTCTTGCCAAATATTCTCAATTGGATTGAGGTCTGGGCTATGACTGGGCTACTACAGAATATTGATGTTTTTGTTTTTAACGTGATGCTGACACCATGGCAGTAGTGGTATTCTCAGGATATGTACGGTATACCACTTGCACCAAACATAATGCTTAGTGTTGAGGCTGAAAGGCTTAATTTGGTCATATCAGACCATAGAACCTTCTTCCACTTGGTCTCAGTCTTCCACTTTCCTTCCGAGTCAAAATCTGATGCGAGTTGCTTTCAACAATAGTTTTCGTTTTGGCCCTGCTCTAAACAGGTTCACAGTTGTACTACATTTTCTCCACTGCTTTATAATGGACTTTACTGTAATGGACATTCAATGCCTTGGAAATTTTCTTACACCCATCCCCTGATTGGTATTCTTCAATAAGTCATTCAAATTTGCTTTGAATGTTCCTTTGTCTTCATGATGTAGTTCTTATTGGTAGCTGTACTAATTAACTGTGGAACCCCCCAAAGATGGGTGTTTTTAACCTGAACTCATACACAACTCCTGAATAAGAGCACTCCATTCAACTATCTTCTAAAGAATTGGTTTGACTGGAGCCTAGCTGGACTGGAGGTGTCATAGCAAAGATTATGCAATTCATTATTTTCTGTTTTATATTAGAATGAATGCAGGAGGATCTTTAAAATTCTGTTTTTGGTTTGATATTACAGTGCTTGTGTTAATCAAAGGGAAAAAAATCCCCCCCAAAATAGGTTATTATTCCATACTGTAATCATAAAATGTCAAAACTGAAAAGTGCTCCTGAGGGATCTGTACGAGACCTTTTTCTATTTAGCACACACATGTTAGCTCTTGAGCAGATCATTGAATCTATGCTCGTATGGAAGAGGAAAACAGCCAGATGAAACCAAACTGAAGGTTAAGAATCACTTTCAGATTAACTGCACCACACTGGAATTGCCAGATGAATCTCGCTAGTGATTGAGCCTCTCTCTGCCCCCTGCCAAAGTGCTCTTGCTTTTATATTACAAACCCTCCCGATTCTGCATCAGCCTGGGGGAATCATGCTTATTTTAGCTGATTACTATAACTCTGTGATTATTGTTTCTTTTAAATTGATTGATTTTATTTAAAATTAGCTTAAAGCCAAAGCATGAGTACTTTATCATAAAATGGAGGGTTACTCATGTCTTTCAAACCATACATACTACATCCTGTAGTATAGTATGCAACAGTATAGAGTCGGACTTGATTTTATGTGAAGGTGACCATTTGCGATAGTTCTCGGCACCAAACCCTTCCAAATGTTGAGACCCTTCTGTATTACACAACAATGGATTTCTGCACTAGGGAAGAAACACCCATTCCGTGGCAAGATCAAGTATGTTAACATTTTAAAACGACCGAAAAACAACCCAATTCATTTACCTGTTGACTCTTCTTGGACATTTTTCTGGCTTGATATCAATGTCATAATGATACACCTCGAGTTTTGGGATCTCCATCTCAAAGAAATTCGCCTGGAGTTTGATGATCCTCCCCATCGTACCAAAGTCCGGTCGGGGAGGAGGTTTGAAGATGTATTCCGGTGGCGGTGGAGAGGGGGAGGCTGGAAAAAAAAAATTGAAGGTTAAAGTCGTCACACGAATACAGTTAATCACACGTCACTGTTCGGGTGTGTGCTTGTCTGGATCTTGTTCAGCTGAAGCAACCACAGAGCAGCCTGCTATAATCAGCTCCCACTTCCCCAGCAGTCTGTTATTTTATCTCTTCAGCACAGCTTTCAGCAGTCCGTCATTCAGAATCAACCTGGCTTTCATGAACGACGCACTATAAAAACTCTTTACAGGAGCGTATAAGAAAGCATAATAATCATGGCTTAAGGAGCACAAAAAAAAGTATAAAAATTTACTTATTAGCAATTATTCTTATTCTTATTCTACACGATCAACATTTTAAAAATTGAAATTTCTTGCTTTTAAAACATTATACATCGTCTTCACTGAAATGTAACCACACTGTGAACCATGTTTAAGCAGCTTCGAAATGTAGCCGTGTACCAGATTACAAACTAAGATCCAATAACGTTATGAGTAACAAAAGATAATTCCGACACATGCATTCAACATTTTGGTGATGTGTTTAGGATTTTCATACTAACCATAACTTCTTGAATACAGTGATGTAGTTCTAAAAACATCTTAAAAGCTCTATTTAAAACTACCAGGGGTCTGCAACCTTGGTCCTGGGAACAGCAGTCAGGGAAGTTGTACAGGCAGCCTGAAAAGATCAATGAGCAGCGACCTGGGAACAATGTTGACCCTCCTTAACTAAGCAACTGATTAATCCTATTACATCTGTCAGAACTAGAATGGAAACCAAAAGACACTCTGGCTCTCCAGGAGACCTCTCCTGGACATCTCCAGGGCACTTGATCTATACAAAATAGTCTCTCTTAGCTCAGTAAGTCTAAGATGAACATTCCTAGCCATTGCTGGTATGTTATTTACAAACTAAAATTACTTTCCAAGGGCATGAATCCTGAGAAAGATAACTAAAGAATTAATTTGTTGAGCAAAAATATACCTTGACAATTAAAACAATGTCAAAGCAACCAAAATACTTGTTTTTTTTCTCCTCACCACATGAAACAATTTCTGGTATCACTAGAATCCCAGCTGTCAACTGTGGGCCCTATTCATAAAACCTCGTTTATAACCCATCTGAGGTTTGGAAGTGAAATAATTGGGGACACTAATTTAAGATGTTTTCATTTTTAACTTTAAGATTTTGTATTTTCGGCAAAACATGGGCGGTAAAACTGGATGCAAATGTGTGCTAAAAATGTTCCTATTTAGTTTTAAATAAGGGTCAAGTACAACAAAAGAGTCACTTGAGACTCCATAATTAGAAAGTCGATGTTCCTAATGAAGTTGAAAAAACAGCTGCTAATGTATAAAATATATACAGTGAAGACTAAATTTCAAACAAGAATCTATAGCTGTGCACCAAATATAATTCAATATTTCTACTTTAATTATCTTCAGTTATTCAAAAACTGAACGCAAAAAACTGTACAACATACTCCACACAACCTGTGTATGTATTTAATCCATCTGCAATTAAATAATTGCAATCATTTGTCTGGAAAGTGGAGCGCAGCAGTCAAACACATTTTACGGGCTGCGTTAAGGGAAAGGTTTTCCCTTAATTAAGCAACTGAGTAATCCTATTCATTCTATCAGAACTAGACTGGAAAACAGGAGAGTATGGCTCTCCTGGACATGGCTGGAGCAGATACCCATCAGGTTGATCAATACCCCCTGCAGGCAAACCCACCAAGACTTGTAAACGTGGCCTCCCGTGGTTTCATTTCTCTTGATTCACTTTCAGCAGGTCTGATATTCAACAGGTCGCCTTATCCCTTGAGCCCAATCACCTCTCTCATCCACAAGGCGATTTAGTGCAGAAACACTCATGCAACAAAGTCACTTGAGTAGATTAATTGATCACGACTAACAATCATCACACACGGACACCAAAAACATCTAATCATTATCCAGTATCTGCATACTTTATTCTACTAAACAATGGAGAGTGCTAAATGTCTTTTGATCCTCAGTACAGAGACACCTTAAGCTGTTTATTTCTAGGCCTGCTCTTAGGTAATTTACGGGCACTGTAAAACATTGCCAGATGACCCCTCCCATCCTCCACTGGCTCAAAGCTGCCCTAACTGCAGCGTAAATGCAAAATGACCCCCTACCATCATCACCACTGTTTCACACACAACAGAGAAGCAAGAGCCAAACTGAAAAAACAAGGGCTCCATCATTCAATAACTAAAGATGCTGATACCGTCACTAAAGTAGCAATCAAAACAAAACCTGGCACAAATTTCATATAACTTTGCAGGTCATTAACAAGCGCACATACAGAACAGTTACAGTTACATACAGAACAAACAGGTAGAGAACTGTTAGTAAAAATTCTAACACGCACGGAGCGCACTGGCCTCCATGCATGTAAAATCAATGCAAAATTGTTAGGACTGTTCCTCTGAGTTAAATTCTCTGACTAGTGTTGTACGTGTGACGTATACAAACAGTAAACAACTTTCTATCGCCGTTTTTCAGACGACGTTGCCATCAGAAATTCATTTTTTCATTACCCACTTAATGTGCATGTACTGTATAACATTCCACTGCATCTTTTTGTTTGTTTGTTTAGCATTGCCAGCTGTTTAATAAGCCAACAGTCCTGTAATTGCCCAGTCTGCTCCAGAAAACAAACCCCTGTGCTGGGCTGTGGAAACTGAGAAAAGGCACACACGATCCCCCCCAACCCCCACACCCCACACCCATCAAGCCATTCTTTTTACTCCAGAGCAATTTAAAGGAAATTCAGCAGCAGCTGAAGGAATGGCACACATTCTTCACTCATGCTAATGCAAGTCGGTTAACCCAGACAACCAATTACGACACTATCTCCTGCTGCGCTCAATTGCTTGCAATTGTTTTGTAAATCTCCGTCACAATCAGCTCATAACATGACCAAGGCGCAAATTTAAATCGGGACCACAGACTTCAAACTGCAGTTTAGAGGAGCACCATTACCAGTTGAGTCGCTCAGGAACCTGAACAACACCCACGCCACTTTTAATCTACTCAGGGGCAATTATCACCTCTAAAATGTAGTTTTACTATCCTATACAAATTACATAATTCGCTTAAACCACAGTTGACCTCAGTGCGGCAGGCTTAGTACTTATTTCATTTTCCAAAAGCCAAGCTTAAAAAAAATCAGGTTTTGTGACAATATCATTTGAAAACTATATGCTAATAAAGCATTACCCTAATGTTGTTTCTCATTTTTTAACATTACAAAGCCGGACATAGGATTCACATATTCAATTGTATCAGTTTCGCAAACAATTCTGTTCAGCTGGGACCAAACCACAGTGCCTTCACAGCAAGCGTTGATAAAGTTGCTTTTGGCTGAAGGGGCAAAAAATGTTTAGGTGTTAGGAATGTGTGCGCATTAAATCACAAGTAATAGGTTTATTCCATGCTGAAAAAAAGAAGAAAGAAAACAACGTTTCGGCCGTGGAGCCTTCTTCAGGTATAGAAGCTCCAGGAAGAACACCTGAAGAAGGCCCCACGGCCGAAACGTTGTGTTTTCTTTCTTCTCTTTTCAGCATGGAATAAACCTATTACTTGTTCCTTTGCAGCCTACACATGCTGACGCAGCTACCCATATTAAATTACACCTCATTCCAGAGGTCACAGAGTATGTTGTGATTCAGGGGTAGGATTGTACACCCAAATCTAAGCCTGCCTTGAACAGTGTATGCAAATGGTGCTGCAACATCATAAAGATTAACATGATAAAGATTTTTGCCATTAGCCAGACCAGGGAGGCTAAGGAGAAACGTAATACAAGCCAGGAGAGTTAAGTGCTCTTCCCTTAGTATCAAGTAGTTATTTTTGCTCAATGTTATATTGGAAATAAGTCCTAAAAGGTTTGTAAAAAAAACTAAAACATTCATAAGCACAATGATTTAAATACATCTACGCCTATCACCATTTTATTTTTAGAACACTACAGTTGCAAAAGGTGTTTAATACAAGTTTTCTGCTGAAAGCTTACAGAAACTTACTATCTACAAGATATCTGATAAATATCTCATAAACTAAGTCAACTAAACTCCAGCCAACTAATGTTCTCGCCCATCAAGATGACCCTAAACATTTTTTTCCCAGAAGATAATGAATAAGGCTTCATGGCCTATGAATAATTTTACACAGATCTGGCATATTTGTTATGTATTACACATCTAAACATATAAAAGGCTGGTCATGCTACCACACAGTAACCACGCACCTGCCTAGACCATATCTAAACTAATATGTTTTATAGTGGTTTATTTAGCAAAATTCCATGGGGTTAGAAATTACAAATGAGCATGTGGTTTAGACTGTCTTTAACAATTTCCATACACAACATACGGAATCACGGGTGCACAATTCTGAGAAGCTTACCAGAATGAGTGGATTGAAGTTCCTCATACATCTCAGCAGCTATAGGAAACAAAAACAATTCTCTTTGAAATATCAGGGAAAACCTATCACAATTTTTCACTGGGCGTGTATAACATTTTGTGGGTAATGGGTTAAATGATGAAACACAAAAGAACACAAGCGTGCAATACACAAAATATGCCTACAGTCAAGTACAGCAGGTTTTAAAAAAAGTTACATTTTACCAAGCCATAGGTAAAGCTAATGCAAAGGGTTGAACCCTTCAAGTTTATTGGAGATAAGCATAATACTTAATACTTCAAATAGAAACTTTCTGCATCACTACATGTTTTCTTTATAATAAAACTATAGGGAAAAGAAACACATTATCGCGACAGTGACAGCTGTAAGTCTGAGCAAACCTGCGTATTAGTGTGGGTAACAGTTTTTCAAGAAAATCTGTATTGTCCCCAAAATAACTAGCAACTGCCATCTGTATAATTGCAGATCCGAACAATCCACAAAATATGGTTTGTTTTCAAAATTCCTTAAATTTCTACATGAACTTAGTAGTAAAAGAACAGCTTAGCTTGAAACATGCTTGAGAAAAAACAAAGCAGTTATTTCAAGAGAAATGCTTTTAGTCTTGCTTGAATCCACAGTAGTAGGCTCAACTACTCAAATTCTTTGCTTAGAAGTGCTCACTTAAAGCAGTTCCCAGATTTGCAGATCAAACCTATTAATGGTATACAATGCAACAATTAACTTGTCCATCCAAATGCCTGTTGTATAGAACAGCTTACAATTCCCAAATGACAGCAAACTATATCACATTAAAAAAGGCTTTTAAAGTTCAATATACCACTTCTCGATTCTATCGTTAAATGTAAAAGTTATGCCATAAGCATGCGGCTTTTCAACACCCAACAAGTTATACAGCAGAAAAAAAGCCATTATGCTCTACATTAAGCAATTAAACTGGATAACACAGTTCCACAAAACACTACTGTTAAACGACTGATTTTCCTTCTTGCCATTAGGCTGTTACGATACATCAAGGATGACTATAAACAAAATTCCACCACTCATGCTTAATTAATGCAATAATAATGCAAAACTGCAGCAGAGCATGTATTGGGATGTTAAAATACAAGCAGATCTTCTCTGAGGACTACAGCAGGCAGTGCTGAGTAGGTTTCTTATCAGACAGCGTACAGCAGCTGTGCTGCCTTAGAGCTTCCAGACACACCTAATGACAAATTACAAGACTAGCTAATTAAGTCGGACAAAAATAACACTGAATTCACTTCAGAGTCTCAGAAAAAAATAATCTGCCAACTTGCAACCCCTACATATTGTGCTTTCCCGCGCGTTCTTAAAATCAAATCTAAAAATCTTTTTTTAAAAAAGCACCTGGATAATCCATAAGTAATTTCCAACTTGCAACTTCAATGGAACACTTGGTGGGTCTTACACAGCCTGGCGATCCTTGATATCAGAAACAAACTTGCACCATCCCTCACCGCCAGTTTTTGCTGACTTTTTCTAGCACTCACTGCAGAACTGACCGCCTTTGCATAAATGTCGCTGCAAACAGCAACAGTGCTTTCAAAGGCAACATTTCCCTGGATATTCAAATTCAGCTCGCAACCAAAAACATCCACTGCTCTGAAACTTCTGGTGTCAAACGCCGTCATCACTCACATAAATTCATCTTCGTCGTGAAACGCTCACATTTCCGATCCAGCTGATTGGTAGAGACCTTTCCATCATCCATTTACTAACCTCTTCTTTCAGGTCAGGGTTGCAAGAGTCTATCCCAGCAAGCAGCGGGCACAAGGCAGGGTGCACCCTGGACAGGATGCCAGTCCAGCGCAGGCCAGACACACAAACACACACTCGCATCATGGCCAATTTTCCCAGAAGCCAACTAATCTACCAGTGTGTCTTCAGGAGGAAACCAAGCCAAAGCAACTGGAGAAAGTCATGCGAATGCAGGAGAACGTACAAACAATACCCAGTGAGCATCACAGTCCGAAATTAAACCCAGGGCTAGTGACACCCTTCTCTGGCTTCATATCCTTTTCATTTTGTTGCAGGGACCCATTACTTTAAGTGCCTGGAGCCTGTGTACTGATATTGTGCCTTTTTAGGTTGTCAAAAATATCCGCACATATGGTAGTTCTGCAATCCACTTGTGATTTTTTAAAATAACCAACCAATGTAGAACTCTGATTCAGCGAGATCTGAACCACATCTGCTTTCCCATCAAACACCCTTCTCAATAAAGATCCACAGAAGTGCCCCAGTACCTCACAAACATCCCAAGTAGAGATCTGAGCTTCATAAAGCATACCGTCTAAAAAAGTAAATCGTCGTTCGGTTGGAAGCTCCATTTTTATAGGCTAGCAGTCCTCTGTATAAAATATGCCTTGCTTCGTCTATGGGTGTCAGGGGTAGCCACATCTGCTCCATAAAAGCCACAATCTCGCAGGTCTTAGAGATCACCCTTTAAAATCAAATTCAGAATGTCTTAAAACTTTACTTTTGAACCATTTAGCAATTATCTGTTGAATGAAGTCGGGAGTGGAAAACCATGGTCCTGGGAGTTTCATGGTGAAGGTATTTTCATTTCAAATGAGCTCAAGTGGGACCAGTAACACCAGTGGCATAACTTGGACCAACAGGGAGTGATCACCCTACAGCCTGTGGGTCCTAATGCCACAGCACAGTGATTGGGACATCATACTGTAAAAAAACAATTACTAATTTTGTATGAGACGTAGAACTGAGAGTCTGACTCTCCGTGGTGATTAAAAATCCCAGGGAGTTTCATGAAAAGAGTAGGGGTGTTACCCTGGTGTCCAAGCCAAATTTCCCCCTGGCCTTTACCAATCATTAACTCCTAATAATTCCCACTTATTAACTGGCTTCATAACTTTGTTCTTCCCACTAATAGCTTATGTTGGTGAACTGTCGTCACATCAGCTAGGTGGGGGCTGCACACTGGTGGAGGCAGGGGGGGAGTCCCCATTACTGTAAAGCACTCTGAGTGGAGCGTCTAGAAAAGAGCTATATAAGTATAATTGACCAAATCACATCCAAATATGATCAGGAAGATATTACTGCAAAAATTTACAAACTGATGATTTGAGGGTCAGGAATCAGACATACAGGACGTTAATCCTGCTGGAACAGAGCTGCCAGGCCAATTTTGTACTGATCCCATTTTTTCATCCAGTCTATCATAAACAAATAGTAACAGCCGAGCCAGGTTTCTCATGTCTGTAGATCAAGTGAAAAGGCAGACGCTCAATTTTCCAAGCAAGTGTGCCTCTGTATCTTCCACTATCTCACAAAACTTTTTTAGAAACAGTGCTGTCCGATCGAGGATCTGAACTTTTTCCACGAGCCCACTGCCAGAAAGTCTCAAAAATATCCACTGTAGCAGGAATAATCAAAAATTCTCCAAGTGTGTGTTTCCCTACCATTTGCAATCCAGAATATAAAGCTTATAAACATTTTCACTTACTTAAATGCTACAACTGAACACCCTGTCGAAAAGATTTGAGCCACTGTTGAAAATATCAAATTAGTATTACAACCAAGACAAAATGCTTTGTTTCCAAGGGCCTTCTTTTAAAAAAAAAATACAGCTCTAAACACTCCTTATACATCTCATCTGTACAACAAACTTATTTCTGAGTTTATAATACATCATGAGTTTACAATATATAAGTTGTAGAAGTCCAAATAGGAATCACTATGCTCACAGACCTTCTGAGGTTTTGAACGTAATGTGTTACTGCTGCTCTAGGCTGTAACGGGGACCAAAGCTGTACTTGTAGCTTCAAAATAGAAGTGCAATGGATTGCTCTCAGCCAACTGGACCTGGCTTTTCCTGAGTCTTTTCGACAAGGTTTTCAGATCATACAAACTGGCCAGCACATTCCAGGAACTTATGCAGATACTTGACTAAGATACTCTTCTGTCAGTCAGAAACTGAGTGAAGCTGAGGAGAGCACATAACCCGCTCAGATCTGAATCTAGAAATCAGAGGAAACCAAGCAGAAGCTTTAAGAACACTTTACTGAAGCATACTGAAATCCCACCATCAGTTTAGGGTTTTTCTTATCTACCCCAGAAAGTTTTTTTAACATCATTCTGTACCAGGGGCGAGGCAAATTCACCTTCTCATTTTGACACTCAAAATCACTCATAGCACTCACTACATACGAGCTATGCCTAGTTTTCAAGAATATCAAAGCCGAATGGGAGATGTGATATCCACACCAAAATGTCATTAGAGCAAACATGCAGTCATCTTCTAATGAAATTTAGCCCATCCTACTTTGTCATTCACACATCCTAAAACAGAACAATTTCAATTACCACACGGATATTTGTGGTCATCACACTGAAAGACGTATGGCCTACTTCAAAAATAGCTTCATCTTTCTGCACCTACACTAGCCAAGTTATCCCTCACTACGGTTGAGATGGCAGGGACACCCCCTTCCTCCCAGATAAAGCCCCCTTCAGTCAAAGGGAAAGGGAAAATGAGGATGATTAAGGTAAACTGAAGATGCATTACTGGAATCTGCCTTCTTGATCATATATAAAGTCCCTTTGTAATACAGTACAGTTGTAAACACAACGTAAAATGTCTTGTGTTGCACTGTGTACTTACTTAAAAGGGCAAGAAGAGCCAACGGGAAAAAAAACGATGCATTTCAGATACAGAAACACACGAGTTTAGATTGTAGTTCTTGTCTAGTTCCAGTTTCAAGAACAGGTCGCACATATGCTCTTGTGACTTTGGAAAACAAAAAGTTCGTCTAACATGAAAATTATAAAGCTTAGTTGTGTCTATTAGAACCCCCTGCAGAATCCCTCCTGTTCGCAAAATGTACTACCCGCACATTAGCAAAACATGCCAGGCAAACCGCAACCTGAACCGCTGTGGTTCACAGTGGAAATTAAACAGATAAACTACCATTAGCTGTGCACTTTTCACTTCAAAACCCTTCATAACAACGGTACCGTAATTAACTACCCAGTTGTGTGGGAATGAAGTAAAACTCTTGCTGCCGTTAACAAAACCCCACTCAACCACTGATATAAGACGTCAAGATCTACCTTACATAGTCAAAAGCCACAACAGTGTCGTACAAATTCTGCAATTAATACGCGCTAGCTTACGAACAAATTGGTCTCAGAGCAGAAAAAGTCCATGATGCTGAAAAGTACAGTATCGCAACCATTATGCTGTCCAGTGTGCAGAGACGTGCCTAGCAGCATTATAGACCATATTTAGTCATTATTTTCACGTTGATAAACTCGTGAGCTTATTCAGCGTGCGTTTCCGCAGGAGGAAGCGGAGTGCACCGGTTCCATGACTCCGGGCTGCCAGCGCCGGATGCCCCCGGGAGTTCAGCCCCGGTCCCCCGCCTGCGCGCTCACTCCAGATCGGGGCTTGGCGCTCAGGCCTACCGCCACCCCGCCAGCGCGACCAGAAACCGCCGTGAGGCGCAGCTGGTGCGCCAACTCGCACGACCGCGGCGCCACTCCGGCTCACCTCGCAAGGGGCTCGTCCGAAATCTTACCACTACAAAACCCCCCACCTACTCGCCTCACGTTATCGGCGTCCTGGGCCTCTATTCCTCCTTCTGCTCCCAACTCTTTCCTCCAGACTCGCTCTTCGCGTCAAGACTCGTTATCTCATTCCCCCGCACGCCTGGCGATTTCCAAACACGAAGCGATTTTCAACTGGAAGCCCAACTTTCCTAACGGAACCACTAAAAGGCAAACTTAAACAAATAAACGCTCCCCCCCCCGCTACCTCCTCCGCTTTTTAAATTCCCCCATCAACACACATTCTGTAGTATTTTTTTTTTAAAAAAAAGAAACTAGATGAAGTTACCGCCAGCTGCTCCTCCCGTGTACATCTTTCCGTCTCGTCCGGCTGCCGTTCACTTTCCACGTTTCAGATTTCCACCCAAAAAAAAAATATTCGCCGTGATTACGTTGAACAAGAGGGGCAGCCTCACTCGAGAGGATTAAAGTTGGGGGTGAAGGAAATGAAACACAAACACGGATTCTCGCTAGTTTGGCTCCTCCGCTCCTCCCCCAGCAGCTCGCCGCAGGAGAGGAGCAGGGGCCGTGACGTCACTCAGGGGGGCCGGCGCCGCGAAAGCCATGTGCTCGCCGGGGGCCCTCTGGGCGGAGAGCAGACGCCGCCGCTGCTGGCTGTTCATAGGCTTGAAGCGACGGGCTTTTTCAGTTACCTCACCAGGAAACAAACAAAAAAAAAACTGGCAAAAACGTACCTGCCTGTACAGTTTTTTTTTTGATGTGGTTCATTTACAGGCTTTGAAGGAACACAGACTTCGCTCAGTCACAAAATACAGCCCGCTTTGACGATGATCTGTAAACCGGATACAAACCAGTTTTTTTTTTTATTATTTTACTATATTTACTTAGCAGGCGCCCTAATCTAGTATGGGACAATATAAAAATATTTACATTAAGTGTCGGTACCAGGAACAGTCGCGTATAAAATAAAGTAAATTTATCTTTAATCTGTGATGACTTCTTTTAAAATGTTACTTTTTTTCCCTCGTAAAGTATAAACAGAGGATGGGGCTACTCTAAAATCTGAAACATAATTGCGGCGTAGTTAGCCGTTATAAAAACGGCCATTCAGAAAACACGCATCAAGACTGTCCTGTTTGCATACCAGACGCGTTGTCCCGCCTCGCTCCCCTCCCTGTGTTAACTGCAAGCGGGAGTCCTCTGTACTACGAGAGGGAACTTTTTCAAGCGACGCTCACGTACTCTTAACCTCTGCAAGCGTGTCTTTCTGCCTGTGATCCTGTTCATCTCCCCCAGAGCCCAAGTTTAGGAAGAAAAAAAAACGCGTTGTTTTGACTTTAAACAGCGTTGATCATTTCCCGCGTGTAATTATTAATCTGTAACTAGAGCTCAGAATGCAATCGCCAAATATTATTTTATGGATTCTAGACGGTGCCGTAGGTTTGCCTGGAAATATCAGCAGTGTGAATTCAACTGAGATGATAATTGTTCTTTTTTCGGGCTCTGTGCTTCCGATTAGACCCATAAAACCCGTTTGTGGCTGTAACTGACCACATAATGACGCCCATTTATTTCTGTGAAAGAAGCCAGAGTTTCGGCTTCAGCAGCATGGACGGGTAGTTTGCTCTATACTCTCACAAATGTAGATTGTTTAAATAAATGTTGTTTAAATAAATGCCTCCTGTTTTCCACTTGTGAAGTTGGCTTGACTTTGAGGTTTTGAATACTTGGATTGCTTCCTCTTGTCTTTAGTGCTCTTTGCTCAGAACTAAAGAGGTTCATGTCCTAAAACCTGTTGGTGCCAAACATTCCATTAAGTCCCAGAATGTATCTAGTTGCTCCTTTCCAGACTGATTGGAGAGAGGTAACATTTTTCAATAGCCTGCCAAACCCTATATTGGTTTTGGATTCTTTATTTCTTTTTGAAAATAAGATATTTGAATGGAAATGACAATTACTTAATTTCTCCATTTTTTAGGAAATTCCTCAATTTCCCTTTGGGATAAATAAAGTCTTATCTTATCTTCCTGACCAGCCCAATGATTACAAATGCAGTGAATGTCTTTTCTTTGGGATCAAATCAAAACTGTTTCTGCAGTAACCAAACACTTCATGTGATATAACACTGTAATGGTTTTTGCAGAAGCTTTTCTATTTTAATATGTAAAATTTAATTACACTGCAAGAACAATAATAAAACTAAAAAAATGGTCAGTTCCTTTGCTTTTATTTTAAATCCTTTTGCAAACACAAGCATTGAAAATGATAGTACTTTGAAACTGCTTATAAAATTATGAAATTTACCTTCTAAACTTGTCAAAACAGAAGACTACAGCATTTTCATGAAATTAATGAATCATAAATTACAAATCCTTTCAATAAAACGCTAGCTTGATCACAATTTGTTTAATACTATCTAACTGAAAAATGTTAAGAATATTGTTATATTAATATTTTATGAACTTGGAAACATATCTTCTTAATAATATTTATCAGAAGCCAGTTTCTTGATTGCAGTAGTTGTCCTAACAATACTATATTCTCCATTACACATATTTTGTGTTTTCACGACAGAAATAATATTCTTTAAAAAATGCAATGGCCTCTTTGCTGACTAGTTCAAGTATGTAGTTGTGTTACCATGGCAGGCTGCAAAGGAACAAGTAAAGGTTTATTTCATGCTGAAAAAAGAAGTTTCAACTGTGGTGCCTTCTTCATACCCGAAGAAGGCTCCCCAGCTGAAACATTGTGTTTCTCTTCTTGTCATTTCAACATGGAACAAACCATTACTGTTTTGCTGACTTTAAATTTCGGTAGCAAAAGTCTGTCCCATGTTTGTAAAACTAAAGATTTGTGTGCTTGCTAATTTCTACTCTAGGTTTATACCATCTGGTCTAACCAGAATTCCCCCTTAATTCAATTAAGCACTTTCTCACTACCTCTGCTGTGTCTGGGGATCTTTGCGTACCACCAAGATGAGAGCTGCATTTATTGGTGGGTGAAGTGGATCGTCTCCTATATTTAAAAAACATTAAGATCCTTTGTATTGAAAAGCACTATAATTAAGGAATTAAGCAAGGAATTATTATTACACTGTTCTATTTTTGCTTTGCATTCGTTTGTGCCTGATTTGTGTGATAATGTCAGAGGATGTGCTCAGCAGTCTTATAATAAGGACCAAATGTTAGGACTGATGCATTGCTTTTTTCAAATATAGTAACAGGGTTACGTAGAGTAACTCATGGCCCTACAATATTCAATAATTTCCAGAAGATGCAGCTCCTTATTTATTTATCTTGATAATTGTTTGCAACAAGACATTAGGTTGAATACTAAATTGTCAAGATGTAACAGATATTCTACACATGCATCTGACTCAAGAGCCAGTCATATCATTGTTTCAGCCCCACATGGGAACAGTAAATTCTAGGGGAAAAAAAGCAGTCTGAAGCCAGCCTTGCACAAATATGATACATGACTCATATCTGTTTTTACTCTAGGTCATATTCTACTTGGCTTTTCTCAGTTAGTGTGAGCCAGCCCATCTTGGGAGGTTAAACTCATTTTCTACACATCAAACAGGCTGCAAACACTATACCTTTCCATAAATTTAGGATGATGCAGATATTTCCATTGCTATTGTATAAACGTGTTGTTTGTTTGATCACATTAAAATAACAACAATTCTAAATAAAAGGAAATATATGTTGTTTCTACATTTTTTTTTGCCTCTGGAAAAGTTACCAGAATCCTCCACTCTCAACAAAAATAACTTTACAAGGTATAATCATATCTTAATTACATTTGCAACTTGAGAGTATGTTTTTTAACATAGATAAGAATATGAAAAACAATTATTGATTGCAAAATAAATATCTAATACTTAATGGTTCACTGTTAAATCAAACCATTGCAATAGGTAAATGGTTTCTTTCTAAAATGTTAATGCAATATGTCATACCATATTGTTAATATGCTATTGCACCTATTTCATAACTCTTACAATTGAACTATGGATAACAGCTGAACTGTTCTTTCTGATTATTCTTACTAAACCATAGAAAAGTACTCCATATGTTTTCCAAATCTCTGTTTACTAATTATTAAATATATAATATACAGTATGTACAGCTCACTGCTCAAGTACCTTAGAGCTTCTATATCTGTCAACACAAAATCTTCACTAAATCTTGGAATGTGACATTTAGTTTTACTGTTGGTTTCACTAGGTTAAAAGAGTAGTTTGAAAGGTCACCAAATTAGTGTAAAGGTTTCTGTCTGCGTGTGATCAAAGTGTTTTAACTCGGCTTTATAGTAAAGCCATGTGTTTCTGTAAGTTCCCTCAGACCGATCTTGATTTAAACCACACAGCGACATTACAAATCAATCACGAAGGGTACTGAGCTCTCATTATGAAGCAGGGATAAAGTGGAGGGGAGGCATACAGTGGATCAGGATACATTTGCTTGTCCCTTTGAGTAATAATAAAATTTAATAATAATTGCTTACACTTATATAACGCTTTTCTGGACACTCCACTCAAAGCGCTTTACAGGTAATGTGCAGCCCCACCTGGATGATGCGACGGCAGCCATAGTGCGCCAGAACGCTCACCACACATCAGCTATCAGTGGGGAGGAGAGCAGAGTGATGAAGCCAATTCATAGATGGGGATTATTAGGAGGCCATGATTGGTAAGGGCCAATGGGAAATTTGGCCAGGATGCTCTTTTCGAGAAACGCCCGGGGATTTTTAATGACCACAGAGAGTCAGGACCTCGGTTTTACATCTCATCTGAAGGACGGCAGCTGTTTACAGTAAAGTGTCCCCGTCACTATACTGGGGCATTAGGACCCACATAGACCGCAGGGTGAGCCCCCCTGCTGGCCCCACTAACACCTCTTCCAGCAGCAACTTAAGTTTTTCCCAGGAGGTCTCCCATCCAGGTACTGACCAGGCTCACACCTGCTGAGCTTCAGTGGGCTGCTAGTTGTGAGTTGCAGGGTGATACAGGTGCTGGCCATATCAGGATGTGCCAGGAAGCTGATTATGAAGAAGGGAAAATGGGCATCATAGCAACCAGACATTAAGTAGATCAAACTGCCCTTCCACACTGAGTACATGGGCACACAGAAAATTGATCAGCAAGGGCATTTTGAAGCCAAGCCAGAAGTACCTGAAAGATTTGCAAAGTTCTATGCCTGTGGTGGATGGACTGGCATCCTGTCCAGATTGTACCCTAATTTGTGCCCTTTGCTTTCTAGTTTTGTCCCCATCACCCTGGAATGTAAAGCTGCTGTTAGAAAATGAACGGATGGATGTCAGAAATATAGATTTGCATTTGTGGGAAAGTGGAAAGAAAGCCTTTACTGCAAAAGACTCATAAGATATACACTGCAGACATTGGGCAGGTTTTGTGGTCAAATTCGATAAAAACTGAAACTTTTTGGTCTAACTCCTGATTGTAAAGCACGGTGGTGTCAGTATATGTGTCTGAAAGAGCTGTTTCTGGGTAGCTTGTCGAGCCTGAAGGGAAAATGGATGGAGCAAAGCACAGGGTGATCTCTTACTTAGAGGAAAACCTGCTTTGGTCTGCTAAAGATCTAAAATTGGGACACAATTTCACCCTTCGGTAGGGCAACGAGTAAAGGTACAAGGCCAAATCTATACTTAAATGGCTTTAAGAACAAAAGTGTCAGTGTCCCTGAGTGACTGTCAAAGTCCTGACTTCGTCCAAAATAACATTTACAGCGAAGAAGGGGGTGAATACTTTTGCAGGGCACTGTTTGTGTGTAAAGAAACAGAAACAGCACATGGTCATCAATAATAGAAAAACAGTGACAAGTTTTGGTGTAACTTTTAAAACCAACTGGTTTCATTTCGTCCGAATATTTTTTGGGTGTATTACCAACAATAACCCTGGGACCTCCGCAACTATAAAGAATAGAGGGAAGACGATTAGTTTCAGTGCTTTCGTTCCCACTCGTTTATTTAAATGATAAAGGTGACTTAGTATTAGAAAAAAAAACTTTTCTAACACACAATATTTGTAAATGATACCTAAAATTAACATGCGCAAAAAAAAAACTCGGAACATCAGATACCGCGTATAACAATAGTGTAATGAACAACCGAATTATCACAAGAATGCAATGTTATTCACAGAAAATAGATTTTTACCGACCAGTAAATAGAGACTTTTATAAAGAGACGGTTAGCTTCAGTGTTTTCTTTGTCCCACGATTACTTAAACTAAGAGAGTGCCTTGGTTACCGCTCTTCTGCTCTCCTAACTGAAAGCTTCCAGTCTCCTGTAGTGAATGGACACATTCACCAATACCATACCGCGAAGCAAATCTTATTCATCTGTTCCTTACAAGTACAGCTTTTTGATACTAAATGGATGGGAGCTAAAAGGGCTGGCTGGCTGACCAGCCTGTGTAAAGAGGACTGGGAAATTTGGTAATGGCGACGCTCAGCTACTAAATACAAAATCCAAGTTGCATCAAGCAGCTCGCCGACGATCAAAGCAGAAACCGTGCGAAGTTAGCTTAATCACCAGCAGATGGCGCAACCGACTCACAGTACTGTACTCAAAAGCGTCGAGCAACAAAAGGTGGCGAAACTCCTGCTTTTCTCACACTGACATCTAAATACAGCAACTGCGTTTTGTTTTTGTAGTCCACTACGCCACCTATCAATTTTAAAGGCTCTAGTGTCCCTTTCCCCCGTAGCAGGTCTTTTTTTTATCTTCCTGCGCCACCAGGGCACTCACAGACCAGAAAAAAGACTTATTTTACATAATACCCCAGACTACCAATCTATTTATCACACAAAGGTATCCCCATAACACAACTATTTCTACAGCTGCCCACCTGACGCACAGAACAATCCAATCAATCAATCAAGGTTTATTTATCAATGCACGAACAGTACAGCGTACAGCAGTGTTGTTGGCAATGAAATGCTTTGTCAGCGAGCTCGTAAGAGCGATAGAAGAGTAGAAGGACTGGACTTTATAGGGATTAGATTAACATTTGGATACAATAAGTTACACAACTGGAATTTACAATACAATTTACACATTGTACATAACAGATGAGACAAACTATCCGCAAGGGACATACACTAACAAACACGCAGAAGAAACAAGGGGACCCTAGTTTCCAAAATCCAGCGTCCCAGAAGAGCAGTCCCGCAGCGCCATTCTCTAAAAATAACTTCAGTTGGTGACCCTGCACGCCTTCTTCCGCCACAGAGCAGAAACTCCGTGTGCTCTTAAGCATCCTCTCCAGTCCTGGCTGTCCCAAACGATACGATCCCTGAGGATTTATCTCCCGAGTCCAGTTTTGGATAGAGGAGAGAGGAAGACAAAGCTGGGGCGCTCCTCTGTTTCTCTCGGGCGTCCAAGTCCTCCAGTCCACCCAGTTTCTTCTGTCCCTGTGTCCTAGCAAGACCTTATCACGGGGGTTGTTGAAGTTCCCCTAACCAGGGCTCAGGACTCCCTCCTCTTGGGGATGGACCTGTCCCTTTGATGTGTAAGGGTGGGCAGAGCCAGCTCCTTAGGGCTCATCGACCAACTAACTGCATGCTGATGGCCAAGTGTAGGTAGATAGATAAGACTTTATTGATCCTGAAGGGAAATTGAGGTGTTACGATTGCACTGTCTTTGAACCCTGTGCTGGAGCCTCCCTCTCAATCCGAGGTGCTAGACCTGTCTCAAAATCCCCCCCGTCACCTCTGAAATGTGTGGTATTAACAAGTATCGACACAAGGACCTTTGATTAATGAGAGAACAAGGAAAGACGAACGCAGCCAATATACAGAGACACTGGCCATTGTATGCAAACTTAAAGTCAACACAGCCCCTGACACCTCTCACCTCACACCTATTTGTTTCCACTTTGTGACGTATGTCATGTGCTTTTCAGGATTATTGGATTTGGTTGTTTTTTTTCTTCTTTGAGCATAAACAGGAAGAACATAATTCACTTTTAAAATATTGCCAAAGGCTCCCATTATAGACTAAACAGCACACTTAGCTGGAGTAAAGCAACACAAGAGTCTACGCCCTATGTTATCACTAAGTGTAGCTGAAAAGCTGGTCAACACATTTGTGTTTTCCCGAATGGATTACTGTAATGCTGTACTAGCTGGGGTATCTAAATCTACTTTGAACAAACTGCAGTATGTCCACAATTCAGCAGCCAGAATCCTGACCAGGTCTAGTGCAAGTGGTCACATTACTCCTATCCTGGAACCCATGCACTGGCTTCCTGTCGAATTCCGTGTGGACTTTAAAATCCTCATGCTCACCTACAAGGCTCTGCATGGCTTGGCACCTCAGTACCTGTCTGAACTATTATTGCCCTACTCCCCACCTCACAACCTTCGCTCTTCTAATTCTGCTCTCCTAACTGTCCCCCAAGCTCGTCTACATTGTGTGGGTGACATGGCCTTCTCCTGTTATGTCCCCAAGCTCTGGAACTCTCTCCCCAAGGATATCAGAGAGTCACCTTCTCTAAACTCCTTCAAATCCAGGCTCAAAACCTTCTTCTTTAGAAGAGCCTTTACTTAACTGGTTCCATTCTTCACCCCTCTGCTCCTACTATACTTAGTACCACCATCCACGGTCACCTCTGTGTATTGTATTTGTGTTTTATCTTGTGTATTCTTTTGTTTAATTGTTGTTGTCATTCTGTGAAGCACTTTGAGAAGCCACCTTTAAAAGTGCTATATACACCTGAAGAAGGCCTCACCTCTCTTTCTTCTCTTTCAGCATGGAATAAACCTATTACTTGTTCCTATATAAAATAAAGATTATTATTATTAAGAGTCACAATACAGCCCGGTAAGAGGCCAGTCATTTGAAGCAAGAGATAACAAGTTAATGTGCTGCAAAATAAACTTTTGCACCAACAGATAAAATAAAAAGTAAACACAGATGCAAGGACATAATAATGGAGATAATAATTATCTCTATAAACTTTCACTTCATTTCAATTCTTGGAAAAATAAGACAATGTTTCTTATTATATAGTAATAATTTATGACAGTAGCGGATTGTTATTTGTAATAAATGCTATACATTTTTCTTTGAATTTTAATCTTCTGCAACCTCTGTTGGAACATTAACGAACACATTCGCTAATAATCACAACCTTGTTTGGCAGCACGTTCAATGTTGTCTGTTGCCAGTCACAATCTATTAAAAATTATGACTCATGTTGAGCGCACAGGCTGCGCAGTGGAGATAATGGGAAAAAAACACTGGTAGTTAGTTGTAATTATATATCAAGTAAAAGTTTTTAAACTTTTAATGTCGTGTTTTTTAATGTCTGTGTTTTGTGTTTGAACCTCTGAAGATACCAGTTTCTAAGCAACACTACACACACCTGTGCTTAAGCAAAGAAAATGCTCCAAAGAAAGATAGAATATCAGAGAGCATATTTTATAACAATATATTTATCTGAAGTCTTCTGGTTAACCGCTAAATAGGCTTACAAAGCATAACAGGGTATTCTGTATTGCCTACAGAATAATGATTAAAGATGTCCACCTTGCACACACAAAGAATTTTTACTTTGTGGTACATGTTTAATCCTAGGAAAAAAAACTTTCATGTGATTCATTCTTCATTCCCAATACTATATATTTAAATAATTCCCTTTTAATGACCGATAGACTCAGAAAAGCTCTTGCCACCTTTACAGCTATGGCCAAAGAAAAGGATTTTGTGACACAATGCGATACATCCTGGGACGAAAAATGAAATTCAGTATTTCCACGCAAAATAAATCATTCCGTGCTGAGTATTCTTTAATTTAAAGGTGAGAACATTCTGAAGACGAATAAAAGAAAAGTAAAGATTAATTAAAGTGTTCATTCTCTCTCAGTGCTGGATTGGATTGGTTTAATGAGTTCTAAATGAGCCACCCCTCAGCTGTTTTTCACAGCTTGAACCAATCACTCAATTAACATCTGCATGTTTGCTCCTTAGTTCTGGAGCATTTAATTAGAGTTACCTGAAAAGGAACTCTTTTTAAAATGAGTAATTTTAAAAATGCTTTTTTTTGTCTTAGAGGCTTAATAGTCTATGCAATTCTCTGGAACAAGTATTGTCACATTTTTTTTGATGAGTTTAACATTTCTGCGTTACTGACTACTTGCAGATTTATGTTACTTATGATACATATTATGAAATACAGCAATATGCTAGATCTGTACTACAAAATCAGGAAACAAATTTTTTCAATGGATCAAAGATACAGTGCAGTTCCTTAGATTGGAGAAAATTAAAATAAGCAGTGGATCCATCAGTTTTGTAACACTTGGCAAAGATTTCTGAACTATTCTGAGACTCCTTTCTATGCCCAAAACCTTAATCTGTCTCTACTTGACTACTCAGAGAAAACACTGCATTTTAATAAACAATAGAAAGAAATTGTCAAAATGAATTGATCTCAATTTTTAAGGTATGCTTTCAGAAAAAGTACATTGTGAAATATCTGGATTATACTGTGTAGACTCCTGATGTATTAAACAATAACGGGTGTCATTGTTTTTACAGAAAAGGAAGAACACACTGTAGGTGGATAAGGTAAATTAGATTTCCACAAACCCTCCCAATCTACACTGATCATTACTGTAGGATTTAAAACTACAATCGAAAATTGATATGTTTTTTTTAAAGGAAGAAAAAAATGGTCTAAAACAAGCAACAACAAAAAGATTCAGAATTAATCCAACATTCCCATAGACGTATGAAGGACTGATTAATGGGATTATCTTGGACTGTACCTTTTACTTTACTATTTTTTAAATTTGCTGTCTTTTTTTTTTTGTTGTTGAGAAAAAAACCTTTGGTATTTTATCTTGCAGGACTGCTTTAGAATATTGACGTAGGTTGCTGCCTCCACCCTAATCTCTCTGATCGGAATGAAACGCGCTCATAAATTTCCGGTGTCCTCAATACGATGGATGAACTATTTCTGTTTCACAAAGCCAGTAGAAACCTTTCTTAAAAGGTGTGTGGGCAATTTTTTTCACAGTGACACGGACACTGCACACAATGCAAGTCTGTTTCCAGCCCCCACTTACCACATAATGTACAACAGAAAAACACATAATGCGACCAGGAAAATGAACCTGGGTTAACTGGTACTGGTACACTGTTTCAACCACGATATTTCTACCACACGACTTTTCTGCCACAAAGGTTTCCAAACCAATTTTGAAATGCAATTATTGTTACAACTGTATTGAGGATATATAAACTCAGATTCGGATTTTTTAACGTATGAAATCCAATCCGCTGACGCAAATATCTCCATTATTCTATAATAATTACAACACTAACAGAGTAATAAAAAACAAAAAGACAATGGAAGCCGTCTTGTTTTGCTTTAATTATATGTACGGGGATTTGGTAGGTTTTCGACTTTAAAGAGCTGTGGTATCAAATGTCACGTTTTGATCTGATTCACCAAACACTATCTAGGCAACAACTCAAAACACATATCTGTATCAGTATTTAAGGAAAAAAATCGACAGATACTCCGAAGACGCAAGCGATCTATAAGTGTATTACTGGACAGTTACAGCTATTCTGAAATCCTCAAGAATTCCCCCAAAATGAAGACTGGTCTAGCATTTCTCTTGCTGGTCTCTATGAGCAGCCTTTCAGGTACAGTACTTTTACTTAATTGCTTATTTTAGCATTCTCGTGGAAACAAAAATGAGGGGGTTTATGTAGGATGGAATACTATTTTTAAAACATATTAGGAAAAGTGCAAGTCACTGATAGAGAAGGGAGAACAGACTATAGCAAAAAATGTGAATTCCACAGAAAAAAAGATATAGCGAATTTCCCCCTGTATAGCAAAATACAATTTTAGTATGAGTGGATTGTACGACTGATACGATATTACTATAATAGTACTATTATAAAATTATATAAAATTGTACTTTTCTTTGAAACGATGTACATACGAAACCTAGGCACATGTCCGCTGACGGACATAGTAGTAATCTCTATCGTTATTCATAGAACTTAACATTTTGAAAACAAGAACATTTTACAATTTTAGATAGGCGCTGGAGAGGTATTTGGATTGTTCATTTTTAATCTGCGGTACCTTGCTGTAATATTAGGGACGCAATTCAATAATTAAAAAAACACCTTAGTGCAACTTTCAAACTATCCCAAAACTCTTCACATATATAATATAGGTCACCTTCATCTAGCTCCGATAGTACTCAGCAACTTCCAGGGTACCAACACTACACGGCAGATCAAGAGGAAAAGTGAGAAATTACGAACTTGAATTGAGGGCGAACTATTACTCTCTTGTAACGTGAAATTGGATCTTTGATAACCAAGTATTCGGGCTCTCGGCACCCCCGACAGCACAGTGTCCCCCGGTCACCATCCAGGGACACTGGTTGGAAAACAGTGCCGCCTGCTAGTCCACCAGCGCCTCCGGGCGCACCACACGGAATTCTCTGGCCGTCTTCATCCCGCTGCTGAACGGGCCCAGCGTGGCCTGGCTTCTGAGACCTGACGAGGTCTGCACCAATGTGGCCAAGCTGCTTCCACAGGCAATAAACACAGGTCGAAAAACAAAACAAAAAACTGACAGGCTGACACTAAATGCACTGGGTACCTATGCGGAACGTAAAAAGCTGGGGGAGGTGAAGCAGCCCAAGTGAATGTTGAGATGTTAGGGTGCCAGACTACATATAAGAAGTATATGAAGTCTAAATGCCGTGGCGAAGCACCGGGCTGTGGAACCGCTCTGCATCCTGCGCCACCACCAGTCTCCCACCTCAGACAGCTCAGTACTTTAAACGTTTTCAAAAGACGTAATTGGGATGTTAGTACGTTGAAAGTAGATTATTATAAATGAGCACTATGCTGATGACACTTAAAACGAATGCAAACTAAGAGCTGATTATAGTTAATTAGCATTAAGCGATACAAAAAGGAGATGGTAGGTCAAGAACAGGCTTATTATCATGGTGAACAAATAGTTACCCCAGTTTCGTGCTCGGTGGCACAAAATCCCATATTTTAATGCATAGTTTTCAGTTGTTGTTCCAGATTATGTCTGGGCGTCGTAGCCATTTCTTTCAGCGTGACACAATCTATTACAATACGGGGAAATTAGCGGTGGGTGTATTTTTCCAATCAAGTTCAAGGCGGATAAGAACGTGGTGTTTTAAATTTTAACTGAACCAATAAGAACCTGGCAATGATAGTAAAAGAAACGAACCCAGTACTCTTTGATTGCTACATATAGAGAGCAGCACTGTTATTTCAAATTACCTTAACCTGTTGCATGTTAACTATGTATTGAGCATCGTATTAACCTTACAGGTTGTTGTTCAGGATACCTTTCAAACATTTACTCCTTAATGTAATCGCGTATGAAGTGTTCTGTTGTAAACCAAGTCAGTAAAGGAATGAAAGTATTTGCTGTCAGCTAATTTTTTTTTAGCATTTTAGCTCGTTTAGGTGTGCTTTTAAAATCTCCAGGTGGTTCTCATGAGTCCTATTAAAACAGCTCTATACAAATGCAATTAGTGATTATTTATATTAGTACCCCGGTAAAAACTGAAGCAGGCCTAAGTTCTGTATTCTGGCCCTTTTTATAATAACGGGGGGAGGTGTCGCCCAAAATATTTTTTCTTTGAGTGGTTGTAATTCACGTTTGGGGAAGACAGGTGTGCTGATGTACCCAATGAGTGACTGTCGGTATTTTAATTCTAGTGGAGGCGCTGCAGTGCTACGTGTGTACCGCCACCCTGAGCAACACGCAATGTAACCAGAACCCACAGAACTGTACCACGGGAGACACCTGCATGACTACCGTCACTAACGTCCGTAAGTAACAAGAACATGTCGCAGCAACGCCGATCAACATAGCTGTAATCATCAATTTCCCTTCGGGATCAATAAAGTCTTATCTCCAGTCCCAATGTTCATGGAGCGTAGTATATAAGGTTTCTACGTAGAAGTACAAGAATTATTTCGACGAAAGAAACTTGAAAATAGCTCAAAAATCAATTTGTCCCCTTGTTTCGTTTGGTTTGTTACTGTAGTGTAGACAGATTAAACCACTGCCGGTACGGAGAAGCGCTGATTTTGCATGACACATGCGCTACCGGAGAGAAGTGATCCTCGTCTGTTTTCCTTCTTCAATCTTTAATTTTCCATCCAATAATACAAGGGAGAAAGGGCATCCGAAAAAGATAGGTGAACACACACACACACGGAAAAGTGTTATATATATAGTTATATTTTTACAAAAAACAATGGCATTTTTGCCTTGTTAGTTTTCACGTTTTGGACGCAGCTGAGAATTGCACTTCCATCTTAAAAGCATTAAAGGGGGGAGTAGTATTAGCCGATGTTGTTTTCCGAATGCGATATCTTATATGATTCCTAAAAGATCGACTACGAATAAATATTCATTTCCTATATTGCATCTTGCGAAGTGCTTCTCCTGCTCCCTCTCTCCGCAGTGGGGCTGCACTACATCACGAAGGAGTGCTCCACCGCAGCTACGTGCGCCAGCGCCGCGGCCACCAACGTCAACCTTGTGATTGGCGGCAAGCAAGTCACCTGCTGCTCCACTAATCTCTGTGACGTCAGCGGCTTCGAGGTGACGAGGCTCAACCTCCTGCTTCTGGGGCTGCCCTCCGCTTTGCTTGTGCTGGTCATCATGGGAGCAGCGTGAAACTAAAGCACCAGCGGGGATGGCTGGTAGACAGCGGCGGTGTCTTGCTCGCCCACGAATCGCTGCCGTCTTGTTAGAAGCGGCAGCTGCTGTTCCGTTTTCCAATTATGAAAGCCCTTTGAATGCCTAATCTCATTTTGACTTGAAAATCTGGTCACTTTATTTACCGGCCGATCAAAATACCACTGGACGTGTTTAAAAGATATGAGAGTGGTAATAACTCACTTGCGTTTAAATCCCCTTTTTATTTGAAATATCGTTTTTATGGGTTAAATACTACAGAAACTGTCATCAAGAAAAAAAAATCGTGTATCACGTAATTTCGAACAAATGATCTCGTTCTAACGAGATATTACTTGGTGGTGTAATTACGAGATACAAATCATCATCTGCGTGTGTGAACAACCTGTTGCACTGTGCAATGACAGCACCCAGAAGCGACCGAGAGCTCAGCTGAAACTGAGGGCTTAGTGTGCTGCTCAGTTGCAAATTGTGCACGGAGTGACGGTGCACAAGGGTTTAGTCACAATGAAATGTTACAATATTCAGCTTTGTCAATTATTAACATAAAGACACCAAGACTTATCCTTAAACAACAAAGTGCACCGTGCAATCGCTCAAAAATGAAAGCCAACTACGGATAATGTAGATATTTTGTGAAAATTATGCTATGGCGTGATTATCACATTGAGTACGCGGTAATGTACCATCTCGTAATTATGAGATAGTTCACGCAATTACGAGATACACATTTTTTTTCCCTTGATGGCAGCGAGGCGCGTTCGTAATACATCTACACTATACTAAGAATTAATTAATACTGCAATACTCTTTCAAACTGCTGTATTCCGATATATTATATCATTGAGCACCATTCCTTTACATAGTTCCACAATTTTAATTTACACAAGAAATTTCCTGATGCATGACACTAACCAAAAATAAAAAATACAACCTTGCACATTAAAATGGTGGAGAAGGTCCAAAATAGATTATTTCTTTAAAAATAAACAGGGGAACCGCTTCTCATTGTGGTAGATGAACGCATAATTCCGTAAAATTATTTTATATCTGTGTGGCCTTGATTATACAAGTTGCTGCGGTGACATACAGATAATAATTATACCGGTATCCATCTCCATTTGTCACTCTGTAGTTTTGCGTTTACTCTGTGCTCACGGTCTTCATTTTCAATTAAGGGTCAATTGTTTTCAGTGAAATAGTTGTATTATTAATAACCATCATCATTTTTATTTTTTAGCTGACACCATTGTCAATAAAATCAACAAGGAAATTCTTCATGTAAACAGATAATGGGTGTAAATAAAACCGAACAATAAAAGTCACTGAATATTAAAGTATGCTGTTAAAAACTCCCTGACTTCCTAAGAAATGTGCCAATAAGATATTTATTACCATTAAAAAATATGGTATGTTGTGTTTGATGACATTTGATCATTTCCATTTGATTTTTCAATGGCTTTTCACTAAATATAAAATTAAACCTAAAAGATTAGCAATAATAAATATCTCATTTCACCTACATCTGTAAGGTTTTCATTTCACAAATGTATTTGTGTAACTGTTAACATCGTGCTGATATTTATTTAAAGTATTGGGAAAGCAAATCAGTTTGGAGTTTTATGAAATCTCTTTTAAGACTGAATGATCTCCTATGATTTTATTCCTTTGAGTCTTTAAATATATCAATATTATGTCCCAGAACAATATACAAATTGCTAGGCAGCAGTAAAGTTTCGTATGAACAATCTCGTACAATACCAGTGTACAAGAAGACAGCGATTTAGGTTTTAATTGGTTGGGTGTGTATATAATAAAATGAACAAAACACAATAAGAAACAAACTGGCTTGGTAACTTCTTGTCCAACACAGTCATTAAAAAGTTAACACCTAGTTTTTTTTTGTCTCCATGCATACACAAATATTTGATTTTTGTGTGTCTGTGTTTGTGTGTCTGGCCTGCGCTGGACTGGCATCCTGTCCAGGGTGCACCCTGCCTTGTGCCCGCTGCTTGCTGGGATAGGCTCTTGCAACCCTGATCTGAAAGAAGAGGTTAGTAAATGGATGATGGAAAGGTCTCTACCAATCAGCTGGATCAGATATGTGAGTGTTTCACGAAGAAGATTAAATTAAGTGAGTAATGACGGCTTTTGACACCAGAAGTATCAGAGCAGTGGATGTTTTTGGTTGCGAGCTGAATTTGAATATCCAGGGAAATGTTTCCTTTGAAAGCACTGTTGCTGTTTGCAGCGACATATTTATGCAAAGGTGGTCAGTTCTGCAGTGAGTGCTAGAAAAAGTCAGCAAAAACTGGCAGTGAAGGGTGATACAAGTTTGTTTCTGATATCAAGGATTGCCAGGCTGTGTAAGACCCACCAAGTGTTCCATTGAAGTTGCAGGTAGGAAATTACTTGTGGATTATCCAGGTGCTTTTTTAAAAAAGATTTTTAAATTTATTTTTAAGAAAGTGCCAGGATAGCACAATATATAGGGGTTGCGAGGTGGCAAATGCTCATTTTTTCTGAGACTCTGAAGTGAATTCAGTCTTATTTTTTTCAAACATACAGTGCCCGTATGTTTAAAGAAAAAGTTTATATTTTTTTTTCTTTGAATAATTTTACCTCACTGAAAGGTTCAATTTCTCTCATATTTTTAGTGTGAGATCCAGCTGATAAACAACAAAGACATTTTTTCATAGCCTTTTTTGCTCATCTTTACCAAGGATGCCCATAATTCTGGCAGGCACTGTAATTAGCCAGTCTTGTTTGTGTCATTAGGTGATAGGCAACCCTGTACTGGATAAAATGTTTAGAAAATGGATGGATGGAGTTATAAGACTGAGTTTTAATGGCTGAATGACTCGCGAGCTCTAATATGGATTTGGAGATCCTTCCACAGTCTTGAAACAGAACCAGAAGCTAACTCTCAGATATGGAGACTTGTATTTGGAACAGAATATATCTACACTGTATCAGTTGTAAGAACTGAATGTATTTTTATTGACTGTGTCTATGTTACAAATACTTGCAACTATGCAGAGGTGTTGGAGCCCCGACAGCGTAAACATCAGTCTGTGAATGCAGTCCACCTTGTCTTCAAGGAACATAAACCATGTAAACCATAATTATCTAGCATTCTGTATCTCTAGAATCAGAAAACGCACAAGAACCTTCTTCACAACACATGGCGAAACATTTCTTTACAAGAAGGGCTTTTGTTGTTGGTGTGTAACAGGAAGCAAAACACTTCCAGTGCAATGCAGTGAGGTAGATTAAACTATTAGGATGCAGTACAGTGAGCACTTAATACTCCAGACACCCTATTAAACACAACATGCTTCCGAAAGCTTAGCACAATTAACAGAAAAGGATTTTCTGTAAAAATAGGCCCTCTCTCCTTATGAATGCTCTGAAAAGCCCTGAGATGTGGCCTCAATTTAGTATGTACTTCACTGTGGGCTGTAGCCTCTAGTGTCTTTTCTTATTGTCAGATTAATCCCACATTATTTTCACAGCTCTTCAATATATCATTTCGGAGCACTCGGACGAAGATTACACAAATAAACATGTTACCTTCTCCTAGTTTCATTTGAGATCACAGTTTCACCTGGTCCTAAAAAATAAACAGAAGAAGTGGAGTAGTTTCAATGATGGGAGTGTTCTGCATTCCTTTGTAACAGAAATAATAAGCTTGGTGACAGGCAGTTGTTGTGGAGGTTCTGCACTCAGGAAACATGAGAAATATAATGTTTTGTTCACCGAGAAAAACTGAAAACATATTCCTAACACATTGCTCCATATTGCAACATTTTTAGTGTATTACAGATATCGTAAAGAAAAAAAAGAATGAGAACCACAATATTCAAAAGTAAAAATCCACATATTGCATAAACAAACAGTCGACAATTTGTATGTATTAGTGACACATTAAATGCTAAAGGTTGGGATTTGTTTGTTCACAAAATAATGACAAAAATATGTAAAAATGCATTATGCTTTAGTTATTATTTCATGTAAAATATCAGAATAAATTGACTTAATTACTTTAATCAGGTTTAAAAGAATAATAATCCAGTTCTTATTGAGTCCCTTCTGCAAGTCAGGTTGTGCAAGTATGTATGAATGCTATACATTGTGCAAGTTTTAAAGTCCTGAAATAAAATACAAGAACACAGTTCAGAACAATATCTGCTGATAGATTAAAAAAAAACTGTAAAACCAGATTTTTAAATCACAAGGCTATGTACCAAATTTGACCAAACTGGGAAGGGGGTTAATTTCAGTTTCCATTTTGCTGAGTATTGATTCTGCTGTACATGAACTCAAAGAGAGCAGAACAAGATTTTGTGTCAGTATGGGTGGATCCTCCAATTGTAAGTGGAGTCTGTTGTACACAGAGGCACAGAGGACACACGCAGGAGTACTGTCACTGGTGGACTTGAAAGACCAAAAATGAAGATTATCCTGGTTCCCCTGCTAGTTCTTTGTCTTGATGTCACTTCAGGTAAATTCTCTGACTGAACTACTATTATGTTAGTGTATTCGTTAATTGTACGGTATGTTTATATACAATATAGTACTGGTAACTACCTGTTTAAAGTCTGATTCTTCAATGGTAATTATCAGGATTGAGCTTCTGACAAATTACTTCTCATTTGCTGTACTTTTAATGACTGTTTTAGAATTTTGGCAATAACAATGATATAAATCTAAAAATACAGATCAAATACATAATTGTACCATACTGTATGTAAGAGAATCAGAGAGGAATCATAACATACAGCCTTAAGTGTATAGCTTATATTTAATTTGGGATGGTAAATATTTATGTGGACAGAGTTGGTGACACAGTCTGACTTGGGATTTCTGTGAAAGCTGAGCGTGCAGCCAGTTCAATCCATTTCTGGATCCAAAGGTGGAAAACTTGCTTCAGTCCTGCATTTCCTAGACATTTTCTGAAGCTAACCCTGGTTGACTTTGTCAGTGCTTTTGAGGATTTTGAATACTGGTATCAGTTTCCCTCATAGTCTTCTCTGCTCTATACTAGAAAGTTTCAGTTCGATTCGCGCCCTGTCAGTTTAGGAGATTCCTTTATGTCCCAAAACGGATCTGGTTGCTCTTTTCTTAACCGATTCCAGAGAAACAATATATTTTCGATAAAGTGGTGACCAGAATCATACACAATATTCTAAATTAATACATTCAAAATTAGAATATAATTCTAAATTCTATTGCAAATAGGATCCTCTCCCTCACCTAATGCACTCTTGGTGTATCCAGTGTCACTGACTCAGAGGTTTTGTAACAGCATTCTTGACAGAGGAGTTTTCGTAGTGAATGATAAAAATCTGCATTACTGTATTTTGTTGGTTATGCTACTGTCCACTGGTGCTGAAAGTAAAAATTCTTATTAGAAATATTTGTGTTTTTGACACTCAAAATTATGTCAACATTATCTATTGCTGTGTGTATTATCTGTGTAGGGAAATATTTTGGGTTATATTTCCAAACAATACCGACCTACGTTGATCAGGGACACATTGCAGTAGAAGGTACCAGCCATTGGATGAGCCGTTAAACTGAGTTCTTGACCAAATTGTCTTTAAAGATCCCATGGCACTATTTGGAAGAGTAGGGATGTTAGCCCTTAAGTTCTAGATAAACTCCATTTGAGGAAAACTCAATCTGGTTTACCTCTCCCATAATTGAATTGAGTCAGTGATGCATTTCTAAATTCCCCAACCCATCTACTGTGGAGATGGGCTGCTGGTGCACCTGAGAATTACTCAGGTTGATACTGCACTTTAATTGTGGATAAAATGGGAATTTTCATACATGAAAAAGTTATTTTAGAATACTTTGGGAAGGAAAACACTAAATTAATAAACTTTAATTTTAAAATTATAAAAGCAAATCTATAGAAATAGATCTAATTGGAATTTAAAAATCCATTAAAAAGTGTAATTCCAGTGTTATGAACTCTATAATTCTTTATTACCGATAATAAGTGCCAATTATTTAATTGTATTACATTTAAACTAATTAAACATTGCATTTGTAGTATTACTATTAAGTAAAACGTGACACGCCCAGCAATCACAGGATTGCTGGAAAAACACTGCCACCTACTGGTAGAACACAATACCTCTACATGGTACCTGAGTGAGAGATGGTACAGAATAAGCATAGAGACAATCGGATTCACCCAAACTTTTCATCAGGTGAAACCATATATTAAAGCTACACTTTTGGAAAAAAAAACAACAACCTTTTTTCAAAGCAAAACTAACCATGTCAAGGTTTCCTTGATTTAAAAATCTTATGTTTTGAACAATTTGCAATATGAAAGCCGTAACTGTTAAAGCTCAATTATTAAATACAAAACAAAGCTAACTTGAAAGCATAAATAATCATCGGGGTTTTCATTAAAATATTTCTGTCTAATTTATTTTGCAGTTACGACAGTGGTATTATTGGACATACTGTGGACTTCCCTGAATCATAATTCACTTTCAATGTACAGCTGACTTTTAAAGTGAATGAAACCTACAATCACAAAATTTAAAATCAGAAAAATTGTTTCCCAATCATTTAACACAAATGGGTTATTTTTTTTAAGTCAGTGTCATAGAAACGTCTGATTACGTTCATTAAAATTATGAAGAGGCAAAATGTCACTGTTCAGATTTGTCTCTAACAAATAATCTCATTTATTTTGTGGTTTTATTTCAGAGACTTCAGCACCCCTATTAATTGTACTGTTTAAAAAAAATTGTGAGACAATCTGAATTTTGTCTTTATTTGGTGCACCTACACAAAAGTACATACTTATTACAACTGCCTCACTCGTAATTGGCACTAGTCAATGAAAACACCATTTTCCTTTTTCTCAGTTGTTGCATTAGACTGCTATGTGTGTCCATCGACATCTACCAATGAAGATTGCAACAAGAACACACAGAGCTGTCAGGCCCCCCTGGACACATGCATGACAACTGTAGTCACTTCAGGTGAGAAACTGAGACCAATCAGTAGACTGTGGACACACCTTTCTCCTCCTGCAGGCTGGCCAGATGTAATCATGTCAATAATGCTGCTTACCTGCTTATAAACTGGGTAACAAACACCAAGCCTCAGCAACTTGTAAAAATCTGGCAACAAAGAGCCACATCCAGACACTGAAATTCTATTTGTAACGGTTTGCTTCTCCTATTTATTAGATGGTTTCTATAACAAGGATCGAGTGCAGCGATCGCTGACAATTAACGATATTTAAGATGATCTATGATACATATGATGAATGATACATAAGAAACACCTGGCTTACAAAGAAGAAACATCTACAGATTTAAAAAATAAAAGCACTGCAGGGCAAGAGCAAAGTTTATGCATTTACACTGCACTTTAGCTGTAGGGGAGATGGTTTCCTCTAAGAGGAATTTTGATAAAATGCTGTCCCAAAGGGTTACAAAATTATCTGAGGTGTGAGTAATATTCTGCTTACCATTTCTGATGTACTTTTCAAATATTATTCCCACCATATTTATTTACGTGATATACATTCTTGATTGAATCTCCTTACAAAACTAATTCCCAATACTGTGCCTGGTGACCAACACACCTCTTGGTTTTTGTTCCAACCAAGTTGTTACAGTATTGAATTTGCTATTGACTTAATAATGGGATGAATTTGAACTGTGTGACGGTTTGCAGATTTTAACCCTACTGGAGGCAGCCTTTTAACCATTGCATTTCAAACAAATCCCAAACTCTTGAGGCAAAAAAGTACTTGCAAATATCCCAAGCAAAGCAGCTTATTAATTCAATTAAAGCTTCAGGTAGGTAACTAAGCTCAGCTGGAATGAAACCCTGCAGGTCTGTAGACCTCTTCAGGCCCAGATTTGGGGACCCCTGACCAAAAGCCTGGTCTCTGGTTAGTGGATTTTCATTGATAATTCAGTTTTGTCTCTTTTCAACTGAGACTTGGGCACGAGAATTCAAATTTCCTAACAGTTGGAACTGGGTTCAATATAGTGTGTTCGGAACATGAAGGACCGACTGGACAATAATGGGTAATAAGAGTGTCTGTGCTATTAAATGTTGAATGGTTGCTTCTCTAAGTTGCCTTGCACATTACAAAAATTAAAAAGAAAACAAAACAACAGCTGCTTAAGCCAGAACACTAAGAAGAGTGGCCATTCAGCTTCACGTAAAAGCAATGATGTGAGAGAATTAAGGGTTTATACCTTTAGTCTCAATTCAGTTTACTTATTTTCTGAATACAATTGCATTGAAGATTTAAGAATCTGAGAGGAACGACCCCGGGACAGAGCCTTGGTACTGGAGTACCTGGTAAAAAGTATCCCACTGATGATAATATGTGGTTTTGCATCCCACCATCCCGGTCACAAACTGTTCTGCCCCCTGCGCTCTGGCAAGTAGTGCCACACTATTGAAGCACAGACCACTAGACTCAAGTCTATCCCACTGTAGTACGCATCTTCAACAGCTGACTGCAATGCCTCAGACTCGACGCCCATCTGCATGTGCACTTTTTGCATTGGTCTGCCATGTTTTTTTTTCCACTACTACATATTTATGGTTCCTGTTCTTGTCATTTATTGTGTTTGTGATGTGCTACATTGTGTGGTGCAGTCTGTTGTACTGTATGTCCTGAGAGAGAGCATACGTCCCGTGAATAAGAATTCCAATGCACATAGGGCAATAAACTCCTCTACTCTACTACTCTCTCTCTCTACTCTACTTTTAGTAAATATGCAATAGGTTTATTCCATGCTGAAAAAAAGAAGAAAGACAATAAAATGTTTCGGCTGTGGAGCCTTCTTCAGGTGTGAGAAAGACAAGCATTACCTTTGCTTACTGCCTTATCTTTCTCACACCTGAAGAAGGCTCCACAGCCAAAACGTTGTTTTTCTTCTTTTTTTCAGCATGGAATAAACCTATTACTTGTTCCTTTGCAGCCTACGCATGCTGACGCAGCTCCCCACCTGAACTACTTTTAGTGAATATTTCAAGCTTCGAAACTTCAGAACTACTTTCTGTCTCTTTTTTTTTTGCCACGATTAAACTCTCTCTCTGCGTCTGTAGGCAACATCAAGGCCATCGTAAAAGCCTGCATGAGCAAGACCACCTGCTCTGCGGCCGCGTCCGGTTCCAGTGTGGACTCCTCTGGGAACCGCAACCAGGTGACCTGCTGCCAGACGAACCTGTGCAACGCCAACAGCTCCACCACAGCCAGGCTCAGCTCTCTGCTGCTGGCCCTGCCCCTGAGCTCACTGTTCCTCCTGAGCAAAACCTGACAGCAGAGAGCAAGCACCTGAGCTCAGACCGCCTGCAGTACGATAACCCCCGAGCTACTGTTTTAACTCCATATTTGAAGACAAAAAAATGATATTCTGTGTCACGTAAATTAACAAGTCATTAGATGATCTATTAATAGCTGCAATTGTGCAGCAGGATGTTGAAAGATCCTACAATTCTGTCTCTATTCCATCACTATGTCTGAGTACAACAGAGAAAAGTGCTTGTCTAACTGTAGTTAAGATTTTTCTAACTAGAGTGCTTCATAAACTAAATTATTAACTATTATTTCCTATTCTTGATCTTTTGATGTTTAGATGAACTGCTTACACAAAGAGAAACATGGAAAGATTAAAACCAGGAGCAGTAGATGACTTATTCAATTTTACAAAGTGTGTATGTATGATAAATGACAACAAAACATTAAAAATCTGAACTGAAGTACAAGACCTAATTATTTTCTTTCCCCCCCCCCAATTCACCAGTTTATTAGTACATGAAGATTCTCTTGGTCAGGGAGTGTGTTTCGTTCCAGTTAATGACCTGAATCAAGTTGCTCAGGGATAAATTGGACTAATCTCCCAGCTCTTCAGGTACTGATGCTTTAAAGAGAACCAGCAGACACAAAAGTCATTCCTGGACTCAGGATCCCCTCCGCGGGATGTTAACATGGCCTTTACTTCAGGGACGTTGTCGCATGAAACACTCAACCAGATAACTTTTATTTTTCAAAATTAAACACCCATCTTTTCTAACACACACTAGAAACGTCGACGGTGGCAACCACTTGAATCCAGAGCTCTCCTTTTACAATACAACTGTAACTGTAATCCTTTAGCATTTTATTTCCGTCCCAACTTATGAAATGCAAACATTCGCTGGATTCAAACACACTGCATTACGAAATAAAATTAACGCATACAGCGAAGAAACCATTTCAAATGGATAGGGTTGCCCTCGGACAGTTCGGTTTCTGATTTAAAAAGTCCTTGTTTGAATATTAACGTTACATCAGCCAGTGCCCAAATCTAACAGAGGATCCCTTGGAGGCACGACCAGGAGGAGTGAAGGTGGGGGACAGGAAGGAGTCTGATCGGCTGAAAATGTATACATATTGACACATATGCACAATTTATTAGTGGTTTAACCCTGGTGCCCTGGTTAGTACGGAGACGTGGCACTCATCCCCAATAAGGATCCCCTATTTAAACCAAAAAAACAAATTAAACCATGCAGCCCGTAAGAAAAACTGTCTAAAATCAGAAAATATTACACGCATCCGAAGTACCAAAGGATCAAATACTGTAAGCTTCGTCAATGTAGATCGACTAAAAAAACCCAAATCCGACACCGTTGTAAAAGTGTTGATTTTATACACTACTTTAAACGACCTTCCAAAGAAAAAAAAATCCATATTTGTGTACGGGTAACTTCTCAACAACCTCAGAAACACCAACTTAAAAACCAGCAGCCCGTAGCCCTGCACAAGTGAATGTGTGTCGCACAAGCGCACACGTGTGGCCCCGCCGTCTTTCTCCGCCCAAGGTTAACGTGACGTCACAGTCACTTCAAATAGCTAATCCCCGCCCTTCTACTTCCTCTTTCCGCTCCCGCTGAGCCAGTACGTGTGGTGCCTAAGGTGCTCGGTCCTTCATCTGAAGCTAAGGCCTCTGAATCCGGCGACTAGCACTCCTTTTTTTAGGCATCCAACGCCAAAAACCTTCCCACCTTCGAGAATCATGGCTTCCGTGTCCGAACTCGCCTGTATTTACTCGGCTCTCATCCTCCACGATGATGAAGTCACCGTCACAGTAAGTCTCCCCCGGCCGCTGTCAGACGGGTCCAACTCAACATGGCGGAGAGCCGGAAAGTGTTTCATGTGGTGCGCTTGCAGACAGCGGCCAGTGCGTCCACTGCCTTCGCACGACAGCTTCAGTGTCGGCTTGTGTTAGCGGTGCATGCTTTAAAGTGCCGACATATGTTCATTTTGGGTCTGGGATTTTACAAGTCCCAATCGCTTTGTGGCTTGTAAAAATGTCACTGACTGGTTGGCATTAGTGTTTTTTACAAGTCGTAGTTAAGTAACTAACCCATGTGCTATAAAGTGCAGTGATATTACAGTTGGCTCCTCCGTGAGTGGAGAGGATTAAACCTTCAGTTTAAAGATTAAAATGAACATTCATGGTTGTTTTCATTACTTTGCTTGTGGAGCACCTGGCCTCCAACTTGGGCCCTACTGTTATACTGCTGGACACGTGTTTTCTCCCAGGGAGCTGCAGGAGGTCCTGTATTATAGGAGTAGTTTTGTCCAGTATAACTGTTCTAGATGCACGTGTTCAAACCCGTTATGATTTACTTTAAACTGCGATCACCAGCATTAAACTCTGCCTAGATGAGGCCAGTACAGTCGGTGCCAGATGAGAGCAATGTGCTTTTAACGGTGTTGAATGAAACCTGCAGTTTCGCTTCCTGTGATGTTGCTGTCCAGTATAAATCCCACCTGCTGCGTGCTGATGTCCTCTGAGAGCGTAGGGCTTGGAAAAAGCCTGCTTTGGGTGGACGTGCTGATGTGAAGCCTCACTCGGTCCCTGTCTTTGCAGGAGGACAAGCTCAACGCCCTCATCAAGGCGGCCGGAGTGACAGTGGAGCCCTTCTGGCCTGGTCTGTTTGCCAAGGTGAGCTACTGCACTGTCTCACCCTGCTACTGCTTCCACACCTTAAACATTTTATTGGCTTTTCCCCCCAGAGTGGGGGAAAAAAGCCCCGTTTGCTTACACACACACAGTAGACACACACATGCACTTCTTTTTAAGAATTTTTTTTACCTGTGCTCTTTAAAGTTGGGTCAATTCTTAAACACCAAAGTTATTGAAAGTTAGTCTGTTTTATGCAGATTGCTGTTTACAGTTGAATTTACACTAATTAGACCGTTAATGCATCTTGAGTTTTTTTCAGATGAAGATTACATTAATGAAAAAGATGGATGAAATCTGTACAGTGATCAAAGTAGTGCCTAATGGTGCATTTATGAGGATTTCTAATGTCAATATTAGTGAAGTTTAAGATTAAGACACAGACAGGAGCTGTTGCGTGTCAACAGGAAGAATACATGACAACTAACATTGAACAACTTTTAAATGGCCCATTTGGATATCTTTTGTATAGGAAGCATATTAAATCTTGGAGTTTAAAGTATGACGGTTCACGAGGTAGAATCCTTTTTCTCAAGAGCCTTTTGCTTCAGACCCAAGCTCGTTGAATGGGTATCTGCTTTGCTGTTGTACAATATAAAAAGAATAGATTGTAGCAGAATTATTGGTGCTGTATGTGTTTTTTTAACTATTGGGGAAACGCTTTTCTTATGACAAATTGCAAACTGAAGCTCAAGAGTGACTGAAACCAGGCTCAATAAAGGCAGTGTGAGCAGGGGTCTCTAGTCCTGGGCATGGATTATCTGAAGGTTTTCTGCAATCTGTTAAAAGCATCAACACCTAAAGAGCTTGGGAAGATTGCTATTATAATCCAGTTTAGCCAGAAGATTGAGATCTGGGTGTGATGGTTATTGGTAGAAAGTGAGTTATCATGATCCTTCAGAGCTGGTATTGGAGATCCCCTGCCTTCACCCTGGATACAGTCTAGTGTGAGCAGACGGTTTCAGGTAATATAATATTTAATTGATCTGCTGGAGGAGGTCATGAGACACATTTTTTCCGAATGAAACACCACAGGGCCTGGGGGGGTGGGGGGTGGGGGGTAGGTTCGAACCCGGCTCGCCGTTCCGGTCCCTGCTCTTCCCCGACCGAGGGGCCCGTGAAGGCAGGGCCAGCCCGCGGGCGACGCCTGCGCTCGTCTCACCTCGCGTCCTCCGTTCCAGGCCCTGGCCAACGTGGACATCGGCAGCCTGATCTGCAGCGTCGGTGCCGGCGGAGGAGCCCCCGCCGCCGCCGCCGCCACCCCCGGAGCGCCCGCCGCCGCCGCCCCAGGTAAGGATCCCTGCCTGCCAGGCGGGGCCAGGTCCCCTTCCAGAAGAAACCGGCTGCCCCTGCCCACCCAGAGAAAAGTTTCGTAGCTCTTTCTTGGGAAGCAGGAGTGTTTATTTTTACGGAAGGTGGCTCACACTGTTATAGGATGACTCGACGGTGGGAGTATTGCAGAATACAGTTTGCCCTCAAGTACTTGTGGCTTTTTTTTTTAAAACTACCTGAACATCAAGAAATGTGTTACAGATGAGAGGAGATGTTTTGGCCAGATAGGCTCATAACTAGTTGATCCACGGATCTCCTGCAGTCGCTTTGTGAAAGAAGCCAGGTTATCGGCTTCAGTCACATGGCTGAGTAGTTTGTGGCTTCGTCGCACAGCCTTCTGGGTAAAGAAGTGCCTGCTTTTGTTGCCAAGGTTCTTCAGACTGAAATGTAGCCTTTAAGCAGTTACATGATGGTGTGGTTTACAGGTGTCTTTACCAGGTTACTTACAGATAAGTTATATTCTCAATTACATGATTTCTATAGCAAGCCTTCGAAGAAACATTGTTAAGCTTACCTCTCATGCTTTCCTGCCATGATGCGTAAATGAAGGGTCCCCTGGAATGGGAGAGTCGGGATTCTGTCATTCCTGCTGCGCTGACTGTAATTAACTGGGACTTTCCTCGTTACAGCTGAAAAGGAGGAGAAGAAAGAAGAGAAGAAGGAAGAGTCTGAGGAGTCTGATGATGACATGGGCTTTGGTCTCTTTGACTAAGTTTTTGTAGAAATTGGGAAAAATAAAAAACTGAAAATGACTCCTGCTCTCGGTGTCTTTTTATAATTGTCCTTGGACTTGAGGGCAGCGTGGCTGGGTAGTTTTAAATATGGATCAGAATTGACCGTCCCCACCAAGTGATGCGGCGCTCTGTGAGGGCTGTTTCAGAGTTGGGGAATGTCCTGCAGTTTGAACAGGATTGCAATACAGGTCTCAGGATGAAACTAAAATTCAAGTTCAATTCAGTTTAAGATGACATGCCAATTCTTGTGATGAATGTTGGTGAAGCGGTGAGGGGTTGAATGTTGAACACTGATAAAACGAATCATTGAAACATGAATGTTAAAATGGTTTGTGATTATCTGACAGTTTCTGTAAATGTGCATTCAACTATATTACAGATGAACAAACCATTTAACATTTTGTGACTTTTCGATTGGTTTCCCCATTTCTGCTGGGTTTTAGGCATTTGACTAGAACAAGCAAGATGCTCTGTCTAGAATAGGAATTGTGAAATTATTTTTATGCTGCCCCTTCTGGCTTATGTGTTTATGAGGGGGGAAAAAAGGTCAAAACAAATGTGATAATTTTTACAGCAGGCAAAAGAGTTTTGTTTCAGGCAGTTACTATATTGCCAGGTTGCCTTGCATTTAAAACTAGGCTCAATACTGGGAAGGCTGCTTACCAACTCATTATAAACTTGATTTAATTATCTAGAAATCTATAAAAATGTCTCATTGATAGTATGCAAGTCTATTAATGTAGCAAATCCAAAGTGCCATTAACAACGTAACCCATTAAAATATGAAATCATATTACAGAATTCCTGGTTCCTATCCCCCTATCTTGTTAAAAACCTAAAATATGTCAAAGTTTAGTGAAACATTTGAGTAGAATTTTTAAAAAAAATTATACTTTTCACAGTTAATTTAATTGGATCAGGTTTCAGAAAAAGTAAAATTTGATGACTTCTGAGTTCTAAAAAGAAGGGAAATCTTCCCATTTAAAGTATTTGGTTAAAAAGTTGAGCCCAATAAAGACGTTCTGCTTTGTAAGAAGAACTTTTCATGCTTAGAAGCCTTACAGATCTTGATGACCATGAATAAAAAAAAAATGTATTGTTTATTCAGTTAATAATTTTGAATGTTGTGTTGAGAAATATTATCTTAATTCTTTGCTCGAACAAGTTATAAAAATACCATACTTTTTTCCTGAACATGTAATTGAATGGTTAAAACAACTGTACATGAAATTACTGCATAATCACAGCATCTGTAACAACCTACTGATGGAGAAGGGAGACCGTTTGATCTGGGGGGGAAGTAACTAGATCATGGTTTCTTATTCCTTCCATGTTAAGATGCAGGTGGATTTTTGATGTTTACAATCAAGTAGCCTTTCAGTTCTGCTCTTTAATGAAATTGTTTAATATAGGCCACTAATTCAAATAAAAAATGAAGCTGGTGACTGATCAAATATTACTCTTAATAATAACACTAAAATATTGAAAGCAGAAATGCAGGTGAGCAGACCCTATAAGGCTCGATTTTACATGGATGTAGTGCTTATTACCTGTAACCCTGTATGGAATAAAAAGGTTAGAAAATGGATAAATAGCTTGCATTAAAAGCTTTACATTGTGTAGACCACTAGAAAAAAAACCATGTTACTTTCCCTAAATCAATGACAATGTATCTTTATTTACATTTGTGTTTTATTGTCGTACACTAACCCACTGGAAACACTACAGTCTGAATGCAGTCAGTTAAAACTAGTTATACTAAGCTGAGAGTAAGGTGATATCTTTTGAAATACAAGAATGTATTATTAAGGGCATGGATATAAAAACATTTAATCAGTTATATAAATGTGGTAAAAGTATTAGGTCCTGTAGTCGCTAAAAACTACAATCTGTGGATCCAAAGTTCTGTGGACAGATATTGGGAGTGTGAATCACTTCAGGTTAAAGCTACTTCTGCTTTTAGCATTAGAATTCAATGACAGTGATCTACACAAATTGGTCCCAGTTGTCTCATTTTCTCATGGTCAGGTGTGTGATAAGGAGGTAAGGAAATGTAACGGGTATGCCACCTTCTTCAGTGACAAGACGAAGCGTTTAGTCTATAAATCACAAGCAGGTTTCATGAATAATCAAGATGATAAAATGTAAAACAGTAAGAAAATAGAACATAATAAATGATAGCATATCATGGTAAATACCCATTCCACTTTTTTTTTTACTATCAGGAATCCAAATAATATTTTGCTTTGGCATGAAACACCAAAGACTATTCTTCTTTTTAGCAAATGGAACAAAATAATCAGAGTAAACTATGAAAAGCAATATCTGGTGCAAAGGGCAGCCTTTCATAATGTAATAAGGGAGATACAGTCTACAACAATGCTTTACCACTGGATGCAGGGGGGTAAATATTTCCCATTATATTTTTGATTCATTGGAAGACAATGCCTGAATTCCAGTAGCCCAATACAATAAGTAGATTCACAGCTGAAGTATAAAGATGGCTTGAGTGCTAATGTTCAGCCAGTAAATTTTAAGTAATGTAACAGCTTTTAGAATGAGGTCTCATTTAGCCTAGTCTTACAAAAAAAATATTTACAAGTTCATAGTTTACCAAGTCAACCACTCCATTTCCAAGTGAGAAGCACTTCCAACTCTGCAGTATATGAAGTCGCAGGTAGTCAGAAACAGCTCTGGACAACACTGGTCAGCTCTGCAGATGTTTGTCTGAAAAAGCCTGGAGCTGGAGGAATTAGAATTGAGCTTGGATGGTAAGTCAATGAACGGAGTTGGGGCACAATGCCAGAAATGTATCACGCTGGCCTTGTCTATAGCAGGGGTGGCCTGATTACCCTGGTTTCAAAGAGCCAAGGATAAAGAGACAGGCTCTGTAGGTCACCAATCTGTAAAGACCTGCAACACGAGTTTCGATCAATGATTAGAAGTTAACTGGTTCCATTAAGCTAGCAATGCTCACCTGTGGTTAAGAGCTGGAAAGTAATATTTCCATACTGCAATTTAAACTTGAACAGCTTCTGTAGTCAAGACGAAATTGGTCCCAGTGTTAAGAAAATTGACGAGCTAAGGGAAACGTAAAACCTGCTGCCCACCTCTGCTCTGAAACTTGTATCAAGCAACCAAATTAAAATCATCCTCAACTGCATAGGATTACTGTAAATGGCACAATTTAAATGATGGCAGCCCCTATTAAAATACTGTAAGTAAATCACACATGCAGTTTACATAAAAAAAAATAGTGTTGTGTTTGCAGATGGTGCCACTTGTTGATTCCAGACCTTCGCCTTTGAACTCCACAGACAAGTCAGGAAAAAAACCTTCTGCAGCATATTCAGTATACAATTGACCTCCTCAATCTTCAAGAGAAGCTGGTGACCATGTTTTCTGTAATAAAAGTGGTATACTGAGTGTAAAATGGCTTTCAATTTGAAAGAGAAATTGATCCAATTAATGATTTAATAAAAATGATCAAAGACCACCTTTACAGCAATTGCACAACTAAGTGTATTGGTAATTGCTAATAAGCTTAAATTTACAAATTTTTACAACGATTCAATCTGAATGCTTCTGTAGTGTGTGGAATGTTAAAATTAGAAATTAAACAGTTACTGCAAAATAAAAAAACTAAAGTAAAGTGAACAATTACAAGGACACTAGAATGTACTAGAATTTGCATTTCCATATTGATAAAATAATAAAAGCTGTGTGTATTGAAAAGATAAGTGGTGCAGACTTGTTCACTAAATCCCAACAAGGATGCTTTGATGCCAATATAAAAGATCACCACAATGTCCCAGGACCTCTCAGGAAATGTGCTTCTTATGTAAATAAAAGGACTGAAGGTCATCATAAGTGAACAACTATTAGGTTGATTTTTTTAATAGAAAACAAAGATGTACAAAACATTAAGGACTTCTTTTATAGATATATATTCAAAGAAACCTTCAAGAGACAAGTATACTGATAACACCATTTTAATAAGTCAAGGAACTGTACAGGTCATTATATTCTTCCTGAGAATAATTTATACCCAAAAGCAGAGTGAGTTTTAACGAACAGATGCTACACATAGCAGGTTGTAAGAAAAAGGGGAAAGTGTCTCTCTGTTCCTTAAAACCTCCTGGGCAAGAATAGAGAGAGAAATTAGAATGTGAACGTAGGAAATGAGTTAGTAACTACAGTGTTTAAAATATCCAACATAGCTTTAGTCTTTTTTAAATATAAAAGGAAATGACGCATTTGATTTGAATTTTCCCCAGACAACACTCAATTCTCTGGTATGCCCTTTAAAACCAGCAAATTTGCTTCCAGAAAACGTTTCCCACAATGATTTCAATGTTTTATTTTCTTCAAACCTAACTACAAAAACCATCATGAGATCACTGTCAAGAAAGACAAATTGCAGTCTTTACTTTCCCACTCTGGCAGTTTATTTCATTCATTGCTTCAGAAGACTTTCCCCTCTAAGAAAGAGGAGATGGGGAAAAAAAAAATGAAATGACTTGAACCTCCAAAATATATATTTACGATCCTCCACTGAAAGTCTGGTTTAGCATATTTACTGTGTTACAATAAAACACAATAATAAAAAGACTGTTATTTTAAATGTGAATAAAGAATTCTCAACCTTCAGGTTTCCCAGAACTCTAACGTGACAACAGCTTGGATCTCCTTGATGGTTCCAGTTGACATTTTCCAGATCCGATGATTATCCACCTATAGGGACTCGGCTTCTGAACTGAAATTCTGAACGTGTCTCTTGATACAAAAAAAAGTACAATCAGCACACACAATAGGCGCAATCAAAACAAAAAGTGTGACTGTTCTTCAAAGGTCCTTGGTCTGGAAAGCAATCCAAGTAGTCTTTCAAAAGTTCTTGGAAGGAAGTGAAGAAGGACACTCACTGAAGTTTAATTCCTTCCCGCTCTTCAGTACTGGTACAGGTGTAACTGTCCGTCGTTGCTGGTGTGTGACAGGTGATCCAAGTCTTTTCCTGTCTGGCCAACATCAGCTCCATCCGGCAGCACAAAACACTTGTATTTACCCCCGTGCACTTGGCCAACTGCCCGTCCCTCTGGTTGGGACATTAATGCGGCCTTGGTTGCCCGATCATCTTGAGCCTGGCCTGGTCAATGACGTCCAGCAGGTTTTTGGCATCCACGGCCAGTGCGTGTGCTGCGGTCAGCATTTGCTTTTTGTACTCTTGCTGCAGGCTGGTCATAACGTACTGCTGGGCCAGCTTCATCTTGTTGATCAGCTCCGCCAGGTCCGAGTTCAGCAGCTTCTGAGCCATCTCGATCTGCAGAGAGCAAAGCAGGGTCAGGCTAGGTCATTCAACAATGCCCTGAGTACCTGGTACCAATAATTCTATGTTAGATGCTTGTCTGTGCCTCAGATTACCTAAAAATAGTAATAGTCTGACAATTTAATACTTTACCACTATGATACTGTACATATACATGTACATATACATGTACAGTACAATACCATAACGCTAGAAAATTAAATTGCAATCGTCTCGTTGTGTGTCAAGGTTCCTATGATATTTGCAGTAGTCTAAAACCTAGAAGTAGCTTTCTACACAGCAGCAAAAAACAAATAATGAATTTAATAGTAATGAGCATCTTTAATCCCCACATGCCAGTCAGTGTTTCACCTTGTACAGTCAGTAGAGGAAAACTAACAAGAATTAATCAATTAAGTTATTAAATGCCAATATATATTCCATCAATGACAGAACGTAGTGGAAATAGTCTCTCAGCTTCACTTAGGCCAAGGATTTTTTTAACGTCAGCATATGTTTATGATAAAGACAGCGCTGTCTTAAAAGATTTAAAGCCAATAAAAAAAGAGAATTCAACTCTCAGTTGAACAATAACATTTCTTCAGGTTCTGGAGGGAATTTGGAAGGAATGTTGTAACACACAAAACCATCAAGAATCTCCACTAACTACATTTCGAAGATTGTAATGGCCAAAAAAGATTACATCAGCTAAAAAGCTGAAAGATGCAGCAGCAGAATGAAAGGGCTGTAGCTGAAATGTCTACCTCTCTGTGTGTGCTGGCTGGCAATACAGGTATTGTCTCATCCACTGTGGCCAGCAGTGTCCTCAACGCCAGTCCAACCTCCTGAAACAACATACAGTTAAAGGGGAGCTGCAACACTATTTTGAATTTCAGGGTTATAAAGAATCAACACTGATGAGTGCATTTCAAACCACAATGAAACTAAAATGTACATAGTAATGCGTGAAACCTCCAATTTACATCACAAATAGACAAACTTCCAGTGGCGCTGTGCGTACTTGTCTGTGATTCAGAACAAGGCAACCAAACTTCCGGTGAGGTGAAGCAGCCCTATTACATTGTGAACAAGCAGGCTTGTGAATTCATCTCTTAATCCAATAAAAGTCTTACTTTCAACTTCAAGACAGTTTTGCCGACAAAATAATTATTTACTCTACATTTAGATCATGCTGGAATATGTTATGTGGTGAAATGTCTGCTGCACAACCTGTAGTTATTCACTCGTACATCTCATTACATTAGTAAATACAGTGACTAGTGAGCAGGAAGGGCCACTTCACATCGCAATTCGCACAAACCCTCGCTCTCACCTGTGGCGAGACCAGGGGTTTGCAACAACATGTTGACCATACAATACTTTCACGAAATTCATGATTTTGTTCTTAATTTGGAATTTGTCAAATTTAGCCATACCGTCAATTAATTTATTTTGTTACCGATATTTAATAAACGGTCTGAAAAATTGGGACTGCACAACCAGCATTAATAAAGAACCTTTTCTGAGTTTCAATGGGCTTGAGACTGTTTTTAGAGTTAAAAAAACCCACTCTGCAGCAGATGTTGTAAACACTAATAAAATAAACTGACTAAAAAATTCCATTATTAAACATATATGGATCCCAACTTTACTCAACTGAGATTCAGGGTAAAACAGTAAAGGGAAAAGTGGAAAACTGCTGTACCTTCACCATTGGCACATACTCCTCAGGTGGCGCAGGCTGGATTTTACTGGACATCTCGATCACAGCCTTAACCAGCCCTGTCACATTCTCATACACCTTGTCGTTGGAGCGGTCCAAGTTGGCTGTCGGGGGAGGACTGATCTCCTGGGGTTGAATCTAGACAACAAAAAAAAAGAAGAAAGACAAAACGAAGGAGTTAAATAACATTTTGAATCTTAAAAGGAAGTGGAGTCCATTTCCCTAGCGACTCCAGTTCATAATAGGTTACCCTATCTTAGCATAGTAGTATTGCTATATTGACGTTAAAAAGCATTACAGACTGTTTAAAGACTTCTTAAATGCACAGTTTTACTTCACAGTAAAGTTTCTGAGAGGTGGTCAATGCATAGCAAAATGCCGAATATTCATGAAGACAATAGTGAAGGACAATTTACTGGATTTCGCTGCGTTTGTCTTTTCTACCAGCAGAGGGCAGTGTTCCACTTTTTAATTGCATTAATTTAGAATATGTATTAATTTCAGTACCAGGTTAGTGTTCATAAACCTCTATTGATTGTTATGCTATTGATATATGCCTCAAGAGCTTAAAGGATTATCTAGCACATAACAGAATGAAATACTTGTATTTCTATATCCTGTTTGATTTACATTTGCACCCATTTGATGATCCCTAACAACAGCTCTTCACTACTGCTCTTTTTGAAAGTACTTTTAAGTAACAAATGTTTAAAAATGGGGGTTCTAGGCTTCTGTTTTTAATACTTCTATTTAGGCAGTTTAAAAGATTGGAATACAGAAACTAATTAATATCTTATATACTGATATATTGATAAAGATTAAATTAAATTTACAAATAGCTTGAGCGAGTTCAATTAAACACAAACAGCAGGTATTATTTTGTTCTCAAATGAAAACACTGGCTTTCATTTACTAAATGAAATACTGAATGTAGATTAAAACCTATAAATGTTGAAATGATAATACAACAGTTAAATAAGCAGAAATTCATTTATTAATAGTATCTGTACAACACCTACATTTACTGCTCCAGAATAGCACAAATTAAGAGTTAATCTCAAACTTCTTAAATTAGTGTTTCAAAATTAGCACACATCTCTTTGTAACACGAGTGGTTTAACATTAAGCTACTCAAATTTATACATTAAAATTTAATACAATTCTATAAAAATACAACACTGATAAAATGTTATGCATGGCTCAACAATATGCATTGCAGTACAATTAAAATTCAATTCACATAAATGTACGAAGACAATGCTCAGACATTTGTGGCTTTAGTGTGAAATGATGAAATGCCCATATTAACTTTCTCATCTAAAATGTTGCAATTGTTAATTATGGGAACAAACCAATTTGGATCAATGAAGATAAGTGTTTAAGAAGTGCAGAGGAAGCTTCTTTCTAAAAAGGCTCTGTCTGCAGATCTGACATGCTCTTACACATTTTTCACATGAGCTGCAAACGGGCTTCTTGTAAACAAGTTTACTATGAGCTAAATCAATTTGGAGTATTATATCGCAATCACCAGTTGGTTAGTACTTAAATAAAACTATTGGAAGAAATAACTACATATTGCTCCCAAAGGATAGTTGTTGCCTTCATAAAAACAGGAAAAAAAGGTGTTTTGCAAAGAATACTGGGAAATATAGTGAATTTATGAGTTGATGGAGGTTGTCCAATATGGGAGTAAGCTGGGTACAGCACAGAACCAATGAGGAGTGAAGAATATTAACACTAATTGACTGAATTCCAGGATAGTTAAGTCCAGTTTGGTGATTTTCAGATGACAAAGCCCTGTTAGAAAGTTGTCAAAAGGAATCAGAAAGGCTGGAGATAATTAAGCCCGTCAGACCCAAGCAAAGTAATTGATGAAATCTAGTGAAAAACAAGTGTAGGAGATGGAGACACTACCAGAGGCAAAGAGACTCACACAAACACACATAAGTTTCTTACCCTCCAGGGCTAAATTCAAGAACAGTGTGGCAGAAGGTAAAAAAAATAAAATATTGCAGGTGCAGAGAAACAAAAGAGGAACAAAATATTAATAATGTAACAAGCAAAAAAAAAAAAACATGCTTAAACATTAGAGCAATGCTGCAAGAATAAAGTAATACCATGCACATGCTTTGTTGCAGATATTTTCTTTCTGACTTGAAAGGGCAACTTCTAAATGAATTTACTGGGCAGCCTATTTATCATACTTTAATTTTTTTATATTCTACAAAAACAGTCATATTCTGTTAACGTACTCTGGTCCTGCACTCATTACTAAAGCATATCATGATGTAAGGCAGAGATCAAACATGTAGAAAACACGTGTGCTTTCATTAATATATAACATTAAGGTAAACTTAGCCCAGCTCATACTCCTGTGTCTGTTATATTTAAGGAATTCATTCTCCAATATGCCAGTTTTACTCCTATTTTATTTTCACAGCTTGGAGAGGCCTCTTTTGTCTGTTCTTGGGATTTCTCTAACCCTCTCTGCTTGCAGAAAGATCACATTGGAATGAAAAAAAAATGGTAGCAAAACAAACTGTGACATTTTATATACCACTACCAAATGATCTCTCACTAATAATCTCTCTATACACGATTATGATCAACAGGAAGCTTTCAAATGTACTTTTCTTAAAAAGCAAAATAGCTTCCCAGGGCAAGAGCTCTCGTCAAACCTATCTTTTTTTTCCCCCCTTCTCAGATTTTAATATTTCGCTGTAAAGGAACTCCCTCCTCCCTGCTGTACCTTTGCCAGATGTATATTTGGTATTTATTAACAGTGCTGCGCTGCCAGCCAGATAGACGCAGTAAGGAGGAGGGGGCTGTGCAGGAGAACAGCTGGTCTTGGTTTAGCTGAGGCTTGGCAGGCTGGGGCCAGTGGCATGGCTGAAGGCTGCACAGACTCTGAGGAGCTGATGGAGGAGACCTGTTCTGCTGACACCAAGGAACTATGTAGGTTCCTGGTAAACTAGGGGAAATTTTGACAAGCTGAGAGGGCTGCCTACTTTCCATCCTTCCTGTCTGTGGGTGTACAGTATGCGTGTCCTAGCGTCAGAAATGGAAGGAGGCGTACATTTACAAAGGCCTGTGACCGATGTCCCCTACAGTTCCCGTGAGCAGGGACCACAGCAATCCACTAAAACACAACTGGAACTCCCCTTGAGAAATGTGTGAGACTGCGTCTTGAAAATAATGCCCTTATAGTTTCTAAGAAAAGACTGTGATGTACTTGCCATGTGTTTCATGGCCATTGGCACTGATATTACATTTCTATCAGCCATGCAGCCTGAGCTGATAACCTCGGTGACCATGAGAACATCCATACGGAAAGTTACGTCTCAGACAAAACAGGGACAGTGGACTGCCAAACAAGAAGACCAAAGCCATACCTTCACTCCTTCGTTGTAGCTGTCTACAGGGTTCAGACTGGCCAGGCTGCCCAGGTGGCTGGGAGCTCCTGGGCGAGGTGGTTTCTTTGGTGGAGCCACATGTTCTAGTGAGGACAAAATGTTTGGGAATATCAGCAGCTAAAAAGACATACACTTTCTTCCACAATTTTGCCCTAAGAGGTATCCATACTTCCCCAACTTAAGCCTTTGCACATGTAGATGGTATGCAGAAGAGTAGCTTTCACAGCCTAGTCATGTATTTAACAGAGTAAACGCCAACACTGGAGACTTTCTTTTACTTGCTCAATTGTTTTCTTAAAATAGTAGTTTTGGAAATATCAGTTAATGAACACTCATACTGATCTGACAGAGATGAGTCTGTGTGCCTCACATCTTGTCACATCTCAAGACCAAGATGCAGAAGTACAAGAAGCAATGTTCAGGCAGCAGATGGACATCTCTCGCAGCTCAAATGGAGATCAAAGCAGGCTAATAGAGGTCACTGCTGTGTGTCAAGCTGAGCTGATCTATGGCCACACACCCACCTAACTCCAGAATGATCTACCTGCAGGAATCAGCATCTGGGAATGAAATAGCCACGATTCCAACAACTCATTTCCTGTAGACTGTCGGTCTCAACATGAACACCGAGCTGAGACCATTTTTGCTTCTTCTGTTTGGATTAATAATTAGTCTTTTCAAGGCCACATGGGCTGGTCTTGTGGGAGCAATAAAGCGGAGTACATGCCAACTCTACATATAATATGTTAAATAAGAGGGGTGGAAGTCAGGAACAATAAGGAACTTGGAGAACAAAGCAATTAACAGAGCGCAGTTGGCCTGAGTTTTACCTGGTTTGCCTACGGGTTGGTAAATGTGCTGGTTTCCCGTCTGCCAAAAGGAGAAAAAATGAAAAGCAATTAGAATTATTCATGGCTTCTGATTCAAAAATGTTTTTATTATGTTAAAGTTAAATTACTCCCACATCTTTGAGTTGCTGTGGTTTCTCAATGAATAGCACAAATAGTTCAGATGTTTGTAAAGCACAGTTACATCTGCCTAGACCACAAGAAATAATAATAATAAAAAACCTTTATCCGAGTAGTGACACCACAAACAACAAATCCCTTGTCAGTAAATCTTTTTATAAAAGGACTGGTGACAACGTCTGTCTCGTCTCCACTGGAGGAACTTAGTTGCTCATACACACCCATAAACCAATTTTAAATCATTTTAGAAGAGATGTGCTTTTACCCAGTAAACACATCCAAAAAGAACTGAAATGATGAAAGAAGCAGACGTTTTTTTAAAAACAGCTCTGCTAGAAACGGATCAGCCTATCCTACCAAACAGACTGTAAATTTAAAATATCATCAGGACAGGATTCAAATCTCTTTGCATTAGTGTAGACCTTCTTCCACATAATAGTATTATACACTAAAATATTCCATATAACTTGTTTAAAAGTAGAATGTTATTAATGAGAACACAATACATTTAATAAAACAGAGATCATTTAAAAGTCAGTCCTCTTAAGGAATTCACAACAAGCCCATATAAACATACTGGTATCCAAAACTGAATTCCATCACCAGAAATAATGGCTCTTAGCCCGGCACTCCTGGAGAAAAAAACTTTTTTTTAATAATAGGGAATAAATCATGCTTTAATCTCCACAGTTATGAATAATTTTTAATATATTCTAAAGTTAATACCAAAAATGGACCAAAATAGAAAACCATTTCTAAATTAATAATTCAACATTTAGTGCTATCTTTGAAAGGAGAATTTTCTAAGCAAAAATGCTGAGAAGCAAATGAGTTATAATGTCTTCCCTGTGGAAAATATCATAACTGCCTCTGTCTGTACTGGCATCCATTTACATGTTCTCTGAAGCACGGCAGCATATGAGAAAAACATTACTTAAAGCACCACAGTTTGTTTGGTATTTTACTTAGTAGCTCATATCGGAGTTGTGTTTTTGTTCACACAGAAAACACTTCACCTCTGTTAAGGTGCTAAAACAATGACAGACTAGCAAAAGAACATATGAAATGAGTTTCTTCTGAAATCCTGCTGGAAGTTGGTTTATGATTTCCTAAACAGAACCATTGTTTAAGAGTAAATGTTTCACAGTACACCCCAGGGCATTAATAGAGAGGGGAAGTGTTTGAACAAGCCTGCTTCATACTGGCAGAAAAAAAAGGTTTAATACTTTAATAGCTCAAGGATTGCTTTGCAGTCTTTACAATTAATATAATTGCTTTAAAAATACAAAACTATTTTATCGAGAATTCCCAACATTTTTTAAGTTAACTCTTACTGAAATAAATATTAGCAGAATTGCAAATCACATTTTTTCCAATTATAAGTGTGTATTTCAATGTTTGGAAGCGATTTATGCCTATTATCGTAAGCAATTTCCTTGCTGATGTTATTAGGGGTTTGTTACAGATGACACAAAGCAACATTCAACTCAGGTGCAAAATGATAGACTGTAAATGTGTCAGTGCATGATTTTATTTCAGCCTCAGCTGAAGGAAACATTTTAGCCCTGTTCGAGAGAAGGAGGAGGCATGAAGAAGGGGAATTCCCTCTTTTCTGTGAGCTGTTACATCTGGAAAAATAAACAAAAAACACGAGACACTCACTGGTCCTTGGAGACCGCAGTCCTCCCGGTCAATACTGCCCCTTGAATTCCTTGGGTCTGGCTTCTGATGGGAAGAGGAGGGATGATTAACAGACATTTCCAGCTTTTTAGCAATATATATATATAAAAACAGTTTAACGAAAACAAACATGGTCTACATTATTTATAAAACATTGACTTATTGAAAACTCTTATCCGCAAAGTAGGAACAGAGTGCAACTTTGTTAGCACTGTCCATTTTCATGACTGTGGTCCATTTTTCGGAGAACAAGACTACTAACCACAGTGCACTGTTATACAGTAGCCACCGACGCTTTCAGTAACAAGTCACTGAGCTTTCATAACTCCCACGGTCACAAAGTAAAAAAAATAAATAAAATCCTCTTCGAAAAAACTAGTGTTGAACACCCAGACACGCTCACTGTTTCTTTACCTTGCTGTGACAATTTTTAAGAAAAACACCTTTTTTTTCCCCCGTTAAATACAATCCTTAAGTAGAACAGAACACTTCAAAGCCTTCAAGCCCTTTTGACAGGGTTTACTTGTTAGAACAGTCTTCTTTGCCAGTTCTCTGCTGCTTGCCAACAATTTGAGGAAAAAAAAAAGAAAAACGAACAAGTTAAAAAAAAAACCCTCCCCCCTTTGCTGTACCAGTTTTCCAAAGCAGGACTTGAAAACCTGCATCCTCTGTGCTTTTCTCTTGTGGGATCGCTGCAGCGGTTTTAAGTGTGGAGCGAACAACGAGGACTTCCATCGACAGGATGAGAAGGGCAGTGCATTAATTCCTGCTTCCTGCTGGAGGAAGGCTTATATGTACTTGGCTGATTCATGTAGCGAGGACACGCAGCCAGCTAATTCAGCCTCTCTCCCTCGCTCTGAGTGCGCCATGCCTGTGATCAGATAACCATGCATGGCATCTCTCCTCCACTTTATCCCTTAAGTATGTTGGTTTGCATCCTTTTGCTGTCGACTGAAGTATTCCTAGTATTCCCTGCCACAGGAGGTCTATTTTCTCTCATTCTTGCTATGCCCAAATACAAACTTGAAACCAAAACCAACAAAACACACAATTCTACTAAGTAGCTGTATTGAAATATTAGAACTAGATATAAATATTTTCATGAAATAAAAGAAGCTTTTGAGAACTCTGACCTTGTATATCCTTTACTGCTCCAAGAATTCCTATGTAGCCATTTATCATGCAAAAAAAAAAACACAGAATGCCTTATATGTACTTTCAAAAGATGTCAAGCCAGTCTGCTGTAAAAACTGTGGGACTGAGCAGGAACGGAATATAGAAAACAAAATGAAGCATTCCATTTTGGATTTCTTAGATAATGTTATTTTAAAACAAATAACTGGGATTGGTTTACACTGAAATGTGCTTTCATGCAACATCTGTCCACAAATACTGACTGTAGTATAATAAACTTCCTTTTTAATTACTTTGTAGCTATAGTGATCAATAATGGTAAAAGAGGAGTGTACACATCACGCAAGGAGCTGGCACGTGGACAATAAACGTCTCAGTTTTTACCTGTAATGATAATTCCAAGCTAGCACTGGCATGCAGTTTACAAACAGCACAATGACAGAGTGATATACAAAGGTATTCATTTCAGTGCAAAATGTCTCCCCATCTTATGAAAGTAAACCAAAAAGCTTAAGGGCGCTTCTGAAGATTAGCTGGAATCTACAGTGTTTTAGCCCTCCTAAAACAGAGGTGCAGTAAACAGTTTTACAAAGTGCTCTTTTATAAAACGAATTTAATTCATGACATTAAACCAACTTTCTTTGTAGTTTCTGACATACCTTCATGATTACTATGTCAAAACTTTGCAAAGAAGCCCTCCTAATTTTCCCAAACCAACTCTTTTCTCTATCTTTAGCGACACCCTTCTTTACCAAGCCCTTTTTTAAAATTTAAAAGTATTCAAAATAGGTACTGACTAAATTGAACAATTCTGAGAACTTTACTTTTTCTAGTGCAACAAGCATCTCAGAAATTCAAGAGGAATTTTTAAATTGCCTAATTTAAGTTCCAGGAAACAGAAACTTGAAGGAGAGGGTATTTAGGAGTGAGAAAAGGATGTACTTCTTTACACAGAGGGTGATGGGTGTCTGGATCATGCTACCCAGTGATGAAGTTGAAGCTGAGCAGCTGAGATTTTTCACCAAAATAACAGACAAAAACTTTGGGTCAATAAACTACTAGCAACTGAATGCACAAGTTCAGACAAATTCTGCCCTCTAATTTATAGCCTTAAATCAAAGACAGACACTTAGATCTAAATCAAAGATAGTCCCTCAGATTTAACTGAAAACAAAGAGAAAGTAAAGAAGGCTTCCACATTCACTGCAGTGATGCAATTTTTCAGAGGATTTGAATTATTTAGTATCTTGATTTAGATCACGAAGCTAGGGAAAGGATCATTTTCCCTCTCCACAAATCCCCAAAATAGTGAATCCATAAATTATTATTTACATTGTTTGCCCATTGCCCACGTAGAGAAAAATGAAAAAAATAAACACTTTCCAGTCTGCAGTGCACCTTGGAAAGCAGGTATAAATGCTGCTGAAGCTGTCAGTTGCTAGCCTATCTGGTTCTTAGAATATGTGAATCGCAGGCCACAAAGAGTTCCACATCTCTGTGTAGACAAACTATTATTCAAGAGGACGCTTCCAAAGCGCTCACAGTGGTTACAAAAAAAAACAGCAGTGATCCCAGATTTTCCACAGGAAAGACATCAGAAGACACTGAGGTTTCCTTCATTGTAAATCTTTAACCTAGCCAGAAAAACAAATTCTTGATACATCACTGCGCTATTATGCAAGGATGTTTCAAGCTCAAGCAAACTTGCATTAAAAGAGTTAAGTTATTGCTGGCACTGATTTCTGTACGCCAAATGCATTCCTAATTCTGAGTCAATACCCAAGATTAATTGTATATGCAGACTTAACCCAAACTGTCTCTTAACCAAGTATTGGAAAGTGGTGGGCTATGTTTAGGGGTTTAGTTTACTCCCGATTCTGAGAAAGGAAGTATAAAACCAAAAATACCAGAGTGGGAGGAGCAAATTCTTTACAGCGTTGGGAAACTAAATGGGAAAAAGACATTTCATCATAATTTCAAAAGATAAAAGTCTAATGTTTTAGACATTGGCCGATTCCTTTATTCCTAAAAACAGCTCAGAGTTTGGTGTCAGTTTTTTGCAGAGCTCACTACCACAACGATTTATAGGTTTGTTTTGAAAAACGGGCACTGCTGAGAAAAGCCTGGGGATTACTTTTCCATTTATTCTACACAAAATAAATACATACCTTTAACAATCAGGAGCGAGAAAAATTAATTGGAGAGAAATGGGGCTTGGAACAGTCAACTTGATGCCAGCAAAAACAAAATGGGGATGGAAATGACCTGCTTATTCCATTCATGGAGGGCAAAAGGTTTTTTTTTTATATTAAGTCAAATCCCGTTCTTTGCCATAACTAAGCAATAAATCTTCATCGTAAATTATATGCTCATGGAAAACAAAACAATAAGGCGACGTTACCAAGAATCTCTCTTCCTGCTCCAGCCAGCGCTGATCCTCCTCCATCTGCTGCTGCTGCATCATCAGCCTCTCCTCCATGAGGTGAGTGGGCAGCCCCTGCCCCATCCCTCGCAGGTCCAGAGCTCCGCCCTCCTGCGGGCACGCAGGCGATTAGCGTGCTTTCTCTGGGCCCTCTCTCCTCCCCAGCCCCGGGCCGCCCCACTTGAGCTCTTGTCCTGCCACACCACGGCTAACCCTCCTCACTTCGGCAGCGGGCAGTGCAGGAGGAACAACCCATCTCAGCCTTTGAATACGACGGCCCCGGTGGTCACGCGTTTCGAAAACAACCACCAGCGAGCACTCCTTCCCTCTTTGTCAAACAGCAAATGCAGGGCGAGGAGGCGGGGGCACCAAGTAATATCTGGCCTGTCTGGATAATTGTACGGCCTTCCATATGGAAACGTGGCACGGAATGGTCCTCACCTCCATGTTGGGAGACCACATGGGAATGTCCTGTGGCCTGTGGTGGTTCCAGGAGTCATGGGGATCCAGTACAGAGGCCTGGGGGGGATACACTGCGCTGGGCATCGAAGACATACCGTGAGAGCCCGGGTATCCGGACACCTGCGGAGCACAAGCAGGACAGGGAATGATTTCGACAGGCAACAGGTATCCGGAATGCACATGGATCTGAAAATAAACCAACTGAAACCTAATGTGCGTCGTACAACAGGAAAATAAGAGAATGCATAGCCCTTTGCCTGGCTGGCCAACGAAATCCAGATAGAACTTCGCCAACTTGCATAATAATTGCCTGTCTGATCATTGGTCGGACTGAAATCGGACTGAAAACACATTCATTCTACTTGACAAATTACTGCAGTCCTCAGTTTTCTAAGTGTCCCTTTATATCTAAAAATGCATTTCCTGGCCTTCCTGACTGAGGAAAAAATACTCATGCGGTGAATGATTTAGAAAGCACAATGGCACAGCAGAATTTGATACTGACAAGAAAGAGAAACTATTGTCTTCCCCATGTTAGTAACTATGGGAGTAAATGTCAGACAAGAGGGCCCCATCTATTTGCATGTAAAGGACACTGCTAAAGATGTAACAGGCTGCTATGCAGTTCAGCTCAAACTCACATGTCACAATTTGGTAACATATTATGATTCATAAATGAATCTGCTTTGGCATTTACTAGAAGCAGCCCTGCAGATACGCCCTGTCAGTACATTTAAATACAGCATAGACTTTATTCAGAATTAATCACTGTAAACTACTCTAGCTGCAACAAAAATCTATTTGAGTGGAAGTGGAATATCATGTCAAAATGAAGTGTTCCTAATATTGCATTGAGGTCTCAACAGAACAAACTTTATGTACTGAATTCCAACATCTTAAAAAAGCAAACAAATGAAATAACAGGAAATGCTTGCTCTCAGTGTATTTTATGAGAAGCCTAAAGGTCATTAACAAACTTAAAATATTTTTGACTTATTATCTTTGCAGTCTGTTAACAATTTCTGTCTGGAGCTCATGAGAAACTAAAATGTTCTAGTTAATTACTCATGTGACTTTCTCCGATCTCCTGAGACATATCAATTCTTCAAGTCCTTTAGTTCTCTGCATTCGTATATATTCAGTGCTCTTCAAGTTTGTTCATATCCCCAATGAAATAAGAAAAAACAAATCACATAATTGAATAAATTATAGATTAGATAATGTGTCTTGCTTTAAATTATTCTAAAAGGTTTTTGCCCTTTTAAACAGAATTTCAAAAAACAAAAGGGTCAAATTGATTCACACATTTAAGTATTACTTTAAGTAAATCCAGCAAAAACAAATCTGCGATAACATTCTGTCCTTCTGAAAAGCAATGGAAGCTTCTGGAATTGCAAAGAGGCCTCTGATGATTACCAGTGTCCCTGGGGTATGGAGGGAGGCGACACATGGCACACATAGAAGTGGCAGCGTTCATCATGAGGGTTAACGTCATAAAGCTCTCCTAAGACTGCAGACATTTTAGATTGATCTCCAAAACTGGGGAATGTTTATAAAAGAATCCTAAAAAATCTAACTGAAACACTTTGCTTTAGTCTTAGGAATTAGGAATTTAATGCTACTGGTATAGTGGTGGCCCGCCTATGAACAGAACGCAAGTGTACCTTGACACCACAGACTGAGAGACCAGTCCTATGGCAGGCAAACCATAAATCCAAAAGCAACAGCTACACATCTCCAACATAAACTGGCATCTTCAGGATACAAAGTGTCGAAAAACTACCACTCTTTGTTGCCAGCGTGAATGTGGGATTCATTGTAGGGTTGCAAGAAAAAAAAAGCCTCTTTTGGAGAAAAAACACAAAAAGCTTTTTGGATATGTTCATCATGCTCGTTATATTTTGTGCAAAAAATGGTCAAGATCATGATGCGAAAACATGCATGGTCATTGTGAAATATGGCGGGGTAGTACAGTAGTTGAGTAGTTATTTTGAGATACTTTTGCATCTATTGATCCTGGAGCCCTTGTTAAGATAGAGGGAAATCATGAACCAGCCAAACAGCAAAATATAGGCATTTCAGTATGACAATGATCTAAACCATACATTCACAGCTGACAAGGACATTATTAACTGCAAACAAAACAGTGCTTGACTTAAAAATGCAGACATTAAATAAATATGCAAGTGAGGTTCAAACTCAAGAAGACTGCACACAAATGCAAACCAAAGGGGATGAAGGACATAAAGGACATTCCTCCTTAGAAGTGCCAGAACCTCTTGGCTTTAGAGGATTCGTATTGGCTACTCCAGGGAAGTGAATCCCTGTGTTGCCTGGACTTTATTAAAAATACGACTTGCTCTGTACAATGTTATTAATATTACAGCACAATGTTTACATTTATCCTAGACAGGATATTACCCAATCTGTAAATCTATGGTATTTGTTTTTGTTCCTATGTAAACAGGAATTAATAAATATGAAGGGTACCATATATTGTGCACTATATACAATATATACACATATATATATCAAGCACTTTGAGAAGCCACCTTTAAAGACTCTATATAAACTTGCTATTTTTGTTTGCCACTATTGTGTATATAAAATCATCAAACTTGTATGGAAAGACAGCTGGATACAATCACTTCTCACAAAGTGTTTCTTTTATACTTTTACATCATTTTATACATTAGAAAACCTAAGGTGCGTAGAGCAGGCAGGTGATATGATCATTTGCGGTACTGAATGGTTTAGAAAGAGTTTATAAAAAACAGGCTAGGTAAGTGGCTAATGAGGTCTTACCTGGTAATGATTGTGCTGAACAGCATGCTGAGGGCTGGGATAAAATCCTTCACTTGATCTTGGACTGGGGTATCCCGGTCTGCTGGGCTACAATAGCAGAAAGAGGAGAACACAGAGAACAAGGTTTCATACTGCTGCCTGAGGAATGGATTCCAAATTAGCAACACGCAATGATGTTAGTGCAAACAAGATGTTAGATGATTTGGAAGACAAAACGTTGCAATAAGAAGCAAGCAGATAAAATTAAGAAACAAAGCAGTAACAAAACGTCTAGCACTTAGTACTGTGTTGTTTAGGGAACATTCATGAATGGTACAGAGAAAGTATTGTACTGTATATTCAGCCAACTCATTTTTTTATTCTGTCCTTTGTTATGGCTTCTACCCAACCGAGTCAGATGCATGACCAAATTGGAGAAATATACTTGAAAATAAGAAAGGCTGTAAATGAGGAGATCAGTAGTTAATCAAATCAAAAATTTCATCCAATCACTTTTCTTAGAAGTGTCAAGAGATTGGGCCTTAACTTCCTGTATAGGAATCTTCTTCCAGATACTATTATCTTCTTGTGTATGTTTCCTATGGTTGGTCTTAAATAAATTCCCTAAATTTCCAAATTTTTCCCCATCTTGTTTACTTACTGAAAGAGTCTCCTAGTTTGATATAACATAAACCTCTTAAGATTTTATATACCTGTATAGAATTTCATTTGTTCTGAAGAGAATCAGTATACTTGTTAATCTCCTTTACTTACATGAATCAAACTGAACTAAAAGGGTTGCTTTGTTGGAACCTCTGAGTTTTTTTCTAGTCTAGAAAGGTTGGAGATATCTTAAGACATGCAATAGTTAAAATGCAGTCTCCAACACACTTAGGAGCTGTAAACATAGTTCAAATTAAACCTTTTATCACACATCATTCTTGTTCCTCTACTTTGAGCACTTTCTAAAACCATGGTATCATTATCGTGGTACTGTGATGAAAAATGATAACATTCTACATTAGATCGTACAAGTCCATTGTAAAGCGTAAGATTAAAGTCCCCTTAATTGTAATTTTTGCTACCTAAACAGTGTTTTCTTTATTGATTCCCCACAACATGTTGATGTGGACATAGGACAATATACTTTTGTGCATAGCTTTCTGCAACTTCTTGGATTCTTATGACTTAATTTGAGAATGAACCTTTTACAGCAGAACTTATCAAAAGCTTTCTAAAAATATATCTTATGTTGCTTGTTTGAAGAATTCTTATTCAGTGACAGAAACCAGACTCAGTGATCTCTAGTTTCTTGACTTGGATGTCTCCCTTTTTTACAAACTGGTATTACATTTGCAGTTCTCCAAACAGAGAGCACTGGTCCCATTCCAAGCAAGAAATTAAATATCCAACTTAAGGGTCTATAAATAACATTCCTTATTTCCTTAAGTATGACTTGGAAACCATGAACACCTGGTTATTTACAAGTTGTTAACTGTCCTGGCCCCTGCAGAACCTAAGTGGTAAGCTAAAACTTTCTAACACTGCTTGGCTCATTCTGTAACAGGGGACACAATGATGTCTTGTATTGTAAATACCTGTTGTGTCTCTCTATACTAGCATGTTTAGTAGATCATTTTCTATCATTGCGATAATATGGGTATAAACTGTTTATGGTTTTACAGTTCATTTATTGCTTTAGAACTGAAAGCTTCTTGTATTATTGTCTCTATTTCAATCTTCTTTTCCACCTCCCTCTTGGTGATTTTGTTTTTTCAGTGTGGCTGTAGCTTGATATACCTTTTTCCAGTTTTGAATCTTGGGCCTTTTAGCAGTCTGTAGGGTACTCTAGCACTTCTGATTGATTAAATATTGCCATTAAACCAATAAGCTCATTTAGACTAAACCCCTAAAAGACTAAAAATAATAAAAAAAATTATAAAACAGTATAGAAGTCAACTGAGGTTTAGGTGTTATCTTTCAGTATTGACATACCTTCAATTCTATTAGAAACAAATATAAAGTACATTTCCACTATCTTGTATTATTCCCCATCTTTGATATATTGAAATGTTGTCTATATTTAATAGTGAATTGTAGTCATTCTAAGCGACTTCGACAACCAAACGTATAAGGCAAAGTTCTTGGTCTGCAGCAGATCTCCCTGGGATTGAACCAAGGAGAATAATGTTTGAGCCTATAATTTACAAAACACCACTTCCAGTTTCTGTTCATTACTCGTACCTCAAAGGGAAACTAGAAAGCTGCTCTCAGTTGTGAAGGTTTCCAATGAATGCCTGGCCTACTAAGTTTTATAATGTCTTGGCTTGGGTAGGAAAAGTACCGCAGCAACATGTGAAACATAAAAGTCTCAGCACAATCAGCAGTGTGTTTCCAGAGGCAAGGTGAATTTCCAGGGAAAAACAGCTGTGAGGTAATACAAAACTCCTACTGTATAGTGCAATATTTCAAATGTATAGTTAGGAAAGCCTACCTACCAAGTGCAAGGTATATATATCAACAAGAGAACAAAATGGCAGGTTTCCTGGTTTCAACATGAACCCCATTTAGAAATAAATGAATAAATATACATAACAGAAGCGTACTGCCATTACAAGGTTACTCACCACGTTTCAAACGACTTGGCCAAACAGTTTTTAATCATGCACTGGGTGCGGTACAGGTTGTATATTAATGAGAACAAAATGGGTGTCACGTAACCTTTCTGGTTTGTAAGAACGCCATTTCCCGTCTTTAAATTACACTGTCAAAAGAATTATATGTTCGAAATCTGCAGTTAATTTGTCAAATTTGTAATGAAGAAACAGGTACAGTACCCACTTCTCAAAGCATGAGATGACTAGGTTGAGGACATACTGTATGTTTCACTGCAGCCTTTGTGGTACAACTTTAAGGCAAATTTGAGAATGAAAAACGCACCAAGTTTTAAGTCAAGTTCTCAAAAACAGTATATCTATTGTAAGAAAAAAATCTCAATCAGGCAGGAATTGTGGCCTATGTAGGAGCCCGCTTTCAGCAAATGTTAACTATATTGACACAAGAATGACATCAACCAAGTCTGAAGATTCATAGTGACTTCAGAAAAGAAGTCACTGGAATGGTTTTTGATGGACTCAATAAGATGGCCAAACCATGTGACAAATCCATATACCCCGAACACATCTAAAACTTGCATCTGCGTTGATTACCAACTGGCATTTCCAAAACAGATAGCCATAAAAAGAACACATGTTGATTTATTTGTATAAGCTGTGATCTTAAGGAAAATTAATTACTGTAATTAAAAAAAAGTAATAATTCACAAAAAGAACAAAGAAAAAGCTTGACTACAGTACATCTCGGCTATCTGCAAGCTCCAAAACCTTTGAGAGTCTAAACACCCCAATGTGAATCTCAGCGTGTTATGCTTCCAATGTTCATCACTAAACTATAAATGAAATAATGGTCAAGTGTGTCTCAACCACAGATGCAAAAACCACAGTAAAGAGTGAATCAGAATGAGACTACCATTAATAATCAGTTACATATAAAAGTCGAGAAGCCTCTATTACAGAAAGCATTCCATTCAAAACATGCAAAGAACATGCAGTACCAATAAGTTATTTGAATATGTCTTTTAAATCAAGATTATGAAATGGGTGAAATTATACTCTTCTAACATAGCAGTAGTGCAGGTGAGTTTGTTTTTGTTTTAATGGAACCCATTTCAAATATCATGCTATAAGTTCTATATATTATTGAAGACAAAGGCACATACCTACATTGCTACAGAATCACATTTGGTGAAATAAAGTATGGCTTCCTTAGTTTATAAACCTTTTTATATTAAACCTAATGCACTGCTTTGTATGCTAGAAAAAACAAAACTTAAGATTCTGCCATCAGTACCGCACTGAGAGGGAAGAGCCCATGCCTATTTCTGATTCTCAGTAGTACTGAGACATCACTCACAGATGCGGGAAAGGAAAAATCAAATTCTAAACCACTGTCCTTGCTGTGCAGTCTTTTCAAAGGCAAGCGTACATCTACGAAACTAACTTTCTGGTTGGCTTCTACGACTGAGTTACGACTCCTTTTCCCGGAAGTCTGTTTCAGTGCTCTGCTGAAAAAGTCTGACTGTAAAAATAGCCCGCAATCTCCAAACCTCCTCCCCGACTCAACACCTGCCTGGGGTCTTCTCTGGCCTTGGCCTGCAGGGGTCAGCTGGCGCTGCAGGCTTAGGGCTGGCCTGTCAAAGCAGAGTGGCAGTGTGCGCTGTGGCCCTGGCCGGGGGCCACAGGGGGGCAGTGAAGGCCACCTCCTGGGCCGAGCAGGGACAGCCCTGAGCAGGCTGGCCTGACAGGGTGCCTCGGAGGCAGGGCGCAGGGCCAGAGGGTGCAGGCGCTGATCGGTAGGCCCTTTTAGGCCCAGACAGAGCTGAGAGCAGTGGTGGGAGAGCTCTGGTGGCACAGACAGACAGTCCAAGCTAAGGCTGTATTGCAAGGATGGCCGGCGAGCGGGCTGCAAGACGAGACACACGGACATATGCACACGCAACGCCAGCACAGAGGACACAGAAGCACATAAAAAAAACACATTGGAAAGACAAAAAAAACACTTAGTGGACAGTAAATAGCAAGCAGAGCAGTGCATGATGGAGGCAGAGAAGTGTGGGTCTGGAACATGACAAAGCAAGAAAATAGTTTAAGCACATTTAGGACTAATACATATATAAATAAATCATATATAAACGATCTAATCCACAACACCAGAATATGTATTACTCGGTATTGGCAATACAGCGCAAAAACTGATATTTAAACACAGTTTTAAACAGAAAACGTCCAGCTAGGCTGAAGGATATTAGTGAAAAATCACTTTCTTACCATATGCACTGAGGCTTAGGATGGGATAGTTATATCTGCGTAGTGCTAAAAATGTGAGCATTTCTGGGAATCAGCCTAGCCTTCACTACAGCAATGTTGTGAAGGTGAAAAAGCAAGACAGCTCTTCTGTAGAGGTATAAGCCGATTTGTTGATTTCATTTGCAAAAAGGAAATAATCTAAATTGCAATCTAAATAAACCAAATCAGCTAGGTATTATTTCAACTAAAAATCTAAATAACTTAAATTTATGCCATAATTATCCACAGCCCTGAACTCAGAATCCCTTTGTGTAAATAAAACTAATCAGGTACTTTTAGCAATTTCAATTACTTAGAGGCAGCTGCCAAACCACACAAGACCAAGCTTTAAAGGCTAAAACAGGTGCAGTATTTTACCAAGACTCCAATCAGGAAAAGCACATTATAACGTTCGTGTCTTAAACTACTGTATACTTGGGCACAGGGAGAAGCTCAATTCACTGCTGCCAGCTTTAACAGGGAATGCACAAAAAGACAAAGCCAACAAGGGGAAGACACAGGGAGCTGCAGTCTTTCTGGCCCACCCGACCATAAGAATATCGGGTCAGCTCTCCAGAGAGTACCTACTTTAGGGGGTGCCTCATCAGATCCTCCGGAATCCCACGACACTGTGACCTGACGTCTCATCTCCATTCGGATCCTCTCCTCTTGCTGAGCTTTCTCTTCTTCTAATATTGTGCTGTGGCAAAAACGAAACAGGTTAACCTTTAGGAACTCCATTAAGTCAACTGTCATACAGTCAGGTTTTGAACTACAGACCAAAGTGAAGCAGTAGCTTCTATTGTGGAATACTGCTTGATCTGAAATATGAAACGTTGTGTAGTTTTGGAATAAAACTCAAGGCCCTAGGGAGTTAAATGCTAACTTTGGATTCCTACACACTTTGAAGAAATAAAAGATAAATAAGATAACAGTCTATCTTTCCTTAGATAAAAGAGCATCTTGGCAAATATAAACCCAGAAAACCCTGTTTTAGGAGACAAAAGACACTCAAACAGTGATACAATTCCAGACACCAGTTCACGTTGCTGAAAAGCAGCTAACTGGATCTGTTACAGAGCGAGTGGGAGAAAAAAAAAATTCTTCTATAGTTTCAAGATGAGCACTCACTAGTAGTACCATTGCCCAGATTCTTAAAATGACTACAGCTCTCCTCTGGAATCCCAGTCACAGATGTGAACAAAAATCCAGTTGGTTTGCAGCAGAACTCACTATAGCATTATACGCACAGGTCTCTCTGTTCTTATTTACAAAGAAGAGTCATAGGTATATTTGCTTGATTTCTATGTTTTTCTCTTATATGTGAATATAAGACACATAGAGGAAATCGGTCTGAACTCTTGAAATGCTGAAATGCTTGCCCTCCCTTTTAAGTCTGCTATATCCATTATAAAACAATCTATTTATAGTAACTCACAATTAAGGGAAGGGTGACCTAGTAATGCTGTGAATATTCCCTTCCAACACTGCTTTAACGTTAAAGGCCAAGCACAACTGCATTGGATCTTTACTGTTTTACACTGCCAGTTATGACAAAACATCAGGTTAACCATCAAGGACTCATATTTGACAGGTAGAAAGACAAATGTCTCCTCTTAATTGCCTGCCACCTAGAGAGGGCTATTTCTGGAAGAGAGGTTGCTCTGTGTAATGCTGGCATATGTTCTTGTGAATGAATGGAAAACCCAACATTAAGACCATCTGTCCTTGTCCATCCTGAAATAACTACAAAATCTGTGCTTTTCTATTCAAACAAAACTGAACTAGATAACGATAATTACTTTTAAATACAATAGCTAACCACTGGTAAATCCCTCTTAATATAACTCATTACGACTGAATATAATAAACTACATCCCAAGTCAGTAAGACTATTTTTTGTAGAAAACAGATGTTAGTGTTATTTAGCAGAGGTTCCGATGAGCACATTAATCAAAGCACTTGAATCACTAATAATGTAGTATCTAACGTTTAAAACTGATGCTTCTAATCCCATATGTTCAATCTGAACTGAAATCAGAACTACTGAAACTTTTCGAAAGACTCGGACATTAAAATCACACAAACATATTTACCCATAGCAAAAATCTGTTACAGCTTGACACCCAAACCCTGACATTGTGCAAACTGCAATTGCATTATCCCGCAGAACAACAAAAAGCCCAAGAAGCCCATCTGTTACCTTCAGTTGGGAGCACCTCATCTCTTATGCATACAACGGAATCCATTGAGATGGAAGATCAAACAAAGCACGTGAGGGAATGCCAGGAACAGCACACGACAGAGTGCGAATCCAGAGCTGACACTGACTAAGACTTACCAGAGCAGCTCACAGTAAAAAGAGCCTTTATCAGAGCCACGGAGAAACGGACTGGCCTTCTGTGACGTAGCCTCCTCCCTGCCTAACTATGCAGATTGTTACGCTTGGCAGCTGACCAACGTATAAAAGCCCAGGCAGGCAGCTTTTAAAAAAGAGGGCAGTTTGTACAACACTCAGGCTCCACAGAAATGGGCTGTTTGAGGGCAGTCCTCTTTCTGCCAGTTTGGCTGGGTTTTTAACTTGCTAATGGTCGGTGCAGCAAAGCTCCAATAAAGACAGAAAGGTAGGGAACATTTAAACTGTATTCCTTTATCAAAAATCTTTCTGCTTCCCATGTGACAGACCACTAATATTCTGTAGTAATATAAGAATTTCAGCACTCGTTGGAAGATTCTAAATATGTAAGGTTTTGTGTTTCAACAGTTTATCAGTCATCATTATACTGTGCAAGAACACCCAATTTGTTCATGAAGAAAATATTTAAATTTCATTTTTGGATAAATTCTTGTTTTCATTCTGGACACCGTCAACTTGCAGAAAAGAAGCAGAGACTCTAGTCTAATTATGACCTCTCAAGGAGAGAAAATACATACATAAAATTAGGCTCTCATCCTAACTCATGTATTTGATCTGCAGGTATCTATTTCCTTCACAATCATTTTAAAAACAGTTAATGATAAAATGCTATTAAACGTAATAAAGTTTTTACCATGCTGTAAATGATTTTACCGTGTAAAAAATGTATCATACACAAAGTGTCATAAAAACTATAACAATTTCCTGCATTCCAAAGTTTATTGGTCATGGAGCTTTCCACAGAAAGTCCCACTGACCCTATGTGAAGTTACCTCTGACATTTGTTCCTCTCTTTACTGCCTGGATAGATATCAGATGTGACAATTTACCAGCAGACCTTGCAGCCACACCGGAGAGCAAATCTACGAATTCTATGAAAATGTGCACTTTTGTATTCATACCTATACAGCATGAAGAATATGTTGAAGATACACTGAGAGGAACATAAGAGTGCACAAAACCCTTTGGATCTTGATTTTGATACTGGACTTTAAACCCACTTCAGATGGGTTTTAATATATTGGAGGATTTACATACTCATTAATAGTTTACAGAGCTCTAATGACTTGGAATTCAATCTCTTTTCTGTGGTGACTATTTCACTATGTGGCGTCTGGTCAGGAGTATTCTTTACCATACATGTCACTGAAGTCTGCACCACATGAAAGACAGCTCTCTGGCTTGTATCTAATAGCAACAGGATAAACTGCAAAAAAATGTAGCAGCTGCTCATAGTTAAACAATTATAACTGTAAGAAATAAGTGCTGACAGCTACACAGGCCCATAGCAATTGGCGAAAGAGATCAGCCCCTAATCCTGACAACTTCATTATAAACCAGGCACATCAAGAATAGTTTCCCTTCCTATACTTAATTTATTACTTTTACCGATTCTAATACAAATCAATGTTTTGTATTGTGTGTCTGATTTTAAGATGTTCATAGGACAGATAGTTGTAAGATATGTGCATGTTGTGACCCAATTGATTTATCTTCAATCTAAAGGAGCTGAGATTTTCCATCCTAGGATCTACTGTATATAAATACAGATACCTTGAGTTCGCTTTATTCCAGAATTTTATTTTTTTAAAGGAGGTTCACAGAAGGGCTGCACAATCCCTGAGATGGCTCAAGTCACACTGTGCTCCTGCCCAGACAATCATGGGAACTCAAACTGCAATGCCACTTTAGGAAATACACATGCCATAAATAACTACTTCCAGAGGGGAATGCACGTTTGTAATGCTCTAGAGGAGAGAAGCTATGCAGGCTAAAAATCAACACTAGCATTCCGTTTCAAAAAGAAGGAATACACTGCTGATAACACACTTTGTTCACAATGACTCAGTATTAGAGACAGAATCAGCATCTGTAATAGTAATGAGTCAGTACAACCTAAAAAGAATTTAAGTTCCATATACAGTAAGTGGATCATTATAAATCAGAAAAATTCTGGCATGAAAGTTTAGCAGTCTGGTACATTGTAAAATATGGTATGGCCTAGTCTATGTTTTGTCTGACTTTTGATATGACCTGTTCCAAACTGAATGTGATCAATATCTGTGAAATCTTTGGGGCACCCTTGGGGAGTAAGGAAAACAAAGGCACACAGAAACAGGTCTGCAGTTCTGATGGTAGGAGTGTGCTTTTCAAACCTTTGCTTTTTATGGTAAAGTTTAACAGCCAGATACGGTTGCCCATAATCCTTCTACATTTTTATTTGAAATGCCTACATGCGCATGTGCATTGTAAGAAATTCCCAACTGAATTGTTGGGAGATAAAATGGAAAGTGGTTACCTTATCTGGCTGAATTACTAAAATTGAATAAAAATCTGTTCCGTCAACTAGTTTAACACGACACATTCATGTAAGAAACAATAGATTATCTTTCATCTGTACGATACATTTACAAATGTTTAATAAAGGCTTCCTAAATGTCTGTACTCTTTCCTCTTCTACTCTTAATTATGTTTTCATCATTTCGCTTAGGATAATATTTTGCGAAAAGGCTTCTGCTTTCCTCTGCTCTTGGTTTTGTTTCTCTTCCACAGTCCTCAAGAATTCTTCACTAAGCACCAGTAATAACCTGATAGAGTTAAGGCTCTGCAAATTACCTTTGACAGTGCAGAGGAAACGGTTTCTATAAAACCCCAGGATCTCCAAAATGGTTCTGAGAAAAGCCAGGGGCCATGAAATTACTATATCAGTTCCATGCGGTTGCCTGTAAACAAGCCAAGCAGTAGATCACTGTATTCACAGCTGTGAAGGAACAAGGGTGCTGGTGTCCCAGGAGGTAGAACTGTACCACAGTGTAAAGGTTTACATCCCAAATGACTTTTAACTGACCCAGCAACACCACCATTAAACATTTTAAACCCCATTAAACATGACAAACATGCCACTGCATTCAATTCTTGAGTTGTTTCAGGGTGAGTGGTAAAGTGTCTGACCCCAAGTGTTCTAAGGCTAAATTATTTTGCCTGTAACAAAACAGATTTGAGTATAATTTTATAAGAGTTTATTGAACAGTGTAGAAAGTATTCACACCCATTGTATTTTGCCACATTTTGTTGTCACAACCAGAAAACCTGACAGACTTTTTTTTTCCCTTTTAATCTACACATTAGTATCATTTATTTAAACAATATCAATGTGTTTAAAAGTTTGGGACTAAAAAGTTAGAAATAAAAAAACCTCAAACTTCACTGGAAAACTATTCACCCCTTAGCATTATTACTCCATAACAGGCTCCGCCTCAACCAGTTGTATTCAGAATTTACACAATATGCTGACTGGGATCCAATACGTTGAGGGGTTAGCCATTCAGATTAAACACATCTCTTTGTAAGGTTAAATACACCTGTCTGTGAGATCCCATCAATAGACATTACTAAGCAATATGAAGTCAAAGAAGCTTCTGTAACAACTAAGGAAAAGGTGCGGACAGACAAGTCAAGTAAGGAATATAAAAAGATTTCAATGGCACGGAGCAGTAAATCAATTATCAGGAATTGAAGGACATATAAAAATACTCCGAAACTGCAATCACCAGGTCGTGCTCCAAAACTCAGCAGCTGGGCAAGAAGGATATTCGTCAGAGAAGTGGACAGTGGTCTGATGAGACAAATTGAGTTCATTGGCCTTAATGCCAAGGATTATGTCTGGCGAAAGAGCACTGCTCATCACTCACAAAATACCATCCCCACAATAAAGCATGGCAGTGAGAGCAAAGTGTTGTGGGGTTGCTTTTCATTGTCAGGGACCGACAGGCTTGTCAAAATAGAGGGCAGAATAAATGGAGCAAAATATAGGCAGATCCTGGAGCAAAAACCTAGAACAATCTGCAAAAGATCTGAAACTGGGACGGAGATTCATATTTTAACAGGACAATGACCCTGAACACAAAGCCAAAGCAACCCTTGAGTGTTAAAAAGAAGCTGAAAGTCCTTGAGCGACCCAGTCAAAGTCCAGATCTGTGGCAGGAACTGAAGATTGCTGTGCACCACAGCTCCCCCAATAATAATAATAATAATAACGATAATGATAATGATAATGATACTTTATTTTATATAGCGCCTTTAAAGGTGGCTTCTCAAAGTGCTTAGCGCTTAATATCTTAAGCGTTGCTGATAAATGGATATTAGGGCCTTAGGAACACAGTACTGAGATTTTTCACAACTTTTTCACAGGAATATGATAGTCTGCCCTTTCATGAAACAATAACCTGCAACAGCTGGAGCACTTTTGCAAGGAAGAGTGGGCGAAAATTAAACCCCGTCAGATGTGAAAAGTTGGTTACAACATAACGCAAAAGACTATAGCATGTAATTACTGCAAAAGGTGAGGCAACAAAATATTAAATGATTAAGGTCCCGTGGGAAGGGGAGGGGAATACTTGTCCGAGCTGAATTTGACAGTTTTATATCTTTGATAAAATTTAATTGTACAAGAAAAATGATGCCCCACCAAAACATTTAGTATGTTTAGTTAACTATACAAAAAAAGTTATTCAAACGTGTTGCAATTGGAGGTTGTATCACAGCAAAATGCGGTAGAGGTCCAAAGGGGTCAATACTTTCTACATTCACTGCATCCATGTATCGATGTATTTAATCAATAATCAATGCTGAGATGGGAGGGACAGCATTCAAAAGCTAATGAATATGCTGTCTCAGTATGTGATCAGAGTCATTACAAGCAAACGTATGACTCAAATTTTTTTTTTAAATACTATACTGCTAATGTGCAGGGAGTATATCTACAATAAATACAGTTTGCATTATGTGCTTCAGAAAATCCTTTGGCTGCTGATTAATGGATATTAGGGCGTTAGGAACACAGTACTGAGATTCCTCAACTTTTTCACAGGAATATGATAGTCTCCCCTTTCATGAAACAGAATAATAATGTTTGGGCGGAGCGGAGGCTCTGTAGCTAAGGATCTGCGCCTGTGGCTAGAAGGTTGCCGGTTCAAATCCCGCAGCCGGCAGAGGAATCCTACTCCGTTGGGCTCCTGAGCAAGGCCCTTAACCTCAGCTGCTCCAGGGGCACTGTACAATGGCTGACCCTGTGCTCTGACCCCAGGCTCTCTCCCTGTCTGTGTGTCTCATGGAGAGCAAGCTGGGGTATGTGAAAAGATAATTCCTAATACAAGAAATTGAAAAGGGTTAATAAAGTGATGTTATGTTATTAATACAGTTCTTTAACTTCAAATATTCCCATCAATTACACAGAAAATCACATCTTGCCAAAGGAACTCAAAGGAAAATGAGTCAATACAATGTCATCCTCAGATCTACAAAGGACATGTATGTGCAAAGTCTTCTTTTTCACAACAATCATAATGCGAGACTGACAGTGCTTTATCACTTGTATTTACTTGTATTTACTGTATCTGACGGTTCACTGACTTTATTACTCAGCAGCTTCTCTTGAACTACACTGACTGCGCCCTCATTATGCTGGGAAACTTGTAAAGAAATTGAAAATGACCGTGAGCCCTTCTGAAACTAGGGATCACATGTATAAGTCTTTTTTCTTATTAGAAAACGTTTCATGTATGTAACAAAAGTATGTGCTTTTGTCAACTGTATGTGAACATAACATTATGCATGAAGGTAGCTGTGCTCAATATGAAATACTTTTAAAAAACTTTAAAAATGACCAAGATGCTGACTGGAATCTTGTGAATTGTCCAGATTTGGGGTCAGCCCATAAGCTTGTGAAAACATCAATGACAATTACGATAAATCACCTTCACAACAGTTTAAGTTAGAAAACAACTCCCCAACACATACCAAACAGCAGTTCTATTAAAGACACACACTAAAAAAAATAAAATATTGAAAACGATCTGAAACCAAACAAATATACAGACAGGAAGAAAAAATTAAAATAAATAAGATGTTGGAATGGATTAATTATCTTACACAAATTCAGCTCTGCTTCTCAAGCCTCACATTCAATGCCTTTTAAGGAATGGACTTGATATAAATAGTATTAACAGTATAAATATTTACATGGTTTCCAAGAACTCAGCCACTCTGAGACTGACGTAGTGGGAAATACCTAAAATGGAGGTGTGACTCACACAGCCTCAAAAAATAGTGTAAGGAAATTATATGCTACACGTTAACTTGCACACTGTTCTTTTTTCAGATGGGTTTTTTAAGTCTATAGGAACTCAGAAGTGGTCTCCAGTAGCAGCATTCATTCACAGGGCTAGGAAACAACGGTCTTATTTTGCTTTAAGGAAAAATGTTTTCTAAAACTAAATCAGGAGAGGTGACAGAAAGCTACAATAAAATAATCTATGTGACTGGCAACTCTGTGAATTCAGGAAAACGAACCTAGTGGATGCTATTTAATATTTCTTCCCCCAGGTAGAAGTGGTATTAGATAAGTCTTGGCAGTATCATCCTTCTCTGCGAGAGTGCCAGCTATGAGGTAATACGCTGACAGGATGTGCTTCAGACTGGCAAGGTGTGAGTCAAAGACAAAAGCCCCTCTCTGAACAGTAGTGCTGTCGAACACAGGGATAAGTACAAGGCACACCCGACGTCCTGGGGCAAAAGAAAACTTTACATTTTATTCTTTTGCAGTTAAACTGAAATATCCAATACTGTACAATTAAAAAAAGGCAAAAAAAAATCCTCGACAGCCTATTCAAGCACCTGTGTAAAACAGCGACACCTAGTGGGCAAAACGGGATTAGAAATCTGGACAATTCAGCACAGTACATGGGATTGCTTTCATTTTTGCTATGGAAATGTTTTACTATATTTATTGTCTGGAGGGGTAATTCTATGTGAATAAAGGACCACATTTATCTAATTTACATTACTAAAAGAATCGTGACTTGCTAATCCCAAAGAGCAAGAATTAAGCAATTCAGTTCTGTAACAAATCAATACTACCTAACTGGAAAATCTGGGGAAAAAACTAAGCACCCCGATATAAAAAAAAAATCTCAGAAAAGCAGTGGTATTACCTGAGCTGTACTTTCAGTTCAGTGAAGCGAGGTCTTTTACTGGGGTCGTAGGCCCAGCACTTGGTCATAAGGCTGTAGAGCGTGGGGGGGCAGTTGGGCGGCATGGCCAGTCTCTCCCCGTTCTCTATCCTGCCGATGACGTCGTTGTTCTTCACCCCCTGGAAGGGCTTCACTCCGTACATCAGGATTTCCCACATGCACACGCCTGCAAACACAGCATCTCTCTCAGAGCTTCTGTCTGCCGGCCACAGCACAGGAAGGACAAGCTGCTCAATGAACTCCTCTGTGTTCAGGTGTGTGTTCAACCTAAGCAGGTGTGAGCCTGGTCAGTACCTGGATGGGAGACCTCCTGGGAAAAACTTAGGCTGCTGCTGGAAGAGGTGTTAGTGGGGCCAGCAGGGGGCGCTCACCCTGCGGTCCATGTGGGTCCTAATGCCCCAGTGTAGTGACGGGGACACTATACTATAAAAAGGCGCCGTCCTTCAGATGAGACGCAAAACCGAGGTCCTGACTCTCTGTGGTCATTAAAAATCCCAGGGCGTTTCTCGAAAAGAGTAGGGGTGTAACCCCGGTGTCCTGGCCAAATTTCTCATCATTGGCCCTTACCAATCATGGCCTCCTAATAATCCCCATCTATGAATTGGCTTAATTACTCTGTTCTCCTCCCCACTAAATAGCGCTCTGGCTCACTATGGCTGCCGTCGCATCATCCAGGTGGGGCTGCACATTGGTGGTGGTGGAGGGGATCCCCATTACCTGTAAAACGCTTTGAGTGGAGTGTCCAGAAAAGCGCTATATAAGTGTAAGCTATTATTATTATTCCAGCTGGGATAACTTTAAACACTGGTAGAATAGACAGTTTTCCAGGATTTAGATTTTAAGATGCACTTAAAATACCTCTAAAGGGAATTATGTACATCTGTATGTATTGTAAACAGTAAGAGGGTCCATCAATAAATTCATAGAACAAGGCAATTAAATTCATTGCAGTTTGGTTCACAGATCATTCTTCACATTTTTGTGTGATCTACAAAATCAGTGCCTGTTTCTCTTCCTAACTGGAAAGGAAAAGCAAGACTCTGCAGCAAATGGTGGGTTTATAATGACTGAGCACCACAATTCTCACTATGTACGTAATCTGTAGCCAAGTTCGGGTGTGGAGGAGTCACATGAAGGTGAAATGAGTTCTGGATGTCTTCCTGATGTCATCACAATGACTGGAAGTTGGAACACAAAGCTGGAACCTTTAAAAGTCGCATAAATTAGAGAAGTGCAGAAGTTGGTATTTCATGTGATAGTATTTTAAAGATTGATCATAAGTATTCGGATAGGTCTAAGGTTTCAGTAAGAAGGCTGTCCTTTTCAAATCCATTGAGGAACAGTGTTAGAAGAAGGAATTCATTTTTCAGCTGTCAGAACCCTTCATTCATAATCCAACAACCTTCATATCTGCTGGGTTAAAGGAAACACAGATTTATGGTTTATTCATTTCAATAGGCAGGAATCCATACTGGAAGCACTGGCTCCATAGGAGTCAGTATTACAAGAAGTATTATCTAAAAGGAGAAGAGGTAAGCTAACTAAAGGACCTACTTGTGATAATACTAATATTTCTAGTGCTATTGCTTTAAGAGCTTTTATTAGTACTTATGAAATGACTAATATGAATAATACAAAACTAGGTCCCAGCTGGTTAATATTGGTTTCAAAATGTAAATATTAACTCTCATGGCATGAGAGCTGCAGAAAACAAAATCTTGAGCAAAAGAATCAACTCAGAAGATGAGTATTTAGCACTTAAAACTGTACAACACACTGGTAAGCCCTCACTTAATAATAAATACAATTTTGGACACCATGTAACAAAAAAGATATTGCGGCTATGGATCAGTCCAGAGAAGAGCAACCAGATGCATTCTGGGACTTAAGGGAATGTCCTACAATGACTATGGCTAAAAGAAACCTTTTTAATATTTGGGGTTTTCAAACATCCAAGTTTTCAAAACCCTCAAGGGACCAGATAAAGTTGACCCAATGGAGTTCAACAGTAGGACCAACAGCAAAACACCAGCCAAAGAACTCAAGTGGAATCTACATGGCAGTAGATTTCACTTGAATCTACTTGAAACTGAAACCGAGAACAGGAGGATTTCCTTACACAGATGTGGGAGTATGAAACAAACTACCCAACAAAGTTGCACCTCTGGCTTCATTCTAGAAATGGCTAGATGAGGCTGATGAGTCAATTAGCTGCTAAGTACCAAATGGGTCAAATGCCCCATTTACCCATTTTTAACCTTCACAGTAAGAGATATTAGTATCTGGAACAAACCCAGCCTAGCTGATGAAGCTGAAATTCTAGAATCCTTTAAGAGATGACTGAAAGAGGTTCTAGGACGAAATCAAGGGAAAGATGGCCGTTCTCTTATTTGAAACTGTCTTGCATCCTATTAAGTTAAGGTGAAGGTTTAAAGGCATTCCCCTCGTGGATAGCAAACTGGGTAAACCAGACCATTCCAATCAATTCGTGTTTGCTGTCTTATACAGTGTGAGACACAGCAGTCTTGTGGTTAGAATCTTGTACAGTACCTTGTTCTGAGAACTGTGACTGACCCTCATACATACACGTCAGTGCATTGTGACAAACTTGTCACAGGAAGACAGTATATATATAGAGAGAGATTAGACAGAAGTACACTGAAGTTTGGAAAGAAGACTTCTTCATTCTTGAACCATGTGCAGCAGTGGCAAAGACATGAGATCCATTACTTTGTGGTGCAGCCCTCTGCCCTATCCATGATTCACTCATACACTGTGAGTCCAAGACCAATCACATTCAGGGTGATTCATGGGTTTTAGCCTGGCTGTAGTTTACAGTGCTCAAGTTCAATGACTAGCTAGTGTACTGTGTGTAGAAGTTTGAATACCTTAATTTAAAATCAAAATCTGATATTACTCACATGTCTAACCAATTTTATACATGTTATATACACAAAAAGTCAAAATACATTAATTCAATTCTATATTCACACATAAAAATAAGCTCTCAATTCAAACTGGATAAAGTTGTTTTATAAGCTGGTTATATTATATTCAAATCTCTCTGCATATTGGTGTAATATTATTGTTTCTGAAAACACCCTAAATGCAAAAGATGAATATTCTGTATTATAAAATATATTTAAAGCAATATACAAGGAAGATTCATAAGATATTACAAGGAAGTGCAAAGCGCAGAGGTTATACAGAATATTAAAGCTGAAAATTTAAAATCTTCAATATTACTCATGTGATTTAAATCACAAAAATATGGGCTCCCATACAAATACGTAAAGCGTACCTTAGTGTTACTGTACATTTACAGTTTGCAGAAACTGCAGTAACGAACAACAGGATTTAACTTATTTTCATCTTGGAGCTTTTAGCATTCATAGTTTAATCAGCAACTGTTGAACTAAAACCATTCTGAAAATAGTTTGATCACATATAATAAACACAATACCACAGTACTTGTGCTTTTTATTGTGGATATACTTGTTTTCCTAAAGATTTTGCAACAGCAGAGAAAGGCTTGTTGAAGTCCTTGAATTATTTAATAATAATAATAATAATAATAATAATAATAATAATAATAATACCTTACACTTACATAGCGCTTTTAAGACACTCCCCTCAAAGCGCTTTACAGGTAATGGGGACTCCCCTCCACCACCACCAATGTACAACATCCACACCTGGACGATGCGACGGCAGTCATAGTGCGCCACTACGCTCACCACAAGGCCAATGGGAAGGATGCCAGGGTAACAAGCCCTAGTATTTTCAAGAAACGCCCTGGGATTTTTAATGACTACGGAGAGCCAGGAGCACGGTTTTACGTCTCATTTGAAAGACGGGGACACTAAACTGTAAAAAGGCCCTATCACTATACTGGGACATTAAGACCCACACAGGCTGCAGGGTGAGCGCTCTCTACTTGTCCCACTAACGCCTCTTCCAGCAGCAGCCTTAGCGTTCCCGAGAGGTCTCCAATCCAGGTACTGACCAAGCTCACACTGTGAGTTACAGGGTGATATGGCTGCTGGCTACAAATAATATACTGTATATGGATTAAATGGCTCACCCTTGTTTGTAAAGTTTCCTTTAGTCATATGTTTTGATAAGGAACGATTAATAGGTTTATTCAATTTAATAAACCTATTACTTGTTCCTTTGCAGCCTACGCATGCTGACGCAGCTACCCACCTGAACTACTCATATGCATTGATAAGTTTACTTTGGCAGTAGCTTGAGTCTGTGTTCAATGGTTTTAGCAGGTTATGTACTACAAACATATCTGATCTGCTACAGCCAAGTTGCATTGTGTAGATTATTGAATGATAAAAAAGCAGACAATACTCTTAAGTCTAAAAGCATTACACTCACCGAACATCCACACGTCACTAGCTGAGGTAAAACGTCTAAAGTTAATTGATTCTGGAGCCATCCATTTAATAGGTAGTTTCCCTTTGGAAGCTGAAAATAAACATAACTTAGGTAAAGACAAACGTGCACATATGTAAAAAAAAGAAAATCCTGATTATGAGAAAATGCTCCAATCTGGGCGAAGCAGTCCAGTCACTAAGCTTAAGTATGCAGGAAAAGGTGCTGAAGACCAAAGAAGACCTGCAATTCCTCGATGAAAATGTCGATGCCTGTAATGTGTTCTAAGTTGTAACTTTTCTGAAACTCCACCAAAAATCCTTATAATTATCAAAAGTTATACTGCATAGAATCTGTCAGCTTTTGGAAATGTGTCTTAAGAATAACTTAAAATTATAAAGATGCACTATCCTCACACAGAAAATTGTTTATTCACAGGAGACATTTTGAGGTATTACAAATTCCTGAATATTAATAGTTCAGATTTATAACAAAAGAGGACAGCCTTTTCACTGTGCTGAAGAAATGAGGAGACATACCCTTGTAGTAGGAGCTGTCTTCCATGTATCTAGAGAGCCCAAAGTCTCCCAGTTTCACACAGTCTGTGGAAGACACCAGGACATTTCTAGCAGCTATATCCCTGAGGACAGAAGCATACGTTCAAAAAAGCAATTCAAATTTGATCAGATGCATATAATGGAAAATGTTCAAATGTTTTGCTGGTGCCGGAATGCGAATCATCTTACCTATGTACAAATCGCTTGCTTTCTAAGTAGGCAAGAGCTGTGCTTAGCTGGTGGGCGAAAAGAATCAGTGATGCCAAGTCCAGACTGTATTTTCTTACTTGTAAGAAGGATCGCAACTGTCATTAAAAAGAAAAAGGAAGCCTCTTGAATTAAACTGCCTACAGATATCAGAGCAGGTCACAAAATCCTACAAACAAAAACTGTTATCAGAAATGGAACAAAAAAACAGCAGAGAAACTATGGTCTTAACATACATTGGTCTTCACTGATGCTGTGTTTTCACCTGCAAAAGACCTTTGATAACGATGATAAAAGTTTTACACAATAAGCTTTATGCAATAAAACTAGAAGGGAAAGGTCACATTTTGAGACCGTTTTTTTTTTGTGTTACATCACACCTTTTCAAAGGCAATGAGCAGCTGTTGCATCTTCTGTATATCCCAGTTTAGTAAAACATTATTTTCCTTCCGGATGTAGGATGTTCATCTCAATTTAAATATTGTAGTGTTGCTGAAAACAACAAATTCGACTACTGCAGAAAATAGATACGCATATCACGAACCTGTTACTATATACTGCAATTTCCCTCACGGGATCAATAAAGTATCTATATACCAACTGCAGTACTTAAATGAGTGTTACAAAAAGACTCATGGACTCTTTACCAACAATACCCATAAACTGTGCTTGAAGGATTGATGAGCTAAAACACCAAGCAGCTCAGATGTTAAGTGAAAAGCTCACCTTATTTTCTTATGAGAATATTTGTAGTGTTTTTTGTGTGTGTTAAGCTGCTGTTGCACTGCAATTTCCCTCACGGGATCAATAAAGTATCTATCTATCTAAGAAGCCACTGTACACTGCACACTTAGAAAAATACTAGACATACCACCAGATGGCAGCAGATATAACCATTTACGACTGGAATTTTATTTGAATTCTAAACTAGAGACAGGATACCTTTGTGAGGGATGAACAGATTTGGGAACTGACCACACTTACTGTTTACCAAAAAAACCCACCAAGTCTTATCACTGTTATTCAATAATTTATGGTACACTGACAATAAAAAATGTATTTTATTTTGAAATGCCAGGATGTATTTATCTTTGGTAGTCTGGGCAGGGAGGGATAACAAAAAAAACAACCTGCATAGACTGCAGGGGTGAAAGTCACAACACAGTTCTTACCTCCCCAAGTGTGCAGAGCTCCATGATGATCCAGACAGGGTTTTCTGTTATCACTCCTATCAGCTTCACTATGTGGGGGTGATCAAACTGCCGCATTGTCACTTGGGGAAGGAAGACAAGCCATGATCGTTTTCACAGTCCAGAGCTACATGATTACATGGATATACTAAGACAGTATATGCCACATATTGTGGATATACTGTACAATGACAAAAAAAGCACACTGCAGCTATTTAACACAGAGTTAGACAGAATCAATGCTCCAGCCAGATGCCAGCTTCCCATAACTTGCCAACTTTATTTAAAAACTAAATTTAGACTTAAACCAGCCTCTAGGTACTGCCGATTAACCTAAAATCTGGGATCACACTATGCTTATACTACTCAGAAACACCTATGTAATACACCATTTGAACCTAAAATCATTTAACCTTCGATGCCTTCACAACCCCAAAGAGAACATTCTTTGGCAATGACTATTTTTGTAAAGCTATTTTTTGTCTGTTTAAAGAAGCAGCAGAATAAGGCAAATCAAGAGGCCTCGGTTCATGTGTAAGAGGTCTAGTTTCATCGTACTCAAACGGTACTCTGTATTCTGCAACCCACTCTAAATTCTTCCAACTTCCTTATTTTTCTACAATCTGTATAGCTAGTCCCACCTTGTCTGGGTCGTTCCTTCACATAAAGAAGTCTTTCTAAAGGGACTACAGAAGACTGATAGTTCTGCTTCCAGGCAAGCTGACTTCCAAGAGACTCTTTAAAAAGAGTATTTTATTTATGTGCAGTAATACTAAACACATGGCCACAGACAAAGTATCTGAATACTCTTTACGTACAAATCTGAAATTGGTTAGGGAAGAAGTAAGTTTGATGAATACAAATATGAATGTAAAAATAAAATAAAAACATTGATTCCTATCAAAATTTCAAAACATTCCATGATTCTTTGTGAAAAGACCAAGCAGTAAATGTACCAGATGATGCAGAATCAGTACTTACGAGCTTCTTGCAGAAACTTCTCCCTGACGCTGTCAGACGTGCAGTTTTTACACGTTTTAATAGCCACTGAGAGAGAAGGATTTTCCTGCAAATAGGTTAAAAATACAAAAAAATAAAAATAAAAATCTTTATTGGGACAATCTGAAAAAGGTGTTTCAAACAGGTTCCAACACACTAAAAATACTGTATATCACCTCCAATGATGTAAACAAAGCTAAAGGAAACCCTGTCTTTGCTGCACCTTAAAATTTTTAAGAACAACTTGGAGACATAAGGGTCACTGTCTAGTAACAGGAAGAAATTGTGAATTTTCAGTATTCTGACTAAAAAGCTACCAACACAAATTTCAAATTGCGGTAAAGGAATTTTGCTAACTGCCACTGTATACAACATCCTGTGAAAAAGTCATTAGGTGTAATTATTCTAACCGTAGGAATTTCCTAAAAATGTTTATGTTCCTCTAATCACTTACTGCCAGTAAAGGAAAAAGTTATGGGCTGATAACCTCAGAGCTCCTTACCGGACTCATGTAGACTCCCTGGTGTACATCTCCAAACTGTCCTTCTCCAATACAGCGACCCAGTTCAATTCTCTCTCTCTGGATCTCATAGTCCCTGGCTGGGAAGGCAACACAAAAAAATAAGAGCTTACAGAAAAATTCCATTCCATCTGGGTAGACATGCTTGCAGAATGAGAAAAACAAATGGTTTCTTTTCAGAAATCTGGCCCATCTTTTGCATTTGATAAAGTAAGTGTTCGTTATGGTACAAGCAATTTCACAACCTTATTCCACACCAGTCACACAAGATATTTCACTTTGCACAAAACAGTTTCTTTTGGTCAAATACACAAATGATATAATAATCAGAAAGCTGCTGTCAACACTCACTAAGCCTTACTTTCCGAAAGTTAACTCCATGGTTATATTTTGAAGGTAATGTCTCACAAAACAAATCCATGCAGGGTGTTAAGTTCTCACATTAATATCTGTAAGTTCACTACAACTCAAGAACAATTCAAATGTAGCTGGTTCTTAGAAAACACAACGCAGTAAATCCAAGCAAATAAAAACGAAACACTTAAACGTTTAGACTTATTTTGGTTTAGAAGCAAATCAGCAATAAAGAAATAATGTTTTTTTCACAACTGTTGAGTCAATGGAACCTGAATTTTTATTTTTTATTTTGCAAAGACTGATTCAATTTGTGTGATTTTGGAAAACAAAAAAGTATGGTGTAATATTTTAATTTAAAATTTAAAGTTTTAGAGAGGTATTTCTGTAGTTCAGAACAACAGAAGTAAGAAAGATTTTGTACCTTGTCTAGGAAGATATAACACTATTTTTAACTTGCCAAGAAGCAAATGAAAGGTGCTTTAAGAAACATTTGCTTAATATTCAACTGGGTTCAGGAGAATCTCACAGAATCACTTATTTTCTAACCACTTTTCCAATTCAGGTTCATGCAGGAGAGCCGGAGCCTATCCCAGAAAGCAATGGGTGCAAGGTGGGATACACCCTGGATGGGACAACAGTCCATCACATGACAGACACAAACACGCACACACCAGGACCAATTTTCCCAGAAGCCAGTCAACCTGCCAGTATGTTTTTTGGACTGTGGGAGGAAACCAGAGCACCTGGAGGGAACCCACATTAACGCAGAGAGAACATACAAATTCCATGCAGATAGCCCCACAGGAATTTAATCCAGGGCCCCAACTGCAACACCCTTCCATCTAATTGAGTCATTTTATACCAAAATATGACTATTGCCTGTGTACATTCCTAAAATAATATAAGAGATGACTCTGAATGTTTATTAAGAGCATTTGGTCCTTCTCTTTCTTGTTTGTTTTAATTGAGAAAGGGAAAACATTTTCCTCTACGGGCTCATTCTGGAATAGTAATCTCCTAATGTGTTAGGGAAGACTAAGACAAAAGAATCTCCAGGACATGAGAACCAACTATCATTTGCTTTTTCCAAACTGCCAATGTGGAAATCAACTGGGTTTTGATATGTCAGCTGGAGGATGGTCTTACTGTGAGATTCAGTCCTGTAAGAGCTTTGCCAGCACTACTGACAGCCGAATTCTTGGCCATCTCCACCACACAGACCCATCACTTAGATTGTTGTGTGCTATCTACTGGGAATGTCTAAATACAGCTGATTTAAGGTATAATCTGTATTCCAAATGGCAACAACGCTTCATGTACTTCAAACTGAGGTGGGTGAGCTCTAATAAACTTCATTAGCACCAGACACATGTAAAATTATGTAGACAGATTTTTAGCAACAATGTAACTTTAAATATACCAAGTGTAAGCAGAGGTTTAAAACTATACATTTAAAAAAAGAAGGCAGTAGTTCTTGTAATTCACACTCACACACATTTGTGATTTCAGGCATACTGAGGATTTCACCGAGCAAGTTTTGTCAACTTATTAACTAATGTTTAAAAGCCATGTTTAATACTGAAGATTTGCCATACAGAACTACCCACTCAATGTTCTGCAAACCATGTAGAGAACTTGAGGCTCTACTGATGCATAATGCATAGAATGAATACTCCAATCATAACCAAGTATTAAAAAAATGATCCCCATCATCCTTCCCATGTCTTTTCATTCTTGTATGGAGAACTTAGTCAGCTGTCAGAATAAACCAAGAAACAGCACAGACGCTTTGAAATTCACTTCAGTCATGTTACATACGGTAGCAGTCTGGTAAACAATTCAATATTTTAAATTGGATTCAGTACATAAAAGTACATTTTTTGTTTGATGAAACCACCATCTTAGGAGCTTGTTTTTGAAATCATTAAATCAATTAATTCCAAGTGACACAAAAAAATGTATGAAAGGTAACCAAACAAAAACAAGCCAAAGTAAAAAAACAACAACAACACAGCAGACATTTAGGACAGGCAGCAAGCACACTGTAACAGTGAAAGGAAAAGAGGAACACCATTACCTTCATCTAATCCATAGCTTTCTGCAGTGCAGTTAATGGAAAGAAAAATCAAAAAAGCTGTTTTTTAGAGCACATCAGATTTGTGATGACACTGACATTGCATTGTTTTTGACGCAAGTGGACTAATGCCTTTAGCAACAACATTACACAGGAAAATGATTCAGCAGCAGAAACATACAGTATATCTATATTAAATAAAAATGACAGTATCAGTGCACTCAATTGACTTCAATGTTTTTTTTTCCTGCAAAGCAATGCAGCAGCCATGACAATGACAACAGTCTAAACTGCTTTCAGAGATGTTACAGTACAAATATAGTATATTAAAAATCCCAGGTACTATATCTTTATAATTAGGGGGTAATGGGTTTGCTTGCATTCATATTGCTAGAAGAATGAAATAATCATGTTTGTAGTACTATCACACTAAAATTCATTTTGTGAACTACACTGAAAATTAAGGCATGTTGTCATATTTACAGTATATTACAGTGAAATCCACTGGGGTACTGTCACTGATGACCATTCCTGCTGATACACATGCATGCTGAAAAAGGTAGCGTCTACAAACCTGCAGTGGGGAATTTCCCCTTTAGCTGAAGTGTAGGGTGTATACCTTTAAAAAAGATAGCCACTTGTTCTCATCCCAAAGATTTTATTAGTGTAAGTAAATTTGCACAAATACATTTTCTGTTGTAAGGAATAATTTAGCCATGATTTAGTAAGTTCTTAAAAGAAATGTCACCAAGAATTTGCTGTTGGGTTCATTAGGTTCAAGAATTGACTCAAACTGCTTTATAAAATTAAATCCTCTCAATCAATATGTGCTACAGTACAAATTTCTCTGGTGTTAATGCATAGAATTTTAACTAATTAGGTTTTGTTGCTAGAGGATTAGATTGTCACATTTGAAAAACATACAGTTCGATGCATGGTATTTCCTGCCCAAATACTAATACTACTACTAAAATAATAATATAAGTAAAACAAACTTTTTCCATAAAGCAAAGATATGAACATCAAACAACTAATTTTGAAAGAACGGCAAATGTTTTGCTCCTAATGGAAATAAATGCCGCTCACATTCTGGTTTACAGGTTAGAGAGAATTCCTTCCTTCCTAGAGAAGTAGCCTTTCACAGAGAGGCACAACTAGTCAGCTGATTTCGGCTGTTTCCCCCATGATGATTTCTCATGGAAAATAAGCACAGGAATAACATTTCACACTGTTTATTCAACATTACTGATTTTACTACCTCGATACAGATTAAAATACAGAAAACATGGAACATGTCTCACTCCAGTGAACCAAGCTACCCATGCTTAATTGTTAATAGATTTAATTTTAATAATCAAAAAAAGGGAAACCTAAGACATGACATGGCAATGCTCAATAGAGCTGAGGTAGGAAAAGTAAATTGAACACAAACTGCCAACAGATCAAGCTGATAATGCTGCACACTGAGAAACAAACAAATGTACAAAATTCATTTAACAACCTAGTGTAATGATCTCAAAAAGGTTTAGAATTCATGATAAAATAAAGCCAGGTTATTTGATTAAAGGAAATACTATATCCTTCATTTTGAATCACACCAGAACTGCCAATTTAAGGAATGTAATTGTAGCCGTCTTTTAGGGATTTTAGTGATGCTTCAGGAAAGAAAGAGCCAAAAAGACAAGCAATATTTTTTAAAAAGTAGGTTAAGGTTTTACAAACAAACCATGATCAAAGAAACTTGAAAAGAAAACATATGTTCTTGCAGTCAAATCTGGTCTCCAGATAACTCTCACAGCTACTGCTATGAGACATAAAACTCAGGCTAGTTTCCCTGCTGCCTGACCCCACATTTGCTGTTGTACTTACTGGAGGGCATGGTGTATGTATCCTCTTCGTCTATGATTTCTGCATAATCATCTGTCTCTGCAAGAAAACAAACTTTTTTAGGGTTTGAGAAGTCCCACAGGCATCTGTGTTAAATCTGAAATGCTTCTTTTGGTTAAAGAAAAGCAATTGGGCATTAAAACTTCCTCATTTTTCCGGACACACACACACACTCCTCCCCGCCCATCCACACTATTATGACAGCTTTTGTGTAGTGTAAAATGCACTGTCCAATAAGAGCACATAAACACAGCTATGATATCTGAGAGAGGGAGAGGGAAGGAGGAGGAGGGGTAAAGGGATGTGATTTTTTTTTAGAGAGAGAAACTTCAGGAAAAACAGATTAAGTCATCAGTAACTCAGAGTCATCTTGTCTGTAACACCGCTTCTAGGAAAATGTTACAGTAAACGAAGCCAATGCTTTTAACACAAGAATTTTGGAGCTCTAAAAGGACTTTTTTTTGGCTGAATAAAAGTCTTTAAGATAATGCTTAGGATGAGGTAACTCAAAACAGCAGCTGCAAAATGTTCCTAACATCACTGGGTTATCTTCGGACAGAATGAGACGAGACAGGCCCAAGTAATTATTGTCAAACTATAGCACCACAGATTAATTCATCCATATTCAGAACACTGCTTTTCCTGCCATAGCCTAGAGAAGCACAAGGAGCAAGGCAGAACAGAGAACGCAATATTGGTCTTGCTCTATATGGGATGCAGGTCAGTCTTAGAGCCACAGAGAAACAACGGTTTGGAACAGAGAATCAAACTTAGTGAGCTGGTATTTGTGTCATGGGAGTACATCCATTACTCGGAGATCACCCATGTGGACATGCAGAGAACGTGCAAACTTCACAGAGAAGGTGCCCCAGCCCAAAATCTCATACATCTACTTGTGAAACCAACCCAAATTTAAATTTTACTACTTCCTCATTCTCATCAAGATTTCATTCAACCATATACTATTATGATAGAAATATACACTATGTATATTTACGTTTCACACTGAAAACCAAAAAAGCATAGCAGCATACAATTATGAAACTCAATGTACAGCATGAGATATAATCAGCCAATAAGTCATCTAACCTATTTTTGATATTAGTCACAGGAACAGACAGAAATAGTAAAAAGGATATGTAAAAAATTACCATCCCCACTTATTTCATCTGGAGATCCAGGTAGCATGCAAAGAGCAAGGAAAAAGGGAAAGAGAAGCAGAAAAAAAGATTACTTAATTAAAGAGTCATTAAAAACTGATACATGATTAAAAAATTTTAAAGGCCCATAGTCTACTTTTTGAACAATCTGTTAAAAATGTTTGGCTTTGAAGTTAGAATTCAATGATTTATGCATGCAATGAAGCTGCAGTGCAGTTTACCGGCTACCTGAATTACAATTTGATTCAAACATAAACAAAGAGCAAAGCTCTCCACAGACCTGTCAGCACTGTAACAAAGGGTTAATTTAGATCAGCAGCATTCAAGATCTTAATTAATAATCAGTTTAAGTGTGAGAAGGGAATCCAGAAGCAGCCATTGCAAAGTCTGTGAAGCAGTCTCACAGCCACCAGGGAGCAAGGTTTGTTAAAATTACCTCCTGAAGAAGGCAAGGTGCTGAATGAAGTGGTATTTTGTTCCGATACCCTCTTGTTATATTTCAAACATCATATATAAATATAAAACAATATTAGCTCAAAGTTTATTTTTTTTTTATACTGAAAGCACACCTTTAGGAATGCAAACTTGCTCTGTATGGTCTTTCTTTCCCTAGTCCCGAGATATTGTTTGTGTGTTTAATTATGACACTAAATCATAGTGACCTACTGCATCTGTATGGCAGCTCATCATATATTTACTGGACTCCTTATACAAATACATTCAAATGTCACCCTACAAGTAATGCTCTTGATTTTTAATTTATTACTGATGACTTATTATTCAACATACGTATACATTCATAGCAATAAGATGAGTGAAAATGTCCTGAGACTTATTTTTCAATACAGTTCCCATTACAGTCCTGTCCTCTGTACCAATGTGGAAGCCATGCCATTATAGCTCTGCAAAAGAAAGCTTTGACACATGACTGTTTTCACGTTGTCAGTGGATTGAAAATGGTGCTTCTATAAGGCATCTTTCAGAGGGCTGAAGAAATGAAAGCCAGAGGGGACAGGTGTGGACATCTGTGGATCGCTATTAGCACTTTACCTTTTACAGCCGAAAAATTCAATCACAGCTCTCCACTTAAAACACGATTTCACTATTTTAGCCATTCTGAACTCTGTATGCACTTATATGCTAGGGGTGGGGCCAAAATTAATTGTCAGCAGTGGCTGTAAACTAAGAAGTCATTGTTGGCGAAGCACTAATTTCAAATGCAAAACTATTAAAACTATTTAGAAAAAAATTAGGAACCTCATTTTTGAGGTGACTCTCATACATAGTATTTAAACAACTGAAAACATTTAAAACAATGCTAAACTTCATTCATTGAGTTCAAGGTACTGTAATGCAACAAACCCTTTAAAAGTACATAAAGATTAAAATGCATATCAAATACGTAGCCATTAAGATTTTTTAATCAAATTACAACTACAAATGATGAAGGGTTTTAAAAATCTAAGAGCAAAAAAGTACATTTTAAATTAATTCAGTTCTGTAAATGGGACATAAATAGCTTTATTCTGTTACTATACAAGTTACAAAATACTAATGCAATACAGAGTATAAAAGATTTATAAATTCACATTTTCTACGTAAAGAAATGTTACAGGTAGTGCTTTCAACTATGATTTCAATGGTTTTGAGTTGCTATTGCAAATTTAAGTAATTTAACATCCTAAATATGTTGTTCTGTCAACAAATACTTGCTCAAGTACAATAATTAAGAAACCAAACCCCTCATGTGTGTATCACTACAGCTGCAGCATTAAGCATTAAAACTTTTTTTTAATTTACATCACACAGAAAACGATGACTGTGGATTTCCAGCAGAATCCAGAACTATCCAAATCCAAGTACAAACCAAAGCGTAAGGAAAATCTTTAACTTCCAGGAGATGTAAGCAAAATGCCACACTGATGGAGTAATAATTAGCAGGTTTTTTAAATTAGTTTTTATGGGAAGTAAATATAAAAAGCTAAATTTAGCCCACATTCTGGCAGTTTTGCAGCACATTCATCTGTTTTCAGATTAAAATGAAAAAGAAGTGATTCATTCCGTTGTGTCAAGGGTTTTAACTGAGTTTGTAGGTAATTTAAAAGCTCCTATTCTAGACAAAATGAACTAATCTAATCCTTTAGACAAAAACACAGTTATCTAATCTTCACCATCCTGTGAAGCCTTTTCAGCTTCAATTACGTCTTCTCAGAACAGAAAGATACCGCCTGGGGAGAGCTCCACTGTTATTTCCCTGCTCGTCAGAGAGGCAGTGAAGTCTGCCCAAACTTAAGCCAAGGTGCCTTGGTAAATCACTGGAAAAGAGTGTTGCCATGCTAGTTCTTTCTTCAAAAAATAACCTCAACAGTATGCACTTATAGTCAAAGAGGCAACACAAATTTGACAGAAGGAATGAGAATCTCCATACCTCAACACACTCACATGTGCAAGTACAGACAAGGCCAGTATAGTTGTAGGTTTAACAAAGTTGCTGACTGTATGTAGGTTAAGTCTCCATATCACATGTGAAACTTTACACAGTACCACCTATTGTTTACTGTATTTCCTACCATGTGTTTCTTTTATGGACACTAATCAGGAACAGCATGTTCACAAACTTGTTTCTTAAAATCTACTGAAGGGAAAAAATGTTTTCAATATGGGGAATTTCCAGTCTTCAGAAGGTAATCATGACAGGAGCCTGAGGTACATCCCATGTGTTGTTTTATGGGGTGTGACACTTTTCAGGCAGTAGCATGATCATGGTTGGTTATTAAAAGTTGTGGATGCAGTATTATACGGTTTTAGCTGGATAACAGAGCAGTGGTTTGTCATTCAATCTATTTAATCAAGCAAACAAAAGACTGAGAATGCAGTACCGAACCAAAACGAACACATCAAATTAGGATTAACTGACATTTATTTTCGGAGACAAATCTAAAACATTGCAAGTCACGTTCATTTTTGTTGAAATTAGAGGCGTATATATTGGATGCAATTTCTAGTTAATACACTCAAAAATAGATTTAGTTTTCATGCGGTATTATTAAAAAAAAATCAAGGCAAAAGTAGCTCCACCCAGCCTTTTCTCCTCTGTCAAACTAGGGTAACTCAGTTTTCTTCCTGATTCATGTAAATCAGGGTCACAGGGGAGCTGGAGCCTAACCCGGCAAGCAATATGCTCAAGGCCAGATACACTCTGGATGGGACACTAGTCCATCGCAGGACAGAAACACGCGCACACTGATTTCCCAGAAGCCAATTGACCTGCCTAGTTTTTAGACTGTTGGAGGAAACCTACGCAAACGTGGGGAGAACATACAAACTCCACGTAGATAGCTCCCCCGATTCAGAACTGAAACCAGGGCCTCAGCCCTGTGAGGCAGCAATGCTAAACACTGTACCACAGTGCAGCCAAGAGTGGATTCACTGCTATTTCTGACTTAGTTAAATCTTTGAACTTTGGCTATCGACTGAAGTTGTAACAGGGCCGAGAGTGGACTTGGCCAGGATCAGCCCCTGGGCTTATTCACTGAGCCTCTGAGTGGGGTGAGGAGGAGGCAGACAGGTGGTGAGCTGGTTGCTGGGCTGGGTTAGTCAGGCAATCGGGAGCAGGCCAGCAGTGCCAGCGCGAGTGCAGTACCCTTGGGTGGAGACTGATGCGAACAGAAGATGAAAGGAAGGAGAAAGCGCCTGGCTTTCGTAGCTCTAGGCTGACTGTGATTCACTCCTTCGCACAGTGAGACAGGAGAAGAGGAAAGAGGAGAGAAGAAACAAGAAACTTCTTTGAGAAGAATGAATTCTGAAATTGGAAAAAGTCAAATTGACTCAAGAGTCTTTAAAATATAAGGTGGACATATTAAGCAAATTAAAAACACAGAATAAGAAATTGAAAAAGTGACACCGGTGTAATTATGGAATTATTCCTTTTAAGCATGATAACATCATATTAAATGCTCGTAAAAATCTGTGGAAACGAAAATAAATCAACAAAAATTGTTATTCAAACTAAGGGATTATTAACACAAATGCTTTTAAAAAAGGGTTTTATGAAATGTGCCATTTTTTGGCACTCTTTTTTGAGGTTGAATACCTTAAAATTTGAAACTTCTAAATGTTCAGAAAACTGTCATTGTTCACTATTTCTTATTTCTAACCATAAGCGTAAATAGAAGACCATATACATTTCCTAATCATATAGTTCTCCCTCTGGTGCTTGTCTTGTATTTTTATTTAGTAGAATACAGGTCCTCAGAATTGCTCCGGGAGTTCTGACAACACAGCATGATAATGCCATTAGCTATTCCATTCACAAGAGGAAGCTGGCCTTTGTGCAGTAAATAGGACTGTTCACATCAAGAACGAGAAGGAAAGGGAAAACTTAAACGCAATTGAGAACAGGTCATTCCAACCATACGATCAAAAGCGAAAGGCAAAACATTTTTTCCCCACAGCAACATCCAATTGCTTCTTGACCAAAAGAAATACACCGGCTTTCAAACTAAATAGGGCTGATATTTTCTACACCATTACCTCCCAAGGTACTTTTATTTCCAGGCAGTGATCCGAACCTGACTTGGTTTTGAAAAGTGTCCACTTAAGCACTGAACAATACGCAGGCATCATAAAAACAGAAAATAGAAAAGGAATAATTTCAATGCAACAAAGTTTGCTTCCAGTTTGTAAAGCAGCATGAACTGTTCTTTGACAAAGATTTTTCACATACAAGTTTATGTTGAAATAGAGGACATTTGTAACTCCTTGATTACAATACTTGGTATACAAAGCGTCACACACACACACACTTGCAAATTAAGTGTGCCAACAAAACATTGTATGTGAACTTCTGTTTGAATTTTGACCTACCTACAGTAAGTGATTACAAATATAGGACTAAAATGACAAAATGAACTTTTTTTCTTAATCGTTATATTTAATTCTTATTGCAATGATATGAGCACAGTCTCGCAGACTAACTTTAGCCGTCTAAACTGCTATAACCATAAACAAACCACAAGCCTCACTGGTTTAAGATAGTGTAATATACACTGAATCCTACTGCAAATCCCAGAGTGATGCTCAACAGAAAAATACTTCAGCATCTCACTACTTCAGAAGTGGTCATGTAGCACATTCTATGCACCAATTAGCCCTGTCAGTATGTAGTGATTTGCGGTCCCTCTTATGATATTATAATGTAGCTCTGTGTGGAGTGATTAGAGTACTGAGACAGAGAAGACTGCCAGTGTCTTCAGCATTCCCAAATTGGTTATCTGATAAGTCATCTCACAAGAAACCCTTTCAAAGTCCAGTCTGTCAGAGGCTTCTCTTAGCCTAGACACTGGGTCACAAAGCACACAGGGCTGTCTGTGCTCTCTTGGATCACTATAGTTTCAATCAGTTCTTTATTTGTCACTCACTGACTCTGGCATTTAGCATTTGCCTGTTATACTGTATGGGCCCGTTATTATAGGCTGTTGTTCCTGACATTTAAGATAATAAATGTCATGAAACATTAGCATTTAGACTGTTGGTGAAAACAAGTCAATATGGCTCATTTATCTAGAAACGTTACTGAGCAATGCAGTTTGCAGATGGAAACCTTCTGTTGTACAGATCTGCAAGTTGATTAAATTGCCAAATTCAGCTGTGAAGATCTTCATTCTGGCTTAATGCCTAGGCAGTGTCCACCAGTACCAGGGAAATGGGGTTTGTTATTCTTTAAAATTCCAAATACTCCTAACTTCTTAGGTTTTAAACATACGGCATTTAAATTCAAACACCTACCTTAAAAGGACATATCTATTTGATGCATCCACTTACAGCTAATGAGGTCAAAACTGTTGAAAAGGCGGATGCCTTCTTGACCACATGAAAAGGCCACCTCATTTTGCACAATTTTTCAATCTATGTTAATAACATTCAATAGCATAAATCAGGAACAAGCAACTTGTGCTATATAACACTGTCTGAATCAAGCTGATGAACAGTAGTAACTGCTACCCTGATCAACGAGACTATTTTGACCACATAGTTCACTAAGTGGCTAAACTGTTGTCTTAACTAGAATTAATTTACCCATACACTAAAACTTCACTGGAATCTTCTGTTAAGCATCCCGACCATTCCCTCAGATAAATAACCAGATGAACCAAGTAGATACCATAGGTATGTACTCCTTCAATAATACGCGCGACTCTTTTGCTTTCTTCTTTCCAATCAAATGTCTGTACGATACACGCAATGTAATGAAAAATAACATTTTAAGCTTTTCGTGGCATGAAACCAGGTCTTAAAAAAAGAATGTGCGACTGTAACACTATACCCTTTTATCGCTAAGAATGTTTCAGAGCAGTCCCGTGCAATGCTTGAGCATGTGAATATATACATGTAGCCGTAAATTCTTAACTTTTTCATGGGAAAACCCCAAATACCCACCATTCCAGCTAGCAAAAATCCATCTACACTAAAATAAGTAACTTTACTTGTGAGAAATCCGCCATCAGCTTATCAGTAAAGACACGGGAAAGACACGTGTCCTTGAAGCTGTCATGGAAGAGGCTTGCAGTTGTCTAGCACAAGTGTTGCTTCTGTTGGCCAGTGAAGAGACAAGGGGCTGGCAGGTTTCCATGGAAAGGCCAACAGTGGAAAAGCAGGACGCACTTTAGAGATTCATCGCAGCTGCTTGCTGTCCCTCGTCATTTCTTTGGCAGCAATGTGCAATCTCCGCGTGCTAATCCGCTAGCACTTTAATTTGTTACTAGCGCTGGCACATGTTGTGCTCGTTGACATTTATTGTCATTAGCAGTGTGGGTTCATGGCACAAACCACTCATCCACCCATTTATTAGAATGTGATATCTATTCTCTCCCTCCAGTTTCTAAGTGCACCACCCTTACACATGCTACTATACACATATCATTTCTAATATAAGGCGAATTTGCAATCACACAGACATTTTAATTAGAATAATCCATAAAGTTATTGTTTATAGCTATTTCTAGCTATAAGGTAATTTACGAGGTAATCACCTTGTTAAGAGGTTCAGCAAAGAAGCAGAATTACAGGCTTACGGGGAAACAATTATTTTAGAAATGTTTCCTGTTAAACACTTTTTGTAGGCATTTTTCAGAAAAATGTTAATTCCTCACCTGGGGTGGATTTCTTATATATAGTACTCAAAGACACAAAACAGTTTCAGGATAGTTTTCCTGATGAATAAATCTATCAAGTTGATCATGAAGGATCACGCAAATTTAATTTTTTGACAAAATGTTTTATTAATCAGCCCGACGTGGTCCACTTAACCCATGATCTCATTCTATCAGGCAAGACATTCTCAAAGTGACCCATAACCTGACAGTAATCTGGACTGAACACACACAACCTAATTATTGCTGAATGATGATACTGTCCAACAGCACTGCCCAACACTGGCCCATACAGCTAGAAAGCAGAAACCACGTTTAGTGTTTTCTCTAGAAGACTATTTTGAGGAAAACGCATGGTCACCAAATTCCACAGGTTAACAACATTGTTTGACTTCGTCTTACAGTATGTCTGCTTATGCTAAAATCTCATCTACCAGCCAGAGACACTGTTAATGAAAACGTATGCAAACATTTTTGACAAAATCACTTAGATAAAATTAAAACACAGGTGTAAAAAAGTTTAAAATACACACAAAACAAGGAATGTCACGATAGCCTACATTGTTCTGACAACAGTATTTATAGAAACACCAAATGGATGCAACATGTGTCAGTTTACAAGTCTATGGTAAGGATCCTACCTGATTAGATTAAAATGCTAAATTTACTCCTGGTCAAAACACAACACAACAAGCATTCATTAACAACTTCCAATTGTATGAGTGAGATATTTGCTTTGAAATAGCTAAAGAGTTTTCATCTGAATGCTCCACACCATATTATACTTGAATGGGAATGCTAGTTTAGAAGCAGTAAAGCAATTAAGTCGTGGCAGTGCCTGTACCTGAGACAGAGACCGTCCGTGTTCGAACTCCTTGCTTCTCGTTGTTAGCAAGTCTGTAAAAGAGAGGTTTGAAAAGGTGAATGTTGTACATTCTCCAAGGAGATGGTGCATTAGAAATTCATTCTGTCTGTCCCCAGCAAGGCATTCTACAGAAACTAGCTGGACTGTTCCATTTACAGTCTGTGCACTTTTGGTAGGGGTGCTGCTTTCAACACACGAATCAGGAGCTACCACTGGGGCACGCTTAAAAAGAGGCAGGCACGAGTCCTTTGAAAAGGATCAAATTAACATCACAACACATAGAGAAATTCCTTACTATTCAGCCAAAACTCGAGAGAAGCCTGTTTGGTTTTTAGAAGAAACCTGAAATCTGACCCACATGCTCAAAGTCTGTGCAGATGTAAAAAAAGCTTTGGCTTTAAAATATTTTGCCTTATTTGACCAAAGCAGAGTGTGCCACAGTTCTGACTGAATAGGTATAATTGTTGAAGACTGTGAGCATGGGAAAGGAAGTAATACTAATTTTAACAATACTTTGATAAGAAATATACAAGTATACACGGCTGGCATTATCAAAAAAAGCATAAGAAATTTTTATTATACCATAGGGGAAAAATATGGACACACAACATACATCTAAATACATAAAAAACTATGCTAACAAAACAAACAACAAAAAACTATACTAAGTAGTGAAAGAAAACTACTATTTGTTTCAAGTGACAGAGTTGGTTTAAATGTTTTCATCAGTAATTCAGGTAGTTACATTTTTCAACAACATATTTAAAGTTAAAAGGATTATTTTTTGGTACAACTTCAGACAACTTGGAAAAATATGTAAAACAAGGAAAAAAATAACTTTTCTCTCTCTATTCAATTTTAAACAGAGGTCAGCCCTGGTATGGTTTATCAACTGTTTAGGCAGAGAGTTGTTTAGAAGTTGTTTGTAATCCCAGCCATGTAGGAACAGACACTTTCTTGTACTTGATTTCTCAGAAGACATGCAGAGATCCCCTGGAACATCTTTCAGGCTGAAGCTGCCCTATGCACTCAGACGTTAATGTTGCCTCTTCTCGGCTTCAGGAACATTTTTAAATTTCACTAATGCATACATCTAGAACATTATTCTGTTATTTAAGGAAAAATACCTTATATTAAAAAACAAAAAGATTCTGGCTTTCATAGAAAACTGTGGCAAAAGGCTAGCCTCAAGGTCTCCAGTTTTCGTTCTAGCAATCTAACCATTAAATCCTTTCTTTCTATCATTACTGTATTTGCTGACACTTTAACAGAACTTTCTTACAGTTCCTTTACAATTCTGTTTTTCTGCTTCTATGTTTTCTGAGCTGACCTGGCATACAATAGTTATATTAAGATAAATATATTCATAATACAAATAATTTGTCAACTTACTTTGGGATTGATGGTAATGCTCTCTCTCCCTCTGCTGAAAAGAAAAAAAACAACAATGTTGAGTAAAGGAAGACATGCAAATAAATGTCATGGCACGCCTGTGACCCTGACACTTTATACACAGAAACCTGCAGAATTCACAGATCAGACACAAACGGAGGTCAGTTAAATGAGGCAAGTGTTTTCACTGCTAGTCCTGCAGGGCTCCATCTGGGTTAGAAGACTGTGCCAGTCTGAGGAAAACAGAACAGAGGCTGCAAAGGGACATCACAGCTTGAGGTTTTTTCAGGATAAATCATCTTAATGGCCTTCTAAAGCCATGTGTAAAATCTCACCTACTTGGCAAAGGATATGTTAATCTGCTCTGCGATTGGACAATATTGGCCAATATTCATGAACTGCATAAAATGAAAGTAGCACTAGTGCAATCAAAGCATTGCACATCACATAACAGGAAGATCAATGGTTAAACCCTGTAGCAATATGATAAAAACAGCTCTGTTTTTAGCTTACAGATGAAGCTTTTTGTTGGGCACACTCAAATCTGGAGGCACCAACGGTTTTGCCCATCCATAAATAAAGGGTTGCTCAACTTTAATGAATGGAGATGTTATACTAAGGGAATCGTCAGTCTGTTCAGAAGTCATAAACTTGGCTTTGGGTCGGAAGGGGAAAACCTTGTCTCTTTCTTTCCAGCTTATAGTCACGCCACTGGAAACTAATTCCATTACAATAGCAAAACCACGAAAGTGCACCACAGTAACATTACAGTAAATTATCCTCTTCTTGTTTCAGGGTTAGCACCTAACACAATGTTAATAAAACACAGATCCTGAATTGAGAGCTGCATGAAATGTACTTCCCTCCAATTCCAAAGATGTGTTAATGGTTAGTGATGTTGTAACTAATCATAATTTCAGTTATGCTGCCATTTCCACTTTAGGGCTGTGATACTGAATATTGTTTAACAACCAGAGGCAGTGTGAAACCACGAAAAAAGAATGCACTATAATGCTGAATAAAATGAAAAGAGTCTCCACCGCATTCAAGTTTTCTTTTTCAGATTTTCATGAAACTTTGCTTTTGCATTTCAAAAACAGTGCTAATTATTTTTTAAACCAAAAAAGGAGATCTTTAGAGTTCTGTTCAATAGATTCTCATTATCAGAGAAAATAGTAAGTCCAAATAAATGTTTTCCAATATTCTCTACAGATTTAAAGTGAAGATTGAAATTACATGAATTATATTCAGAATGCAACAAATTTGTAGACGCTTTTAGGAAAATCTCTGAATCTCTGAAGGAAAACTAAAATCTATTTTTAAAAAAGAAAACTGGCTAATAATGTGTTTTTTAGCTAAATATAAAATAATTACCATTAGCTTTCAATTGCATTCACTATTGAAATGGTTAAAAGTTGAAACATTTATTGTAACTGCATACAAGAGCTCCTACAAAGGATGCAGTGTGTGTGCCACACACAACTGTTAAAAAGTTTCACTTTGACATAAAAATGAACAGCAACGGAGAGCATCAGAGATTCAGGAAACATACCTTTCTGTGGTCGAATAATGAAGGACTGGGAAGCTCCATTCACCAGTCGGCAGTAGCCATCTATCAGGTCAGCCATATTTTCTGCAATAGTCAGTGATGGCGTGGTCACTGTAAGAGGCTGAAAAACAGAGTCAACAAAGAGGCATTATCAACACTGCAAGTGCTCTGAATTGCACAGCTGCCCCATTACATCAAGATACCACACGCAACCACAGAACGCTAGACACACACAAGCAGAAACCCCCCCTTCCCAGTGCACAGACTTCCTTTGGCACCAGGGCAGAGGTCACTACCAGCAGACAGGAAAACAAGCCAGTGGGCTGGACAGGAGGACAGGGAACACCAGTCAAGTTCAGATCTGCTTTTTAATGTGGCCCCAAAGCCAGTACATGTTTCACTGGTAAAAACCGAATGAAGAAGAAGGCATCAGAACTTGGCTTATGCTTTAAAATTGCGAAGCACAAAGGTGTCACTGTATTTCAGCTAATGTTTAGCAATGTAATACTTTCAAGAATATTATGGTTTGTGTCGTTTGTCATAATTATGACTCCACCTTGCATATACTATAACTGCACAAAACCTCTTCTGTCTGACACCCTATTAAACAAGAAGGCATTTCCATGGAGAATTGGGAACTGAACCTAGGAAATACTATATCTTGTTCACATTTACTCCTCAGTCCATTACTTAAATAGACAAAATTGAAAAACTACAGTACATGTTTTGAACAGTCCTAGATGCTAGTGAAGATTCCCATATCCTTTTCCTGTAACAAGAAAGGAGCATGAAATACACAAAAAAGGCTTCACTGCTACAATACCAGAGCACCAGCATTGCATTGTGTCAACTAGAAAACTCTGTACCCGTTAACAAGACAGAACACAGCTGTAACACGGTCTCATGTCCTCTTCCCAGAACATTTATCAGCAAACACAGAAGCACAAGAAAAAAATCAGCTCTCTAAGTCTTTGAAATTGATATCTACAAAAATCTTTTACAATCTCACAATGCCAAGTGCTTTAAGATCCACACCAGTGAGAAAAAGGTTTTCGTGACACTGTTGCATTCCTTGCCATTCTTAACCACAAGGTTAGAAACTCCTACTTAACCACAAGCTCTAATGTTCTGACTTGGGAATTGCCAACTCTGGTACCTGGTTCCACAATCCAGGAGGTGTTCGATGTCTCCATAGGTTACAAACACGAAAGAAGTGTTAATTTGGACCAGAGAACTAAAAAATGATTCTTTCTTAATGAGAGGAGACCACTTAACTGCTCTAAACTTTTCTGGTAGTTAGTACTGTAGCTAATTTATCCAAGGATCTCATGCAGTCAATTCTCGAAAGAAGTCAGCATACCACCTTCAACATGAGTGGTAGCTTGTCCCATACTCCAACAACACTTTGTGTAAAGAAATGCCTTCTGTTCCTGGTTTTAAGTGCACTTCCAAGTAATGAAAGCAGTAGTTGTAGTTTATCGGCTCTCAGCAGTCCTAAGGTGTTGGCACTTTAGAATTTCCCGGAGCCCAGACTCCCAACATTTGGAATCGGTAATTTGTCATAAAATGAAGAAATGCAAATTATCCCCACATAAATTCTAATATACCCACAGAGGACTCAGCTAATTGGAATTACAATACATTCATCCCTTTGGCAAATGACACTTGTATTCCAATACTCCTCACAGACTGTATTGGGACAGTCTAGCCTCTCGTGATTGGTTCCTACCTCTGGGGCTCCAGCCACATTGAGTTGCAACATTCCTTTCCGATCCTTGTCATCACTGCTGGAGTACTGGATCGTCTGCACCTGGTTGAAGTTAGCCAGGTGGGTTGGCTGGACATATCGAAAACAATTACTTGTACATATCCCAGTACATTTTCGGAAAACCAAAACTATATTTGTTAAGCACCAAATCTAGAAATATAAGGTCAATTGAGAAAGATGTGTGGAGAGCAAAAAAAAAACAACAAAAGTGAGAACATTAAACAATTCTTTTAGACTGCAATCAGAAAAAATAGAGATATTGGGCTACTTGGATTTGTTGTGTACCTTTATGCCATAAATCTCTTAAAACTCTTTTCTCCTAAATTTGATGACAATGCAGTTTTACATGGCTTTAAAATTGTATTTTTTATGTGCAGTTTTATGTGTAATGTTATCCGTTTATGACTCTTGTCTACTAATGAGAGTGAAAAAGAACCTTACGCTTGAAAATACCTAAGCTTTGGGTTAGTCCCTGTTTTGAATTTGATTTCTTCGAATGCACAGTAAAAAGGAAATGGGACTGTAAATTGTTTTGAAAGAAAGAAGGAATTATCATTTAAATATAGATCCAGATTTCCCCTACAGGGTGTTTTATTTAATAAAAAGGGTTTATTCTGGATCTTTCTGCTCCACATACAAGCCCTAGAGCCTATTTGCTTATACTGTATCTCTACGAGGTCTGTGAAGTCCCTCATATTGAGGTCAACTGCTTTTATTACGCCAGAGTATTGTATGTTTAGTTTTATTTGAGCTGTAAGTTTCTCACTTCCCCCTACCTTCTGTGAAAACTGTTCATCATTCCATGTCATTATGACTGTTCCCAGAAATAAAGGTTCATTGCCAATTCTCCCCCATGGAATCTAGTTATAACCTTACTTTCACATCTTCCAACAAAACTTGAAAAGTTAAAAAGGGTGAAAAGTTCTTTTGTCTTTGGGGAAAAAAAATCCTATTTGTTTTCCATGTTTTAATATACCTAAGCCTTTTGTGGTGTAGATAGGTTATCCCTTTCCCATTATATCAGCACCTTGGGACTTATGAAATAATTTGTTCTCAGCAAAGCTGTTGGAAATTCCATTCTGGAGAAAAACTGTGAAACTGCGATAAGGGTTAGTGAAAAAACCCCAAAAAGTCTGCAACTCAAGGATGATCTGGTGTATCAGGTTTCAGCTCATGTCTAACTCAAAACCAAGGCAAAGCTTTGCACAGGTAGTGATAAGGTACTCAGATAACATCAGGTCACACTGAGCAGAGAACTACTGAAATAATTAGGATCTCTTCCAAATTAATAAATGCCTATGGAAAGTCAACTTATGTAAAAGGTATGTTATGTAAAAAAGTATGGCAATAGAGAAAACATAAGTAAAGGCAACATCCAAATGTATTCCTTGAATAATATAAAGTATAATATAAAATATTTCAAAGGCATCAAGAGCAGTTTCTTATGCAGTATGAGGTGTTGTGTTCTGAAGAATGATACTTCATAATTGGTTTGTCTGAATCAGTAAGTACTGCTTTGAATTACTCCATGCAAATATAAAGAAACTGCTAATAAAACACCTTTAATCTTTATACTTAAGCTGTATTTATTTTGCAATAAGATTGTTAAATGAAAATAATGAATTATCCAAAATCTAAACAGGCCGTGCATTAAAATCTCAATGGACTTGCAGGCTGAGAATATTTGTTAAACTTGCTAAACTACACTGTTTGTTTAGCCATACTGATAAACACAGGACTGTAATAGTGAAACACAAAGACTGCTCTGGATAATTATGCCCATTTTAAAATTGTAGACCCTTAACCTTCATGTTTGCTAATTTCAGAGCACTGTTAAACAATTCATCATTTATAAGGGCTTTTTTGTGATCGTTATGCTTATCCTACCAAAATATTCCTGCAGTGACCAATGATGAGGACCTGATCATTTCCCTACCTGTGTGCAACCTGACTTTCGTGACTGCAGAAGAGGTGCCGATTCAGCTCAGTTTTCAACAAAGACTTGTTAATACCCTCTTTTTGCACTTTCCTGGTGAAAGTGAGGCTTCTTTGCTCTACCTTCTTTTTTTAATGTGGGAGAGTAACAGACTTTCTCCCTGCTAACAGTGCTATTAGAAATAATGCATAATAAGCAAATAACAAATATGAAATACAATAAAACAAAAGCACTCACAGTTGAGCCCTTGTCTGTTAAGTAGCTGATTCCCTCTTCTGGTCCAATTGCTAATTCCACTGAGATCACCCAGCTTGACTGTTAAGAGAAAAGTAGTACTCAGGAAACTCATTTTCCTTGGATTACACGGTTTGATCAAAGTAATAACCTTAACATCAAAGTTCTAAAAAGGTGGATAAGCTTCTCTAGCTTCTGATCATTGGAAACACTGCAAATGCGAGACTGAGAACTCATCATACCAGTTGTGCCAAAAGAGGCATCTTTTGTCACACTCCATCTAACACAGACTGACATGAATGAAATCTCTTATTTCCACTGCATGCAGAAAATTGACTAATCTGAACAAATCCATCACAAAAAATATAAATATAAAATGGAATGTCCACAAGAAATTGAAGCATGGTTATAGAAAAAAAAAATCCACGAACAACTCCATTTTTGCTCTGCTGCCCAGCAGGTGTCACTATAGAACAACCGTCTCACAAGAAAGTACTAAAGACAGCAGACAAAGCTGGGCCTTACTTCACACAGTCCAGAATCAAACTTTTAGATTATGCTTTACAGTTTTCTAAAAGTACATATGCATAAAACTTTAATTTTACATACCCCAAGAGCACATTTAAAACACTCCTTGTCAAATCTGTAAACCGGCGACAATATTTCAAAGAATTTAAGAATACTTTGCTCATCATTCAGGTTTGCAAACTGTTTGAAGGTCTGCTGGATCAATTTTCGTAGAGTTTTGGCCTAAAAAATAAGACAAAACATGAGATATATTTGAAATAATTACAGTACTGCTTATGATCGCACGAATTGTTAAAGTATCATTAAAATACTAAAAATGAAATAATGGATTCCTTCTTGCTTGAAGTTGTGTCAGCTGTGCAGAAGTTGGTTAATTCAATCCTTAGGAACGAAGACAGAGAAAGAAAAAAGTTCTCTGAAGCTTTTTTCTCATGATCAACATAATTACTATTAACAAATAGTATAATCTAGTTGCCCATTCCACTGTTTATTCACTAAAATCTGGAACAGAACCTAATGAGAGAGGATCCACATCCATAAGTTGCCCATTTCACTGTTTATTCATTAAAATCTGGAACAGAACCTAATGAGAGAGGATCCACATCCATAAACAGCAAATTCGTTTTGGTTCTAACCGTGATTGATCTTTAACTGATCAGAGTTTAAGAATGCAGTCAGTTCTTCAGAATATTAATGAAAACACAGTCCGTTAATTCTGTGGTTTATGCTCTACATTTACTGAATTTCTTATCATATTGATTGTTTCATGTGGACTTTACATCACTCAAACCACTGTATGGGAGAGTATTACCATCTGTCACAATCTGAGCACTGATGTTTCAAAACCAGTACATCTTTCAGTAATGGTTCCAACTCTTTTTACCCCATCATGTTCAATGCCCACTTCTATTTACACAAGGTCTGAGTAAAAATAAGTTATTTAGAATGGTAACCGGCAACAGAACACCAAGTATTCTCAGCCATCATGTTGTACCTGGCTCAAGGAGCAGTTTTATGGATAGAGAACAGCCTGTTTGATTCTCTGATGTTCTTTAAAACCTATTTTGCTTGCAACAAATTGGTCTAGTTTTTGGAGGAAAAAAAGACCATATATTTATCACACAGACTACATTGCCGATATTACATGTACATGTCTAATGTACTGAATGTGACATAAAAAAATGACACTGGATGTATGTCTTGATTATGTAACTGCAAATCATCAGACTGTGGCAAAAGCTTGTTTCTTAAGTGACATGCTATAGGAGTTCCCCCATCGGTTATTGAATATTTGTTTAGAGGTGCAATTACCTTAACTTTTTAATCCAGGGGAACATGAGTGCGTACTGATGCCTCAGTACTTTATTGCATGCCACCTTTCTTTTCCCTTGCACTCATTCAATGGCTTTTAAGTCCAAATTACAGTATATTTTTCAATTAGTTAAATTGATCTGTACCCATTACGTTTGAATTTTTTGACTAATCATATTTCCTATGATTGCCTAATGCTAAAATAAAAAAGCATCTACAGGGACGCCTAGAGGATAATAAGTGAACTACAGCGTAGGCCCTCAGAAAAACTCACAGGCTCTTGAAAGAGGCCTATGATAGGTGGTGATCAAGTCTGATGTCGAATATAACACTGTTGTAAATGAGTTCATGCTTCAAGAATAGTAAGATACATGTGAGCACAAAACAATCTCAACTGGCATGTGACTGATCAGTAAACTTCCTTTTGTTTCTTCTCATCTGTAGGTTTACAATACACATAACACCACCTAATATTAACTGCTTTTAAGTGCATATTATGAGATTTTCTTTTTTAAATTAGATATTTACATGTGAATAAATATACATATTGGTTTATTGTGTGTTAAGACCTGCAGTCTGCAGGATTACTATTTTGTCAGACAAAAAATTAACCCCTACAAATTGGTAGATTATGTTAATTGCTGACCTAAGGTGAGAACTGTAAACTAACAGAACCTGTGCAATTACTAGAAATACATACAGCTCTTCAAAAACGCCACACCCATCCTGCACTACAGCTATATCTTTTCTTCAATCTTGACAGGTAGCACAAGTTCAGAATATTAAGGGTACAGCTCAAAAATGTTTTTGATCCAATGTGCAGTTTCCACTTTTGGAAATGTAAAATGAATGAAAGTGGAAACTAGCAAAAACAACTGAAAGTTTAAGCCTGAAACGGTTAATGTTTGATGGAACTTAATTTCCTTTCTTTAAAAGGAACGGGGAAAAAGCTATTTATACCTAATCAATCTTTTAAGATTGCATTTAAGTTACTTTTGGGTATAAATTATGGATGATTAATTATGCAAATATTGCATTCAAGCATCAATCATTTTTATTGCTTGATTTGATCACCCTGTGAATGAGCTGTTAAAGCCTGAGCCATCTGTCGGATTATATACTTTGCAGTCTATAAAATGTGTTCATCTGGATAGCAGAAATAATCACATCAACAATGTTTTGGTGTTCAAATCTGCCATTTATCCCCTAAATGCACTGTCAAGGTTTTATTAGACATACTGGAAAGATAACATTTGAGGTGTCTGAACAACAACAAACACATAAATGACAAAACAGAACGAGCTGTTGATTTGTACAGTACCTAATTAAACAGACCCTGAAATATCTCTCTTATATTTCATAAAATATTAAGAAGATTTGGAGACATCACACCTGAAAAACACACGGTTGTGCTCAAAAAGAAGAAAATGACCCCGATGCTAATCTTACTTCCATACGGCAATATAAACATCGCTTTGGCAAAAAATAACTGCCTTTACAGTGAGAACCGGCCAGGAAATTATGCACAACATCAGAGTTACGTGATGGAATAGCCAGTTTGACAGCAGGGGGAATTCACAGTGGACCCCTGCATCCCAGGAGACTGGCGAGATGGGAGGATTAATGAAACCTCCCAGGTCAGCTGGCACTCTTCCCATAGTGCTGCAGGCTCAGCATCTGTCTGCTTTCTTATACAAGAAGCGGCTTCAGTTCAAAGGGACTTTCACTCCTGTTCCATCGTTTGTTCCCACATTGTCTGTCTCTTCCCATAAACTATAACACAAATTTTTATCCCCTAGATCTCACAGGATAAGTCCATCAGGAAGCTTTGCTGATAGTGGTCGTTCGTTGTAATTAAAATTGTTTTTTGCTGTGGAAAATGTAATTTAATTTGTCCACTTTAAGTGACCCTTACATTTCTTCAATCAAAGGGAATTTGTCATGTATAAAACTACAGTAAACGATTTCTCACCTTGGCGGAGTCCAGCAAACTCTTGGGAAAGAATCTTCTCAAACCAACATCTTTTCTGTTTGAAGAAGACAAAACACCTCATTGTTAAAAAAAATGAATTTTACAGCTATCCATGACACCATATGAATTGTAATAAAACTGGCATTTGTTTTTCCCCAAACTACGGAAATATCTTATCACAATACAAAAAAACGTTCCAAATGAGAGGAATAAATTAGGCCTATCTACCTGAAATACTTACTGAAGATATGAAATTTGAACAAGAATGTGAGAAAGCAAGAAATGAAGACAGATTGTCACAGATTTTGCCTTTAACTGGGAGTGTACTGAAAGTTGAGAATTGTATAAATAAGAATGCTCTGAACTTCTGACACAATGTCAGATAAACTTTTATTGAAAACATACTTTATTACTACAACAAAAGATGCATTTGTTCTGGTTGCTAACACACTGCAACAGACCTGGGTCATAAAATAACCATCAATCACAGAGCTTTGTGACAGAAGCAATAATAAAAAAAACATCTCTTAAAAGGGAGCACAGAGTATTTGGAGAGCAGGCTGAATGTTGACAAAAATCAAACACAGAAGCTGGTTTAAAAAGCAATAAACAAGCTTATCCCTGGCATCTTTTTATACTTTTGTACAGATCAGATAGATTAATTTTTATTCTTCTGTCATTACACTCAACTCTGAATTAAACAGGAATAGAGACACAAACTATATTTTATAATAGCAATGGAAAAATGTGATAAAGTGGATAATTGTGCATTTTGGCATATCTGCATTACTACACTGTTATATAAAGGCCTGACATTGCCTCCTGGGGTACAATATGCAACAATCACTGTCACACTTTAATTTTTCATTAGGAATGAGAAAATAAACAGCTCGTTGAGATTAAGTAGTAGCAGCGTGGTATATTTAATAAACACGTTGTTTCAGAAAGAGGAGTTTGAACATTTTTTAAGAAAAAAGAGAAACCAACATGCTGTGCATATCAAAAGAACACCTTTATGCCAATGTCAGCTGGAGGCGGGACAAAGTCAACTCAGCTGGATTCACCAGGATTAGAGCTCTCTTTAGCACAGTTTTATCTAGAAAACTTTGATGGGTGACAGCAAGTATGGTGCAGACATGCACAACAGTATGCTATTTGATGTCTACAACAAAGCAGGCAATGGGGAGATCAAAGCATGGATACGAGTTGCTATGGAACTTCACTTGGAGCGACAGCCACCTGACTGCACAGTGCTACACTGATCAAGTCCCGAGACGTCACCTGCTGACCTTCCTGCAGGCGCGTCCTGATATGCAAAAATTCAGGCGAACGGCATTCCAACAGCAGGACAATACTTGTCCTCTTGATGGTTGTGCAACAACAACTTTCTTGTGATCTCATTGTGTTGATGACAAATGTTAATAAGCATGATACACTTACCGATGTATTCAATACTATGTCAGTTGCCCCTGCTACAAAAATTTACACGATAAGTATGAGATGTAATGACATTAAAAGTGATATTTCTTTTGATAATCAAACTAAATATTTGGTGTAATATTTCCAGTGGCTTTTGCATAACTGTTCAGACAAGAGCTGAAGGTGATAAGAACAACATTTTAATATTAGGCAGTATTTCCTCCTCTAAAGATATTGAAGACAGGTTATTCCACGGGAAAGAATATTTCTTGTAGTTTTTCATATTGTATTAGAGTTCCCATGTCAAAGATGTGATTTGATTGGACGTAATCTCTTTGTTTCAAAGACTAAAATACAAAAGACTTAAATGCAATTATAACGCACAGGGAAATGGATGCTTAAGGCTCATAATACAGCAAGGGTTTTGTTTGAATTCCTCTAGCCTTTTAAGATGGGAGAAACAGGAGTTGCTGAAGGTAGTATGTTTCATTATATTGATAAAACACTTATTACACAGTAGTCTAAATACTGTATATCACTTCTGTTCTAGTAAACAACCTCCCTGAAGATCCGATAGCTCTGTCATTTTAAATTTTCCGGAAAAACATTAACTACTTTGTCAGGGGTGTTAAATGAGACAGTGCTGGAAATAAACCTTCCGTTTTCTTTTAATATCTTGCTTACTTTATGACAGTCTGAAGGAAAATGAGATCTAAGATTTTGGCAATGACAAATGCTGCAAAAATGTTATTTAATAAAACCGATTTGTGGTCAAGAAATTCCCACCATTCTAAAGTATTACACTAACATGTATAATGTCGAGGGCTAAGAAGTTACTTTCACATCAGTACAGATGTGTTTTTCAAATCTGGTGTAAAGCTGACATAAACAGCAGTCTTGAGGTGTCACACGGAATGCAAGGAATGCATAGACTAAAAGCTTTAGCATCCAACTTCAATATTCAGATATTAACAGGCTTATTTCATTCTCTACCATAACAGAGGAAGCAGGATGAAAGAGAATATGTCCCATAGAGACTGTAGATAATATGTTGTCACTTGAGACCTGACAAAATCATCCAAATACAACTACAGTGGAAATCCAGTACTCCAGCAGAATATCAAATACTCTTCAGGCAAGGAAAAAGTCACTAAGGATCTTAAGTTACTGCTGCAAATTACTGAGGATCAATTATTCTTAACTATAAATAGAACAACCATGTTGCTAAGTGTGGTTTAAGAAGCACTATTAAGATGACCTACATTATCTGGCCATAAAAATGACAGAATACATGATGGATCTCATACTTCCCCTTTCAGCTTCTCTGCAGAGTTAACAAACAAGACAGGAAAGAAAACAGACTTTAGTCTGATAATGACATGCAAATCCAGGAAACTAATCAAATATTGAAATATTTCAAAAAGAACTGCATGTCTTCATTTTTAAATACTTAATCTGTTGGGTTTTATGTCTGTGGGTCATACATGTTAAACTGAGCCATCCACACATAATACATTTTATTATGTAATAACATTTCATTAGGCTACTGTCTAGTATGGGAATAATGCACGGTATAGACTTTATCTCTAATAGTCCAAACCTCAATAAGGTGCAGTAAACTTCATTGGCTGGAGTAAATAATTATCCACCATTTACTAGTGGACATGCAGGAGTTTCTCTTGGATTATCCTAGGAGATTTGCTGGCAAAGTTGGATATAGATGGAAGACTGGGATTTTATATGGCTGATAGTAAAAGGAACTAAAGCACCTTTACGCAAAATTAACCAATTAACTTGCTCCCAATGTACGAACTTCTCAATTGACTTAAAGGCCAAGAGGACTTGTTCATCCATAGGAAAAATAATTTAGCATATTTGGCATTTATTTTATAATTAACTTTAAAATTCAATTAGCAGTCATGACATCTTCAGTAGATGACAAATTAGCAAAGCTGCTTCTTAACTCTAATAAGGGATGTTTTTAGAATTGTTAGTCATCCTTATTCAAAATATCATAGATGCAATTATTGTACACTTTAGATAGTAAACAGTACTATCTAAAAGAAAGAGATAATCCACAAAAGATGCTCCTGAAAAATATGCTCTTTAACATGTTCAATAACTTGAGCCTCTATACACACACCCCACCCTATATGACGGTTATGTTAATAAAAATTAATGCATTTTTATTCCCATTTTTTTTTGCCATACAAAGCTATTTTTGCTACGACAGAAGTGTTTCAATTTGTAGTTTCTTCCTTTTAATGTCTTTTAGTGATCTGTATCATTGAAAATCCTCCTTCTTTTCCACATCATATTGGCAAAACATGATGCCAGTGCTTCAGGATTTACAAAAGCCAAGAAAATAAGTAAAGCATTCCCACTGGCTATAGAAGTGGCAAAAGAATAGAAAGGACTGGAAAAGGTGAGCTGTCAAGAGACTTCTGTGTATTCAACAGTTTATTTTTTACCCATTTGTCTCATCTCTTATAGGTGTAATATGGTAATTATCATACACAAATTGTTCTGCAATTAGCAGAGTTTTATTTTTTTAACTGGGAAACGGAATCAGAAAAAAGATTATGTTAAAGGGACATTGTGTGACGAAAATAAACTTTGAAAATGTAGTTCACTGTTACATACAGTATCAGCAAAATAAAAACAGCCAAACAATCACTTCTACAACGACCACTATTGCTCTATGGCAATAGCGATGTTTTGGAAAATTTAAGCATGTCGACTTTCCATTCATTTAAACAAAGAATTCTAAATTTATCTCCTTCTCTTGAACCACACAACTATTCCTCTTTTCTCTGATAGAGTTAGGAGAAAGTAGGTTTCATGGTGTCAGGTTTTTCCACAGTTTTCCCAAAACATTTTTCTGTCAACTAATGAGTCAAACAAATGCTTTTAATGAGCCATTGAAAAAAGCAATAGTAATCAAATATACTATGTTCAAAAGCAGGGTATTCAATTATGAATAGGCAGGTTCAGAAGAAGGAACATTTTGATGCAGGATACAAAAACTAAATAAAAAATCCTTTATAACCTACAGACATTCCATGATTGTACTGACTCATCATAATTTCTTAAGAATCTGAAAGCCGGAAAACAAGTGGCAATTAGTAGACACCATGAATCCACTTGTTTAAATTGTGCAATACTTCACAAGATAGAGAAGACATCCTTTATGATCTATCTTATGGCAAGCAAACTCTGCACCCCCAGTTCTCATTTATCTTGGTTAATTTTTTGGATTCATGAAGCTCCTCTCACAATCTCCATGTTAACAGGAACCAATCTATCTAAATCACAATAACAAGTCATGCAGAGTGCGCTCTTATGTGAAAACATAAGAATCAATATTAGGTGTTTGCACAAAACTAACAGCAATGATAAGAGCTTTTATATTTAGAACAATATACAACTAAATTTCTTGATTAAAAATAAGTTAATCTGAAGGCATTAAAAATGTTGCATTTTTAGAATCTCTAGCATTCTGTCTTGATCCTAAGCATAATTAAAAGAATAAGGCTGAAATTTGACTTTTGAAAAAAATTATTTGAAAATCATTTTCAGAACACAACTTACTCTAATAGTTCATAGTTTGATTTCTTATCCAGAGCATTCCCTCTCATCTCCCGGAAGAATCTCCTATGATAAAGACAGAAAACATGATAAAGTTTAACAAATGGCATGTGTACACTTCTAGAGAAGCAGATACTGTAATACATAGAATGCATTCATTTGACCCATTTAGTCTGTTGGTAGTTAATAGCTAATCCAAAGATCTCATCTGGCCAGTTCTTGAGAGAAGAGGATCGGCTTTAACAACATGGGTGGGTAGCTGGTTCCAAGCTTCAGATACCCTAAATATAATATAGTTGCTACCCTTACAAGCATCTGTAACTTACAAGCATCCACTCACCTGATTTCAAGGCAGCCCAGCTTCAGAGCTATTTCTTGGTCTACCTGATCCGCTATTTCTAACATATAGTCGTTTCTAACCTGTAGAAACAAAAGTATCAGTTTTAGAGGCATGTCCTGCAAAATTTATACTATACTTATCCTTCATACATCAATTCCGTGGATAACTTAGGCAGCAATAAATCTCTCTAAGCATGATGCAAAGACTATTGGACCAATCACTACAAACTATTTGGCTCAAAATCTCTTATTGCACCTAAAAATCCAAGATAAGATACAAACTTAGGTCTCCGAACTTTAAGATAGGAAGATGACCAACGTAACTAACCCTGCATTTTCTTATAGATCCCCATCTGTAAAAATAAATTACAGCAGCTACAATGAACCCAAGTTGAAACTAATGAAACCAGAAAATGTACTTTTTAACTACTTAAAAGGAAACTGTAATTTCATTAAATGGAAAACATATTAGTAAAAAAACTATTAATTGTAGTTACACCGAAGAGGCTCAGTAATAAAAGACTAAAATGCCTTCCTTTCAGCCCTTCCACAGTTGATTACACCAAATAATGGTGTCTAAAAAGCAGTTCTTCTGGAGATGAAAATGGTGCTAGCGACATACAAAATTCATTGAAGTTCAGCATTGGTCAACACTAAACTGATTAAAGTGCCAAATCGTGGCAGCTTTATGCTTTATAGAATATATGACCTAGTGAATGTGAGCAGTCTTCCAACTATCCAAACACCTGGAAGGCCACAGACAAAAAGACAAAAAGAGGCCATTTACAGCAGATCACCTTTTTCATATGGTTATATTCTCTATAGTGTATATGTAGTGTAGAAGAAGCCAACAGACAAAAAGATCAAACACCTCTATCTTCCACTTATAATAAATACCAGACTTTATTCCTGTGTAATTTGGTAGAGGATGAGCATTATAAAGCCATCTTTGATGGGGGACATCAAATTCTAATCTCCCTAAGAAACTATGAATAAGTATTTTTAAACAGTTTTTCAGTCCTGATCACAACCTTAACATACATTGACCTATGGTGTAAGTGTTACTATATAGTACCCTAAAATAAAGAAAGCAGTATGTTACTCAACAATGCATGCTTATTCAAACATGTCCATGCAAACCATGAAATCATGGAAGGTCTTACATTTTCATTTGAATTGTTGCTACAACTCTAAAGAGCTATGTTTAATACAATTATGAATTTAACAAATCCTGAGTGTACAAAGAAAATTAAATCTCACTGTGAAAATGAATGTTAGAAATTAAACCACTAAATAAAATTTAGTCTTCACACAGAGATTTTGTATTGTCTTGCATTATAAATAAAAATATTACGAAATATATCAGACATGGTCAGTGTTTCAGTCCTGAAACACATCTAATCTTCATCAGAAGGCTAATGACGTCCAGGAAAACAGTTATTCCTAAATTGTATATTTTGTGTTTAATGTTGTGATGAAGTTTAAACCTTAAACCAGCTTGCAGTTTTTTAGATAAAAATTAGAGGACCCAGAATTAAAATTTTCAAACACAGCAAATTACACAAGATGAGAAAATACCGCAGGAGGTCCATAAAACCTTATAATCTAAAGCACATGTGAAAGATAATTGTGTGTTGCTCTCATCACAAAAATCCTGTGGCAATTTTAACAACATGAGCCAGTGGAATGTGAACATTTTCTTTCTGCCATCTAGAAAACCCATTCAGATTAGGACTGACTTAAGGCAACAGTACTCATAACATTTTGCAACTGAAACATTACATTTAGTAGCAGACCTCAGGGGCATTGAGTGTATAGTACACTGGAGCCTACTGACCTATTTTTAACAGACTGCAGAGATTTACAGTATACAACAAACTACTTCCATCTGATTCAAAATCTATGTCAACCCTGTACAGTATTTCTCGCCCGTGAAAATGCAGTTGTACACACCTGCATCACTCATGCATTCTGTATGTGCAAACACAAGGACAAAAAGGAAAGACGGACGATGTAAAAAATAAAAAACTGATCAAGCACATAAATGCCACCAACAACACTGCACTTTTGGTCTTTTTCAAATCTCCTTTTTTAATTTAAATTGAAATAATGATTTAAACAAAGACTGTTCAATCAGCACTCTAGGAAAATGCCTCACACATAATGTATATTGCCTTGCAAAAAGTATTCAGACCCTTACGTTTTCACATTTTGTGTTAAAGCTTGCCGTTATGACATATCAAGTAGAAATGATTTTGTTATATGTACACAACATACTCCACACAAACTAGAAAACAAAAATAAGTGAGAAAACTGGAAAAGTCATGATTATATAACCCTTTAAACCCTTGTTGTGGAAAAACTAAAATTTAGATACACAAAATTACTACAATGAGCCATACAATTACTTGGATGGCCCCTGTCCGTGTGCTATCATAGTCATTCTTTCAATTTCAGGCAAAGGCAAAATGGGCAAGTCTAAGGAGTTTTGAAAGCAAGTCAGGGATAAAGTCATGCAAAAGCACAGATCAGGCGAAGGGTACAAAAATACTGAAGTCTCTGAGTATCCCTTTTAGCACAGTCCACTCAATCATCAAGAAATCAAAGGTACATTACATTCAGACACCACCTAGTTGTTCCTTCAAACTGAGTAGCGAGGCAAGGAGGAAACCGGTGAGGAATGCCACTGTGAGTCTAACTTTGAAAGAGTGATAGAGTTCAAAGGCTAAGATTGCATAATACGTGTATCAGTCAACAAAATTAAGAAATCTTTTCAGTCTGAATACGAAGCATTACATTTGTTACAGATCCTACACAGCAAAGTTTCCCACTCAACACTATTCCTACAGTCAACCATGGTGGTGCCAACATCATGATATGGTATTGCCTCTCTTCGGCAGGGACTAGAAATCTCATTAGGATTGAAGGAAAAATGAACAGATCAATGTATAGACAAATACTAGAGTAACACCTGTTTCAGTATGCTAAAGACTTAAAACTGGGGCAAACATTCACTATTTAGCAGGACAATGATCCAAAGTATAAGGCTAAAGCTACACTACACTAGACTGGAATAAGAATAAGAAACGTAATGTCCTTGCGTGGCCCAGTTGAAGTCCCGACTTGAATCCTATCGAGAATCTGTGAAAAGATTTGAAAACTGCTGTCCATAAGCAATCCCCTCTCAAATTGAGAGAGCCTAAGAAAATCTGCCAAGAAAAATGGGTGAACATTGTACCAAGCCAATGTGCAAAGTTGACAGAGACTTATTCAAAAAGACATGAGTGCAATTAGAGTTGATTCAGGCAAATACTTTAAGGTGCTTCAACCAGAGTACACACATCTGAATATTTATTCACTCAACACATTTCATTTTGTTCTCTTTAGTTTTTGATGACACTTTGTGCAAATTATCTTACGCTTAAAAATTATCTGAGTATTCTGCTCTTGAATAAAATATTTAGGTTAAGAATGTGCAGCATTTTATAATTTTACAAAAATGGGGCACTACAAGAAGGGTCTGAATACTTTGGCACGGTACTGAACATATCTACATGAATAATATTTCTCTGTCTTGTCTCATCTTACCTGCTGGTAGAAGTAGTTGAGTGTTGGTTTGTCATCAGTGAACTGATTCAAGAATCCTTTTGGCAAATAGCGAATCCGCAGCTCATACCTGTCAGAAAAGGACAGAAAATCAAATTGGCACTCAAAATAGAGGAAGACCTAAAATTTAGCTCAAAAATGCTTTAGATATCGTAAAAAGTATTTTCAGACTTTGATATAGTCCACGCTTCAGATTGTAAGTGGCAAGCAAAAAGTTCTATTTCTGCTATTAATTTTGGTTAATGACATTTTACTACTGTCTATTTAGAAAAAAAAGTATAGTGCTCACAACAAAAGGAAAAGCAGCCTTATACAACTAATACATACAAGCACAGTTCTATTTAAAAAGTATGCAGGTTTAAATCAGAAACATACTTTTAGAAGAGTTCAATAAGAGAATCGGTCTAGTTATAGTAAGAAAATACAACTTTTTTAAGCAGCTAGAGTGACATTTTAATTGAACAGACATGACAGGTACTGTATATTAGCAATTACCATCAACAGTGTTGATCACAGGTTAGCTGTGTGTGCTGACAAGCTGTATATTTGTGACACATTCTTTGCACCAGGTTGTAGATGCTGAACAAGCATGTGCCTCATCATTGGTCTCTAGTCCTACATACCACATGTTCTCTCAGACCACAAAACATTTAATGGGGCTTAATGACAAAATTAATATCTGTCAAGAATACTGTTATACAAAAAGCACAAGGCCATGCATTGTCCTGCTGGAATGTTGTCACATCAGGATGAGTCTGCATAAAGGCAGAAGGTCCCAGGGCTTGGTCAATGTAGCACTGTGCCATCAGGACGCCATCAATCACTACTAGCAGAGTTCGGTAGCAAATAGCCACTTATTGCCCATCACACATGATCTCTCAATGGACTGGTCTGTTGTACATAACCATATACTGTAGTTATACATGTCTGTCACACACTTTCCAATACCCATAATGTCATCAGATCACAAAAAACCTTGATTTATCACTGAATAAGATTTGGCTCCACCACCAGAGAGTCAAAGGAAGCAAATTTGTTCAGCTTCCAACATACATGAAGGCGTGAAGAAGTCACTTCTTTATAAGTGGAGCATATTAACTCCTTTTTATACTATTCTCTTTCACCAGGCTTAACATTCAAAATCTTAAAACACCTGTGCCCAATTAATACTCTCAGTATATCAGTCATAAATGATCAATTAACCAAAATGAGGCTAAGAACACTTATCCACATACTTTATTTTTCTACAAACATAAATGCGTAAATAAATGTTTTGAATACTCAATACATCTTTCATTGTTTTTAATTTGATCTTTTCCCCTATCAGAAACAAAATGTATTTCATTGTGACTATTAATTATCTATAAAGAGGAGACATTGTAATAAAAAAACATTTAAGGAACTGTTTCCACTCCTCCCCCTACCATAGGTTCTGCTACACTTGGTGTGAAGTCTGAAATATTGGACCCTGCTGGAGGAGTGTTGATTTATTTTCATTCTGTGAAATGGACAGTGGGGCTCAGGCCTCCTTTTTAGTATGCACCACTGGCCTGCCCAACTGCTGTGTAATTGTCCTCTCATTCAGACAGTTCTACAGCACTACATTTATTCTTCACCTAATGCTGTAATTAGAAAAGATTCTATTCGGTCTTTGCAGAAAAAAACTGTTCAGCTTCCACCAATGGGATGGACGAGATGGATGAGATTAAAGGCCAAAGACCCTAATCTGTATGACAGACAGTGCTTGAGAAAAGCTCTAAGCATCATCAAAGACCCCCACACACCCCAGCTACAGACTGTTTGACCCTCTACAGTCATGAAAACGGTACTGGAGCATTTGGGCCTGGACTATCATGCATTGTCCTGCTGCAATGGACAGTTTTGGACCGTCATGAAAACGGTACTGGAGCATTCGGGCCTGGACTATCATGCATTGTCCTGCTGTCAGAGACAGTTTTTACCCCCGGACTATTAAACTATAAAATGCCCAGCCTCTCTCACTTATGATCTGAACCCTTACAGTGCCTTCTCTCTTTATCAAAACTCACACATTGGAATCTACCTCTTCCTCACGTCAAAACGTTCACTTCCTATAATACTGTATCCTTTATTTAATTCTGTTGACGTATGATTTTGCACAACTGTTGCTGTTTTGCACTTTACCTGTCACCTGTCATTTTGCACATTGCCTGTCGTCTGTCTTTCTTTTCTTACACAATTGTATTACTTACTGTCTGAGAACTAGCTAAATAGCATTTTGTTGTATCATATACCTGTGTGTGAGTATAATGACAAACTTGAACTTGAAAAGAAGAAAACATACTTTGCAGATCACAGTTCGATAATAAATAGTGGTAGAAATATACCAATCTCAGATGAAAAGGATTGTCTGAACACAGTTAAGTGCAGCTATAGCCACAGCTCTCTTCGGATCATAACAAATTAGGAAAATGCAACCGCTAAGAAAGATGTCTGAGGTGTTGACTAGGCAAGGAAAGAGAAAAGAAAGAATATTGCTTGCCATTATTAAGTGAAGAAAACCAGAGAAAGAGAGTGTTCCTTTGAAACACACTATGCTCTAAGATGTCAAAGAACTATAAGTGTGAAAGTCATTAATCTCACGTTTTTATTCCTTTTCTAAAGATCAGCATATGCTTGTTAACATGCAGTGTGTTGCAAAGTTTTCTTTTGATGTTTTTAAGTTGGAACCACTTTTATAGGTTTAAAGTTATTAGAAATCGGCAAGTTGTTCAGTTCCATAATGAACTGACTCTTAGTACAATGATTCTAGAGAGGTCCTAGACTAAAATGTAATTAACAAATAATTTTAGTCAAGATTAAGAACAAAATGTTTTACTAGAGATTTGTTTGATTTCAATAACATGCTGAGGTCTAAACCTGACCACAGGTACATGTTACAGTTTACTGTACGTGTCTCTTTGAAACTGGAATGCAGTAATAACTGTGGATGAACTGGGTTTTTGTCATGTGTAATGTGTTTCCTGTGTTCTCTGTCAAAACGATTTATTTATTCCACGTCGACATACTTGAGCAAGACCAATCTTGTACTGTGCTGCATTTTCAGTACATTGTCTCATTGGTTATACAGTGCAGGTTGAATATTCTCTTTGCTACTTGTATATAATATTTTCTGATGTTCTAATACAGCCATTCACACATTTTCCCAATTAATGCAACATGGTAAACTGGTCATGGGTGACTGCCCTAAGATAGGTGCATTGGAACTCCCAGAGTCATAACTGGTGATTATTAGGTTTAAGTTCTCAATCTAATTTTCCCACTACATGTCAACTATCAGAAACCAATAACTAAATGAATCTACCACCTTAAACAAAACAATATATATCATTTCATTAATCTATTAGACATTTGCTTGATTTTGCAGTACTTAAGAATGTCTTCAGTTCTTTTTAGAGGAATACAAAGTTTTAGACACAAATTATGTCTGATTTACCATTACTTATGAGGTCGTAATATATAAAGCAGTACCTTTTTCAATGCATTGCTTTGCCTTACAAATATTGAGAAAGTGATGTGGATTATCTGTTCTAAATCAATAAAGACAGGCTTCAGCATTTGTAATTTTCAGAGCCAGTCAAAACAGTCATTGATAAATGAAACAAAAGGGTTGCAGCATGAAGAGAGGAATTAACAGCTTTCCCTGTGGGAGTCAATTAGCCTGAATTGGTCTTCCCCCTTGGGCAGCAGCTGCAGGCGTGCAGGTCAGAGGTGAGCTGGCTCATATTGGCAGCAGCCTGTCCCCAGGAGAGCCAGTGAGCTGTCAGCAATCCCTCCCTGCTTCCTCCTCTCTCCCATCCTTCTGCTTAGCAGACACCGACTAAAACCTGATAAGCTCTCCCCACCTGGACTTTTAAAAGCATGATTGTTTCACGTGGTATCAAAGTAAAAAAAAACCATGTTGAAATAAAAATGGAACAGAGTCTTATGATACCCATCTTCAAATACAAATACAGATTTAATTGCTCTACATTCATGAAAGAAGACTAGGTAGATAATACAGAAGCTGAAGAAGGAATCATGAAAAGTACACAATTATATCAAATTATCCTTCTGATCTCAGAAGAAAAAACTTCAGAATACACTACACTGCTGAAATAAACATCCAGGCCACATCATGCACACAGCGTTTTAATTTACTTCAAAGAGCTGCTGCTGTGCTTGATGCCTGGTGGCTAAAAATACATTTCTCAGCAACTAACGTGCCTACATTTGCATTATAAGAAAATAATTTTGAGAAATTATAATACTCCCTTTCCTCTAGAAGCTGAATATGGAAGATACTGAAAATATGGTAAGAAGCTTTATAGACAACAAATGTTAACAGAAACTACAAAAAAAGAAACAGACCAAAGAGAGTATATACGTGAAATAGGCTTCACACATTCTATAAAGGTTGAAATCAACCTAAAATATATTTTTGCCGTGGATTTTAACCATGTAAAACTGGTCTTCCACCTTTGAAGTCATTGCTGTTTTCAGGATGAACCCTAGTTTGTGGACACAGATTTCATTGAGAAAAGAAATACACAACTAGCTACAAAACATTCAGGTTTCAACCTTCATTCTTTTAGATTGCTGGGGTATCTAATCTTGATTTTAAAAGCACGGTTTAAAATACTTGCCAATTTACAGTAGCTAGAACTCTCTTTACACTTGATCTTCAAGTACAGTATGATCAAACTTAAAACTGCAAAGAGTTGTATCAGTAGTCCTGGACAGTAGACCTAAGGAGCCATGTGATGTTCTGATTTATCATTCCAAGTGAACTTTTAATTAGGTAATTTGCGTAATTTAACCTATTTTTAGGTCTAGAGCATGTAATGTTTTTAAGGACTCCTGCAAAGCTTGCTGGATTGAGACCCTCAAAGAGATGAGGTGTCTTAATAAGTTGGTCTACAATACGCAATCAGCAAAATGCCCTACTTTCAGTTATTAGCTCCCTGTGTAGTTCACAGCCAGTGTCATGAAGCAGTGAACACTGAAAACCCCAGAGAAGACCCAAGAAAAGATGCCTGGCACTGCCATACATTATTCTGAACTGGAGAACGCTCAGATGAACTTTGTTTCTAACCAGAAGTAGAAAACTCATTCGTGATTTACTGTATGCACACTTACTTGAAGTGAATACTTTTAAAAGGCATGTAGCTAAGCATGTTAAAAAACACATTAAAAAATTATTTTTTTTAGAATTCTCACAAGCTATATATGGTGTTAAAGTATTCATCAGTATTACTATTTTAATAATCAACTCCTAGGACGAATCAAAGTCTCCTTATAAAAGCGCCAAACTGAGTCTGCACCCTATTTTGGGCAAATTTATTCAGCTGTAGCTTCCCGATGTGTGACCTTCTTTAGCACATTTTAAATCAAGCACATTTGGCTTTCACATTGCTGCACAAACAATCGAACGGCTCCAAGCAAACATCAACCTCACAATAAGACAATACCCTCATGTGGTATCAGGAAGCTGCAGTAACACCACATCTGCTGAGGGTTTCAGGGCGCGACAAGCTTTCAAACTAAAGGGTAAAAGTAAACCAAAGAGGGAAATAAATCTGATGAAAACAATAGGGTGTAATGACAGGTTGAGCCAAAAGCACTGGAAGCTAGCATAAGGGCCTGTGCATGCTGCATCAGTGGACTTAAAATGACTGTTTTCAGCCTCTTTAATCCACCACATAGTTGTTTTATCCGAGATCAATTTATAAGGGGTGAGTTTTATCTACTGAAATGTAGAACACATTAGTGTTTTGGGCTGTAAAACACAAGCTTTCCAGAGTGCAGTGAACAGCAAAAAGGAAAAGAGGAAACTGGCTCCAAAGACCAACCCCCACTGCTGAAGCGATGGTGACGCTTTTTGTCTTCCAAATATGTGCCCACACCGAGTGGCTGTGGGGGGAAAGCACATGATAAATAGGAGCTGTCCGTCTCCTTGTTGGTAGTTCACAGTTGGGCAGATAGCAAATGAAAATGGAGGCTGAAATGGGATTGCCTAGCGCAGTGTCAGCCTCTGGGCATTCTGCTGCTCCAAAAACTAAAGCAATTAACGCTGGTAAACAGCTTACTTCACAACAAACATGGGTCAGATGAAAAACAGCATGGAAGCAGGCAGCTTCAATTCAGGGAAAAGTAACAGTACATACTGCTGGGGAGCTTAGTAGTCACACTCTATTTGTGAGAGAGGAAGAACTACAGTATGTATTGTACTTTTAGTAAAAAGACTGTTCAGGCAATGCAAACTGCAAACGCTCAATACTGCAAAGACTGAATGAAGATACTGAAAGAAAACTGAAAATCTGTTTTTCACAGTAAGAAGGATAAGGTGAAACGTTAATGTAGAACAAAAAATGTCAAATTAATTCAGGAAGGGGCATTTGTTTTACATTTTAAATTGCAAAGCTTTTTTTGTATTAGTTATTTTATTAACAGCTTTTCAATGAGTGAGATAGTTTGGATGTGAAAGAGCATTTAATTAAAATGCTATGACTCATCTGTTTGAATAACACAGGGACATGGAATTCATATTTATCTGAAGTTGAATACCTGTAACCTTTTCATTTCCTGTCTTGCAAAAAAAAAAGGCAAATTTGAAAGTGCTGATACAATGTCTATCCCACCCAAAAGAACAGAATTTATATCTGAGTACTTCTAAAATCGTGCTTTGTCTTTCTGCATTTACTATGGTACAGGCGCTAACAGAACAGAAAAAAATAATTTTCTGACCATTGCAATAATATGAACTGATAGACAGCAGCACGGTCCTCACTTTAACCCTAATTATAATCAACTCGAACTACAATCTTCCCAAAACCTTGCCTCAATATGTAGTACCAGCAAGAAAACCTTCTCACATGAAACAAATACTATTTCTCGCACAATAAAGTGTGCCATGTTTGGAAGGGACATAGGAACGGTTCTAATTAATTCATGAGGCAGGCGCTCTGCCAGTGCTGTAGAAATACAGTATGTTGTCAACTCAGCTGTAGATTGTGTATGCAAATAGTTTATCAAATCTGCCTGCTGACTCTTACACTGCTTATTTCTATTTCTAAGTGGGAAATCTAACATCTTATACTTTTCATAAGGCTTTGTTTCAATTTAGGATTTAAAAGTGAATCATGATTGAATTTTGAAAAATTATAAGTGCAACAAGCAGCACAAACTATTACTAATGAAACTTGCAGAACATTGTATGACAGGTTTTCTGTATGCTGTGTGAATTTTACAAACAGTTTTGTGAAGCCACAACCACCGCTGGCATTTTTTAAAATCAGTTTCTGTAGCCCTTTCAAATAAGTGTCTTCTTGGTATATTTACAAAAAAAAAGTCTGTCAGCCTTCAGGACAGTAAGTAGGTTTGCAAACGTTTCTAAAATTGGTAGAGAAAAGATCACTTTTCTAAACCAGAAGAGCACTTTCAAGGCTCAAGAACATAATTAAAGCAGAAAAGTTAAACAGTCAAATTGTGCATCTGCTAATCGTATTTCAAACATTCTATATATAAAGCCATGCCATCAACTCCACTCCACCCACACTCATTACTGACTATGAATGTCAAGTCAATGAGGAATGGTTTTAAAGATGTATTTTCATTTTATGTAATAATACGGTTTAAAAGCACAAACGCTATTTGCACTAAAAGGCATATCATTTTAAATTATGCCTAATGCCCAGCCTCTATGACACCCTTTTCAAGCCCAGAGTACGTCTGCACTCATCAGTTACACATCTTGGCATACGAATCCAAAAGTACTGATTTACAGAACAGCAGCAAAAAAAAGTTCACCAACTGCAGCAGCTAAAAATATGAGTAATGATAGTAGATATACTTCTACAAAAAAAAACTAGCTTGTTGCCTATCAGAAGAGCAATGGTGGTCACTGAAATGCGCAACATATTACACTGTTAAAACATGCATTTTGATATAGAGTAGCGCAACATTTTTATATCATTAAACAGATATTGTGGCTAGACTGCAGCGTCAATCCTAGGGTTAAATGTATGAATCTGAGGCACACCTCCTCCTCTGGGAGATCAGGGATACCCTGCAATTGCTTACCTCCACTCCTCCTGGGGATGGTTCAGCTCGTATTTCTCCCTCACATGCGACACTCCCATGTCCGGGTGAAGCCAGTGGATCTCCTCCGACTGCAGGTGACTGAGGCGGAGTCCATAACAGGACACACACTTCACTTTATGGATGTCCACAATCTTCTGTATTATGCCCTGTCCAAACAGAATCACATATTAACAATCAGCCCCACTACATTTTCATTCTTCCTCTAAAAAAGGAACCATATATTCAACTTCTGAACTCCCCGTTATGCACAGCATGCAGTAATATACCTCCTTGCCAAGGAAAAGATAACCAAAATTCTACTAATATTAGGAAATCTGTTTCACCATTTTCATTCTTTCCAGCTTTAGCACAAAGTACTCTATTCATTATGTATCATATACCAGGAGGAGGTGAGCGAAGAGTTACTCCTGCCTAGTGAACAGTATGGACAAGAAAATTAAGTATAGAGGTTTGATGACTCTGTTCTTTCAGTACTGTTTCCTATAATTAATTTATTGCTGTATCATCAGTTATTTTCCTCTTTTTTTTATTCTTCGTGCTTCAGCGTAAACATGAACATTTTGCTGTGTCATTACAAAATACCCCTTCTTTACATATTACTCATTCCCTTAACAAGGTTCTGTCAAATTTTTCTAGGATTTTTCAAGGACATTTTTTTCTTTTTCATGACCTTTCCAATCCTTGAAATTAATTTGTAATTTCCCAGGTTTTCCAGGACATATGGGAATTCTCAGGAAATGATCTGGGGCAGGCCCACAAAAAATATGATTTTTGCCTCATTTTCCACTTTCCATTATTTATTATGACTTCCACAGACCATCCAATGCAGATGGGCCACTTCTAAATTGCATGTAATTAAATAACCTAACAACCTAGCCAAAATTCAACAGGAATTGCACATTTAGTGCGTAAAGGTTGAGAGATGTCCTACTTTTCTACAAATATGATTGCAGCGGCCTCGTTAGATATGTGAACTAACATGATACTAATGATTCCTCCAGGGAACGCTGTCATTCTTGAAGTGGTATAAGCTATGCAGCATCCTGCCTTACTGCAGGAACCAAATTACTTCAGCTTCTTGGCTATCGGATGCAACAACAAATGCTGCTCTGGGGAAAATATTCTCTAATTATATAATACTATCTGACAATTCCAGGTCACTATCTTGGTTCCATTTCAAACAGTCAAAGGTGTAGATAATGAGGAAAAGAACCATCGGTTTACACTTTTGTTAGAAAGTTATCTTACTGTACTTATTTTTAATCTCAGGTAATCGTGCTCTTTTAATATTTTGATCTTTTCAGGTCTCGCCTTTTTACCGTTTTAACATCACCATCGACAAGCACATCAACTTAAGCAAAGCATTGTTATTACCACAAATGTGTTCCACTGTGTACTTGAAATTAATTGCCTTAGTTCTCATCCACATTTTGAGGCAAACAAGTGTTGTAAAATAAGAAGTTGATTTAAAGACTTCCCTGAGCCATCTCATTACGGGAAAACATTGTTTTCTTTCTGGAGTTTTTACCGTCTCAGTTCAAAATGGAATAAAATTGTACCTGGCAATTTAACATTGCAAACTAGTGCTCATTACATGTCTGTGAACAAGTTCTGCTCTGTGGGATTCTTCCCATGACATCACTTTGTGAAAAAAAGTTCTAAAAGCTCTTGATGTTACAGTAGTTAATTTAACTATAATGGTCATTCTCCTTCAGGATATGTTAAATTAATGAAGACTGCAACAGTAGTGCAAAGACTACATAACAAAATTTAAATGACCTTTCAAAATTCTGTTTAGTAGCAATATTAACTAAAATAACACTTACAGTATGCCAATGTTTATACCACATAACAAATTTTGTGAAATGAAAATAAGCCTAAAATATTATGTTAAAATGATAAGTTGCAATGTAATCAAAATGTGTGCATACCACTTATTAACTGGATTTGCAATATAGCACAATAAGATATTGATAGCACAGTGCTGTAAGGTTGTATTTATAACCATAGCTTTTTACTACTTCATTAAAGCTGAGATCAAACTTTTTGAGATATGACTGTCTCTTTAAAAAAATAAAAAAGAGAAAGAAAACATTCACATATATATTTAAGATTTTTTTTATGTATCCTAAGCCTGCAGGCGAGCATAAGAAAAACATCTGAAATGCTGTTGTCCCAGTTTTTCACTTGAAAAAGCTCTCAGTGGCCCAGGCGAGTTTTACTGATTAAACTCCTTAACATAAACATAAGACTTTAAAGAGCAGGAAAGGGAAGAAAAAAGGTCTCATCTAAACAACACAACAAACAGGATGTCAATAGTAAAACAGAAGGCAGAATCTAGCTTCCAAATTCTCCAGGCGAAGAACAAAACAAGAATCTTCCTGGCAGTCCTCCTTGTTAGATGCACACTAGGTTGAAATCCAGAATTGGTAAAAGTGCAAAAGAATTTGAGGAGCTTTTATCATACATGAAAAGAAAGCACAGGAAAACATGTTTTGTGCAACCAGTGTTTAAGAGAAAGCAACCCTCTGTTTTTGCTCTGAGTATACAAATTTATCCTGCAAAGAAATGTGGATTTTCCACTCTGTGAAGGGGACTAACTCATTTTGATCTATTTGTTAGAATGAGAAAAGGAACAGCACTGTTCACTATTAGCAGCATTACTGAACACAAAATAAAGCACAACAGACAGGACAGAAATGGTTTCTATGCATTAAGAGGAGTTATGTGGAATGTTTACATAATGCTTTAATACTGACCCTCACACATTTACAAATGCAGCATTCACCCATATGCAAAAAGAGCTAAGTTCGGAACATTCACATGAACTGAAGTGTCTCAATTTCATTCTTCAACATTTTTACATTATGAAATTATGGGGTTAATATGTAAAAATGCATTTCCTCAAAACCAAAAGCTTAAAATATTATTGGTTACATTAAAAACTTAGAATACTCTACAGCTGAAGATACATTAAAGCATGCCAAATGTAGAATGGGAGCAAACTGGCATCAAAAATCACTGAAAAGCCTTTTGGGTGCTTCACTGATCATTTTCCTTTTATTTTACTGAGTCCTGAGAATTTTTTCCCCAAAGCTGTACTTGTATATAAAGAATAAAATTGGCAGGAAAAACAGATGCATAAATGAACAGAACAATACGGAGAATCCATACAACTGCAAAGTTGCCATATGAATCAGTATTCTGCTGATATAAAGAATCGGCAAACTTCATATCAGCAAACACTTCTTAATGGCAGAACTCACTAAAATAGTTAGAGAGAACTAAATGTATCTTCACCCTTAAAGTTAATTATATAATGCTAGCAGAAAAATAGATCTCCTCCTTTTGCACTCCTCGTATAAAATGATTACAAGGGTGACAATGTATGACTGGTAAAGTGTGTGTTAGTTTGCACAGTGATGTGTGTAAAGCTGTGAGAGCCATGCTTGTTGGTTCTGATCACCCTGCTTTGATGCCGTGGTCCAGTGAAAAAGATGGAAGGAATTCTCCAAACCACCATCACCCGGCTGCAGCAACTATACCACATGAAAGGAAAACACCCATGAGTGAGCCCGTGCTACGTCAACTGCAACATCCCAGACACCAAGGATCATGAGATGTCGTGAGGGAACCTCAGGGATCACATATGAACAGCAACAACTATGGCTGCTAACAAAATTGGGTGTCAAAGAAGACCTATAAACCGGAATGACAAAGCCATAATGCGATGTCACCTGGCTACCCAAGCTAGTGTGGCTTTTTCTCACGATGGCCTGATTAGTCTCTCATTCAGCGGAAAAGACATAGGCGTGGAGGCTGTTAATGTCACTATTAGGAACTGGAAAATTTTTGTTGACAGTAAACTCACCGCACGATGTCATTATACAGTTCGCAACCTGAGAGACTTAATCCACCTGTCGATGCTACTCAATAATATTTAGTCCCACATTCCTGCATCTGATTCTGTATTTACAGAACCAAACTAAACAGCTGGGGGATAGGTTTTAAGATGCACAATGTCAAAGCCACTAAATAACACTGTGGATCGTGCAGCTGCTTTACCGAATGAATGAAGAAACATTCACATAGACAATCCAAGACTATGCCACACCAATTACAATGGCTGAGCTCAAGGTGATGTTAAAACAGGAGGTACTGATTACTTACATAGTGAAAACTGAAAATCCCCTATGCCCAGAGCAATGCCAAAAATGTCAACATTGTCAGAAATATTCTTACAAATAATAAAATACAAGTATAAGATAAATAATGCAGGCTGATTGGATAGTATTCATTTAAAAAACGTCCTGCAAGAGCTCAGCATTCCCAGAAGTAGGAATTCTCTCATGTGGCTACAGGGAAGTGGCCTCTTAGCCTGCAGATGAAAGGCTGACCATCCATCCTGTTTTGGTTCACTGCATCAGGAACTTCTTTAATTAACAACATAAGCTTGTCTTTCATTGTAGTTGCTCTGGGTAAATTATTTAGAAGTTAATCTTGTCATGTTCAATGTGAATGAGAAAACATGAATCCAGGTGAGACTTCACTATCAAATACTAGATACAAACCTTAGGTGCTTCAGAAAGCAAAACTAAACAAATGACTGCTCTAGAACAACCAAAATAATTTCAAATTACCTTATAGGAATGGAATTTAATACACAAAACAGCTCAATCAATACAGCACCATCAACTATTATAAAAATACTTTATAAATCCTTCAATAATCATCCAACAGGTTTAAACTGATTCTGAAATGTGGAATAGCACAGACATTCTTAAATTACTTAAACCAAATTTGAAGACGTTATGAGATTTAAAATATATATGATGGAACTCAAAATGTGGAGCTTTTATGCTCCAATTCTAAAGATTAATGATTTGCTTTATTTTCATAACTTTATATACAAAGTACTTACAGGAGTATGTTTTCAGCAGAGGTACAATCTGTTGTGTGCAGTATCAATTTAACACCACAAAGGAAGGAAAAACCTCATACTTTTAAGGTGCAGGGTATCATTTTTATTGATTGGATTCCACTTACCAGGAAAGACTACTTAACTTGCCTCCTCATTTCCATGAGCTCCAGAAAAACTCAAGTGCTTTGAAAACAGACTACAATGCACAATACCAAAAAAAGAGAGACTTGATAATAAAACACAAATTCCCCTATAGATAAGCCCAGTACAACTAAAATCTTTCATTACCTTCTTAACACCACGCACACTGCAAAACACCCAATCAGGCAAGGAACATGCAAATTGGCTGTATTCTACAGCACGTCTTGCAATTCCAGGACTCCTCTAAAACCCCTGCCCTGTCGACTCTCCAATGGCCAACTTACGAAAGCATGCTGGTAAGAAAGAGAAGATCTGAAAGCAGAGACTGAATCTAAATTAAAACCATTTACATGCAAATACAAATTGCCTAAGCCTAACCCCTAACAACTCACAGTGCTTCTTGTTTGTTCCAAGGCTATACTGTACAGCTATAGGAGGAGGGGGGGTTAAACTGATAGATTACTTTTTCCGCAGTACTGAAATTAAAAACGTTAATCTTATAGAATGTGACACTGAATCATTATGGTCTTAGGAAAGCAGTTTGGCAATATTCATAACACCTCCACTTTAATCACCGGTGATGTGCAAGGAGACCTGAATCTGAATAAGAATCACCTGAAGAAGGAGCTCAAGAGTAACATACTGTAACATCACTTGCTTCTGACTGTTGAAAAAATAAACGTTCAAAAACCACAACAATAAAAAGAGCCCCTTTAAATTACCAGCAATTGAGCCTTTTCTGATTTGATGAGTTTTTTGTCAAGCCAGCCAGATAAGAAGAGATCTTGAGGATGATTAAGAAGCTTACGCAGCAGTGATTGCTCAAGAAGAGGAAATACACTGTCAGCCTGAGTAACCATTAGACAGGCAGGCTGCATCAAATGTCCACTACTGCCAACAAGTAACATAATGCAACTATTCTGTCCACATTTAAGAGATTCTTTTGTAGCTCCTAGGCTGCCTTCAAAGGTCACCTTTATTACAGAGTCTCCCAGGCGGCTCAAGCAGTAACAACCTTGCTCCAGTACAGGTTGACCTCTATGATCCAGGCATTGTGGGCCGGAAACTTGGGTCAAGTTACTAGCCAGCTGCAGTTGTATGTTTCTGACCTGGGTAGGTACTGTATATTACAGAAAATGAGAGAATGGTAAATGTAAACTCATTTTCATTAATAAGATTGACCACCCTTAATTGTTTGGAGATTTGTAACGAAAACTGTGGTGTTCAAAGAGACAATTCATAGAAATGAACACAATGTATAACCCAAAATTCAAGAAGCTGCCTTTGATTAAATGCAAATACTACTTTTTGTATGACCATGTTGATTACTGATATGCTTAATAATTCAGCCATGCTGTTTCCTGAGACCTGTCCCAGCATACATCACTTATGTCATTTTTCAAATGGTTTTGCCTGCAACCAAAACCTTCCCTTGGAGGAAATAATAGTTCACATGAGATCTGGTTTGCAGATTGAAAAATACCCTATACATGTGAATTCACTGTATTAAGTGAAGTTATTTAATATTAAGTTAATTAATAATTAAGTAACCCATCTCTCATATGCTACTTCAGCATGAACCGGGGGTAGCACGCACTATCTACAATAAAAAAACATTTCAGAAGACAAGCAGGACGTTTCTCCACAGAACACCAGCTATTGAAGAAATCCTAGAAAAATAGTTATACATGTAACTATAATTATATTATTTCCTTTGGAACCAAAACACTTGCTGCATGAAAGATGCTCTTGACACTATAATTATACAGGATATTTAAGGTAGAAGAGGTTATAAACAGGAAATCCTTGAATTCATTGTCAATTCAAAACCTGCAGATACTGAAAAGTTAACACTCCAGTGGCTGCAGCAGGATGGCTAAAATTACAGCCAGCAGTAACAGACAAGCTAAAAACTGGATAAATAATAGCATTTCTTGTTAACTGTACACTGGTTAGTTAGGAATAATCAGACATGAAAACATGCCAAAACACCAAAGCAGCACAATATTGTGTTCCATTGTAGATATTTACATCTTTACTGAGCCCTTAAGCTGCCAACAATTCAAATATACAGAAGAGACCACAGAATTTTCATTATTCTGCTGCAAAAATAAAATAATGCGGTGTGACAAAATATAAACTCAGTTGATTAATTTATGATGTTAGAGCGAAGAGTGCTCTTTAATCACCATCTGAATAGCACTGTGACTTTTCCCTTGCTCTGCACTTCTGCTCTAATACCTCTTTACTTCCTGTAATAAAGAAGAAGGACACAGTGCTTAATTACAAAGTTCTATTTTTTATGAAAATAAAAGTGAACTGTACAGGAATGTAAAAAGTCAGATGCAACAACATTATGGTTTATTTTTAACGGTAAGGAGTGCCTTACAGTTTTACTACACTGTATTTGTTTTGGAAGATAAGTAAATCATGAGTGTGGGACTGAAAAAGATATGCCCCAACTCCAAGTTCCCGTCACCCAGTGATGGTAACAGTAATATTCAACTAGATTGGCTTAGTCTGATCAGAGCACTGTCAGTGAATGAAAGGTTACATCTGGTACTCTGCACTAGTGTGAATTAGGAGAATTTAGATTTGCTTGTCTCTCTAGTGTTTAGTAAAACTGTTTGTACACACTACAGTGTCCTACTGACACAATAACAAACAAGGAGAAATATGACAATTCTGTAAACCTTAGAGTGCTATTTTCAAACCCAGAATTTCAGGACCTGTGTATGAATTCATCTCAACCCATGAAGATGCTCACTCACAGAGAACTCTGAACTCTACAGCCCGCAGCTTGGGCTATATCGTTAGCTGACTGTAAACAGGATTCCAGAGAAACCTGTGGGACTGACAGTATAAGCCTGCTAATTATTGTTGTGGGTGATTCATGCGGATATTTTGAGAAATGGCTCGGTGAGATGCTTGGGTCAAAAAGCTGCTAGGATACAGACAGGTAAGATGACACAGATAGCCATTTGTAACCTTTCTTAGGTTCTAATTAAAATGTGATATTTCAGTTTTGACTTTGGTCCATAAAAGTGCAGTAACCCCCAAATTATTACATGCAAAAGACTTTAGCTTACCACCGCATAGGTGTATTTTAAATTTCTGTACACTCTATTATGCCAAACAGACAGTCCTGTAACACATTTATCAAATTACTATTACCTTACTTTAAAACAACCTTTGACCAAAATTATGAGCCAACTTAAGTAACGCCAATGTTATTACTACAGAATGTCAAAATGTATGGCATGAACAGCAACTGAATATTAGCTATAGAATTCTGTCAGTATGATGGATCTGAAAACTGACTCATGGGTTTAAAATAGACCAACCTCTACTGTATGTTCCTTTACAAAAAAAGGACTGAAAATGCTGCAGAGTGACAGCAAGTGTGGATAAATAATGAATAACTGCAGTAGGGAATGAAAATCTGGTGGGCAGACAGAGGTCAACAACTGATCCCCTCCAATGTATATACACTGGCAAATAAAGAAGTCAAATACATTTTCATTTTGATGGGAAACAGAAATCAATATATTTCTTGTGACAGCTTTAATTTACTACCTATCCAGTGAAGCAAAGCATATCAGTAACAATTATTAATGACTCAGAGTCTAGCTCAACTAACCCGTGTTGAATTTTTATTACCTAAAAGCAACCTAATGCAAACCTGATTACTTTAACCTTCAAATATACTGAAATGCTCTAGAAACTTGGCATATCAACCCTAATTAATTATTCCATGCTAAATGACTAACATGCTTGAGAGTGGTGTAAAAGAAAATATTAGAACTCATGTTCCTTTTTTGAATTTCATATTTCTCAAGTCCATCATCACCAGCAACCCCTCTCCCTGATGAGGATGATGGGAAGTCGAATTCTATCCCAGAAGCGTAGGGCTCTAGGCAGGACTGAAAGCATGTGACATCTCTCCCACTGGATGGGATGACATAGTAGAATAGCTAGTTGTACCCAGCTAATATGTCTTTGTGAGGTAGGAGGAAACCAGAGCATTCAGTCAAAACTCACATGAACCCAGGGAGAACATCCAAACACTTCATAGATATTTTTAGAAAATATTAACACAGAAATATTGACATAGAAAATATTGACACAGCTGTGAAGTATTAAGCTGTGCTAGTTAAAGCCTTTTTTAAGAAAATGCAATTGTTTACTAATGATCTCTTTTTAAGATTAAAATTGCAACGGTCATGATTACAGTATGATATTGGAAACAAATTTAATTTCTCGGCTCACACAAATGCACAGAAAATACTGGTATTAAATACAAAATCAACCGCTGCCCCACCAGGCAAATGGAGAAACATAATTGCAGACATTGCTACCCATGTGTTCACTAATTCAGTGCTTGAGCTGTCCAGACATTGTTAATACTGGTCAAGTTTACGGTACATGGTACTAACATATGCATTGCAACATTTGTGCAGCTCGTAGGGGAGCCAGCTTCATGGAGCTACCCTGGAGACATGAGAGAAAGCACCTCTAATCACTAAATCACTGTGCTGCCCTAAATCCCGATCATGAAATGGAAAAAGTGTCACAAGAAATGTGTGCTTGTCAGTTTGCATATGTTAAGGTGATGTGTGTGCACATAGAATGAACACAAGCTTACAGACTGGGTGGACATGTGGTATGTTTGCACTCTAATACTCTGCTGTTTGTAGACAAGGTATTCATCCTCAGGTATTCATCACTTATATAGGGGCACCTAAATTAAATGTGCCATGTACAGTATATCAGACGTCTTTAAGATATTAAATGATATCAAAATGAAAACATACATGCCCAACTAATGTACTAATTAAACCTAAATTTATTCTAATACTTATCTGTCTTGGGTTTCAACCTGTTTAACCTCATTTTTAGAGGTCATTTTTAGATTACTGAAACATACACAAAGGAGTAAAAACCACAAAGCACTAACCTCATGGCAAAGGATCTTAAAAGCAAACAAAAAAATAAATCTGTTCACAGAGCAATATCTTCTCAGAAGACTTCAGAAATAAATGAGATTTTCGGACCAAGTAGGTCCTGAAAATCAAATGAGCTAAATGCTCTTTTCTGATCTCTCTCTATTTTGGCGGCTTTGTTTCAGTTTTTATCTCTTCTTCTTATCTATCCTTTAACTGCACCTTTATAGGTGCAAATGAAAAACAACCTTCAGCCTGCACATATAATGTTTTCCACAGAGACAGCCCGTATTAAGTCGGCTTAGGAACACTGTTATCCGGGTGTTTGCAGTAGACAAACTCTTGTCCTCCACAGGCCCCTGTCAGGATGTGGGAGTTGCCGAGAGCTCACCCTGACGTCGGTGGCGTCCCCGTGACGGATGTTGCTGGCCCAGGTGCTGGGCTCACTGTTGCTCTCGAAGTAGTGGAAGACCTTGAGGACTCGGTCCAGGGCCCCCGGCGAGCGCTCCATCCCCATGCTGAGCCGAGACTTGGCCCCCGAGCCCAGAGCGTGGTTCAGGTTAGGGTCCAGGTAAGCTGCTGCCATGCCTTTGCTGGGTGCTAGGTGTCTGTCATATTCTACAAGCAAAAAGAAAATGTATTTATATATTTAATATCGGTTTGTTAAACTCCACATTATTCTGAGAAAATACAAATTTAATTTCGTAGTGTACTACAATATTAACAGATATCCCCAGCAGGCTCAGTCCTTGATACTGTATGCTGGCTAAAATTGAATTAGCATCTGATAGGAACAGTGGCAATTCAAATGTTGAGCATTGTAAATATTACAGGAGATCACTGACTTTATTCTGCTGGATGTTGTGGATTTATTTTGCAGTTTCTCTATTGTGATACGAATTATACACTCAGAATCGCTTTCAATTGTACTAAATTTATGTCCTATTCTGAATATAAAGAAAACAAACAAAAAAAATAGTAGACAAAGATAAGCACTGTTTTTTCACTATTCAAAAAAACAGTTGAAAGGAACCATCAAGGGTTGATATAAAGACAAGGCTATGAAAAAGTTTTTTTTTTGTCCTTGACACACTCTGAAATACACTGTAACGCAAACCATGAGAAGGGAATATTTATCCACTACATATAAGCACCAAGACCTCAGTGCCCTTGTAGTTTGAACAAAGATAAGAAAAAGTTCACTGTAAAAGACAGTAGGTCAGATAACTTAAATCAGTTCAGATTTCACAACTACTATAATACAACACTACATTTTACTAGTTAAAAAAATAAACTTTTTTCCAAAGTAATGAAAGCCAAAAGTAACATGAAAAATGCCGTAAACCTACAAATCCTTGAATTTAAAAAGGACAGTACATACTGCGCTGTAAATGGATACAGCAGATTATACATACAAACTACTTATAAAACCCATTTTGATTTAAAATGGCCAAAGAAAACCCATAAAAACAAGGCCATATGGGGTTTCATTTTTAAAATCTTGATCCTGGCTCAGAGAAAGATTTGAGGTCAAACAACACTGTCTGTTCACTGTTCGCTGAGCTAATCCATGCTGTAAGAAAGTAGTGCAGGAAGTCAACTATATCTGACCAGCAGTTGTTCCCATTCTGACTTACACATATCCCATAATTAAAAATGAAACAAGTTTCACGAGTAGATTCCTTTGAGGCATTAACGTTGAACACTAAGTGTTCAAACCGAAGGGCCTCCATCAAACATTCCTTTAATTAAGAAGGGCGGATGAGCACTGGGCTCATGCATTCCCCCACTCTTCAAAGAGAAGACGGGAGGTGAAATATCCTGCCCTGCACTCCGGGATTAGGCGATATTGCAGAAAGAGATAATGTTCTGAATATAAACCATGGAATGTGAGAATACCCACTGAAACTCCCTAGTCCTCTTTGCTCATGTGTGCAAAGGAGTAATGAGGTGGAAAGTTAGAAAATATTACAGTATATGCCAATGCACAGAGCACCAAAACAAATGCCACTTAGAACTCCAACAAATTCACAGGATTTTTGCAGCTGGTGTAGTGATATTTTATCAAACAGACACAGACGTACGTAAATTCATTATGCTAACATTTGTACTGTAAAACTCGTAGGCTAGTACAATGTACCAGGGGCACTGCTGAAAGTAATACAAGCTGTACAGTACATCTGTGATACATGCTTTGCACCAGGTTGCAGATGCTGTCTTCTGAGATTCTGTTCCATTCCCAGCCAGCAGAATGGGCAAGAGATGAGGTCTAAGAGCACCCCCCCACCAATCGATTTTGAGGTGAGATGTCAAGACATATGGTCTCCCAGATTGTAGCCCAACACTGACGGACTGTGTTTGCATGTTATGTATTGCATTACCCGCTTCAAAACGTCTGGCTGTGAACACTCCAGACAGCACATGGTGTTGTTTTGACTTAGTCCAGCATCCACCATACTGTACCAAAGGCACAATTCTAATTGTTCTCTTGACAAGCACATTGGTTACTTGGTTTTCCTTTCCTGATTTTGCCAAACTTAACACTGAACAGGTTAAGTCACTTGTTCCAATCTATTTTCTCGCTAACGAGGTCATTTGTAGTTCTGGAGCAACCTGAGTCATTCAAGTGTTTCACTGTGAGTCACAAAAATTGATCAATACAACACCATAAAACTTATCAAAGTTCAACATGCTTAAAAGGTAGCTAAGCCATGGATAACTAATTTGTTTACACTGTATTCATACAAATGCAGAAAGCATTCATAATTTAAAACCTGAAATTCTGTGATCTGTGTGATGTGATGTGAGAAACTGTCCTCCATTCCAGTTTATCTTTCACAGCCTGCTGTCTGGAGTCAAAACAAAGCAGCTGCTTATTATAAAATAAAGAGGTAAAGACACAGCCCAGGGGAAGACACACAAACAAATAATGTTTTTTATCGCTTCATCTAAAATAGCTGTGAAGCTTCTGGGGCAGTCCTGCAGTATCAAATTTAATGACAGTACCAGAAAGAACACAAAGGTTTCATTGTTATTACTATCATAACTTATTTCAATAAGACAAGATAATGTATCAAATGTTGACCATGAGGTGTCTAAGCACAATGTATAATCCTAAACTGTGTATTGAAATTACATACTTGCTGAAATTTAGTGTAAGTTCATAATTTATGCAGTAATAGAGCAATTCAATAATTATGCACAAGCCAGAAATTATGCATGAACCGGACAATTTGATAATTATGCACAAGCCGGGAATTGCCAGTGACAATCTTATACATACGATTCATTAGTGACCCAATTCTGTTCATTTTCTAGCTGTGGCAGTGCAAGGAATCTCACAGTGACCCGGAATACAGTCATGCAAGTTAAAAAGTAACAACGTGAGGTACAAGTATGACATGTCAGAAAGATATGATCAATAAAATTACCTTGCTCAACTGGTGCTATAAGGCCGTGAAATTAAAGTATATTGTAAAAAGTGCAAGGAGAGAAAAGAACAATATAACAATGTGGAGATATGTTAACACCATCAGTATCAAATCCATATTTATAGCACTGAATTATCCTCATTAGAATGCTGATTTTACAAAAAAGTCGGATGACAATTTTTGCATTCATTTCCTTTGTTCATTTATGTATCCCTAGCTTTTACAAGGCAGTATTATAAACCTCATTAAGACAAAGATGTCTGATAAGCAGATATAGAATAAAGGAGGAAATTAATTTAGTAGCTTTAATCTTTTATCCTCAAAACATTAATAAAGACCAGGTGGTAAAACGTGTAATAAAGAAAGTAGGACAAATATGCTGAGTGAATTTTAAATCTACAGTTTTATTTTTAAAAGACTGTCTTGTTTAAGAGTAAATGCTGCCACATAAAATCACAAAATATTATCATATCACGGGTCTGACCTGGTGGGGGGATATTGTTCTGAAATTATCTATGTTACAGTTGACTGAACCGTCTACAGAACCTTGCTAAAAGTTTAATGTAATCTCTGACTTCCTGCATTTGGTTTTCAACTACCTTCACATGTTGTTGCTGTAATTGAGCTAATAACCAAAGGACATTTAGTGAGCTTTATCCTTATAAACAGTTCTGTCTCCGACCTAATCACAAACCAACACAAAAGAATAACTGGTTACTAATATTATCAAGGCTTATACACAGGTTTATTCCACAGTTGGTTAATTTCAATGTGTGGTTTTCTTCCTCCAGATTCTCTCTAACTGGTTTCGCACACAAAAATGTTTGAAATGCCTGGGCCTGCCTTCAGCCACCACCAAAAAATACAATGCTGACATTTCATCACCGTACATCAAAATAGGAGTCAAACAGAATGAACATTTACCTAGCCAAACTTAGTGAACATTCACATGTTAAAAACCAAACAACTAGCACGTTTCACAACAGCAGTTATAAAGACAGAGTTCTGAGGAATAACAACCTTTCAACTGTAATTACAGGCCAACACCGTGATAAACTGCCAGGTGAAGCAGTACAAATTGTGACATACTGTATATCCTGGATTACAGATAAGTCTCCGATTCCTGTCTCACTCATTACCATGCTGCTTTCCAGAGTCAGACGCAGTCTCACACATCATTCCTACCTTTGAGAAGAAAAGGCCAGCACGTACATGGTATGTTAGAGTTTCGGGATGACAGACCACCATAGCTCTCTGAAAACATGAGTTGTACAAGAGAGAAATTATATCCTTCATCGACACTTATTCTTAAGGTATCCCAGGGAAGTGATCGCAGCTGTTGTTTTTCCACCTTGCCTTTTCCGTTCAGCACTCACACATACACATCTTCGGTCTTCCTAGGGCTTTTTCCTTTCCAGTCACGTCACATCCTGGTTATCACAATACTCCCTGCCTCCAAGCAGCGGTATGAATCACTGGGAGAAGACGGCTCCAGGGCTTCTCCTTCATCCCCCTCTCCAGGCCTTAAGGTATCTGACTACACCTTCCCAGTGCAGGGAAGGGACCACAGCTGATTACAAAACACACTTTTATCATGGGGCACCACAATTACTGACTGCAGGCATGCAGGCTGGCTTTCAGAAGTAAACAAGACCTGAGTGGCTTAAACGGATTTCAGCACAGGCAGACGCCTACAAGGTGGGCCTTACATACCTGCCTGCTATGCTGAAGTTAACCTTTAAACTGCCAAAAGCTCACACCACATTCAGCATAGGCAATGACAAAGAGTACCATGGAGGAGGACATGCATTAACTGTTTTGGTTAGACTTTTGTATTTCAGACATTTTCATGAGGCAATTTTCAGACATTTCTCTGTAATCTGCACAGAAGGAACACAAGGAAGGAAAAATGTTCTTAAGTAGAAAGGATCTTCAGTTGTGGATTCATGAAAGCCTACAATGCCCTATTACTGCTCTGAAGTAATGAGTGGGAAAAAGTATTTGCTGATATAAGTAAAACTGTATAAAATCCCCTGATATTGGCTTTATGTTCATTTGTACATGGCACACTCAAAACTGACCCTTATACAATCTGTAGCAAATTAAAATTATTCATAACCCTGACTTTTATATAACTCCCCTGCTGAAATATGATGAACTTCATCTAGATCCAGGACTAAAGCAATGAGGTAATGATTACATAGCAGTTCGTCAGTTACAAAAAAGATAGAAAGCTTTAGAACACTACAGATTTTAGCACAGTCTGAAAAACCTTCGTTTTAAATTCTAATTTAGACAGGGATAGTATCATTATGTTATTGCAAGTCTGCAAGTTAATTACTTCTAATTTTTTAAGTATATCTAGCATCACTACTCTGCATCATGCTGTCTATATCTTAAAGAGCAAAACACTATAAATATAAAAGCATAATTTTCTCCCCACAAATTACTGCTGCTGGGAAAAAAGATTTTTTTTTAAATCATGCTCAGTGAAAAACAGAGAGGGAAGAAAACAAAACAATGCGTAGGGTTAAACTGCTGTACTGCAGCTAAATTCAGACTCTCTAAAATTGCTGGCCATTGTTCTGAAAGTGCTCACAGAAAAATACTGCATCACCTAAAAGCAGGGTCTGCACAACATTGCAGCGCAATTGTGTGTTGCTAGGGAATTAAAGTATTCAGACTATAAGACAACTGTACCAAAAACAAAAAGTATTAAAAAAAAACTTTCAACTGGTACATACATATATATACAGATACTGAATGAAAATGTAACATTTTGCATAAAACAGCTCACTGCACACAATGTTATTTACAATTTGAGCAATGAACAAACAGTTTTTTTGGAATAAAGCACTCAGCTCAAGTCAAGCAATTTAAAGAAGACCTGTTTCAGCATTCCTTACTTGAATTGAGTTAACAGCAGCAAACTAAGTCCATTAAGAATCGGGATAAACAGCAACTATAAATGACTAATTAAGGCAAGAACAGGGAAAGATATGACCACATCCCTCGATAATGAAAACTATCTGGTTGCTATCAGCATCACTAAAGAGAAGCCGCTTGAGAGAACAAGATGGTCCAGGTCAAAAATCAGAAGACCAGTCCAAGGTAGTCATCCCAGGGTCATCACACCTGTCTGATCCATCTACATTATTGTTTTAATGACAGGGGTTACAGCATGAGAAATTCCAGGAAGAAACAACACATATCAGAAAACTTTAGATCGCCATCTATATGAAATTGGTCTGCATGCTCAAAAGGCTGTTTCGGGGTAACACAGGCAGATGAACAATGTAAATGCCATCTTCGGTCAGCCAGAGTGCTTAAAAGGTGGCAACAGAGACAGTGGTGTAATGTTTTATGAATTGATGAAGACTGTTTTGCCTTTGACAGACCTGAAGTAAGACCAGAGTCATTATGGTGGGAGTTATATTGACTGTCGCATGGCAAAGCCAAACAGGCAGTGGAAGTTATGAGGTGAGGGTCGACAGCTGACAGCACGTGCGCCATAACTGGCGCACAAAGAGATTTTGGATCAACATAACTCTGTGAACAGGTATTTGCACACAAAGTCAGTTCTTTGTCCTTCCAGAGGCTGGTTAACAACACTCAGAGGCTTGCATGCTGCTTAAACTATCCTCACGCTACGAGCCTGAGATTGGAGAACTCGGCAAGGCAAAGCCAATAATCATACTAAATGGTAAGATATGCATATTAATTTTAAAGAGTATTATATTTTAATATTAGATTCTTATTAATTGAAATGTAAGTAGGGCTGTTAACAACATTAAACAAGTATCCAGTGCATGATCCACTGTAAGCCTTTACACACGCCTTCTGAAAGGCTGCCGACCACTGGTGTGAGGAAAGGGAATCTCCTTTACCACATGAACATTTTTGCCGCAGTGTGACGGCAACTTTACTGCTCTAGGATAAACTCAAATTCTTAAGCCAATATCTTTTTGTTCCTTCCTGTCAATCCAAAAGTGAAACATTTCTACCAGGACAATGCTAGACCACACAGCGTTAGAATTACAATGGCATGACTTCAAGAAACAATGTTGAGCTTTCTAATGCCAGGATTGTATTAATGCTTAGGTAGGTCATGTCTGAGAATTGTCAGGTTACACTGAAAATTGAACAGGATTTTTCCCATCTTTATTTTAAACATTTTTCTGTGACTTTGTTTGACACCTGCACTCTATCCTTTAGGGCTGTATGGTATATTGCATGTTTCTGAATTATAACACATTTGTAGACAAGCACACATTTTATGAAAATTTTAAAAACAGCTATCAGGGATCAGCTTCCACCGACAGGCAGAATCATTAGAAACATGCTAGTACAACACATTACACAGGTACTTTACATGCATTTGGTGTATTGTTAGGTCGGTTCCTGGTCTTAGAGATCAATACAGAAGATAACATTGATAAAGCACCAAGGAGTTAGAATGAGAAATTCAGCTAAGATTAATTTGTTTCATTCCTTCACAGTGAAAATGTAATGAACTAGCGCTCAAGCTGACTGCTATGATGCATCAGACTGTAGACGGTGCTGTGAAGAAAAGACTCTATTAGGTCGGAAGACACTCAGAAATATCACCAAACTATGTTCTATTGTGTCGCTAAGCTGGTCAACAGTCTCATTTTCTCTCAAATTGATAACTGCAATGTCCTACTTACTTGGGTATCTTAGTCCACATTGAACAAACTTCAGCGTGTCCAGAATTCGGCAGCCAGATTCCTGACTAGTGCAAGTGATCACATTACTCCTATTCTGGCGTCCTTGCACTGGCTTCCTATCAAGTTTCATATCAACTTCAAAATCCTCATGCTCACCTATAAGGCTCTGCATAGCTTGTCACCTGTCCAGATAACTATCACTACTATCACTTAACAACCTTTGTTCATCTAATTTTGGTCTCCTGTCTGTCCCCCAAGCCCTTCTACACTCTATGGGTGAGGGGGCCTTCTGCTGCTATGTCCCAAAGCTCTGGAAAGCTCAGGGGGTCGACTTCCTTGAGCTCTTTCAAATCTAGACTTTTATTTAACTGGTTTGTGTCTACTTTCCTTCAGTATTCCAAACCTTCACTGTAGCTGTTAAATTCTACTATCTGCTCTCACTATTTATTTTTCTTTTCAAAGCCACTTTTATACAATCAAGTTTCTTATCACATGCATTCACCAAGACAAAATGGAAAAAATCCTCAAAATGGGCAGAAAGCAGAAGGAAAAACCTGGCCAGAAGAGATATTTAAGTAAAGATTAAAAAATACTAGCCACAACCACTGATCCCTATGAATTTTCCTGGGATTTGATTCTAAACAATCAGAATTTAGGCAAACGGGTGCTGCTGGGGGTTAAACACAGCATCCTCTCTGCCTTGAAGCACATCCTGCCATCATCACCACAATCCACAGGCATCTGCCCTCTCCTTGTGGAAACACGTTCAGAAAAAGTCTTCTAACAGAACTTACAATTCGCCACACTCACAAGTCATTTTCTATGTTTAAGAAGGATCTAAGTAGTAATAAAGCGTCTCATGTTATTTGCGTTATAAACCTACAGTATGCTTTGGTTGGATCTTGAGGGCTAGTTTATTTGAATGGAACAAAGTACAAGAAGTTTCCAAGCACATTTTAAGCAATTTAAAACCTTGTTAAGGCTAAAATATAAAAACAGAGTGAACCTTTAATGCCCTTTAATGTACAATACCCACACTCCAGTATTTTCATAAGGTCTTGCCTTCCTCATCTTTAATTACATCCTCGCTAAGGATGTAAAAAAGAAAAAAAGAAAACTTAATGCCTAGGCTACAGAACATTTCTTTTGGCTACAGTGTGTCACTTGTATTTCTGTCACAACAGCAGAGAAATCCACTCAGAGAATACTTTATTATGTATCATTACAAATGTAAGAGATTTTTAAGAAACACTCAGCTGTACTGGGCATATTGTAGTGCCTAAAACAACAAAAAGCTTCACTGGTATTTTTACAATGAGTGTGAGAAAAGGCCAAGCAGAAAAGGAATTAATCAAAATACTGTTTTGACAGTTGATTCATGAACCTCAGTCACAGGCCTCGTATAATTCTGCAGTAGAACAGAATCTTCTATGAAGAGTGACCCAATTCTAAAGAACTTCAGTCTCAACCAATCTGATCTGCCATGATCTCAGTGAGGATATACTAGATTTATAGTATTATGTCAACGAAGGGTCAACAGCTACATGTAAGGCATGTTTTATTCAAATAAGCCGTAAATTAAATTTACACAGCCTCCCACAGCCTACACACTGATGCAAGAAATGGAAACCTAGTTTTATATATCAGTCTCAAGCTGATCCCAAAGGATTTTAAAGCGCTTTAACCTTCAGGAAAAGACTGCATTATACATCAAAATGGAGCCTGCTTTACCCATCCAATTTTTTTTTTGTTAAAGTAGTAAGGTGCTCTGTTACAATACATATAGAAGACTACCTTAAACAAAAATGTTTTTTTCCGTATTTACCCCTTAACCTCATTTTTGGCCAGTATACTGTGAAACATTTTTTAAACATTTTTAGGACGTCTTTCTGGTTGCAGTGGCACAAATGGGTCAAGGCAAACAAAAGGTTAATTCTACTCTTGATCAGCTGACAGGGTTGTAACAAAGGAGGAGCTGATACAATATGGGCTTGCTGTTTCTGCTTCACTGAGCACAATGGAGTTTTTAGAAAGGCCCTTACCAAGCTGGTCATCACACAGAGGCTTACAGATTCCTTGGACTGAATCTGCCAGGGTAACAAAAGGACTGGCTCTACCCAATAAACTAGTGAAGATGGGACTGCTTCACTGACAACACCTACTGCTGAACTGGAAAAAAAACACGTCCCTCTGCTTACTGCACATATTTAAAAATAGATACACATGGTTACATTAATGGACTGCAAAAACGAATGCATTTTTTAAAGCATCTCTCTTTATTGTTAAGTAGTTCAAACAGTTCAAGTAGTATCACTTTTGAATAGCTTCCAATTAGAAAATGGACAACTTCTACTGAAAAAAAATATTACATGCAACTTTTGCATGGCATTTCACAAAGGGATGGTCTCTGCAACTTGGATAGATCTCTCTCCCTTCTGTCCCATTTGCAAATGAGAATTCAAAACTGAAAAGCCACCCAAAAAGCAAAAAGCCAAGGTCACATTTTTCAATGTCAATATACTGTATAACAAGGCAATTCTAACCCTCTCTTGTGAGAAGAGCTCAAGGCAGAAGCGTACTGAATAAAAAACTTTCCTTTGAGAAAGTGTCAACAAATTTCTGATCTCACTTTCACGGCTACACGTGAACTCCCATATCAATGTATTTTAATCACAACATTAAGCAAACAGTAACCTTTTGAAAATTGATCAAAAACACCAAACTTAAACTGAACACCTCAAATTCAGAGCCCCCCTAAAATGGGAAAACAGTTAAGTCTGCTGGAGCTCAAAGCATGTAGGGAAACCACTTCAAAAACCAGCTGCAGTATATATGAGCAAAGTGAGAAAAATCTGTAAGTCATAAAGACACCATGCCATTTTTTAAAACTAATCCGATTGCAGTAAGTAAAAATAGGGGTGTCAAAATTAATTCAGATATTAGGTCCATTTTTATTTTGGATATTTGAATTTTGTAAAGTCTAACATTAAGATTCAATATTAAAGCACAATTAACAGTTCCTTTCTTTTTCATGAAATATAATTAAACTTCATGACATCTGGAGGTGCCCTTGAGGCTCAGCCATCTCCTAACAGTGAAAACGTATATGTCAGAGCAGTCACCTATTGAAAGCATACCACCTGGCTTGGTGAGACCATCTGTGCCTGGATTTTCCAGTGCTCTCCTAGCACACTAAGCCTGCTAAGAGCACAGGCCTAAAACTTTCCCTTCATCCAGTAGCTCAGATAAAGTGTTTCTACTTAAATGTATGAAATAGGCAGATGGTTAGTTTTCAACATAAACTGGAGCCTGCAGACGTGAAATACACTGACCAAATCCCAATGGATTGGCTCTACAAAAAACACCAGAATATTGCAGTTCTGCTGTCACATCTGTCTTTTACCCCTGTTAAAAACATTAAAGCTTTTCTGGGTTTATTTTTAAATCAAGTATCAAACCTGCCACTCTGCACTGTATGCTGTTCAGAACAGTGGAGTATAGTTCATCCTGACACAGATCATTAAACCAAACCTAAGTTTAGCTCAACATTCACCACCTGTCAAAGGGGATATCGGAGCTGAAGTAGTCACTGCTAGTCTTTTTTTCCAGAATATGTGATATCAGTAAAAATGAGTCAATCCATCCATCATTTTCTAACAGCCTCATCCAATGCAGGGTCTCAGGGAGCCAAAGCCTATGTTGGCAAGCAATGGGCACATGGCAGGATACACCCAGGGCGCCAGTCTTAAGACAAACATGTTGTCTTCGCAATGTAAACATTCTGACAAGATTTTGAATGTTAAGCTCTATAGTATAATGCAATCTAACACGTCTGAAAGGGGAAAAAAAACAGTAAGAAATGCAAGAAAAACAAATGGAATGTTTCAATCTTTAACCATATTTTAAATATCAATGATTCCAAAGTAGTACACTATAATGCGTGATATAATTTGCTAATGAAGGAACCTGTTTTATCACCATCTTATCCTAAATATAGCACAGTGTAGTGTACAATATTTATACTCCAGAGTGAATTAAACTCAGAAGAGACGCCACACAGCCTGCTCTCCCCCTCCTGAAGCTTGGGGATATTTCTGTTTTGTAAAGAGGCTGATTCTGCTTCAATACGAACACAATAGAAACCGTTTTAAGCTGATTTATCCAATCTCCAAGCAGGATCTGGCCCTCCAGCAGGGCTTTTTTTTTCAGGATGGGCTGGTTTTACAATAGTAAAATACAGCCTACGCTGTCCGTAGATATAAGTACCATGTAAAAGGCTTGAATGTTACAGTTGGCCTTAGAGGCAAAAATAAAAAAAAGACTCAAAGAGCAGAATAAGTCTCCATACTATTGTTCTCTATTAGCACCAAGTATGGTAACATTCACCAGTGATGAGCTCTTTATCCAGATATAACATGTAAAAAAGCAATTAGTGTTCATGCTACCACTTTAAATATTCACTTCCTAATACTCCATATCTGCAGGGAGAGAAGGTCATGGACACAAAAAAACTTCCGTACAGCAGCCTTCTTTCAATTCCTCTGGCCCCAAAGAAATCTGTTATTAGAAAATGCTTCACATTCTGACAGTTATTGACTACAGGAATTCTTGCGTATCGTCTTCAATCAGGAAGCTAACATCTAGCCATGGGATCGCCTTAACTCTGAAAATCTGCAACTTAATCCCATGTTTAACTTCCTTAATATAATACAAATTACATTTTCATTGCATTAAGGAATTAAAACATTGAGCAGCATTGCAGAAGGGAAAAAGAAAGCTGAAACAGTACATTGAACCACAGCATTATTGACTAATACACTGATTAATATGTAATCAATTTACCAGGCTGTGCAAAGCACTCTGCCTTCTGAAGAAAGAATTGTGGGAAAAAATAACCCAAAAGGAGCCTACCAAGGTCATAACAGGTAGCAATTAAACGTCAACATTGTAGATTTTTGACTATACTGTATATATTGTAGCTATACTATCACTTTCTAAAAGAAAACTACAACTCACAATGAAATGATTTCTTTTACATCAGTAGGTATATGAAAAAAAACACCTCTGTTATTCTGGAACATTTTTCAAATATCTTAATAGGGTGGGGTAGATGTTCATTTTATTTGCAGAGGATTGTTGACAAGCGCTGACAATTTTACTGTACATCAACTGCAAGAAGGCTCCAGCACTGACCTACGATACTTCTTGGGAAGCTGTGAATAGACTCAAACACTGTCTCACGCTGAATACTACACCTTAGGCGGCTCTTCTATTCCCAAAGGACACTTCTAAAAAACACCAGTGTGACCAGAATTGTTTTGCTTGAGTTTCTTCATAGTTAATGGCACATTCAAGTTCTATGCAATCTAGTATTACTTAGAATTTATTAAACATAGAAACCACTGAAGCTGGATGTCTGTCACTGGCTTATGGATCCAGCATTGGTCCTTGACAAGCTGACAATTACGGCTACTGCTAGTTCAATTACAAGCCAATTATCAAGTTCTCTGTACATTAATATCTGAGGTTTCCCCTCAAGAGGTTTATTGAAGTAGGGTGGAGTGAATGGATCTTGGCTTCATTTACGATTGTTATTTCTTCATTCAATTTTAATAACCTACCCATTTCCAGGGTTTAAAGGAGGATGCAACACAATCAAGATTATTAAGTGCTGTCCTCTCTGAGTGCACGTTGATTACAGGGATGTCCATGTCAGGCGTGTGCGCAATAGATTTAGCCTTTTCCCTCCTTTTACTTGCATAAGGATCAATAGTTTCAGCTGCTATGTCCTACAAATACCTCTTCAACTTCATCAGCCAGCACCTGCTCCTGAGTGCACTGGCCCCTCATTACTACACAATCCAGCTTCCCACTGATCTCCCAGCTTCTCTCCAGGGCTTTCCAGTTACTTCCTGGACTCTGCTGCACATTTCAGTCATCTCTTATCTGTGTCACTACATTCATCACTATAAAAGAACCAAGGACCAATATTTTCAGTATTGTTTCATGCGAAAGATTTAACTTTCATTATTGTTTTTAATCACAAAATATATTAATCCCATTCAAAGTTTTGATTTTTGAAAAAAAAAAGACAAACCTTATGGAAATGTTTATTAAAACATTGTATAATATTTTGCTATCTTGTACTGCTTTCAAATATATACACATTTCCAAGCCAAACCAATGGAAATAACAGTATGCAATGCTGCAATGAAGTCACTTATTTGCCCTAGTTACTGTATGGGCAACTCTGAAACCAAACTAATCACAGCCGCCTTAATCGTAAAAACAGGAATTCACCCCTAAGAATGCTTCTTTTAATGCTTCTTTACACCCGGATAAAAAAAGTCAAGCAGAACATTATGACCAACAGTTTATAGGGAAGGCAGGCAAGCTGTAGTTTCTTAGTGGTTGGAATAAATTGTGCCCTTTTAAACCAGAACGTGAAATGAATGCAGCAAGACCCACAGCATGTAAATAAAGTTAATCTTAATAATGCAGAATTAAAGTAATTCTGCGCTGAAAGCCCGCGGGCAGAATCCAGCACTTCAGCAGGCTAGCTAAGCCCCAGGAATGAAGTGAAATCCACAGCACTATCAAAGCTGATGAAGCAGACCTGCTAAGGCTAACAAATCGGTCGTTAGACTGCAACACAATTCTGTGGAAACGGCTGGACATTAAAAAGATCCACACACAGATATTTTCATGGGCATATGTCTATATAGTATATAGCAAGTGGCATGCATACATCAGAAGATAATGGGCTATTCTGAGGCTGGAGCACTTTCTAGCTGCAAAACGGCACAAGTTAAGATGAAAAAATCAATGAGGTGGGTGGAGGAATAATGAACAGAAAATTAAGATTAAAAACATTTTTTTTTTAAAAAAAAAGAGAACGATGGGAGGACGTTGCGAGTACAAGTACCTCTAGCCCAGCACACGGGGAACGGGCTGCAGCCGCTTCTCTCCATGCGGACGGCACCTGCTTCTCTGTCCCGGGCCCGACGGCCAGCCAGGTCTCCCCGCGCGCGCACAACCGCATAGAGGCCAGGCTGCTGCGCTGCATGCGCCGCCCCAGGCCGGAGAGCCCCTCTCGGGCAGAGGGGCCGGGGGCAGGGGAGAGCTCTTGAGCCGGTGGCGAAGGGATGGGGATGGGGATGGGGGAAGGCAAGCTAGTCTCGGTGTCCCGGCTTGGGGGGGGGGGGGGGGGAGTTTCACTACATCAGCACCCGTTCGCCGCAAAGAAACCGGGTTATCAGTGCAAACACAAACAGGAAAAATAAATGTTTGATAGATAGATCTTTGATTTTTCCCTTTCACATCTGCTTGCTTGCTTGCTTGCTTTTCACCCTTTCACCCCCTAAGAAAAATCCCTAGGACCTAAAATAAATCCCCTGCTGGGTGCAAACTAATCCAGACCACCGTTTGGAAACTAGAAGCAATTTGGAGGGGGGGGGGGGGGGGGCAAAAAAAAAATAGAATCCTCTCAGCTCCAATGGAACATTTTCTTTGGCTCCTTTATTTTGTATCCAGTACAAGCAGCGGCTGCACAAAATTGAAGCAGGCAGGAGTATGTGAGCATGGTTCGTGTGTGTGACTCAGAGTGGGCGCGCACACTGCTTCATTGAGGGAATCAGGGGAAAGAAGGGAGGGCAGGAAGGGGGGGGGGGGGGGCTGGTAGAGGGGCAGTCTTATTAATATGCTAATCTTACCCTCGCTCCAATTCACCCAGCCTACTTGTGTTTACAAAACTGACAGTGCCTTTCCACTGTGAGCAGGAGCTGCAAATCAAGGCTGACCCAGGTCGTGTCTGCAGCTCTGCTGCCCCTGCAAAACAGCTCCCCTCCCTCCCCACCTATCCTTTTCTCCTTGCCTGCCTCTGGCCCTCGGCCAGGCCTGCTTGCCCCCCACAGCCCCCTCTGCTCCCCTTTATTCCAGCACTCGATTAGCAATGATTGTCCTGCAGAAAGGTCAGGTGAGGAATGCATGGAAATGAATGCCATTGTTTTGATCGGCATCTCCTCCCCCCCCCCCCCACACCAAATGCTCTGTTAGTGTACAGCCCCTCGTCGGGGAAAAAAAAAAGTGCCACAGATGTCGATTACGTGAACACCATCTACATAAATTCCGTTAGGAAAAAAGAAAGTAGTAGTCTTTAGACAAACATGTTATTTTACTTCTATTTGCTTATGGAAATTTTCAAGATAAACATAGGATATGAATTCAGCAAAAACATACCTTACAATCTCTGCAGTTTAAAGCAATGCAATTCACCTTTAGAAATACCAAGCTTTTTGGTTTAAAGCAAAAACAGACATTTCCATGCAAGAACTATATGACTAAAAGTTAAGCTAATATTTAAGAGTACCAATTCCCATTTTGTGACTTTATTCCATTGATCAATGGAATATGCCTTACTTGGTAGACCTTTAACATATACTCAATAAAGTATAAAACAGATAAAATTGTGAATGTAAAGGATTCACAGTACTGTAGATGGCAGTTCATTCATTTAGATTTGGTTTTTCACCTTAGACCTCTTGTTTCAGGAAAAAAAAGGAAGATAATGACTCCTGCGAGATCTGGTTTCCTCAACTCTCTGTACTGTAAAGAGGACTTACAAATACATAAGCTAACCCCACTGGAGAAAAGGTAGTGAACAGAAGATTTTCATTTTACTCCCTACAATCTCCTAGAAATGTTTCCGTACAGTATTTGTTGTTACTCATTCAAATTAAACAGGTTAAAACATATCTGGAATAAAACAGACAGTGAAATGCAACTAATAAGTAATTAAAGAACAGTTTGATGTTGACTCATCTTTTGCTGCAATGCAGAATAAGTCTTTGATACGAACAGCCTCAAATATTTATAAAGGTAATGTCAAGATGCTTTCCTCCATAAATACTTTCCCTTAACTGTTAAATGGTTTACTTTGGAGACGAGCAGAAAACATCTACAGTGCTTTGCCATGCTGTCTTTTCTAATTAGACTGACCCATGCCTGGAATACAATGAGCATTTTCACCCAGATATCCAATTCAGTTCCTTACGGGAAAAAATAATGTCAACCCAGAAACCACGTAATAAGTCAAGTGGAACATGGCAATTCTTCAATATTAGGAGTAACACGATTTAGATGAGATGAAACATTTGCCTTCTGAGACAGTGAATGTGCTACAACAATATCAATTTGAAATAAGATTACTGTTGTGTTTCCATGCTTTTGCAAAGGCAGTTGTAACAAGAAAACAGATATGTAATCTGTTAACAAAAAGCCAGCAATGAAAACCAAAACACCATTTAATCAAATGCAAAATGTAATCTTGTTTAAACGGCTCCAAAGAATATGCAACAGGATTATAAATCGGCGAAGCCAAGAGGAACAAAATTGTTTTCCTTGAAGTCAAAGGGATGGACAAACCACAAAGCCAAGCTGAACTGTTAGTAGCAGTTATTGCGAAATGTAATGCAGGTTAAATGCATCTCTCTTGCTCTTCTAGGTGTGGAAACATCTATTTTGTTCAGCAGCTCAGACTGCTACAGGTCAGTGAGATGATTGGAAAACACACTGGCTTTTTTATATTCTTAAACAGTATATTTTGGAGGCCTACTCTGTTCCCTGCAATTCAAGTCTGAGACGGAAAAAAAATTATATGTAGTCCTTTGTACATCTGTAGCTTTGACATCCTTTCTTTAAATTCCATGTACCACAATTTAATAAGCTATATAGAACCAGTAATAAAAAAAGGCTTACTACAATCCAAGAGTTCCCTTGGAAACCTAAATAGGTTTAAAATACAGTTTTGTCATAACAATCAACATCCTACTTTATATAAATGATAAACAAGGTTTTTTGGCATAATTCCTAAAAATCACTGCTCTAAATTTTAGTAAAACCTGCAATGTGATAATGAACTGACAAACAAAAATCAGCATTTTTTAAATCTCATTACATTCAAATTTTCAAATTTGACATCATAACCATGGTCCAAAGCTACCTTTCAGTATTTTACAGCTACTAATGAACAGATTGTACTTGTCCTAAGGACAGTTTGCAGCAAACCATGCAGAGATTTGATACTGTGGGATCTCCCTATGGCCTATGCGAATTCAAATGTGAATGAAATGGTGCTTCCATTCCATATTTCATTGTTGTAACATTCTTGCTCAGAATAGAAACTTCTTTAAATCAAATTCTTTGATGCAATACTTTTGGGTATATAAGGATTTCTTGTACAGGATTCTGTAAACTGTAAAATATTTAACGGTATCCAAGCAAAACAGTTGTAAGCCGATGTCATAGTCATCCTAAAATCACCAGGCAATAAAAAAAGAATTTAATATTAAAGAATAGGAAATAGCCTGTCATGTTCATAATGATGCATGTCATAAATAAAACTACTTGGTAATCCCTACTGTTGATGATTTACAGTATAGTTTTCCTGCATGCACAGTAAAGACCTAAAGAGAAACTGGAGAAAGATTCACTGACTATAGTATTATATACTAGATATAGTACATAATGACAAGAGCAAAAATAATCAAGCTTACAATATTTTTTTAATCCAGTGTAGGATAAATGAAGAAAAAATGTTGACAAACTATTGCCAGCTAAAATGCAATCACTTTGATTAAGCTATTATAACTCATCAATAATGTATGTAGTACCAGCTCCTGATGTTGTACTTTGACTGGAGGAACCCTTTAGGAGCAACACCCAAGTACATTTCGGCACGTACTTGAATAGGGGTGAGTTTGGTAAGAAGCAAAGGAAAGAACTCCAGGTATTGGACTTCCCAAGAAAGCTAAGCTGTCTTTTCATTATCAAATGCGCCCAAAATCCCGACTGTGCATGAAAGCCAGTGATTAACACACAGAAGATCTGTATTAAGATAAAGAATTGAGATGGACATACAAAGCCCCATATTTGTATTACATGTATATTAATATAGTGCTGCCTATAAAGAATTCAATTTCTGACCTGAAGATACAGTATATATTCTCAGTCATCTATTGTACCACATCTTCCTTTAGTAAATTGCTAAAGCAGATGCACACATTAAAATGATACATTGACCTTGAATTACCACAACAAAAAGAATGAAGACACATGATAGCCAACTAGACCTGACAAAAAAAGCCTGTTTCGTGAATCTTGAGGTCATGTGATATAAAATATACCACCCACCAACATACTGCAGAACAAACTTTATCACTGCATTTTGGCAGGCCAAGACATGACAAGACACATGGGACAAAAACTAAAAAATGTGATTACATCAAAAGTGACTTAATTAAGAATCAGCAGTTTCTGGTTACCTTAAGCTAACATAGGAATGACTATGAGGGGATTGATAAATTAATCAAACATATTCAGCAATTAGTGCACAAACTACAAACTAATTGGAACTGATATGCACAAAAACACTATCAAAACACAGGTCTATATTAATTTTTCTACCTAACCTCAACCCCATCTGATGAAAATCTATTGAAAGGAAAAAGTTAGAAATATAAATAATTACTGATGATCTAATGCTTACTGACAGTAAGTCCATTTCTGTGCCTTAAATGCAGTGGTGATTCAGTAGAGTGTTTTCTGCAATGCAACACTCCCACTGGGAATAATGGTGCAGCGAATGTCTGGTTACAAACCCCATTATGTTCCAACAAATGCCCTTCATGCACGTTGAAACACAAAAGGAAAATATACATTGGCAAATACTCATCATCATTAAGAAGATGCTTATGCCCGAGTTCTTTAAGTGTTTCTACCGTCTTGCAAGTACCAGTAGTAATTTCATGTGACAGAAGGGTATCCAGTAGCATTGGGCAATTTTAAAATAATAGGCACACAGGTTATAAAGCTACGGTGGTTTCAAACTAATACATTTCCCCAGTCCTACTTTAGGAAATGAGGGATTTTATTCCTAGACCATTAGCTACAGTACTTCAACTCTTACTAAGGAAGGGGGCTGCATCTACAAATAGGAGAATTGCACTAATTTATTAAAAACGGAGACAAACCTAATACCAGGAAACTACAGATCTTATTTCTCACACCTTGCTTTTGTTATTAGTGAAGTTATGGAAACAATAGCTTGAGCTAAATCAGATTAATACTCACAAAACAATGTCATCTTAAGACACAGACAACAAGGATTTAGAAAGCGAAGCTATCGTTCAGATTTCGTTGACCAAGGAAGAGGGACTGCTGAGAACATCAAACATGATGTTTTTTGAGTCTGATAAAGCTTTTCATAAGGTCCTGCATAGTAATATGTTGTTGCTTTGGTCTCCATACCACAAATAGGATACAATAGCCTAAGAGTTTTAAGAACAACAGAATGATTCCTGATCTCGGGGGACTGTCGTATACAGGCAGGCTAAAGAAGGTAAATCTACTGGGCCAAGAAAAAGAAGACTGAGAAGAGATCCGATCCACGTATGTAACATCCTAAGAGGTACAAGACAGGGTCACGCCCGGGAGCTGTGACACAGGATCACAACTGGAAACTAAAAGGTAGTCTAAATTAGGACAGAGATAATGAAACGCTTGGGGGCAATGTTCCCTTTATTTTTCTACACACCGAGCAAAGTGGAGTGTCTCATGAGCACAAACGTCAGGGCTCTGAGCAACCTGAGGGTGCACTCAATGTGTTAAACTCAGTCATGCTCAAAGGGTACGTTAAGCACATTACAGGGAAAGATCGATTTACTTTTACCCTGCTTTTATTTCTTTTGCAATGGCACCACACTTATTCTTACAGATCACACATGTTTTGTTTAAAATCTATTTAATGTTATTTATATCCAATTTAGCTACTTAAAGAATAACTGCTATAATATTTGCTTGGGCCCTTCTTTTAACTTGTACTGGGTTAGAGCAACATATTAATTGATCATTTTAATTATTCCACTAAAAAATCATTTAGATCAAATCACACAATGCCACTGAATATCACATTCATTGAAATTATTGAAACGAGTCTTAAAATGTACCAAACTAAATGCAAAATAAGATCATGCAAAATCGATAGTTCCTGTAGTTTTCCTTCTTCCACATGGAAAGATATGTATTGTATTTTGAGAAACAAGATTATATTTGTGACAATTGGAGAGAAAATATTGACAGTACAGTACATACAGTTTAATGGATAAGAGTTTAGTCTGTTTGTTGTGTTCAATAATATTTTCTTAGTTAAAAAGCAGCTAAACATACTGTAAATCAACAAATGCTGAACTACTAGGAAATAATTTGTCATTTATAAACAAATGTCTCACTATAGCTAAGGGTGAAATAAATTATAAATGGAGAAAATGAAACATTAACATAAAAAATGTATATTCTTATTTCTGAAACTATCAAGCCAGGGTTATACACTAAATTATTAATACTGAAAACAATGGGAAAAAATGCCTCATCGAGCTTTAAAACATAATAAAAACAGAGACAAAATCATGCTTTTCTCTCGTACTAGGTATATCTAGTGTTTATTATTATAGCCTGATGCAATTCAGGAATTTTTGGGAAGTTGAATCAATACAGCTGTTTAAAATAAACGGCAAAATACATTTTTCACACAGCCTTCAATTCCCCACTGTCCATTAATACAAAGTCTATGTATGCTTTTATTGAGTTTGGCAATTTATGATTGCTTAATATTTACTATATCGCATCCGGCTCAGGTTTCTAAGTTACTCCCTTCATCCTCTGAGCTTTGCGTCTGGAACAGATTTTAAGTTTTAAATCATTTCCTGCCATGACTCTCTAGGCTTGACGGTCAATTCATCTCACAGGGCCAAAAGACTTAGTGAATCAAATGAACAAACCAGCCAAAGACTCCTGAATCGACCCTACTGATTCATTCAAAAAGAACTAATAATTTGTGAACTGCACATCTCTGTTTGCCAGCATGATATATGGCAATAACTCTGATATACAGTACAACAGATGGTCCCAACTCCGAGCTCCTTCAAGAAACAACAGAACAAAATCCTAGATTTGTTTGGCCACTAGATTACCAAACGAGCAAAAAAGGGATGAATATCCTTGTCTTGTTTACATACTTTCTTATACGCTAGTTTAACGATCATTTTCAAACTACAGAAAAACTATATTGAAATCAACCTGAAACGCACAACATACTGTAAAGCAATAGGCACCATTTATCCATAAATTACATCATAAATCTGAAATTTAACAGAAGCTTCTAATAATCATCAAATTATCAGGTCAGGTGTCACAAGTTAAGTGTATGACCAGGATTATCCAAGAGGTGCTGCACTCTTTATTCTCGTGTGAGGGGTTGAATTAGTTAGACCGAGCTCTCTTGGCTTCCTGTGGAACTCTAAAAACCCTTGGGCTTCTCAGGTGACTGCAGGGTTGTGATGACATCAGCAAAGGATGCACCTCTCCAGTTGATGCTGAACTTTCTGCATATTCCCAGAAAGCTTGTCGTGTGTCAAAAGAAATGCACTATGGGTGAACAGCTGCCAGTCAGTCACAAAGGAAGTCCTGGTGGGTTTCAAGTCACTGGACCAGTAGGCTGCATGAGACTACCATAATTCCTGGTAAAGGAACCTGGGAAAGGTTTTATTTTACAGGGTAAATGATATCTTGTCATATGACATTATTTTAATAAGGAACAAGTAATAGGTTTATTCCATGCTGAAAAAAAGAAGAAAGAGAACACAACGTTTGGGCCGTGGAGCCTTCTTCAGGTGTGAGGGTTCTTCTTCAGGTCACACCTGAAGAAGGCTCCACGGCCGAAACGTTGTGTTCTCTTTCTTCTTTTTTTCAGCATGGAATAAACCTATTACTTGTTCCTTTGCAGCCTACGCATGCTGACGCAGCTACCCACCTGAATTATTTTAATAAGATGAGTTATTCTCTCTCAATTCAAACACGGGAAGACAGATATCACACATCATTTTATCTCATTTAATGACTGCCTTGAGTTGGGCACGTGTTTGTAATCTTTTTCAGGATAGATCGGTCCCCATCGACAATCTCCTTGTAGCCTGTTTTAGTTTTTATTTGAAAATTTAGGGATGAAGGGTCACTTTGGCTGGTAGATGCATGTCTTCTGTCATACAAAGAGATAAAGCAATCTATTTCACAACAAAAGAATCAAGTCATTTTTTTACAGTGAATACCATCTCAGATGTCCCCTACAGAGGCCATCCATTCTTGGGAAACAAAGCTACATTTCTGTGTAAGAATAAATGATGCACTGAAGCCCTTCTGAAGAGGAATCACTACTGTACTTTATGATTTAGTACTTAAGCTTGATTGTGAGTCCTGCAAATTGGTCGGATCCTGAATCACAGCCTCGTGTTGCAAACAGAAACAAATTAATTCAGAAAAAAACTCTCACCAGTTTGATTCTGTGAATCTAATGGATGCATCTGTCTTTTCTAGCCTTTTTGTAATGCAGTCCTTGGTGGTGTATGTTCTTAAGTTGCAATATGTCCTGAACTCAGCTGTTTATATCTTAAACTGAAATGTATGAACATCTCTCTCTTTCAGCTGGCTTGCACTGTATGCCAGACTTTAATTTAAATACGTAAGGTTAAGCAGCAATATTTTAGACTCAGTTCTGCTCCAAGGGTCTGGCATGATCTCTAGGCTCTTATCACCTTGCAAGAAAGTTAAATTAGAACGGCTTTTTTCTTTATTACACCCACCCCATTTTGAAATTTTCCAATTTTTCCACATCTTGGCTCACAAACTCAGCCACCTCAGAGAGGACAGAATGAGGAAGTGTAGAGCGGCTTGTGTTTTAACGACACAGGTACCACAGCCCTGTGTGGGAGGTTCAATTAGAGGAGAGGCACCTCTTTCACTGACAATACCTCAAACCTACATATGCTCAGGAAGCCTAAGAGGTCACTGTGTTTGCCAAAGAGATCTGGCCAACTAGCCCCACCTTAACCTCATTTTACTTGGGTAGTTGGGGGCCCAGCTGAGGACACGGCCAAGACTCAACCTCAGCATGCCTGGATCACAGCACTTTCACTTACTGTAGATCGCTATACACTAGTTTTTAGATGTCATTTGTAATACATCGTATTTTAATGGTCTGTTTCATTTCAAACCGTTGCAATGCTGTCATTAAAGGCATTATACTGAGTATTAAACTAAAGACAAGGAATAAACTGAGTGATAAATGGGTTTTCTAAAACACCCTCAAAACCAATAACTAACACTTAAGACAACCACAAAAAGTTTGTCAAGGTAAGCTACAGGAGTATTTAAGAGACTTGTAGAGACTTGCATCACTTTACCTTGCCAATGTAAGGAAACATTAATTATCTGTAAGAAAATGTACCAAGTGCACTCTTAATAAATTGTCAAAGTGTAGACTGTAAACTGTCCCAAACTTGTCCTGTACTTTTCTGTATCCCACAAAATGGTTATTAGAGCAGTTTATTGTCAAGATGAATATAAATAAGAATTAATTTCCTTGGTTTAAGGAATCATTTAAGTACAGATTCCATTGTGTTCATCACAGCTGCATACAATACCAGAACAATTAACAAATATGCAGTGATGAAATCAGTATCAATCAATAAGATTGAGCTAGGAATTGCTTTAACCTTTTAAGGCCTGTCAGGACTTGAATATCCTGCCAGCAGAAAAAAAAACTAAACACTAAATCAGGGTTTCTGGCCTGGCAGGACAGCAAGGTAAAGTCAAAAGATATTAGACAGCAGAATTGAGGTGGACGTCATCCAGAGACTGTTTTCCAAAGAGGGAGGTTTGAATTGTGTGCCTTTAAAAAAATTGTATCTCAGCCACATTCAAAGTGCACACTCTGTAAAGGTTTCCTTTGCATGAATGAAAAACAGAACTGCTCTTTTGAGTTTTACCACACATAAAACTCTTTTGTCCTTGAACTTGATTTCAGGTTAAAGCTGAATTCTTACATAAAGCTGATGAATTTATCACATTCATCATTGTTGAAAAATATCTAAAACTGATATTTTTGTATCTAATAACACATTATATACAGTACACCAAGCTTTCATAAAACAATCATTTGACACCCTAATATTATCAAAATATTCAAGACGTACAGAGACAGTCAGGACTTTAGTCTCACTGCCTGTAAATATAATTGTACAACAATTTAAAGTTATCTTTCTATGAAAGGATTCCTAAAATATGAGCACTTATTACACAAAAATAAAAATTCAAGCCAAGAGGTTAATGTATTTTTTGGTGTTTTCATTTAGATGCTGGGGGAAAAAAGGTAGAAAGAAATACAAAATGAAAACAAAACACGCTTTGTGGTTTAGGTATCTCATCAAGACTGCATCCTCCGAGAAACCCCTGCAGGGCGCACTGCAAAGTGGTCAATGTTGTAATGCAGCAGGAAATATAAAAGGAAAAAAAGATGTTATGAACAATTTTCACATCTTAAAAAAAACTGGAATGTACAGCAGAGAACATCTTGCATTTGATTATATATTTTGCGATAATCAGTAATATTTCAAGCAGAAGTCCATTACCTGATAATTAATGTTAGCATTTTATGAACAACTTTCTTACAAACTGAGCTCATGTTCATGCAGTGGTCGGAAGTATAATCCAGCTAGCCCGAGCAAAACCATTAATCAAGACAGCATCTGATTTATTTATAGGCCACAGAACTGTTTCTCCACTCCCCACTCTCTTCTCAGGTACTCGAGACTCGGCTCTGGGGAGTAGCCAGAGAGCTGCTGTGTGCCCTGTAGACGTGTGATGGTTATACAGACCCTGCTGTCCCTACAGCCCGCTGCTCTGTCCTTCACCTCCAAGTCTCTGGCCTGAGGCTTTAGAAACACTTGCACACAGAGGGGGTCGCAACCACTGCAGTGTCTTGTGGAAAGTGGATGGGGTGTCAAGAAGATAAATGAGTAGACATTTACATTTGTACTCCAGTAAGTAGCCTAATCTCAGGGAATAGGGAATTATATTTCTTGCAAACATGTTCTCTATGCAGCAGATATACTAAATGTCCTAAAATACTAAACTTTCACCACCTCAGAATTAGCAACGTGTTTAGAATTTCCCACACAGCTGCTTAATATTCACTGCAACTGCTTCACATGTGAAGGATCCAGTGTGACGTTACTGTGCATCTCTGCTCATTTGACAGTCCATCTCCGAGACAAATGTATGGTGGAACGGCATGGAAGGCAAACAGAATAACAAGAAGCAAAAGCTTTTCATTGAAATACTGTACATGAAGCACTGCACTACTTAAATTTCAATGCTGCTGTAAACTGAAGTGTTTAAAACTGTTCTTGGGTTTTTTTTCAAGCACGGGCTTTTGTTGTTGTCTGGCTGCACAGAACTAATGCAGAGGCTATGAACGCTTTGTAGTTAGCAAGAGAATCCTAACATGCTCCTATGTTTGAGGATGCAGAAACAATTCTCTGTGGAGGCCAGGAAGCATACTAAAGCACTATTTTTTTAATGCATTTACACAGCACTTTTTAAGGAGTGAAAAAAAGAATTGTACATTCAGCATCCATCATGTATAACACCCCCCTGAAGTGCAGCAGAAATCCAAGTGATGCATGACAGCCACCGTGCGCCAGAAGCCTCATTACACAGTAGATCAGGTAGGAAAGCTAGAATTTACCTCACCAATTAAATCAAGTGGAACGTTACGTAGGAGAGAGTGTGCTAGCCCAGAGTGGAATTTAGGAAAGACACCAGAGTTAACATTTCTACCATGGCATCTGTAATGACTAGGCAGTCCGGATCTGAAGGATGTCCGGTCACCATACTACAGCGTTGGCACTTGTCCAGCCAGTAGAGTGCTGGCCCACCAACACCACTCCTGTCTCAGTTACTGATCAGACCTGGCTTTACTTAGCTTCCGAGCTGTGATCAGTGCAGGATACAAGGTGGGGACTCCTCCCAACTCTATTCCACGCAGAGAATTCCTTTTCATTTAAATGCAATCGATTCAAGGCAGGTACAGTATAACACGACCAAGTAAGGACAGCATTTCAAAATACAACAAAGGATTACAGACTGTGCATGTACATGTCTTTATATTTGAATTTAGTCTTAGCACTTTCCTTTTTAATAAAAAAAGCTACCCCTCTCTTAGACTAACCTTTTTACCCTGGTAACATACAGGGCTATTTCCAAATAAAATGGCAAGATGATGTATTTTTTCTTTAAAAAAATTCCTTAAAATGTATTCAGAGGCAGGGCCTCTTCAGTAGCAGCAAATATAAAGCAATATTTACACCACCATAGAATAATGGGAACAAGACTGCTCAACAGAACAGTATACTACCTCCTAGTTAGGAAACATTTCAAAAGTGTATATAAAAAAACAATGAGCAATCAATACTAATGTATGAGATGTTGAAAGCATCACAACAGATGAATCCCCTTGGGTGATAGATTCACAAAGGCTTGAATCAAGCACCCATAACACATTTAACAATACTCTATCCACAAATTTCCACAACCCTTGCAAGATGCTTATGAGCCAATAAATAGAAACAAAGTTTAGCACTGGTGGACACACAGAATCCACCAAATTTAATTTTCGTCTTTCATAAAATATTTTCTCTTTCTCTGCTAAAACCGAGTGTTTATCAACTCTTTCCGGAAGAGTAATGATTTAAGATTGCATTAAAAATTAGACAAAGGTGAAATTGAGAAAAGGAAAGATCCACCACATCTAGAATTTAAAAATAGGGAATTATGTCCTCCTGAGAGGACAACATCATGCTTTATTTAAAATAAATTCTACATTTTTAAAGCTAAGCTGTGCTCTCCCAAGCCATCTTGTTTATGTGGTGTTGGACATAGGCTAGTTAGGCCAGGAAAATTTTTAACAGTCTCGTGAAATGAATGAAAACCTTTATAGTCCATAGACACTCACCTGTGTAGAAGGAAATTCTTGAAATATCTGTGAAAAAAGAAAAAAAAGAAATAAGATCCGCAGTACTAACAAGTTTGCAACACTGTCTAAAGCCTGTGCAAAGACAGCCACCTAGCTGTGAAGCACTTAGCACAGACAGGAGCTGGCACACTCACACAAACAGCACTGCCACCTTCCCGCAGAAACCCTACAATACACACTCCTGGCACTGCTGTTCCCAGTGGGGGACTCGGGAATCAACTGCACCGTACAGCATGTCAACACTGGAAAATATATTTTGATGTTTCAGTTTACCGTACTTTTGAGGGGAATAACTGAGCAGAAAATCGAACACTTTTGCACGTACCCACTGACTGGTGAATATAACAACAATTTCTTGTATTAGGAATTTGTCTTTTCGCATACCCCAGCTTGCTCTCCATGAGACACACAGGCAGGGAGAGAAGCTTGGGGTCAGAGCGCAGGGTCAGCCATTTATACAGATCCCCTGGAGCAGTTAGGGTTAAGAGTAGGATTCCTCTGCCGGCCGCGGGATTTGAACCAGCAACCTTCCAGCCACAGGCGCAGATCCTTAGCCACAGAGCCACCACACCGCCCTTAAGCTTACAGCACCTGGTATTCCCAGGGGGTCTCCCATCCAAGTACTAACCTGGCCCGACCCTGCTTAGCTTCCGAGATCAGACGAGATCGGGTGTGCTCAAGGTGGTGTGGCCGTAAGCGATATACAGTATATATATAAGGAGTGGGTTATGGATAATTTACAAATAGCTATCAAAAGCATTTTTACAGGAACCCTGCAGTCTCATGTGATATTCTGTAGGTATACCAGATGAACCATGTCTTAAGGTTATTTTGTAACTTTTTGTTAGATATAACCTTCAGTATTCAAAATAATTAAGACTACACAAAAGCTAAATATAGACCTAATTTTAAGATTCTGCAGAACAAAGTACTTAAAAACCTCTCCTTTTGTCATTTCTCCTTTGCAACTGCTTTTCCATTCTTTCCAGTTACAGCTCACTATTTTGTTGCAAATGTAAAATAAATGTGATTTACCTTTATTACACAGTATCTTATGAGATCAATTTTAAACTTTCATTTACATCCAAATGGTACTACTGATCTACTTCCTTGGCTCTATGTGTGACATTAAGTTTCAAACGCAACATTCACTTTGCTTTTGAAAAGGTCAAACAGTCTTTGTTTGTCACTTGTATAAATCAAGATGATCTGATTGAAAAATTGAAGTCACCAAAACCCTAAACTCATTATTCTGAGACAGGAGTGGCTCTTGGTGTTTTTACAAAATTTCTCTGGAAGTGTTTAATCATTGCTCATGACAGTTAGGAAGTGTATATGTTTAAAGGATGAACTCCCTTTACAGTAAATATTGTAAAACTTTTGCAATATGATGAAATGTACAAACTGCAGTGATAAAGGAAAAAAACTTGATGCAAAATGAAGAAATAACATTCAACTTTTGCTTAATTACAGCGCAGATTTATTGGATACAAAAAACTATCTGAAAATCCAGTAGTATTCAGACTACATAAACTGATAAAGTTGGTGCTTTGCCCTGTGTTTAGCAAACTCAAACACTGACTTCTGAATGAAAATGGTTCTGGCAGAACTTGATGGCAATGTCTCCTGCATGCATAATGAACAATGATCAGCTTTTTTTTTGCAAAATCAATGTTGATTTTCTAGCTATATATTTTCAATATACAAAATGTGTGGACAAATTATATGAAAAAACTGTATGCATAAATAAAGGCATAATGTTTACAATGAGAGGAAACATTTTACAATTTCAGTCTGCCAGCTTTTAATACTGACATTTTGAACACTGATACAACACGAATACCAACACCAAATGTTCCAGCACATGAGAAGTGACAACTGCCACTGCAGAACAAACAGCATGCTCCCAGTGTTTCTGAAAGTAGGCCTATGCATTAATGAAATATTTATGAACGTACAGTATGTGTTTTGGAAGTACTGTATTGAAAAAGATGCTTCTGTAGAACAATATGGAATTTCGCCACCTCTCAATGTAGAGGATAGCCACAAATAGTATAGCGCCCTCTAGAGTAGCAGAACTAAGTGACAACATGCCTGCAAAGTGACTTCTTGCATTGAACCACAGTTAACATCCATACAAACCACTCAAATAACCCCTTCCAAACAGAACATCATATATACATGATCTTTTACATATGCAAATCCTACAGTTTCTTCTGAGATTTGCATCTGTAATTCTTTCTGATTAACTTCATAAATCACCTTTCCAGATCTAAAAAAAAACAAATCACTGCAAATCACATGACTTACTTTCTTCAAAACACTTTCTTCCTGGCATGCTATCATTCCCTAACAATGCCACTAAACCTCATCTTTGTTATTAATCGGGTTGACCTAACATTGATCAAGGACAGTCTGAGTTCATAATTTATTTGCTTCAAATTTCAAAACCCAATTTGACAAAAAGCACTTAAAAGATCAAGGTTCTAGAATCCACTTAAGAACATAAATCCAAAAAGTGATAGTTTGTCTGGTTATTTAAATACTCCCATGAGGGAGTTTGCTGAGCACCTCAATTCATTATTCTACAGCAGGCTTCTCCAAACCTTGTTCTGGAGAGCTCAAATCCAGTTATTCTTAAAGATTACAAAAAAAAATCACCTGTTATTTAAACATTACCAACTAGGTTTCAAAGAAGGAAACACTTGTCCTTGAGATCTTAAGGATATTCTGTGTTCTTCCAAATAACCTCTAAATTACTTAATTGAACACACCACCTGTTTAACTCATGTTGGTTGATGATTTAAAGGTTATCTATGAAGCTGACTGAGGCTCCTGGGATGAAGACCTCTGTTCTAGGGAATGAGTCAAAACGAATTTAGAAGAGGCAGGTCTTGTTAAATCATCAATTCCTTTGAAAAGCAACAGCAATAATGGAGAAAAAAACCTGAGAAAGCAATAAAAAGGCAAACAGTACCAGGATTTATAGTTGGAAGTGGAAAATATTGTTTACAAGTGTACAATCAACTAGAAATAATAGACTTTGAATAATATACAAGTTTGGTCACCATGTTACCAGAAAGATATTACTACTCTGAAATCAGTCCAGAAAGGAGCAAGCAGATATCTTACTATCTTACTGGACTCAAATGAATGTCCAACCCTGACAGGCTAAAGAAACAGAATTCTTACACAGAGAAAGGAAATGAAAGGGACATGATTCAATCCTTCATCATCCTCAAAGGAATAGACAAAGTCAATATATTGGACATCTACAGAAGAATCAACAGTAAAGCAGGAACCAAAGGACACTAATAGAAACTATAATAACTATACTAAAAATATTTAAGTTTTAAGCAAAGAGTTGTGAGAGTATGGAACAGCCTGCCCAAATTTGTTGTTGAAGTAGATTCCTCGAATTCTTTCAAAAAATGGCTGGATGAGAAACTTGGATTAATTCGTTTAAATGAATTTGCTAGGAACCAAACAAGATAAATGTCTCAGATGGATTTTTCACATTTGTAATCATCCTTATGTTTTGAATTGGCTCAGTGGCTTATTCTCCTACAAGCTTGGTTGAGTCTCTGTAAGAAAGTTATACAAGGAAACTTTAATCGCCTAAAAGTCAGTTTAAGGTAAAAATATAATAAAAACAAACTTAAGCATTAGAAACAAAAAGTAGCCAAAAAACGTCATACATAATGGAGTGTTTAAAAAAACATCTTGTTTAACTAATCTCCAATACAAATTAAAAACTACTGAGAAGAGGATGACACATCAGAGCCAACTCTGCTTCAGAGAAGATGATTAAACTTTATACTGTAGCCTTTAATGGCAGAGCACAGTATTGTACCAAAACAGTGGACAGGCTGACAGCACTGCATCTTGATAACATCACCAGACATCCTGTCAAGTCGCTCAGGATGTACTGAATGAAAGAATTATTGCCTGGAATTGAAGACACAGCAGTGTCCTATCTAGCAGCTAAAAGACTCAGTCATGCCAGTTTTATAGCGTCTCATAACTGAAACAGTTTGAATAAAAAAATACAATTGAGGAAAAAATGTGAAGGGAATATCATTAGAGAATTGAAAGAGAAATAAGACCAGTGGTACCAGACAGGGTTTGCCATTACACATCACACTATTCAGAAGGCCTAAAAAGCAAGCTAAAAAAGAGCAAGAAAACACTGTAAATTTAGCAAAAATGTAAAAAGTAGCTAGCCATAAAATGGAAGATGTTCTTAGCTGAGGTCCTGGTTCTTGTGGAGCATTTCAGTTGAGTTCATGTCTAATTTCATTCCATCACACTTAGCTCATTGTTAAAAATTGTAACCATGCACTTTATTGTGGCAATTTATTAGAAACCAAAAAGAAATGTATATATATAAAATATATTCAAATGTTAAATATAATAAAACGTGATAAATGTTCTATAGGAAATAAAAATCAGAACACTGGGATAATAATTTTGTAGTAGCAAGCAAACTAAGTGATTAGAAACCTTGTCTTCCTTTGCAAGAGAAGCTCATTTAAATTCTTAAATATTATTTAATCCTTATTAAACTCCTTATCTCAAACACCAACAGCACAGCCCTATGTGACTTATATTGGCTTGTTTGGTATAGCACTAGATTAAAATTTAGGAAGCAGGCAACATTTGCGGAGTGAATTCTTGGCTTTTGACTCACCTCAAGAACAGAGTTAAGAAAAATAAACCTTAAACCAAAAAATGTAACAATGAGAAGTCTAGATTGTTAGGTTACTTCCTGTCTTCTATACATTGCTTTTTCCGTTGTTCAGCTTGTGTTTCGGATAGACAGGCTTTGAAGGACAGACACCTGTTCCACTGTACAATGCATATGAGCTTTACAATGGAGACCAAATGTAATACTGACGGTTTTAAAATGTGTCAATAAACAAAGGAAGGTAACAATTGTCAAAAACAAAACATTTTCAACTATGCTGGAAATTTCTTCACAATGGCAACATTTGGAAATGTGTTCTTGATACCGGAAAAGCTATTGCAAGTGCTGCAACATGAATAAAACTTGATTGTTCCATGTATAACAGTACTGCAGAAATCAGCAGCCTTTGTTTCCATTTTAGGATTTCCTTCAGTTTTCCCAGGCCGGTTTCCAATTCAAAGATTCATGTTTTGAAAGAGGCGATTATTCACTGGCTAGAAAAGAAAAGAGGAAGGAAGCACAGGGATGACCGATTCAGTGCGACACTTAAATACAGCGTCTTTTGACACTGATCCCAAAGTACCTCAGCATTAAAATCAGCATACAGTTCGTTCCATTAGCTGTCCACCAGCACTCAACTGCCAGTCAAAACTGAAGCCACATATTGAAACTTCAACAGTGACTCATGTCTACCTCCTTGTTGTTTTCTGGGTCAACTGTATCGCTGCGTGCAACAGAGTAAACACAAAATGGAATTTCCAATATAACAACATTCCGTGAGAGAACTTTCAATGTTATATTGCCATTAACATAAGCTTTAGATTTTATGTAGAGCTGAAGGAATCTGAATTTGGTCAATGCACTTCTGATTGACAAACCTTTTTTTATGAACTCCAGAATCCAGACATCAATGATGTGATTAAAACAGTTAAAATTGCAAACTACCTTTTGGGGTCTCCTCTAGTCATGATAACCTTGTTTTAATAGGCTGATAATACTACATTACAGATGGTCCTCTTTCATACCAGCTTTGACTGGTCATGCCCATATGTCAGCGTGTCAGTTCTGTAGAACTTCACTAACTCCACCATTGAAGGAGGGTGGGTCTCATTTAGACAGCCTCTGTCTGGCAGCATCTTGTAACACCTGCTGCTCAAGCTGTCTGTGTGAGCAGCTCCATCAACAATATAGACAATATAGAGATATATCAACAATATAGAGATATATCATGAAAAGTAATTAAACTGCAGCACAGCCCATGTCTGTGTGAATGACTGGACAATTGGAATATCCTAATCTTGTTCTCAGGCAAAATTCTAAAATTAGACTGCTAACTGGTAACCCGGAGTTGTTCTCTTTTACCTGTAGCAGTACAGTTACTGAGACAGGATGTCTTTTGACAGAATGTGAGGATGCAAGCAAATTACCAGCAACATTAAACACTGAATAACTACAATTAAAATGATCTAGTGTGTACTAATTTATAGTCTTCAAAACTAAAAGCTATTCATTTCTGAATATCTAATATATGATGAATCCATCAAGTGTTTCCATATTTATTATAGAAAAATGTTAAAGGAAATCCTGCATATGTTAAATCCTAAAATATGTCCTCTGCTCCTCCTGTCATATAATTTGGAAGCTCTGGATCATTCTAAAAATCATACGATCATATGTTAAAGTAGCTAAACCTCCTCACTCTAGAACAAAACAAAATTTCAGAAAAGATTTGATCGAAGACTACAGAGTCCTAAGGGGTTTATACAAGGTCAAAAAGTGTAGCACTTCAGGCTTATTAGTGATACAAGAAAGTGAGGAAACCTTGCAGCCTAAGGGAATTCATTAAGACAGAGAAAATCCTACTTCTTTACACAAAGAGTTGTAGATCCATGGAACTGGGCTCCTTTTGAGGGCCAGAAAAAATTATTAAGCTACTAAACAGCCCAAAAGGCAATACCGCGCAAAACCAAATGCTCACCTCTCATCTTTCACTTATCTTGTGATCTTATTTTCCGAGGTACTTTTCATGTTCTGTTTGCAGTGGTTTGAATAAATATCTGTCCACTCGGTATACAAATAGCTCAAGCAGTGCTAGCTTTCAGAATGTCAGAATGGAATTTTGCAGTCTTTTGAATGAATAGTGATGTTAACATGCCATTAAATCTCTAATGCACCAATTAGTTAGGTCCTAGGTTGATCACCTGGAGAACAGCACCATGTACAGCCCAGTGTTCCTGGTCACTATCCTGGCGAACTGGTTTGGAGATTTCAGTCCAAAAGAGCGCCCCCCACCTTTCCACCAACTCCATTTGCAGAAGCAATCGTGATTACCCTGGCAGTCTCCTATTCCATTACTGACTAAACCCAGCCTTACTGTCTGGCATCTGATAAGATCAGGCTACATCGTAACACTATCATTTTTCAATGTTACTCGCAATATAAATCTAAAATTCAGTTTCATTTTCACCACTCGTGATCATCTATAGGCCAGGTGCTCAGGACACAACACAAGCAGGCAGCCTGTGTATTAGCCTTGCTCTAAACAAGGAACGGGTTGTGCAGAAACTGATAAAAAAGCATTTGACTCCAGTTTTTCTACATTAAATAACTGCCCTTGAGGCTTGAAGGAGAAGAAAAAGTAGAGTTTAGACTGGAAGCATAACTCTCAAAAGATTTTCATGCCACAGTTAGAGTTTGAAAACAATGTGCATGACTTACAGGCACCTTTAGATGAAAAGAGGGGATTTGACAGGAATTAGCAAAAGGCAGCTTTTATGCAACAAGGCAAAGTAATAGGGAACAGCTAAGACACAGATGATGCCCTCCTCTGCTTTTCCAAAGGAGCTTCTCAAGACCAGCTGGCTGCAGTCCCATCGCGTTTCGACTTTCAGCGCGGCACAAGGCCGTCGGGTTCTCATTGTCAAACAAAGAGGCCAAGACAGAGAGCAACACTGAAGCGTGCATGGCAGAACGCAGGGGAGGCAGCCGGTAGAAATTCCCCAGGGTCCTAGCACCTGCTCACAAATTCACTCACACACACACAAAGGAGATCCAGCATCTTGGCCAAAAGGGCTGTGTGTGTGCACTTTGCCTTTACTAGCTTGCCATTCTCAGAGGCCACAAGAGATGGTTACAAGAGGGTGTCAGTTATCATTCTGATCATAAAAGAAAAAAATCCTCTTTTTGTACAGCAATTGTACAAAAGCATACCTGTGTTTTTGCAGTGCTGAGAAGGACTCGTTTTGCTTTAAAGATTTTTTTCGTGGCTCTCTCTATTCCCATGTGTGAACCACTGTGTGAGGGGCTGACTTATGAAGGCAACTAACATTAATATTCAGAAAATGTACATTAAGAAATAAAAGTAAAATTGGGCCCATATTGGATCACAAAATGTCTGCCAATTAAACACAAAAATAACTTTATGTGCTGGTGACTAACAATATCACTTTTAAAGCGATAGAATTTGCAACACATCTTAACCAGGTTTAGAAGAAAAAGTAGACCTGGACTGCACAGTTTTTCCTGACCACCATTATTTTCCTGTTTGCTCAAGAGTGCTTTAGAGCCGAAAGGTATATTAAAAACAGATTATAATATTCTCATAGCCCAAATCTCTAACAAAAATAAAAAAAAAACAGAGCAAAACAGGTCATACAAGAAAGAAGATATTTCAGGCCCGTCTTAGAAACGTAACATTTACAGTGTCTTCTGTTACACCTTATTTCTCTGAAATAAGATTGTGTTACACACCTACCTTGATAAAAAAAGATACTGTCAGAGAGATTTCTATCAATCAACCAGAAAAATACTTTTTTTTTAAAAAAGGAAAGAAATTTATTTTTACAGGCATCCAAAGCTAAGAAATTTTATACTTGTCAATTACTTATATACTGTACAACAACTATGCCATTTGCTTTGAAGTATTTTATAAAATAAATTAAATTATATTTCTACAATACTTTACATTCATTAAAGGGATTATGATGGAGCTGTTGATACAGTATGGTGCTGCAGTGTGTCTGTTATTCAAAAGTGAAAGCTTGCAAACATCCATACACAAGCAATATAAAACAATACTTCATATTACAGGCATGGGAGCTATACCATTTCAAAGCCTACTTAAAAAATGCACAATCTATCAACATTTAAACTGCAAGAGGACATCTGCATAAAAACAAGCAGAAAAGGATTATGCTTACCGTGGTAAAGTCCTTCCATTAAAACACAAATTGCTTTCAGATTTAGTCCTTATAGTTGGTGCAATGTGTAATCCTTATGGTCTTGTCTCCGGAAAAGATTTGTGAATCTCAGCAACGTGAAAGCAATTGCATTTTGCACCCTTAATCACAGCTAAACAACAATATCCCACTTAGCACTATGCCGTTTTGCTTGCTCTGCTGCAAACCTGTTCATAATGTAAGTGGACAAGCTCAAAATGAGGGAGAGAGGGAGAGGAAATGAGAGGGGGGGGTCTTTGTCTCTCATTCAAAGCCAGAGGGAGGAAGAGAGAGGATGACGGAGAGGGAGGGAAAGAGAATGAGACACACACATAAACAAAAGGCACACATCACTGGAAGTCCATTAGCTTCCGATGACAAGACAGCCCATTACAACCAGATGAATAAAAAAAAACGTTCTTATCTTAAACAGTAAATTCAGCACTAGACACAGAGCATCACCACTTCACAACTGGCAGCCTCAACTAAAAGCGGTTCCCCGTTCTGAAATCTGTGGGAAATGAACTAAACCACATCATTGCATAGTCTTTTAGGTAGCTTCACAATTCACAGCATTTCTCGCACCAATATTATCTCCAGATTTACTTCTAAAGCGATTAGACAGTTTTGTTTTGTTGCTTCAGGCAACAGAATTACAGGGACCAAGAGCACAAGAAATGCTTCAGGCCACACATTTCAAAAGAGAATTTTGTCTTGATATTTTAAAATACAAATTAACTATGACTATCGAAAGGAGGAGAATTGGTTCCTTCTGTTCCTAACTATAAGTGTAACAACTCTGTATTTTATAAGTAGTCCTAATGTATGATGTGGTTTTGTAAGACTGCACACATATAAATATACACTCCAGGTTCTAAGGCATAAAAACCATACAGCCATCAATCATTGGAGATATGCATGCCAAAAGACAACGTACCATGCAAAATTGATTCAAAAGGGTTAGGGGATGTGTTGCTACACACGTAATTTAAAACTCTCCCTGGGAGAAGAAAGCACAGCCTTCCTCTTCACAACAATAACTTGAAGCCGAAATGGAGGGAAGCTTTGTCTACTCAAATAGAGAAAACCTGTTGTAAAACAGGTCTGAACATTACGTTTTCTACAGGTTAAGTTTCAGAAAAAGAAAACGTTTGTATTTGTATCTTGAGAATCCTTCATTTCATAAAAATACATTCAAAAGCTTTGAACCCTGAACTCAGCGTCGACTGGTTCAAAGAAATCAAACCAGAAGGTGGTTGGAATTAAAATATATGGTATCAGCCAACAGGAAATAAAATACAGTTCTTCACAGCTCCCACTGCATCACATTATGAGACTCGGCTTTCCTCCTCTATAAAAAAGAGCAAAGGCAAAAGTTCAAGGAAATTTGCCTTTACTGACCCAGCTAAGATTCTCACAGAACAGTAAAATACATGAAAATGAAAGTAATATCTTTGGGAGTGGTTAAGAGGTGTGACAGATAAGCAGGTTAATGTGTATAACTATTTTTATACCTAAATAAATAAAAAACAATTACTTGGCAATCCTTTAATGCAACGCTTCGTTATAGCAGACAGAGCTTCGCAGCTACGGTCACTGCTTTGTGTTTCCGCAAGGCTCATCTTTCTTTAAATTCAACAGCACTTTTTGAGCTTGTCCACCAGTCTGACCTGTACACCGGGTACCTTAAAACTCCAGTCTCCACTCTATGAACCAATAATGCATTTCAAGAGAACTTATACAGCATAGAGTGTGAAATAGTTCCACTGACAGCTGAACTCAGAATAATTTAACTCCTCTTTTCATACTTAAAAGCAAACACAGGCACATACCAGGAAACAGACACGTGTCCATGCATGAAACTGAATATTTTGAACAATATTTATTGTTTAGAGATTTAGACTTTGCAGTAAATCACATCATAATTAAAACATCATTTTAAAGAAAATGCTTCCATTTCAGTGCTTTTTTCCCAACAGTGTATTGTATATATTTTAAATTGTGTTAATCTGTACCACAACTCTGATTACTACAGATTGTGCTTTAAAATATTGCTCCCAATCCAACAGAACATTCAGCTGAGAAGATTTTCTAGTAATATTTGATTTTTACATTTTTTTTCTATAAAAAAATGTTATTAAAGCTTTCACAGAATGATAAAAAAAGTTTTAATTTCAGATTCAGTGGCTTAATGGCAATAGCACATGATTAATCCTTAATGGTTTAGTACCACTTAAGAAAGAAAAGCTAAAAATCCCTGAATCAGGCAACTAAGGTCTGAAATGTGATGTACAGAACTTCTCCCTGCAATTAAAATCCTTCCCTTGACTCCAGCTCAAAAAAGGATTAGAAAGAAAAGTCACTGAGCCCAATCTGTAATATGCCTACGATTACGGTTTCTAATGGGGTATCTGTGCCATTAGAAGTGGAGGGTGGAGGTGAATCTTTCAAATCTCTTTCTCTGTTTGATTACTATCTGTTTGACTGCTTTCTTAACTTTGCGTTTGATCAGAGCCAAAAAAGGATGTTGGTGAGCTACCAAGAAACAATTATTATAGCTGTACTAAATCAGACACAAAATACAGGCTACACTGGGGCCAGGGTGGAGATACAGTAAATGTCTGTCTTCCTGAAGCGACACAAAAATAATCCATTCTAAAAAAGAAAGAGGTCGTTGTGAAATCTGATCTGTAAAATCAAACCCACTTAAACTTAAAAATCATTTTCAACACCTCACAAAGGATCGTCTGTCAACAACACAGCAACTACAAGATCTACTGGGACTTCACCATATAGATATGCATATATATATAGATATTTATTGTGCATATTTAAATAGTTTCACGAGCACTCAATTAAACAGATCACAGCTAGATAAGACTGAATTGTTTTGACTGCGGTAACTGAGCACCTCCTAACGAGAGCAGGGTGCTAATTACGTACTGATTTTCGACTGCTGACTATCAAAAATCTCCATTAACATTATCATTTAAAAGCCATGAATTACAAATTTTAAAAAGTACTGCTACAGGTGGCTAATTTGTTTGATGAACCGTAGACAGACATTTTATTACTTCGTTTCCTAGAAACTGAAATGAAAACAGTATTACAATTCTCAGTAGGGCACCCTAAAAACCATTCTATTAATACAATTGTGTTATAAAGCAGATATTTCAAATTGGCTTACGAGAAATAATGGTACATTTAGTGCTTCAGAGTATTATTAAAGCAAGGCATCATTAATAATGTTCAATTTTGCTTTAAATGAAGAACTTGTCAAAAATAAATCTACAATATCTTTTCAAATTCCAGGGCAGAATGTCTGCTAAAACTCTTCCTGTTGAAACACTATACTGTACATTAATGTACATCAAAGGAGTGCATGTGTTCTTCTTTTAGAAGGTTCTATAAGCAGTCCCACACTTCTCTGGTTACCAGTTTTGGGGGAAGAAATATGCTGAATTAAAGTACAGAAGTCTCCCCCCCACAAAGGGCTTCAATCACCTTTGCCATACAGTGGACTTCAATAGGGCATCCGTGTGGCTTCCACATTTGTGCTCTTCCACCCTTCAGGCTGAATGCCAGTGCTTCAGTCAACTGCAGGGAGAGTACGGGCAGAGAAAGGAGTGACTTCAGACAGGCTGAGAAGCCATCTTCTAGTTCTTTTGTCTGAAAGCTCTATGCGCCTTAAGACAAAACCCAGCACCTACTGATTAATTCTGCAGATACTTTGTAGACTGCAGAAGCCTAGTTCCTCCATCAAGTCACTGTAGGGGTTGGAACCAAAAGCAAATTGCATTGTTTTATTCTCCCAGCTTCCCAGGAACAGTATTTTATAATTAACTTCATTTATCTTGGACCCTTGTGCATTGTGCAATTTTATAGTTTTCCTAAGTGCACCATTCTTATTATTAACTCACCAGAACTCAGAGGTTCAATTATTTAAAAAAAAAGGCAATCTTTTGCCAGAAAGTACAGATGCAATGTTTCACAACAGAGTGTACTTTTATCACTTTGTAAATGCCAGAGCTGTGCTTGGTAATCACCATTAGGATCTGAAAGGCTCGTTTTGTTTGAATGCGGCGATACACTAATATGATTAGATTCACACAGGCTCCCTGAAAAAAAACCCAAAACAAATCATAGTCATATCCATTAAAGTCAGCACCATACTTCTAATCTGCTTGTTTTACTATGGGTTTTTTTTTCCAATTTAGATAAAAAATATTTTAAAAATCCACTTCAAGGGATTTAATTAATGGACTTTTTTTATTCAAAGCACATGAAAACAAGCTTTAATCTGGCAATCATACACGTCTCTTTTTTTTCCCCTCTGCGGCCACAAGAACCAGAGGCTGGCAGGCAGCACAGTCCAGAGGAAGTGTCCCCCACATGCACCTCCTTTCTGCCAGGAGCGGTTGGACATGAGGATCCACCGTTGCTGAGCACAACACCAGGAATTAATCATCTCTGTGGGCTCTTAATTACTCTCAACAGCACAGTACCACATGAAGTGGCAACAGGCAGGGCTGTATGTCGTGGCTAGCTTGGGCCACATGCGCTTATTTAACAAATACAAAGCTATAAACCTTCTCGCTGCTGTTCGCAAGACTTAAGGCAATCCAGTGCCCATCCACGGCCAGCAGCCATATCACCCTGCAACTCACAACTGGCAACCCACTGAAGCTAAGCAGGTGTGAGCCTGGTCAGTACCTGGATGGGAGACCTCCTGGGAAAAACTAAGGTTGCTGCTGGAAGAGGTGTTAGTGGAGCCAGCAGAGAGCGCTCACCCTGCGGTCCATGTGGGTCCTAATGCCCCAGTATAGTGATGGGGACACTATACTGTAAACAGGCGCCGTCCTTCAGATGAGACGTAAAACCGAGGTCCTGACTCTCTGTGGTCATTAAAAATCCCAGGGCGTTTCTCGAAAAGAGTAGGGGTGTAACCCCGGCATCCTGGCCAAATTTCCCATTGGCCCTTACCAATCATGGCCTCCTAATAATCCCCATCTATGAATTGGCTTCATCACTCTGCTCTCCTCCCCACTAATAGCTGATGTGTGGTGAGCGTTCTGGCGCACTATGGCTGCCGTCGCATCATCAAGGTGGGGCTGCACATTGGTGGTGGTGGTGGAGGAGAGTCCCCATTACCTGTAAAGTGCTTTGAATGGAGTGTCCAGAAAAGCGCTATATAAGTGTAATAATAATTATTATTATTATCCTTCTCTCAGTTGAAAGGAACAGAACGGATCTAATCTGGAGAACTATCACAGTCAATCACTAAACTGCTGAGCGTTTAGAAATTTATGAGAGGGAAAAAAATGGGGGGCCGACTGCGTTTTTAAATCAAATATTGACTTTTGTGAAAATACGACATGGCAAATTACAGTGCTCAACGCACCATAAAGTAAAATATATGGATGAAAATCACTAGGTGGACATCTTCTGTAAGGAGTGAAGTCACCTTTAAGTAAGCTACTCGGGATCATGTTCTAAAAAGTTTGCAAATCTCTTTCAGTTTAATTTGTTCTGGATTTGGAAGCTACCACTTTCATAACTGGTATTAAATGGGTTTCGGAGGCCATCTGCAAAGAATGCCTTTTGGTACACAGCAGGCTGTAGTCCCAGATTCCTTGGATACATCTACAATCCGTACAAGGGAGGGCAAAGTGCTCATTGTATTAACATGGTAAAAAGCTTCTGTGAAGAGCTGCAGAGAAGATGCCATTCCAGCTAACCAAAAGCTTTTACCATCACATTAGCCTATTGAAGCATTACATATGCTAATGGATATGATACCTGAGCCCCTTTAAAGCCATGTTATCATCTAGCAACTTTTTTTTAAATTTAAAAATATTATTAAACTCTTGTACCACCAGCAATTTATAATCACTCATTGTCAGTCAACTCTGATAACCTCTCTCGCCCTCAGACCACGAACGCCTCGATCTGAAAGAAGCACTATCAAGCTGTTCTGTTACATTCATACTGCAAGCAGTGCCAACGCCAAAAGGCAGACTGGCGACGCTAAGACCACAGGTGCCCAGCAAGGCAAGAGGACAGTGACAATTAGTAAACCAGGGATACCCAGACCAGCTCAAAGGCACCTTGACCTCAAAGGTCAGTTGTGTTGGTGTGTATGGGGGGTTTCTGGCAACATAACTGGATGACTTGAAAGAGAAGTATCTGAACTATAGGGCTCTATAGGGCTTTACAGGATGTGCAGCTTAATAAAAAATCCAGCACTTTACTCACACACTTCAACAATGATCCCAACAATCTGGTTAAAAGGTTATTTTTGTAATTCAATTTCCTTTTAGTTTTGCCTTTAGGTTTTAAATCTTTCTCCCTTATCTGGCCTGAATCTTCTGAAAGCTGCATGAAACCCTTACTGCAGCTTCTATCAACAGACTTTGAACGGTGCTGGGTTTTTTTTTTGTAAAAGATCACAATTTGAAAACAAGCAATTAAAAAACTAGGCCTGTATTGCTGATGCCCTTCTGTCAAAAAATGTGCAAAGACAAAACAGCACAATACACAGCCATCTGAAAGCCTATTAGCAAGACCGTTTCAATCAAAAGGAAGTTCCATTATTTCAAGCCTCTGCATCTGTCCATATGGATTAGGATCACAGGCCACATGTCGTACTTAAAGAGTTTTTAAATCAAACACACATTTGTCTAAGATAAAACAAAGGAAAATGATCTGGTCTTTGTTGAAGAAATCCCCTCATTTTCAAGCATAATCATCAGATAGTCATTAAGCAAATTATTCTGACATCTTGCCAACTATGGGGAACGCATTTAACATTCTGGCTGAAGTCTAACATTCATACAGAAGACATACAGTACGTGCCGGTAGGTTAACATCAAGTTTCTGTTTAAGAGTTTAATAAATACTGTACACCGATTGTTACAGCTTTGGAAAAATAGGAAAATAAGTCTCTAATTCTATCATATTACAGTTAACCCTTGGTTTGATGAACTAATAGAGGTGAAGTGGAGCCCATTATTGCTGAATGTCTATTAAATCACAAATTGTTTTTGCAGCTCACAGACACTATGTGAGAACAAAATATATGTATATACATATGCTTTCAGGATCTATTTTTTAACAATTGCAATCAACACAGCCGATAAAATTGTTCCTGTGCCTTTTTTTTGCATAAATCTACGAGCTCTGTTTCATGTCATACTGTATATACAGTATACTGCATAAAATTCACTAAAGCATAAAAAAAGACCCATTATACATAGGCAATTGACCAGCCCCAGTAAGGCACCACTGCCATTCCTGAATTTAAATAGTACCAATATTTACCTTGTTTTATTATTTTTGCATTTCTCCATTATTGCAGGGAAAGTCTGGTATTTCTGATTTTACGAAATTCCCCTTTAGAAGATTATGTCTGTTAAATCCAAAGTCCATTAAACTGAGGGTTTACTGTACTGGAGCAGTTGATGACTAATCACTCCATGCTTTCCAATTTAAAATTCTACATGTGTAACTACTGCACCAGTGTCTTGGTATCTCTGAATTACAGGGTATCCAAGTATGCTGTCAAATGAGATTTACAGCAGCATTCTGAAGGTGCATGAAATATATAAAAACAAGGTGCCTTCTGCAAGCTGAATAAACCTAATAAAGACCGTGAAAAATACAGTGTACAACCTTCAGCGCCTTCAGTCTGTACCATTTACAAGCTTGACGAATTCACAAGCTTTACTTCAAATTCAGATCATGATACATAGCCAAACCTAGGATAAAAAGCATTTTACAGACTAGGGGACACAAATGCTGGGGTTGGAAAGCACCTGAAAACATTTCATTTTCACCAAAAGTCAAAAGATAAATGAAGGAAGAAAGAAATGTTTTTAAAGCAGATAGAAATGTAACTAGAATAAAAGCATTTCAGGATGTAAAAAATGGTTAGCAAAATGCACACTGTAACCTGAAAGGCTGACAGCAGTTTCATTTTCTAAAGAAAAGTTTGAATTAACAGCAAATTCCAACAGGGAGAAAGCTACACACAAAGGTGTCTGACTACCTGCCAGCTTTCTGGCTTTGACATGGTTTAAACTTGGCAAAGAAGCAGTACACCCTTCTTCTAAGCTGCAATTAACAGTAACAAGAGGAGAAAGGTACCCCCACGAAGACGACTGCATTTCTGTTAAATAATACTCACGCCTTAGGAGTATGACTGGCTTCATGCAAGGTATTATCGACCCTTTTTGTCCACAACTCACCCATGACAACAAATATAAATGTGCAAATAATCTTTACATACACTTATATTGGATGCAATTACATTAAAATGATAATATATGCTTTAATTAAATTAAAACTGCAAAACATAACTATTTACAGGTTCTAACAAACATTTTTGAAAAAACAATTTACTTTTACGGCTTTCTTAAACATGGAAAGATTAATAATTAATCATAATTAATTTAATTTGCTGCAAATATTACAAAGGTCTTTATTATTCATTCCTAAAACCTTAAATACAACTTCAATAAAGGCTATACCACATGCAACCAAAGTATTGTAAAAACATTTTCCATGAAGAAATTCTTGTCAATGACAGAGCAAAACAAAAGCCAAACTAAACATGTCCTCAGTCTTGCAGGTTTCAATTTTCCATTCTGTATGGGCCTCAGTTCCTTCTGAACACTTGGAGATACAGTGCGTGTTAATCTGAAAAAAGTCAAAAGTGCCAAAAACAACGTGAAAAAGCCATATGAGCACACTGCTGCATCATGGCAGAACATTTTTCATATGCATTTCAGCTGCTTTCAATCATTATCAAAGTAACAAAAAATAAAAGTTCTACACCAACTATCATTTTAATTTGAAGTTTGTTGTATAGCTAGTAATACACAGAATTCAAACATACACAGATTTATTCACTGGTTTTAATCTTCATGCTTTTTAAGTGTTTAGAGTCAGTTCATCTTGATTTTTCATTTCGACTTTGTTCCGGTTAAGACACCTTCCATCAATTACGCGTTTTTTTTTCCATAATTTCAAAACAGCAATGGTAATTATAACTGCAGCGTCTGTATTTATTCTTAGCATCGCTGTATTGACATTATACAGCTACCACAAACATCAAATCTGTGGGCACATCTCTTCCTCAGTTCTTATTCCACATTCGTGTCACACGTCTCACAATGTGACAACTGTGTTTTACAAGATATGTTTAACTAGAACAAAAGGATAAACTACCACCACACCCTTGACTGTAGACCAGAGGTGTCCTATGTAATGAAACACAGAGAATCCCGTTTCACACACTTTCACCACTGCTAATTGGTGTTTTCTGGGACAGTGTTCTGCATCATGAGGTTCAGATCACTACTGAAAGAACAACTAAAACTTCAAGTCAGATGGTTTGTTTTATTGTTATGGAAAACATAGGAACTAAATCAAGGATTTTTCACATCTTAAATGTTAATATCCATATCAATACTTTCAAATTTTGTCTATTTTCCCCTGATACTTCACATGCTTCAGAATACTACCCTCAGTATTATTTACTGGAAAGCCTGGAGCACAGGCAGCCAGAAATTAAAGTAAGAGTATAACTAAAACTGACACTAAGTGTAAAGTGTACTCTTGGACACAATATGTTGTGTTTTATTTATTTGTTTATTATAAACAAAGATGACAACTAGGCAGCATGGTGGTACAGTGTTCAGCATTGCTGCCTTGCAGTGCTGGGATCCCTTGTTCAATTCCAGACCTTGGGTGCTATCTGTGTGGAGTCTGTATGTTCTGTGTTTGCATGAGTATCCTTCGGGTGCTCTGGTTTCCCACGGTCCAAATACATACTGGTAGGTTAACTGGCTTCTGGTAAAACTGGCTCTTGATCTTAATCTCCTTGGTATATCTAGTATGAAACATAAAGAAAATGAAGAGACCAGCAAGTTAAACTAACCATTTTAAAAAACATCAAGCAATTACTTCAATTGAAATGATGGCACTACAGCAGCAACATCCTTTTTTAAATGCCACTAACTTAGTAGATAACCCATAAAAGATCACTAGTCAGATTAATTCTACAGTTCCTAACTGTGCATGAGCCATTGACATCCCTCAGGCACATCAGATTCCATTTAGACTACAGAAATTCTGGATCCAGCAAAGCAGCTATTTACATACAAACATTACCTGCTGGAGTGACCCCCACTCCACACATTCTAATGGCATACAGAAGACAAACCCCAAACCTGAAAAAAAAAGGACTTTCATTCACTGAATATCTTTCGTTCATTTCTGAAAATCAGAAAGGTTACTTAGGAAATGGGCAGTATTCCTCAATTTCAAACCAAAGGAAGAAAATGTTTGAATGCTAAAATGTTTTCATTACAGGCTTTATGAGAAACATTGATCTTCACATCATACAATTACCACAGCATCATAAAGCATACAACAAAAACTATGCAAGATAGCTTAGCAAGATATGCCTCCGTCACTAGAGAAACACTGTATTATGAGCTACAGAGAAAAAAAAGGTTTTAAAGTACTCTCATAATGAGTACTGTTTCTTTGAAATGGTCCTTAAAACTGATAATATAAAAGTGAGCATAAAGACAGAGGGACACCTTCACAAGATCAACAACTCATCATAATAGTCCTCACAGATTCTTATTACTCTCAGTTTCCTTTTCCTTATTAGATCGCCTTTCACTCATTGCTTCTTCTTCAAGCCACAAGATGAGCTGAAGACATTTACTGAACAGATTCTGTGCATGCCAAACAAGATGTAACACAAAAATGTAATTAGTAATAACTAAAATTAACATACTGCTGAATTGCAAATCTGTAGATTTTTGCTTAATATGAAATTATATCTGGGTTTAAATATGGCAATCTGCTACATTTCTGTGCTGCATGGAAAATACTGAACAACAAAATTTCAACTCTCCAAATTTAAACATTTTTTGGTTTTGGTATTTATATTTTGGAATCCTTTAAACTCTGTTTATACAAAGATTTTCAAACCATCTTTTTTCTATTTAAGACTTTCTTTGAGGCAGAAAATATCCAATCTTTTTTCCTTTATTTCTGCTTTCATTGGGTGAAGTCAATTTCCAACACCCTCCTCATCCCTTGTAACAGTTTATTACTATAAAAAGAAAAAGGACAAAAAGAAGGATAAAGTGCATAAAAAATACGGATGTCACAATTGCGTCTTGATTTTTATTTTTTGAAAAATCCTTCAATTTTCTCCATCACCCTTTTTGGGTTCATCAGCCTGAATCCTTTATTAAAACTGTGATTACTTTTGACAACAACACCTTGAATTATTAAAAACCTGGGACTATCATTCAGTAAAGCGATTCTCCATTAGTCATGTTGTTATTGCTGGCTATTCTCCGCTTCTGTGCAGTGCTGGCGTCTTTTTAAAATCTCTCACGATTAAGCTCCAAGTAAGGCCCTAAGACTACATTTATGCAAATTTCAAAAACTGATGCACAAAAAAAAACTGCTCCACTTCGCTTTTTAAAGTATACCCTTGATCTCACAGCCCCTAATGAATCTGTAATATAAAATTTATGTCAAGTGATCCCTCTAGTGGTTGTAGTACTATATACTATGTTTTTATACATTCAAAATGCCACTTATCTAATACCCAAACAACTTTGGAAATACATTTCTGTAGTTTTCATGAACGCCTTTAACAGTTGAGTCACTCAGGAGGCTCTTTACTGGATTAATTTATCAAATACCAAATACTTTGTACCATTTAGATTAGAGTCTGATTTAAAAGTGTTCATTCATAATCTCACAGATAGTAGCTCTGTGCTCTAAGAATCATTACAACTTCATGTCCAAATTCATAGATTTCATTCTCCACTCCGACAGCCCTAACATCCCCACCACTGTGAAGGGAATGGATTCTCACTTAAGTGCAAATTCAGTTTTTAAGCTTTGCAATGAAGTCATCGAAATGGCCCATTTCCAATTACCCCCCTCCACCTCTGACTCACCCCCCCCCCCCCCATTCGCTGTTTGGTTGATCTCCAGGTCTCAAAGCTGAGCTTACATCATTTGATTAGTCTAGCAGAAGCCAAAATCTGTTTTGGTTTAACAGTTGCTGACAATGATAAAGTTTGCACTGTTCTGCGTGTCCTAAAGGGAGGAAGGGAAGCAAAAAAGAAAGGAAGAAATTAAAACACAAGTGTCAATGTGGTGCAAACAGCACGATTCGCTCTCGTATTTCAACAATTACGTGCAAAAGGAGAAGGAAGGTTCTCTTCTGCTTGGCAGGGCAGAGGTAGGGCACCTTTGTTTCCGCTCGGAGAACATGAACGGGCTGCAGTTCGGAGATCACAGGCCTTGCCCCAGCTTTTTTCTGCCAGCGGCGGCTTCGAAAAGGAGAGGACAGAAGCTCCAGCCGGGTTTGGACCAAACTATGAAGCTCCATGTTGGAGACTATGGAAGTATGATTTCTTTTTCACTGTTTTACTTAAGCATAAAAACATACATTAAATTTAGCAGTCTGTAAGACGTTGGCACACAGTTGGGGGGGGAGTGCCTGGGTCAGGATTTTTTTCCACAATTATTTAAGTGAAGTTCTGTTCCCATGTCTGTTAGTGTAACTGTCTCTTATGTCTTTCTTGATTAAACCGCTTTTATCCCTCTTAATGGCGACCACAGCTGTACTAACAAAAGCTCCCATGGAACTATTTCCAGATATTTTCATGAAATGAAAGGAAAAGGGAATTACAAAGGAGAGACCAAGCGTTTCTCTTCAGACAAGTGCTCAGATAATCATTTATTTGGAAACGTTATAAAACTATTAAAGCAAAGGTATTGGATGGGTTTAGTCTTTGTTAAGCTTATTTTCACAGTCACCACAACCCATTTGAAACACTTTCGGTCCTTTAACTCTTGATAGTTTTCTCTCAGAACAGGACAGCCACAATATTGATAAAATGGGTTATACTTTAAGCATGTTAAAAGATGTAGCAAAACAGCATCTTTCCTTCTCATTGAAAACATCATATGGCTGCAGACAAGGTCATATTATGAGTTCTTGTTTCTCTTCTGAGCAATTCCCTGTGATTCATTCTTGCATAATTACAGACACTGTCCCAAAGATCTCTTGTTCAACCCTGTTCTTTTCAGCAGGAAGACGGTCATTGGGCTGAGTCACACAGCTTGGAATCTTTTCAAAAAACCATGAGGAAAGGCACCTCCTACAACTGTTAACCTACTGAGTGTAAACTAGAATAGTTACTGACACAGGCTCCACTGACTTAATTCTTGGAAAATACAATAACATTATAAGGTCAGACTACAGACATTCTGAACCCAAGTATGAAAGAAAAAGAAAAACCTTCATAAATCTATTTTGATGGTATTGTCTAATGTTTCCTCTGTATACATTCATAAGGCAACAGCCAGTCGACTGAACAGACTCTTAATGGCTGGTTGGAGGAAGCTCACGATCAGGTTTATAAGGCTAGCTTTGCTAAAGTGGTGAAATAATACATATTCCTGGTTTCTGTGGTATTAAGCCGAATAGAGAGCATGTGATGGCGCCCCCAGATGGGCTGTCAGGATTACCCCCAGCAACATGGGTCCCCACATACTGTACAGCTGGGTGGACTGGAGTAACTAGGGTAAAGCATCTCACTCAAAATACAACAGCTGTTCCTGCAGAGGGGAGCTCAACCCACAACGTTTCAATGGGTTACCTACTGTGCTTTGCCATCCCCAGTATTCAAGACTAAAGTTTATTTAAATTACACACTTACTCTACAGCAATTTCATGCAAATTTGAACATTATTGTATGTTATTTATTGTCCTGTGACATTAAGGCATATGCACATACAGCCTTACCTCTTCCCTGACACATACTGTAGCTTGCACTGTGCAATTGTGTTTATGAAATAATTATATTGATTTAAAATTACAATGTCAAGCGATAGAAGGCATTACACTAGGCATAGCAACATTTTTACATAATTAAATAAAGCCAGATGAACTACAGTATATAACTATCATTAATAAAGGATGGTACGTAAGATAATAAGGATAATAAAAGATGTAAGATAATACTTCATAAACAATACAAAAACTATGCATGGTGCTTCTGTAATGTTTGGGATCACATTAATCACCAGATAGGAGTTATGGATAAATGGTGCTATACTTGTTGTTGTGTAGTACTTTATGTTTGTTGTCCACATCATTCTCTATTTTACCCTACACCAACATTTCAAGTCCTTATACAATTGACAGATTCAAAGTCTCCTACACCAGAAAAAACATCAGCAGCCAAAACGATCCTTAAACTTGGTTCACATATTGCCCCATCACTCAATAATTGACTAGTATATTTCTAATTATTGCTGTGTAACGTTGTCAAGGAAAATGATTTACACTTAAAAGAAATAGGCAGCTTGATTTTCTTTTACCGATACCCTGAAATCACATTTGGAAGCAGCTGTCCATCTTTAATGTCCATAATTAGACAATAGTCCAATTCCCCAAAAAAATAACCCATCAGAATGACCGCCTCAAAGATCACTTTATTGATGTTTTAAAAATCCTTATCTTCCTCTTTGTAACTTTTTGAAACTTCCAGCATACTAGAACAAACGGTACTGTATCAAGTATGTACCTCAACAAAAGGAGCCTGTTTGAAGCAATGTTGAAAATCAAATTACAAGTTTATTAGTAGAACACACATCTACAGTTTATTAGCTTACAGATCATAATTAATCCTAATTAGAGCACAAACCCAAATAAAATCTGCCAACTAATGTTCATGACCTCAAATTACATGACTACCTAGAGCCTTGATACTGTACACCATTGTTATCCATTCCTTTGAAAATAATTTACACACAAGACTGCCAATTCTCTATACAGTACCTTCTAAACCAGCACATTATTAAAAACACTATAACACATACAGCATCACATTAACACAAGCATTTGGCCACTGTTCAGGTCTATTCCAACACAACTCTATAATTCTGTACAAAACTTGGTGTTTCACCTCTAAACCCACATACCCAAAGAGTTAATGAGTGTATGTTTGGAAATCACATCATGACAAGCGGCCAAGAATGACCTTTCGCTAGCAAGAGGTCAGCTGGCATGATTTGACTGGTTTTAACTCTCTAATCTGTCTGATCAGTGAATGTTATTGCATTCACTGAACAGGCATCATTCATATGTAGATAGGCAGGGGGGTGACGTTTCTGTAGCATTAATGTAATTCCTGTCTGGAACAACTGGGAAAAGCTTTGACTGTACAGTATAGATCGACTACCAACAGGTCTAACACATGAGAATAAAAGTGAGAAATGTTCTTTAAAATTCTCTTTGAAATGCAAATGTGGAGAAGATCTTTTATTTTAGACTGAGCATTCCAAGTCTCTTTAGTAATGTTTTCTGCAAACACTGATCTGCTCACGAAAGCTGCACCAGAGGCATGGAAAATCTAGTCATATCAGATAAAGTCTGGAAAGTTTTTTTTCTGTAGCAAATTTACAGTAGCCTTAGCTTTGGACTTTTGCATATTAGCCTTACTTTTACAATACTTTTGACATATGTGCAGTTTTCAATACCTAAACAATTCTACAATGTAGATAACACACACTCCACTACAAAAAATATTTTGATTCTGAAGCTCATTAGTCTTATTTTTAAAAATTTAGTATTCCATCAAATATAATCCAATATACTTTAGAAAAACGTTTTACCCAAGAAATGCAGCAGCTAGAACTATAAATTCAGAATGCAGCAGCTAGAATTGTTACTAGGAGCAGAAAGTACGACCATATAACCCCCATACTTCGCTCTCTTCATTGGCTCCCTGTCGGGTACAGAGCAGGCTTCAAAATCCTTCTGCTTACTTACAAGGCTCTCAGAGGTCAGGCACCTGTCTATCTAATGGAACTTATTAACGTATACCATCCAAGTCGCCTGCTTAGATCACAGAGTGCAGGTCTTCTTCATATTCCACGCATTAATAAAAAAAACAATTGGCAGTAAAGCCTTTAGTTGCAGGGCCCCTAGCTTTTGGAACAGTCTTCCACCCAATATTCGGGATGCCAAGTCAATCTCAGTATTCAAATCCAGACTGAAGACCTATTACTTCAGCCTAGCCTACTCACACCTTACATCATAGCCTGCTGCAACCATGGCTGCTGGTGCTGCTGTACATGCCATTGTGTGTCTCTATGTTGGCCCACCAGGTAGATACATCTGTTCTGACCAAACTATCCTATTCTCCTCCCCACATGTCTGGATGGCGCCCGTGCTGCACGCCGCCATGGATCCAAGAGGGGCATCGTGGATATAGCTATCGTTTAGGAGGATTTTGCTGGTCTACAGAGATCTGCATGGAGTACTGACATACAGAAGACATGATGGATGGATTAATACCCCCATTAATGTATTTCCTTTTTTAAATGATATAATGTTAGCATGCCCATAGGGGTTGGGCAGCCAGTTGACCTTGGACCCCTAGAGGTTTTTTTTTCTCCTTACTAAGGAGTTTTTGGTTCCTCTTCTGTTCTGTATTCACAAAATGTACTGGATGGTTACTTGCATTGTTAAGCACCTTGGGGTAACCTTGTTGTGAAAAGCGCTATATAAAAATAAATTGAATTGAAATGCAGGATGGACCGATTTACTAGAAAATTAAGGAGAAAATTTTGGAATCATATTTTGAGTGCGATCTGCTGTGTAGAACTGTTTGGATTTTTACCCCCAGAACAGCATTCAATGGAACATTTATAAGGGAAACTGAAATCTGAAACGCCTGAACACAGCACTTACTGCACCCAAGTCAGCTTTGCATTTGAATTTTCCAAATAACATGTGACAATCAAGCTATGATCAATCAGAACACACAGTACTAAATCTTGCAAAAAATAATAAGGCCAAAAACAGCATTATTTAGCCTTTGTTTTAAGCAAGCAGAGAAAGTTATTGCTAAAGAATAATTACAAACATGGACAGACTTTATCTTCACCATTGTAAATATTAACACCGAAAGAAATAACCTCAATTACTTATCTCTGAAGCTGCTACTTTCAGTGTAGAGTAGCGTTAAGAACTGCAAGGATGTCCTCACTGCAGACACTACCTGATGCAGCCCTGAGAAGGGTATTTCTCCCCAATTGCTCCATTCCACCAAGCTGGATAAATGGGTATCAGCATTGCTGGGGTTAAACCTGTGATGGATCTGTGTCCCACGCTGGGGGGGGTCACCTTCTCTCAGTCCTCCTGATGGTGCAGGAACGGGCATGAGCTCATGCCTGATGAGCCTCTAAACGCGAGTGTGGACTCAAGACACAGACAACTGTCAGATGAACATGGCAATAAACTCCTCTGGAGCCACACTTCACAACTTTTCAAGCTCGATAAGGCAAACAAAATCTACATCTTCCATATAATCACACTGACCGGGGGGAAACAAACTTCATGTTTAGGATTTCTAATAGGCTACTCACTTCTAAATAATAGCCGAAGATTTAAAGAGATTGTGTAAAGTGGGTTTTCCCCACATTGAGTGAATTATAGGTTCACAGTAAAAAAAAAATACCATAATGAGATGAACACTTATACTTCAGAAAAACATTAAAATAGGTTCACGTTTACATGCTGAATCTTGTTTTTATATGCAAACAAATATTATCAAGAAATGCTAGAATTGCAACATCCCCTGCTCAATTACTACCAGGAATAAACTATTGTACATGCATTTTAAAGCAACATCAAATGCATTTTCTGGACATATCGTATAGGTGGAATATAATTGCTCACCCTTTACACAGATGTTAATCTGTAAATCACTAAGGATTGCTTTACTTAATTACAGGCTCCAGTTGGAACCAGTGGATTTTGTTTCTCACTGTGCCTTATGCCTTAGGACGGTAGACATTGGTGACACGCTTCCAAAGAGGAAAGGCGAGTTTGGTTTGAGGATACGAAGTGCACGGAAGAAACAGAATTTACAGTAGTTATTCTTTTCCTATAAAAGCCAGTGATGCAGAGAGATACTGATGAAAACAGGAGGTCGTTAATCCACTAAGCTGCTGAAGCTGTGTGTTGGTCTTCCTCTTTGTGCAGACTTGTCATGAAATGAATACTAGTGCAAGGGTCACAATTTTAACCTCCACTCTTCCAGAGGAATGACCATCCCAGCCTACAGGGGAGAAGATTAGTTTACCACACATGCTTAATATGAGGTTTCCATTAAAAAAAAAAGTAAAACATAACTCATTACCAAGACTTCACCAGCTGAGATACCGTGACGTGAGCTCTGCAAACAACACACTGTTCAAAGCTCCAGTTGCCAGCATTGTACTGGCAGCACATTTCTTATGCTGGAATCTTTTACATTGAATTACTACAATGCAAAGAATACTTCTGAAAAAGGTCTAACTACTCTGTATATTTTTAAAGCAAGGTTTTTATAGAAGATGTGTTATGGAATAACACATTTAAAATACTAGTATATATGTCACTACCTGACTAACTGATATACAAATCGTATAAGAGTGAATATTAATCCATTTTCAAACTGCTTCTTCAAATTTGCATGGCAGGAGAGCCAGAGTCTATCCCAGCAAGCAGTGGGCACATGGAAGGGTACACCCTGGATGGGACACCAATTCATGGCAGGGCAGATGGATACACACACAGTCGCACAAGGGCCAAATTTCCTATAAGCCAATTAATTTACCAAATTAACTGTGCTGTGGAAGGAAACCAGAGTACCCAGAGGAAACCCACACAAACACTGAAACAACATATAATCTCCACACAGAGAGCACCACATGGTCTGGAATTGAACACAAGGGCCCAGCACCTCCCATCGTGCCACCCAATAATGTACATAAGGTACCAAAATAACTTGACTTGGCTTAGATATTTTAATCCTATAAAACTGACTCAACATGTAATTCAAATGCCTCAATTTGATAAAAACACATATAAAAGGGCATTCATCATGCAAGCACAAACCCTGAAATTACCAAAAAAAATGAAAATAATAAAAACTAACAATGATAGGCATTTCTTCACTAATCAACCTTTTGTGTCCATACACCGTTACATGCTGTAAAAAATAAGACCACTTGTTTACAATAGTCCACAATAGAACAAGTATTCAAGACTTGCTGTACATATACAGTACAATTTTTTTACATTCACTCCCTTTTCAAATTCACATAGAAAGTTTAGGAAACCCAAAAATCATGACCTGAAGCTTTACGAGTCAGTGATCTAGGTACTGCATTTCCTTCCACTGTGAATTCCCCGTCACTGGTGTATAAAACGCAGTGCTACCCTCATTAAAATACCACTGCTGTTCGCAACAATTCCAAACTACAGGTGACGAATCCACGGCATGGAAAGTTTGACAAATCCCATAAACGGTTTAAAGACCATGAGGCTTTTCTTTTTTGTAACAAAATCGTTTTACCTGTTTCTATAGATGCACACAAGCAGCTGCTTGCATAGGGTAAACATACTACAAATTCCTCATCTCAGCTCAAGCACATTCACTCTTGTTTACGAAATGACCCAGGTCCAGATTACAGTATCACTAGCTATCGTCTCTTAAACTCTAGTACACAAATGTCCAGGTTGCTGTAAAAGATCGAATTTATAGATCTTCGTAAGACCACAAAGTCAGAAATGGTATAGACCTACCTCCACTTGCACAGCTTAGAAAATTCCAAAACTGCATTTTGAAGGTACATATCAGGAGATCCAGCCCCAAAGCAATCTTCTTCTAGATGAATTCCTGACGCAGAAATTGCACATCACATTGTCTCTCTCACTCACACACACACTCCCTCCCTCCTCCCCTCCCTCTCCTTCACCCTTGCTCTCATTATTTAAATCAGAAAGGTAGAATCTATCTCAAAATACAAGGGGACAGTAAGGTCTTTACAACTAGACTAAATGGTCTGCAAGCACATACTGTAAATACTGTAAAAGCACAGAGGCTTCAATCTTACGAATAAGAAAAAGGGATAAGACTTCAAAATCTAATGTGACTATGTTATGTATGCTAGGCAACAATTTCAAGTATTAACTACATAGCTGTTTGTTCTTCAAAGTGGGGCAAAGACTGCAGAAAAAAAAGTATTTTAGCAGCTTTTCCTCAGAGACGGAGCCTGTAACACTCGGAGTAGGGCATCAAATTCAGATTAAAACATTGTCAAGGTATGAAATAGTGGAGCATGGCAGTTCATAAAGCTCGCTTTCATCAGCACTAAAGAAAATATTCTGGGGCTCACAAAGGCTTAAGAAAACTGGTACAAACTGCTTGCAGTTGCAGAGCTGTATAAACACCACCTCTGAGCGACAATTCACACTGGACCTACTAAATCCCAACTGCAGTGAAATAGCCTGTTTTTACAGCCTCATATAGATTTAAAATTGAGTGATTAAAGATTTTATTTTATACAGAGAAAAAGGGCCATACCACTTTAGTGAAATGCAGTGTAAATTGTTAATGATGATTTTAGCAATGCACAGCACAACTACAGATAATTGTGCTGACTTTATCATTAAACATTCATTATAAAACACTTAATCCTTGACTGCAGTGTTTTCATAAAATGCAGTCTTTCCTTTTGTTTCCTTGGTCAAAAAATTATCTGTTGGCATCTATAAGCAAGAGTTATTCCTTTATAGTTAGTTCTGCATGGACACCCAAATGATGTTTAATGGAAGAAACATTACAATCTTTATTCACGCCTTACAGAGAAGGTGCCATTAAGTGTTGGGTCACAATGCATGCTTCTATTAACATACGTATCTGCTGCATTCAATAAACAAGGTAAACAACTGAATAGAAACATTGGAATTTAAAGTGCATAAGTATACAGACTACACTGAACGCATAAGAGGGTTGGTAGCACATTCTAACCCTTGTTTCACAAGTGTGACTTTCTATGGCTGCTTTTAGCTGTGGTACAGTAACTGACCATTATCAGTGAGCAAACGTTTTAATGAAAAGCTTAAAAGGAGACGTTTTCACATAACGGCATTTATTCCCCCTGTAGCTAAACGTTTCTGAAATCCAAAAACTCTTTAGAATTCCTTTCTTCTTTCTCTTAATCAAGCCATACAAGTAGCATCAAGAAAGATATTCAAGAGGCAGGAAGGTCCTAGTCTCAGGCATGGTCGGTATCAGTGTCATAAAATTACTGAGGTGGTAAAAGACAGAACTGTAACATCAATGACCTTGCCCTACCTAAAACCACCTTCTGCAATTTTTTTTTATCAGTGGCATCACTTCAGTGCATCTCACTTCTTGAGTCTCTAGAGAAAATGCTTTTGGAAATGGTCCCTGAAATGACCCTGAACATAACTAAGATATGGCAGCAAGACAATTCAAAACAATGACTTAAGCAAATCCCGTCACTTTCTAGTTACCACAGGAGTCCACAATAACACAACAAATAAAGATCCCAAAACTGTAACTGAAAGTCCAGACACGTTCCTGTTAAATGTTAACAAGAGGGTTCCAGTCTGATGATCTCAGAGTGCACCTGCAGGAACTTCACAGTGAGGCCTCATGGATCTACGATGCTTATGACGTTCATAGCCTCTAAGTGAATTCTGAATTATCCAGGCAATTACTATGGAAAAAATCACCTAAGAGAATGAGCTGTCAAAAGGCTGTATAATATTTTATACATGCAAAAATCACATAAGAAAAGGAAATAGTATCACCTTAAATCAAGAACTGATTCATTAGCATTTAATATTAGCTGGAAACAGGTCCTCTAGATATAATCTAATATTTAATATTGCTGCTCAACACCTCTGAATGTCTTACTTGTTTTTTGGGAAATTATATTCTGACATACTGTAAGCATAAAAGCAAGAGTGCTATTTGGGGATACAAGTTAGAGGATTCATCTGTTTCGCTGTACCTACAGACATTCTAAGCCAGTTCCGTGACTGTGGGTTGATATGATTAGTTCAGACAGGCTTTCATTATTTTAAAATGAAACTAAAAATGTGCAGCCTTGACACCCTTCAATGAGTGGTGGCAGACTCCATTTAAGCTAAATAGGAACTAAACAAGGGTGCAGTTATTGGGATCTGAGAAATCCCACAACATTGTGTGAACAAAAGCAAGAAACACAATCATGTAAAAAATGCATTCAAAGTTATTAATTTCTTAAAAGAAAAAAAGAAAAATAGGTCAGCTGACAAATACATGACATGGATCAGGTAATTGCAATACAGTCACATTCATGTAAGGCTATTATGATGTTAGGTTAAAAAAAGTTAAAAACCAGCACTTTACCGATGAGCCATTTCGCAGAGTGCCTATGGGAAAAAAAAACGTACAAAATTAGCAGTAATAGGAAACATCTTTTCAATAATACTTTCCTCTTATACCAAGAGCTCAAAAACCACTAACACTTCTTAAATAAAATAATAAAGTACCTTAGGTACTGACTTAGATTAAGTAGCACAGCACATTATGCAAATATACTGCATGTGTATAAATGGGATAATAACACTACAACTTCCAACCATTCCTCAGAGTATTAAGTAACATAATAACAGAGAGATTTTTAAGATTCTTAACATTAATTATATAGCGCTGGTAAATAATGTTAAGCAAAACTAATTTCCAGTGCAGCAAGTTAAGTTTTAGACTAAAAGCCTATGCTTTTTCAGTCACATCACCACTGACCTTTTCCAGTTACACTCGTTTAAAGATGGGTAACCGACTTTTTCCTACCAATAAAGTGTTTTATTTATCATAAAATGTTGATACCTATCCCTGAAGTTAAAGGCAGCACAAGGCAAGACTACTCTCTCAATGCAAAACACATACAGCATACAAGACACTCATTAACGCTGTCCGCATGTTTCCCTCCAATCTTCCAAACACCTGGCAGAAGCCAACACACGTGCCAGCTCCACCTGAAGGCACCCTAGCCTGGAATCAAACTCAGGACCCAATGCAATGCCAATGTGCAACCCATTATTACCATTATTAAATTTTATTGTGCAATAAAAAGCTTTTTGGGAGCTTAAAAATAGTTCTGGTGACCAAAATAGTCTGATCTACTTCTATTTTAAAAGAAATTTCAACAGGCCACATTATTGAAAATTATCACCAGCAAAACACTTGAAATCTTGATAGTTGAAGTCTCAGCTCCGTGAAAGGCCATATCTACCACAGAGCTCTCATCTTGCTCTGGAGAATATTATTAAATCACTCTTAACGGTAGCTCCACAGGAGACGAGCTGTTTAATGACTGGGTATCCCAATGAGATTTTTGAACAGCTGTAATGTTCTTCATTTACTCTCTCCAGTAATGAAAATACAAAAATACCCAAGAAGAAAGCAAGAATGAAAGTAATGTAGTGCATCAAGACAAACAAAAATAATAATGGAAAGAAAAAGACAGTGTAGTTTGAAAACACAGCTTACAGTCAAGAACATTTTCCCATAAAATACAATCAAATCCACATTTACATGTATACGGCTCTAGGAACTTGATGCCCAATTGGAACCATCTTTGACATTCAGTGACAGAATAAATCACTGTATAAAACTCTAAATAAAAAATGCCATGTTCCTATCCAAAAAAAGACAAGCACTTCATAAAAGCTCAATCCATGACCACTGAGGTGTAAACCTGTGACAACCTGAGAGTTTTTTCAACCCTCAAGACTGGAAACCTTTTTTACCTGCCGTTTCACAGGAGACTCACAAAAGCCTATCATACATGTGTCATTAACCAGAGAGGCTGGCTAGGTGGATCTGAATGAAAGAGATCTGTGAACAATTAATCCAAATGGAAATCAGCTCAGGACTAATGTTTGCTGAATAGTTTATATCAATATCTGTGGTGTAAACTTTTTTAATTCTTCCCATATGTGAAATGAGGATTGTGATTCTGAGTGAGAAAAAAGTAAAGGATTTACCCAACATGAGAACTAAAACACTAGATTCAAGATCAATTGAATCACTTTGCTGTGAGTCAGGAGTCATTGAACAAAAAGACGTTTCAGCTTTAGAGCCTTCAGATGAGTCCTGTGTGCTCCACAGTTTAAAACATTAGCTTTTTTTTCAGAATGTATTAAACACTTGCTCTGTTGCAGCCCGTATGCTGACTCAGCTCCTTATTCAAAGCTCGATTGAATAAAATAGCCAACAAACTTAACCAAAAGCTGACCTATCAAAACAAAGTTTACTAGTTTACAGAATGCTCAATTTAGTTTTAGAATGCGCTTACTAACAACCACAAGCTTAGTTCATTTTCCCACTTAATACTTTCCATTTCAAATACACAGCTCAAACTTATAGTACATTAACAGTCTCAATGTGAGGGCTTCCAATATCTAACTCTGCTTTTGAAAGCCATAACCCAAAAGGTTTGAAAAGAGACCGTCAAATGACCAATTTCTAAATATGTAGTACGATTTGTGATCTTTTGGAAAGATTTGTTAAATTAAGGAATTTTTACATTGTTTGGAAAACGTATTTACTCCTCAAAATCAATAAATGAGTGCATTAAGTGCCCAGATGATTAATAACTCAGAAGAATAATATGACCAGAAAAGCTGTGAAAGCAATTTTCACTGAAAACATTTTACAGGTAATGGGGACTCAATGTGCAGCACCCACCTGGATGATGCAATGGCAGCCAAAGTGCGTACGGTACATTCACTACACACCAGCCAGCAGTGGGGAGGAGGACAGAGTGATGAAACCAGTTCGGAGTTGGGGATTATTGGGGAGCTGGGGACTGGTAAAGGCCAAGGAGAAATTTGGCCAGGACACCAGGGTAATAACCCCTACTCTTTTTGAGAAACACCCTGGGATTTTAAATGACCGCAGAGAGTCAGGACCTCAGTTTTACGTCTCACACAGGCCACACACAGACTGCAGGGTGTGCGCTCCCTACAAACACCTCTTCCTCAACCTTAGCATTGCCAGGAGGTGTCCCATCCAGGTACTGGCCAGGCTCACACCTGCTGAGCGTCAGTGGTTTTTCAGTTGTGATTTGCAGGGTGATATAGCTGCAGGCTATTGAAGTGTTAGAAGTGTTCTAAAAAAGCAGGTTAAGTACATTGCTAAAACATTGCTATAATAACATAGTTGAACTCCACAGCCATGACAGGTCATTCTAAATATAAAATCCATTGTTATACTTAATTTGTACGCCAACTAGTTTTCACTACATTAACAACACATCAGCTAATCCCAAATTATTTATTCTTCACGTCTACTTGCTGCTTAAAATAGAAACAAAAAGAAACACTACTAACCCAGAAAGCCAGTCACAGATCTGAATTTGATCAGTCATACAAGCGTGAAAACAGCTTCTTTCGTAACAGTTTATTCAAGTAAACTGAACTCATAAAAGATAAAAGCTCCCTCATTAGTAGACAGAATGTTAAAGATAGACAGAAGGCCACTCAAGGTCTTGACACATACCAAACCCTATAAGCTGAATTATAAATTACAGTTCAGTTCATGCATCACTAACACTTTCAATGCCAACCAACACTTAAGATACAGTACATTACCTCTTCATTTAACGGCAGAAGCACAAACGTTTCAGACCAGCCAGACTTTAAATCTGGAAACATTCAAGCAAAATATATGCACAGTATACACGTACATCGAAACTAATCGAATGAGAAAATTCTATTTTCATTGCTAGAGAAAATAAAAAAAGACAACTTAAATGAACACATACAGTAATTGCATTATATAAGCTTACACATTCGCTGCAATATCAAACAGTTTTCTAATTTTCATGGCTCCTTGTCCTGGTTTAGGTCTCAAATCAATGGTTGAGATGTATTATAAGCACATACAGTAGGAGGGAAGCACCCTCAGATATGTCTGGCAATTTCAAGCAAGGTATCAGTGAATGTACTTTATTTGCTAATGTAATGTTTCTGAAAAGAAAGGAAAAAAAAGTGATAACCTGATGACAGTCAAAAATGCTTTGAAGATATTCTATCTAGAGAAACAGATTTGCACAGCAGTCATGAATTTTAACTGTGATAAACTGCATTTATAAGCACATTCAACAGTAACTTTTCTGCAACTGGAAATAAACTTCATTTATAGGTTTCTGATTTGCAAAGCCACAACTGTACATAATTACAGTAGTTATCGCATGTTTTTTCATTTCAATTAATTCTTTAGCTGGTAGATAAATTTAGCAGCGTATCTACTGCTGTACCGCTCACTTGTGAGGCTTCAGTACCTCCAGATCACTATGCTTGTGCTGATGTTAACCTCGTTAAAGAAGTATTTGGTAGGCGTCCACATTCGCCTGGATCTTTGAGCTGTATCCTTGCTTGTTTCCCTTTTCCTGTCTCTCTTGCCAGCTTTAGCAGCAGCCCTGTAAACAAAGCAGCATATCTACAGAACAATTTTCATCTGAGCAGTACTCTTGTGCTGCAGACGGGCAGAAAGATGTTTTATCCTCCAGAGAGTCTCTGTGCATGATTCTGTTCAAATAAAATTCCCCAAACTGACAAAGAGGCTTATGCACATTAATGGATTAAACCATCAGGCCTCTGCTAAAAGAACATGTCAGATTCCCTCAAACCATGTCTTCTTGATGTTAAGTGATGTATCAACCATTATTTTCTAATATAAGTCCTGTTCTGTGTTACTCTTCTGTTCATGTAGGGTTACAAACACACAAAAACATTAAGACATTTCACAGAAATACTGGGCATCTCTGAAACATTCATGTGAAAAGAAATTAAGAACAATTTTTTTGTGCCTAGAACATGCCATTTCACCAATTTATCTGCACTCCAGGAAATTATAAGCACAGTTCAAGGTTTATTTTAATTTAAAAAACTAAATTAGACTCTACAACATATACACAGCATGTATATGTATCCTCAGACTACACAATTTAAAGTTGTCTACAACACAGAATAACATTTGACACGCTTAGTATAAATTCAAAGGAACGTTAAAGAGTGCAAACAACATTTTCTCTGCCATGTAGAACTACATGTACACAGGACACCAGAGAATCAAAGATCTTTACATTATATCTGTAGCATTTCTGTGTTTTTAGAAACATTGTGGAATTGTCTGAAAAGTCACCAGGCTTTCTGTTTTTCCTGGATACTGCTCATTATTTTCTTAACTTTGGATTGTTTAGTACTCCACAAACCTATATCCTCCCATCCAACCAACACCAAAAGTTTCAGTGATATTCTCTGTGTTACAAAACCGAATGGAATTTCTTTTCATTCATGTCTTGTGGTTTTCACCAGGTTCCACTGACTGTCAGTCGCTGGTCACGCCATTTAATCTGCACAAAGAATGTGGTTCTCATTTCATCAAAATATTACAGAAGGTATAGTACATTAAACCTTAAAGACCTACTTCACACAACATGTACAGCATGTATACTAATGGTACACTAAGGCAAATGTATGAATGTGCCTCTCAAAGTACCCCATGTAACACTGGTCACCACTCTGCAATCTTGGAGCTGTAGGAATTTGTGTGTTGTACAGTATGTGACCGTACAGAGCTCATTAGGCTCAACACTGCTGTGTCTTTGAAAGTGCTAATTACGAAGACTTGTCTGTGTAAGGAAATGATTTGTGAAGCCAAAGGCAACACAGACACAAACACTTTAATCTGTTGGATATAGCGAACAAACCTGCACAGCTGTTTTTGGTGGTAATGTTTATCAGAACGGTATAAATCAAGCTGGCTTCCACCAGTAGAGAAGCACTACATAGTACTATTATTAATAGCACTATAATAGTGCAACATTAATAACACTTTTCTAATTTGACTTGGGCTTAATATTATCCTATTTGCTTTTTAAATTGACTGAGCTGACAAATGCGTATTTTTGAGAGAAAGAGAAAAGGTCTGATCCCTGCTTAATTCACTGCAAACAAAATGGCTAATGGCTTCTAATTGATTCTGTATTCTAATGTGCATGAGGTCCTTAAAATAAATTAAGAAAAGCAGTGATCTGAAACCTGTATGTCAGGAGTACACAGGACTGATTGTTTTTTTTCTCTGATCCTAGCCACTGGATTAGTCTTCTCTTTACATCTTGCTACAATATTTTTAGTTTTCTGGTGGACACAGGATTAAAGGCAGCAAAACGGGTACAAGGCATCTATGATTTTACCATCTTGAGATTGAAGACAATATTTGTAATCATCTGTGGTAACTGAGTTTCCACTAACAAATCACCTGTATGCAAGACTCCATAACATTGGGGTACATTGAATGTACATTAGAAAGGGGGAATACATACTGTAATTGGACTTGACAATATTGTTTATAGGAACAAGTAATAGGTTTATTCCATGTTGAAAAGAGAAGAAAGAAAACACAACCTCCACAAATGTTGTGTTTTGTTTCTTCTCTTTTCAGCATGGAATAAACCTATTACTTGTTCCTTTGCAGCCTACGCATGCTGACGCAGCTACCCACCTGAAATATTGTATATACTTAAGTATGCTGTTAATACAATCTACAAGATATTCTTCAGGTTGCTATCCTTGCTAGCACAGTGTTGTTGATATCCCCCTCTTTAAAAAAAAAAAGAGTACAATACTAAATTGTAAATATTTGTATTGCCTAATGACAAATTTCAGGTTTTGCCCATCAAACTCATTGGTTGAAAGAGTTTTGTTTCATAACTGAAAACATTTAAGGCTTATCTTATATAACATCTTAAACACTACATGGTTCCTTCCAGAGCACAGTAATTACTGCAGGACTTTCTTTATAGAAAGCCACTTTCTACATCGACTGCTGAGGTATTTAAAAGGCAGTGGAGGAAGGAACAGCATAAAGAGTATTTAAAGGATTTTGCTAACCTCTGAAAGCTAGCAGTTTTCTCTGTCAACTCATAATTAACGTTAAGATGAAGAATACCACACAGAAATCACTTTCCTCAGAAAATAAAAACCCTTAAGAGAGTACAGAAGACTCTGACATGCATGGAGTCATTCCTTTTGCTTGGACTTTTTCTCGTTTATGAAGTTAATTAGTCACATTCCACAAATAAGAGATAACTAAGGAGATGCTGTGTATTTTGAAAGCATCAAATGTAAAAACTTGATACGGTATGAAGCCCATTTGTTCCACACATTTATTTTAAGACTATGTAGCTTTAACGCGACACAGAAGGATATCAAGCATTTGCTATTGTAAGGAAAAAGGCGTTTTCCCTCAGATCCTGAGGGACATGGAATGAGGTAAAACATCCTGCATCTACAATCTGGGCAGAATAAACCAGCAAATCTTACAGATTAACCCACACTTCCTCTCGCAGGCAAGCACTTAAAACAGACCTTCTCTTCGAAACAGGCCACACAGAGCCCGAAACAGCTCTATATTAGCACCAAATATTTCAAGTACTACTTTACATAAGTGCAGTTATTTTGATTACCAATTAAAAAACTTCCCAAGTTTATGATTTTTCTTTATGTATTTTAATCCAATTTTTTGTACCATACACAGACCTTACACACTGACAGAAATGTCATAAATTAAAACCAACATAAATTGAAATCACATTTATGTTAAGGGATATATTTCAAGTGCACAGTTTTCTTATTTGTTGGAAACTACACAATCCAGCCCTGGGAAGACATGCGGCACTTGTAAAAAACAGAAGAAAATGCATTTTGAAGCACACACCACTCTAGATTGCAATGTAATCCGAGCTTGTTTTTTAACAGAAACCTTGTGAGTTGTTTTCATAAATTTTGTCTAGTGCACATCTGGTCCCCGGGCCTTAAAAGCTTTTCTTTTTTAAGGGATGGGTGAAGTCTCCCTACTTTTATATTTCTGCTTTTCAGCAGAAAGGCTGCTCGCTTTGCTCCTTACCACCCAGAGAGTTAAAAGATGAGTGGCACAGATTTAACATTCATACCAGTGCAAAAAGTATCTGAAGTAGTCACTGAATCCGTCCTAAACTTTCAATGAGGAAACATGTTATATGTAAAGTATCACTTAAAACATGTTTGTAAGCTCTTAAACTAAAACAAAAGTTTGTTTTTAAAGGAGAAACGAATTCACGCCCATTGTTATCGAATGAATCTGCACAAATATTGTTGCAAGCTTTGTGAGGAATAATAAGCACTTTCGACAGGTGGAGGTAAATAAACATTTCATATTGCCATACAAACATTCTTACACACAGTTGCCTCTGCAATTTTATTTATGAAATATTAAGCATGTTTGACAACATTTATAAGAATATAAAAATATAAAGTTTATAAATAAAGATGCACCTAAGACTTACAGTAGGATACAGTATATTGCTCTGACGAGTATACAGGCAGTATGCTAAACCTAGGATGCAGGAAAATGACGTCTACGTTCATGAGCACCTACAAGATCACGTAAACGATAAAGTACAAGCACCGGAACATCTCCGTCACTGCACATCATTCTTCTATATTTTCACTGAAATTATATTTCCACTTGAACTACAAAACGCGGGGAAGCTGCTATTGAGCTCAGGCACAAGTGAGCCAATTGTTGTCTAAAAATAATATGGCCTTCTGCACTGCAATTTCCTACCCTTCCAGCTAACGACAATACTTTCAAACAAAGGCAAAAATACCATAAAGGCATTGTATACACAGAAATACAACGCTCTCCAATAGCGCTATTGCTTTCGCGTTGAACAATTAAAATGAACTGCGGTAAGTGCCCAACCCTGTTCATAAATACTTGAAACATAAGGAAAACGTACACAAAAGAAAAGCAAAAACCACACAGCTCAGACCGTTTACTTAAAACCCCCCTCTCTCGGTGGAAAGATTCAATTTGACAAAGACAAAAGCAATCCATAACAAACCAACAACAACAAAAAAACACACAGAAAATTAATAATCAGGGGTTTCACGTTATATTTGGAAAGCAAGCACTAGGTCTTTTTCGGATTTTAATTTCCAACAGCTGATGCCAATCGGAACAGTGGTATCCCATCTCAATCGCGCACTTGTATGGAGCAGAAATCTGTGGCTTTCTAGAGCCTGTACGCCTGACCATCTGATGAATAATTCCGCTATTTTCTGCAGAAAATCCCCAGTACAGTACACACACAGCCCTAAGTGCTGCTGGCGCTGGGAGAAATGGGAGGGGAAAGTGCAAAAGTCAATGGTTGGTTCGCTTATGTACAGTTCCAGCATAAGCACAGTTTGAAAAGGCTTTCTTGGCCAGAATGTCAGCAGCAACGCTCCTGCTAGGTTTTAAAATCTCTCCATTCCGACCAGGAAAGACTCGGACCCACTCAGCTATTGCAAAATAACGCGAAGTTCAGTGTGTCGTTCAAGCGCAATAGCCAGTCCTTGAGACCACTCTGCAGTCGGGAATGGAAACATAAAACCCAGTGTCAGCAACCCCCTTCCCACTGCTCTGACTACACAGACACTTAACTTATTTTATGTCAAAAATGCGCGTTCCAAAATGCCTAATAATCAAGCCTTACTCACTTTTGTCCTCCCCGGTGAGAGTCTGGAGGCTGCCCTCTGGGTTTCCGCTCCTATTTGCTGTTAAAAGGTGTTTTAATTCCGACAAATGCGCGGTGACTGAGCTCTGCGTGCGCTTCCCTTTGCCTGCCTCTACCACAGCCTCTCTCCTTCTCCTGCACTCACTGACACAGCAGCGCTGCATCCTGGGGAGAGCATTCCAACATGGCTGACGCATAGCAACCGGCCAACCGGCAGTTACACCCTCTCGGAAACCAGGAGAGAGGCCAGCCCAGCTGGCAGGGAGCACATTTATCCAGTCCATCTCTCTTCGTGTATATAAACACATCAATATCAGTGCCATTTATTGACACCTTTTTTCCTTGTTTCTTTTCAACATGAGTTGACAGATGTGGAGTTCATCTAGAGTGCCGTTAATTGAAGTAGCTTTTAAGCCAGAGGCATACATGTGAATTTTCTCTTGACTAACTTGCACCACCGTTGTGTCTGTGTCCCATTGAAATTAAACACACCCAAAGGAAAAAATGTCACCTCCAGTTTTAATTGCATTGTATAATGATTATGGTTTGACTGGGGGCACAGGCAAATGGTCTCTCAGGAACCTGTAGATCGCTTTCATGTTGTTGTATAGATTTTAAATAGAAGAGGTTATTTTTCTTATTTACACTATTGAATAAAAGTGTTCGGTTAGTAAAAAAAGCATTGATTCTCCTCTGCACCTTCAAATTATACAGACAAATCAATTAAGCCAATTGATTCTGCAAGTGTACATACAAGCTTAGCAGCGAAACCTCTTACTAAGCCATCATTCAGAGGTGCCTCTAACACAGCAACTGAAACTACCTGTAGCTCTACCAAACCTGACTTATATAATATACCCTATAATAAAACACAAAACACTGACTGCCTGAGAGGACTTTCACTAAATAAAGACAGTTTCTTCAATTCTCCCTTTCTTTATGAAGTCATTTTTACACTTTGTTTTCATATGATGGTAATGTGGTGTTAAATGAGACTGATCTGTTCAGAACTGGATACATTATTAACTGCTGTCATCAGACTTGTCTTTCTAGAATTCTCTTGTGGTAAAGTTCAAGTTGGAAGCAAGAGATAAGCCACCAGCAGCTGAAAACCATCTCCCACTACCCTTGCAGAAAGAGTTAAATTTAATCAGGTGTCATGAATTCCATTCCCCTTAATTCACGGCCTAACTTATGCATTGGCATGTTTTGTAAGTGAAACATTAATCTTTATTTGGCACCCTGTAAGGAGCTGCTTTGTTACTTGTGGAAAAAAATAATTATTGTCATGATTTTCCATGTTTATTTCAGGATCTGCTTTAGAATTATCTTAAAGAATTATTCTTAACACTCCTCTAACATGTGTAAAGTCATTAATTAAATCCTCTGATTTTATTTGTTTTGAATGTTTGAATGGATTACTTCTGAATTGCAATGAACATTCGGATTTAGAACACAATTAGAGTATTAATTTGAGAATACTGTAGCTAATTCAGTATTTGAGAATCACTCCCAAAATGCAGATTAAATCAGTTCCTATTGCTAAGAACTCTAGAGCTGGGAATCAAGTGAAAAAGTGGATGTTTCTAGCTGTCAGTGAATTAATAACCACTGTACTGATATGTTCAAAGAGTAAAACAAAATTAAAAAGTGCCACATAATTAAAGGAATATGGGTATTTTAAAAATAATCATTTAAATAAAATTGAAACAATATAGAAAACTTCATCTACATTCCCAGTAATTACCGAATGCCATTTACATAGAAGTACACATCACATGAAATAAAAATGGTAAAATGAGACATCAAAAGAAGTAAAAAATGATGGAGTTTTCTTGCTGCTCTGGGTACTATGGTGGCACAGTGGTCAACATTGTATAGGGTTTGTGTGTTCTCCCCATGTTTACATGGGTTTCCTCTGGGTCCTCCCGTTTTCCCCCACAGTTCAAATACTGATAGATTAACAGGCTTCTGGGAAAAGTGTCCCTGGTGTGTGCGTGTCTATGTGTGCCCTGCGACAGGCTGGTGTTTCATCTAGGATGTATCCTGCCTTGTGCTCGCTGTTTGCTGGGATAGACGCCCCTGCAACCCTGTACTAAATAAAGCAGTCAGAAAACAGATGGAAGGATATTGCTATTCAAACAAAATCCAAAACTGTTTTGTAGTTTTGACCTAAAAAAGACACTGTGTCTAGGGTTGTGCAAAAAAAGTTCTAAACAGAGCAAAAAATATTTAATTGAATGCATAATAAATCACATCAAAATGGAATAAGGAATCAAAGGAATTCATGCAATGAATTAAGGAATTAAAGAAAATGCCAACATGTTTAAATTCTTGGCATGCTGTTCCTACAAGTTTTAACACTGCATTTTCTGAAAAGTGGACCTGCGACTGGAAAAATCTATGGATAACAGTGAATTTGGTGACCAGAAACGCTACTTTCACCATACTGTATGTTGTAGTACTTAAAACGATATGTTTCCTCAGTCGTACTGTATAATGTATTCCATAGTTCCCATTCATCTTCATAATGCAGTTAGCAACAAACAGGAAGTGGAACATCAATGTTGCTTTAATGTTGCAATGACGTTTGCTGAGCTTGTATGATGAATCAGTTCATACTAACCCAGCCTTTTTCTAGAAGTCATGCCATTTTTAGCCTCACCCCTGACCCTGGCTCTTAATCTCTATTGACTCTATCTCTTTGCATTCCTTGTGTTCACTCAGATGTCTTTACTGCTTTTAAACGGCTTTGGTCTGGTTTTGGATTCTGCTGTTGAAGTTGGATTTGATTCACTGTGTCCTACACCTGGATTTTTCTTTAGGAGGCAGGTTGCTTAACCCTTGATAAGGTAACACCCTTAACCCTCTGGCCTTTTCTTTCATTTTCTTAATTGCTTACCATCTCTCCATCTCTCTCTTTCTGTATGGGACTTCTATGTACTTTGCTCCAGATCCCTTTTTGTTGAGGACCACTAAATGCTTAAAAGTGGCTGTGCATTACAATTCTCTTTGTCTAGGCTAAAACAGGTTATAGGTATCTTTAGCACTGTGAATTCAAGGACTTCAGCCCAGCTTCAATGTGTCTTGAACCTGACTCGACAGTGGTGTAAAACAGTTCTGATTGGGATCAACAATTCTCCATTCTCATCAACCTTGACTCAAGGTTCAGACCTTGAATTGAGGGTTGTCATTTAGACCCTTTAATTCTGCCTCCCTGCCTTGAGACTCTGCAGCTCTTCTGGCTTTTGAACTCAAGTGTCCTCAACAGTCATTGGTATCGTGATATTGGGACTGTGGGCGTGACCTCAATGATCTGAAGAATTCCTTCTTTGTCAAGGACAGTCCATCTAAACTCAACTTCAAAAGTTGTGCAAATTGCTTATTGCACACTTACACTCACAGTCCTGCTTTGAAAATCAGGAAGACACTTGTGAAGGTCCCTATTGTAGCTTGGATTGCATTGATGTTGACTCTGTGGCTCTTGATCTGTATTGACCTTGACACATTCGTGTTCACTAACTATGGTTACAGGGTTTAATCACACAGTGACAACTAGCTTGTGATCCCTTTGGGGTGATGGCTATGTTGACCCCGTAGACAGTGCCTGTTAACACGTGTGGGCCAAACTCCCTGCCCTTGATGACCACACTAGATACCTGTGTCTGTATGTGTCTGATGGTAGTCCCAAGCTTCAGCATCTCCACAAACTCCCTCTCCCATCATAATGAGAGTTGCACCTCCTGCATGGATACACTGCATTCACTTCAGAGTGGTGCAGCTGATCTTGTTCCTTGAATTTCTCCTCATCTGGCCCCCAGTGGTCGCTTATCACAGCTATGAGGACTGACATAGTTAGACAAGTCTGCATGATGCCATCATGTTGCAGCTCTAGCACAGAATCACATTATCCCTCAGCACAGCAGATACCTGCAGAATTCTCCACCCACGAAACACTCAACAATGTTGTCTATCACTGATAAGAGATCATTCAAAACTGACAATCTTGTCATCTTACAGTATCATCATTCAATATGGTGTGAGCACCACCATTCACCACTTCAGTCAAGAGTACTCTGGATCTAGTGATGGCCCTCCTGCATGATCCCCTACTGTAACACTCTGACTGACTGCTAGGAGGGTTAAAAGAACAGAGAACAATTATTTTAGGCGTTCAGTCATAATCCCACAGATGGGTTTCACGCCATTTGTTCCTCAGCAAGCACGTACTCCAAATGTCTGAACCTGTGGCTCCTCTCATTCTGAGCGAGATTAAAACTGCAGGAACACATCATCAGTGGGATAAAACTGTCTCCTAGGGATCTAGATCTAAAATGTTTTATTCATACCAAACAATTTTCTTGAGGCGATGCAGTAATGGTCAATAAAAAGAAAAAAACAGTTTAATACTCGTATCTCATGAAAACATTTTTCCAGAATATCAGATTTAAAGTGGGGATTATAAGTTTTGTGCCTTTTCCATTTCTTTTTCTGATTGCATTCCTCCCTAGTAATTTGCTATAGGATGGTTACGTTTAAAATGCCATTTCAGAAGAATTTTAACAATAATTGGTTCAGGAAAAGATTCCACGGGAGAGAAGTTTGGAGACATATGTCTGAGCATTGCACAGGCTATAATGGCAGAACATTATAACATGGCACAAATTTGTTTCCCCAGAGTGCATTCTTGCGAGACATATTTAATGTTGAATTATTTTCTGTTTTATGGATGCCAGTTTGGAACCTATTGTTAGTCAAATCAGTTCATACAGGAGTGTTAGCATGTGTTTGGAGGCCTGGTGCATCTCTTGATGTTATCATGTCAGCTTTATAGCCAATATAGTTACTTCTGTTACCAGTTATTGCCAACGTAGCTCTGCTGAGGTCTAGTCCATTCAACACTGGCAGCTGTCTGCTGGTGGTACTGTAAGTGCTGGAGTTCCTTCTTCAACATTGTCATGTCCCCGTTTGCCCAATTCAGTTCCTATGTTCAACACAAATCAAGTTCAACACAACCTATGGAACTGTCACAGGTTTGTAATAAGGGAAGCAACAACAATACTTCAATTACTGAAATGCAGCAATATGTGAAGGTTGTGAACCTTCTAGCACATCCTAGAAGGATGTTCAGTCACCTGTCTCATGCAGATAGTAAGTTAATACTTTGTGTTTATAAATTTGGGAACTGTAGCTTCAGTAAGCTCCACTTTGTAGCTTTCAATCCAATCAATCAAGAGTCTCTTAAAACAGATGGTAATGAAGGCGCAATTAAGCTGTCAGACTTTATATATTACCCACTGAAGAACAAGGGGCAACAGCAGTCAATACAGAGGAACTTCATATGTTAACGAAGTGAAAAATAACTGAAGCAAACCTCAAGGGACTTCACTTTTGTCAAGGTGTCTGAAAACTGTGAGAGAACAATACTGATCAAATGCACTAAATTGACCAGTTTAAACTAAGTTAATATACAGTACATTGCGGTGCCAAACACAAAAACCAAAGATATTATTAAAAGGCAATGACAATGTTCAGCAGATATAATTCACTCCTCCCATGTTACTAAGATGTTTTTCGGACTGGCTCACAAAAAAATACATTTCTAAAGGTATTATTATTTTTATTGTCACATAAACTTTAGCAAAACACTACTGTATCCTCAGGCTGTTCATTTTCTGTCCCATCTGCTGTTTACTTTTGAAGGGCTTTTCATGAGTGTCAGATTATTCAAAGAATTTTGGCCCAAAAATTGCATGATGAAGCCCTTAAATAATTTAGATATACTGTATAAATTAGGTAATGGTGAACACATTTCTATAAGAAAACGGCAATTAAAACACTAGAGAACACCATACTGGATCTCTATAACTACTATTAGTGCCCGACAGCTTTCATAAATTCTCTGATGGTTGCTGTTAATGTTAATATTAATGTCCCCTGCTGTGTAATATAGGCATGGGTTCCATTAATACAAGTTAGTTACGTGAACAGGACAACTAACTTCACAAGCACCCTGTATATATGGGTAGAGTTTTTATAGATTATACTGCACTGCTTTGAAAAATCTTGAAACTATTTTCCTTTCAACTTTTCGTCGCTAGGCTTTGTGAACAATGTGAACAAAAATGTGTTTAGGTTAATTAAAAACCCATCACCTGATCTGCACAGTACTGGGACGGAAATAGTCATACGTTCCCTTTGTCAAACAATACATAAAAACAAAACATTTATAGAGCCTCCACGAAAGATTGATGTCTTCAACAAACACATGCAAGAAAACATGTAATTCAAGAAAACAAATTTGCAGAAAAGTGTTAGACCTAAATATAAATAGCTGATTATAGCACAAAGGGAGTATTTTTATAATCACTTACTTTGGAAGGCTTGTGTTGACACCCAGGCACTTGATGGGAGGTACCTTAACTTTTTTTTTGTGGCTGTTTATAACCTCCGTTTAGAAATACATCTTTTGTGTGTTTTTTAACCAAAATTAATGATTGAAAGGTACTGTCTAAGGAATTAAGGAGATCATGACCATGTTTCTGCACATGCATCTTTATGTGTTGTAAAGGAATGATTAGCCTATTACACTTCATTATTGTGCTCGTGTGGTAGCACAGTGGTGCAGTGGTTAGCATTGGTACTTTGGAGGGATGAGGCTTTGAGTCCAAAATGTAGGGTGCTATCTGCATGGAGTTTGTATGTTAACCTCATGTTCACATGGGTTTCCTCCAGGTGCTCTGGCTTCTTCCCACAATCCATGCTGGTAGGTTACTTGGCTTTCGGGAAAATTCGGCCTTTTGTGAGTGCATGTTTGTTTTTGTCTGTGTGTAGCCCTCAAATGGACTGGTGTCCTGTTCTGGGTCTACCCTGCTTTGTGCACATTACTTGCTGAGACTCTGACTCCCCCACGATAATGTACTGGATAAAGCGATTGGAAAATGGAGGAATAATGTACCCTCAGTAAAAACAATTGCTAAATCTTTCAAATAACTAATTCTAACGTTATCACCTACCACAATTAATGTTCAGGTTTGACTAATATTTTTGAAAAAATATTAATACTTTTTGCTAAGATAATCCACGTATACTAGAAAGTTAAGCCATGGTTTCAATCTATGGTCTAGAGCAGCCCACACTGGGTCTTCCAATTGGAAAATACTACATTTCATTTGTGAATATGTGTATATGATAGCAGCTCTGTTGTATACAATTTCCATTTTGTATTATGAACAAGAATTGTTGTCATTCCCAAATCCACCCACTACAGGCACTGCAATCCCTTAGGAAACTGCTTGCAAATATTGAAAGTCTTTGTCAGGACTGTGTAGATTTTTCACCCTTTTAAAATATTTTTTCAGGACTGATTTTACAAATATACTGCATATTAAAACGATTTTAAGATTGAATTTTATTGGGCTTTTTGAAATAACTAAACCCTAACTGTAGGGACCAAAATACGACACACTATGATCTGAAAACAAACAATGAAAACAGACCTGACTAACAAACACTGCCTGCCTGTGAGCAGGGAGAATCAAATAATGGAATGTTTTAATTGAGAATGGTCTGTAATGCAAACATGATCGTGTTCTTATGTCCTATAAATGATCACTTTACAGTCCCGTAAAGGAACAGCATTTTCCAGGAGCAGTTTAATTTCAAAAAGATTCTCAATGACAAACACATGGCACACCATTATCGTTCAAAGGTAGTCATCGCTAAAATTTGAATTATTTTTGTTGGCAGCTTTTACAAGCAATATTTAAGAACAAGTGTTGATGTGATACCGAACTATCCCCAAGGTTCTTCTGTCCTCTGGGTTAATCTAAAAACATTACTGAGTTAATAAAGACTAGACTAGTGTTTAATACCTGCCAAAAGTGTGCACCTGTTTTCTTCTGCTCTCAAACACTACAGGCACAAAAAGCGCTGAAGCTTTTCACATGGGATTACATCATACTGTAACAGCATGAAAAGTGAAGCACTCTTCTTCAAATGATTTAGATCATTTGAAGGCAGTCTTTACAGTGCCTTTCATGATGAAATAATCAACCTACACATTCTTGGGTGGAAAATGTGGGGTGAATACCTATCCCCTTTTAACAAAGTTTTAATATGAAAATGGCCTTACCCACCCCAGTGTCTGAGAACCTTCGATATTTCTGAACATTGCTGATAATATCTGACTCTTTATGAAGTTCTGATAACACTAGTTACAGTTGAATGTAAAACGGTGCACGGTAGTGTTTTTTTTTAGCTGTAAATGATGTTTTGTATCATTCTGAAGATTGCTGATAATATCCGATATTTATTCTCAATCCCATCTTAAAAACAGTTTTAAAACATAGGGTGGCACAGTGGTTAGCATTCCAGCCTTGCAGAGCTGGGACCCTGGGTTCAATTCCTGGGGTTCTATCTGTGTGGAGTTTGTATGTTCTTCCCTTGTTTGCATGTTACCTCTGGATCTGGTTTCCTCTGACAGTCCAAAGATATACTGATAGTTTAATTGGCTTCTGGAAAAAAACTGGCTCTGGTGTGTGTGTTTGTGTCTGTGTTTGTGTCTGTCTGCCCTGTCATGGACTGGTGTCCTGTCGAGGGTGTATCCTGCTTTATGCCCTTTGCTCGTCCGGTTGGCCTCCGACTCCTCTATCCTGGACTGGATGAAGTGGTTGAAAAAAGGATGGATGACTTGTGGATGTTAAAATAATAGAGTGTGATAATACACAAATGCTGGGACATGTGGACAGGTTTTGTTCATGAATGTGCTGTTGTGGCGTGTATCATAGTGTACATTGGACAGAATTGTTTCATCACCCTATACCTTTTATTGTATTTTACAGAAAGGAAAATATGATAAATGTAATTAAGCCTTTACAGAACTGTATGCAGTGGTCTTTCAAAGCAGGAATCTGAACCTGTCATTACAGACAAATCACTTGACTCACTGCAGATGGGGATCCACTGTTGGGACTTTTCCTTAGGGGGGAGACCTCAGACAGACGAGTAAATAACACTTTTCTTCCTTTTATTGTCTTCTGTGATTCATAGCTCTCCACCAACCTCTCCGCCCTGGAACTTTTGTCTACTGCACACCTGGAAAATGAAAGGCAAACATGACAGAGATTTTCGGGCAAATGTTTGAACCCACCTGTTCACGTCTCAGTCACAGCACTGAGGTGTTTCAAGGGTACAGCAGGAATTAAACAGTCTAGAGATTTGTTGACCTAGACAGGTCTCCGGGCTGCAGTCTTACGTTGCCTCCCTTGTTTCAAATCCACATGGACTCCAGTCATCAACCGTGGTGCGACTGACTGGTGAAAAGCCGCAGACCACACACTATTCATGTTTTACTTTCCTGCTGCTCACAACAAACTAGTCAGTGTTCGTCATATTTTATATGCAGCTGGAAGTCTACTTTGTATTCACGTTTCGGCTTCCCCCAGTCAACAGCAACTCCTCACTTACCACTGTTTGTTTGTAGGCCTCATACTGTATGAGGGAGAGTAACCTACATTAAAAATAAACAGAGAACTGAGTACTTAAGTCAAACAAAAAAGGCTTATGTTTAGCCTAAGTCTATGCAGGATTGCAAATTGTGGCAAAAGAGTGCCATCGAGAGAAGTATATTTAATCTTGAAGCCACCTTAACTGTTCCGAAGCAGATTAAGTATTTTTTTAATTATCCTGCTGCTCCAGTTTGATTAAATGCTAGAAAGGCGTACCATGGGGAATTTTTGCTAACACAGAACTTCTTACGGCACGCGAAGGCCTACACATTCCCTCTTGACACCCACACCCACGCGCCGTATAAAAATGTGTTTTCACTGTTGAGCTGACACACCCCCCCCAAAATTCTTTCCGCTTGCTTCTTAGATCATCCACTGCAAAAGAGGCCACAAGGTCAGGGATGCTCCTGACGGGCCGCCCACCATATCCTACTGGAATTTACAGCCTCAGCTCCCACAACACAGGCTGGAAGATGGAACTCCTTTCCTTCTCCTTCCTGTTGCATGTTTAAGTTTAAGGACACAATGCAAGTCTATGAAGCTTTGAATCAGTTCTACTGGAGTACAGAGTCTGAATTCTTTCACAAAGACTGAGAAAAGAAGAAATGGCTGCCTTTTGACTTTTGTACTATCGGCCTCTGACGACAGTGCTCAAGCATCATGAAGTCAAAAGGGTGATTAGTCCTTAATGCATCATAAACAGAAGTTAAATCAAAACCTTCAGAAGACAGTTGTATTGAAACACTGGAAATTAAGAGACTCGTTATCTTCCATCCTTTTCCTTTGAGTTCTAAAGGAAGAATAGTTTATGGCAGGTGCATTTTACAACCATATCAATGAAAAAGGTCGTGAAGCCTAATAAAATGTCTTGCCGTTTGGCAAAAATGGACGGGCCATGAGTTAAAATGTTGATGTTTCTCAATCTGAAAAAGTAAAGATTAATCTTGGTTTTGTGTTTTCACTGATGAGAATGTCAATTGTGTGCAGAGCCAGCCCAATGTCAAACACACACAGACAAACATTCATACACATACTGTATATCATCATCATCCACAGTATTTATCCAGTCACAGTTTGGGGGACTGGTCACCTCAGCTGGGCTCTGTTTGGCTTGAGTATGGCAGAGACGACCCATGGGCCTTGTTAAGATTATCTATTTTTAAGCACTTTTAAAACAAGTGCCCAGAGAATTTAGCACTTTCAAAACAAAACCTCCTCTCTCTAGTTCTAGCTGTACTTTTTCCAGGCTTTTTCCTAATGCAATAACCAACAATTAAACAAAAGGCCAAATGTCCTTTTCTTCAGTCATTTACATTTTTTCTTCTTAAACAAAAAGGCCTCCATTTTTTTTACCCTCAGCCTCAGAACCAGATCTCTATGAAAAGATCCCTAGAATTGGCTTGCCAACCCCCTAAACTGGGTATCAGTAGCACAGGCCTTCATTGACAACTCCTGCGCTCAATCATCTAAGGAAAAAGAACTTGTGGCCAGTTGGGAAATGTAATGTTCTACTTCCTTTAGGGTCTTTGAACTAATTTAAATGAGGAAAATTACAGTGAGGATGGCAAGGTGGTGCAGTGGTTAGCATTGCAGGGGACCTGGGTTCAATTTCTGGGGGTGCTGTCTGCGTGGAGGTTGTATTTTCTCCACATATTCGCATAGGTTTATCCTCCAGGTGCTCTGGTTTCCTCGCACAGTGCGAAGACGTGCTGGTTGTTTAATTGACGTCTGGCCAAACTGGCCCTGGTGTGAGTGTGTGCATGTCTGTGTGTCTCCTGCGACGGGCTGGCCTCCCATTCAGGGTGTATCCTGTCCTGGTGTATCCTGTCTTGTGGCCGTTACCTGCCAAGATAGACTCCGGCTCCCCCACGATCCTGAATTGGATAAAGTGGTTAGAAAATGGATGGGTGGAAATTACAGAGGATAAACACTCTATCCATTATAAACACCCTCTATAACCTGCCCCCATGTTTTTTCACAGCTGCTAGATGAAGGCTTGCCCAGTGATCTTCCACTATTTCATGTCTTCAGCTAAAGACATCCAATGTATTCCTGCTTTTATCTCACCATTTTAACTTTAGGTTTTCACAGATGTTCTTTGTCTCCTGTGGCGCATTTCAGAACTAACCCTTGCTCCAGTTATCACCACTGTTATTTACTGTATATTAATATATTTTCAGTCCTCTGCTTTTTCAGCTTTGCTTTTAATGCACAAACAACTATATACACTGTTAGGCTGTGCGTACATCTTAGACAGTATTGCCAGTTTCAATATATGTATATTAAGGGCACCTCCAATGTTGTTGTCTACTATTATAGCTGCTTCGACAGTTAGCCTGTAATTTAGCAATCCTTAATTTACGGCGATTTTACGAATCTCCAACAATCTAATTGCAACTACAGAAGGTAAACTACACATGGGCAGCCAAAATGAAGTGTTATAGGCGATTCATCACAGCAAATGTAAGTGCTTATGCGAGGCATTCACTGACACTAACATAGTTTGCTTGTTTCCACACATCCATGAAGCCAAGAGGCAGTTTTTTGCCTTGTGAAACCCAGTCCTGTCAGGGTTTACTGTTATCTTAAACTGTTATCCAGGTGGGGGCTGCGCATTGGTGGTGGTGGAGGGGAGTCCCCACTACCTGTAAAGGGCTTTGAGTGGAGTGTCCAGAAAAGCGCTATATAAGTGTAAACAATTATTATTAAACAAAACAGTGTTCAATAGAAGATCATCATAGACTAGAAAAACGTAGAAAGATTGAGTGGAAGAGTGGAAAGATGAGAAAAATACCACATTGTAGACCTTTTCGCTGTAGTGTAGATATATCTTAACAGTTCCATTTGATACAGTGCTTTCATAAGCAGGACTACCCTCTTAGCCTGGGTTACACTTTCTTCTTCACTTTGCTGTGCTTTCAACGGTTAACAGAAACCATTTAAAAGCCCACAGCGTCCTCTGTCTGCACTCAATGCTCACAAGCTTCTCAACGCCCGTGTTTGTTTAATGTTGTTCTTTGACTTACAGACAGGGTATGCAGCATTCCAGTTTTACATTGCTGAAGGAGCTTGGGCTGTTTAATATTTCAAAGAAATATGCCAAGTTACATAATTTGTTTACTTCCCAAGCGATCACTATTAACTGAAAATGATCGACATCTATTTTATAGTGGCTGTAAATGGAACACACCCTATTTCCCTGATTTCCCCAGAAATACATTAACAGCGGTTTAACACCTCGTTTTCTATCCTTAGTGGCTCAATTGAACAGACGATGCTCTCCGGCTGAAAAGAAATCTCCGGAGTTACAAGTCTTCCCCTATTTTATTTTGTCTTCCTTTGATTGCTGTAAGCATCAATATGAATATATAATAATTCATTCCTTAATAATAATTAATGATCAAGCTCAGTGACACCTAAAAATGAAAAATCTGGTACATGCTCAAATGACAGTAAAAACAATTTAAACGTTTAAATGTATGTTTGTGTTGCTGGGGCGTACAACAGCAACAGCCAATATATTTTGAAATGCCTCGTTCAAGCAACGTAAAGGTCTTTGAAGTCCAAACCAGCTCGGAGATAGTTATCCATTTCTAAAATCTGAAAGGTCAGAACTACTTGCCTTTGAACAATGCAAAAAAAGTAAAATGTATAGGCCTGTGTCCTATTGAGCTGGGTGTTTAAAACTCTATAAAAACCTCAAAAGCGAAATGACATTCATTAAACAAAATAGGAAGCTTACATTGTTTCATTATTTTCCATGCTGTATATGGCACTGAGTAGATTTTGCTTGAGACATGGCATTGCTCAGAAACCAACAGGCTCTTCAAGGGAGGATCCAATATCTTACTTGATATAGAGCTGGAACTCCCATTGTAAGAACATTGGTCCAAGTTGGAGCTGCAGGAACTTAATACTGGCTGGAATTATTATTTTGTACAGACAGTAACTTGTAACATATTTAGAACCAGCAGAAGATGTGGCATTAAGCATTATACTTGAAGAGATAAGAGAGCCACCTGGGAAGTGAGATAATACTATCATTTCTTGCTTTTGTATTTTTTGCAAATTATGCAGTCTAGTGTCTTGAAGTTGGCTTTGCGTCCAAATATATAAAGATGCTGCCTGTCCTTGGTAAGATAAAGGGCATGTATTTGGTAAGCTGGCTGTACGCCCAGAACACGAAAAGAACTAACTGTTGTCCAGTCTGCAACTTAGATATAATTAATTGGCATGTGTTGCTGTCTTACCATTTGTTTAGAATGTGTCATACAGTAGTAACTCTTTTTGTTTTAAGGTATAAGGGACCATCTTCAGCTACTTATTTTTTAAGTCTGATGGTTGCAAGCCAGACTTCCATATGCATATGTAATAAAGAGACTTCTGCTTCACTGACACCTGAACTTTGTCATTTGTATAACACAACATACTGTATATGCGTTCACATTAGTCGCGTTGCCAAAGGAGGAGAATAATTTCTCTTATAGTGAAGCTTCAAATTTACCTCTTTCAGCCTCCAGGCCCATTGCTGGTAGAGGATATGGCTGCACTGCAGATTTGATTCAATTTAAAACTGAAAAGAATCTGCTTGCTCACTCTCAGCACAGGGAACTCAAAACCACATCTGACAATGCCTGGACTGAGGGATCTGTAGTGATCCTTGTCCTTCTGGATTAAATAGCTGCAGAGCAACTTTTCAAGAGGATCACAAGTTGATCATCAAACCTTTTCACCATCCTTGTGGTGTACACCAAACCACTGTCAGAGTAAAGGGACACAGTCTAAGAAAAATATAAAGCTTTATTTTATTAATGTTCTCCAAAAGACAACAGAACAATGTCATACCAGTATGAGAAATGACAGAACTGAAGATTTCTGTACTGTCTCCCCTTGGTGGTAGTGTACAAGCTGTAACACTGCATACTTATGTCTAAGACACCAAAGCACACGTTACACTTCCAAAGTAAAATTCTATTTTTGAGAAAAGTTATTTTTTAATTTTCTCTTCAAACATGTTTCCGGTTCTTTAAGATTTAAAAAAAAAAAGAATTTAGTCTTCAATGGGGGTTGTCATCTTCTCGTAAAAGTTCGCACTGCAAAGATTTTTTACTTTTTTCTGAAGGTTTCCTTTAATCCCAGACTGTTCAAGATCCTCAGGACAGGTGCTGTCTCAGGACAGTCAGTGTTGGTGTTCATTAGCAAAAGCAAATACTGTACCAGCACCAGTCCAGGATCCATCGGTGCTCATCAACGGCAGAAAGCAACCATTGAGCACAATTTTCTTCTTTTATTACTGACATGTTTTACTTTACAGTCCAGCACATAGATATACAGCCGGTCTCCACATCCTCCTGGGCTTGTGCCAATGGAGAAAGATCTGCAAAGTCTTTTACCCTCCCTGCTCATCTATGATTCATCCCACATAAGCCACTAGGGAAACCACAGATGGCCCCCATCATACTAAATGTTCATTTTGAAGCAAAAAGACAGGCACTGATTCACATGCTAAGTGCAAGAGCAGTCTTTTGCACTTAATGCTTAATTTAACATTCACATATTCATTGATTTAAGGATTTGGGGATTTCATTCTGCAAAGAAGGGAGAGAGAATGAAAATCCAAAACGCAAGCTCCGCGGCTGTTGTGTTGTTGTAATTCTGCATTAAATATTCAGCATGGATCGACTTAAGTGCATTGGAATGCCTAATACAAAATGACCTGTACTTACATCTTACAAGTGTCTCCCATGAATGGTGGCAGGGTAAGTGTTTTTTAGGGAAACTGGAGTTTATACCATTACCAGTCAACATTGAATTCAAATCCCTGGTGTGAAATGTCTTCTTAAACAAGGCCTATTTGTGGGGTTTGGGCAAGTCCAAAGAGAAGCTACCCTTCTTGGTACTATACAAGAGAGAAAGTGTTTTTGTACACAGTACCAGTGCAATCCAAATAGTATATATCTACAGACCATTCATGTATACCAACACGTTGTCTAGGCAACTAAACTAATATATTTTATATATTATTTAAAGGCAAAAATCTGGTATTCACATACATTTTATATAATTAAATTTCGCCATAAAAAAACGACCATCTGAAGCACGGTTGATAACTTCATTGCAGTCGACAAGCTTTTTCTTACAAAGATCTCGGTCACAGTGTGTTACTGTGATAATGCCCTGCCAAAGTATGATGACTGTAATGATCAAGAACGACCAATAGAGGGAGCCAAAGCAGCAGTTCAAAGATTCCTTTGTTGTTAACAGCCTGGGGCTGATCATTGAAGGTAATGGATTGGGATACAGGGTGTGTATTGTTTCATCTGAAGAAGCTTTGTTTCTTGAATTGTTTCACCTTAAAGTCACGAACTGCCTCTGGATCTGGTGTATTTTCCTAGGTACCAGAGTAGCTCCTGTCCCACAGAAACATGAGTTTTAATAACAAATAATAAATGGTAGAGAATAGTCTACAGCACCTATGATCTTGACATCTGTAAATATTCAAAGGGTTACAAAATACAATAAATTACCTGCTACATTCAACCAAAATAAAATAATGCAAAACATACAGTGTTAAAACATGAACTCTTGAAACACCCTGTAAGGCATCAGCAAAATGCATTCAGTGGTAGTGGTATAGCACTTTTTCTTACTTTTCAGTGCTTGACAGCTAAATCTGTGTACGTTGAAGATAAAAAAAAACTTGAACTCCACACACTTTGTGCACTTCTGGTACGATGAGCTGATGTCCACCATTCCCAACATGCTTCTTAAGGGTTTAGGATGGGAGAAAAATCAGGCTGAAGTTTTCATTAAGGAATTGGAAACAAACATTAAAACTTTAACAGGGAAAGCATTTTGAGAAAGAAAAGTACGAGCCAAATTGTCAGCACATTCTCAATCGCCCTGCTCATGATCCATCTATCCATTTTCTAACCACTATCCAGTTCAGGGTCACAGGAGAGTTGGAGCCTATCCCAGCAAGCAACGGGCACAAGGAGGGGTGCACCTTGCTGGGACTCCAGTGCATCACAGGACACACAAACATGCATACACTTACGTATAGTTTACTAGAGGAAAACTATATAAAAACAGAGAAAACGGAGAGACCATGCAAACTCCATGCAGGTAGCACAGCAGGAAATGAACCAAGGACACCAGCACTGTGAGGCAGCAATGTTAACCACTGCCTCACCCATATATTTTATAGTTTATATTTTAATTGTGAAATGCATTTAAGCAGATATTCAAATATCTCAGCTGGAAGAGAGGGCAAACTTTTAATTTTGAGAGATATGAACAAATTTGAATTTTTTGGTCTAAACGCTGAATGTAACTCTGACAATTCTACTACTGTCTGGGCAGCTTGTGAAGCCAGACCACATGGGAAAACTACCCTAGAAAAAACGACAATTGTGTGAAAGGGTTTATTTTAGTAAATGAACTCACCTTACACAAAAGAAACACCCAATCTAAAACCAAACTCCGTGAATCCCTTTTTATACCACACTTAGGCTAAATGAAACCCCTGTGAGAATGTGGTTCTCACCATTAACCAATTATCTAACGAATTAACTACTTCACTAGATACAAATCATAACATCCCCATTGTATACAATTTTATAAACTTTTATAAAAGAACGAACAATTAGCTCACCTTTTAAGCTTCAATTTAATCACAAAAATGTGGAAAGAAAGATGAAAAAGAAATAAGAATTTGCAAAACCCACACATGCAACGTGTGTTTCACGGGAGCAACTGCCGTGCTCAACTTTCAGATTTCAGCCCGAAAAGCGATGCACTAATAGAGGAGAAGTTCAAGTTAGTGACAGCAAAGTTCACCATAATGCTTCACCTGGAGCTGAATGGTAAGAGAATCTTCTCAAAGAATTGAATGAAGTGGTTAGAAAATGGAAGAGTCTCTCATCCTGGCATTGGTGATGTACAGGGCCAACCCTTGAGAGATCTGTAGCAGTTCACAGCAGTTTTTGTTAACCTCAGTCATGGCTGTACGTATGGGAAGTGACCAGTGTGGGGTACAGAGGGGACTGTCTAAATACAATAATTCGGGTTACCCTGTGTGCTCATGAGGTCTGCCAGTGTGCCTGTTCAATGCACTTGGGTCTCCACAGAGGAGCACATCTTGTTTCTGGAAGTAGCAGAGGAGATTGTTGAAGATTTCTTCACACCCTGCTTGAAATACTACTACTACTACTAATACAACTGAATACTTGCCACACTGACCTACTGACATACAGTACATGCTGATTGAAAAACTAAAGGAAACAGTCTCACTAACTGACTGTCTCACTGACACACTGACTGACTGACTACCATGCTGGCATAACTGAGTGAGTGGCACTGTGACACACTGATACACTCACTGACACACTGCCACATCAACATATTTACTGAACCAGTAAAAATCAGTGACACACTAACAGATAAACTGATCCAAGAACTGATATACTAACACACGGATACAAAAACTGACTAACACAACAAAAAATGATACATTAACTGCCTGTCACACACACGTCTCCTACTTCATAATTTGATGTCCTTAAATTATACAACAGACACTTATTTAATGCTATTAAATTTGACGGTACTTTATTTTATTGTAAAGGTGATATGCTAAAACTGCTTACTGATGCTTTTAGAAACATCAAATATAGATATATTGTTATATATCAAGTTGTGCGTGAATGATTTAACAAATGCAATGGCACAAAAAAGACAGAAAGTTGACCAAAATATGAGATGAAACACCTTAATTCTTGCCCTTTCGGAAAATGGTCATAGACTATCAGCTGAAAACAGAAAGTGTGCTGAATTAATTATGGATGGGCTATATATGTTTTTAATTAGTTGACATGATCTGTGCACACCTTTGGATGGATGTATGAAGCAGCAAACTCCTCCACCATAAAGAAAACATAAATGCATTTTTAACTTAATTAATTAATCTTTAATAAGATTTAAAATTAATACGATTGTCAATGTGTTGAGAATTGAACACAAATACTGAGATCTAGGAGAAGACAGAAGGTCCCCCTTACATGTGTACTTTTTGTAACAGTCCATACACGACTAGAAACTCGATAAACATGTAAATTGTTTATTGTCCTAAAATATATCATAACCTAATGTAGCGAAAAACAAAAGAAAAGATTCTCCAAGCACTTAATGCATTCACTGCTAAACTGTTCTAAATTACTGTATATGAAATTAAATGCAGTTAAAGACCGCAGAAATGGTTACAACCTCCAGCAGACACAGTCTTAATTCATCGCTATTAAATATGCAACAAAATAGAGGGACAGTATATTCTGGTGCGCTATTGCCTATTGTACACTATAGTTTAACCAGTGTTCACTAGGGGGCATCAATACGATGTGGTATAGTAAAATGCTTGGAGAGGCGTAAAACAGAAACTTTTGGAAGTGAATTCTCATTGTCAGACGCCAAACAAGAATCGTTTCCAAAACGCAGTATCAGCCCTATATCAATTAAGACTGCCATTTACAGATGGAGTTACAGTACATACACGTTGGTTTTAAAAATGATTTAAAGAACGCCTGGTACTTGTTTTGAAAGTGTCGTTTTTTACAGAAACACTTTGGAAACCCTCCCCCCCACCCACCCACAGGGGCGCTTTTAACAGTCGTACGGGACCACCGGCTCCTCCTAGTAAAAGAACGGGCGGCTGGCGTCCCCGGGAAACTCGCCCGTCCTCGGGAAGCGTTGGCAGGCAACTGGCACGGAGGCTGTCGCGCCTGCAGGGCGCATGTGTCGACTGGGTAAGGAAGCGGCCAGCGTGAGACAGCGAGGGGGGGCTGGGAAAGCAGCTTCGCGATACAGTCCGGGGATCTGCTGGAGGGGGAGCTGCCATCAGCGCGCAGATTCACCGAATCGGGCAGTATTTCAGCTTCTCTTACCTTGCCTTACCATGTAAAACTGCATTAACGAGTTAAGGATACTCTTCTGGGCTGGGGTTGTCAGCTCGGAAGGTCTCAGTCCCACTCCAAAAAGAATCATCCTGGGCGTTTTTCAGGATCTTTCATGACGAGAGTACGACTGCTGCCAGGTTGGTTTTAATTGAGCCGTTAATTTACATTAGATGCTGCGGTACTGTGTCCGCGAAGTGGCACCGTACGTGCATACAGTGTCACACAACTGCGTGTTGAGCTTTTTAACTCCAGAATGAGTAAAGACGAGAAAAAGAACCTGGTGGAAGTGAACCGTAATTTCATTAGCTTTTAAAGAAAAAAAACAGCAGGTTAAAGACAATGCCTGCATCAATTGCAGACTTTTAGATCAGTAGCTTGTTGAAGAATGTTATTGTGCAGTGGCAATATACTTGTCTACACTGTGAAGTAGCGCACAGTTATGAGCTAGTTTATTGTCAAAGAAAATGTTTAACTTCTGCGTGGGGGAAGTTAACTTGTTTTACTAGTTAGTATGTTTTTGTGACCGGTCTCCATGTGACATTTTATTCAGCAGCTTTGGTTTTGAAGGCATTGTCAAATTGTCTAAAACTTTTTCCGGGTTTTAGCATGCTATGATAATAAGTGCGTTTTTCTGAGGTATGTTAACCGTGGGATATTTAATCACGAGGGAGACTAAAATCACGGACGCAAGTGAGTTGATTTGCTTACTTGTGGCATTAGGATAGAAATCGTTTGTACTTATTTGCTTAAGGATAGTGGCAACGAAAGAACCATTTAAATTCCAAACACACATACATATTGCTGTTTATCTAGTAATTTTTACTTGCGCGTTGCAAAACACCTGAGCTGGTGTAATTCTAATGTAACCAGTGGAGTCAATAACTGTATCGTACAATTTAGGCATTTACAGTATGTTTCTTTTCTTTATGGACTTATGCTTGAGAGAGGCATAGTCTATATTTTAATACATTTTGCATGAGAAAGACAATATGTTATTTGTGTAGCACGTATGAAATTAAATCAAACTGATCGGAAGCGGTCAGAATTAATTATACACTTTTTTTCATAGCCTACAATATGATTGACGAAAGGTCAACGTTTTGCGTCAGAAACAGTCAACAGTGCGACCACTTAAAGAGATAAACAGTAGTGTACGACCTGAATGTAAAATGAACATTTCCGTGCATTTGCAAACAAATTACTACGATTTTGAACATGGAGTTGTGTTCTATTATAACAGTGTATCTGCATTTTCTTGATTTGAGTTCTGCATGATTCTTTCCAAACTTAACAACTGTCTAAAACTGAAGAGCTTTATGATTATGGAGTGCACAATTTAATTAGTCCATAAGAATATATAAGTAATTCTTGTGTGTAGCTGCACCAGTTTCGGTTTTTAAAACAATTTTTAGAGAGAAGCAAATTGGCCAGCGAGCAATCTGAGCATTTTTCAGTGATGTCATTAGTTTGGAATGCAAACTACTTTTCAGGCATCTCCCATTTTTGGAGTTTGTCCACTGGTCGTTGTACTTTTTTGCCAGTGCGACGCTATTGGGGTGATGGAAGTGCTTGATGTCACATTTTGGCGACTCAAAACACACGAATCGAATTGTAAAGGGAAAAGTCGTTCAAGTGTCTGGCTAGCAGTTCCTCGTTTTCAAAATCTGCATTGGCGATGCTCTCACTTTATTGCCAATAAAATAATCTAGGCCTATACTGTATATCAGTTTACCCAAAATAGCCACACATCCAATAAATTCGGTGAATGGTCAGTATAATTTCCCAGGAAAAGGAGCAAGCTTGCTAAATGATTAGCACAGAAGTTCTATAGCTCCCTCTATCGACTCTATCGGCTGTCCTCCACGTTACGTTCTGACCCGATCACGGCATGATTAAACGATTGCATTTTCGACAAATTGCAGCAGTCTGTGGAATTATTTTGACACTTTCAGTCCTACATCCTCGTGTTTGACCAATGGCATTCTTAATTTTTTTGTTTTGGCATAATTTGTCTTTTTTAACTATATAAGGAAATTGCTGCGAACTCTATAGGCGAGTTCCACGTGATGTCATGCTTATATACCGTAAGTGTAAGTAAGGAGAAAAAGGGGTTTTTGTTCTTTGCAATACGTGGAATAAATATAGCCAACCACGCCTAAAACATTCACTTGTAAGAATTCACCTTAAGCCAACTCATGTCTGCAATTCTTCAGTTTTTATATTCCTATATTAACGAACATTTATTCGTGCATTCCATTAGCGCTCTGTGCAACACTAAGTTAATTGCTGTCCTGTAAGGACTTGAAATGTTGCAGTTGTTCAGAGACTGAATTAAAACACGTAAAGTACATTTTTTTCTGTACAGTTTGGACAAGTACCACCTGGCAGCAGTTTTTATAGAAACCAAAAGCTGCATTTACCATTAATGTGATATAATAAAAGTGCGGTGCAGTGGTTAGCATTACTGTCTCTGAGCGCTGGGGCGCTAGGTTCGATTATAGATCTCTGTGTGGAGTTTGTATGTTCTCCCTGTGTTTGGGTGGGTTTCCTCCAACACTCCGAAGACATACTGACAGGTTATGTGGCTTCTGGGAAAATGAGCATGTTTGGATTTGTGTCTGTGTGTGCATTTGTGATGGACTGGCGTCCTGTCCAGGGTGTACCCCGCCTTGTGCCCCTTACTTACTGGGATAGGCTCAGGCTCTCCTGCAACCCTGAACTGTAAGAAGCAATTTGAAAACGGATGGATAAGAATATAGTGAAAATCTAAGGAAAAGAAAAGATTTGTATGTGTGTTTGGGGAATATCAAGAAAGGACGAATTAAATGTCAAAACCTTCACTTGCCAACCACTGGAAATTCCTTGCGCTTGCTGGAGATATTCCACTGGGAATAAGGAAGAATTCCCAAGCACAAAGAAGTTTAGTATTGGGGATATTGGATTTTGTATTAGTGGATTGAGATGAGATGCTGATATTATCTACAGTAGCTTGCGATACAGGAGCCCGATTTCACAGCAACAACAACAAAAAAAAGGTCTAGTCAGGATAAGTTAATTTTTGTTGTGCAAAAGCTTAATCTTTTTTTTTTGGATTAGATTTTGGCCTGTTTGGATTCCAGTGAATTCACAATGTACTAGAATTGAAGATCTTGGGAATTCTAGCTTGTCAGTTCTTGAGCCTCACATACTGTAGTTTGGCTCATAATGTTCCTGACTTTTTGCAGCACGTCCAAAATATGTCAAGTTTTCCCTTGAAAAAAACAATAAATGAGCTTCCACAGCATTTTTTGGCATATACTTACTGCTTTATCTTCAGCAAATCCACAAACTGATCTTATAGTTGAGCCATTTTAAATAGAATTTCTTAACATCTCCAAGTTTTCCTTCCTTAATAGTGGTAGTGGAAGTAGTTTATCATGACACTGCTGAACTCAAGTTGCCACCTCCTTGCTTTCCAGCACAAACCTGTGTTGAAAATCTTTTATTTGGATGTTTTCTGTATGTGCAAATCAGCCAAGTTGTTTCTGCACAGAAGCTCAAAATCTTAGATATGAGAGAGGAAATAAATTCCCCACCGCCTCATAGCATGCTATGTATAGATGAAAGAACAGGCAAGTTACAATTTATTTCCTTTTGATATAATCTAGCAAAAGCTAGCTTTTTTAGCATTTAGTCAATAACCACAGAAAAACAGAAGTACAACTCACTGGGTTTAAACTTTTTTTGTGGCATTTTCATCTATGCTATGTTTTCAAGTTACATACATTTTGGCATAGTTGTGTTATGCTTGAATAATATTAATAATTACTTACACTTACATAGCGCTTTTCTGGACACTCCACTCAAAGCACTTTACAGGTAATGGGGATCCCCTCCACCACCACCAATGTGCAGCATCCACCTGGATGATGCGACGGCAGCCATAGTGCGCCAGAACGCTCACCACACATCAGCTATCAGTGGGGAGGAGAGCAGAGTAATGAAGCCAATTCATAGATGGGGATTATTAGGAGGCCATGATTGGTAAGGGCCAATGGGAAATTTGGCCAGGACGCCTGGGTTACACCCCTACTCTTTTCGAGAAACGCCATGGGATTTTGAATGATTGCAAAACCTTATGATAGTAAAGCAAACAATTCAGTGATCATTTAGCATGTTTTGTTTAGACCGCATTCCTGATTTTACTGGTCCTAAGTAGAGCACATCTGTTTCCACAAACAAAATCATTTCACTTCCGTTCATCTCTGTGCAAATTAGGGGATTGTACAAGAAGACTGCTTGTGTGCTTGATATAATAGCTTTCTGATGATGAAAAACCCACAATCCTTCAACATCAAAGCCCAGAATAAACCAGAAACAGATCCACAAACAGTGGCTCAGTTTGTTCTTTAGTATTAGTATAGAAATGTTGCAAACAAGATCAAAACAGTATAAAAATTTGAATTACTATGTCAGTTCTGCTTGAATAAATGTTGAACGTTTTTCGTGTTTCTTCTTTTACATAACTCAAAGTTCCAGAAAACACTATAAACAGGAAACTAAAGGTTTTGAAAAACAGTAGGTTCAATGTACTGTATTACAAGCGTTTTGGTGAAAAAGGGAACATTTCTCAAAAACCTCTAGAATATTATTTAAGCTTTCATGAGATATCATTGAAAGATTAAATGCTTGGAAAGAAATGTTTAGTGAAGTTCTACAGAATTTGTTAGTCATAGATCTCAGCTTGTTTTAGGTTTTGTGGAAAGTGGAGATAGTCAGCGCTTTCTCACAACAGCAACTTTGTGCTTATCAACCATTACCTCATTAAAGTTCACACTAAACCTGCACCCACAAGTGTAGCCCCCTCATGTGAATATCTGTAGTGCCATGTCGCTGCTTTCTGTTTGAAAACAGCTTTCCTACCCCAGTAAGACCATTCCTGGCAGGGATCAGCTACACAGCCAGCTTTTGAGTTTCATCGAAATCATTCACAGGCAGGACAGCAGCGCAGTGGCTGGCATTGAAGCCTTGTGTTCAATTCTGGGAGTGCTGTCCGTGTGGAGTTTGTATGTTCTCCCCATGTAATAATAATAATGTTGCTTTATTAGCCCTATACAATTTTTTTGCATTAGGAATTCATCTTTTTGCATACCCCAGCTTGCTCTCCATAGACCCAGACAGGGAGAGAAGCTGGGGGTCAGAGCACAGGGTCAGCCTGGAGCAGTTGGGGTTAAGGGCCTTGCTTAGGGGCCCAACAGAGTAGGATACCTCTGCCAGCTGCGGGATTTGAACCAGCAACCTTCCAGCCATAGGCACAGATCCTTAGCCACAGAGCCACCGCTCCACCCTGGTTTGGTCTCTTGGGTTTCTTCCCACATTCCACAGACATGCTTCTGGGTAAATTGGCCCAGGTGTCTGTGTGTGCCCTGCGATGGACTGGCGTCCTGTCCGGGGTGTACCCTTCCTTGCTCCCGGAGCTTGCTGGGATGGACTTGGTGTTGGAGGAAGAGCTGGATGGATAAATTACCCAGATGTTTTTGCCTCGTTCTGGTTAAGCGATCATTCATGACCTGACAGTGATTCATTTAAATTGACTGTGTGTTAAATTGTGTGCAAGTACTGAATCATCTCGTGAGTGAGTCATCAGAGAGATTCGGTACAGGAAATGGGGTGGTTTAACCTGTCGGATATCAAGCCTGGCCAGAGCTAAAAAAGACAACACAGAAAGGATCCAATATGCCCTCTTACATTGGAGGGTGGTATAAGTTGTCACACTCTCTTGCCATTAAAAAAGCCTAATAACTCTGTGACTTGGTTGCAGTTTTAACTGACGTGTTTTAACTGATGCTCCAAATATATTAGGTGACCATATCTACCAAAGATGGTAATGGTAAAAAAGGATTTTCATGGGTGCCTACAGTCAATGGGCTTTACTGTAATTTCTTTTGAGGTTTCTAGGGCAGAAGGCATGTGAAACATGGGAGAAATAGCTAATTTGTTTAGAAAAAGTGAGGGCTGGAAATATGGGACAGTCCTGAGACTGAGACTATATGGTCTATACCATATATAAATGTTAATTGGAAGTTTTACAGTGGTCATGGTGATATTGATCAACTTCAAAAGGTGGCAAAGATATTTTCACTTCAGCAAGTAATCACAGAAACTTAGTTTAGATTGTTTTGCTTCATTTACAAGGCATTGAATGTATAGTGGTGACCATAGCTCTCCCACGTTCATTTTCTTGTTTTTTGCAACTTCACGTGATCACAGGTAGTCACAATATGTTCTGCCATTTTAACAGAGGATACTGAAGGAGAATATTGAATATGTATTTTGTCATATTATAGGTAAAGTTTTTACACGGACAGACACAATAAAGCAGTCTGCCATCACAGGATCACAAAATACTTGCCCATGTATGTCGCAGAATTCTATAACCTGTAAGTTGCTGAATTCTGTAAGTGTGGAGTCTTGGAGGGCCCAGTGTAAACTGCTCTTTAATGGTAGTGTAATCTGCTGGTATAGTATGTGATATACTGCAGTACTTTACAATAGCTCCAGATTTGCGGTCTCCAGCTCCAGAACTGCTCCAACTCCAATTTGAGCTGCATTAGAAATGCTTTAAAAAAAACAACCGACTATTTGGACATTTGTAAACATAGTACGTGATTTAAATAAACTGGCAGTTAAAGATTGTATACTTTGAAGTGGGAACTTCACAGTAAGTTTACTTTAAACAAGTTTGCACAATGAGAACTGTGCTTAAAGTGTGTGTTAATAGTTTTGCAGAAAGAGAATCTGAGTAAGTTAAAGCAAGTAGAATGTGTGGATAGTTCTGCAGTCTGCACAGATGGCTTATGTTTCTGTGATGTTAGCTAGAACGTCTGATCTCTTGGATTTAACATTTGTCACACTGAGTAGGCTAACAAGTCTTTTAAAAAATGTCAGATCCTCATAAGCAACAATGAACACAACTGTGTTGATTAATTGTGGAATGTTTAATGAGGTGGTTGAACATGAACACAAATATGAAAGATTGTAACATACCTGTCAAACATTTAAGTCTTAATGTAAAAATCTAAAATATCAAGATTTAAACAAAAAAGTAAAATTGCCAATTATTAAAGTTTAAATGTCAAGGAACATTTAAAATGACAAAAGATCTTTACAGTTCGCTTGTCGAGTTAAAGTCAAACTTCTTGTTGGGGTGCTCACCTTCAGTCTCTCCAGTATTTAGCCAGAGATTTACAGATTGTGGACATTTTTTCGCTGTTTGAGGAAGACTTGTGTTGTCTTGCTGTGTAATGTCTTACAGCACTCTCATCAAGTATCATGTCTTTTACAAGTGCAGGGTATTGGATTATCAGTGCCAGTTCTGTAAATACTCAGCATGGAAGCACTTTTTTCTTCCATTACTAAAAAATGCTAGGCCTTTGTATGTTGGGTCAAGTCATTCATTCATGGGGCAACTCTAGAGCTCAGTTCCTTCCAGGCTCAGGAGCTCCCCTACGGCTAAGCTCCGGGCTCCAGCAGACCCAGCTCCAGCACTGGAGTAAAGCCGAGTAAAAATGATTCACCTTCACTCCAGCTCCAGGTCCTGAAGGAGCGCTGGGGCTCCGGCCAACCCTACCTTACAAAACATTTAATTGTATTTAGATACACAGCAATGCTAAATTATCATGCAACCTGGCAGTTATTGTTAAAATGTTTACATCGAATCTGAAGAGTTAAGCAATGTTAAGAAAGAATCACTGCAATATACTGTGCTGCGTAGACATTGAAGCTCCTGCTGCTTCTGGTAGAATGAATTAGAAATATGTATAAACCCTTCACCGTAACAGCACACGTTAACCATCTTATCACAAACATAAGGGCTAACTGACCATATGATTGTCTAGAAACACATTTTCTCTCTCTTATAAAGAGATTTCTTCTCCTTGCATTCCCAACCCATAAAGACCCTGGCAGTCTTAGCTCAAGGATAGCTCATTGCCTATATGTGAAGGAAGCACTGCAACACAATTAAGTCTAAGCGCAGATACCCTTAGGTATGTTTTAACCTTCATAAGCAGGACAATAAGTCTGACTAGGAAAAGCATGGTTAGTTTTTTGCATTTCAGAGCACAAGATGGCAGAAAGGTCTTTTTTTTTTTTACTTTGGACATGTCAGCTGTACACTCATTTTTTTCCCCCATACCTTAACTCTTAGGTTAATCCTTAACCCATTTTTCAGTTTTTTGAAATCTGAAATCAGTTCCAAATAAAATAAGTCCCTTTCCCAAAGTTCAAGGTCTGCAAGTGACATTGTTGGGCAGCGTGACAGAAATGAGTGATCACTCTGTACTTAAAAAGATCTGATCTGGTTATTAATCTGAATACAGATTCATTTCTGAAAATAAATTTGCCTATAGCAGTCATATGGCGTTGTGAGGTTGTCAGTTAGATTAGAAACTTGAATCTTTCTCCCGTGAAAATGGTGATGCTGAGGAAGTTGAGTTTCATGTACATCGGAGTTGTTTTGCACGATTAAGGCCGTCTTTCCACAGTACAGCAAAGAAACCCTTCATCTGGGCAAAGTGCAGTTTAAACAGTTTCCCTAACTGGTTTTGCTTCAGCGACACACATTCAGGTTATACAAAATGGAAGTCAGGATATGTACCAGTTTGAAGGTCATCTGGTAAACAGAAACTAGACATTCACCATTACTTCACAAAAGCCTTGACGCCCTTTTTTTTTCATTTTGACTTTTGAGGCAGCTGTTTCTTGTTATTCTTCATCACTACAGAGCAGTATGAAATGTTACACGCAACGTGACACGTGCTGTCCATGTGGTCATTTTCAAAGCAGGCAGAATGTTTTCTGTTGTTCGCAGTAAGGTCTTATACACAACATGGCAGACGCACAAAGTAAAGCCGGCCGTATATTCACTTGTGTCTTGCAAAAATGGTACGTACAGTATGAACTGCTTCCTGCAAAGCATTATCAAAAGAGCGAGCAGCATAGTATATACACAGAGCATTTGATTGTTTGCTGTATCTTTGCTTGTACACCATTAAGCACGATCAGTTTTGCATGCAGCTATCATGACACTGGTCTCAAGAGGTTACATGTTGCTCAATATAAAATAACAGTACTCTCAGAAAATAAAAGTCTTCATGAATTTGTCTAAAACATTATTGTTGCATGTTTTTTTTTTTCCACTGAAGCATATTGTTTAATCAATATTGAGGATGGCAAATGAAAAGCTTGTCCAGATTAATCTTATTGCACACAGTCTTAAGATAAAAATTAGGTCGTTCTGGTTATTGACATTTTTTGTTCTATAGATTAATTTTCTGTTTCAATAATCGTCATGGAAACATTGTAGCACCCTCTCCGGGTGCCGAAGTGAAGGCGCACCTGGCTGATACATGTGCCTCTGGTGCAGGCTGGGAACTGGGAGGCTGGGAGATGGTCTGAGGGTCCGCATAGCCCCTGCCTATGTAAATAGTGACTATAAAACCTAATGTAAATAGTTGTTAATTGCTTACTCCTGTTTTGTCCCTTGTCTTGTAACCACCCTAACCTTGCGGGTCCTATTCACAGCGCTTGTGAGTGTATTAACCCAAAGAGTTGGTGTATACATCTCTGTTGCCTGATTGCTAGCTGACGGAGTTCTGTCAATAAAGAAAGTAGACAGAAAGGTTTCGGAGGTTAGTCTTTGCGTTTGTTAGAATCATAGCAATGATTGGCAGTACGTACGTATGCAAATGGTTTTTCTCAACAATGGAGGTCAACAAACCTTTTTTTTGCGGTCAGGACTCACTGATGAACATTTATGAGCAACATTGCGATTGGCTACTTCACGTAATATCAGGCCTAATGTTTACAGAAAACTTACTGACAGGTTGCATCACAGTATGGTATGGCAACTGCAGTATTGCTGACCGCAAAGCCCTACAGCGGGTGGTGAAAACTGCCCAGTCCATCACTGGGGTACCTCTCCCACCCGTCCAGGACATTTATGACAGACGGTGCTTGAGGAAAGCTCTAAGCATCATCAAAGACCCCACACACCCCAGCTACAGTCTGTTTGACCCTCTACCATCTGGAAAACGGTACTGGAGCATCCGGGCCCGGACAACCAGGCTCAGAGACAGATTTTACCCCTGTACTATCAAACTATTAAACTCCCAGCCTCTCTCACTTACGATCTGATCATCTAGCCAGCAATACTCTTAAACTGACTCGCAGAAAAGAAGCTGCGCCAAGTCATTTTTCCATTCAAGGCAACAGGAAGATGATACTCTTTCTGAACACTTTACTTTTGCAGTATCTCACTCCACACACCTGAAGAAACCCCACCACTGAAACCTTTTCTTTTTCTAGTTTTCCATGTAGAATTAATCCCAATATGTTCCTTAGAATGTAGATGTTTAATAAGTCACTATTTTTTTACTTATTTTATAAAATAATCTCACCACTCTTACTAGGTCACTGATATATTGTATGTGGATTGTTTTCAATACTGTCATTGTTTTCAATACATGAGTCATTTTCCTTTTATTATCCAGAAGTTTCCTATTACCCCTGATTCATGTTAAATAACTCTGCATTTTTGTTGGAATACTGACAAACATTTGACTTAATTGCAGTAACCCTTACTACAGTATCTCCCTCTTGGCCTTTCAAGTATCTTTTTCCTGGGCTTTCAATTCAAACCATTGGTTAATTGTGTTTCCTTTCACAGAATCATGTCATTTTCAACATTCATTTAATAGAGTCCCTTCACTATCCATACGGTTCACGTGATGAAATGATTTTTGCCTCTATTTTCTGATAAGTATAGGTATATTTCAATATGTTATTGAATCATGCATCTGATATCACAACAGACACAGGGTTGAACTGAGAGGCCTTGTCTGATCTGGCCCTGGACGTAATGGCAATCCATTGCTGGACCTACCAGTGATAAGCAGGGATTCAAGAAGTCAGAGCATGGCTCAGTGAAATTTTGAAATGAGTTTATTTTAGTGAAGGCCTTTCCGGACAGCAATAAACAGAGGTCCGTGCTGAAAACACCATCATTCTACAGCCCAAGTCAACCTCTTGTGTTCCCACAGATAGAAAGGTGGAGCACTTATCCATAGACTGTCACAGGTCATACATGGTATAGAACATTCATGCAAGTCTTACAGAATATTCTAATGTACAGCTGTCCGAGAAAATCACAACTGGGTTACAACCAGTGTCAAACAGGTCTGTCTGCCAACATATAGGCATATCAAAAATAATACTTATCAGGACTCTCTCTCAACTCTCGTTGAAATGTGATTCAGCTCTTCTTTGGAATTCTTTAGAATCATTCCAAATGAAATCTTGGATCTAATTTTGTCTCATCATGCGTATTCTCTTCCTACTTAGTGAAAGAAGAGTTAAACCCTTTAAAGTGTAACATCCATCCATCTTTAACCACTTTATCCAACTCAGGGTCATGTGGTAGCAGGAACCTATCCCAGCAGGCAATGGGCACAAGGAACGGGATACTAATAATAATTGCTTACACTTATATAGTGCTTTTCTGGACACTCCATTCAAAGCGCTTTACAGGTAATGGGGACTCCCCTCCACCACCACCTATGTGCAGCCCCACATGGATGATGCGACGGCAGCCATAGTGCGCCAGAACGCTCCCCACACATTAGCTATCAGTGGGGAGGAGAACAGAATATTGAAGCCAGTTTATAGATGGGGATTATTAGGAGGCCATGATTGGTAAGGGCCAAGACGCAGGGGTTATACCCCTACTCTTTTCGAGAAACGCCATGGGATTTTTAATGACCACAGAGAGTCAGGACCTCGGTTTTATGTCTCATCCGAAGGACGGGATACTAATCCATCACAGGGCGCACACAGACGCACACTCACACCAGGGCCAATTTTCCCAGAAGACAATGAACCTACCAGCATGTCTTTTGACTGTAGGAGGAAACCAGAGCACCTGGAGGAAACCCATACAAACAAAGTGAACGTACAACCTCCGTGCAGACAGCACCACAAGAATTGAACCCAGAGAATACTAACCACTAACCACTGTGCCACCAAGCTGCCTAGTGAACCATACAGTATATGCTACAATCATATCACATAAGCAATGCAAGCAAGCTATGGGATTGAGTAAAACTTCCAGTCATCAAATTATTATTTTTTCCCCAGAGAGTTAAGCCGCTCACCGCTTCCTGTAGATGTACGATTTCAATGTGCCGTCTGTCTGCTGCGCGTAACATCTGACAGACGGGAGTTTGTTTGTTTCCCCACACAGGAGGTGGCCATGGTATAGAGAGACACAGTGAAGGGGGGCGTTTCTGATGGCAGATACTGTTCCCTCCGGCTTGCTGGAAGTGTGTGTTGTAATTGGAGTGCCAACTGATAAGTTAAAGGAAACTTGCCAGGTAAATGGGGAAGACCTCTGCTTAATATTGATTCTGTTTCTGTTTCGCAGCATAAGTGAAGATCAATTTGTGAGAAATGAGGTATAGGTTTCTTTTTATAAGAAACAATTGCCCTTTATTTTTTAATGTTGGAGACTTATTGTATCTGGCAGTAGCTCCTGCACCCACCTGGAGAGAACGAGACATGAGACAGACATGCTCTTCCTTACACTCCTGCCTGAAGAGGCTGTCAGGTTTTGAACAAGTACTGTTTTTTAAACCAGCAAAAATACACGATGCATTAGTTACATATTCAAGTAATAAAAAATTGTGTTTTATCTGAAAATGTATGGAAAGGAAAAATTACAGAATTTCCAGTACCGCACTCCCTCCAAAATGTTCCCATCTAAAAGTAAAACTATAGGAGAAAGAGACAGAAGACTCATTACATTAATTGTAATTAGGAGCTGACGTGTGTGATAAATTTCTCACAAAGCTCACAAAACATGCCCTCTGCCTCCACCTGGATTTAAATGTTATGGAACTGGTGTTGTATCGTTTTTCAAAGTTTGATTATTTGCAGCTTAATGTTTCTAAGATTTTTTTTCTTTCCTTGAATCTTTCAGATTTTATATGATTCCTCCAATTTTCAGACCTTCGATCTTTGGAAAAGATGTTGTGGAATAAAAATCTGATTTATGTCGTCTTGCCATCGCACACATTGGTACAGTAGCCCTTTGCTTTTGTCTGTACAGATACAGCCACAGGGAAAAGGGGGAGAATGGCCACTTCTTGATCCTGAAGTCCTGCAAGTGCACGTTCCTCCTTTCGTGACGAAAGAGAATGCATTTGAGTCGAGCAGCGCGTTCAACAGAGTCCAGCGTCGGCGCTCGTTTATAAAGAAGAAGAGGGAGAAGCCTGACGCGACTTCGAAAGAAAACCCAGAGAGCAGTGAGCCAAAAACAGAGGATATCAGCGTCCCCAAAGACATTGATCTTATTGGACTGCCACAGCTTTGCTTTCCTGGTAATAACAATGCGGTCTGCTTTTCAATATTTCATTGCCATTAAATATCCTTCTTTGGTGTTTGGGATAAAATTGGTGATTTTGGCGACTTGCAGAATGAATGTTACACCTTTCCTTGTTCATCCAAAATAATGAATCTATAAAAAAGTTCTATGCAAAATCCAGCTTGTTTTAGCTGCTCAATCATAGCTCACTGTCGATTTCGATGTGCGAGTACTTTTCAGTTATAGTGGTATTTAGCCATTTCTTTATTCCAAAGTACAATTATGGTGAAGAATTTGAAGATATAGTACTGGATACATGCATTTTAGAAGTGGCAGGAGAAATGTGAGCAAATACTATGGATCCCTAATATATTTTAGCCTTCTAACTTTCTTATTGAAGACACCATTTTAAAACATCTGATTGCATCTATATGACACTCTTTATAGGGGTCCTGATATACATGAGTTGATTTTATAGCCGTTAAATAATTGGGTCTTGGATCACCCACTTGATAATGTAGCCTGAATGTTATAAGAGTTTTTAGAAAAGGGCTGTTGATTGTGCCCTGTGGTTTTGATTTTATAAACTCTGGTCTGTTTCTATACCAGCTATGATTACCTAAGGCAACAGAGCAGGGACAATTGCTGCCATGGTTATGTGGGTATTAACTGCTCAGGATGAGTATCTACTGTCATCAGCCAGGTTTACTCAGATCAGAGTAACAATTGCTAATACACTTACTGTATATCGCCCCATTTCTGATACTGCCAGAATGTCACCTTACGTTTTCATACCTCCATGTCCACACTAAACCTGAAACAGCTACTTCGTCTGCATTCTAATTGCATCTATGATATAGAACCCTGGATGACTCAGTTTCCTTTACCTATACTGTAACAAAAATGAGGTCATGCTACTTAGTACCTCCCATCACATATGTAAAGCCAGTGAAGTAACCTTATCTGTGAATGGCACTGTGCTTAAATTTCAAACAACTGAAGTTTTTAGAGCCAATTTGATCCGGGATTGACTTTTGAACCTCATCTGCAGAATATTGTAAAAACAACATTCTTCCATCTCAGAAATATTGCCAGTCTCTGTCCTATGTTTTCTTTGACCAAAGCAGAAAAGCTGGTCAACATTTTTCTTTTCATTAGAATTGATTACTGCAGAGCCCTACTCACTGGGTGATCCATAACCACGCTGAACAAATGGATCTATTCAGAACTCGCCAGCAAGAATGTAGGTCATGTGCAAGTGATCACATTACACCTGTCCTGGAGTCCTTGCACTGGCTACCCATTGGGTTTTGAGTCGACTTCAGGAGCCTCATTCTCAGCTATAAGGCTCTACATGGCTTAGCACCTCAGTACCTGTCTGACTTACCTTCCTCCTTCCCACCTCTCAACCTTTGTTCGTCAGACTCCGGTCACCTGTCTGTCCCCTAAGCTCGTTTACATTCTGTGGGTGAATGAGCTTTCTCTTCCTACACCCCAAAGCTCTCGATTTCTATCCCCAAGGATATCAGAGTGCCACCTTACTGATCACATTCAAACCCCGAATCAAAAGCCTCTCCAAAAATATTTTATTTAGTGTCCGTGTCTGCTCTAGTGACCATTATCTTCTGCCGCAGCTCTGCCCGCTTGCATTTCATACATGCTTGTTTTTTTAATTTGGTATCCTTATAAATTTAATTTATACCTACTGTAAAGTGCCTTGAGATGTTTTATACAATTAAAGATTACACCACGGCTGATCCTGTTTGACCAGGGTCCCCCGACACAGCAGCAGCAGCTGGTGTGTTATTTTCTCTCTCATCTCTCTTTGAGACTGCCATCTGTCTACTGCTGATAAGGTACAAGGAGTACTCAAGACTCCACCTGTGCCATCCAGACTCGTCTAGACTCTTCTCTCTCGCCAAACAATATGGCCCACTCCTCCATGTACCAGTGACTCCAGTCTGTCCCGATTCAGCTGGCTCGCCTTGTTTCATAGCCAGTGTACTTCAAGTCCCTTGAGCCTGGCAAAAATACTGCCTGTGACACCCCTCAGGACCATCTGAGCTGTATTTGGTCCAGCATCCCTTGGTCACTGAGCCCTACAGGCCTGTAAACCAGCCCAATCCATTTCTAAGAATGGATCTCTAGAGCTCTCACTCTCTCTCCTTCTAGGCTGTAGCCTAGACACCAACTGAAACCCCTTTCCACCCAGCTGGTCTTAGAAGTCTTATTTAGCCCAGAGGAGTGGCTAATTCCTTGTAGAGCCTATACTGAGAACGGCATTTCCTCATATGGTATCCCACTGAGCACATTCACATCATGTTTTTCCTATTAACAGCGTAAGCCATCTTGGCTCAAGACCACACCATGTGGGTTGTGGTTTGAGCCAAGATGGTGACTTTCTCACCAAGTCAGTTCTCACTACCTCACAGCATGCTATGAGGGAATGCATCTCTGCTTATTCCAGTTTTAACACTACCACTGAGTTTTTTGTACATGCTGGTATATTTGCTTGTATATTTAGAAGGTTGAGCCCAAACAATTTAGCAAAAAGGAAGGTGGGGGATAGCTTTGAAAGAAAAGCTGGCAATTTTGTAAAAATGTTATGTTCTGTATATTACATAATATAACAGTTATGCATATACACAAGGAATACTTAATAAAATAAATTCTTAAGCTAATTTATATAGGTAATGTATGATTTTTGGTTTTTAAAAACCAGTAAAAGTAATACTTTTACCAGAAAAAAAACAGAAGTAATTGTTCTACAGCTTCCAACCCAAAAAAATGTTAGAAAACACTGCACAATTTACTTAAAAGACTACACTTTTCTGCACAAAAGAAAGGGCTGGATTAGACCCAGAATTCGTTGCCAGGGGGATTTTGAGGAAGAAATTAGCCAAGCTTTTGTCGTTTCCACATTGGTGTTATTTGCAGCAGTGCTAATGGGAATTCTTGATTCACACAAGGGAAAAACTTTGCCAGCGTTTCTTCAAGTCAGCATTTACTTTTGGGAATCACTAAAATCAGTTGTGGAGTGTAACATACAGTATATGGAAATGAGTGTATTAATAAACCATGTATAAACAAAAACTCCAGCCTAGAGGCCTAGAGACAGCAAAATGTAGAAAGGGCAGTAATTCAAAAGACATTAGCATTAGCTGCTTCTTGCATGGTACAATTTCTTTCACTTTAATGCTTAAGTATTTACCAATTAATTATACATGTACATTTGCTCTGTTATGTGGCATTTGGGGTGGCATAGGAACAAGTAATAGGTTTATTCCATGCTGAAAAGAGAAGAAAGGAAACAATGTTTTGGCTGTGGAGCCTGCTTTGGTGCCGGGGCCCGGGGTTCATCTGGTGCTATCTGTGTGGAGTGTGCATGTTCTCCCTATGTTTGTGTGGGTTTCCTCCCGATACTCCAGTATGGTTTCTCCTGCCATTCAAAGACGTGCTAGCAGATTAATTGACGTGACGCGAGTATGTCTGTGTGCCCTGCGATTGACAGGCGTCCTGTCCAGGGAGTAAAATCAGTTGTGGAGTGTAACATATATATGGAAATGAGAGTGTATTAATTAACACTTTTAGAAACCATGTATAAAAAAAATGCATCCCAGAGGCCTAGAGATAGCAAAATGTAGAAGGGGCAGTAATTGACCTTCACCTGTTGCTTGAAAGGAGAGATGCTGGCTCTCCCCTTAAAACTGTACTGGACAAAGATTTTGAAAATGGAATGGGTGAGCCCTTTTTTTGTCAGGGCATTGCATACATGTACATGTTTACAGAAAGATTTAGGATTACAGGTTACAGGAAGTCTGGGGGGAAAAAATGAAACATTCCCACACAAACCTATGGCTGCTCTTTGTTTGTCTTTGTCATCAGGAGGGCTTCAAGTAACCAATGAGCTGAAAGAAGACCGCTTCCACTTCCTGGTTTTCACCGATGTCTTTGGGACCAGAACCTATGGAGCAGTTGTTCAATACTACAGGCCAGTACAGGTGTGTGCATTTTATGAGTATAGCACGTGCTCATGATTAACATTAAAGACGGCTTATTTAATGAAAACCAAAAAAGAGGTGGTTAAAGAGGTGGTTTGTAAAGGAAATTTCCATTATATTGTCATGATTTGGAGGCTAACTAAGTTTAGCAACATTTGCATTTCCCTGCTGTGTTGCCCTGATCAGAATGCAGAACGGTGTTTTTTTTTTCCTGTATTTACCTAGCTGTCCTGGGGCTAGGAGGCAAACAGGTAAAGACACAGTTGAGTAGACTGTTCCTAATGATTTACTCTGGTTAATTAACGTCACAGTTAATCATTAGAAACCCCATATTAAAGAATAGACATTCAACAGTAACTGGCCAATAGGAAGGTTTAGCCAGCCTCCATAGGAGTGGACAACACACAACTACAACCTAAGAAAGTGACTCCTGTGGGAGAGCAGGAAGACAGAGAGGCAGGGGGAGAAGGAGAAAACACCATCTACTTCCTCCAAAGCATGACCGACGTGGGAAATCCTTTATGTGTAGTCTTGTAGACTAGATTCTGGCTAGGTAACCAGAGCATTGAAAGAGTTAGCAAAATTATTTTAGGAAATTCCAATTTTCTTTATTGTGTAATCGTTAGACTAAAACATTCTCTTAGTTTAGTAACGCATTGTTAGAACAGGGCAATTGGTTTTCATTCACATACAGGCATCTATGTTTGAGAGATTCAACGGAGCAAGTTCCATTTTTGCCAGGATGCAGGTGTCCTTTCTTTGGCCTTTGTAAGGTGTTTAATTGTTAATGCACATTACAGAGAATTCTATACCATTGTTTAATAGGTAACTATTACATAGAGGTGTTAATATTTGTCTTGTCTGGGTTTAGGGCTGATTTATTACTCTATCATTATGCCAGAGGGGGAAAAAAAACAAAACACTTTTTATAAAGCTTGGTTATTTCCTGCTTTGCTATCTTGTAACAAAACGCAAAAGATAAATGTGTGTAAGCTAAAAGCTAGAGAAACAATTGTTTCCTTTTGCGAAATCCCAACTGCCCAAGATACTGTCCCTAAATTGTTCTTAAAATAGTTTAAGAGAAAATGAAACAATAGGCCATTTCGAGTTAAATAGTGGAGACTATCTGTTTAGGGGTAGTAAAGACAGCACTTATACAGCAGTTTAATTAACCTTCAATTAACCTATAAAGAAGAAATCTGAGCACCTCAAGAAAGACGTGTGACCATTGGAGAACATGCAAAACACCGGTTCTGGACTATAGCACTTTCTATGTGAACCCTGGACCCAAGAGGTTTAAGGCAGTAGAGCTAACTGTGCACTAAATCCCCATGATACCATGCCAGTAACAAAAGGACTGTAGAGAATTCTACTGCATGTTCATTTGATCCAATAATGCTACTTTAGGCATTCAGTCTTATACAAATACTGCTTGCAGGTACTTCTTTGGCAATAAAGCACATCGAGCAAATGGCAGAAAGAAATCCTTAATGAACCCTCTTACTATCTGGACAGGAAATACAGAACTGCAGTGAGTGTGAGTAAAACAGCTGAGAAACAGACCTCCAAGGTTGTGACAAAGACCCTCGACATACCAGCGAGTGAGGATTTTTCAAGTTGAAAAGCCACACGTGGAGATTCTGCTTCTGCTAAAGGGCATCCCTCATAACAAAACGGCGCTTGAAAGGGCAAACGAGGAGGGTGAAGAGATGTTAAATAGCCAACTAAAGCAATGAGGGTTGTCAAGGGAACAGCAGTCACCGTTTCATTCGGTGTTCACTTAAAATGAGAATGAAAGAAAGCTTGGAAGAAAAGAACTGACTCTGGTCCAGCCCTGCTCTTTATCTCTCGGGGGATCCTGAACCCCTGCAATGGAAGGAGAAAAAAAAATCTTAACTTTCTGAAACCCCATTATAGGAAGGAGAGCAAGCAGCTTTAGCTCCATCTCCCAAAACGTAGGGCGATTCCAACTATCACGCTAAACCAGTGCCCAGTGAACACTATTTTGAGCTGGTTACCCTGCCACACTTTTGACGTGGCTAAATGGGTCTCCCAATACAATGAAGAGAAGGATTAAACATCTAAGAAAAAAGTGCACCATCTAATGAAAGATGGAACTTAGCAGGGGCTTACATAGAAAGCAGAATACTGTGATGTTTTGGCCAAAATGGTCTTTGTTGGGGGGGGGTTGTGGTTTTTTATTGAATTTAGGATAGGGAGTGAGCTCAATGGGCATTTTTGCTGGCTAATGTGCAGTACTTTTGTTCATGTTTCAGTTCTCACAGGATGCTGCTTGCTATCAAAATGGGCAGATGCATTGGTCTGCTTCCAGAGCTCCCCGACTCTATACTGCCTTTGGGATCTGTATTATATCCAAATATGCTTACTACAATGCCCTCAAGGACTGCCTTTCATGGTAAGATTCCTGTTTATCACGGTCTGTTTTTTTTAAAATGATTAAGAAACATGCTTCCTGCCTTTTTTAAATACAGTAAGTACAGTACACAGTTTGTTCATTTGGATGAGGCCTTCGATATATTCTCTTATGGTTGGAAGTGGCTTATTGAAGTGTCAATCTCAGGGTCAATGGCACCTAACTAGTGTCAACATTTCCAGAGCTTCAAAGCAAGGAGATGTTTGCTGAGATGTAGGAGTCCAAGATTCATCGATCAAAGCAATCTCTGGTTTACCTTGGGTAACTAAGGTCTGGATAAGTGATTAAGTGTCAATCAATAGTCCAGGAACATAGCATAATACAGATAGAAAGAGATAAGGGAAGAGACAAAAGACAGGAGAAAGAAGGAAAGTGCGAGGCAAGAGTACCTTGTCCAGATCTGTAAAGACTAGATGTTAAGTATACGAACCATGTTCAGAAAACTTGCCATTCCGTTGTTTTTAAGAAACTGATTTCTTGTATAAAGAACTCTTTGGTTAAAAGTTGCCTCTCTTGGTTTGTGAATACATTTTTAGAAAAGGGCGATAGGTTCTTCATTCACTCATAGGTGTTATAGAGGATGTGAATGTCTGTGGTTTTTCCTCTAGTCAGGACATATTGTAGGCCTCTGGGACACCTTATTTGTAAAGAGCATAACTTGTATATTATATGTGTTTGTTGTGTATTTAATGCATCTTTCATTATTAATAAATATTTGTTTAACCCAGTGCATCTTTTTTACTTTTTTCACCAAAGAACCAAAGAACTCATGTACCACTAATTATACAAACCACTAGTGTATATTTTCTGGCAAAATCTTTACAAATTGGGGTTTATGAACAACTATAAATTTCAAAACTAGCACAATTTGCAGTACAGGAAATCAAAACACACTACAAACCAAAACAAGACACCAAACTATTATATTATGCCAGGTACCTAAGATGCTTACCTGCCTCAAAACTTAAACATCAGCCTCTCTCACAGACTTCACAACATTATTCTAAAGTAAGTCTCTCTCTTAGACTCCTCACAACACTTCCAAATTGCTATAACTCAAAAATTTGTCTTTTTCATCATGTCCTCTCTCCCCTCCAGTGAGTGTGCCCCAAAGAGATCTGCCTGCTCTTCTAATACAGCAGATTAACCAACAGGAATGCCCCTGCTTTCTGGTTTTTAAACTGCCACCTGACCAGTTGTCATCTGGCAACTGGTCAGGTGACTGAGAGAGGCTGCTCATGCTCCAAAGCTTTCTGGGGAATGTAGTCCATACAAGGCTGCCATTGTGCCTGAACCTGCTCTAACAGCTTTATTCCAAAGCACTTGGAAAGCTTAATAGCCATGTGAGCGTGAATAAATAAATGGTTTCATATTTGCAAATGTTTCACTGTTTGCTTTTACTGCTCTTCGTGCTTCACACCTGACATCTGATTAAGACTTGTAAAGGAAAACAAAGATCCATGTTATTATTTTGATGATGGGGTAGCTGGAAAGAATTTGTCACTAAAACCTTTTGATATGTGAAGAGTTGATATTAATGTCTTGTTATATTTAATAACTTCATGTGCTTGTCAGGATTCCCTAAAAATTCAATTGATCATGGAGTTTTTCTCTCCAGATTTTTAGGTGACAGATTTTTAGGATTTGAAAATACTGAAACACACCTGATCTTCTTTAAAGGACCAAACTCATCATTAGGTGTGATGCTGGATGTAACCAATCTAATTACACAGCTTTTCAGACGAATATCCCTGCTCAGACAAAATCAACAGTGTGTATACAACTAGATGGATTTTAATAAAGAAGTTTAACTTTTTTCCCCAATATTTTCCTGACTGTCGAACAGGTGGTCACATGAAGGTCCCTTTCTATCACACTTTTTAAGTTTGTGTTCTTTGCCTCTGATTTTACAATTTACAGTACATTTAGAAATTTAAAATGCTACCAGGCAAGCGGCTGTGCAGTATGCTGTTGTTTCATGATGGAGCACAGGCAATTTACAGTACATTACAGTCACTAGGTGCTCCAAGCAAGGGCCAGTACTCATTGAGCCACTCAGGAGGCCTGTAAAGTACATTTTTAAGAATTACTTACCTTATTTCCATTATTCCATTCACTGTATTTGCTATATCTTATGTTGTTTTTCCTTCTTAATATCTTATTGCATAATTTCAAGTAAGTGGCTGGATTAGTATGCGTATCCTGCAAAGGTACAGGTAAAAGTTTATTGCACGTGGAAAAAGTAAAAGAATTGACCTTATTTTTCTTATTGCATAATGTTGATTCCTGTACTGCAATCCACTGTTCAGCATTTTCTCTGTTTTGTAGTTTGTACTGTTCTATTTTTAAATCTTTTGTGAAATAAATCACTGGGGATAGAGGTATTAGCTGAATAAATTAATAATAATAATAATAATAATGATACCAATCAATAACCGTATGGATAACAGTGCTTGAGTAATGGAATAAAACACTATCTCACGACTGGCTGAGCAGATAGCCACATTAGATGGAAGGACATACACTAGATAAGTCTGTTATTTGCATTTTCGAAAAGCATGTGTACAGAAAAATGAGAACAAGCAGATTTCTTGAAACCACACGGGCAGTTCCTCACCAGGAGGGCCTTCCTCTCCAGATGTGAAGTGGCAGAATCAGTTAACACCTAATACATTACTGGAAAATCCAACTTGTTCTCCCTGAGATCTTTTCCCTTCTTTTTTTTGCAGTCTAGTGGCACAGCTGAAGTCTTACAGAGGGATGGACTTTGAAGACCGAGTCAAGGAATTTGCTGCAAAACTGGCCTTAGTGCCAACCCCCCCACCCGGACAACTTAATTTGGTGAGAACTGTTGGGCTGTTTTTTTGTAAGACCTATCAGTAAAAAAGATGCTGAAACCTCCATACTGTTCCATTCACTAATTTTTAATTTAAAATTTCAATTCAATTTATCATTCCTGGGAGGAAATTTTGTTTGGGCTTGTAACTTGCAATTCGACATGAGAACAGATACTCGTATTGTCCATATTCATTTTAGATTTTATTTTGATGTCATAGCTCAAGGTTGCCTCAGCCCTCATGATCAAATCATTATTGATTTCTTGAAAAGAGCTACCACAGCCCTGACTCAGAGAGAGTCCCTGAGGCTAAAGCATTCATGATTTAAAAATTTAGAGCTCCTTTATATGTATGATATAATCTTTTGCTGGATGACATGTTTTCCTATGGCATGTCTTTGCATATGGTTTGCATTGTCTCTTTGGTTAAACTCTGTATCTCTCTGAACTTTCTTTGGTTGACACTCCTGTATTGGGCATTAACTTGAAGAAAGTCCAATCTAGCCTTATGACATCAAAATCTGATTTACCTCTTAGATATTGTCGTACTTACCGTCTATATATTTTGATATATTGTCTTGGATATATTGTTGAGTGTCTTTTGGCCCCATAATGACACAATTAGTTAAAGACCTGATGTTCAGTAGAAAGGCTTTTAAATTCACAGAAGACATGCCAATTTTTTGGTTTTGCACCATCATAATCTCCTTACAGGTAATTTTCTTTCCCGTTTCTCACATTGGAGTGACAAGAACATGATATTACTACAGATATTTTGCATAAAGTCTGTCTTTTGCTTATCGCAGGATTTGCAATCGCACTACAATCTCTTCTTTCTTTCTATTCTGACATTCTGCAGTGTGTACAGTACCTAAAGAATCCCTTGAGGGGGTTCGTATTCTCAGTACCTAATATCAGGGATAAAACAAAGGGTTTCTTCAGCTTCTTCTGTTGAAGTCTTTCTATTACAGACTTCACATACTGTACACTCTCAGCAGCATCTCCTGTCTGGAACAGGGACTTGAATGTTAGAGATAAGGCCATTTTCTTATCTGTCTCCAAAAATGCTCACCATCGAATGATCCGCTCAAATTTCCTTCATGGAAGGTATTTGAGTCTTGAAGATGATATTTTATGAAGACGGTTTCTGCTTCCTGCCATGAGCATGCTCCAGTCGCATTTATTTGCACGTTGTGCGTGTGTCCAGAGGTTATCGTGTTCTGGAAACAAGTCTCTTCCTGTTTGTCCATTATCCCGTTATTCTGAATAGGAAAATGCCCTGTTAACATTGGGTGTCCTTCTTAGATGATGGAAATGGGTGGAAATAGATCTGGGTAGTCTGACTGCAGATAAAACAAATATTGGCTCTGCATTGGGAGCTCCTGCTTTCCCTATGTTGGGATCACCGGATCCTGGCTTGTCTTGATATTATTTATATGGAACTTTTGACTGCTAGGTGGGGTGACAACAGGTGATTGGATCCTATCAACACTATGGATCCTAACAGGGGTTCAGTTGTAGCTATTTGTACTACATTTGGAGGGGGGTACCATTGAGGGAATAGGTGAGGAGAATTTATGTGGAGAGCAGAATGGATACTGTTTAATTTTTATAACATATTTCATGCTTTGAAAAATACAAATTAAACTTCTTAAAAATGTTATACATTTAATGTTCTTTAATATTTATTTAGGTGTTCAATATGAAGCCTCTGCAGATTGTGCTTCCTTCAAAAGAGGATTTGGATCACCCTACTGTTGATTTGGATCTCCATCTTCCTTTCTTGTGCTTCAATGCCAAACAGATTTTGCAGGTAAGATTGAAAAAAATATAAGCTATAGTAACATTTTACAAGGGAGGTTTGTATTAGCAGAAGATGAGGATGGTGTTTACTTTGTTTTGTAAAACAAAATACCTGTTTTATGCAAAGCATTAATGTAATAAAATCTATAATACATTCTTTAGATATATGAACTACAAAATAATCATAATAAATATTTTCCCATTGGGTAAATTGGAAGGTTGCAGTAATATTGTATTCCACACTAGTGACAGAACATGTATTGTTTTGAACTGCACTTAAAAATTGTAGAACTGAATCAGGCTGTTGTATTGATTGGTTCTGAAACTCTTTTCACTGGTTTACTGGTATGCGGTATGAGGGTTAATCCTAAAACCAATCTTCAATGGGTCATTCAAGGGCATTTCACAGATGTGAATTTGAATGTGTTACCACAACCCCGCAACTAAAGAGTAGCCGTCCTACATCTTGTCTCGAACCGCTGTCACAGGCAGGAAGAAAATAAAAGGCAGATCTGATGATACCTACAAAGGCAGCAAATCTTCTGGTGTCTGAACTAGCATTCAGTATGTATTCACCTATCAGTATGTATTTAGACTTAGAGTTTCCAACTCCATGCAGATAGCACCCCAGGAATTAAGTGCAGGGCCCCAGTGCTGTGAATGAACAATTCTAACCACTGTGCCACCATGCTGCCATGAGTCATTTCAGATCAGTCAGTGCAGATCATTAGGTGCCAGCTCATAAACAGCTTTGCCTGCACTTAAAAATAGAAATACCAGTTAGCTTTTATCATGCAAGTTCAGTCATGTTTTTTTTCATGTTATGAACTTGTATGTTCAAAAAGTGCTGAAGATTCTGCACAGTTAGGAGAATACATCTTGGAACATATTTTGGAATGATACAAAATGTGAATTCTAGGTGAAGTGTTACACTTGTTTGCTTTCTGAAAGTTTTTTTTTTGTATTAAAACATTCCATTGAGAAGAGGAATGAAAAGGTTTTTAAGCATTTCTCCCAATTTCTTTACACAAAGTGTTGCTGACTTAAATAATCTATCCAGCCGTATTACTGAAGCCAATTCCCTGGGATACTTTGTAAAAAGGCAGGAAATCCTTGGATTAATAAGACAGTAGCAGCAATCAAGATGGGTTCCAGCAGCCATATCACCCTGCAACTCACAACTGGCAACACACTGAAGCTAAGCAGGTGTGAGCCTGGTTAGTACCTGGATGGGAGACCTCCTGGGAAAAACTAAGGTTGCTGCTGGAAGAGGTGTTAGTGGGGCCAGCAGGGAGCGCTCACCCTGCGGTCCATGTGGGTCCTAATGCCCCAGTATAGTGACGGGGACACTATACTGTAAACAAGCGCCGTCCTTTGGATGAGACGTAAAACTGAGGTCCTGACTCTCTCTGGTCATGAAAAATCCCAGGGCGTTTCTCGAAAAGAGTAGGGGTGTAACCCTGGCGTCCTGGCCAAATTTCCCATTGGCCCTTACCAATCATGGCCTAATAATCCCCATCTATGAATTGGCTTCATTACTCTGCTCTCCTCCCCACTGATAGCTGATGTGTGGTGAGCGTTCTGGCGCACTATGGCTGCCGTCGCATCATCCAGGTGGTGCTGCACATTGGTGGTAGTGGAGGGGAGTCCCCATTACCTGTAAAGCGCTTTGCGTGAAGTGTCCAGAAAAGTGCTATATAAGTGTAAGCAATTATTATTTATTATTATTATTCCAATGGTGTCCCCTCACCTGTAATTTTTCCTGTATCTGTAAGTTCTAAAGTGACATGTTATTTTTTGGAAAATGAAGACATACAGTATGTGTTCACGGGCAGGGAGGTTAAAAGGACTGAATGTACAGCTCAGCGCTGACGAACGGCTGTCCGTGTGTGTTTTTCTGCGGCCAGATCATCACGTGTTTCCTGACGGAGCAGAGGATAGTGTTCTTCTCCTCCGACTGGGCCCTGCTCACGCTGGTGTCGCAGTGCTTCATGCTGTACATCCACCCCCTGCAGTGGCAGCACACCTTTGTCCCCATCCTCTCCAGACAGATGCTGGATTTCGTCATGGCGCCGACCTCTTTCCTCATGGGCTGCCACATTGATCACTTGGAAGAAGTCGAAGCGGTAAAGCAATACGCTTTCGGCTAAGAAAGGCTCTCCCAGTTTTTTCTCTGCAGGATGACAACTATAACCTCTCAGCACTGGTTGCATTCCATCCATCCATTTTCTAACCGCTTCTTCCAATTCAGGGTCGCGGGGGAGCCGGTGCCTATCCCAGCAAGCAATAGGTGCAAGGCAGGGTACACTCTGGATGGGACACCAGTCCCATCACAGGGCACACACAAGGACACACACACACATGCTCACCACGCCCAATATGCCCAGAAACCAATTAACCTACTGTACCAGTATGTTTTTGAACTGTTGGAGGAAACTGGAGCACCTGGAGGAAACCTGCACAAACACGGTGGGAACATGCAGACTCCACCCAGATAGCATCCCGGGTCTGGAATTGAACCCAGGGTCGAAGCGCTGTGAGGCAGAAATGCTAACCACTGTGCCATCCGCTGGTTGCAGTCCTTGCTCTCTTAAATTGATTTGATATTTCTAAGCAAATACAAAAAATATGCTTAACCATTACAGTGGCGTTAAAAGAGAGTAGATTTTTCATAAAGGTGAACATTTAATGCATATTGTACTCCTATTGTATATTTCTAACATAAATTCTAAGTTCACGTATTTACTTTAATATTTAATATTTACTATTAATATAAAATGTGTTTTCCTATTTTGTACATTGCCCTTTTCTATTATTTGTTTGATTCGTGGCATCTTATACTATTTTAATGCTGTAGCAAGAGTCAACCTTTAGAGCCAGCATCCATATTGATCACTCTTCTGTGTTTTATTTCATCTTCCAGGAGACAAATGACCTGATTTTGATCAATATTGACAATGGCACAATATTTGCTTCAAATACAGACATCCCATCTATGCCATTGGCTTCAGCAGACTGTTTCATGAGACGGTACGAAAAGGTTTTTTTCTAAATTTCCAGGAGTTGAATGGGTCGAGATTTTTTATATTCTGTAGATTTTCTTTTGTATGCACAGTGATCCTTATACTGACATTGCATTTATGCAGTCAAATGTCCAACTTATAACATAATAATAACATCACTTTATTAACCCTTTACAATTTCTTGCATTAGGAATTTGTCTTTTCACAGACCCCAGCTTGCTCTCCATGAGACACACAGACAGGGAGAGAAGCTGGGGGTCAGAGCACAGGGTCAGCCATTGTACAGCGTCCCTGGAGCAGTTGGGGTTAAGGGCTTTGCTCAGGGGCCCAACGGAGTAGGATTCCTCTGCTGGCTGCAGGATTTGAACCAGCAACCTTCCAGCCACAGGTGCAGAGCCTTAGCCACAGAGCCACTGGCAGTTCATTTTAGGTTTTAGCACTTTAACCACTGTTTTCTCTATAAAAAGCAATAACAGGTTGTGCTATCAAAAAACTAGGAATTCTTCAGGTTTTCAAAGAAAATCACAGGCCAGCATGGCAAACTGATAAAGCCATTTCTTCCAGATGGGTTTATGTATTGTTAACAGGTCATAGGTACAGTATGTTAGGAAGTGCAAATGAATGCAGTTTCTAGCTAATAAGGGGGAATATGGCTCTGCAGAAAGACAGATTGAATGCCACTTTCACCTTTTGTGCTTCAAAAACATTACATTTCTTTTGGGACTTCTTTAATGAACTCAGAATATTTCCTTATTTAGCATTGCTTTACAAACGTTGCTGGTGAAAAGTTCAATTGCACATACAGTGCATGCCCTGGAATGTATCTACCACACATAAAGTAGCTCTGTACTTAGGGTACAAAAACATATAGTCAATGCGAATCATTATCTGTGGCTGTGGTTGAGTTTGTGGTGTGAGCATGTACAGTACAATATGTACAAGAATTTGAATTTGGTGATTTTTAAAAGTCCATTTGAGTGCAGTCTTTTCTCATTCCTTCATTACAGTCTGGTAGCATTGGTATTTTTTATTTCACTCAAGACAATTAAGTTGGCCAAGTAAAAAAACTGCCTAGGAACTTTCCCTGTGTGTGTGATTTCCCTACAAAGAAAAGAATCACAAGAAAGAATGTGACTATTGTCAAGTGATTTTTATGGTTTCTGGTTTATTGTAAATGCTGTACCAGACCATAAAGGACCATTGTCTGTTAACAAATATCATTTAGGAGTCAACTTTTAATAAAAGTTGACATTTTGGGATTAATTCTGTGCCTGCTGTATCACTATAAACAATTCGACAATTCACTCAAGAGAGAAACTTGTACTCATGAACATTTTCACATGAAGCGAAGATTTTATTCCACCTCAGACCTCCACACTCACTGATGCGGCGTGTAATTCAAATTGAAACCAGAGCACTGAAAATGGATGTAAAACAGCAGAAAACCGAATTGTACTCATTTGTATACTTTCTCCCTTCTGGTTGCAGGCATGCAGGGCTTCAGGTCCATTACGATCTGGAGCTGTCTCATCTGGGGACCAGCACTGACATGAACGACCTGAGAATGCAGAGGAGACAGTGGCAGCAGAAGCTGAATCGTGAAATCCAGCAGGTTACCTTAGAGCTAATAGTCAATATCCTTAGGTAAGCCCCCCTTCACACAGTGCTGTCTGCACCACTGTTATGGGAAGTGTGCATCTAAATGGAGTAGCAAGTGCTTCCCAGTGTGTATTTGTGCCTTTTCTGTCACTGCTCTTTTGTTATAGAATGCTCTTCCTCCGACTCTTCGAGAGAGGGTTCTATTCAGATAGACACTCAAATGTCACCTTTTGATTGGGGCCTGTGTCTAATTTCCTTGTGTTCTATCCTGTATGTTCTTTTTAGTATTTGTCTTTTACTTTTTTATTGTGCATTTTTATCTTTTTATCACTAAGTACAACATCCTTGGGTTTGGAAAGGTACTGTATAAATTAAAGTAGTAGTTACTATAATTGTTGTTATTGTTGTTGTTGTTGCTTGTCACTGACAGAACCTATTCATTTGTCTGGGGGCTTCCTATTATTTTAGCCAGTGATGTATCAAGTGCAACAAGGACCAGTGAGACTGCAGAGTTTCCCCCTACCTCAGCTGCTCTCCTGTACTATAGTGTTGATTTTATTTTCCCCTTTTTCTAGCTGTGTCTAACTGTACTTCCTGTGTGGCAATTTCCTGTGGCATCTGTATTACTCACTTTCTCATACCGCCGAACCAACGTAACTTTCAACACCCCGTGTCCTCGCAGGAAAATTAAAACTTGAATAAAAGTACAGAGGCATCTGTAGCAGTTGCCTTCCAAATGTAAACAGCCATCCTAATTAAACAGACTTGTGTCTCCCCCTGACAGGCACTGAGTTTCACGTACGATTGCCCTCTGACTACCTGATAGCAAAGTACAGGTAGTGAAACAAATTGGATGGGAACTGAAACCATAAAAAAACCATGTAATTTACATTGCATTTATGTGGGCTGGTACTATAATCATGAGAGTTACAGAATTGTTCCCCTGTGTGCAGTAATTCATTCCTAAACTTTTCTAACTCACTCTTCCAGTAAATCACAGACGTGATTTACACATTGGTATTCCTTATGAAGAGTCAGCATTGACTGGTGCAGATCTGTGACTCTCGATTAGAGCAAAGCACCCAGCAGGCAGCACGCTGCCAGATGGACACCGTCATTTTGACACATTTGTCACAATCCAGGCTCAGACTGGCAATATCAGCACTAAATGGCACCACCTGTGCTCTCAGAGGGCACCTTTCTTGGATGAACCACTTGAGATTACCCCTCTTCTAACACCGGTTTGTGAAAAAAAAAGCCATTACTGACAGTTACAGGGAGACTGAATGATGATGTTTCCCTCTCTAGGGAAGTCAATGATCATCTGAATTATGAACACAGAGTGTTTAACAGTGAAGAATTTCTCAAGTCCCGAGAACCAATGGACCAGCCATTTTACGAAAAGGTGATATTTTATATATATTTTTTAAAATGTCTTTTTAATACTTTAAATACCAAACCACACTACGCAGTTAATTAACACAAGCTCATTGGATCTCCTGCAGAGATATTTCATGTAAAAAAATTTGAGAAAATCCTTGTCCTCTTTCAGGTTTTGGAGACGCACATATTTCATTCCTTCCTGAAAGCGCGGCTCAGCAGGAAAATGGACGCTTTCAGTCGGATGGAGCTGAGCAGTCGATCGGAAGCCCATAGGTGATTCTCAGGTTATTGTATAAAACAGATCTGCATGTGGTGCATCTTAATACAGTGTCTCCCCTGTAATACAGAGTATTTAACAAGTATGCAGAGATTGAAAACATATAAAGCAACATTTATTTCAAGAATTGGTTTGCTTATGGACAGCACCAGTCTCATTCAGACATGTTAGGTGAACTTCAGTATTCTTCATCTGCCTTATTCTCTTACAATTCCTGGGACAGCAGTTCCTGAGAAAGAAATTGAGATTTTTTTCCCAGTGAATATGGATTTTGTTTTCCCATTACTAGGCTACATTACATTGTAGTTTCCTGACTCCAAATTGTTTTGGTACTTTTGTCTTTTCTGGTAATATTTTTTTTTAAATAAACAAATAACTTCATCTTGTTATAGTGTCTCACCTTACCCTGAGACACTAGCAGGAGGAAATAATAAGAGAGAGCTCCTGCAGTTATGTTTTGGGTTACCCCACAGAGTGAAACCCTCGATGGACTCTCCCCGAAGGCCTACCATGCAAGAAATGGCTCGAAAGTACAGCAGTCCTGAGAATCGCTTGAGCAAGCGCCTGGGGATGAGCATGCCGAATCTGGAAGAGGAGAGGACTGTGGGCTTCCCAGTGAGACAGGCCTCACTCAAGAAACAGGGCACAGAGAACGGTAGTAAATTACCTTCTTCCCTGTCGAAAAGGACTTTTTTTTCAGACTAGGGTTAATTTTGAAACGTAGCGTCTTTCCCGTCCTGGGTTCAATTCTGGACCTGGGATGCTCTCTGCATCGAGCTTGTAGTTCTCCCCATGTTCCTGTGAGTTTCCTCCCACAATCCACAGAAATGCTGGTGGGTTAATTGGCTTCTGGGATAATTGGCCCTGGTGTGAGAGTGTGTGTGTCTGTGTTTGTGTCGGTTTGCCCTGCGATGAACTAGCATCCCGTCTGGGGTGTACCTGCCCTTTGCTTGCTGGAATAGGCTCCAGCTTCCCTGTGATTGGAAGAAGGTGTTAGGAAGTGGATGGATAGATGAAAGTACGTGTCGTTCCAAGCGTGTTTGCGCTGATAAAGTCCGACTTACAGTAGAAAGGCAGTTTTAACTCTGGACGCCAACCTGGAAGTTGTGATTTAGTTGCAAGCACATTGTTCATGTTGCCATTACATGATTCATTTAATGGTTCATCTCAGAATCTAAGGAAGTCTACTGTGACGTCTTAACATTTAGCTTATGTGTCACATTGGTATGGATTACAGTATACAGGCTACAAGTTATGTCTCTGATCTCTGTCCTGTATTACTTGTCATACTACAATCTCTCATTGGAGTGTGATTTCCTTCTCCCCCTCCTTTTTTGTATAGGTAAACATTTTGGGAGTTTTGAGAGAAACCCTCTGTAAGACAAACAATTGCCTGAGGACTAATTTGCCTAAGTGGTCTTAACTTTGTTACTGTTGAAGTATTTATAAGCTACTGTACATCTCATGGGTGAAAAGGCCACTCCAACTGAATGTAGAAGGATTGACTGAATTTCAACAAAATGTAGACGCCTACATAATCTGTGCAATTTTAATGAGATTAATAAGTGAATTTCTCAAAGAGGACAGTTTTCTGTCAGAAGCAGTTATGGCATTAAGATAGGTGGCCTCAAGCTTCAAGTTCTTTCATCTTGGAGTGTGGATATTATTGACCTATTTATAATGATTATTTCCCCAAGAAGTAACACTGCCACAAAGTGAATGGTTTAGCAAATCCAAGAGGTATTTTCACTATGCTTGAATCTGTGTGAAGGTTGTGTTCTCTCTTTATGTCTTTTTCTCCATGTACGTATACATTCTGCGCAGCACTTATGATTCCCAAGATGCCCATCACCCTGTTTAAGCTCCCAGAGTTCCCTGCGCCCTTAGTTTACCATTATGTCCAAAACTATTACTCGGAACTGATAAGCCTGCTGGGGAAGGCTATTGCCAGTGTGCCTACGGAGAATTCCACCCTCCTAGCCAGATACTTCTACCTGCGGGGCTTCATCAACACCATCAGCGGGAAGAAGCTAGACGCTCTGAGCGACTTCCAGAACCTCTACAAGACGGACATCGAAATCTTTCCCACGGACCTGGTGAAAAACCTGGTGGATTCCCTGGCCCGGGAGGAACGGGCCCAAGCCGATAAGCGCTCGGAGCTGAAGCGGCTGATTAGCAAAATGAAAAAAGACAACGAGCGGGACCTGGTGAAGTCGGACGACCACGTCAAGAAGTTTGAGCTCCCAAAGAAGCACATGCAGCTGGAGGATTTCGTCAAGCGGATCCAGGAGTCTGGTATAGTGAAGGACGTCGGGACAATTCATCGCCTGTTTGATGCGCTGACTGTCGGTAAGTGGGAGTGGGTTCCTCACAGGTCTTACGGAGAACCAAGATATTTCAAACGCGAGTGCCTCAGGGCTGAATTGGAAATGGTCAGAAAAACAAGGAGCGCTGTTGCTTTTTTGTTCTTATTATAAACCCAGGTTTCTTGATCTGTTAACAACCAGTCATTTTATTTTACTTTTTTTTTCTGGCTTCTGACCATGATTTGGCAGTTCCTGAGGAAGAAATGAGTAGTGGATGGAAGGACATGAGAGTTCAAATAATTCAAATTCCTTCAGAAGACAATGAGAATGGAATGAGCAATCAGGAACTAAACTGTCTTTGTGTATGGAATGCAGGCAGAAGTATGCTTGTTTGACCTGGTTGTTCAGTTTACTGTAAGATGGTAAATTGCTCAATTCCATTTATTTAACTTTCAGGTGATGTCTTTGAATTTGATGCTTTATTGGTTCAGACCAGCTGTAATCTTTTACGTTGATTGCCAATTTTTCTTTTTCATTGTGTCATAATCATGTGTGCCTGAGGTGATTATTGCAAGCTTTTACCAACTAAATCATAGGTGACCGAGAGCCCTGATTTGCCCTTCTAATGAGTCTGCAGTACATGCTACATTATGATTGCAGCTTCCTACAAAATCAGTGACTTATGTTCAGTATATGTGTTCGTGTATGCTGTTGATCACACATATATACAGCATGTATATATGCAATCACATTATATATGTATATACACATTTATGTTATCATACATATACATGTGATTACTTAATGGGTGCATAGAATGCTAAATCTGACTGTCCCTTAATCCACTTCATTAGAATCTTTTAAGAGTGGCTTGAGTTGGCAAGGTCTGGATGCAGCAATGAGGGCATCTTCGCAATCTGTATTTTACCTTGATTCGTCTCTGGATGGTAAGCAAAGCAAATGTGAGGCTTGCAAAGTGGCTGTGCCTGTCTGAATCACAGCTTGGGAATGGGAGGGTCGCTTGCTTTCACAAGTCCTTCTGTTTGCTCTTCGAAGTCTGCGTTAGCTTTTTTTTTCTGCTACACTTTTGTTGCCGCCAGGCCTTGCAAAGATTTTGTTAACACGCGAAATAATTTATTTTTCAACATTTGTGCTCTCTCCGCAGTGTTTGCATTGCTACACGTCAGCTTCTGAACTAATACGTTTTCTCTCAGCCGTGTTTGGGCTTTATTTTAAGAGTTTTGTGTATTTCCTGAGTTTTATTGTGTATCCTGGGTCTCAATGTAATGTCATGCAGAGATAAATCTGTGTTGAAATTTGTGAGGAAGGAAAACAATTTTATAACAACAGTAGGTTTGCTTTTGTTTCTTGCAAACACTGTACTGTGTACAAAATTCAGATTATTCATAGCCAAGACAGGGAAGTTGAACTGGCTGGTTTAATTTGTCTTTCAAATACTCTGTAGTATTTGGATTAGCATTCTAGATGGCACTATGTGTGTTTTTAAAGCCCCACACAAGTAAACGTGTATTTATATATACAGTACATATACAGTATGTACATAATGTGTATCAGTTCAGGTGAGTAGCTGCGTCAACATGCGTAGGCTGCAAAGGAACAAGTAATAGGTTTATTCCATGCTGAAAAGAGAAGAAAGAAAACGCAACGTTTTGGCCGTGGAGCTTTCTTCATTTTTGCAGCAAGTATTCTGCTATTTTTAAAAAAAGCTATTTTCCAAGTCAGTATAAAAGAGAACTTAAAGAGACTGAACAAAAAAAAAGCAGAAAGGCAGAAGAATTAAGCAGCAATTGGAATTTAAAAAAAAAAGCATTTGCTTGGTTCTGTAAGTGGTAAGTGGAAAGTTAGTGTCATGAAACAAAAAGGGCCTTTTTGATTGAGCCAGACCTTGTAGTTTTTTTATGTTGTTGTAAAAAGCAGGCGGTCATCTTTTGATTAAGGCCTCTCCTTATCAAAACATTATGTAGTTCAATGAAGATGATGCCCAAACATACAAAAGAGCTTGTTTTTACCATTGACAAGGCTATTGTGATCTTATATGAGATATTTCAGGAGTAAATATATGAAATATATTATTTTTTGGTGTTAGTCTTGTTTTAATTATTCCTTATTTCATTGTCGGAGATGTTTATGATCAGTTAAATTATATAACCTGCATTCTGAATGTTACGTGAATTGAATTCATGAGCTAGTTTCAGCCCTTTTGAATTGTTTTGCTTGTTGGTTATTACTGTATTTTTATCTTTGGCGTGCTGGTTGTCTTTTTTTACAAGGATAGCCTACACATAGGTTTTTTCCCCTGTACACAGAACTAATTTCACTACTGGTATGCAGGTCATACTTTGTTTCCAATGATTTTCATATTTATGTCTGTTCTTGAGGAGAGTTTGAGTTGATTGTAGAATTTAGTAGCAAAAATGCTAAGATAAACCATTTTTTTTTATTTTGCAAGAATATGTAAAAGGCTTGTAAAATATTACTATTGCCATTCTTTCTGCTGTGCAGTAAACTTTCTAATGTAGGTTTAGAGTAAAACAATGCAGAACAAGTACAGTAGGTCTACAAGTTAAAGTGTAGCCAGTATTTATTCAGTACATCAATCAGACAAGTAAAGCTGATTGGAATGGTAATGTTTGTTTTTATTGGGAAGCGTAGCAGGGTGGTATTTTATAATAAAACGTCGAGCTAAAAGCTTTGTACTTTTTCCACTTTGTTATGAAATACCAAAACTCTGGCCTGCATAGTTCAATCTCATTGCGAATGAGTGAAAAAGAAACTCTGGGGCTCTTTTTTCTGTTGCTTTCACCCCAGGCCAGCAGAAGCAGATTGACCCTGAGGTGTTTAGAGTCTTCTACACTTTCTGGAAGGAGACAGAGGCTGAAGCCCAGGACGTGCACCTCCCCGCCGAAGTCATAGAGCACCTGGACACCAACGAGTGTGTGTACAAACTGTCCTGCTCTGTCAAAACCAACCATGGCGTGGGCAAGATTGCCATGACGCAGAAGAGACTCTTCCTACTCACAGAAGGCAGACCAGGCTACATTGAGATCAGCAAATTCAGAGACATAGAGGTAGTTCACTTCGAACTGTGAGGCATGAATTTTTTCAAATTTGAAAATGTTTTCAGAAACACCCCCCCCACCTCCCCCAGTTTCCTGCAGTTTCTGAATGGACAGTTTGACATTCAGCTGACATGTTATGTGCTATCTGGTGGCAACATTGTCTTGAAACCACTTTGCCCAGCTCATTAATGAAACCGGGGTGGTGACAAGACAAATGTGGTAACACTGTGGCAGGGTGACACAACTAGCCACCCGATACCCTCTGCCGTCTTAGCTAGTAGTAAGCAAGAAGAAGGAACGTCTCACACAAGGCTTGCAGGAAGGATCAGCCGCGTTAATAAACCTGACACCTCAGATATTGTTCCTAAGTTAACACACAGTGTTTGCACTGGAGTGTCTTTCCAGTCCCAACCCCAGGTAGCTTGATTGTTTTTGACAGTGGCTATCTTTCATGAAGTTCTTTTTAGTCTGCCCAGACCCAGTATAAATTAGTACAGTACGTCCAAGTTGTTCACCGGAAAAAGAAATGGCAACTCCGTGTCTGTGTTCTTCACACAGGAAGTGAAAATTTCTTCTGCGCCTTTCCTTTTACTGAGAGTGCCTTCGTTGAAGATCAAGACGAGCTCAAGAAAAGAGGTTTTCGAAGCCAATCTGAAGTCAGAGTGTGACCTGTGGAATCTGATGGTGAAGGAAATGTGGGCTGGGAGGAAGATGGCGGATGATCACAAGGTTAGAGACCTCACATACATGCGTGTTAGGAGGAAGAGCAATGACCAGCAGTGGACAAACACACAGGTGTCCAGAGAGTGAAAGAAAACCTAGATTATTGGGACTGAATATTCTTATTGTAGTATATTTATACTATACTCTCATTATAGTATATCTACAACAACACATTTTGGAAGAATTTGAAGGTAAATTTAAAATAATCAATTCCTTAAAGGCACTTGCCATTGATTGAGTTGAGCTTTATGGCCTCAGACATTTGTTTGTTCGAATCTGGGTCTTGTCACGAGCCATCCATGAACGGGATTCTCAAGCACAGTGGTGCACAGTGCCCCCAGACGATGGGTTAGGATTAATCGGCCAGGACACAAGACAGAAAAGTCACACGTTTCTCTTGGTCAAGCAGTTGAGGAGCACAAAAACGCCGAAATTCTGTTGTTGAGTGGATGATGCACAAGGTCTTGTGTGAGCATTGCCAGTAATAGTGGGTGCTTTTGGACAGGAAACCAGGATCCAACCCCTCCCTTTCCTAACAGTCATTGGAAAGTTCCAGTCAGTCTAGAGCACAGCCTGGGGCTTCATTACTGCCCTCTGAGCTGTAGGTGTTGTCCTGCCTTCCACAGAGAGGCTTTTTACACCTGAACCCCTCTAGAGCTGGACAGCTTTTTAAGAGTGTTGTCATCCTCAAGTTAAACTGCCAGCCAAGGAGCTTTGTGAAGAAGGATAAGGACAGGTTCTTTTCATATCTCATAAAGGAGGCATTGGCTTAATGGGTTCACACACGCACCACACATGTACGACTGGGGTTTGATTTTCTTGATGAATGTTGTTAGCTGAAAGTACCAGCAAAGTTCACTGAAGAATTACTTCCAGAAACACAGAAAGGGCAACAGTATGGGCCATAAGAACAAAACATGAACTTCAAACCTCATAGTAAACAAATTGAATTGAAGTGTCTATGTGTTTTCAGGACAGGGCACTGTATGATTACGTATTAATAGTTTCTGTTTACTCTAGGATCCGCAGTACATGCAGCAGGCTTTGACAAACGTTCTGCTCATGGATGCTGTGGTTGGTTGTCTTCAGTCACAGAAAGCTATCTTTGCTGCAACTAAGCTGGCATACTTCGACAAAATGAAGCATGAGGGTATGTTTGGGATTTTTTTGTTGTATAACTGTGGTGCACTAACGGCCCAGATACCACATTTCCACTAGCCCACTTTGAGGTATACCTCAGACAGGCTGTCTGGCTGAAGGGTGTTTCCATTTTGTACTGAGGAGTACACCCGTCAGGGCATAATTTGCAGTTTCTGAGTCTCAAATCCAGGTGAAAGTATCCTCACGTAGCCTGGGAATGCAGTGTCTCTATTGTTTCATTCAAAACAAAAGATGAGTGAAAGCGAAACAAGAACTTGAAAGCATCAAAAGCACAGACTTACAGACCTCCTCCAAGGTGCTCTTTTAAAGCTTTGTTGCTCTTAATAATATTTGAAAAATTCAGCAGTGCCGCCCCTGAAAGCAAATATTACAAAATGCCTTTGTTTGCTAGCAGGCTAAATTGAGACCATTCCTGTCATTCTCAAATGTAATACAAGCTATATCTGTGTCATCATCTCCCCATTTTGTTTTCTTGTAGTTCCTATGATGGTTCCCAAAACGACATCTGAGACCTTGAAGCACAAGATTAACCCGTCCCTGGATCTGACAGCTCCTCAGGCTGTGGATGTCTTGCTGTACACTCCAGGTAGGACAAAAGAGGCGTCTTGCATTACCAGTTTCCTGGTTACTTGCGTCATCGCTTCCCCCAGGGCTCTGCTCTCCACTGCAGGCTTCAGTAACAGTGTTAAGTTTCAGTTTCTTCAATAGCCTTTGAGACACCGTCAGAAAAATAGAAGCTTCTTTTTTTTGTTTATCTGTTGTACTTCACTTGATAGAAGAAAGAGGAAGAGCTGACTACCTAAAAAGCCTAAGTGGCTGTAACTTGTGGGACATTTTGTTTTAAATGTCGTGACCTGTGGACGTTACATAATTGTTCAACATTGTGCAGTTTGTTCACTTACAATATACAACTACTAGCATGTTAAATAATATTAAAAAAAAAAGTGGTAAGCTGAGTGGTAAGCTGAGACAGAGCAGTAATACTTCAAGTCAGGTAGTAAAGTTCTGAACATTGGAAAAACACATCCAATGCATCAGATGAAAGACAATGAAGAAGATTTGAACTCTAAACAGTCCTAATTTCTCATTTTCTACATTATATAATGGATAGTTAAGGAGGCTGTGTAGACTCCTTTCCAGTAAGAACAAACAAGGTGAAGCTTTTGTACAACACACTAGTAAGAGAACTGTAGAATTCTACATCAGCATTAGAACTTAAAAAAAGATTTTAACTAGTTATTCTTATGTTAAGTCTTTTTTATTATTTGTGCTGTCTAGAAGATATAAATGATGTGTTAGCTTCTACAGGCTGTTTCCCATTTTGTATTGATAGTGTATTGTTTTCTATCTGCATTTAAAAACTGCACTTGTCTTCATCATACGTCTCCATGCTAAATCTAATGAGTGCAACATTCATTGGGTCTAATACATCACTCATTACCCTGTAAATAGCCCAAAGGTTTCCTGTTATTATCACGGATTCATTTTACTTCATCTTTCTTTACTTTTTTACTTAATATTTAACAGTCATTTTTATAAAGTGCTATCATTCTCCATATAGTTTTAATTCATGTATTAAACCATGTGAGCCATTTCCTGCTACTGTTTGATTTGTGTACTCTGGAGTTAAATCTGTTTTTTCCTTCAAAAACCTTTGGACTGTTTACATCCATTGTATACTGATTCAATATCCATCCTATTTCCTATTTTACTTCTCTTACACTGATTCATGTCCTCATAGTCTGCTTTCCTGAAATTGTGAACGTTTGCTGTGTACTTAATTTCTGTACTTGAACCCTGTACACTTTCGAATTATACATAAAAGCATTCCATATTATGATCAGTTTCCTAAGAATTCTCTCCCCTTTGTTTTCGTAACTCTGTCTTGATTGTTGAAAAAGACTATGTACAGTCATTAAAGCGCTTTGAGAAGCCACCTTTAAAGGCGCTATATAAAATAAAGTTTATTATTATTATTATTATATTAAGCGTGTCTACAGTTTAACATTCTGTTGCTGACATTCCCATTGGTTTTCCCCAGACTATGTGAGGAAAGTTAAAGTCTCCCATGAAGACTTCTTCTTATACTCTTATATTCTTAAGTTCTTTATTAAGTGGGAAATTATAATTGATAGCTGAATTTGGAGTTTTGTAGCATCGTTATATATTTTTTTAAAGTTCAAGTCTCACTGAGCAATACAGTTTCTGAGACCTTTGCTTTATCTATCTCAGTTTCCTGTGCACAATATTCTTTTTGATGCTACTGTACATCTCCCCCTCTTCCACCTTTCCTGTCTCTCTCCGATAGGTTCCAGTAGAACTTATTTTCTCTTCAATTTGCTATGGGGGCATTTCAATTAAAAAAAAATATAATTTTGAAAAAGACAAAATGTTGGGTTTTTTTTTCTTGATTAAAGTCAAAAGAAGGCTTTAGATAATTTTACAGCTCCATAAACCTCTTTACATTAGTTATATCAATACAACCTGTGGTCATGCATGCCCACAGAACTTCCTCTTAAAGTATTTCCTAACCTTAACCTTTACCGTAACTGCAGTGCTATAAAAATAGCCTGTGGAAATCGCTATACGGATGATTTAAAAAGCACCTGTTAGTAAAACCCAAATAGGAAAGCAATAACATAATACTGACAACTGAGCTGAAATTGACTCAAGTAAAGCAAGTCTGTCTGTGTGTTTTTTTTGTTTTCCAGTGTGTTCATTTAACAAGATTAAGTAACTTTAAGCAGAATATCTTTAGAACTAGTAACCTCAGGAGAGCTTTTTAAGCCTCCTATTCTGAACCATTAAGTTAAGTGTTTTGCATTTGCGGCAAACTCGCACGATTGTGTCGCTGCAAGTGATCTCAGGTTGACCTCATGCCATTAGTAAACCTGCTGGGTGAGAACCACACAGTGTTAAAGCATTTGACCCATTTGTGGGCTGGGCATTTCCCTCATGGTCAGTCGCAATGCAATTTTCTTATTAACAGAGTACATGTTGAAAAACGCATGGGCATTGCTAAATAACAGCTCATGGCTCTTTCTATGACTAGAAAAGGCATGAGGAAACAACTCATCAAAATTGTTACTACATAGCTTTAAGGTTTGATCATAGGAACAGTTTTAATTTGCACTTTTACCACATGCCCCGTGTATTTCTTACTTTTACCTGTGATGAGACATGCAGCTTCTTTTTTTAAGCTACACAGATACGTGGGATACGCCATCTTTCTTAAGCTGTTACTTGCCAGACCCTCCTAACTGGCTGCACTAACTGAAGCCATTTTCCTGTCCCCTTCTTTTAGGCCAGCTGAGTTTCTCCGATTCCGGCAGCGATGGGAACCCAAAGCTATGGTGTGCCCTCAGCGATGGGAAGGTAGTGGTGTTCGATGCAGCGAGCTGGTCGATACAGCAGAACTGTATTCAAGTGGGAGCCACCCGACTGGTAAGATCAGAAAGAAAGAACCTTTTGAAACCTCAGTACACCATTGCCACAGGGAACCATGACAGAAAGAGCCCTCAAAGATCACAGATGTTGCTTTCTACTCTTTTACTTCCCCACTCTCACACATGTGTCTTCGTACAGTAGCTAAATTTTGAAAAGGGAAACAGAATAAAAACATGCAGACGTATGGTTATGGGAAAACTACAAGAAATGGCTGGGCCTAACAGCTCACAACAGCTTTGGCTAGTTTAGATTGTATTGTGTTCACTTCTAATAAGAGCAGCTCATCTGTTAAATCGAAGAGATGCCCAAGAGGCGCTGTTTCTCAGTCAGTGGTGTGAAGCCACAATTGACTTTTTTGGTTATGTTGAAGTAGATGTGACTGAAATAAAAAATCTCAGGAAAAAGGAAAAAGAATCATATTTTTTTTTCATTTAAAGAGAAATTATCTCCTTTTATTACTAGTTTTATCTCCTTCGATTTTTTGAGTCTAGATATCTAAGAGTTGATAACCTAATCAATACGAATACAGATGTTGAAAGTCAGAAACCTGCCTGGGCAAGCAAATCTGAGTTGCTTTTACATATCAGCAATAGTTTTTTTTAAATTTAAGCTTACATGAAGATCACTTGGCACTTAACGGAAGTATTTAGAGATTTTCTTTGTGGAGGAATGGGTTAAATTATGACTTCCGTCTGTGTCTCTACATGGTTAAATACAGTAAATATGTTTATCTTAATTTAGAGGTAGAGTGTCTGAATTTCCCAATCCGCTGTGTGCTTAAAATAGGTTCCTTTGAATTTCACAGCTTTCCATGCTACAATAGGAGTAATATAGATTAAAGGGTACTGTACTCAACAAGATGGACAGTTCTCATTTCTGAATGTGTCTGAACAGTTCTCATTTTCTTCTTAAAGCAGAGGCTGCTATCTGCTCAAGAAAAAGTTGTGGATTAAGCTTGGTGCATTAAGTATTCTTTTGTTGATTGATAAGGTCTTGCAGATAAAGTTGTTCCACTCTGTCGCCCTCTGGTGTTTCTGTTTTTATTTTTCTTGGTTAAAAAACCCAGCTTGCTTACACTAGAGACTATAAATAGTCCCATTTTATTAGAGCTTTTACAGAAAGACGATTAATTAACTGCTGTATGTTACTTCTTTTTTTCTGTAGATTAAGTTATTCAGAGACTATAAACACCTGTTTCTGTTTGTGTAGAACTGCATGCTGGGCTTGGATCAGAGCCAGGTGTGGATTGGCTCCCGGGATTCTGTCATATACATCATTAACATTCGGAGCATGTCCTGTAACAAGCAGCTGACCGAGCACCGCAGTGAGGTGACCGATATAGCCACAGAGGAGAAAACTGACAAGTTCAGGTAAATGACATCATCATCATCATCATCATCGTCTGTGCGATACAGCACTAACATGATTTTGTCAGTAAGATCACAAATCCGCCTTCTTTAAAAATAATTTATATTTATTATTTACATTTTAGAAGTCCATTTTTTCTGATCTGACCAGAATTCTTTATTTTTATCATTTAAAAAATATTTATTGTAAAATATGTTTAAATGATTTAACAGGGGAGCTCAGCTGGTTTATTTCCTAGATCCTAGAGTAGCATCGCCTAAAACAGTTGAAATTGTTGATAAATGAAAACTCCTTCTTGCTCTCCACCTAGATTAATCCTAATGTGAGTTTCTAAATCTTATAAAAACTTGCTCACTTAGTCCATAACTCTTATCAAGCTGTATTGTACTCTCATTTGACGTACTGTATTTAGTGAAAGTCTGCAGCCAATAACTACAGTACATTCTGTAAACATGACTTTTTTTATCTCCAAATTATGTAACCCTTATTAGCCAGATGCAAGCCTACTCCTGCAGCGCTGACGGCACCGTAATTGTCTGGGATGTGTTTACACTTAAAGTCAAAAAGCAGTTTCACGTGACTTGTGAGAGACTCACTTCCATCAGGCCAATCAATGGAACACTGTGGTGCTGTAAGTATACTGTTTAATCTTTCTTTACGACTACCAGTTTAGTTTTCATTTCCTTGTCTTTTTTTTCAGTCATTTGTAACACAAACTCCGATCCCATCCATATTTGACTTGTTTGATTCGTATTTTGGATAATGCTGTCCTAGTTGTTAAGTATGTAGTCCAGTCGAGGTAGGTTAGTTATGAATGTTATGTCCTTTGCTTACATGTCTAGGTGGTAAAGACTGCATCGTAGAACTCAGGAAAAATGGAATGACGAATCGCAAGATGACACTTCCAGACCATCTCAGAGACATTCCTACATTCTTCTGCAGTTTCATACTGTTTATCGAGGTGGGTACAGTCTATTGACGTTACTCACATGTAGTGGACAAAAAAATGGAAACACCAGGTTAATGAAGGACATCGATTACATTGAAAGGAGGGGCTTCCACACAGGCTCATGGTTCGTGGGACTCGCTCGTTAATAAAGCAGATACAATCCCAACATGCTTACGGTCATGAATAAAAAACATGGACACGGCTGGGTTGACTTTAATTATGGCTAGCACAACTGCAAGAGAAGACGTCGGGGACTTGGAAAGGGGTGAATGTTGGGGCGCCTCTGTCAGGAGCTTCAGTGACCATGATGGCTGAACCTGCTGACGTTTCACGAGCAGCAATGCCTTTGGTGGCGACTCCAAGGGAAAGACATCATCAGCGACAGGCTACGGTAGATGCCCAGCATCATGTTAAGTGACTTTACATTGGAGTTTTACCATCTTAAAATAACTTTGTTTGCAAAGTGTCATGAACCAAACAGTCACAAGGGTCATTTCTGATGTAGACAGCACTGCAAGTTAAAGGAACATGTTTTTTGGAATGAAAGAAGTGTTGGTCTGACTTGTATTGTTTTTTTAATTAGCTGGTCTGACTGATTAATTTTTTTAATAAGTACTTTAAAAACTTTATTAAAATGACCTAAATCAACCTTTTCTGCTGAAGTACTTCATCGGAAAGCAAAACCGATCAGACAGATGAGTGATTGCTGGGGAAAATAGTTGATTGATTTTGTCCTTCGTTTCTTCTTGAATTAATTCATCTTTGCCATTCCAAGGGAGGAAGAGGGGAGTCCCCTTCCGGGGATGCTGTTTCTTCTGTTCTGTGTACAATTCTACCACAGACTATAGTATCTGAATAGTGAATGTGTTCAGAGGGAACAACACCAGAATGATGTGATGTTAGTAACCATGACTCTCAGTAAGAGGTGGTTGGACTGGTACATGTACCTCATGCAGAAGAGCACTGACTTTGGTATCCTAAACTTAATAAGATGCCTCCACAGTTAGGCTTTATTACACTTATAAAAATAATTTTCCATGAATATACAGTATACTAACTGGGGGAGGCCTTATAGTGCAGTGGATAGCACTTCTCCTTCACAGTGCTGTGGACCTGGGTTCGATTCCCAGGGTGCTATCTGAGTGCAATTTGTATGTTGTTCCGATGTTTGCGTGGGTTTCCTCCCACAGTCCAAAGACTTACAGGTAATTTAACTGGCTTCTGGGCAAACTGATACTGTGTATACACTGTGAAAGACTGGTGTCCCATCCAGGGTGTATCCTGCCTTTTGCCTGTTGTTTGCCTGGATAGGCTCTGGCTCCCCCCTAACCTTGAATTGGAGAAAGCAATTAGAAAATGGATGGATATACGAATTTGAAAAAGCTATGTATGGTTTTGCATTTTAAACAGTAGGCACGGTCAATGTGCAGCCTAGGCCCTATACAGCAGTGTGGTGTCAGAGCCCGATCCCGACTGTGTTTCAGAAGGACCAGCTGTGGACAGGCTGTGCTGATGCTGGTGAGCTGTGCGTCTGGCATGTCAGAGACCTGACAAAGCCCTTCCACAGGATCCAGCTGCAGGACTGTGCCGGCGTCAGCTGCATGATAAAGGTCAAGAACCAGGTAATCTCTTCCCATTGCTATAGAAAAGAGTTCTCCGTTATCGGAGACAGATCATAACAAAAGGGATTCTGGAAGTTCGGTCAAATGCTGATCACTACAAGAAATACAAAGGGGCAGCATACTTCATACGTTGTCATTAACTCACCTGGCACAGAACTATCACAGTTTCCCTCCCTTATGAGGAATGAACTAGGGAGCCGCTGCAAGGGTTCAGTGTAGGTGCAGAGAGGGGAGTAGGAAGGATGTGCACAGAGATGTGGGCAGCCAGGGAGTATTTGTATGTAGGAGATAAGCAGAAGTACGAGATAGGAATTTGACCTTCTCCTGAACTTCTTTTTAACAACATTTTTATAAGTAACTCGTAACTTCAAAGTTTGATTTTCTTTTTTCTTTGTGTGCTGCAGATACAGTGGATATTTTATGACAGATTTGGTAGATTCAAATGTTTCCTGTTTACAGTTCAGTCTTGGGGAGTCCTGGGGAAATCTCTGTCTTGTCAGAAACAGTATTTTTAGATTATATTTTTTTATTAAACCATTAAGACATCTCCTCTTATATTCAACTGTCTGTTAGACCAAATAAACAGCTTAAATGATGTTTATCTTGCCCAGAATCTGACAATGGACTCTAAGTCACTTTAACTTCTGAAGTAGGGAAGGTATATCTCAGATAAAACCTTCATTCATCTCCCTTAATGTGTGATACTGTAAATGTTTAAAGTACAGAAACAAGAGCAGGCTAGCCAGAATAGACTTCCTCCTGTTTATACTGAATGTACACTATCTGTTTAGTTTTCTGAAGTAGAAAAGGTTCATGTCAAATATAGTCTTCAGTCATCTCCAGAACTGTTCAGTCTTGCTTCTCAAGGGCTGCAGACCTCTTGAAAGTTATTTCGGGGTTAGAAAGAATCGTCACTGATGAGTGCTTTTCAAACCACAATGAAAGTAGAACATACACAGTAACACTTCAAACCTCCAATTTACATCACAAAACCGGTATGCACACCCCCATATTCTGCAATTCAGAATTGTAGATGTAGGCTTGTGGATACATTTCTTTTAAGAAATATCTCGACAGTGTTGCCTTTCAGTGGACCTTGCTTGTTAACCCTGCATGCAGATCATGTTGGAAAATTTCTGCGGTGAAATGTCTGCAGCACAACCTGTACATATTCGCTCGTACATCACATTGCATTAGTCATTACAGTGACTAGTGAGCAGGAAGGGCCACTTCACATTGCAATTTGCGCAAACCCTCTCTCCCGTCCGTGCCAAGACCAGGACTTTTTGACAACATGGCGAATATGTAGTACTTTCACAAAGTTCCTGATTTTGTGTTTTGTGAAATGTTGCCAATTTATTTTGCTGCCGAGATTGAATAACTGGTCTGAGAAATTGGGACTGTAGTTCCCCTTTAAAACAGTAACACCATAGGAAATGGGAATAGCTGTCAAACGGACTTAGTTAAGATAATTAAATTGATCATATATGGGCTAAACTGGTATATACTGTAAATCCGCAAAAAAATGCAGCCCTCCAGAAATAGGTTTGGACAGCCTGGTCTAGGCTGCGGCTCTTATCCATCCTCTGACTGCCACTGTCTTCTCACTCTTGTGTATAGAGAACCTGGGTTATACTGCAAAATCCTAGACTATATACGGAAACAACCTTTTATTTCACAAGCTTCAATGTCCAGAGACAATGTTAAGCAGGGGCCCGGTGTCCCGTTTGTGTTGCCCGACAGATCTGGGTGGGCAGCCAAGGGAAGACTCCTGGGAAGCCCAGAGGGAAGATCTACGTGGTGGACACGGAGAAGCACAGTGTGGAGAAGGAGCTGGTGGCTCACACAGACTGCGTGCAGGCCCTGTGCTCCGCCGAGGACCGCTACGTGCTCAGCGGCTCGGCTTCCGAAGACGGGAAGATAGCCATCTGGAAGGTGGAGTAGAGCAGGCCTTCCGACCCGAGTTCGTTCCTTGAAGCCATGGGCCCGTGGACTTTTTCTTCTGCGACATGCTGGGATCAGGATCTTCGGACCACGGGGGAAAACAAACTCAGCCTTCTGGGTGTGAAACAGGTTTTAAAATGGTGGGAGACGCAGACCGTTTTTTATGAAGGATAATTGTGATGGCGTGTGGTTAATCTGGGGGGAAGAGGACTCACAGAGCTGAGAACTTTTGGAAGTCATGTTGAAAAATCGCTCGAAGGCAAAACCACCACCCACCTTTAGGGTATTTAGGGTATTTTGAGCTGAGGTGGAATAAAGACATTGTGGATCCCCAGACTGAGGTCTGGAGGTTCACATTATAGATGATAGAAATCTATGTTTTTCCATTATCTTTCATTTTAAGTACTAAAAATAATATTTTCGTAAAGACATACACATTTTTCTCAAAACATGTTTCTTTGAGAGTATTACTTTTAATTCAAGGTAGTCCTTGAAGTTGTATTTTTTTTACTATGCATGTTTTTATTTATGACAATGTAAATTATAGACAGTAGCTCTCAGTCTATCGAGAAAAAAAAACAGTTGGTTTGAATTGTAGTTTAAAAAAAACATTTAAAAACATTTATTGAAGGAAAAAAAAATCTTCAGTTTTAAGTTAACATCCAAGAATGTAGTGTGATGTTGAGGTGGAAGTTGAAAACAAACCCAGGCAACTGAATGAAGGGATTATTTCATTGTTTTGTTTCTGTTTGTTCTGCTCCATATTACTGAAACTGTACGTTCTTGCTTCTATATAACTTTTCCAAAAGAATACATTTTATAAGAACTTGGTTCCTTTTTTCAGGAGATTCCTGCTAGGACTGAAATATATTCATTTGAAGCTTAAGAAGAACAAAGTGTGTTTTACTTTGAACCAACCCAATTGGTTCTGTTTTCTTTTTTAACATGCGGTCATTCTGAACAAAATCATCCTCCAGTGATATTTAAGGATGTGCTGTTGACGCACAACCATATTTCATGTGTTGTTGTTTTCTTACATTAAGTACGGAATTTTTTTAATGTTTGAATACGATTTAATGAAATCTTGTAAAACAGTTATAAGTGAAAGCAATGTTCACTTGAATAGTCATATTTTGGAATATGACTGATTTACACTGTATATTGTTCCATCACCAGCAGCTAGTTTTATATAACTACCAGTAAAAAATATAATAAATGCTATGTAATTACTTCAAAAGGGTATATTTTGAAAGATGAACAAAAAAGAGCCTGTAAATGAAGCCCTATATATAGTTATAACATTAAGGTTAATGGAATAGTTTCAATATTAAATAGCAACATGTTTGCACACAAAACATTCTGCCTGTGACTCTTCTTTCTGATAATAATCCTGTCTTTTTGGGTTATCGTATGAGCAAAAATATACAGTACAATATCTTCAAAGCAATTATCTGCTGTAAAAATTCACACTGGTTAATTTAACATTTTGTTTTAATTCATATTTTGTATTTCTTGAGGCTGGTTTCTTAGACCCTGTTTATAAGTAGACTAGTTGTCCCAAATTAGAAGTAGGTAAGTGTTTCAAGAGGAGTGCTCATCAGATACTATATAACCATCTATATTGCTGAACCCCAGATCAACTACTGATAAAATTACAGGGCTGTCTCCTGCCTGAGGAGTTAAGGTAACAGCACGACTTAGTTAACACAGTAAGAAGTCTTTCCTTGTTATTTCTGCAGCATGTTTGTTACCCACTTGCTGAATATGCCTGTAGGTAGCAAGCAGTGAGAGATCAGAGCTTGCACTATATCCAGATGTGGATTTCACATCACTTAGAGCTAATAGAGACCCTGGCAGTCCATCATTATATCCAAATATACTGTAATATATTAGACAATTTATTAATATAGAAGTATTTATATTATGTATGTAAACATTTAGGTTTTTGAGCCATTAGTCACACTGTGGAACCTTCTAGTGCTTCTCAGTATCTCACCACTAGGTGGCATAGTTGGCAGAAATCTGAATGCTGAGAAGGCCAGACGTTTTTCCAGACACTGCTTATTTTTGTTGGCAAATTTCTATAAAAAAAATGGGGATATTGTAAATCTTGTGGTATTTCAGACTGTTTTTGAAGCACAGTATTCAACTCCTTCCTCCTTCACCTTTCTCCAGGTGACAATTCTCATTTGTGTTATAAGGCTTCAAAAACACTTTTCACTTTGGAAAGGAAAGGAGAAAGGTCTCCAACACCTCATTTCCAGGTGGTTTTCCTTTCAGCGATAGCCACAGCACCAGGGCAGCCAGCCCTCTCAACAGACACGTGGTTTCCCACAGCTACAACAAACTTTTACTGCTCTTCAGAGCAGTGGCTATTGTACTTGAACTTGTCACTTGAACATCTACCCTAGCACTGCATCTTGAACTTCCATTGCTGTTAAATTACTGGCTTATGAGAGAGGAACCCCCACTACTCCAACAGCAATCACAAAGCCTGAAACTGTTGCAAGCTTTCTCTTCTGAGTCCCTCAACAGGACTAACTGAACTTACCTTGGAGTCCCTTCTTATAGTCTACAAACACCTGTAACAGGTGTTTAATTTAATTGACTGATTGAGCAGCAAATGAGACAAAGGCTTTGCACACATTCTCCTGCTGTCAATTAGCCAATTAATCCAGCACTACAAGAAACCGGCTCAAGGTAGGATACACCCTAGATGGGACACAAACAGTCACACTAGGACCCACTTTCCCAGAAGCCAGTTAACCTACTGGTATGTTTTTGGACTGTGGAACCAGAGCACCTGGCAGGAACCCATGCAAACACAGAGAGAACATGCAAACTCCACACAGACAGCACCCCAGGTCTGGAATTGAACCCAGGGCCCTAGTGCTGTTAGGCAGCAATGCTAACACTGTGCCACACCGTGTCACTCTGTTGCACACATAAGTGTATATAAATAATTTATTTGTCCTGCAGGAGAATAACATATATACATTTGATGTGCCATGTGTAAGTCTATCCTGTCTTGTCTGCTCTTCTTTCTATAGTACAGACACTTACCATGGTGATGACTGACTCTGTCTCTGACTGTTGTGACCCCGAGTGTCCCTGAAGTACACAGACAGACCAGAACATGACCATCCTAAAAAAGAGAAGGATATACTGTATAATGCCCTAGCTCAGGGGCTCCCAATTCTGGTCCTGGAGGAAGAGACACCTGCTGGTTTTTGACTCAAGGGAAGCATGACTACCTAACAGAAGACTTTTGGACTGAAAAGTTTTATTTTACTTAAGAAACGCAATAGTTAAAAGGCAACTAACATGTTAAAAATATGTTTAACCTACTCAAAGGCTGTGAGATGCATGACCTTGGTACTTTGATTTAGAAATTCTGGCAGGACTCTTTATTTATCCAGTCTTACTGTTATTCATGTTATTACTGATATGTGCAAGGATGGTAAGTATAGATGTGCTGGGTGGATACTGTTTATTCTCTCTCTGTGTTGTATATTTGTATTGTATGTCTTCTAATTGCATGAGTTCATCAAACCAGATTCCACACACCTGGTTGTTACGGCAATGAAGGACTGAACTTCAACTGCAAACAGTCACGGCTCAAATTAAATATTTTATTAAGTCAATTAAGGACTCTGTTGTGTCCTTGGTAGTTCCCTCTCACCTGCAGGTGGGTGGTCCCCAGGACCAGGACTGAGAACCTCATCTCTAGAGCACTTTCCTGGCTAATAGTGTAGGTCACTCCGCCTGGGAAAGGAGCTGTCTCTGGCTGAAGCAATGAATGCTCTTCAGGATGCGATCGATGCCAGAAAACACTCAGTGTGGTTAAACTCATGCTGAAACAGATCCTGCTGATAATTGAATTGCATCTATTTTTGCATGTTGTCATTGCCAGTAGCCATATCACCCTGCAACTCACAACTGGCGGGTTGCCAGTGGGTCACTGAAGCTCAGCAGGTGTGAGCCTGCTTTTTCCTGGGAAAAACTAAAGTTGCTGCTGAAAGAGGTGTTAATGGGGCCAGCAGGGGGCACTCAACCTGTGGTCTATGTGGGTCCTAATGCCCCAGTATAGTGACAGGGACACTGTACTGTAAAAAAAGGCGCCCTCCTTCGGATGAGACATAAAACCGAGGTCCTGACTCTCTGCGGTCATTAAAAATCCCAGGGTGTTTCTCGAAAAGAGTAGGGGTGTAACCCTGGCGTCCTGGCCAAATTTCCCATTGGCCCTTACCAATCATGGCCTCCTAATAATCCCCATCTTGGAATTGGCTTCATCACTCTGTTCTCCTCCCCACTGATAGCTGATGTGTGGTGAGCCTTCTAGCGCACTATGGCTGCTGTTGCATCATCCAGGTGGGGCTGCACACTGGTGGTGTTGGAGGGGAGTCCCCATTGCCTGTAAAGCGCTTTGAGTGGAGTGTCCAGAAAAGCACTACATACTGTAAGTATAAGCAATTATTATTATCCTTCCTTATGAATATCCCCAGTAACGCATGTTGTTGTGTTTGAGGAATATGACAGCAATTTCTCTTTGCATGGGTCTACTACAGCTTGACTCTTATGTTTTCCATACCCCTTTTCTCACGCCACTGGAGAAATTACTGATCGGTTTATTTTGTTCTAGTCTATGATGTTGAAAAACACCACCGTGGGCTGAACAAAATGGCCTCACCACTGAATTTCAGAATGTCTACATTGGTACTAAGCCATCTTCGAAGGGCCCTTAAGCTTTCTGCATGTTTGGTGCTCTGTTGTGGATAAAAAAAACTTCAAAGCAACAGACCTCAAAGGCTGCAATTTAAAAAAAAAATTAAAATTCAATTAACTATACAGTAATAATCTGTATCTGATTCCCTAAATGTAATGTAAATGAAGAAATTCTTTGACTCCAGTTTCAGACAGTACACTTGCTGGCACTTTTGCTCCTGTATGTACTGATGCTCTGAGTGATGACAGCCATACTCCAGTCATGGGAAGCTGAGATCACAGATCAATTACACTCTATCTGCACAAACACACGCTGTACATGCGCATCAGCCACTTAGCCAACTAAAACAATAAGGCCAAACACCACTTATTTAGGATACATGCACACAGGACCCCTGTTCAGTGACGTGGCTGTGAATTTATTAATGTACAGAGGTGCAGCTATAGTAAATGCGCATTGATTGACCTTATCTGTCACACATTCTACAGGAACCTTTCCTCTCTTCCCTATTTTGCTCATCAGTAAGAACCGCAATTGTGATGGATATTCTGTTTAAACTAAAAAATTATAATTGTCAAATCAATAATTGAATGCCCAAATCCGGCCCTGGCTTAGATCGGAAAAGGGAACGACCCAAACTACACTCCCACGCTGGTTCACGTAAACCCTGAGAGAACCCTGCCCAGAGACGATCAGGGACACTGGCACCAGGCCTGGGGCTGGTGTCCAAAATGGCGACATGGAGCTGTCATGTGGGCTCACTCCCTACGAGGCGAAGGATGGGGGTCGGGTATGATGCCAGTCAGATGACAGGCATGAGCAGGACAGACTACTTCTTCCGATATTCCTTGAAATTACTGAGACCCCCAATTATTAAGACTGTACAATCCAAAAAATAACATAAGATCACTTTAAGATACGATCACTTTATTGGCCATATACAATTTCTTGTATTAGGAATTTGTCTTTTCGCATAGCCAGCTTGCTCTCCATGAGACACACAGACAGGGAGAGAAGCTGGGGGTCAGAGCACAGGGTCAGCCATTTATACGGCGCCCCTGGAGCGGTTGGGGTTAAGGGCCTTGCTCAGGGGCCCAACAGAACAGGATTCCTCTGCCTGCCGAGGGATACGAACCAGCAACCTTCCAGCCACAGGCGCAGATCCTTAGCCACAGAGCCACCGCTCCCCTCATTTTGAAGAACATTCAAGACACACCACTGCCCTCACTCTTTCTTTACATTCACCATGGAAAAATACACAGAGCACACTAAAGAATGACAAGAGAAGCTGTTTAATTGAAATATATATATATATTTAAATTATTTTGTATGGGATTGTGAACAAAGCTTTTTCATACAACACTCTGTGGACAAAGAAGTCTTCTTTGTATGACCAATAAAACCCAGTAACCTCAAGAAACCAAAACAAAGATTATACACTTCTTCAAAAGTGTCGAAAAGCTTGAAAAAAAAAACTCCCAATAAAACCTTACAATTTCTTCAGTGAAATCATGCAACAGTATTTTTTTCCAACACCCCCAGCATTAAAATTCAGAGTGAAAGAAAACAAAAACACTAAAATAAAAACTTTAAGGTTGAACACAAAGAAAACAAAGACCATGTGTCCATTCCACCTACCTGCAGGAGTCTGGGCCTTTCCACACTCATGCACTGCAAAGTGTAACTTGGTTCAAACTGTACATGGACTCAATAAGGTTTCTCATAGAAACTCTAGAGAGGACACACTTCTCACTCCTGAGAGAAACCCTCTCCAGCAATGACCTGGCCCATTCCAAACATACAGAAGGCACAAAACCCTGTTTATCATCATTTTTTTGTGTGTGTGTGCCTGTCCTTTCTGTGACATTTGATGGTCTGTCTAAAGTGCTTTCAGCATGCTTTACGTTGCTAAAACTGATGGGCACAAAATCACATGCCACATGCAGTGATGGTCACGAACGGGAACTCATAAAGAGATTAAGTTTTGCCCAACATAAGTCAACCTTTTTTGCTTCAGGACGTAACCCCTTAAATATCCCCCTTTCTTCCAAACCCACGATGTAAACAATAAACACTGCGTCTAATCCTTACAGAAACTGTGTGTTGACATGGTCACAGAGTTCTGGTTCTCTTTTAGCATGTTTTAAGATAGTAAACTATCATGCTTTCAAACCAAACTGAAGCTGAATCCTCTACAGCCAGTGGGGTTTCCACAGGTTTGCCTACTGGCGTACAATGTGGTGCAGTCTAGTCCTGCGCCCCCACTACATAAGGAAGGCCTTTGTCCAATTAGTGCCCTCATATCACACAGTTTCCAGCACTAGCTCTTTTGCAACACCTGTTTGCTTTAATCCCTTTTGTCTTTCAATACCTTATGTGTTTAACACACGCTCTTATTTAAATTGTTAAATGACATTACTATACTCGGCAAGAGCTACAATAGCGCCCCAACTTAATAAGTTGATAAAAAAAGCAGTTGATTTACGATCAGTTCACTATGGAACCAAATATTCAAGAAAGAAACAAAAAAAAGAAACAGATCCAACAATGAAGTGCCTATTTGCAGACTTGAAAAAGGAGAGCAACTACACCACGCGTGTAAAAGAGATTATATAAAATTTTAAATCAGTGTCATTATGAAGTTCCTAGAGGGGTAAAGCTGTGCTACACCTGAAGCACATTATGATCAGCCGAGCAAAAGTGGTTTGCTCAACTGCTCCCATTACGTCAGGTGACTCAGAAAGAGTCCTGAAACAGCTGCTGTCACTCAAGAAACACCAAAAGAGGATTTGTTTATTCAGACATTGCATTGGACAAATAGACCACTGACAGTCTCCTGCCCCTTTCATCTCTGCTTCCTATATTTTAAACCCCATCTGTTTTATTTTGTGTCAGGTAATTAATTCTAACATTAAAGAGCAAGGTCAATTAAGCTAATTTCATTCACCTTTCATCTGCCTACAGCCTGCTACCCTTCCACAAAGAGTTGAAGAAGAAAAGCAGACTAAGATAGCCTGAAAAGTACTTGATGCTGTTTGTTTTGATGCAGGCATATATTTAAATCCTTGCCGTATTTTGCACGCAAGGTATTCCTTGTTTCCTGCTGTTTGTGAAGAATAAAGTTAATTTCTGAAGCTGGGCAAAAACATTTAAAAACATTTCCAGCTCTAGAGGGAGTGATAGCTCAATTCATAATGCAGCAAGGTATTGTAGCATTACAGTGTACACCTGGTGAACAAGTTACAATTCTAGCTTCACGTAACAGTGATTCAAATTCTGAAACAAAGGTTCCTCTCCTGAAGAGACTTGCACAGATAAAACGAGTAAAATATTTTTGGTATATCTTTCACAGAAAAAAAAGTAATGCCTACAGCACTCATCACTGTATAATGTTTGGCGAGGCTGTTGTGTGAAATGAAATGAAACAATTCTCATTTTGGCATTAATCTAGAAGAAAGCAAAAACATGTTTTTAGGCCAGTGACTTCTCTCACTTTGAATAGGTCTAGAAATGAAATTATATTACTCCGAAAGTAAGTCTCATTTCACAGATATTTTTTTTGGTTGAAGAACAATTCAAGGCAAAAGTCATTTGTTTTTTAGGCACCCTGCTCATTTGAAAGAGGCTGTGCAAAACTAGAAATATTTTACGTAGATATCCTTTTACGGATGGATTGTTAGCTTATGTGGGTGTTTAATAGACTCCAATCATGTTTTTTTTCCCCACCATTTCTACTTTACTGACTCTAAGGAATAATGGTGATGATTTTTATTTTATAAAGCTCCTTTCATGTGACATCACATCCTCCTCAGTCATTTGAGTCATACCCACTTCACGCCAGTGACACAAGGAGAAAAACTTGTTTTAAAAGTTTTAAAAGAATACAAAATCCACGCCTTACATAACTCCTGATTCCATGACATGGTATTTGAACAACTAACAATTAGCTGAACTGGGTACCCAGGAAATGGTAAAAATTAAACTGTAGCTGTATTTGTCTTTTTGAAGAAGGGGACTGGTTTCACAGTAATGTCTAGTAAAGAAATCAGTACTGAGCATTACACCTTAACAGCATGTTAATACTTCTAAACTGCCTCTTCTGCAGTTACATACACAGTCTAGCTAAGAGTCAACGAGGCCTTTTCTCTCACAAGCTTCAGGTTTGAGTTCAAACAAAAAGAAAACATCAAAGTCAACAGACAACAGATCCAAGTGATACAAGCTACATGACTAACAAACAGGCCTGGTCAAAATGTACAGAGAATTGGTGGCCAGCATTTCTAGAATTTGAAAACTTGGCTACAAAACCAATGGCGTCTCATCTCCCTCCTGTTTAATAGGAAAATACAAATTATGTCAGCAACATTCATCACTCTGCGGGTCTAGCAAAACAATGTGTTGCTACTGTATATACGTAAAAGTATTTGTGAAGCCATTTTCAATGCAGTGTTGGATACCAAACCACCCAGTTGGGTGCTGCTGAACTACACGTTTGGTATGTTACTGGTTGTCTATCTTATGCGATTAACAAAGCATAAAATTCGGAAGATGTATTTTTGGCTGAACTGGGTGCAACAATAGTTAAAGAGTTAAAGAACTCAGCGTAGGCTTAGATGGTCACAGTCCATGTACTGTATTTCACTCTAATTGCAACCACAAGGTATTATCGGAAACTGTAATCATAACCGCCATCATCAATGCTTTTACGGAACAGAATCCAAAACTATATATCATAGAGGAGCTGGAAGATAAAAGGTTGTCATTAGCCATCCCCGTGATCCTCTTAAGAAAATGGATGGTAATGATATTGTAGTGAAATTTCTGTGGCTTGAATGCCATTATGATAGTGAGGCCCAGAAGGATTGTTTGAGTATTTACTATAAAAGGATATTAACTGGCTTCAAAGGGCATTGTACAAAGCAGGTAATCAGAGCCCAGTAAACTTATTAAGCCAGATCTTCAAGTATCTGAAGATGACAGTCAATTATTTAATTTGGCTGCCGCTGTAGAAAGTGGTTTCGAATGATGACCGGTAATTGGCCTAATTGTCGCTTAGCTTGTAACATAAGAGATATGGAAATGAACCATTACAATGAACAAGCAAGTGATGCGTCACTTTGTCCTACAGCAAAGTCCTACAGCAGGTTAACATTTTCTTCCCGCTGTCTGTCAGAGCCCTGCTGTGTGGTGTGCAGCAGGGCTCTCAAGGATTTTGTCCACAAAAAGTAAGCAGGAAAGGGTTTAAGGCATTTTAAGTGAACATTCATGAGTCTTTTCTCTTTAACTGATGCCTGTCAAACAACAAGGGAAAATTGATGTTTCTGTTTTTATTTTAAAATAATTACTTAGTATTGCAGTGCCTAATTTTTGGTTTTAGATCCAGTATTTCTATTACACCACATAATGTAATCACTTGGTTTCCTACTATATACTGTAGCAATACTGCTCCTTTCATTAGTATGAGGCTCACTTTTAGCTGGGACCCGAAGTTCCAAATGATTGAACCATTGATGTTCTTTTAATACTACCGACAATATTGCTTTCTCATCACTGTTATACTGGGGCAATATACAGTATCAAATAAAAACTGTTTCCATATCATGAAATCATCAATGCAGTTTATAAATTGGAACTGCAATGTATCTTAATGTAATTAAAAACCTGCTTAACAAATGACATTTGACCAACAGCTTCAGGTGTGATTTTAAGGAGCTCTTGTACCTTAAATTACAATTAAAACAAAAAGAGACTAGCAGAAGTTGAATTTTAAAAACAACCCAAACTGGTTGCAACTGCTAATTTTGGAATTGTAACTGGAAGGATGTGGATTCAAATTCTGGGCTGGACCCTGCTTTGGTACTGCACTCGTAGCATTCCAGTAAAAATATCAGACAGCAGAAACTTCATTGTACTGTAAATAAGAGTTTGCTCTCAATCGACAATCCTATTCTGTCCTTTCAGTTCCAAGATACAAGGCTCTCATTACACAGTTTAGAGCTGAATCCTGAAAGGCAAGTGTCTTTGAAGGTAAAAGAGCAAAATGAAGCATTCTTTCCAGTTTTTGGAACTTCTCAATGTATACAGAGGAGCTCAAAACCACTTATTTATAATAGTGTAGACAACAGCTCTGCACAGGAGAGCAGTTACTCCTCCACCCTCTCTTAAGCAGAGATCAAATCACCATTTGTCTTGGCTGAATCAGAAGTAATCCGAACCTGACTCAGATCTCCGTCATGCAAAGTGACAGAACTACAGTATTCACACAGTGTACAACATAAGTCTGAATAGCAATGAAGGAATTCCACAGACTACACAGTATCCGGAGGTGCACTGATTTCAAAATGATGTCAAAGAGACATACACCTGAGATATCTAAATATAAACCAATCAATTTGCAAACCATTTCTCCTTAATCCCTGTTGACACAGTCAACTTCCCATCCAGCAGAACAAAATGCACTGGAGTACAAATGTTTTTCAGATCAGAGAATATTTTTTCACACAAGCTTTTACTAGTATGGTCAGCAGTTCTTTAAAACTGTAAATGCAATATTATTTTTTGTATAGGTATTTCAAAAAAATTCAGTGTTTTAAAACTTTTAGCTCAGAAGGCACACCCTCAAAGCCTTTCCAATATAGAAAAGTAGTTTCCTGAACATCTTTAAAATTCTTCTTGTCTGATTTTAGAATGTGTTTTTTTTATACAAATCAGGCACTCGGAGCTGTTGAAGTTACAGTGGAGCAAACTGAAAAGATCACAAAATTATATTTTCAAGTTCCTCACAAGTTTTATGACTATGTATTTCAGGGTAGGGATCTCTTAACAGAAAATGTTTAAGCTTCAAGTACCAATAGTTTTCCCTTGAAGAGTGAAAACTGCATTTTTGTCTGTAATATTCTGTCTGTTCATTGTTTAATCTTCATTTAAACGTTCAATTTATTAAAATTTCAATTTGGTATTTCTAAAAAAAAAAGAAACAGAAAATTTATTTTGATTAACAAAGGTGAAAAGGTGCATTCAATACAGTGTTCTTTCATAGGTCTACATGAGAAAGGCTTAAGCAAATTTACATAGATTTCATTTATATATACAGTACGTATAGAAAAAATACCTCAAAAATAACAATCAACTTCCTTCAAAAGCAGCAAAAGAAAATTACTATAAAGAAATATTTACAACTTCTGAACGACAGCCCATGGCAAACAGGCTGTGAGGATAATATCCAGAGGGTAAGCCGAGGATGAAGACTGAAATCAGGAAGGACTGAAGAGGTGACTTTGGAGCCAGAAGCCTACCCAAGCACATCTCAATCCTCCTCTTGTGAGAATAGGGCTCATTTGCATTCAGTAGAAGACTAAATATAGATTTTCTTTAAATAAATCAAAAAAGGCAATTCTACAAGTTCGAAAAATAAATATCCACACAGTTTTTCTTCTTCTTCTTCGGCAAGACCTTTTTTCTCTTTTTTTTTTAAGCATACAAGGTTCATATAAAGTCCTGTGCAATTTCAGATGTGTTGCGCCAAAAACAAAATTTCAACGACAAAAAAAATTACATTCATCTTCTTTCCTCTGCCGCCCGATGGAACCAAATGAATCCGATATACCTGAACTAGGGGAACACGCTCCTAGTCTGTCCCGACATTTCTGTATCGCAAACCAAAAGGACTGGAAAATGTCACATTTTCGTGTATCTTAGAAATACTCAAGTCACACTTCAGATATTAAAAAAAAATGACTTGAGAGAAAGTTTTACAAAGTTGCATTTTCAGTACTTAGATTATTATATATTGTTTTTGTGAAGAGAACCAGGATGCACATACAGTACGCCCACCCTTTCATTATAAAAGCACTGTACTCCCACCCCAAGCCTTATAATGATTACACTTATTGAGGCAGATAAATTATTGCAACTTACGTGATTTGTCAGATACTTTTTACCTTTGTCAAGTCTTTTTACCTTCTTTTTACATTCCGAAGATACTAAGATGTTAGTTTTTCCCCACTCAGTACAGATTTATATTTGCATTATTCTACTTCCATATATTATAATATGTGAGCACATATACCTTTACAAATACATGCACGCACATGCTTTAACATATATTCTAATACATATGTATACATACTGTAATTAGATGTAAAAAATGACCAGCATCCTACAGGATTTGGTTGAACAATCTTTCAATATAATTGTAGGATACTGATGTCTATTTTTTTTTTTCCTGCAGTACAGGAATTGCTATATTTACGGCCTGTAATACTTGGAATCCCATGTACTAAAACAAACTGCACCTGAGGGTTAGCGGATTTCTGTCCCCTTGTTCTGAGTGGGTGAAGCAGCTTAAATGAATGCACTATTGAAATACCCACTAGGCAAGCTTGGCAACATGTCAGCACAGAACACAATGCGTTTCATCAATTCAAGGACGTTTTTTATATTCTCATGCCTGTCACGGCATCATCTCCACATCAGGCATCTCAAATTCTAGGATTCTGGGGTTTGTTCTGACCTGAGGACCCAATTCAATGATTAAGATAATTGTTCCCTTACAGTCTTCTACTGTTTATTATGCAAAATATTCACTCTCTTAAAGACAGAGTTACCTGTATAACACCTGTGAGTCTCCAATTAGAAGCATGTAGTAAATTAAATAATTTACTGTTTACTTCATTTACATGTAGTAAATTAAATAATTTATTACACAATTGTAACTGTTTTTTTTTGGAACTGAAACAAAAGCCAGAATACACAAGGCCACACAGGAACATGAAGAATTTGAGAGCCCTGTGCTACATAGTGTCAACTAGCCACCTGGTTTTAAAACGCAAGTGGCTCACATATAATGCGGTGTATTGCCATTATATAGAACCATCTCCTCATTCTCTCCTGTAACCACTCGCTTCTGACCCGAAAGGCACAGCAGAATGTGCAGGCAGGCCACTTGGAGATGTGTTTCTACCGCCAAGATTGCTTGTTCTTTTCCCACTGAACAATGGAGGTGCAAATCAGTAGAGGTTCCATTAATGACAAAAAACAAACACTTCATGGTTCTCTAATGTAAACAAAGAGCTAAGGACAGGATGTTGAGGAGAGTCCCGGTAAAGTGCTTTCTTCTAAATCAAGGGTGTAGAGTTGGGATTATACATCTGTATTCTTGCACAATAGATGTTCTACCAAAAAGTGCAACTAGCCAAAGATTTCAACATAAACCTTTGACTTCCCCCCAAAAGACACAGATATTAAAAGAACTGCCAGTCCCTGTCAGATTCTAAGATAAAAGTCTTAATTCCATGCTTCAGTCTGCAGCTGCTGAATGAGAGCGGCTTTTCTCGGTAAGGTAAACTCTCCTCGCTCGACCTACATTACAGCACATGGATGGTGAGGCTTACATTATTCCATGCAATTTCCCATACAGCATTTTTAAAGTCTTCAACTTTTTTTTTGCTGTAAGTAATGCCCTCAAAAATAGTTGTTTTATATCATGGAAGCTGATTATAGTGGAATTTCCACTGAAGGGTGGTATCAAAGTTATCATATGGACCACATGACGATTAAGTAACGTCAAGCATGGAAATGTCGTTTATAAGATGGCGCACATATTGTACATGAGCCATCAAGACTGACGCCTGTCTCACAGAAATTGCCACTTCCCCCAGAAGACAAAAAGATGTCCATGTCTTAAAGCACTTATAGGTGTGGAGAGAAAAAAAAGACATGGGAAACTTGTCAGATGGCACTCTCCTAACTCAATCCAGACAGTGTTTTCGTCTTCTAGTCCAGTCTAAAGTAAAATCACCCCAAATATCCCTGTACTGTATAATCATTGCTATATAAAGCCATTAAGCCTATAAAGTGTAAAACACGAAACTTGTAGGCTACTTGAAATTTTTTTTCAGAACAAACAGCTTTTGGTAGTTCTATTGTTTTGCTCTGAAACACATGCAGACATAAAAAAAAGATAAAATGTAAAACCTGTGCCAATAAAATGATTTCTAACTCTTAACGAATTGTATCAAGAATATACATTTACCACAAGCTTAATGCTTTATATCTTATACCTGCCAATTGTTCTCCAGAAGAACTTAAATCATGTTTATCTTTTTTTAATAAAAGAAAAATCCTCAGAAAATTGCAATTTTCTGATAGTCTGTGCCCTTCACAGGATGGCCACCTGGGGTCACCCTACAGCCAGGCTTCTGACTGTGAGGACAAATCTCACTACTCTGCTACTTCAGACCTCACAGCCACCGGTGGAGCTTCATTTTCCACCCCTGCGGTCTTTCCCGATCATATACAGGTGATGCGATGGATTTATTCAAGGTTGGGGAATGATTCTTGCTCTAAGATCTCCTCGTCTCTCTCCTCTCTGCCGCCAGGTCACAGCGTGGACTCACACTCCACCTCGCAGGTGGTGGTGGTGGTGCCTTTGCGCGTCAGTTTGAGAACGCTGGGCTTCTCCGTGGGGCTGGCCCCGCTCCCCTCGCCCGGTTCCAGGGCCTTCTTCTGCTCTTCCTTGGGCTCCTCCGAGGCGCTGCTGGGGTAGATGACCAGGAAAGCGGCGCTGAGGAAACCCAGGAAGGAGCCACCCGAAGCCACCATGGGGATGACTCTCACGCTACCCACAGCATCCACCATCCCACCGAGAGCCGAGGCCACCAGGATCTGGGAGATGTAGACCTGGCACGACAGAATGGCGCAGTCGATGCCGAAGCCTCTCTTGGAGTTCCCAGGGCTGTGGTGAATGTACTGCAGAAACAAGAGATACAGGAGTTTGAGTTGAACAACCTGGCCTCACAGACTACAATCCTGTATATATTCCACTCAGTGGTCAACATTTAAGGAAAGCCCAGTCAAATAATCACACTGGCATTATATAGCGGTGGTGCGGTGGTTCTGTGGCTAAGGATCTGCGCCTGTGGCTGGAAGGTTGCCAGTTCGTATCCCACTCTGTTGGGCCCCTGAGTAAGGCCCTTAATCCCAACTGCTCCAGGGGTGCTGTATAAATGGCTGACCCTGCACTCTGACCCCAAGCTTCTCTCTCCCTGTCTACGTGTCTCATGGAGAGCAAGCTGGAGCCTGTGAAAAGACAAATTCCTAATACAAGAATTAGGCATAGGCCAATAAAATTATCTTATTTTAGTTGATTTCAGCCTGACACAGACAATTGCCAGACATCAATCTTGTTGATAACCTGCAGTTATGGTGTCGTGTGCAGTTTAGTGAAATCCCATACATGATTATCCTTATCAGAACCTCAGTTAAAGGTGTTTATATACAGGAAAAATAGAGGACTTAGCTATAAAAGTTGTACATTCTTGTGCTGCACATCCTGTTCACACTGCTCACTGCTCAGAATGTTAACTGGTGGGTTTTCCTAACATGGTGCTTTTGTTTTTTGAAAAATATATTTTATTACATTTTTGCCTTGCCCTGATAAACAGCCATTAGGGTCACTTCATTAAAGATTAACCAAATCTCAAACAGAATTATTTAATTCATTCTTTCCTTTTCTAACTGCTTTATCCAATTCAAGGTCACGGGGGAGCTAGAGCTTATCCCAGCAAGCAACTGGCACGAGGAAGGGTACAACCTGGACAAGATGCCAGTTAAATGCAGGGCATTTAACTGACACACAAGACACACACACTCACACCAGGGTCAAATTTCTCACAAGCCAATTAAACCTACCAATATATCTTTGGACTGCGGGAGGAGACCAGTGCACCTGAAGGAAACTCACACAAATGTGGGGTGAACATCCTATACAAGCTCCATGCAGATAGCACCCCTGGAACTGAACCCAGGGCCCCAGCACTGCAAGGCAGCAATGCTAACCGCTGTGCCACTGTGCTGTCCCATTTATTTTTGGTCCTAATAATAAAACATTTACATATTGTAAAGTCTCACATTGATTGTCTTGGGGTAATTGTTGAAGAGAACCTCTTGACATATTATACTTTAAGATGTTAAACTTACTTTGTGTCCCAAAGACATGAAGTAACCATTAATGTACAATGCTTGAAAATTCCTCAAGAACATGGAGCTGGCCCTGTTCAGCTTATGTACGGAGGGGTGAAAGAATAAATGTGACTCAGAAGAAAGTTAAATATTCGAAGCACCCAATCCTGCAAATGGAATGCAGCATTCACACCCAGCCCTGTGGTCAGGATGTCAGCCCCACCTCTTTGATCTCGTGGTACTGGCCCAGCAGCGCGTATGGACAGTAGGAGATGCTCATGGAGATGATGCCCATGCTGCTGATCATCACCATGGACACATAGACATTGGGGAAGATGGCCATCACTGCTGTGCCGATGGAGAAGGCCAGGGTGCCTAAGATGTAGATGATCTTGATGCTGAGGTCGTAGTTGTCCAGGTACTTTTGGAGTAAAGCTAAAAACCCAACAACAAAATGAACACTTAATTATTAGTAGAGCAGCCTTCTCCAGCATGGAATTTTAATGATAATTGATTTATGCATTTAATGCATGTTTAGTGACTCAACAAGGTTATGGGGACTAATTTACATCTACAGCATACGCTGTCTCATTTTCAGAGAATTCCAATTTGGGGTTTTCATTGACTGAAATATTTTTTTTCTGAATTATTCAGGCATTATTTTCGGTTTATATTACGGAAAATATACAGCGAAAAAACACACTCAAATCTCTTTGCATAGCTGCATCTTCACTCCTGTTCCCACCCTACAGGCCTGGGAACCAGGTGTTAATCTGGACCAGCCTCCATTTGCTCTTGAGGGGTATTAGACGCATCCTTAACATCTAACTGCATAACACAGACTCAATGCACGTCTGAATTATGCACTTTTTGCATGGTCTACCATGTTTTTCTTTCCACTGCTGCATATTTATTGGTCGCCACAACATATGTATTGTTCTGGTAGTGTTATTTATTGTGTTTGTAATGTACTGTCTACATTGCGTGGTGTTGTCGGTCATACTGTGTAGGTCCCAAGGGATCAGCGCAAATAGAAATTCCAATGTACATGGACATATGACAATTACCTCTTCTACTCTACTCTAATATGTAGGCTGTGCTCAGACTACTTAGGGATCTTGGAGAGAGCGAAGGCTGTACAAATTGCATGATGCTGCATTTATTTATCTATGCAACACTGCAATCTCACACTACAATAATAACTGATTCTAAGATTAATACTTTTTTGGTCATTCTTCATAATGGAAACTGTCTATGTTAATTAAGAACTGTATCAAATTTGTCAACATTTGCTCCACGAAACCAGTGGGGAAAATGTTCACGTGATCCATACAGGTGTTGGTGGGTTTGCATGAGTAGAGTCGAAGGTTTGCCATTACTCACCTGAGCATATGGCAGCTGTAGCAGCATAGATGACCAACCCCCAGCAACCCATCTGCACTCCTTTGTGGTAATTCTGAAGAGCAGTAGAGTTCCCAGCAGCCTGCAATGAGTGAAGCCAAACTTCACCTTCAGTATGAATGCTCTTAATAGGCCTCACAAAGTACGTAACATACAGTTAGACTAGTTAGTGCCTTTTCACAGTTTAATTAAAAACCTAAAACTGCTTTATACTACTGTTTTACCTTGTATAGGTGTAAACAAAATGCTCTTACCTTATTACAAAGCAAATCACGCTTGGAAAGCTTTACTAGATTAGTTCTGCTTAATAAGGAAGTCGGTTTTATATTATTCAATTAATGCAAGGTATTAGAAACCATCTAGGCTGTTAATTTCTGTTAACAGTACCTTCACAACGTGACATGACTAAAAACAGTGTTCTCAATTTGAATCTGTTAAACCAGTGGATTTAAGGTGAACTCAAATACATAAAACATACATATTGTTCTGTTATGCCCTTAAGTGTGACAAAATCTGTTTATCACGTAGGATAAACATTTCTAAGATTATAGACTTAACATCTTTTTCTCTTTAAAATAATAGACCACAAATGACCTGCTACCACTAGATCAGGTCACACCAGTTATCCCCAAGGGAAAAAGAGGTGAAGGGGGAACTAGGTGTTTACCGTGGGGTCCCCCTCGAAGATGACCTGGCCCATGAAGTCGGTGTAGAAGACAGCCTCAGCGATAATGGAGAACCAGGTGAGGAGGTGGCAGAGGCAGAGACGCAGCAGCTCCGGGGGCATCTTGAGCATTGAGAGCCACAGCAGGCGCACGGTGGTCTCGGTCTCGCCCTCCTCGCTCTCCGTGTCGCCGCTGGAGTTGGTGTTCCCGCTCTGATGGCGCTGCCTCTGCCGCAGCTTCTTCTGCCGCTTCTGCATCTCATAGATGTCGTTCAGGCTGCGCGAGGACTTGATGAGCACCACGGCGTTGGCCCTGCGGTAGCGGTAGCGGTGGGTGCCCACGCGGCCGTAGTAGGAGAAGGTGCAGGAGGGCTGGCGGTAGAAGGTGTGCCGGCGCCGCCGCATCGAGGCGGAGGTGTTGGACTGCTTCATGCCGATGCGCGCTTGACCATGGAGGCCGTTCGTGTCGGCGTCCGCCAGGCCTCCGTTGGGAGCTTTGGCTTCGAGAAGCTGGTTGTTCAGCAGCGTTTCCTGCCCGTCCCTTTCGTTCTCGTGGAGGAAATCGGAGAGGCGGCCGAACTTGGCCCGGAGGAACTCCTGGCTGCCCACGCTACTGCTGCGTCGCGGAGGGGTGCTGTGGTAGGAGGACAGGTGGTCCTGGAAGATGGAAGGCTCGATGTCACACAGGAACAGGGCTTCAGCGTCCAGGTCCAGGGTGGCGTCTGTCACGTGGAGCACGGAGTCGCTCTTGCTCCTCACAATCTCCACGTCCAGGAAGTCCATGTCCATGTCGTGCTCAGAGTGGGCCTCGTTGTACAGGCGGTAGGGCTGCTCTTCGCCAATCAGGTCCAGCGGGGGGAGGGCGGGAGCCACCAGGCTGCCATTGAGCTTCACTGTAGACATGGTGTCTGCCTCCTCATCCAGGCGATCCTGCTGAGGGCTGTACTGCTGCTCTTCAATGCTGAAGAGGTGCAGCCCCACAGAGATGGTAAACAAAATGGCAGCGAAGAAGAAGAGGACCTGCTCCTGAGACTTGAAGACCTGGCCAAGGAAGGTATGGGTCCAATCTAGACCTCCCAGCATATACCCTACTGCTCCTCCAAGTCCTGCAGAGGCAGAACAAGAGATACTTGTTAACCCACGATGCTCTTCTACATCAGATCATTAAATGATATAATAGACTTCTAAGAATGAGATTTGATGATAAACAAATTGTAACCATATTCAACCCATTCAAGAAAGGAGAAATATAGTTACAATAAACAAAAACTAATTTAAAGAGTCATATGAACCAGATACATGTGCCATTACTGTTTGGTGAAATCACCTACTACTAGATATTAAATTATAAAAGTGCAATACACCTATAAATGTATAATGCTACTTTACTAAAAAGTCAAGCAATTGCAATGTTAGAATAGCAGTAGATATACAGTATATATGCAAACCTGTAAATCACCAACTTCTACATAATAATAGTTTAAGGTCTGTGGACTGTATTACAAATGTCTACTATAGTGGGGAGTATTTTTTGGTCATCAATGACCTATGAACAGAAGAAAAACCCAGAAACTGGAACTGAAACTGTCGAAACCCTTCTCCAACCCCATGTTGAATTCTTAAGTAAGAATCTTAGGATGAAAACTGGCCATCAAATACTCTAAACAGATACACGGAGCTTTTTCTATGCTGTGAGGGATAAAACATTAGGAATTCTGTTAGTGGAAATATATTTGTATCCTCAGATTTCATTCTCAAATATTTCCATGCCATGTTCTCCCTGTGGTGTCTTTAAACATCCCTGAATGCTCCGGTTTTCCCTGACCTTCCAAAGGTTGTGCCAATGAGTGACTCATAAACTGTCCATGTGCGAGTATGTGTCTTGCAATGGACACAAGGTGAGGTTATACCACACACCCTGTGCTTCAGGGACCAGTTTGCAGCCTGGCTCAACAGAACAAGAAGCTTTCTGATAAAGGATGGATGAAGAATAGACACCTCATATATCGAGTATATCACCCTATATAAAAATAGCTTTGTGTTCTCCAGGTCTACCCCTCATGCAGTGGTTTGAAATCCTGTCTCCTCAAACTAGGTACCAAGCCACAGACTGGTGTAATGTTCCCCCAGCTTTAGGTGTGGTATGTGAAGCCAAGTTAAAAATGCACCTTCTTTAGACTTCAAGAAAAAAAAAATCTTCAGTAGTACAGTAAAGATCCAGAAGAACTTCAGGCTTCAAACTTGCCTGCAAACAGAATACATTTTGGCCACTGGAATAGACTGTCTGCCATTCCTGGGCATTTTTCTGTTATGAAGCAAAAGTATTTGCGCAGATGTTACAAAAACCCAGCTGGAAAGAGGGATACATTTGCCAAAAATACCAAGCTGAGCCTAAGATAGCTTACATCTTCTAGAAAAAAATTCAAAAGAAAACGCTAGTTTTTTTTTCCCAATACTGTTTGAAATAGGAGTCCTCAGACGCGTAGTTCGCCCTTCTTCAGGCTCAGTGTCCATTTCGTACACATGAAAGGTCGGCATCAGTCTGTTTCATACCAGCAGAGAAGGCATGGATATTCAGTGCCATGTCTTGTTCTTCTGTGTCTGCCACATCCAGCAGGTAGGCCCGGATTGGCCCCTCAGTAGCATCGGCGCAGAAATCCAGCACCACCACTCCTAGCACTGTCAGCACAATACCGATGGGCTGGTTATTGAGAACATCACCAAGGGCCAGACCTGTAACACAGAGAACGAAACAAACACCGCTCTTAACATCAGAAGAGAACAGCTATCATAAAAACATAAATATGCTTTAAAGAACCCTTAAAACAGACCTGTGTCGCAACACACTAATTACATTTGTTTTTACTTAGCATAATTACATTAATTTACGGTTACAACCACAGTACCCAAGGGAAAAGAAACAATTATCAATTAAAATGAATTAATGTCAACACCTCAATTCTTCTTACTCACAGTTTCAGTTCAAGGGACCAAGAAACGATGATACGTGTAATAATATAATCCAGCCATCTTCTTTCTAAATGTTATACCCAATCCAGGGATAGCGGAGCCATTTGCAGGGCACAATAAAAAAGCTCTGCAATAAAACTATAATGCATAATTTTGTCTCATATGGCAATTATTTTCAAAAGGATAGCCCCAGCTGACAGAGTTAAGAAGGACCAAGCTTAAGGTTTTGGTTTGGGACCAGGGTGTGGAGCAGTTCTAAGGGTTCTGGACCTGTAACTGGAAGGCTGTGGGTTCAAATCCCAGATGTAACACTACTGTTCTACCTCTGAGGAAAGTACTTTACCTGAATTGTTTCAGAAAATAACTGACTGTATAAATGGGTACAAATGTAAAATACGCTTTGGATAAAAATGTGAGCTAAATGAGTTAAGCATCAGTTATCACGTTTGCAAAGGAACAAATAATGGGTTTATTCCGTGCTGAAAAGAGAAGAAAGAAAACACAACGTTTCGGCCGTGGAGCTTTCTTCAGGTGTGTGGAGAAGACTCCACGGCCGAAACGTTGTGTTTTCTTTCTTCTCTTTTTCAGCAGGGAATAAACCTATTACTTGTTCCTTTGCAACCTACGCATGCTAACGCAGCTACCCACCTGAATTATCATGTTTATTTGTTTAAAGGACTATGCAGTTTTTTAAGTTTATAATAACTGTAATATACTGTATATGTAGCTGCAATGCTTAAATACGGTTAAAATTGTAGCTAACTGAATACCAACCTAAAATATTTTTCAAAAGAAGGGAGAATAAACATTTAAGTATTTTATATGACAATCAGGTTCTGACTGAAAGTCTTTTTATTAACATGTTGAAATTGAGAAACATGAATTAAGATGTTTTTAGTTGGTTACAGATATACCACATGACACTGTACCATATTATATACTGTATAAAACTTGCAAGACATTCGGGCTCGGTCATGGAAAGCAAAAACTGTTCAGAAAGGTCTCGCCCTTTAGACTAATATACCACTTCAGACCACTTAAAATTTACAACAGCTGAACCCTTGGGAGAACATTATCTGATTACTGGGCATTGTGTGTGCAGTCAGGTGTGTCAGCGTCACTTCAAACTCAACATCGGCTGAACAGAAGGTCCTCTATACCTTTGGATCATTCTGTGAATCAAGGATTTGTATCTATAAAAAACACCTTTTTAATAAGCCCAATTACATACTGTAAATACTTTGTGTTTCAAAAGCTCAAGCACTAAAAACGGGGTGAATAAAATATCTGATCGGAAACTAAAATGGGGGACTACATCTTGGAGTTCTCTTCTTGGAAATCGCCGGGCATTTCTCTGTTTTCATTTTGAAAAAGTGGCAAACCCTTTGTGTATTGCCGGGCACGTAACTGTGTATGTTACATGCCATACTTGAACAGAGTTCAGATTCCTGAGTGGTTGACCATGCCTCCTCACAAAGACCTCAATTATTTCTTAAAACAAGCTAGATGAATAAAGGAACAGTGAGCACTACATAGTACATTTACCCAGCTTGCTGAACCATTTTAAACATACATAATACATACGCTGTGTCACACTTTCATTGATACAGTATATCCATCTCTGCTTTCCTATTGATCTAAAGGCAACCTTTCTCTCACTAGCATTTTAGAATCTGTCAATGTCTCTAGCCTGAATGATGATGAGACTTCATGTATCATTCGGTGTTGTAATACTATGCCTGCAGTTTATCTGCTGTACTACGGGATTTACTACATTCTCAAAGAAGTAGCATTAGCATCTAGACTTGGTCCTTGAATTTCCTTCTTTCTTTCTTGGTCCATCCATTCCAAAATACAGTGAGTGATTCAAATGTTCCATGTTGGGGTTTTAAGGAAAAGACATTCTAATGACACCTATTGATTTAGAGGGCTGCTGAAGCACTTCACTCAGTGTGAGGCCGCAAGAGTGCTGATTTCAGGTCGGGCTGAAACAGAAATAATCAGTGTGAAATGTCACATCTAATCCATCACGTGTACCACAAGCCCAGCGAGGAAGACCTTTTGGGCACTCTGTTTCAAGATCGTGTGCTGTTGGAGGTTGGGAAAAATGGGACATCTTCATCATTAGATCAGTGGGATTCCGAGGTCTGCTGAGAAACTCTGTAACAGATAAAATTCATCCTGATTTGCTATATCGGACAGCGAGAGTTGATTTAAAAGGCACACCCATCAGTCATGTTTAACAGGAACGGTATAGTCAAAAAACACTAATAGCCAAAATATTAAAGGGCTAACAAAGCATTTTTTGTCTTTTGTTAGCCTTCAATTTTCCATTTAAGAGATGCTGTTAATATTGGTATAAATCATGGATCATGTATTTCAAGTCGTATCATTTTATGCTTTCTTGAAATACACCGTTTACTTGATAACAGCACACTTGGGATATGGATTGCTATGCTTGAAAATTTATCTGAATGTCATTTTCCACTGAATTATTGCCATTGTTTGAACATGTTGGACACTGATCAGCACCACGGATGGTAGAGCCTGGCAACAATGATGCCTTCGCTTTGTTGTGTGCTATTTTACTTTGCTTTCGTAGAAGTCAAATAATTCTTTTGTCCCAGAAGACAGTAACAGCTTTTGGGAGAAAAAACAAAACAAAACAATAACACAAACAAGTTATTAGTCAAGCTCTGTCACTGAGAAAGGAAACTGCGCTTTGCTCAAACATGTAGCTATTGAAAGAGAAAAGTCAGAGTCACAGGTTTGTGCTTGTGTGTGGTGGCAGCGCCGTCCTACTGACAATGGAACAGACGCTGAATGGGGAAAGGGGTGATGCTTTTTTTAAATAAAGCTGGAGACAGGAAGTATTTCCAGATAGGCAATGAAAGGTAAAAGGGGCACAACAGGAAATATTTCCCTGTGAACTGGTTCCTACTCCTTTCCCATGTCACACAGACAGACCGAGTTTGCGCTGCTAGCGGTGCACAGTGCAACCGCTGATGTTTGCATTACTGGCCATTATTGTGACTAGTTTTGGTGATGAATTATATATGAGGGCTCAGGAGCTAAGGGAACACAATGCTCATTTGGTGGACCGGCTAAAGTGCAAAGCAAAATCACTACATTAACACACAACACTCAGAGGACCCCAAAACTGTCCGGAGTGTAAGAAGAAGCAACCAGCAGAATACTGTGCAACGTGTCTGAACATACTCTTTTTGTTCCAAATCCTAAGGAAGCATATGTAGCATGCTGGATTCAAGGAACTGCTTTTTTAAGGGCCTCTTACTTATTCAACACACTCTTCATATTCCAATTCCTTCTTTACATTATGCTAGAAAGGACACGAGAAAGCTCGCAGACCACATTTACTTCGTGTTTCGAATGTAAAATTCGGAACACATACATTTCCTGCAGGACGTGAGCGAGTCTGAAATGAAGTTAAATCTTCACCTGTCTTTAATTGTTACTTTGCTTTTGGGGTAAAGTGCAGGAGTCAGTTGTTAGAAGATAGGGCTGATTCCCACTAAGATGTTACCATCCATAAAACCCTCAAAAAACAAGAGTGGACACTAACTCCACATTGGCTATTAAAGGAAACGAACGGTGTACTTTCAAAAGAACTGTGCATGAATCTCTTAGTGGCATTTCAAAGCAGGTAACTGCTGAACATAAAAGTACTTGCATTGATCACACACACCATATGTTTTTGCATGAAGCAAGAGTATTGTGTTGTGTTCGTTTAAGCAAGCAGCTTTCTGGCACAAAGACCCAGAAACAAATTATTCCAAATGAAAATGAGAAATAAACCCCTGTTTGGCCTCACCTATAACTGATCCATTGAGAAACAAAGCCACTCCAAGGAGGACACCCACACACAGGGCCAAGATGAATGGACGCCGGCGACCCCATCGTAGGGTACATCGGTCACTGGCCGACCCGATCAGAGGAGTGAATATCAGCCCCAGGATAGGGCTGAGGAACCAAGTCAGGCTGTAGTATTGTTCTGGAAGACCTGGAAGAAACAACCCGCAAAATGGCCAAAGTTAACATTGCCGTTAAGGTCAGAGTCGTCGCATTTTAAACTTGCCCACAGACGGCTGGAACACAGAAGACACCAAACAGAAGAGACAATTCTACTGACTTCCTGCTATATTCGGAAGACTATTTCCGAGCTTATTTTCAATCAAATTCAAGTTTATTTTCAATCACATTTTTAGACAGCAAAGTAATTAAATATGAGTTTTCTGCTGGTGTTGTATTAAGAGGTAAATGAGCATGGTTTCAATATATAATTTGCAAAGGGAATAATAATATATAGTAATTACACTGTAATACATAATGTAATTATACAAAATTTAACAGTATATCAATGCTTTCATTCAAATACTGCAGAGGTACTGCAGTTCAATAAACCAATACTTATTGATGTTAATACAGCAGTATTTCAACCTTTCCCCATTGTCGTCTATGTTCCAACCTCACAGTAACATACTAAAACCCAATTTCGTTATGGAAGGAACATGGGTTTTGCTGGGGTTTGTTAAATATGCAGGAGGAGGAGTCCAGTAGCTGCTAGCGTTTGGGAGCAATGTCGACTTTCGCTTTGTTGCAATAAAAAAGCACACCCATTCTGCCGCTGCTTACATCTATGTGCTAATGCGATGTCTTGCTTCAGTATTCATGCAGAATGATTAGTTTCATTACAATGTGCTAGATGTGCTCACCATTCTTCACTCAGTTCAGCCATTGAGAATTAAAATTATAATTAAATGTCATGGTAATCACAGAATGTTCCAGACATGCTCAATTCACAATTCTAGCAATTGCAACCCACACAGAAGCAGTTGGACCCCCCTCCCACCAGCTGGCGGAGATATTGTAAGGTAAAAGGTTCTCCAAGTCCAGGAGTAACAGCCCTTTGCTAGACCTTGGCTCTGCTTTACCAGTCCCAAAGCTAGGCAGCAGTAGGAAAGACTTAGGATCACAATGCTCTTGACTCATAATACGGGGCTGTACAAAGGCTAGCTAATCTCCCAGAAAATAATTGGAAGAATGACCTAAAGAAAGAGCAATTTTGTTCTTTTAGGTTTTTACATGACTACTGTTCATTATAACACCATGCTGTAAAATGGAAAAAAAAAGAGCTTTTCACACAACCCAAGGCCACGATTACACAATCCCCTAAATTACAGATATTGACTTCAACTACATAATTAAAACTGTGAAAGGTTAAAAATGGGAGTGTTGGCTCAGCTCCAACAGACAAAATTAACCCTCTATTCATGAAAGCGACTTGAGTATCCTTTGGACACTCTAAAACACACATTTGCCCACTTCTAAAGCGCTGGAACCCTTTATAATCATTGCAGTCTAGAGGTCTGCTTATTTGAAAGGAATGGCCATCCAAATAAGCATCAGTAAGAAGCATCAGAAAATAAGAAAAGAAAGCAGTTACAAAATGATAGATACTGTATATAAGTTGCAAAGGTTTTCTCAAGCATAACAAAGGTCTGGCCTTTGGGATCAACAGGACAATGTTATCATGCTAGGTTCTCACACTATTATTTCTGCTATCATAACCCTTTCTAAATGATGAAGAATAAATATTAAACATGATTATTATATGCTCCCCTATCATCCTGTAGACCTGCTGCAATATCATACATATGAAAGTTTTAAATTATGTTAAAAAAGCTTCAGAAGTCAGCAATCATTAGTTGAATTAATATAGTGTCATTTTGGCAAAAAAAAAAAAGAATTCAATATTCGATTCAGATATGGAGCAGTCATTAGGAAACTGCCCAAACAGTCAAGACTTTTAACATCATGTATCCCACTTAATAATTAACAGACCCAGTTTATTCACATTGGAAACTGAATACATGTGAGAAAAAAAAACTAGCCTGCATAAACTAAACTGCATTACATTAGTCCCATATTTCACTTATAGTGATTCAGCTGTTAGCAGCTCACTTTACCATGAATCTCATCAGTGCTTTTCTTGAGGAAACCTACATCATCAGCACTCACAATGTGGCGTGGCAATGTGCTCCCACAGCTGTTCAGTTAAAGTAACAGGGTCTGTACATCTCTTACCTTCATTTCACTCACACCTAGTCTCTGTTTATCTTTTACACATCTCTTGCACTTCTCACTGTACTGATTATATTGTATGTATTGTATTATTATTGTATCATTCGTTACACTGTTGCTGTGTTAAGCTGCTGTTGCACTGCAATTTCCCTCACGGGATCAATAAAGTATCTATCTATCTTAAGGAAGATTGTTTCTACAATAAACAACTGCTGAAAATACAAACTTAAGTATATGACTCGCACACAGAAAATGCATGAACTGAAGGACATCTGTACCATCTTAGGTCAGAGCTACATAAATAACACTGCAGTTGAACTAACCGCATCATGTATTTAACTATACATTTTTCATTGACAAACATTTTTAAAAGAAGTCTAGCTAACTCAATTAAGGTGAACCAGAAGACAAAGATTTGGTATGTCAGTTCCAAGTCTGAAACCCCTTCTTCCAAGTCAGCGTTGCGCTTGCAACTGTATTATTTACGAAATGTCAGTGTAAACCCAAACAATACTTTAAACGTCTACCATTACTGTTTACAAAACCTGGCTTGGACATAAAAAGGATTACAAAACTCCAAATTTTAGTTAAACTCTTCCCCAGGAGGTGAGGTGCATGAAATGCTGAAGAATAATTTAAATATATCCCTTACTTGCACAAAATAGAGCCAAAAATACTTTTTTTTAGTGAAGGGACAAAAAATGATGAGAAATATTACTTGCTGACAAAGCAATGCAATTTTAACTATGTTGCAAAACAGGCAGTAACACCTGTGATGAGTGCAAAAGTGAAAATTTAGCAGAGATCAATATTTTATGTTAGCAAGGCCTCTCACAGAAAGGCCATGTTCTGCTGTTATTCATGAAAAATAAAATCTAGAACGCTGAAACTTCGGGCATACTATATACAGTATGACAATCTTCTATAGCAAACTGATTAATTTACATAAACAAGCAGTACATTTAAATGGACATATTTAGGAGGTTTTACACTGACACACACACCTCAAAAACAAGTGCCTGGTCTAGTCAAAAAGCATGCGACTGCCACAAGAAGGGTTTAAGAGCAGAAGGATTAGAAATGAGAGGAGGCCGTTAAGCCAGTCTAGTCCACTTGCTAGTCGGAAGCTACTGTGGCTATCGAAAGTATTCACCAACTCCCCCGCATGAACTTTTTAATATTTTATTGTGTTGCACTATGGAGTCATAATGTATTTAACTGGATTTTTTTTGCCATTAATCAATAAAAAAAAACATTCCATAATGACAAAGTGAAGACAAAATTCTACAGTTTTATAACACAATCAAATGCGAAAAAGTCCAAGGGGTGTGAATACTTGAATGCTACTATAATTGAGCCAAGAAGCCAATTCCCAAAAGAAGCCAAGCTACTGGCTTCAAGAAAGTGGCTTGGTGGCTTATTCCATACTCCCACAACCCCTAGCCTAAGGAAGTATCTCTTGTTCTATGTTTTTAAATGCACATTCACCTTCGGTTGTGTCCTGTGGTTTGCATTCATAGCAAAAACAAGCCTATTTCCTTTCAATGCCCCAAACACAAATAACAGGACTGGTATTAATCTTTTTCGTTAGACAGTAAGCCTATTACCAGAGTCCTCAGATGTTAAGCAGCCCTGTGACCTTGTATTTCTGTAGGCAAAGACAGCCATTATGCAATTCGATGGCAAGGGAAATCAATGCAAACTCACACATATGACGCAGTTCGCAAAAACATGTGCGGTGTGGAATCTAACACCAAGCAGCCAAAGGTCAATCATCCCCCACACGGGAAATCCCATCAGACAACGTTGTCAGAAAGAACAAATCCAAGCCGCTCTAGTTCAGCTACGCCGGGATCAATCTCATAACACAAAACTGAGATCAATACACTGCTCTTACTACACTATAGATTTAACCATTTAGAAATATTAAAATATTAATATATATATTATTAATATAATATATATTTAATATTAAAAGCCCAATCCAGCAAACATAATGCAGAATTATTTGACTCTACATAATGCATTATATATCAGCTTGCGGAACTAAAAGGCAGTTAAGTTCCAAGCAACATATTAAAAATGTTATTTTAAAGAGAACCAGTCCTGGGTTGTGCGATGCAAGTTTCAGAGAAAGAAAACACCTAATTCTTCCAAATTCTTGCATATAGAAACCCTGAAGCAACTGTTAACAGAACGTCCCACATTACTGGGATTTTCATTTCAAATGTTTTAAATACCTGTAGCACTGTGCAAGAAAAAATCACCCTTTTTTGGAAGGGATGCACCCTTCAAGAAAGAATAAAACAGAAAAAAAGAACAAGCTTTCATCTTTATAGCAGTTTCACACCTCAGAAAGACCAGATATCATAAGGACTAACGGGCTGATCATTTTTGCCCTTTGACTGTTGCTCATGGCTGCCAAAGGAACATCTGCACTCTCTGGCAACTCCTCTCTATGCCAGGTAGTTTTGCATAATTCTGCCATTGGTTCGATAGCTTCTCCACTATGTTTAGAAGCATCACTTTTTCCATTGTGTGTGCTTTATTCTGTACTAGTCTTATAATTAGAAGCTTTCTCACGCACTGACAATCAATGTCTGCCAAGATAATAATAGAAGATAAAGAAGCTGTTTTGAAATTCACTAAAGCTAAACAAGAATCCAAAACTTTCAAAGCGAACATACTGGCTACCTCAGATGAATATGATTGTCAAAACTAAGTCCATCCGAAGATATTCCCACACATTCAAACTATTTCGGAATTATCAGAGGCTATACAACAAGGTCTAGCTTTCCAAGTACTTTAAAATATGTAAAATGCAAATCTTCAGGCTTTAGTTCTTGAAGACCTTGCATCTTTGAGTTTGCAAATATTCACTAGTCGGGCTTTTAAAGGTAGCATGGAATAAATACAAATTTAAAATTGCAGAGAAAACCAAAATGCCACAGAAGATCTTGTTTAAAACAAAAATCTGAAATTGAGATAATGGAGTACTACAGCTTAATCCATTTTTCTGCAAGTTTTTTTTATCTGTTAAGAGACTCAATATAGAACATGTGTGGTAACAGAAACACTATACAGAAGTATCTACAGAGTTTTTACACACATTCTCAGAATAAAACATCTGTCTGTAGCAGTATGAAGCAGTACCCATATTGAGAACTAGAATTACATGTACTGTAGTAGCTACAAAAAGCCTTTGGGATCATGGACTCCTTACGAACCAAGGAAAGGCTTCTCCATTAGATTTAAAATATTCTATTCTGTTTAAGCTTGTTTTTAAATTCAAGTTCTTTTTAACTCTATGAAACTGAAATGTGGAAATGCACTGCTTGCATTAGCTCCATGATGGCACAATAATTTAAAAACTATTAGGCACCTGCAGTACTATCAGGAATTACAGCGACTTTTAAATAACCAGTACATTTACTGTAATTCAACAGTCAGGTTTTTAAAAATGTTATTTGTACTTAAAATTTAAATTACAGTATAATATATGCATTTTAACAGCACTAAACTAAAAATAAAGTAAAACCAAATTTAACTTGCAGGGCCTCCTGCAAAGGAGCAAATAAGGTCTTATTAAACGACAGTACAAGACACCCTTGTTGCTCATGATGCTCAAGGGAAAATATCATGACTGGGAGGCCAGTCACATCTCAGCAGGATGCTACTGATCACATCTCGTTTGTACTGTGCTGTGGGTGTTTTTTGTAAGAAAATGTCTCAGGGTCAGGACCCAAATTTGAAAAAAGCTGGACTTGTAAGACTTGTGGCTTCAAAAGCAATATTCTATCTCGGGTCATCAGCATGCTCCATGAAATACTGAAACTGAAAATAAGACAGTTAAGAACTACTTCTCTTCAATGCACAGGTTAACTTCTGCGAGCAGCCTTTAACAGATGAGTACCATGTCCTTGATATGTCACAGTTAAAAAGTGACGGGATCTCTTATTTGTTACTTTTATGTCTGTTTCTAAACATAAAGGTACTACCACTTCAAGCAGTATTCTGAAAGTATTTTGACTATGATTGCTTCATTATTGAAAGCAGCGTGTCCAGCTGCTACCTCAGAGTAATGGGTTACAATGAAGACTTCACCACACTCATAAAAAAAAACTGGGATAGTCCACAGTAGGGCTGGAAATTTGCCAGCCCAGGCCTAGAAGGCATAAGTTGCCTTTTTTTCCTACTAAACATCATGGAGCACTATTTGAGATGTTCAGGGCCTGGGGTCAGTATAGCCATTCATGTCAACAATAAAACAGTTCCAAAAAGTTTTAAAATTAACTGGATCCTGTTTTTGAAAGCAATAAGGACCTTGTCTCCAGTTTGCTTCTATTTTACGGAGAGTGTCGCTTTTATAAGTCAAAATGTTACATTATTAGGAAAATGTTCTGAGCCATATTGATCCACTCATTGTCAGGAAGCTGCTTACAAAGCCCCTACACCTCAGAGCACAAGACAGAAGTAGAAAATAGCCAAAATAATTTCAGAGAAACCCATTTAGCCAGTCAGCATGTCTTTGGAAAGAAGAAGGAAAACAGGAGCACTCAGACAAAAGCCACGAGAGCTCTAGGTCAACAAATACAACACAGAAGGTGCCCCAGGTCAGGAGTTAATCCATAATCTATAACCGAAGAGCTGTGAAGCAGGAGTACTAACCAGGGCTTGCAAATTAACATACTGATGTTAAAACTCACCTTAAATGAAGTTCCTGTTTTGTTTCTTAATCTGTAGGTTATGACCTTTTTAACCATCAACTTCCAAAGGGTAGATCCTGTCAGCCTTCAAAAGCATCATATTTGAAAGTAGACACAAATGTAAGGAAACTGTCGATGTGCATCATGTTAACAATGGCAGTGACAGATGAGAAACGATCACCCAATACCTCCTGCTCAAATACAAAAGCACCAACCTGACCTTGTAGACCTCTGTTTCCATGAGATAACGCAGATGCAGACAAAGAAAAACAATTTTCTTCACTAAGGTACATCTTGTGCCCAGAAATGAGACACTGAGGCCAAAAACAACACCCCTTACTAATTTCTATAAAATTTCAATGTTTAGGTATTCATTATTCTATATTGCTACTGAGTCCTGTTATCTCAAGGTCACTGTTTATTGCTGAGCTACTGAATGTGTTGTTTTCCCATCAGATAATTATGCATGGGCCAGGGTTACACAAATAACATTTGTCTTTTTATTACATCCTTTAGAGAAACTACAGGTAGTAAAATTGTAGATTAAGGTGTTGCTTATACAAAGATAGTGAACACTATCACAAAACAAAGAGGTAAAAAGCGTCTGGACTGTATTAATCCTATGAATTCGTGCTGTATAACCTTCAGTTTCTCATGATGTAAACAGCTTTAGTAGAAGTAACTGTATGCAGGATCTGTAAAATTGGATTAATGCACAGTCACGTAATCCTGTGAAAAACATGGAAATGGTGCTTATGTTGTGTGTTCATTAGATTGATATCTACTGACAGAACAGAATTCTAAAATATAAAATTAGTGTAGCTAAGTTACTTGACAGCATTTATTATAGCTCATATAAACTACATTCTATCATTCTCAGATTAGGGTAGCAATAAAATTGGACAACAAAATAAGATAAGAACATTTTTTGCTCTGGTTACTAGGAATGGCAGAATTATTTTATTTGTAAACTTTTAACCAAAGCTTTTCATTAAGGGCTAGATTTAGTCATTAGTAAATTCTTGGTTTTAATGATTGGATCTCACGACATACTGTTTAGGTGATTTATTTGCATACTGGCCAAAAAATTAAAACTGATTGTTAAATAAGGTGTTGCAGGATTATAAGAACTGATGGAACTGACTTACAAATAGAGCAAAATGTTTCTTTTTCTTCTGGTATTAGGTAAATCTCTTGCTTAAGGATGGCAACGCCTATCAGCTCAAGTCTAGCACAGCATTAGATGACCATTGCAATAAGAAGAACAGACATTAAATTGAAGATGCTGAATTAAACTTGCCAAACAGACTTTAGTAACACAGTTTAGGTCTCATTGCCATTAATTAGAGCAAGAAAATGAAATGTCTTTTCACCAATTTGGATACACTGTACCTGTAAAACAGACATTTGTTTCAACAACTGTGTCATCATCAATGTGAAACACCTAGTGCACCTACAGTACTCTCCCCAAAACATTATTCTAGAGGAGAAGACAATAACCAAAATCCAATTGAAAAAAACACTCCAATCGAAAGAACAGTATCTAGACTGCATATAGAAATAACATCATTAGAATTAGTGACATCTTTGGTTAAGGGACTAAGCAGGTCCTTTTTACAATGAAGCCATTTTCACCTAAAAACACTTTAGTGCACTGGCTTGACAGTCTGTAAATTGAGGTGCTCTCAGAGTGTTCAAACTGCGAATGTCACAAATACTCCATGTGGAGCTTCACACACTACTGCACAGCTTTCATTCCTTGTTTCCACCAAGCCATCACTGGCTCAGAGACCCTGCAATAAATGAACTACGGGTATAATGAAACACATAGCTCCACGGGCGATATTCTCTGGAGTTTAAGCGAGACCAGATCTCTTTAAAATGTGTGAAAAAAAAGAAATGAAGTAAGAAAGCGCTTATCAGCAGGGTTTGTAAAGTGGATAAAAAAAATGTTGAAGAATATTGAGGAATACGCTTGGGTCATCCTTGAAGTCATGTGGAGTATCAGCTCTTTACATGGCATTAAATGATTTTTTAAAAAACTTTTGTATTAATGAAGAACAATTTTCCTTCTAAAAAGAAAACACGAGTTTTCAAGTGGCTCACACAGTACAGGTGCTTGTTTGAGTGGAAGATAAACTCAATGGCCCATAAATCACTAGCTGAGATTTCCCCAGTAGCAGCTTGATGTTGACCAAGCCAGTAGCTGGATGGGAGACCTCCTGGGAAAAGCTAAGGTTGCTGCTGGAAGAGGTCTTAGTGGGACCAGTAGGTAGCTTCTCACCCTGTGGTCTGTGTGGGTCCTAATGCCTCAATACAGTAATGGGAACACTTTACAGTAAAAAAAGGTGATGTCCTTCAGATGAGACAAAAAACTGTGGTCCTCACTTTCTGTGGTCATTGAAGGGTGCTTCTTGAAAAGAATAGGGGTGTCATCCTGGTGTCCTGACCAAATTTCCTCTTAGTCTTTATTGATCATAGCCTCCTAATAATCCCTGTCCATGGACTGGCTTCATCACTTGGATCTCCTTCCCACTCATAGCTGATCTGTGGGGAGTGTACTAGTGCCGTTTGGCTGCCATTGCATCATTCAGGTGGATGCTGCACATTGGTGGTGGTGGAGGGGAGTTCCTATTACTTGTAATGCGCTTTGAGTGGAGTGTGCAGATAAGTGCTTTGTAAGTGGAAGAAATTGTCATCAGAGAGTAGTGAGCCATGGTTTTCTGCAACTTCCTGGACACCTGTATTTCAGCGTTGTGCAGAGGAGCGTATTCCTCAACCAATGTCAGTGAAAACTCTGTGCTGTGTGCAGTGCTGTAAAGCACTGTGGTATGTTGAAGATGAATGGCTCAATTGGTGGGCAGGTCTTCTAAGGTCAGGTCTAACCAACCTGAATCTTGCCATTCAGGACTAGAGTTCAGTACTGTGAACTGGGGGATAAAAGAAACTATTGGGAAGTAAAACAGAAAAGACATTTGTCAAAAATCTGCGCCTGGAGGGTTGCTGGTTCAAATCCCACGGCCGGCAGAGGAATCCTACTCCGTTGGGCCCCTGAGCAAGGCCCTTAACCCCAGCTCCTCCAGGGGTGGCGCAGTATAAATGGCTGACCCTGCACTCTGACCCCAAGCTTCTCTCCCTGTCTGTGTGTCTCATGGAGAGTAAGTTGGGGTAGGCGAAAAAGACAAATTCCTAATACAAGAAATTGTATATGGCCAATAAAGTGATCTTTTCAGACGGCACCTCAGGTCTGTAACTGAACAAGGAAAACCGAACCTGCAAGGCAGTAATACTAACTACTACACCATCTATTTAAATATTTGGTTCTTGTTTTTATTTAAAAGAGATGTACATTTTATAATTAAAATGCATTGCAACTTCTTAGTGGATTTTAAAGTTTGCAGGGTATGTTTTAAGTAAGACTGTATCTGACAATTAGAATTTTTGTTTGAATCAATACCTTAATCCAGAGACACAAGTGATAAGTAAAACAATTTTCTTCATTTCTTTAGATAAAAAAAAAATTCTGCAATACAACAAAAATACGTTTGAGGTTATGGAAATTAAAGACCTACTGTGTTTACGTAGCTCTTTAAACAATTAATATTAAAGCTGCTTTGGACACCCAGGCTTCACTCACGAGAAAAAATAAATCTAAAAAGATAAAACATCTAAATAAAAAGTAGTTTGGAATTTGTTCCACGTTATTGTGTTTTTTTAGTTTTTACACTCAGTGTTTTCTGAGTTTTGCTGTTTGTTGTATCTTTATTTGGCTCTTAGAGTAACTGGATACGAGCGTGAGAAGAACATTCTGGAAGCCCTTATCAGCAGCTACCTCAGACTAGACTTTTACCCTTTATCCAAACAGGATCTTAGAATTCACTCACATTTTTGTTCACACCAAAAAACAATTAACAATATTAGTGACCTGGCTTGGGAACATGTCCTTTTATTATATTTCATACCCAGTTTTTTCCCCGGTATAATGACAGACCTCCTGGATCACTTGTCAGAACTCAACTTCCTCTTCCTATTTTTTGTTGTGAGATTATGGGAAAACAAATATACTTTTCCCTCCTTCTAAAAACCTTCTGTGTAGCAAAACACAACAAAAAATGATTTAATCACAGATTTTTTTTTTCCTGAAACCAGTCTTGTAAACATCCAAACAGGACATAAGATTACAGTAAATTATGCTGTTTTTCCATTAGGACAAAAATGAGTAACAATACTGAGAGCTGTAAGACTCATGAACCTCAGGAAATGCTTATTGTACCACAGGATTCTAAGCAGAACCAGGGCAAAAACAGTCAGAACAGGGACAACCACTTATAAACAACTAAAAAAGTACATACAGTCACACACAAAGGTGACACTACAAAAACAGTAAGATACAAACAAATAAACTCACTAACTCCTGTATTACTGTATTGTATTACTCTATATAACCTACATTTTGTTCAATAAAAAGTGGAAATAAAATAGCACAGATTTTGCTGTTTAACATTGAGAGTAAAGTGAATTATAGCAAACACCTTCTCTATGTTGCTCTGACAAAAACCTAAGAAAGGAACAAAAAAAGGTTCTGTTATCTCTATTTGTTACGCCTTGACCTAACTGTAGCAGAAACTGTGATTAAGCAACCGCACACTTAAAATGTGGCTTACTTCCAATAGATTTTGTTCAGGACAGACAGAAAGAAAGTACTGTTGATACATTCAAAGACCTAGGCCTATGTGTTTTAATTTGCATCTTAAGGTTTGAAAACGTCCCACAGAGAATTTAACTGATGAGGTCTCACTTGCGGCACAAAAAACGGCACTGGAACTACATCAAATAATTAAGTTGCAATAAAGCAATTCAGCAAACTTCACGATCTAGCTTCTGCGGAACAAGGGAGGTCAGGCAAAAGAGTTCCTTCTGACGTCACTGTCCCACCAGGCCTATTTTATGTCCGAAAGGATCCAGTGAATCATTATACCGTCTGTTAAACTTAAAAAAAAAATGACTCATATTGGTGCATATCATGTGATGTACCTATTTACGGAAAGCCCCATTATTTGACTTGTTCTCCTTACATCTCTTTAACATTTCTTGTGAGAAAAGCTGAAGAATGGAGAAACTGTTTGAATGGTGTGAAAAGTAAAAGGGAAAGGAATTAAGAGGAAGGAAGGGGTTAAGGGTTAAGTGCCTTCAGATGGGATGAATGCTGGCGTGGGGTTTGTTAAGTGGAGAGGAAACAGGTGCCTGCACTTGTTTAGCGAGTTGGTACACCCCTGTCTCTGCCAAAAAAAAGTCAAGTGCACCAGGTCCTCCCGGTATTACCATCCAGAAGGAGACCAAGTGGGGAAAAGTTGCCTCAGATTAATAAACACTATTTTTGCTGGAGACAGCATTGCCTTATCAACACGTTTGCGTCAGCTCAACTGTTCGAAAACCAACTCAAAAAAAAATAATGGCTGAAATTTAGACAAATTTCATGCTGCCTTTATATTATACTAATCAGTAAAACCTCTTAAAAGTCATCTTGGAAAAGCTCAGGGGAAAAAGTGAAAAGGAAAATGTGATGGGGCTTTTTACGGACTTTTGGAATAGGCAGATGCAAGTCCTTAGTTTTACAACGGGAGCTGAGGTATGAAGCGCAGAGCTAACACCAATGTCATCATTAGCACTAAGCTCTCTGGCAGGTACAGCACAGGCACAGAGCAAAGTAGAGGAAACGTAACGGCAAACTCAGCTCTTCACAAGCCTGACATTAATTAGTTTTCAAATACAGTCGACCCACACAAGATTTACCGTTACTATCACATCAGCCTGCTCGGAAAAACATTCCCTTGCTAATAAAAGACCTGCAACACTGGCTTGCTTTTGTTTCTCTGCTTCTGAATTGCATTTACAGTGCCTAGCAAAAGTGTTCATAGCTTGTCAATTATACCGCATTCGAATGAATTACAAGTAGTGTATATATTTTTTTAATTAACTGTTTTTTACTGAGAACAGTACTGTTCACCCTGAACGTTTCAATTCAGACTATTATATGTGAAGGCAGCTGAATGCCAGCAAAACCTACAAAAGTAGATTCAGAAAGTCCATCATTATTTTTGGATAAGTCTTTACCAGCTCTGTACGGTAGAATGATGTAATTGTGATCATTTTTCATGCAAAAAAACTAGTCCAGTTGTGACAAGTTCACTGGGAATAGTTAGTGGACTGCAATGTTCAAGCCTTACCATTGTATTTCTGAAATGTAAATTTTCTACCCAGTTTTAAATTCGCTGGGGACACCAGGCCAACGTTCTTAAATTCTATATATAAAGTCCTATTTAAAAAGCGTCATGATTGTAAGCTCAGATAGTAACACAGATACTTCACAGGGGGGTGAAATGCACTGTATTACAGGCTGACAATAAAACACAATATATAAGTAGAATTCCTTAAATTGCAGCTGGTATGCAGTAAGACTGAATTACAGTCACAGTAAAGCTTTGCATATCCTGTGTTCTAGAAAGCATTTCTTCCGTTTCATCTTCGCAAATGTATTTATCTGCAAATTGTGACATTTATGGAAGTCTTAATTTTGTTGCGATTTCTTGTTCCAACCCAGAAAAGAACACAGCACTCGTCTAGCTATTAAGAAAGACTACAGAACACCAGGAACTGCATTTCAAACACATGTGAAGAAAATAAAAAAAAATAAATAATTTTAGACGGTATTATTCGCATAAAAGATTAAGGAGGAAAAAACAAACAAACTGGAGGTGAAAATCCCATTGCAGCCTTTAGTTCTAACAGCATATATGTTCTCAGAACCAATTCCCTGGACACCCAATCCTGACTTCACATCACTGTTCTCCCTATACCCTGAAAATAATCAGCATGAGTCGTGGCTTTGCTGTGAAGGTCACAGGAGTGCTTTTAGATGACGCGTGTCTGGGAAGGGATTTGATTGGTAGCTGCCGAGACGACTTCTAATGCTTTTGCTTCTTATGCGGCAGTGTATTTTTTTTTTTCTCTGCTACATCTCCTGAAGGACATAATTAAAACTGCATGAATTTTATGCGGTACCCTTCTGCTCCCCTTTTGCACCCATTACATAACACTGCAGCATTTGCACGGCAACTTGCTCGGATTTCGCAGAGGAGAGAAAAGGGTTTAGACAATGGCCAAACAGAGAGATTCACCTGGTGTTGCAGGAAATTTTAAAGAGCGCGTTTCTTGAGAAAACGTGCCCGAAAGGTGGTTTTTTTTTAAGAAGAATGAAAAAAATATAAATTTCTGTGTCAGGTTAGGTCAAATAAAACACTGAAGGCAACCGACAATTATTTAAATGGTTCTACTTCATTTCAAATGACTATTATTTTGTGAAACCACATTTGACCTATTGTACTGCAAATGGAAATCTACAATAGAAGGCCTTGTAGAATTCCAGAGGACACCACCCCTCCTTTAAGCCAACATCAGCACTGCTATAAAAATATAGCCAGATCGAGTAAAACAATATAATGGAGTACAACAATAATGCACTAAAAACAGCTCATTGTAATGTTTTCTTGTATTCCTTTGTTTCCGTGTGAACAAATAGTTCAAGGTTTTAAGTTTATTTAAATACAAGAGCACTGGGGTTCAAGAGGCAGGCATATAACTATGTAAGTGTAGAAAGAGCATGTCTGTACACATTGTTAATGCTCATGTATATTCAGTAACGATATTTGATTACACAGAGGACACTTATAGTACTTCTGTTTAATTTAGTCTTAATCCAATTCATACTGACATGGAGCTATAATGGCACACTGCTGGCTCTGTCGTATAAGGCCAAGCTTCCCACCCACTTGTGAAATGTGCCATACCCATGAAGAAAGGCCTGTTGACTTACAGCATTAGTGTGGCCTAATGCCTTGAACTGCATCTCGGTGGTTCGTGATCGGAAATTCCCCTCCAGGCTGGAGGTCTTCCTCACTGATCTTGAAATTCACAATTACAATTCAAACATTCAGTTACCGTCACTGCAAGACTGTGTTGGAACTCAAGGATTAAAGAAACCCAATTCAAGAAATCTTACCTGATTACAAGAATTGCACACACAAGGGGAGGACAAAATAACGGAAACACCTAACAATATATTAATATCAAGGACCTAATAAGGAGTAGGGCTACCCTTTCCCTTCAGAACAGCTTCAATCCTTCTTGGAATGCTGTCATACAAGTCCTGAACTGTGTGTAGAGGGATACTGCACCATTCTTCAAGAAGAAAAGCCTCCAGTTTTGAGGGATGAAGAAGGTGGAAATCTACTTCGCACTCTGCGCTCCAGAACTTCCCATAAAGGTTCAATGATGTTTAGATCTGGTGATTGGGGAGGCCATGGAAGGCGTTTGACTTTATGCTGGTGTTCATGAAGACACTCTTGAATTTGTTTAGCAGTGTGTATGGGGGCATTATCATCCTGGAATATGGGAACAGTGTTTGCACCATAGGGTGCACCTGGTGCCGTAACATGGCCTCATATTCCTTGGCTGTTATACGACCATGCAGAGTTACTAATGACTCCCACGAGATGGTTGCCCATACCATGACGTATCTCCCACCATTTTTAACAAGTGGCAACACATTGTGGGATGAAGGAATCCTTTGGCTTTCTCCAAATGTAAACCCGTCCAGATGTAGGAAATAGGGTGAAAGATGACTCAGCAGACCATATCACTTTTTTCCCCCATTGCTCAGGGCTCCAGGTTTTGTGCTCCTTACACCAGTTTATGCGTCTCTGTGCGTTGGCCTTGGATACAAGTGGTTTCCAAATGGCAGCCCTGCCATAAATTCCAGCTTTGCGAAGCTCACGACGTACGCTTTTTGTTGAGACTGGGTCACAGAGGTGCTGATTCAATTCTGTGGTAATTTTTGAGGCTGTACTTTTGTGGCAACTATTCTGTGAAGTGTCCGTCTATCCCTGCTCGGTGAGCTTCGACTTGCAATCCCTGTTCCCGTTTGCTGATGGCATATGCTGTCATTATTTTTGAGACTGTTCCCCCTGATGCATGAAATCATTTTGCCGTTTTTGTGATCGATGCACCAGCAATTCGGGCACCAACTACAGTATATGGCCTCTTTGGAACTCTGTTAGTGGCCTCATGTTGCTTTGAAAACTCACATATCAAAGTGCTAATTGTCAGACCTCTTTTATACCTGACAGATACTGCTAATTGGCAATCAACCTAATATGACTCACCTTTGCAGCTGCATTTGTAATTGTAATTTAGTAACTTCAAAGTTAAACTCCTTTTTCATGTGGTGTTTATTTTGTCCACCTCCTGTATGTAGTACAATAAGAAACCACTACAAAGACTACTTTATTAACATATCGCTTCAACCATACAGAAAGAGAACACCAAAGAAAAGAAAGCCACACCTATATCCAGGGCTACTATACATATATTTACAGAGAAATGTTGCAAAAGTGTGATTTTTATAACCTCTATAGAATTCATTTTTATAGAAACCTTAATACTTCTTGTCAGCAGCAATAAACATATGCAGGCTGAGTAACCTCATGTTTTAAAAACCTCACGCTGAACATATCCTCTTCTTCTTGCGCTGCTTCAAATTTATAACCCCTAAAATTTCCAAGTTGTTTCCAAGTTTACAAGGTATTTCAACTGGATGCCAGGAAAAATAGACACTTTTAATAAAAGTTTGTTGAAGAGGTTTCCCTAGAGGCCGGAAATGTGCAGGCAACATTCGCACAAACATTTTACTCAAGAGTAGAGAGGTGTTTTGGGAGTTATAGCTTTTCATTACAGCATGGTCTGTTGAGTAAAAGAAGGAAGGTTTTACCAATCGGGGCTCAGACTTAACATACTGCTGTGGTCCGCTGTGAAAAGCAATCATGCACGTGTCTCCTCAGGAAATATAGTGGGATGGACAATACACAGATGTATTTACTTGCTTCTTTCAACACCAGCAAGTTTATATGATGACACCTAAAATTTCTAGAAATTAACTGATGAACACGCATCGATATTCCAAAGGAAGATGCCTCGTTTATAAAGTTCCAAATTCAAATACGAGCCAGTAAAGACATTAGCCAGCAGCCATATCACTCTGAAACTCACAACTGGCAGCCCACTGAAGCTCAGCAGGTGTGAGCCTGGTCAGTACCTGGATGGGAGACCTCCTGGGAAAAACTAGGGTTGCTGCTGGAAGAGGTGTTAGTGGGGCCAGCAGGGGGCACTCACCCTGCGGTCCATGTGGGTCCTAATGCCCCAGTATAGTGACGGGGACACTATACTGTAAACAGGTGCCGTCCTTTAGATGAGACGTAAAACTGAGGTCCTGACTCTCTGGGGTCATTAAAAATCCCAGGGTGTTTCTCGAAAAGAGTATGGGTGTTAACATGGCGTCTTGTCCAAAATTCCCATTGGCTCTTACCAATCATAGCCTCCTAATAATCCCCATCTATGAATTAGTTGAATTAGTTTCATTACTCTGCTCTCCTCCCCACTAATAGCTGATGTGTGGTGGGCGTTCTGGCACACTATGGCTGCCTTCGCATCATCCAGGTGGATGCTGCACGTTGGTGGTGGTGGAGGGGAGTCCCCATTACCTGTAAAGCGTTTTGAGTGGAGTGTCCAGATATATAAGTGTAAGCAAATATTATTATTATTAACCTAACACTGAGATTACAAGGACAAATCCCTGTGTCTTGATCATTTGCTTTGTTACTTCTTGGCAAGCTGTTCTTCAACCATGTGGTTGACATGAACATCCATCTCTAAAGTATTTTTAAGAATTGCATTTTTTCTTTTTTTATATATCAGTCATGTATTTTGTCTTCTAAATATTGCCGGGCTATTCAAACTGATGCACAGAACTGCCAATTGGCAAGTAGATGTAGAACTAAATGAGGACACTACTCCTGTTTTCAAGAATCACCTCGAAAAATTTGGAAAATTGACTGAATATTTTACTTTATTTATATGTATATTTTCTTTCCCATCATACATGTATGTCTATTTGTTAATGAGTTCATGCAGTGTTAAATGTATTGTGTAATGTGTTATGCCTGCAAAGCAAATTTCACATCTGGGACAAGAACAAAAACAGTAAAAAAAAAAATGTGTTTATGCACCTGCATGTATTCCACAAAAACAACTGCATTTCAGAACCACAACATTTCACTCTCAGTTTTCTCAAACAAGTGGTAGGCAACAAATAAATACTGCTATATCTCCATGGTTTTGAAAACATTTTAAGCTGACTGAAAATATTTATCTGATATCAGATGGATACAGCAGAACACAAAAAGGACACAACTAGATGAGACCTGAATAATAAGAACAGATGGATTTATAAATATTTTCAAAAATTAGAAACAAATGGCCAACAGAAGAACCCCTGTAGTACAATCTATGAAGTTAAAGCATCTCAGCCACACAATCACACAGTACTATTTCTGTGTAGACTCTTTTCCCCCCACAATTATTCAAATTAGCTTCAGAAACTCGGTTAGAGCTAGCAGACGCACAACATACAATGACATACCTGCCAATTTGACATCTTGTGTGTAGCACTGTTATCAAGAGCGGTTCAGTTGTCATTTTTTTTTGCAGTCAACTATAAAATGCAAATATAAGCTGTGAATATTTTGTCAACTATAATGGGGTCATTTCATCCCCAGTGTCCTACATGACAGGTGGAACAGGATGCAAATTAATCTGTTGACATTTTCAGTGTTATTTGTATGCTCTAAAGGGTGAGCCCAACTAAACACTGACATTAAAGCTAGCACCCACTGAGAGAGATTGCGAAAATACTCTGGACAAGTGGCCCTGAGTGGCAAATAGATTCATAACTGTGACAAGGGATGACATTATCATGCACTCTTAAATTATCCACAGCTCAAACGGGGAAAAATAAGAATGTGCTAACTCAAAACATTCCCACCATACTTTACCAACTTGAAAAATGTCATTGTTATTTTTGCCGCTGTAGGTAAACATTCCTGACATTGGTCTCCTTGCTGTCTCTGCAAATAATTAACATTTTTCTTTCTTTTTAAAAAGGGTGAACCTGGCATTTACAGGGATTAACCTACATTATCACGCAGCTGAACATCAGATATTCCCCTACAATATATGCCATACACCCAACATGCAAACACTGCATTTCATACAGAAGAGAAATTGCAGTGGAAAACATTCCACAACGTTCAACAAACGTATACAGAATAAGCCCTACAGTTCAAATCACAGGTATGTCCCTGAGCTAAACGCGTTAAGATTGATTTTTGTTCAATTCAATGCCTGAACAACCTCAACTAATGCATATAACACATTTTGATCTGTCTACAAAACTGTATTTCATTTTTTATTCGCATAAAACAACAAATAATGCTCTTTCACGTACTGTAAACATGTTAACAAACCTAAGCATCTAAAAAAAACGGTCTTGATTTAGGAACACATTGTACTAGTTCTAGGTAGGCTTTCTGTTCAGTATGGAATGGAATTGAAGATATATACAAGATTAAATTAATCCTTTGCATTCCTTAGCACTGACTTCAGATTTGAATTTTATTGCCTATTTAGCAACAAAAAGAAATCAGTAACTCAATTGACCAACACTTATTTTCCCAACCTTTCTAATATACATATATGTAAGAAATGAAAACCTACTGTAAGTCATGTATATAAGGGCATTTTAACATGAAATTTAATATGAAATAAAAAAGGCAGTATGTGGTACCCAGTGGCCCATCAAATGGAGTCATTAGTGTAAAATGGATGTAATTACTGTTATAGCCCCTTTATGGATGTAAACCACACCACCTTTGGAAAAAAGATTTCACGCACAGGGAGTTTGTAGAGTACTTACAGTGTTGTAGTCCATAATTTAAATTCAATCTAATAGACTTATTAAAAATTCTCCAGGACTTCCACATCTACATGTATATTAACCCTGAACTTGCCCTGATCTTAAAATTCTATTATTTAGCCTGTAACATAATAGTTTAACAAACAATCCACAATCCTTCCAGACACAGAAGTCCATAGCCTACCTATCCTTGTAGGATGAAAGTGTCACCCAAAGGCTTTTGATGTTGCTGCCTGTTGGACTGTGCGAGCTAGCTACTCATTGTAGGGATCAGAAGACCCTTACTGTGATTCACCATGCCATATGAGAACACATCACCTTATTAAAGCTTTATGGTGTATAAACACTATAATCCGATAGCGTCAAACCAAGAAGATATATTCAGGATAAAGAGAGTCTGTGAATTCCTGGTTATCTTTATATAAAAGTGTGGTAAATCACAACGGTTTTATGAAGCTCTATACTGTAGCATAATTTCCTTTCTTAATGTCCGAGTATCAGAGAGATTAAAATTTGAAGCCTTTCTGCTTTAGAAAAACCAATAGCTCTGAAAAGTGAGTATACTCTGGGTAAACATTGATCCTGGAAAACCCAAATCCATTTATAGTCTCACATGCCATCCTAAGGATGCCCATTGAAGTTATTAATCAATTAAGCAAGTCATTTAGTTGATTATTTAATCAATTAAGCAAACATCTTGAGGACTGAAGGGTATCCAAATTTGTCTCGCTGATCCCTAAACTTTATGCAGCAAATCAGCTATTTGATAGTTAAATTGTTTCCGATCTTTAAAAGTTGATTTAGTGGTTACCTTTCAGACATGCTGGACAGAGGCTCTCTAGGATTAGGGTTGGAGAGGCCTAGTGAGTCGTCTTGTTTGGGAAAATTGTGTTTTAATTTAGATGCAGTTATAGTAGCTACAGAGCACAATTGATTACCACTTTAAAAAGCTGCACAAATGTGAATACTGGAACCATTACATTCAAACTGACATGCTTTTAGTTTTATTCAAATGTTTTTAAAATAGCAGCACTCAGAGCATTCTCCTTTCCTTTGCAGTTCAATATAAATGCATACTGTACCAAGTCCACAAGAAACAAACATTCATCTTAATTATGAAAAGACAAGACTCTTGAATTATGTTCAAAATGTTTTTTTAAATACCACCAACACAGAATAAGAGAAACTGACAGTGCCCTGTTAAAATCGATTGGATCTAAAACTCGATGTTTTGACTTTTTTTAGCTATAGTTCACAGCTTTTTCATTTTAATAGGTGTGTGTGCTTACCACACATGACAACGTAATTTAGAACTATCATGACAATTCGGTGTGTCGAGTCATGGTGGTTTGGGCTTTTGGAACGGAGAGAAGATACAGACAACAGGAGCAATTTTCTTTTTAAGATGCTGCAGTATTTACAGATGCGCCTGCAGTGCAAACCAAAATGACCACAAATTGGGGAAAAAAAAGGACCTAGTTCCCTTTTTTAGAGCACTGAATCAGTTCAAGGTTTCAGGTCTCAGGCCTCAGGCCTATCAGAAAGGTTGGGTGACTCGACCACTTAACAACCACACATCAGCACTAAGGCCCTTTACAAGAACCTTTCTTTTCCCAAATCCTTCGCACAGCTTTCACAAGCCCTATTCTAGGCCAGTCATTCATCCTCACACCACAATATTTCATGGCAAAACGAATCTCCATCCCAAAACAGCTGTTCCTTATCACCTATGCATTCAGCTATTCCTTGTCCTTTCCTATTGCTTTCTGGAAAAGCAATCTCCTCTGTCCAGCTTCCATGGGGATAACTACAACCTTTAGAAAGCAAGGTTACTGAGGATAGAGGTTCTTAACACTGTATATAGCACACTCCCTCTATAACTGAACTGTATTCTGTCACACTATGTGTTAATCCTTGAACTCCAAAAACAAAAAGCAGAAAATGAAATTTTTGGAAAGTGCCCCAGAACTGTTTATAAGTCCACATCAGTCAAAAATGAGCAGTGGTGCCATTTAGAAATAAAGACTCTACTCACTTAAGGTGCCAGTGGCAAATTAAAACAAAATCTCATGGGCTTAACAGTTAGAGATAAGCCTTGTTTAATAAAAAAAGTTGTTTCATGGTAATGCTATAATATCAAGGCTTTTAAATGAATAAATATCACCTCAAGGTCTTGAAGGTGGCTAGCAATTAAGTGAGGAGCTTCTAAGGACAGCACTTCTCACTCTTGAAACACGAGATCTTATAAGGAAACAAAACGGCACACAATTTGAAGAAATGCTGGCTTTCAATCTCAGAACTGTATTTTCCCTCAACAAGATTTCCATACACAAAAACTCAAGCCAAGCATTGTACTCCATGTGAGACGTTTGTGAAGAATGTACCGCAACCAAAACACGAGGAGGTGAATAGTCCTGGCCCCTCCCCCAACACACACAAGAGTACAGATTCACACACACCACAAAACTGCAGTTGTTTTTTGGGGGATCATACGGTCTGTTAAAATGGATTTAGATTCTCTCAGCTCAGTCAGCCTATCAGATTACAGGAACTGGTTCATGCCATAATGCAAGTATGGTAACACACACACACACACACACGTTTTGATTTATCTGCTAATCTTTACCCTCTATATGGGCATTCTCTAATTAGATGAGAAAAGAGAATCTTTCAGGTGTGGTACATTGAGAGTCTCGGAGGCCTTCAATCACAAACACACATTGATCTAAGGGCAGTCACCTAACAAACTGCAGAAGACTGCAGAACCTAAGACTCTAAATGGAAAGGTGTGATCCTAGACTGCTGTCCCATGCTTCAGTAGGGTACTTCAGCCCAAAAATGAGTTCTAGACTGCTGGGGGACTCCCACAATGGACTAGTGTACCATTGCGGGGTGGGACAAACTCTTTCTATTTAATGCACTATTTTCACCAGTGATACATTTTTTAAATAATTCATTGAAGTCTACACTCAGCTGCACAGATATTCCAGTTTTACTTTTAAGTTGTATGCTAATGTCATAATAATAATAACAACATCACTTTATTAACCCTTTACAATTTCTTGCATTAGGAATTTGTCTTTTCGCATACCCCAGCTTGCTCTCCATGAGACACACAGACACACAGATAGGAAGAGAGCATGGGGTCAGAGTGCAGGGTCAGCCATTGTACAGCGCCCCTGGAGCAGTTGGGGTTAACCAAGCGTGCCAGGCTTATTCCTGGCACAGCTTTGTTGAGAGGAGTAATAAGTAAAGATAGTTATCGTCCCCAACATAAAAACCTATGTTTGAAGATCTTGAAAAAAAGCTATAATTAGTAATGCTAAGTATAAAAATAAAGTACTTCACAAAATAACTAAATAGCATACTGTAGAATTGAACCTATGTATATTAGATTAAATAGCCAATAGTGTCAGGTAGATAAAGGAATAGCACCCTGCATGTTTCATGAGTATAGTAAAGTGTGGTATCACATTTTGATTAACAATGTACTCTTAATGCTTTTTAAAACAAAAAATTCATGTTTTAGAAAGCAATTTGATAAAGCATTTACCAGTTGGAGCTTTTGAATTTCATACAGCTTTCTTCAGGTGTGAAGTCAGTTACGCAGGGCGGAGTGGTGACTCTGTGGCTAGGGATCTGCGCCTGTGGCTGGAAGGTTGCCAGGTTCAAATCCCGCAGCCAGCAGAGGAATCCTACTCTGTAGGGCCCCTGAGCAAGGCCCTTAAACACATAATTACAATGACAAAGCACAAACTACACTACACACAACAAAACATACAACACACAAGTTACTTTCTACAGTATTCACAAACAAGGCATTTCAGAGGCCTAACATTCTGGTCACCCAGAAAACCCCCGACTGCTACTAAGCATTAAACTCATAATGCCTACAGAGGTCACATAAGAGATGAGCTGCCTTTTAACTATATACAAAGCAACCTGCCGTTAAATCTCTCTATCTCTCTGCACCCTGGATGCCACAAAATAAATAGGAGCCTATATCCCTATCCATAAAAATGTCCCCTAAGCAGGCAAGACATTTCTAACTGAGGTATCTTTTGCCCAGGAAACCCAAGTTCCCTTAAAACACAGAATAGCATGCCTTCTCTAACAAGGTTCAAATAGGTAACTCCAGTCAGGTTTGGTTTGGATGATCATGAAGTAGGGGCTCTTGCCTGGCGCAAGCTTCAAGTCCCAACTCCTCTGGACTCCTCTCTCTTCTCATTGCCTCTCTTTCTTCCTCCTTCTCTGAGCCCTTCATGTGATCTTATACTGTGTGTGTCTGTACTGCTCCTTGCCAATCATTCATCCACCACTTCCCTAGGGATACTAAGGTAAACTTTACAGTTGTTTCAGTTCAAGGGACCCCCCAGACCTCAGCAAACATCCTCTCTCCTTTGAAGTTAGAAGCGTTTACCCTTCCAAGTGACACAAACTTTATCTGTAATCCAAGAGTCACCTAAATCTGTAACAGTATTGTTTGAGGAAATATTGCCTCATTGCTATTTAAACCCCTGATAAATCATAAAGATAATCAAGTTGGAAGGTCAGCACACCCATCGAAGTCAGAACATTTTCTTGCCACAAGGCAAAAAAATGTTCACATGTTAAGGACTAAGAACATCTGCCAAGACAAGAAGCTAATTTCCTAACTTTATCAAAGAGAATAACCATGAAATCAGTTCCCTTTGCCCTTCGCAGTAGTTAGGTGAAAGACTAGCAATGACAGCTATCTCCAGCGCTTTTTTGCTTGTTTCTACAGAAAGGTTGTCACTGCTCTTAAAGGGGAACTGCAACGCTGTTTTTTATATTTTGGGGTTGAAAGAATTTGCATTGGGCAGAGCGGTGGCACTGTGGCTAAAAGGTCAAATCTCACGGCCAGCAGAGGAATCCTGTTCTGTTGGGCCCCTGAGCAAGGCCCTTAACCCCACCTGCTCCAGGGGTGCCTTATAAATGGCTGACCCTGCACTCTGACCCCAAGCTTCTTTCTCCCTGTCTGTGTGTCTCATGGAGAGCAAGCTGGGGTATGCAAAAAGACAAATTCCTAAAGCAAGAAATTGCATACTGTATGGCTAATAAAGTGATCGTATCTTATTGATGAGTGCATTTAAAAAACCCAATTCACATCACAAAATAGACAATTTCCAGATATGTTAAGTGCTACATTGCCGTTCTTGTCTGCAGTTTAGAATAAGGCAACCAGACTTCCGGTGAGGTAAAACAGCCCTAATTACATTGTAAACAAGCAGGTTTGTGAATACATCTCTTATAATCCAGTGAAGGGGACACTATACTGTAAAAAGGAGCCATCCTTTGGATGAGACATAAAACTGACTCTCTGTGGTCATTTAAAATCCCAGGGCATTTCTCGAAAAGAGTAGGGGTCTTACCCCAGCATCCTGGCCAAATTTCCCATTGGCCTCCATCCTCCACCAACACCAATGAAAGCACACAGTGGGGAAAGTTTTTACTGAACATACCGATATAAGCAAAATTAGGCGGTATCGGTACATTTTTCGGTACATTGCCCAGCCCTACTCTGCTCTCCTCCCCACTGAGAGCTGATGTGTGGTGAACGTTCTGGCGCACTATGGCTGCTGTCGCATCATCCAGGTGGGGGCTGCACATTGGTGTTGGTGAAGGGGAGTCCCCATTACCTGTAAAGCGCTTTGAGTGGAGTGTCCAGAAAAGCGCTATTTTAAGTGTAAGCAATTATTATTATTAATTACTTGTTAACTCTATACGGAGATCATGTTGGAATATTTCTGCAGTAAAATGTGACTGGTCAGCAGGAAGGGCTGCTTCACGTTACAATTTGCACAAACTCTCCCTCTCACCCAATGGCAAGACGAGGAGTTTGTGACAAAACAAACACAGCAATTTAAAATATTTTCACAAAGATCACGATTTTGTGCTTAATTCAGAATTTGTACAATTTTAGATTATAGTTAATTTATATTGTGACGGAGATTTAATAACCAGTCTGAGAAACTAGGACTGCAGCTCCCCTTTAAAGAGGAAGAGATGTATTTGATAGTCAGACCTTTGTCAGTCTTTTAAATTAGTAACTGACGAGGCTGAAGGGAAACAACAAAAGACTACTGACAATGTGCCTTTCAAACCTCTTAATAATTCATGGTTTGATGCAGTTGTCATTACACAATGTAGTGCAAGATTGTGAAGTCTGCATCACATAGATCGCAGTGGTTATGTTCACAGACAGTACGAGTTTCACTGGAGGAGAATTTAAGAGGATAAGAAAAACCTAATTCATTTAGACTGAAGGAAAGTTTAGAAAGTTATTTTCACTAGGACCAAACTGTGCTGTCTTCAGGCACAATGTAACAATTCAAGACAGAAAACACTGCTATTTTTTAATTTTTAAATTTCTCTGTGGAATGTTTTCTCTAGATTAAGACACCAATGGGACATACTCTGAAGACTCAGTAAAAACAAGCAGTTTAAGAAGTTTTTCTTTCTGTTACTTTGACTATATGCAATATTTCAAGTGACTTACGTGGCTTCACCTTTTTCAGTTATTTTCTAAATTCTGAGTAGCCTGGCTTTTTAACTACTGAAAACCACATGAATTGCTTTAATACATGTTTGTGGTGAGAAACCATTTTTTTCATTTTCAAAGTGTCCCTTCCCTGTATTTTGATATTGCCGTTTCAACGCATCCTGAAACAGTCTGAGATTTCCACACTTTTCATATCGCATGACAGGGAATTTTATCTGCGGGGTAGTTGCTGGTGCCACATTTTCAAGTTGTGCAAATATGATTTTGCAACTATGCGTGTTGAGGGATAAACAATAGAGTCAACACAATGTAATCTGCATATACTGCTAATGTGGGTGCTGTGAACACATCACCTGAATAAGATTTGAGTACCTGGAATAATATTTTCAGGGTTGAGTTTAGCAACATTCCACAGGTAACACTAAGAGCAAAGCACAAACATCTGTCAAAACAGGTTATAATAAAAACAAGGAAGCATACATGTTTTTAAGGCCTAAAACATTAAAGTTTTCATTTAATGATATAAAGAAGAGAAGGTGTTTTTAGGTAAGAAACTAGTTTCACAAGTTTAATTACTCCTTAAAGGTTTTATGATCCTCCAACATACTGTAAGTGTTGAAATACTCAATTCTTGAAATTTTCTGTTTTTACTGCCTTTCATATAGCTTAAAGTATACATTCTGGTGATTCGTTTCCTAGTCAAAAGCATTAAAATTCTGCTTATTCTGAAAGAGGGTCTGAACAGTTTTTTACTGAATTTACAGCTAGGGCAGAGTGTTATGTCCTATCATTCTTTCCAAAACAAATAACAGTAGCTGCTGTTTACTAATCCCAGAGCGAGATTTGCTTGAACTTCAGTCTAGCAGCATACCAAATGATATATGATATGGCATTTATTCAGCCGAGTTAAGAATATATAAATGTAAAGGTTACAAACAAGAGAAATAGCGTGAGGTTATCAACATTCAATTTAATTTACTTTGACATTCAAAATTTTCAAAAATCTATTAACATATCTTTCTCAATTGCACCTCAACACCGATCCACGACATTGCTGCCCTTGACCTCCAGCAAGGTGGTTCACAATCACAAATACTATGGTTAACACTAGTTCTTTCATTGCATACTTTCAATAAACAGTGGTGGGGAAAATTCGTTTTAAAACATAATCCATTAGTTAACATGTACCTGCATAAGGGATTACTTTTTACAAATAATTTTACATCTTAGGAGGAGTAACTATTTTACACAGTGATCTAATGTAGTGCATACGTGTATGCAAAGTAATACATTACCTTTAATTAATATATTAATTAAAAAAGCAATCCCTTATGTAAGAAACTTGTGACTTGACTACTTTGTAAAAGTTCCCCAAACTTGCTAATAAATAAGTAACACTGTTAAAATTAGCAGGTGTTTTAATAGAAAGAGCTATTAAGGGGGAACCGCAGTCCTAATTTCTGGCACCAGTTATTATATAGGGGCAACAACAAAAAATTCATTGACGGTATTGCACAACTTTACAAATTCCAAATTTGTCTCAAACAAACTGTCTCAAAGTTTAGAGAAATATTTCTATTGGATTCAAGAAGATCTATTCACAAGCCTGGTAGTTAATCTAATAGGGCTGCTTCACCTCACCTGAAATTTGGTTGCCTAGTTCTGAATCACAGACTATTTCTTCTAACTCCAAAATATAAAAAGTGTTGCAGCTCCCCTTTAAGTCTATACAAATTTAACTGCTTTTCCCTTTGCTTCTGCACTTACATATATATATACACATGTTCTAAACAACTCAATTTCTCAGATTATCACTTATCACCATAGAGAGACAGCACAAACAGCTTCCCATGCAGAAAGGCTATAGCCTACGTCTGAGCATGAATGAATCTTTTGTTTTGTTTTTAATTTATTCCCTCGTTGATACATACCTTCACTGTCAGATAATCTAATATCAAGCCTTCCATAACAAATACACAGCACAAAGATGAGGAAGATTTAAATCGATCAGACCAGTGTCAAACATATAGCGGTATGTTTAGAAAAAAAGTCAGTAAGGACAGTGTGGTAACAGGATAGCTGGACAGAACTCTAGAATCAGTTTGCAGTTTCATCATCACTGAAATGGGAAAGTTATGAGCACAAACTTTCAGCATCACTAACTATACCATCCCAATCAAGTCAGACGTGGACGTTATGCCCCAAATCATAACCATAAAGTATAAACAGGATTCCACAATGATGCCATCTCGTTAGTAGCTTTCTTACTCTGCTTGCAGGACTGACCCGTCACTCCACTTCTGACTCACTAGCCAAGGAAAAGCTGTAGGGCATATACACAGCCTGCACTTAACAGCAGACTTGGGCCAGACATAAATCACAAGGACATGAGGCAAACATACTGTAAGCCTGCACGATTCGACAGTAAAAAGAAGCATTACGAAATCATAAGGCCTGAAACAAGACAATTACATTAACTGCACTGACTTTTGAACACTAAAAAGCCAAGAATAGACCTTATACAGTTTATCAAGTACAAGAAACAGCCTACGTGTGGTGGCTCACGCACTCAGCACTGCTCAGTTTACTTACAGGAATAGTACGGCCCTGTGGAATAATGTCTGTCCACAGACCTCCTTCTATAGTAAGTAATGATTCTCCTTGTCTGTTTAATGTTTAAGCATTCTATAAGCAGGTGGCTCAGTGGCGCATTTGTTAGCGTAGCTGCCTCACAGCACTGAGGGTCTAGGTTCAATGCTGGACCTGGAGTGCTATGTGCATGGAGATTGTACAGTATGTTCTCCCTGTGTTCACGTGCGTTTTCCTCCAGGTGCTGCGGTTTCCACCCATATTCCAGACACACACTGGCAGGTTAACTGGCTTCTAGGGAAAATGGCCCTGTTGTGCATGTCGTCCCATCCTGGGTGTACTCTGACGTGTGCCCCCTGCTTGCTGGGATAGGCTCTAGATTCCCTGTGATCCTGAATTGGAAGAAGCAGTTAGAAAATGGAGCTGCTACAAGCAGCTCTTCCTTGAGTACCTCAGAAGTTCACTATTTTGAACTTCATAAAACATCAGCATGATCAAAAAATGAAATTTGGAAGCTTGCTAAATCTCTCAAAGAGAGACAAAGTGACTGCTATGAAGTTTGAGTAAGTTTTACAAACTCAAGATATTGACTGCTATACTTGGATAGGATTAGAGATTATTTAGTTCCTAGACATAACCAGCAGAGTTTTACTGTGAAAGCAAGACAAGCTGTGGCGATTAAATGTAATTACTACAATAAAGATTTATGCTTATCAACAGATACAGTATTTGACGAGAAGATCCAAAGTAAGAAATAAGTGGTCTCTCATTATAATTAAACTGCAACTGTATTGTCCACATAATGCTTTTTCTTTAGGACAAAATAAGGAGGGTTACTCAGTTTATGGCCCTTCCAATCTGCTCCATTCTCAAATCTTTATACACCTGCTCCTAAATTACCTGCTAATCAGCAAGATAAATACAACACTTCAGTAGCTTGTTGTAAAAATCTCTCGGGGAATGGATTGGAAGGGCACCAGGTTGATAACTCTGGAAGAGGGAAGTAGTGCAGGCTGCGCTCAATGAACTTCTCCATTACAGATTTATGCAACACTAAAAACTAAACCTTGACTGATTTCAAATCTGGCTTCTTTATATTAACAGCATACACATCAATCTAAATATACAGCTGTTCAGAAAAACACACATGCTCAGTAAAGAAAACAAGGAGCAACAACAGTGTACCAAGCTGTACAAATTACAAGATGAATAACAAAAATAATTTTTGTTTTTGCTTTCTTTTCGTGTCAAGTCATATCACATTCAAATTATATTACAAGGTTCAAAGGAGAACATGGATTTCTCATCCCTGAAGTGACTGAACTTTCATTTAAAATGGCTTTTCAAAAAACGTGCAATATTTATTTCTAAGTGCATAGGAACACTTTTAATATGAATTACTATTGGCTAACGTTCCATACACTACAGTCTCTTTTCCAAATGAGCGCCTAAACTGATCATATTACTGCACTTTATTCCTTAAATCTGATATTGCATGATTTGTATCTATAGAATACAGCTTAAACAAGAAAGCTTAAAGGAAAACATTTGTTTTTAATCTCACGATTGTAGCAGTACTGAGGTTTTTGTGTGTAAATACAAGTCTTCATCTTTTTTCCCCAACTATACTGAATGGCAGCTATAGTCTGCAGGCTTATCGCACATTACCAGCAATAAAGTAAAACAGATCCAATTTCACAGATGCCGCTAAAGCCCATTTAGAACTGTCAGGGAAGGGCAAAGAAGCAGAGATGCTCCATTATCCTGACTTGAAAGACATTAAACAACATTTTCTGTAATACGGTTTGTGTGATTCAATTGCACACTGTATCCCAACTGGATGCGTTTTGTTTAAGTCTAGATCTGAGATGTCCTTTTTCAGCCTATTTCAAGACACAAAGGTATAACAGAATCAATCTGGCAGGTCTCTGACATTCAATCTCAACCAAGGTTATGGTACAAAAGTGGTTCTTTTGGGAAAGACTGTCCAGGGAATCCTTTCTAATCTGATGCTGTCTACAGTCACAGTCAACTCCCGATTCATCTGTTTTCCAGAGAAAAATAACGACCACCTGGACATTATCAATGACTTGCATACTTACAGTAACACTTAATTTGTCTATAATTAAAGACTGTACCAGCTTTTGTAAAATATTTACCACAGTTCCAAGACAGGAACCTGCTGGGTTAAGTTTAGCAAGGGTTTTCTATAGCAGTTAGACAAAGCTAGCTTTACAGAAATGACTTCAATCAGACTATTAACCTTTACACTAGAAAGATTGTGCTTAAGTCATTTTATAGTTAATGAGAATTCTACACAGTACCTATCTTTATAAAATACACTGAGCAAAGCTTTGGTTATTATCTGGAATCTGTCCCCCTGGCAATTAATCATTATAAAAGGTTGAAAAGACTCGCATGTTCCAAGTCTAGCTGAAAGATCTTATTATTTCCATTGTTATTATTCGATACATTTCTCTGTTGTACAAAACCTGTGGCAGCTTAAAGACCATTAAAACATCTGCAGAATCTGCAGTGGTGCACTCTTTTGGCACAAGGTGAACAGTACAGGGTTTTGTCTAAACCATTACCTGAAATGAAAAAAATACATTTGAGTTCCATTTAGTGTGAATTTCACTGCCTTCAGTGCATTTCCACCAACAATAAGGCTCTCACTGACCTTACTGGCTTACCCACACCTGCCAAGTCAAAGTGTTAGCTGTTGTGCAGCAAGGCAATGATATTCTGCCTGTTTGAAGGTCTCCCTTTGTTCATAAAAACTGTGTACTACCACCTTGGGGGAATCTGGTCAGTCTACTAATGATTTAGCCAGGATTTGGAACTGCTAAACTAGGATCCATTTTTAAATTACAGTAGGCTACAAAATCAAACCAAGTCCCCTCAGTATATGAACAACTGCCATATGGGTTTTTGTTTATATGCAATATAGTCATTCCTGCCAGCCTTTTCATTTAACAGATTTCAAAAGAGATTTTCCCTCTTACAAGCTGTGCTGTCGTTAAACATTGCAGAGTGTCTTCTTGCATATTCTCAGATGAGAAAGCTCCTTTTTATTCTTTAATATATTTTAAACTTTTTATTATAAAGGCATGTGCGTGTTAAATCAAGTACAGGACAGTACCTAATGTTTATGCATTTACTAATGACTGTAGCTAAGGTATGTAAATGCTGTACTGTACATAAGCTGGAGTGCTACTGTTTTTCTACATATTGTTTATGCATTGTTTTAAGCATGATAGTCAAATAATTAGCAAGCTATCTTATTGTTTTTCTACTAAAGTACAGTTTTGTGCTGAATTAAGATACAGTTTGGGTGCTGGAGGGAAAATGTATAAGTTTTGCAATCAACAGAGGTAACATGGGAAGTAATGGGAATTTAATTAACGTTATATAAGTTTTCCCATTACAAGCTGTTTTCAAGGAACGAATTACGCTCTAATAACGAGGGATTACCGTAATTATATATGAATAAATCAGAGTCTTGCATGCAACATTGTGGAAAAGGTCAATAGAACAGTGGATCAAGTGGGGAGCTACTTTACTATGTGGAAGAGAAAGGGTACAGGCATGTGACTCAAAGGAGAAGGAAAGAAAGCAGGTCAGAACGTGTACGGCAGGTGAGAAAGTGTCCGAATAAAGGGTCTTGTCAATGCCCAAAAGCAGGTCCCGAAAATGTGTTTCTTTTTTCAGTTGATGGGAGATATCCTTCCAACTGCATTGAGAGGCCCGTCACCCAAGCCATTAACAGCCAACATCAGCCTCCAGTGTGATTACCACCTGTTCCTTTGCAGCTAACTCTCCTCCCTATTTCAATAAGTATTTAAGGAATTCAGGTGGGTAGCTGCATCAGCATGCGTAGGCTGTAAAGGAACAAGTAATAGGTTTATTCCATGCTGAAAAGAGAAGAATGCAAGCAATGTTTCGGCTGTGGAGGTTTCTTCTGGTGAATCAAGACTTCTTACACCTGAAGAAGGCTCCACAGCCGAAATGTTGCATTTTCTTTCTTCTCCTTTCAGCATGGAATAAAACATTTAAAGAGTTTTAAGTGATATTCAAATAAATATGGAAATGGACTCAGTTATTGGATAGAGAACAAAGATAGAGAGTCTCTCTTTAAAGCAGTATACACAAAAACAAACACATATTTTATAGCAGTGTATTGATCAAGGTTATAGCCACTGGTATAAATGAGAAGACCTGTTTGTTGTTAAATACGGAAATCTATATCTGAGGAGAGTAATTGGAATTTGTTAAACAATGTGTGAAGAGGCCACTAGAATGGAATATGCACAGCCATATCACTCTGCAACTCACAACTGGCAACCCAGTGAAGCTCAGCAGGTGTGAGCCTGGTCAGTACCTGGATGGGAGACCTCCTGGGAAAAACTAAGGTTGCTGCTGGAAGAGGTGTTCGTGGGGCCAGCAGGGGGCGCTCACCCTGCGGTCCATGTGGGTCCTAATGCCCCAGTATAGTGATGGGGACACTATACTGTAAACAGGCGCCGTCCTTCGGATGAGATATAAAACCGAGGTCCTGACTCTCTGTGGTTATTAAAAATTCCAGAGCGTTTCTCGAAAAGAGTAGGGGTGTAACCCCAGCGTCCTGGCCAAATTTCCCATTGGCCCTTACCAATCATGGCTTCCTAATAATCCCCCTCTATGAATTGGCTACATTACTCTGTTCTCCTCCCCACTGATAGCTGATGTGTGGTGAGCGTTCAGGCGCACTATGGCTGCCGTCGCATCATCCAGGTGGGGCTGCACATTGGTGGTGGTGGAGGGGATCCCCATTACCTGTAAAGAGCTTTGAGTGGAGTGTCCAGAAAAGCGCTATATAAGTGTAAGCAATTATTATTATTAATTATTAATGTTTGTCTCAAAATTTAACCTGCAGTCCAGAACAGTCCCCAGATACTTATATTTGTCTATTTCCACTTATTCGCTCCTGCAGTTTTAAGTGGAGGACTGAGGATTTATCCTGAAATCAATTGCCTTGTCTTTGGTATTAGAGACATTCAACATTTTCAAGTTTCACACCAAGTGGCAACCTCATCTTCACCTGGCCCCTTCCCCCGTCTCATCTGCTCGCAAGAAACTAACAATAACAGAGTCGTCTGCAAGTTTAATTGTGTGTCTTCAGTGGAACTTTTAAAGTCATTTGTATACAGAACAAAGAGTATTGGAGACAATAAACATCCTTAGGGGGAAGCAGTGGAAGAAAACAGCTCGTTAGACAGGAATTGATGTGGTAACACAGGGAACTGTATTAGCATGACTAAGACGGTTGTATTAGCATCATAAACATGCATTAGCATGACTAATACACTTTTCCTGGTGTATTTCCATCATCTAGATTTTGTTAAAGTTGGTTAACTACACTGAACAGACACTGCAGAAATCGGAAGTTCAGCTTCACATGTACTTAAACTGGAACGATACAGAGAGAAGTTGGAAAGGATATTTAATGGGAGGTTGGTATATACAGTACAGTTAATAGCATAGAATTTTGTATCGGGGATATGTCAAGATTTTACAATGACTTCGTTTAGTATTATTGAGAGGGTCTCTGTGAACTTTGTACACACGTTTCCTGCAGAAGATGCAATATTTCATAAGGTGGACATTTGGAACTGGATTGGAAGAACGTTGGACACAAGGGCTACTATATAATTCTATCCTGTTCTATACCTATTCTATACCTAAGTAAAAAATGTTACTAAAAGAAGTTATCTTTAGCAAATAGGGAAGTCAGAAGATGTGCATGATTTTGGAACACTGCCAATCTTGTAAGTCAAGGGAACAGACAAATATTTAAGGACTGTTCTAGTTTAATTACTTTGTTTAATTACTTTAATTACTTTGAGAAATATACACTGAGCATCTCTGTGTGTTTCGCTTTCCATGCGCATGAAATAAAAACTTCTTTTAACGTCCGAGATGGCTTTTAAGGGGAAGTGGGCAAGAAATGTCTCAAACAGTATACTGTGGAGTGCAGGCAAGAGAGACCAGACAGATACTGGAATTTAAAAACGATGCCCTACACTGACAGACTAAGAAAATGACTTTTGTTAGCTTTGAACAGAGAAGACAAAGAGGGTACCTGATCAAGTATTTCTTGCATCCCATAGGCTTCTAAAGAATCAAGCCTTAAGAATGAACCAGAATGGTAACGACGGTAATTCAAAATGGAATACAAGAACCTATACTTTATACTCATCCCCAATGATAGCTGATGTGTGGTGAATGTTCTGGCGCACTATGGCTACTGTTACATCATCCAGGTGGGGGCTGTACATTGGTGTTGGTGGAGGGGAGTCCCCATTTCCTGTAAAGGGCTTTGAGTGGAGTGTCCAGAAAAGCGCTACAGTATATACTGTAAGTGTAAGCAATTATTATTATTATACAAAACAATGTGCAATTTTGGAACCAGCCACCCAGCCATGTTGATGATGTCAAGAGCTTTGCTTCTTTCCAGAAATGACTGGATAACAAAAGATCAATAAGCTTTAAAAAAAACGAGTTCGATAGGCCAAATGTCCTTCAATGTTTTGCAGAATTTCCCTATAATAAAATTTCCCATTTCTCCACCTTCACAATTACTGGTTAAGCTTCTTGGAAGCCATGGATGAATATTTTAATTTTATTGTCTTTATAAGGTCTCAGATTACTGCTCTCAACACCCAGATTTAAACAAATCAGGACAAAGAAAGATGTAATGTCTGATCTATGCTTGTATGTAATTTTGTTTGTAAGCTGTATATTCCGAAACAAACTGGCATTTTAGGGTAGATACAAATTCATTGGCCCAGTTTATGCTGCAATGTTATATAAGTTGTAAACTGCAAACATCTGAAAAATTGCAAGTCTACACTATTCAAGACAGCATTATCACAGGTACTGCAGGTAGTGGAGTTCAGTGTCGTTTTTTTCAAACTGATTATAAATGCAAATCTCCTCGGTCTGCTGCTTTTGCTGTAGAGATTTGTGCAGCATGCAATGACCCATATAGAGCTATAAATACTGTATACATAAACCCTAACTTACAGAGACAAAACATTATCTCATAATGGATACTGGTTAATCTTGGAAGGCTATGCTTAACATTAGGTTTAAGTCAACTGCAGCATTTTTACTTTTGCAAAAGAATAAACATGAAATAGTTCCATTTAAAAGTAAACAAAAAGCAAACATTCAATTTCTGGCGCTCAGCGACATTCTCTTGGCTTAGAAATCCGAGACTGAGAATTGCAGTTCTGCTTGAAAAACAAAAAAGGTTTTGTCTATCTGGTGAACTTTCCATTTTCCTTTTTTGGTATTCAATTTATTTTTAGCATCATCTTACCATTCTTTGATATCTTTATGTGCCTTAAGAAAACAAATATACAGTACTCAAAACAGTTAGGGCTTTGAAATCTTAAGGTCATGAAAAGCTTGACAATTTTCCTACACAAACGCAAAAATCTTACTCTTTCCAGCTGAATAGTCTTACAGTTAAAATTAAACAATTAGATCCCATTATTTGTGCGCACTGGGAAATGCTTAAATGAACCACAGTGAACTACAGATTCATGAGAACTTGTTTTGCCATAAATGTCCTCTGCCGTGGCATCATCATTAAATCAAATTCAGTCCTAATATCCATTACATTTGCTACAACAAAATGCATTGTACATTTAGTAAGCTAATTACTACAGTGAGGAATAAAAATAATGTGCGAAGCACTGGAAAGGAAGATTGAGAACATAGAAACTACGGAACAGAGCACTTGGGGAAAAATGGTGTCGTTTGAGGCCATGTCATATCAACTGATTCGCTTGTCACCTCTTGCCTTATAAATGGGAGTAAATAGGAAGAATAACTATCCAAGGTTCATGCAAAGGAGCTACAGATGACCCTGCAGCTCTAGCCTGCAGCTGTACACGGAGAACAGAGGGAGGACGGCTTACCAATTTGCAGCAGTACGGGTGTGACGAGGGCAGTCTCCATGGCGTAGCAGAATTCCCGTCCGAACATCACGGCGCCGTGCATCACCCAGCGCCGCATGGGGATCCGGTCTATAGAGCCCTCGCTCACCGATTCATCCTGGCTTTCCACCTCTCTCCCGCCGCTGCCCTGCTTTTTCACCGGGGCCACGGCGACATTCTCAACTTGCATAGTATCCGAGTCAGCGTTCTGGGGCGCCATGCTTGTCAGCATTAAAAAAACAAACAAACAAACAACCCAAACGATACAGCTTTGTTCCTTTAATACGACTGATTGGCGGTTTGTCTTCGATTGCACTTAGTTCCTTTGTCTTTGTCCCCTTCCTGGTGATCAATTCTCCAGAAGTGTGGCGAAGTGTGAAGACATTCCTTGGGGGTTCTCAAGAGGCTTTCGCAGGCGTGTGTCTGAGCACAGACAGGTATTTGGTAAGGACATGCAATAACATATGGCTTCGTCATGGGCTTTACTGTCTACTACAATTAATGAAAATCCATATTAATTGCCATTCAGTTAATACGAGTTTCATGATTTCTGTGGAAGAGGTCCTGAAGAGGGAAGGCAGGCGGCGGAGTGGAGGGGAGGCGACACCAGTGGGAGCTCCTCGGAAGATCCCCATCGAGCGGCCGATTAATCTGCAGAGCCACAGGCCAGGGAAGGAGAGAAACAGGCGCCAAAGTTAGCGGAAAAAACATTCGTTTACATCTCCTTTTGTTGAAAGCACAATAAACAGAAGGTGGGCCAATAGGAAAGCAAAACGGAGCCACCAGTAACTGTGTGTAGGGGAACATGCATCACCGAACCACAAAGTCAACCCGGCCACCTGGATTTTATTAAGAAAGGTGTGGCCTCTCTTTAGAAGAGGAAGAAATTGAGTCTTTAATAATTTTGTGGGCAGAGCGGTGGCTCTCTGGTTAAGGATCTACGCCTGTGGCTGGAAGGTTGCTGGTTCAAATCTCGCAGCCGGCAGAGGAATCCTACTCTGTTGGGCCCCTGAGCAAGGCCCTTAACCCCAACTGCTCCAGGGGCGCCGTATAAATGATTGACCCTGCGCTCTGACTTCAAGCTTCTCTCTCCCCACCTCTGTGTGTCTCATGGAGAGAAAGCTGGGGTATGCGAAAAGACAAATTCCTAATGCCAGAAATTGTAAATGGCTAATAAAGTGATCTTATCTGATTTTTGTGTTGCTTTTAAAGTGACATAAGGAGTTGTAAATCTACTACAACATACAACTCTTCATTGAAGCAGAAAGAGACTAAGAAGCAGACAAACAGTTTAACTTTACTGCCTTTACACTTCTGAACAATTCAAACAGGTGAACCTGTGAGCAGGCAGCAGGATCGTGTAGAGGCGAGGGATATGAATTTGGTTAAAAACTTAAACCCCTGGGGGTCAGGGTAAGCTGCTATTGTACTCCTGGACAAGATACTTGACTGAAATAAGATTCAGTGAAATGCCCAGTGATATAAACAGGTAGTCACATTAGATAAAAAAGGCAACCAGATAATCTAATGACGATGTGAAAAGAGAAAAAATGAAATGAAATGAAAATAGTTACAGCAAGCTGTATATGTACGAAATCCTTCTTTAGTAAAGCATGAATTATACCAAAGTTACAGCAATGGGTTCTGAATTCTTACTTGAACACAGTGTGGAATTAACATGTTTCAGAAGATTACTGTTTTTTTTTGTTTAGAGATTAGCCTTGCAGGTCTGGCATAAAAAAAACCAAGGACTTTAGCTGAAATTAGATGAATATGAAAACAAGCAATTTGGAATAGATTATATATATAAATATAATATTATATATAATATAAATAATATATATATAATATAAATATTGTTGCAGTTCCCCTTTAAGTCACAAATGATACCCAATATAATAAGTTAATACATCACCTGCTAACTTGATCATAATGCAATTATTTTAAGACTAAAACTATTAATGGTTAGCTACAAAAGCTGCTGGACTGGGGTTCTCCAGCAGCAGGGTTGGAGGTCCTCCTGTAGTTATTTCACTGAGATGAATTCTTGATCTTTGCTTACAGTCTCAGCCAAGATGCATCTTCCTGTTAAATTAAACTACATTAATACACTAAATCTACCTTAGGCCCAAAATGTCAATTGGTAGTTCCCCAATTTCAGATCATTTGGATCATTAGCTCTTTGTTTGCCAGTGGATTCTTCCTTCTGCCAAACAGAGTCAAGCACAAGCTGTAATATGCAACTAGCTGGGAGTATCAAAGTTCCAATCTGTTCTGGTCCTTTGTCGCCATATTTGAGGGATCTAATAGATAGACGTAAAAGCAATATTAACAGGGACTCAGAAAAAAACCCCATGGGAAATACACTTTATCACCCCCACTACAGACACTCGTGTACCTAATGCATCTTATCATCATAATATTTGAGAAGAACAGATCTTCTATCCATTAGAACTGCTTCTTCTAATTCATGATCGTGGGGGAGCCAGAGACTATCATGGCAAGCAATGGCCGCATGGAGGAGTACACCCTGGATGGGACACCAGCCCCTTGCAGGGCACACACACAGACACTCACTGTTACTAGGGTCAATTTCCCCAGAAGCCAATTAACCTATCATTATGTCTTCGGACTGTGGGACGAAAGAGATCCTAACAGTTAAAAAAAATGCAAAAGCATCCTGCAAGCCAAGTGCCTGTCACTCTTCTTTCCCAGTCTCATGAATGCCTGCTCTAAATGGGATGCTGGCAGGAGAAAAAAATAATTCAATCCATGGGAACCAAAAACCCTTTTTTTCCCCATTAAATACTATGACAGGAGCCTGTTTTTAAACCGATACAAAAGGAGATGGCTGCATGATGATGATGTCTATAGTGCAGAGACTGTTTTAGTCCACGCATACAGAGGACAAATATTGGTGCAACTTAATTAGCATAAAAAACGAGTTTAACATAAATATTCTAACACCTAAAGAACTAAAGGCTTTTAGATTGTGGAAGATTAAAATCTTCCACAATGCAGCTTCTGAACTGCTTTAAAGCAGTTGTTTCTTTAAAGTTTACATTGAACAAAAGAATACTTTCCGGGCTGGAATGACAATGGTTCATACATATCCTTCTTACCGTATTTATGTTTATTGCCGAAAAGATACATACATATTCATAAGCTTTTTTTAAACACTGCACATTCTCCGCTCTTTGAGACAGAAGATATTGAATCCATGTTCATCGTGGAGCTTTCTTTCATTTCTTGTATAATAAATCACAAAATAGTCTCAACCACTAAATGGTGCTTTAACCTATCTAAATGAAAAATGCAGGGACTGATTTATGTAATAAAAACACCAGAGCATTTTTACCACTGACAGTGCAGATTTCTGAATTATTTACATAATGTTATTTAGTTGATCACACTTCGTTACCATATAAACGGAGTGAAAGTGGATTAGTGGATCACAGTTGCTTATTAAACCAAGGACTCACGGAACTCATTTCAGTCTATAATCCTAAAATACCAGTAACGCACAAGTGATTACAGCAATTCATTTTTATACAGAAATGTCAACAGCATTGTAAACTGTAAGGTGTTTGACATCCCTAAGCTAACACATAGAATATGGAAATCGTATGCATATTTAATTGTTCACATTAGGACTGTTTCCAATGCGTTTATATGACAATTTTGTAACAGACACAAACACATGGTTGGGTTTTTGCGTTTGACAGAAATATGCCAGTAACTTTAGCTCCTTCCAAAATGGCACTGGGAGAACATGCGAGATTTCTTATTCCTCATCAGTCCAATCAGACAGATTCTCCAGCTAGTTTATTAAAAAAAAACCTTTTTGATATTTCAGAGACCGCAAGAACATATAAATGTGTGTAAACATGAACGTGAGAAAAGAATAAAAAGCACTATTCTTTTCTTTTGCACAATACAAAATCTAGCATTAGAAAGAATGATAAAAAAAACACACAGATGAAGGTTTTGAAAACGTCTCTTTTTACTGCAGCTAGAGATGGGAGATTATTTTTCAAAGAGATTAACACACTAAAACTCAGTTTATGAGTGCCTGGTAGTTACAAACCAGCATTATGAGAGGTCTCAAAACAATGTAATGCTTGAGGAGCTGGATTTAAGCACATAACTGTGCATGTGTGGAAAAAAAAACAAATAAAGGGCTGTTTTTACATTTCACTCACTCTGTGAAAATCATGGACTACCATTTTTGGCCTGTTCACACTATCTAATGGCTTGCACATCAGTTTTTGTTAATTCAACATCCATGAACCACTTGTGTGTAATAATACAGTCAAGTTACTTCTCTGCTGAATGAAATCAGGTACATTTCTTTAATAATTAAAGCGGTTGTTTAATATAATTCAAATGGCTTTGCTCCTTCTCTTAATGTTTTTCATGTCCTCCTCATAACAAGGCCTCTCTCTGAACTTTCTTTCTCTGCTGACTGTGTAAATGCATCACTTATGTTCTATCAGAACTAAACTGAACACGTGGTTTACCGATTAAAAAAAAAAAGGCAACTCCTTTAATTAATTTTTGCATTGCTGTTCAACAGTGCTGTCCTATCTAAGGTAAAAACTCATTGGAAACTTTCATGCAGGATCTTGGATGTAAATGTAACTTTGCTAAAAGAAGTCAACATCGTCCTGTCCATTTTTTCCAGTCTTTAATCAGTAAAAATTCAAGCTGGACAAATTACATCTGTCCATAATAAGGACAGCTATATTGGTATACTGTTTCACACAAGACAGGCTGGATAATTAAAATGGCAGTACCATGATATACAGTTGACCACACTGAAAATTGGATGAATAAAAACAAATGAATAGCATTCAGTTCGTAGGAAATTCCAATCTATACAGAAATGGCATTGCAAAATACAGATATATACAAAGGTAAGTCTAATTATAAACAATGAATTACAATGAATGTTAATGAATACTATATTCCAAGACTATTTAAGAGTACTGTTAATAAAATTTAATGCTGATAATGGTGTCTTGTAAGTTTACTGTATCACCTTCATCATGGACTTGGCCAATGACAAACTCTGTGTGGAGGTGTTTATCTAGCTTCTAAATAGAGTCCCTGTGGAGGTATTTACAATGTACAATTCAGGTGTAACATGAAAATATCTGAATTTCTGTGCTGTAAAAAAAAAAACAGCTTACATGTATCTTGCAGGATAAAAGCATGTATCTTGCAGGATAAAAAAAAAAAGGATAAGGCAGTTTACGAAGCTGTAAATCTCTTACACACATTTTTAATTACCTACCAAAATAGGTCACATATTGCTGGTTTCCAGTTAAATTTAATTTGCCTAAAGATGTTCAGCTGTAGTTTAATTATTTTACTATACTTGTAATCTGTATGCTTTAACATTTGCAGTTAAGTACATGGGACAACACACTAGACAGAAAAGGTCCTATACAAAATGAATTATTGCACAGAATCAAAACAGTACAATATGTAAAAGATCACTCGTGATCCACTGGCCAAAAACACTTAAATTCCATTTCCATTAAGCTAATAAATTCAAACAGAAACACTGACTTCTGATATACAATTGTATGTAGCCTTTTGCTGATGGTATTTT